>NC_137171.1:118355287-119618787 GCF_951804945.1 Podarcis cretensis
TCTTATTCACAGGCTGGATTCTGTCTATCGGGGGCATCAAATGGGGTGTCCTCTGGATAATGCTGGACTCCAACTCCCCTCCAACCCATCCAGCATGGCCAGGGGTCAGAGAGGATAGGAATTGCAGTCCGGCAGCCTCTGGAAAGGGCCCCATGGGCTGTGCTGCCCCATACATTACGCAGGGCACCTTCCCTGTGTTCCTCAGCCCCACCCCAAATACACAGTGCTCCCCCAAGGAGCGTCATTTCGGCACCAGGTGCATCTGATTTCCCTCCTTGGATACTAACAGCTGGAACACCACATGCCTGTGGAATTGACCCCTCTCAAAGATCAGGCAGGACTCACTCTGGCTCCACTATCAGGGCCGCTGACTACTGACCGCTGCAGCCTGCTCTCCTTTCCCTGCATTTTCCACGGGGTGGTGGCACCTGATGGAATAAATACACCTTCCCCCCCACCTGCCTAAGGGCTGCCTCCCCTTCCTCCATCCCCTACATGATGTTGGCCTCCTTTGTGCGTCAGCTTAAGTTCCCTGTGAGCCTCCACTCTCACCCCGTGGAACAGAGGACACAAAAGTGTCCCATTTGGTCCAGCGCCCAAGAGGGGCCACCCAGACGCCTGTGGAAAACCTGCAAGGGGGACCAGAGAGCAAAAGCAGCCTTGCCCCCCCCCGCAGCCTCCAGCAACCGATCTTTACAAGCATGGGAGCCAACTTGAATAAAAATATTATTGGCAGGGGGAGCAGATAAGCCCTAATCCCCTCCACTTTCGGCTTGGTTTTATCCCTCGGTCCCCTCCAGCACCTTCCCCTGCTCCTTGGCGGGGGCACGCACCCCTTGCCCCGGGCACCCTGAGCTGGGGGTCTGGCCCGATGCCCACCCCCACTGCTGACAGGCAACACCACGCAGCCCCTTCCACACCACCCTTGGTCCAAAAAGCAGCCCTCGTTACAAATGGGAGGGGCCAAAGGCCACGCTGGGAACCCCAGGGAGAAGCTGACTGGAGTGGCCAACCTTCCCTGTGTTCCTGAGCCCCACCCCAAATACACAGTGCTCCCCCAAGGAGCGCCATTTCGCCACCAGGTGCATCTGATTTCTCTCCTTGGATACTAACAGCTGGAACAACACATGCCTGTGGAATTGACCTCTCTCAAAGACCAGGCAGGACTCACTCTGGCTCCACTATCAGGGCCACTGACTACTGACCGATCCAGCCTGCTCTCCTTTCCCTGCGTTTCCCACAGGGTGGTGGCACATAATGGAATAAAGACACCTTCCCCCCCCCACCACCATTGACATTTGTTGAAGCAGCTGCACAGGTTTCTGTTTTTGTTTTAAAATAAATTAACTGTAATGTATACTCTGAAGACGTTAATGTTCATTGTGAGTGGCTGTGGGGCAAGGCTTCCTGGGAAAGCGACATCTGAAGAAGAAACTAAACTGAGCTGTGCAAACTTGATGTTGGACTAAACAGACCTTTGGCTTTCCTGATAAAGTCGTACCTTGGTTCTCGAACAGAATACGTTCCGGGAGTCCATTCGACTCCCCAGAACTGTTCAAAAACCAAGGTGTGGCTTCCAATTGGCTGCAGGACCGTCCTGCAGCCAATCGGAAGCTGTGGAAGCCATGCCAGACATTCGGCTTCCAAAAATCGCTTGAAAGCCGAAACGCTCACTTCTAGGTTTTGGTAGTTTGGGAGCCAAGGTGTTTGAAATCCAAGGTACGACTGTACAGTGGTACCTCTGGTTGCGAACGGGATCCGTTCTGGAGGCCCATTCGCAACATGAAAAGAGAGCAACCTGCAGTGGCACGTCTGCGCACGCACGGGTTGTGATTTGTTGCTTCTGCGCATGCGCATGACATCATTTTGTGCATCTTCACATGTGCGAGCGGCGAAACCCGGAAGTAACCCTTTCGGTACTTCCGGGTTGCCACGGGACGTATCCTGAAAGAACATAACATGAAGGGAATGTAACATGAGGTATGACTGTATTCTTAATTTAATTTAATTACTGAATGATGCGGAAAGGACCTTTTCAAGGTGGTCTCTCCATCTGCTATGAGATTTGACCGCAGCCTGACACCTTCCCCTTCCTTTTATGCCACAGATAAAAAGCACATACTTCTCCTGACCTTCCTCTTTGCCACTCAATAACAGTGGCAAATGGCAACAAAATAGAGATCTCTAAAACTCAGGACCTTATTTTATTTTCCAACCGGGGATGCCCATTGAGGTAGTTCTCCCCACCCTCTTAGCCAATCTCCCCTTCCTGTTTCAAATGGCTTCTCGCGTGTACGAGGAGATTTGGCCTCTGAGTGAAGCCCTTTCCGCACTCCAGGCACTTGTATGGCTTCACCCCAGTGTGGGTTCTCTCGTGCTTGAGAAGGTTGGAGCGATGGCTGAAGCTCTTCTCGCAGACCGAGCAGTGAAACGGTTTCTCCCTCGTGTGTGTCCTGTGGTGAACGACAAAGGCCGACTTGTCCCGGAAGCTTTTGGGACAGTCCGGGCACTGGAAGGGTTTTTCTCCCGTGTGGATCTTCTCATGCTGAACCAGCCCGGCGTTCTGAGAGAAGCATTTCCCACACTCGGCACACTTGTACGGCTTCTCACCCGTGTGAGCTCGCTTGTGTTTCATGAGGGACGACCCGTCACCAAAACTCTTCCCGCACTCTCCGCACTTGTAGGGCTTCTCTCCCGTGTGGATCCTTTCGTGCGCGAGGAGGTTGGTGCGATGACGGAAGTTCTTCCCGCACCCAGAGCACGGGTACGGTTTCTCCTCGGTGTGGATCCGTCTGTGCACGAGGAAAGCGGATTTGTTCCTGAAGCTTTTGGCGCAGTCGGGGCACTGGTGTGGCTTCTCGCCCGTGTGGATTCTCTGATGTCGAATAAGATCGAATCTCTGCCTGAAACTTTTCCCGCAGTCTTGGCAGCGATAGGGCTTCTCTCCCGTGTGGATCCTCTGGTGAGACACAAGCCCAGTGCGCCTACTAAAGCTCTGTCCGCAGTCCAGGCAAGCAAAGGGCTTCTCTTGCGTGTGGGTTCTCTCATGTGCCGTAAGATGCGATCGCTGGTTGAAGTTTTTCCCGCAGTCCGGGCAGTTGAAGGGCTTCTCCCCAGTGTGGATTCTCTGATGTGCAACTAGGACATTCCTCCTGCGGAAGCTCTTCCCACAGTCGGAGCAGATGTAGGGTTTCTCTCCGGAGTGCATTCTCTGGTGTTCGGTGAGCTCCGCCTTGCAGCGAAAGGACTTTCCGCACTCAGCGCATGTCTCACCCTTGAGGAACCTTTGCTGGACTGGTATGGCAGAGAGCTGGAAAGGAACGGATTTGCCTTCTTCATTCTGGGGGTGAGTTTCCTGCTGGTTTTGGGATGCTGGTCCCCAGTCGGCATATCGTGATACAGTCCGTTCTGCTCTCCCTGGCAGCATCCAATGTGGTTCAGCTTCTTCAGAATTGACTGGTACAATCTTCTTCTCCTCACCATCTGTTGGGGGGGGGAGGGATCCTTAGAAAGAGATTTTCCTTCCCCAAGGAAAAAAGAGGGCCTGGATAACAATCAAATACAGTGGAGCCTCGCAAGACGAAATTAATTCGTCCTGCGAGTTTTTTCGTCTACCGAATTTTTTGTCTTGCGAAGCACGGATTCCCATAGGAATGCATTGAAAATCAATTAATGTGTTCCTATGGTCAAAAAAAGTCCAAACAAAGCCAAATTTGGTACAACAAGAGTTTATTAAGTGCTCTTTAAAGTCACACATACTGTAAAGAGCATTTCAAAAATTGAAGGAACAATAGTTTAAGTTTCTAAACATGACAGAAAAACATTTAAAAATCACCAAAGTGTACACAGTACTGTACATACATTTTCTAAGACTCTGGGGGACAACTCGAAGAAGGTTCCTCTTCCACTCTTTGCTTCTTGCTGAAGAACCTGCCCATGGTCTGCTGCTTCATCCGCCTTTTCAGCACTTCCCTGAAAGACGACATGACCCTCGTATCAAAAATGTTTGCAAGGTCACGTGTCAGGTCCTTGTCAGGGTGGTGCCGCTGTGCAAAAGCCTGCACATCTTTCCACTTCTGGCAAATGTCCCTCAGTTCTTTGAAGGATAGCCGTTCCTCAGTTGCTTCCTCCTCTTCCAGCAAGGCCTGTTCCTGCGCAGCCTCTGCCTGCAGTTCGACCAGCTCCTGGGTGGTCAGCTCGTGGTTGTGCTCCTCCACCAGCTCGCTGACGTCCTCCTCTGTGACCTCCAGGCCCATGGCCCTCCCCAAGGAAACAATGTCCTGCACCACTGTTGACTCTGGTGCATCAGAGTCACTTGGTGCCACACAGTCTGGCCACAGGCTGCGCCAAGCGCAATTCAAATTTCTCTGGTTGATCCCGTTCCAGGCCGTGGTGATCATCTTCAAGCAGGTGACGATGTCGAAGTGGTCCTTCCAGAATTCCCGCAGGGTGATGGTGGTGCAATCAGTCACCTCGAAGCATCGCCTGAAAAGCTCCTTGGTGTAGAGTTTTTTGAAATTGGCGATGAGCTGCTGATCCATCGGCTGGAGCAGTGGCGTGGTGTTAGGCGGCAGGAACATGATGCTGATGAAGCTGAACTCCTCCAACAAGTCCTCCTCAAGGCCTTTAGGATGAGCAGGAGCATTGTCCATCAGAAGCAAAGCCTTCAGCGGCAGGTCGTTGTCCAGCAGATACTGTTTGACAGCAGGGCCAAAAGCAAGATTGACCCAGTCCACAAACAGCACACGTGTGACCCAAGCCTTACTGTTGGATCGCCACATGACACTCAGCAGCTCCTTGTCGACGTTGTGTTTCTTGAAGGCCCGTGGGTTCTCCGTGTGGTACACCAGCAGGGGCTTGATCTTCAGGTCACCGCTTGCGTTGGCACAGAAGAGCAGGGTCAGACGGTCCTTCATGGGCTTGTGGTCAGGCAACCTGGCCTCCTCCTGAGTGATGAAAGTCCTTTTGGGCATCCTCTTCCAAAACAGCCCAGTCTCGTCGCAGTTGAAGACCTGCTGTGGAACGTAGCCCTCCGTCGTCACAACCTCCAGGAACTCTGCTGCAAAGTCTTCAGCCGCAGAAACATCAGAACTGGCAGCCTCTCCATACCTGACCACACTGTGGATTTCAGATCTCATCTTGAACCGGTCAAACCAGCCTCTGCTTGCCTTGAAGACTTCTGGCTCGCCTGAGGTTCCTGGCTGTTGCCAGACGAGGTCTGCGTGCAAGGCCTTGGCCTTCTTACAAATGACGGCCTCAGTCACTGTGTCCCCTGCACGCTGCTTCTCTTCTAACCAGATGAGCAGCAACTTCTCCACCTCCTCCAGAACAGCTGGGCGGTTCTTCACGATCCTGGTAACTCCCTTGGCTACATCAGTCGCAAGGATCTTCCCCCTCATCTTCAGGATGGTCGCGATGGTCGATGGATTTCTCCCGTACTCCCTGGCGAGGTCTGTCACACGCATTCCACCGTCGTGCTTCCGGATGATCTCCTTCTTCATTTCCAGCGTCACCTTCTCCTTCTTCCTCTCGCCGGCCTCTGCAGCAGCAGTCTTCTTGGGTCCCATGGCAGCACAGCTCCTACCTTCGCCCCAGCTTACCATGGCCAGTGCTGAGGGATGACGGGAGTTGTAGTCCTAAAACAGCGGCAAGGTTGCTCACGTTCCAATTCCAAGAATTGGAAGTGTTGCAGGAATTTATGTATAGGTTGGGGGGGGTTGCCCCTCCAGCAGATATCATGCACATGCAGCCCACTACCAAAATCAGCACAATCGCTTTTGTGACTTGTTTTTTGTGCCCACAAAACACTTCATCATATCTATTCAAAGGGCCTCTGCTGCACAATAACAAAGGTAAGAATTCACTGATAAATGTACTGGCTCATATGGGAAATGTACTGGCTCATATGGGAAAATTTCAGAAATTCATATAGACAGGTGAGCTCAGCTACTCAGCAGCCCCTCTGCTTGAGTGATAATCCCTGGCCTCCTGATACCTGAGTGCCAGACAGGTAGCCCTTCCAGAAATAACAAACCCAGATGAAGACAAATGGGTGTGATTATAACTTGGCTGGGAAACAGGGAAATGCAAATATGTCTTTTGCTACACTTGATGGGTGTTTGGTGGAGGGCAAGGAGAACCATGAGGCAGGGTCTAGGATGTTCAGATTACTGCCACCAGACCTCCCCTTTCATGATGTAACTGTGATGTATGAGTGATATAGTTTGGGGGAAGATGTAACATGGGGATTATCAGCTAAAAAAAGTTTGGGGGCTCTTTTGTTCGACCTTGTGGCAGGTGGGAGTCCTGTTGCGACAGTCTTCAGTAAAGACCAAGCCTACTGGCTGCTGTTTGGCTCTGGTATTCCTGGCTGGTGTCCTTGTTTCTTGTCCAAGGGAGCCCTCAGATTTCTCTGTTAACAGAAGAGACCCCCGAGGGTCATCTAGTCCAACCCCCTGAAATGCAGGAAGTTCAACTAAAGCTTACTGAACTGAATGAGTAGCTCAGTTGATAGAGCGTGAGACTCTTAATCACAGGGTTGTGGGTTCGAGTCCCGTGTTGGGCGAGAAGATTCCTGCATTACAGGGGTTTGGGCTAGATGACCCTTGGGGTCCCTTCCAAATCTACAATTCTGTGAGCCACCCAAGAACTCCATTAACCTTCACCCGCAGAACTACCGTTCCCAGGGTCCCGGGGAGAAAAACTGGGACTTCTGCTTTGCCACAAAGGACCCTCTTGCTGCTGCCGCCCCCTCCTCATGTTGCAAAACTGCAACCTGGACGGCTTTAAAAGTGGATTAGGCAAATTCATGGGGGCTACCAATGGCTACTGGCCATGATGGCTGTGCTCTGCCTCTGCGGTTGGAGGCAGAGATGCTTCTGAATACCCTGAATCCAGGTTGCTGGGATCTGCAGGGGGCAGAGGGCTTTTGCGCTTGAATCGCGCCTGCAGACTTCCCCTTGGGCATCTGCTTGGCTGCAGTGAGAACAGAATGCCACAAGGTGTGACTGGAAAGTTGGGTCACAGAAATCAAACACCACTTTTCTGGGCACAGCCCAGGAGGAAGGAGCGGAACCACTGTATAACGGTGCCCCCAGCTCCCAGCCCCACCAGACGCTCCAGAAGGATGTTATGGTCGATGGTGTCAAAGGCCGCTGAGAGATCCAGCAGAACTAGGAAACAGCTCTCACCGTTGTCCCTAGCCCGCCGGAGATCATCAACCAGCGCGACCAAGGCAGTTTCAGTCCCATGATGAGACCTGAATCCCGACTGGAAGGGATCCAAATGGTCCGCTTCTTCCAGGCGTGCCTGGGGTTGTTCAGCAACCACCCGCTCAATCACCTTGCCCAAGAATGGAAGGTTTGAGACTGGGTTGAGTTGGCCCTATTGGCAGCATCTAAAGATATTTTTTTTAAGAAGCGGTTTGATAACCGCCTCTTTCAGCGGGTCTGGGAAGGCTCCCTCACAGAGAGAAGCATTCACTGGTTTGAACATTTGACAGGTTTTTATTATTTTCTCCTTTTGCAAGACAGTGGGTACATTTTACACTTAAAAAGTTACATTTAGTTCAGAGATACAAAGTTACATTCAGTAGGGCGACAACATAAAACTAACATTAAAGAAATTAACATTAGTACAGAGACGGTGAACACAATTGTAATATCTCACAGGGGCTGGAAAAGGAAGCAATGCAGCCGACTCTACCGTGGTTTTGAGCATGACAGGGAGCAATGCAGGGGGGCAGACAAGTGGGGATCCTTTATTGATAGCAAATATTTATTCCCTTATTGATACAGAGGAAAAGAAACCTTTATTCAACTCAAAATTCTTATAACACAATCAAAAATCATTCGCTGCTCCTTGAGAAAACATTCAGGAACTGCAAAGCACTGGAGACATATTAGTTTTTAAAAATAAAATAAAGATCATGTGATCACTGAGTCATTTCCAGGAAGGGAAACTCCCAGTAGCTGAAAACTGAGAAAGTGAAACTTAACTCGGATCTTTGGTGCGAGGGAGCCATGGCTGCTGCAGGGGGTCACATCCAGCGTCTCCGTGATGAAGCCACTTGCTCCATCTGCCTGGATTACTTCAAGGATCCAGTGACCATCCCAGAGTGTGGGCACAACTTCTGCCGATCCTGCTTGATCCAGTGCTGGGGGGAATCGGAGGCAGAGGCTTCCTGCCCTCAGTGCAGAAAAACAGTCCAGAGAAGGAACCTCATCCCCAACCGGCAACTGGCAAACTTCATAGAATTAATCGAGAATCTCAGCCTTCAAGAGGGAAAGGAGGAAGGAGGGAAAGGAGGAGTCTGCGAGAAGCACCAGGAGCCCCTGAAACTCTTTTGCAAGGAGGATGAAGCCCCCATCTGCCTGGTTTGTGACAGATCCCAGGAGCACAAACACCATGAGGTGATTCCTCTGAAGGAGGCTTCCGAGGAATACAAGGTAGGAGATCCCTGGATCTTGAGGGGGAGAAATAGCTGTGGATTCTTCTTGGGAGGTTTTCTTTTTAATTCTCAGGTCCAAAGTAGGCATGGCATGAATTCATCCTTGTTTATTATGTAAAAAGCAGCCCAGGGGAAGCCTGAGGGCTCCTGGGATGACTGGGAGGAGGGAGTTCAAGTCTTTTTCTCTGCCAGGGGGACAAAGGGATCTCCCCTGATATCCCTGAGAAGCATCTGCAAAGACTAGGTAGAAGTCTGTAAGGAAGGGGTGACCTAACTGGGTCCCAGAGCCCCACAGGGATGCCACAGAAAAAAGGTAGCCGGACCCAAAAAGGTTGAAAACCTCTGGACTTTTATTTCCTCCAGTAAACTACTTTGCTATTATAGTCTTGCTATGTGTCTCAATCAAACCTGAGTTTCCCCTTTTCTCTTTAGGAAGAGATCTGTCGCCGCCTGGAGATTCTGAGGAAAGAGAGAGAGGAAATTCTGGCCCATCAAGCAGCCCTGGACAAGGAAAGCAAAGACCTCCTGGTAAGCGCTGCTGTTATTATTAGGGAGGGAACAAGCACTGGAAGAGTCCAGTCAGGACTGGGGAGGGTGGGGAAATCTGCCCATTTCAGCTTCTTCCTATTTCTCCTTTTCCATATCAGTTTGTTTATTAATTTATTATTCTGAAAATGAATCAGATGTTAGGGTGGCTACCTCCTTGTATAAATATTTTGAAATGTACTTTACCCTCATAAATACATTTTTTGTGAACATTACCTGGCTTGTTCAACCTTGAAAAATGCAGAGGTGTGAATTTCAAAAGACTGCTCTGTTTCAGTATCCATATTTTTCCAGCAATTGCGAATTAGGTCAGTTCACCTTTGAATGCAGTTAAATTGAGTTTATTTCCCATTGTCATTTATTATGTAAAAAGAAGTGAAGGAGAAGCCTGAGGAATTGTGAGCTGAGAGGGTGGAAGCAGGTTAATTCAAATCCTGATTTACCATAAATGTTACTAAAGAATTGTCTTTCTAAATGTGTGCTCTCCTTCATCTTTAGGAAACTCAGGCCATTTTGAACCTTTACAGAAAACAAGGGAGCTATGGGGATGAACTCTGCACTTTGTCCTCCTCCTCCTCTGTTTCTCTTCCCTTCCTACACCTAAATGGCACCAGCCTAAACTGAGGGGAGTTTTATGTCCCTGGATGTTCTCTGAACAACTTTGAACTCTGGTTATGCCATGCCCCAAAACATGCAGGGAACATCCGTGGCTAGGAAAAATGCTCCTTCCTTTAGGCTGTAGCCCTCTGCAAAATAGAAGTCAATAGAAACAGTAATGGAGAGGGTCTCCCTTCAAAATAAAGGTTTACTTCTTTAGCCACTGGAGGGTTCATGTCTCTGAAAAATCAGAAGTGTCCTCCCTGTGGAATTCTCACAATTCTCTTCCTGATGTTTTGAGGGCTGAGCACCTTCCACACTCTGACCTCCTCTTTTCTTGCAGAAATTAACAGAAATGGAGAGGCTGAAGGCCGTGGAGAAGTTCAGAGAACTGCGCCAGTTCCTGGAAGAACAAGAAAAACGTCTGCTGACTCACGTGGAAGAGGTGGAGAAGGAGATTGCAGGGAGAAGGGATGAGCAGCTGGCCAGACTCTCCAGGAAACTCTCCTCTCTTGAGAGGATCATCCAGGAGATGGAGGAGAAGCGTCAGCAGCCAGCGAGTGAACTCCTGCAGGTAAGATGGTGGCAGGAACAGCGCAAGGCTCCAGGAAAAGGCTGCCCCTTTCATGTACGCAAGGAGTGCAGGGGCTGAGTTGATGGAGCCTCTAGTCAGGTTTGGAATGGACAGGAAGACCAGAGAGACCTAGGACTCGCATGAATGCAGAGTAGAGATTCGTCTGTGTTCTTGATGGAAAGGGAGCTGATCTTCTGCTCTTTGCTGATGCTTTGTCTCCGAATGCCCTTCAGCTGTGATGTGGAAATGTGAACAACATGATACTGGAAAAATTCATAATTTCAGAATGGAAAAATAAAACTGTGAGAAACCAAAACTGGCTGATTCAGCCATTCCTACCCAAAACCTTGGCGTGTGCCAGGCAGACTGACATCCGAGGGCCAGGGTCTGAGGGGGTCTTCCTAGTGTGGCCTGTGGTGTGCAGTGAATTCCCTTTTCTTTTCCCCTCTAGGATGTGAGAAGGACCCTGCAGAGGTAAGTGGATCTGGCTCATTTCCATTCTTTGAAGCAGAGATGCAGGAACCTCAAACATGGCCCTCCAATGGCTGCAGGGGGAGACTGTAGGACTCACTCCCTGCAGCACCTCACACTTTCTGTTCATTTACTTTTTGGTAATTTCAAACATCTAGAAGAGAAAGTCCCAAAGATGCTTGGGAAGAGCTTAGGACATATTTCAATGTCCAACTAGAAGCCCCTCAACTCTGGTAACTCAGCTCCTTTGAGGCACTTAGGGAGGGAAGGTCTGTTGGTCTAGAATAGGTGGGATCCTTTTCTTGGGAGTGTTTCCACCGTGAGAAGCTGAAGGTGGTCTGGAGTGGCGGGTCTAGTTGTTTGATGCTCCTGGAGGGAGAGTCCCATGGGGCATGAGGTTGCGTCCTTCCTGGGTGAGAGAGGGGGTGAAGGGAAGGTTGAGGTTGTTCTCCTTGACCACTGGGCAGCTTTGGACATCCCTCACATCCTCTGGGGAGGCTCAGGGAGGGAGGGATTCCAGGCATTCCACATCAGGGGTTTGGTTCTTAAGTCCTGGGGCCTTCCCAAAAGTTGTTAGGGGGCAGCATCGTTGGAAGCCATGGGAGCCCTCCGGTGGTGTCGCTTGGGGTTACATCTTGTCCCTTGTGCTGTTTAGCATCCTTACGAAGCCACTGACCAGGGCTTGGAGGTGGGTGTCAAGAGATGAAGCTGAATCCTGAAATTACCTGTTGGGAAATGAACTTCAACTTTGTTCATTATAATAATTAGGGAGATGGGGCCACAATGGGGCCATTCATTGTTTTTCTTTTCACCAGGTATGAGGAAAGAGAGAGTCCAGAGAAGCCACTGGCTTTCCCTCTAGAGCTGAGGAACAGGATCTTGGAATCCTGGGATCTCAATCACCTTGTGGAGGATACAATAAAACAATGGAAAGGTAATGAAAACTGGCTGCCAGGATTTCACACTGGGAATTCTGTTACTTCTTCAGAACTGAACATACCAGGCTTTTATTGCATGGAATTGAGTAACCCCAGGATACCTTCCTTCTTGGGGCTCCAGCCTTCATTTCCTGTCCCCCCAAGTGGCCCATGTATATTGTGACGCTGGATCCTGTAAAGAAAGCCTGAACCAGAGTGTACAGCAAAGTCAGGATTTTTTCCTCCCATGTGCATCTGTTTACAGCTATACAAAACCTCCTTTTCCTTGTGGTTCCCTATCTGCACAATCTGGGGTTGTCCTTTGGGAGGTTCTCCTGCTCTGAATGGAGTCAAAGGGCATTAAGAAGCCCCCAGTTCCCCCTCTGCCTCCTGCTCAGGCTTGTTTCTCAGCCGTGGAGCCAAGGCCTGAGCCGTCTCCTCGAACGTCCCCCTGCAGCTGCCATATCTAGGGATTCAGCCTTCAAGATCTCCTGAGAGTTCCCCCACTGAGAGTGGAAGCAAGAGCACATGAGCCCCAAAGGGCACAATTATGCTTGTAAAGAACCTTAAAGATTTGTAGAAGGTCTGTGAGGAAGGGCTTCCTTTTGCCTGAGAGCTCTGCCAATTCTTCCTCATCAAACTTTGCTTCTCCTTATGTCTCACAATCTTGGCTTTAATGATTCCCCCCACCACTTTACTTGGGGAAGATGTTAAGGCTGCCTCCATCTCCCCTCTGCATCCTTTTACGGGATTCCTATTCCTCTGCCTCATCTCCAGTCCAAGAATGCAGAGCCCAATTTCAGGGACAAAGTTCAGAGACCAGCAGGATTCATGTTGAATATTTTTATTCTCTTATTTGTAAGCTTGCTTTATGATTGCTGAGGGTTTTTTTGGTTTGTTTTCTTAAAAGATTTTTATTAAAAGTTTCAACATAACAAATTATCAAAAACATATCATCCTCATCCCCCCCCCCATTTTCCCCCTCCCTCCCACCCGGACTTCCCTCGGCTCCTCCCTCTGGTTTTCCAACAGATATTATTCTCTGCATTTTATAAAATGGTAAAGATCCTTAAGCAATCTATCTATTATGTTAACAATAATTAAAAAAATGTGTATGTTTATTCAAAACCTGCCAAGGAGTCCAGTTCATTTTGTTGTTTCTTTAAATACTTTGTAAAAGGTTCCCATTCTTCTTTAAAGTCACAGTTGTCCTTATCACACAGTTGGTATGTTAGTTTGCCAATTCCGCATATTCCATCCATTTCCCTTGCCACTGTTCTTTTGTCGGGGTTTCTTCATTCTTCCATCCTTGTGCTATTAAGACTTGCCGCCACTCTCGCATACATAAGTATGTTATTCATTTTCTTTGGCAGGTCTCTACCTACAATCCCTTCTGGCTTCTTTACAAATGTTAATTTGAACATTTTCTTTAACTCATTATATATCATTTCCCAATTTGTTAAAATTTCTCTACAATCCTACCACATGTGATAAAAAGTCCCTTCTTTTTCCTTGCATTTCTAGCATATATTTGACCCATTTTTGCAATCTGTACTGGTGTAATGTACCATCTACACATCATTTTCATGTAGTTTTCTTTTAAAAGGGAACAACCTGTAAATTTTAAATCTGTTTTCCACAATCTTTCCCAATCTTCGTACTATGATTGCTGAGTTTTAAAGCTTTAGTTAATTTCATAGATGCTTCCTATGATTTTCATGTTTATAATTATTTATGTACAATTTAATTAATATTTAATAACTGTACTTTAATTTAAGGATGCCACGTTATGAAGTGTTACTTTTGTATGGAGATTTATTTCTGGTGGAAGAGTGTTGCCCTTACACTTTATATCTTTTTGCTTCCTCAGATGCTCTGCTATACAGAAAACCAATTCAGAAAGGTAAATTTCCAGGGGAGGAACAATTTCACAGGAGGGATAGGGACTGGTATTTCATGGGTGTTGAGCAGTCTGTTCTGCAGACTTTTTCTGCAGACCCCCATCAATGGCGTAACTCTGGGAAACAGTCCTCTAGTGGTGTTTGGGTTATTTCTATGTCCCATGAATGAACTGGGAGGGAGGTTGAAGGCTTGGATTGGGGGCAGAGCTTGTCCCTGAGAAGAACCTGCACACCAGTCTGAGTTCCTTTCCTGCCAATAGACTATTATCCTGCTTTTCCCCTTAATTTTATTGATTTTGCTTTCTTTCATAAAATTTATATATTGCTTGATTGTGGGGAAAAGCCTCAGAGCCTTACAATATGTTACAAAAGCCCTTAAGGAGAATCCTACAGGGTCAGTCCAATGTCCATCTTGTCAAGTTCTCATGTATAAGGAATAAGTGTGTTAAAAGGGGCACCCGCAAGCACCCAGTCCCTCCTCCACCTCCTGCCAGGCTGGTCTCCCAGCAGCAGAGCCAAGGCCTGAGCCGCCCTTTCCTCAGAGTTTCAACCTCACCAGCCATTTCTCGTGCTTCAGCCATCCCCATCGCCTGAGAGTTCCCACAGTTCTTTTGAGATCAGCCCCATTCCAGGAGGGAAGACTTCCCATTGCACGAGACCCTTGGAATTACATGGCAAAGCTCTGCCAATTCTTCCTCTGCAATTTGGTTTGTCAGCATGCTTGGAAATTCCAGTTTCAACAGCTTTTCCCCACCAGTTTACTTGGGGCAGATGTTAAACCTTTCTTCATCCATCCAGTTCAGATCCCCATCTCATTTGTGGATTTTGAATGATTGTATTCCTCCATTTTCTAGTATGGTTTACCATTTCTGATTTTTCCATATAATCATGGAATAGCGAAGTTTGAAAGGTTCCCAAGGATCATCTAGTCCAGGCCCCTGCAATGCAGGAATCACAGCTAAACACGTTACCGTATTTTTCGCTCTATTGGATGCACCCAACCATAGGACGCACCTTGTTGGTTTTTTTTAAATAATAGTTTTTTATTAAGTTTTCCATTTTAACAATCCAATGAAATCACATTAAATATTCCAAATTGTACAAATACATATCATAAAGTCCAAATATTTTGCCAAATTATAAATTTTTGTTGGGGGTTCCCATGCTTCAAGTCCAGTGGGGTCCAATCATCTTATATTTCTACTGCCTTAAGTTTCCAATAGTCCCTTCTTTAAATCTTCCTGTTATCCTTCTTTCATTCATAGCCTCTGAGTCGTGCAATAATATGCTTCTGTGTGAACTTTGTGTGACTCTCCTTTTTTTTTTTTTTTTGCAGCTGGTAAGTCTTTTACTTGCAGTATGTCCTCACATGCTGGTGTTTATGCCGAATCCATCCAAAAGTCCTTCTCTGGTGGCAGACACCATATTTTCCCAGTTCCGATGAAATAAAATCTAGGCATTTGCTCATTAAATTTCTCAGACAGGTTGCACCAAACATTAGTCTTTCCAGAGGAGGTTTGCCAAGTCAGACTTGAAGTACAGATATGATAACAAAGTAAGAGCTCGCCTCCCCCTATGACTATTAATCTCTGCAACTCAGTCTGTCTCATAATGGCAGATCCCGATTAAATAGTGCATCACAGGAGAGTCATTTATCTTCTTCCAAATATTTAAAATAACAAAGGCTTCAGTTAGTATGATTATTTCCACACAGTTTATATTTTCCGATCTCTCTTGCTATAGGTAGTGTAGATGATTCTTCTGTGGGGGCGTTGTTAGGTATTATTGTAGTAGAAAAAGAAAAAGTTTTATCCCCTCCTTTCCGTTCTGTTCCAACATACCGGCTTAGATGTTATTCTTTGATGTTATCTTCTTCCTTCCGTCACTCTTAGCACCTCAGTGGCTGTAGCTGTAGTTGGCAGATTAAATACCCTTTCTTCGCCCAAAGCATGTACAATCTTAAATCCAATTTTTAACCTTAAGAAATGGAACGGGGAGCGCTCACGAAGACAGTGTCCAGGAGATACGAGCTCTCTCTCGAGGGCTTTCCATCCAGTGCCCCCACCCCCTCCTTCTTTACGAACTCGGGGGTGGTTTGTGGGGAGGCGGATGAGACTGCATCTTCCCTTCCACCGGGAAGAATTTGGGAGGCTGATTACTCCCATCTCAGCCTCTAAATTACCTCGTGTGAGCTGGAGAGATGGTACTGTCGGCCATCTTCCATGGTTTCCCTAGCGGAGCACCTTGTTTTAGAGGGGGAGATGCCCTGACATCTGCCTCTTCTTCCCTGGCGGCAAGGCCTAAACTTCCAAGATGGTTGGGAGGAAGGAGAGACCAAGTGGGTGAGAAAGATGAAGAGCAGGAATAAACAGGCTCCCCACTTAATGCGATTTTCACTTGTAGGCACAAGGGCCCAGAACGTGACCCCCACGAAAGTGAGGGGAGGCCTATATGTGCTTTAATGTATTTTTATGCTGTGAACCACCCTGAGACCAATGGATGAAGGGCAGTATGCAAATATTATTATTATTATTATTATTATTATTATTATTATTATTATTACAGGGGGGGCCTCATATCCCAGCCCAACCCAGAGCTCCCCAAAAGCCAATCCCCTCTCCTGCCTCCTCCAATTCTCCCCTCTTTCCCCTTAGATAACACAGAAGAGCTGATTAAAAGGTTTCCTGGGTGGTTTTTCCTCTTAGAAAATGCCTGGTTTGAGAGGAGGGCAGGAATAATACACATCGAATATAAGAAAGTGAAGAAAACTGATTTAAAAACCCTCAAGGAATATATTTATTCTGATGAGAGTCTGCAAGGAGGAGTCTCAGTCTAGCATGCGATGCAAAGAAATCCCCTTGATCTGAAAGGGAATCTGGGTTTTTGGGGTGTTTTTTATTTATTTATCAGGATGTCCGTTTCTGTCTCTCAGCTGACTCTGCCTCTCTTCTTTTTCCCTCATCTTCTCCCCAACAGCAAATGTCACTCTGGATCCAGACACAGCCCATCCCAAACTCATCCTGTCGGAGGATGGGAAAAGCGTGAGATTGGGAGACAAACCTCACGCCCTGCCTGATAATCCCGAGAGATTCAATGCCTGGCCTTCTGTGTTGGGACGTGAGGCATTCACAGCAGGCAGACATTTCTGGGAAGTCACTGTGGAAAGTGGGGAATGGAGGGCTTTGGGGGTCGCCAGGAAGTCTGTGGAGAGAAAGGGCGTCATCCCCTTAAGCCCTGAGAGAGGGGTCTGGGCTGTGGGGAAGAGGGGAGGGAAGTACTTTGCCCGGACATCCCCTGTTTCCTCTCCTCTTTCCCTGAGGGAGAAGCCCAGGAGGATCCGGGTGACTCTGGACTATGAAGGGGGACGTGTGTCTTTTTATGCTGCTGACTCAGGAGCCGAACTCTACACGTTCTCAGGAGCCTCGTTCTCTGGAGAGACCCTCCTCCCTTTCTTTCGTCTATTGGATAACAAAGCCCACCTCCGTATCTCCTGAGGAGACTAAATCTGCCTCTCAGGCCCAGCAGGAGTTTCTCTCCAGACCAGAGTGACTGATATAAAAACCATTTACCCGCCAAGAGCCCTTTGGGCAGTTTTCCAAGGGCCCTTTGAGAGGATTCATTCCAGTCAAAATCAGCAGAAATAACCAAACAAAAATGGGTTGCTCTTTTCATTTTCCTTCCTTTTCCCAGAATTCCCTCTGCAGCTCACTTCTTAAAGAGACAGTCACACTTTTTGGAGTCCTAATAAATTTTCTCACCTTCAATCTTGTTTTCCATTTGAGATGTCTGATTTGGCAGAGGACGAGACTCTTAATCCCAGGGTTGTGGGTCTGAGCCCCACGTTGGGCAAAGGTTTCCTGCACTGCAGGGGGTGGGACTAGATGACCCCCAGGGTCCCTCACAACTCTGTAATTCTAGGAAACCTTCCTCTCCCCACAAGACCTTATGCAGCTGTGAAAATGCATGCATCGTCGGATTAATAGAGGACAAAAAAAATGAACCCCTTCCCCCACGTCAGGCAGGATAGCTCCTTGCTCTGGAGACCTCAGACAGGAAGAAAAAGAAAAGAAATTGAACAGGGCATCATCTTCAAATGCCCTCTGTAGAAACAGCCTTGCCATCTCTACACGTTGTCAGAAGTAAACCGTCTTGCATTGAGTGGGGCTTCTGCCCAGTTAAATGTGTTTTGAGTGGATGCATTAACGTTCCTTCTTCACAGGCTGGATTCTGTCTATCGGGGGCATCAAATGGGGTGTCCTCTGGATAATGCTGGACTCCAACTCCCCTCCGACTCATCCAGCATGGCCAGGGGTCAGAGAGGATGGGAGTTGCAGTCTGGCAGCTTCCAGAAGGGGCCCCATGGGCTGTGCTGCCCCATACATTACGTAGGACACCTTCCCTGTGTTCCTGAGCCCCACCCCAAATACACAGTGCTCCCCCAAGGAGCGCCATTTCGCCACCAGGTGCATCTGATTTCTCTCCTTGGATACTAACAGCTGGAACAACACATGCCTGTGGAATTGACCTCTCTCAAAGACCAGGCAGGACTCACTCTGGCTCCACTATCAGGGCCACTGACTACTGACCGATCCAGCCTGCTCTCCTTTCCCTGCGTTTCCCACAGGGTGGTGGCACATAATGGAATAAAGACACCTTCCCTCCCTCCACCACCATTGACATTTGTTGAAGCAGATGCACAGGTTTCTGTTTTTGTTTTAAAATAAATTAACTGTAATGTATACTCTGAAGACGTTAATGTTCATTGTGAGTGGCTGTGGGGCAAGGCTTCCTGGGACAGCGACATCTGAAGAAGAAACTAAACTGAGCTGTGCAAACTTGATGTTGGACTAAACAGACCTTTGGCTTTCCTGATAAAGTCGTACCTTGGTTCTCGAACAGAATACGTTCCGGGAGTCCATTCGACTCCCCAGAACTGTTCAAAAACCAAGGTGTGGCTTCCAATTGGCTGCAGGACCGTCCTGCAGCCAATCGGAAGCTGTGGAAGCCATGCCAGACATTCGGCTTCCAAAAATCGCTTGAAAGCCGAAACGCTCACTTCTAGGTTTTGGTAGTTTGGGAGCCAAGGTGTTTGAAATCCAAGGTACGACTGTACAGTGGTACCTCTGGTTGCGAACGGGATCCGTTCTGGAGGCCCATTCGCAACATGAAAAGAGAGCAACCTGCAGTGGCACGTCTGCGCACGCACGGGTTGTGATTTGTTGCTTCTGCGCATGCGCATGACATCATTTTGTGCATCTTCACATGTGCGAGCGGCGAAACCCGGAAGTAACCCTTTCGGTACTTCCGGGTTGCCACGGGACGTATCCTGAAAGAACATAACATGAAGGGAATGTAACATGAGGTATGACTGTATTCTTAATTTAATTTAATTACTGAATGATGCGGAAAGGACCTTTTCAAGGTGGTCTCTCCATCTGCTATGAGATTTGACCGCAGCCTGACACCTTCCCCTTCCTTTTATGCCACAGATAAAAAGCACATACTTCTCCTGACCTTCCTCTTTGCCACTCAATAACAGTGGCAAATGGCAACAAAATAGAGATCTCTAAAACTCGGGACCTTGTTTTATTTTCCAACCGGGGATGCCCATTGAGGTACTTCTCCCCACTGTCTTAGCCAATCTCCCCTTCCTGTTTCAAATGGCTTCTCGTGTGTATGAGGAGATTTGGCCTCTGAGTGAAGCCCTTTCCGCACTCCAGGCACTTGTATGGCTTCACCCCAGTGTGGGTTCTCTCGTGCTTGAGAAGGTTGGAGCAATGGCTGAAGCTCTTCTCGCAGACCGAGCAGTGAAACGGTTTCTCCCTCGTGTGTGTCCTGTGGTGAACGACAAAGGCCGACTTGTCCCGGAAGCTTTTGGGACAGTCCGGGCACTGGAAGGGTTTTTCTCCCGTGTGGATCTTCTCATGCTGAACCAGGCCGGCGTTCTGAGAGAAGCATTTCCCACACTCGGCACACTTGTACGGCTTCTCGCCCGTGTGAGCTCGCTTGTGTTTCATGAGGGACGACCCGTCACCAAAACTCTTCCCGCACTCTCCGCACTTGTAGGGCTTCTCTCCCGTGTGGATCCTTTCGTGCGCGAGGAGGTTGGTGCGATGACGGAAGTTCTTCCCGCATCCAGAGCACGGGTACGGTTTCTCCTCGGTGTGGATCCGTCTGTGCACGAGGAAAGCGGATTTGTTCCTGAAGCTTTTGGCGCAGTCGGGGCACTGGTGTGGCTTCTCGCCCGTGTGGATTCTCTGATGTCGAATAAGATCGAATCTCTGCCTGAAACTTTTCCCGCAGTCTTGGCAGCGATAGGGCTTCTCTCCCGTGTGGATCCTCTGGTGAGACACAAGCCCAGTGCGCCTACTAAAGCTCTGTCTGCAGTCCAGGCAAGCAAAGGGCTTCTCTTGCGTGTGGGTTCTCTCATGTGCCGTAAGATGCGATCGCTGGTTGAAGTTTTTCCCGCAGTCCGGGCAATTGAAGGGCTTCTCCCCAGTGTGGATTCTCTGATGTGCAACTAGGACATTCCTCCTGCGGAAAATCTTCCCACAGTCGGAGCAGATGTAGGGTTTCTCTCCTGAGTGCATTCTCTGGTGTTCGGTGAGCTCCGCCTTGCAGCGAAAGGACTTTCCGCACTCAGCGCATGTCTCACCCTTGAGGAACCTTTGCTGGACTGGTATGGCAGAGAGCTGGAAAGGAACGGATTTGCCTTCTTCATTCTGGGGGTGAGTTTCCTGCTGGTTTTCGGATGCTGGTCCCCAGTCGGCATATCGTGATACAGTCCGTTCTGCTCTCCCTGGCAGCATCCAATGTGGTTCAGCTTCTTCAGAATTGACTGGTACAATCTTCTTCTCCTCACCATCTGTTGGGGGGGGGGATCCTTAGAAAGAGATTTTCCTTCCCCAAGGAAAAAAGAGGGCCTGGATAACAATCAAATACAGTGGAGCCTCGCAAGACGAAATTAATTCGTTCTGCGAGTTTTTTCGTCTACCGAATTTTTTGTCTTGCGAAGCACGGATTCCCATAGGAATGCATTGAAAATCAATTAATGTGTTCCTATGGTCAAAAAAAGTCCAAACAAAGCCAAATTTGGTACAACAAGAGTTTATTAAGTGCTCTTTAAAGTCACACATACTGTAAAGAGCATTTCAAAAATTGAAGGAACAATAGTTTAAGTTTCTAAACATGACAGAAAAACATTTAAAAATCACCAAAGTGTACACAGTACTGTACATACATTTTCTAAGACTCTGGGGGACAACTCGAAGAAGGTTCCTCTTCCACTCTTTGCTTCTTGCTGAAGAACCTGCCCATGGTCTGCTGCTTCATCCGCCTTTTCAGCACCTCCCTGAAAGACGACATGACCCTCGTATCAAAAATGTTCGCAAGGTCACGTGTCAGGTCCTTGTCAGGGTGGTGCCGCTGTGCAAAAGCCTGCACATCTTTCCACTTCTGGCAAATGTCCCTCAGTTCTTTGAAGGACAGCCGTTCCTCAGTTGCTTCCTCCTCTTCCAGCAAGGCCTGTTCCTGCGCAGCCTCTGCCTGCAGTTCGACCAGCTCCTGAGTGGTCAGCTCGTGGTCGTGCTCCTCCACCAGCTCGCTGACGTCCTCCTCTGTGACCTCCAGGCCCATGGCCCTCCCCAAGGAAACAATGTCCTGCACCACTGTTGACTCTGGTGCATCGGAGTCACTTGGTGCCACACAGTCCGGCCACAGGCTGCGCCAAGCACAATTCAAATTTCTCTGGTTGATCCCGTTCCAGGCCGTGGTGATCATCTTCAAGCAGGTGACGATGTCGAAGTGGTCCTTCCAGAATTCCCACAGGGTGATGGTGGTGCAATCAGTCACCTCGAAGCATCGCCTGAAAAGCTCCTTGGTGTAGAGTTTTTTGAAATTGGCGATGACCTGCTGATCCATCGGCTGGAGCAGTGGCGTAGTGTTAGGCGGCAAGAACATGATGTTAATGAAGTCGAACTCCTCCAACAAGTCCTCCTCAAGGTCTTTAGGATGAGCAGGAGCATTGTCCATCAGAAGCAAAGCCTTCAGCGGCAGGTCGTTGTCCAGCAGGTACTGTTTGACAGCAGGGCCAAAAGCAAGATTGACCCAGTCCACAAACAGCACACGTGTGACCCAAGCCTTACTGTTGGATCGCCACATGACACTCAGCTGCTCCTTGTCGACCTTGTGTTTCTTGAAGGCCCGTGGGTTCTCCGTGTGGTACACCAGCAGGGGCTTGATCTTCAGGTCGCCGCTTGCGTTGGCACAGAAGAGCAGGGTCAGACGGTCCTTCATGGGCTTGTGGTCAGGCAACTTGGCCTCCTCCTGAGTGATGAAAGTCCTTTTGGGCATCCTCATCCAAAACAGCCCGGTCTCGTCACAGTTGAAGACCTGCTGTGGAAAGTAGCCCTCCGTCGTCACAACCTCCAGGAACTCCGCTGCAAAGTCTTCAGCCGCAGAAACATCAGAACTGGCAGCCTCTCCATACCTGACCACACTGTGGATTCCAGATCTCATCTTGAACCGGTCAAACCAGCCTCTGCTTGCCTTGAAGACTTCTGGCTCGCCTGAGGTTCCTGGCTGTTGCTGGACGAGGTCTGCGTGCAAGGCCTTGGCCTTCTTACAAATGACGGCCTCAGTCACTGTGTCCCCTGCACGCTGCTTCTCTTCTAACCAAATGAGCAGCAACTTCTCCACCTCCTCCAGAACAGCTGGGGTGTTATGTACTGGGTTGAATAGGATCCAAACTGCAGCAGTCTGATTGGCCCTAGAACAATAGGATCCAAAAGGCAGCAGCCTGATTGGTCCTAGAACAATAGGATTCAGAATGCAGCAGTCTGATTGGTCCTAGAACAATGCAGCAGTATGATTGGTTGGCAGGAACTACCCAATCATGCTCCAGATAGAAGTGAATCCACAACCTGATTGGCTTACAGTAGAATTCCGGAATTAGCCAATCATGTGCAGTCCATTGTGTAAATAATGTATATAAAGCAGATACCTTGAGGGGACTTTCATTCATTCCTCCTCACCACTATGAGCTGAATAAAGAGCATGAAATCACTTTGCGACTCTGAGTATATTTCACTGGCGACGAAGGTGGGATCCCGCTGAGCTGACTGCCACGCACAGCACCGCAGCACCGCCACCTGCCGCATCGCTGCCTCGCACCGTGTATCCAGGCTTCAGCTTCGGGACACAAGGAACTCAGAATGGCAACCAACAGCAGCTTTTCGCCGTTCAACCCAGCATCTGGAGACTGGGAAGCATACGCCTCCCGTTTCACCTTCCTCCTAGAAGCCAAAGGGGTCACCGATGAAGAAGACGCCAAGAAGAGGGCAATATTTTTCAGCGTCTGTGGAGAGGAGATGTTTGAAATCGCCCGGGCTCTCCTTGCGCCTGAAGACGTCGCTACTGTTCCATACAAAACAATAATGGAACAGCTGAAGGGGGACTTTTCGCCGCAGCCCTCAGTGGTGGCTCGTCGAAATGCCTTCTACGCAAAGCGGCAAGCCCCTGGGGAAACCATAACTGGGTCTGTGACATCTCTCCGCCAAGCCGCCCGGTTCTGCAACTTCTCAGAGCTGGAGAACATGCTTCGTGACCGCCTCGTCGGTGGCCTGAGGGATGAGAAGCTGCAACGACGCCTCTACGCTAAGAAGGACCTAACGTTCCAGGTCGCTCTGGAGGAGGCCCTGGCAACGGAAGCTGCCGAGAGGTCGACGCAAGAGGCACGGCCGAGCCAGCCATCCCAACCGAGGGTCCACCATGAAGACCTCACCGACGACTCAGGATCCAACAGGGAGGAGGTGCACCGAGTACAGCAGCGCACTCAAGCAGCCCACATACCACAGCTGCCTCGACGAGAAGGAGGGAACTGCGCAAGCTGCGGAGAAAGTCACGAGAGGAGGACCTGCCGTTTCCGCAACGCAGAGTGCAGGCAGTGCAGAAAATCGGGACACATCGCCCGGGTGTGTCGGGCTCGGCCCACCCGACGCCAGGCATCAGATGACCAATCCAAGAGCCCCAGGTCCCGGGGCCCAACGCACCAAGGCAACTCGACTGAGCTCACGGACTTCCAGGTATACCAGTTGCCCCACCCCAACGTAGAGAAAATTTATGTTGACGTACAGATAGAGGGGGCCCCATGCCGCATGGAGCTTGACACGGGTTCAACTCTATCCATAATCTCGGCAAGGACCTTAAGGAAACTGTGTCCTACTGGGGGTCCCAAACTCAGGCCGGCCCCATTCACCCTCCGGGACTTCCAGAAACGTAAGGTCCCCACAATGGGGGTGGGGACCTTCAGGGTGCAATACCGAGGGCGGACGCGGCAACTGGAATTGCTGGTGGTCAAGGGCCCCTACATTAGCTTACTGGGATTGGCATGGTTTGGACCACTGGGGCTAGCCGTCACCGGGGTGAACCACACTAGCTTACAAGTGGACGTGGACGCCATATGCAAGGAATTTCCGGGGGTTTTTGATGGGAAATTGGGACAGTATACGGGCCCCCCCCATTGCTCTACAGCTTGACCCCGTAGTACGACCGGTCAGGCTCAAGGCCCGCCGGGTCCCGTTCGCCCTGAAACCCCGTATAGACGAGGAATTGGACCGGCTTGTGGAGCAAGGAGTGCTGGAGCCGGTGCCTAATGCCCCCTGGGAAACCCCAATTGTCACACCCGTCAAGCCTAATGGTTCGGTCCGCATCTGCGCAGACTACAAATGTACCATAAACAAGGCCCTTACGGCCCATGCATACCCAGTGCCAGTGGTCAGCCATGTTCTTGCCACCCTGGCTGGGTCGAAAATTTTTGGCAAGCTGGACTTGGCCCAAGCATATCAACAGCTGCCAGTAGATGAGGCCACAGCAGAGGCACAGACGATTGTGACGCACAGAGGAGCATTCAGGGTAAAGCGGCTGCAATTCGGTATCAGCGTGGCACCAGGCATATTCCAGAATCTAATGGACTCTCTACTTAAAGGGATTCCTGGTGTCACCCCCTTCTTCGATGATGTGTTGATTGCCGGGCCCACACCAGAGGAGTTTGAGGACCGCCTCCGCACCGTTCTGCACCGTTTCCAGACGGCGGGTCTCAAGGTGAAGCGGGAAAAATGTCTACTAGGAGTGCCTCAGGTGGACTTTCTGGGATTTATGGTGGACGCAGAAGGGGTCCACCCGACTGGGGACAAGGTACGGGCCACTTGTGATGCCCCAGCGCCCAAGAACAAGACTGAACTTCAGGCCTTCTTGGGACTATTGAACTTTTACCATTCCTTCCTTCCCCACAAGGCGGCGGTAGCGGAGCCCCTACACAGACTCCTGGACAAGCGGGCCCCTTGGGTGTGGGGCCAGCACCAGGAGGCCGCATTCCAGGCAGTCAAGGACTTGCTTGTCTCAAACTCGGTCTTCGCACACTTCGACGAGAGGCTGCCGGTGGTGCTAGCATGCGACGCCTCGCCCTATGGAATTGGCGCTGTCCTGGGACACCAACTCCCGGATGGAAGAGAGGTACCAGTGACTTTTCCCAGACACTCAACGCAACCGAGCGGAACTACTCGCAAATCGACAAGGAGGGTCTGGCAATCGTGAAGGGAGTAAAAAAATTCCATGATTTCTTGTACGGGCGGCCCTTCACCGTGGTGACTGACCACAAGCCGTTGCTTGGCTTGTTTGCCCCTGAAAAGCAGACCCCCCAAGTGCTGTCTCCTCGCGTCCTCAGGTGGTCAATTTTCCTTGCCAGCTACCAGTATGCACTGATTCACCGTCCGGGGAAGGCGATGGGCCATGCGGACGCCCTCAGCAGGCTACCACTACCGGAAACAGGCCCCGACCCAGCACCTGCACAAGAGGTTATGAGCCTGGAGCTGCTTCCTGACCGCCCCATTCAGGCACAAGAAGTTGCACACCATTCCAAGAAAGATAGGGTCATCTCCCGGGTCCTGGACTGGGTGTGGAGGGGATGGCCCAGCAGCAGCCCCGGGCCAGAATTCGCCGGCTACACAACCCGCAAACATGAACTGTCGGCCCACAAGGGGTGCCTGTTATGGGGAAGCAGGGTCGTTGTTCCCCAGCCCCTCTGCAAAAGGGTCCTCACAGCCCTACACGAGACACACCCAGGGGTAGTAAGAATGAAGGCCCTTGCCAGGAGTTATGTGTGGTGGCCAGGGATCGACGGAGAGATAGAGGCCTGGATCAAACACTGCCAGGCCTGCCAAGAATCCCACCCAGATCCCCCAAGGGCCCCAGTCCAGTCCTGGGAGTCCGCCCGAGCACCATGGTCACGCCTGCATGTGGACTTCGCTGGCCCCTTTCAGGGGAAAACATTCTTCATAGTGGTGGACTCCTACACCAAATGGCTGGAAGTCGCCCTGGTACCGTCCACTTCTACGTCCGCAGCCATCCGGGTACTACGCAGGCTGTTTGCAACCCACGGGCTCCCTGACACTCTCGTCTCAGACAACGGGACTGCATTTACGTCAAGAGAATTCCAAATCTTCACAGCGCAGAACGCCATCCGCCACATCCGTTCGGCGCCATTCCACCCTGCCACCAATGGCCAAGCAGAACGCATGGTGCGGACCACCAAGGACACCCTTCGCCGTATGACACAAGGGGATTGGGAGTACCGCCTTGCCACATTCCTTCTAGCACAGCACAGCACCCCCAGCTCAACGACTGGCCGGAGCCCCGCTGAACTACTAATGGGTCGGCGCCTTGCAATCAGATTGGACCGCCTTCACCCCGATAGAGCTCAGGATGAGGCAGTGGTGGGGGAAGGCAAGAACCCCCGGACCTTCGAGGCTCAGGACCCAGTGTACGCAAAGAATTTTGGGGCAGGCCCAGCATGGGTACCCGCCACAGTCACCAGGGTCACTGGCCCCGTGTCGTAAGAGGTGCTAACGGATGGGGGGCAATGCTGGCGCCGCCACTGCGACCAGATACGGCGACGATTCCCAGGAGAAAACCAGGAGGAGGAAAGGGCAGAGGAGTCCCAAGGGAACAGAGGGGCAGTGAGGCCCATAGAGCACGAGAGGCAGCAGGAGAGGCAGAATCAGTAAATACAGAGAGGACCTGCGAGGCCGAAAGGACACTGGAACCAGAACCACGACTGAGTGAGCCGGTTGCGCCAGACCAAACAGCCCCATCACAGCCAGCATCCTTGGAACACGAGCCAGAACCTGAACCCCGGACCAGGGAACACCCCAGGCCGCAACGCACACGTAGGCCGCCGGCGTACCTTGAGGACTATGAATGCGACCTCTCGGGCAGGACTGGAACTTAGAGGGGAGGGGTGTTATGTACTGGGTTGAATAGGATCCAAACTGCAGCAGTCTGATTGGCCCTAGAACAATAGGATCCAAAAGGCAGCAGCCTGATTGGTCCTAGAACAATAGGATTCAGAATGCAGCAGTCTGATTGGTCCTAGAACAATGCAGCAGTATGATTGGTTGGCAGGAACTACCCAATCATGCTCCAGATAGAAGTGAATCCACAACCTGATTGGCTTACAGTAGAATTCCGGAATTAGCCAATCATGTGCAGTCCATTGTGTAAATAATGTATATAAAGCAGATACCTTGAGGGGACTTTCATTCATTCCTCCTCACCACTATGAGCTGAATAAAGAGCATGAAATCACTTTGCGACTCTGAGTATATTTCATGGGCGGTTCTTCACGATCCTGGTAACTCCCTTGGCTACATCAGTCGCAAGGATCTTCCCCCTCATCTTCAGGATGGTCGCGATGGTCGATGGATTTCTCCCGTACTCCCTGGCGAGGTCTGTCACACGCATTCCACCGTCGTGCTTCCGGATGATCTCCTTCTTCATTTCCAGCGTCACCTTCTCCTTCTTCCTCTCGCCGGCCTCTGCAGCAGCAGTCTTCTTGAGTCCCATGGCAGCACAGCTCCTACCTTCGCCCCAGCTTACCATGGCCAGTGCTGAGGGATGACGGGAGTTGTAGTCCTAAAACAGCGGCAAGGTTGCTCACGTTCCAATTCCAAGAATTGGAAGTGTTGCAGGAATTTATGTATAGGGTGGGGGGGGGGTTGCCCCTCCAGCAGATATCATGCACATGCAGCCCACTACCAAAATCAGCACAATCGCTTTTGTGACTTGTTTTTTGTCCCCACAAAACACTTCATCATATCTATTCAAAGGGCCTCTGCTGCACAATAACAAAGGTAAGAATTCACTGATAAATGTACTGGCTCATATGGGAAATGTACTGGCTCATATGGGAAAATTTCAGAAATTCATATAGACAGGTGAGCTCAGCTACTCAGCAGCCCCTCTGCTTGAGTGATAATCCCTGGCCTCCTGATACCTGAGTGCCAGACAGGTAGCCCTTCCAGAAATAACAAACCCAGATGAAGACAAATGGGTGTGATTATAACTTGGCTGGGAAACAGGGAAATGCAAATATGTCTTTTGCTACACTTGATGGGTGTTTGGTGGAGGGCAAGGAGAACCATGAGGCAGGGTCTAGGATGTTCAGATTACTGCCACCAGACCTCCCCTTTCATGATGTAACTGTGATGTATGAGTGATATAGTTTGGGGGAAGATGTAACATGGGGATTATCAGCTAAAAAAAGTTTGGGGGCTCTTTTGTTCGACCTTGTGGCAGGTGGGAGTCCTGTTGCGACAGTCTTCAGTAAAGACCAAGCCTACTGGCTGCTGTTTGGCTCTGGTATTCCTGGCTGGTGTCCTTGTTTCTTGTCCAAGGGAGCCCTCAGATTTCTCTGTTAACAGAAGAGACCCCCGAGGGTCATCTAGTCCAACCCCCTGAAATGCAGGAAGTTCAACTAAAGCTTACTGAACTGAATGAGTAGCTCAGTTGATAGAGCGTGAGACTCTTAATCACAGGGTTGTGGGTTCGAGTCCCGTGTTGGGCGAGAAGATTCCTGCATTACAGGGGTTTGGGCTAGATGACCCTTGGGGTCCCTTCCAAATCTACAATTCTGTGAGCCACCCAAGAACTCCATTAACCTTCACCCGCAGAACTACCGTTCCCAGGGTCCCGGGGAGAAAAACTGGGACTTCTGCTTTGCCACAAAGGACCCTCTTGCTGCTGCCGCCCCCTCCTCATGTTGCAAAACTGCAACCTGGACGGCTTTAAAAGTGGATTAGGCAAATTCATGGGGGCTACCAATGGCTACTGGCCATGATGGCTGTGCTCTGCCTCTGCGGTTGGAGGCAAAGATGCTTCTGAATACCCTGAATCCAGGTTGCTGGGATCTGCAGGGGGCAGAGGGCTTTTGCGCTTGAATCGCGCCTGCAGACTTCCCCTTGGGCATCTGCTTGGCTGCAGTGAGAACAGGATGCCACAAGGTGTGACTGGAAAGTTGGGTCACAGAAATCAAACACCACTTTTCTGGGCACAGCCCAGGAGGAAGGAGCGGAACCACTGTATAACGGTGCCCCCAGCTCCCAGCCCCACCAGACGCTCCAGAAAGGCCGCTGAGAGATCCAGCAGAACTAGGAAACAGCTCTCACCTTTGTCCCTAGCCCGCCAGAGATCATCCACCAGCGCGACCAAGGCAGGTTCAGTCCCATGATGAGGCCTGAATCCCGACTGGAAGGGATCCAAATGGTCCGCTTCTTCCAGGCGTGCCTGGAGTTGTTCAGCAACCGCTCGCTCAATCACCTTGCCCAAGAATGGAAGGTTTGAGACTGGGTTGAGTTGGCCCTATTGGCAGCATCTAAAGATATTTTTTTTAAGAAGCGGTTTGATAACCGCCTCTTTCAGCGGGTCTGGGAAGGCTCCCTCACAGAGAGAAGCATTCACTGGTTTGAACATTTGACAGGTTTTTATTATTTTCTCCTTTTGCAAGACAGTGGGTACATTTTACACTTAAAAAGTTACATTTAGTTCAGAGATACAAAGTTACATTCAGTAGGGAGACAACATAAAACTAACATTAAAGAAATTAACATTAGTACAGAGACGGTGAACACAATTGTAATATCTCACAGGGGCTGGAAAAGGAAGCAATGCAGCCGACTCTACCGTGGTTTCGAGCATGACAGGGAGCAATGCAGGGGGGCAGACAAGTGGGGATCCTTTATTGATAGCAAATATTTATTCCCTTATTGATACAGAGGAAAAGAAACCTTTATTCAACTCAAAATTCTTATAACACAATCAAAAATCATTCGCTGCTCCTTGAGAAAACATTCAGGAACTGCAAAGCACTGGAGACATATTAGTTTTAAAAAATAAAATAAAGATCATGTGATCAATGAGTCATTTCCAGGAAGGGAAACTCCCAGTAGCTGAAAACTGAGAAAGTGAAACTTAACTCGGATCTTCGGTGCGAGGGAGCCATGGCTGCTGCAGGGGGTCACATCCAGCGTCTCCGTGATGAAGCCACTTGCTCCATCTGCCTGGAATATTTTAAGGATCCAGTGACCATCGCAGAGTGTGGGCACAACTTCTGCCGATCCTGCTTGATCCAGTGCTGGGGGGAATCGGAGGCAGAGGCTTCCTGCCCTCAATGCAGAAAAACAGTCCAGAGAAGGAACCTCATCCCCAACCGGCAACTGGTAAACTTCATAGAATTAATCGAGAATCTCAGCCTTCAAGAGGGAAAGGAGGAAGGAGGGAAAGGAGGAGTCTGTGAGGAGCACCAGGAGCCCCTGAAACTCTTTTGCAAGGAGGATGAAGCCCCCATCTGCCTGGTGTGTGACAGATCCAAGGAGCACAAACACCATGAGGTGATTCCTCTGGAGGAGGCTTCCGAGGAATACAAGGTAGGAGATCCCTGGATCTTGAGGGGGAGAAATAGCTGTGGATTCTTCTTGGGAAGTTTCCTTTTTAATTCTCAGGTCCAAAGTAGGCATGGCATGAATTCATCCTTGTTTATTATGTAAAAAGCAGCCAAGGGGAAGCCTGAGGGCTCCTGGGATTACTGGCAGGAGGGAGTTCAAGTCTTTTTCTCTGCCAGGGGGACAAAGGGATCTCCCCTGATATCCCTGAGAAGCATCTGCAAAGACTAGGTAGAAGTCTGTAAGGAAGGGGTGACCTAACTGGGTCCCTGAGCCCCACAGGGATGCCACAGAAGAAAGGTAGCTGGACCCAAAAAGGTTGAAAACCTCTGGACTTTTATTTCCTCCAGTAAACTACTTTGCTATTATAGTCTTGCTATGTGTCTCAATCAAACCTGAGTTTTCCCTTTTCTCTTAGGAAGAGATCTGTCGCCGCCTGGAGATTCTGAGGAAAGAGAGAGAGGAAATTCTGGCCCATCAAGCAGCCCTGGACAAGGAATGCAAAGACCTCCTTGTAAGTGCCACTCTTATTACTAGGGAGGGAACAAGCACTTGAAGAATTGAGTCAGGACTGGGGAGGGTGGGGAAATCTGCCCATTTCAGCTTCTTCCTATTTCTCCTTTTCCATATCAGTTTGTTTATTCATTTATTATTCTGAAAATGAATTAGATATTAGGGTGGCTACCTCCTTGTATAAATATTTTGAAATGTACTTTACCCTCATAAATACATTTTTTGTGAACATTACCTGGCTTGTTCAACCTTGAAAAATTCAGAGGTGTGAATTTCAAAAGACTGCTCTGTTTCAGTATCCATATTTTTCCAGCAATTGCGAATTAGGTCAGTTCACCTTTGAATGCAGTTAAATTGAGCTTATTTCCCATTGTCATTTATTATGTAAAAAGAAGTGAAGGAGAAGCCTGAGGAATTGTGAGCTGAGAGGGTGGAAGCAGGTTAATTCAAATCCTGATTTACCATAAATGTTACTAAAGAATTGTCTTTCTAAATGTGTGCTCTCCTTCATCTTTAGGAAACTCAGGCCATTTTGAACCTTTACAGAAAACAAGGGAGCTATGGGGATGAACTCTGCACTTTGTCCTCCTCCTCCTCTGTTTCTCTTCCCTTCCTACACCTAAATGGCACCAGCCTAAACTGAGGGGAGTTTTATGTCCCTGGATGTTCTCTGAACAACTTTGAACTCTGGTTATGCCATGCCCCAAAACATGCAGGGAACATCCATGGCTAGGAAAAATGCTCCTTCCTTTAGGCTGTAGCCCTCTGCAAAATAGAAGTCAATAGAAACAGTAATGGAGAGGGCCTCCCTTCAAAATAAAGGTTTACTTCTTTAGCCACTGGAGGGTTCATGTCTCTGAAAAATCAGAAGTGTCCTCCCTGTGGAATTCTCACAATTCTCTTCCTGATGTTTTGAGGGCTGAGCACCTTCCACACTCTGACCTCCTCTTTTCTTGCAGAAATTAACAGAAATGGAGAGGCTGAAGGCCGTGGAGAAGTTCAGAGAACTGCGCCAGTTCCTGGAAGAACAAGAAAAACGTCTGCTGACTCACGTGGAAGAGGTGGAGAAGAAGATTGCAGGGAGAAGGGATGAGCAGCTGGCCAGACTCTCCAGGAAACTCTCCTCTCTTGAGAGGATCATCCAGGAGATGGAGGAGAAGCGTCAGCAGCCAGCGAGTGAACTCCTGCAGGTAAGATGGTGGCAGGAACAGCGCAAGGCTCCAGGAAAAGGCTGCCCCTTTCATGTACGCAAGGAGTGCAGGGGCTGAGTTGATGGAGCCTCTAGTCAGGTTTGGAATGGACAGGAAGACCAGAGAGACCTAGGACTCGCATGAATGCAGAGTAGAGATTCGTCTGTGTTCTTGATGGAAAGGGAGCTGATCTTCTGCTCTTTGCTGATGCTTTGTCTCCGAATGCCCTTCAGCTGTGATGTGGAAATGTGAACAACATGATACTGGAAAAATTCATAATTTCAGAATGGAAAAATAAAACTGTGAGAAACCAAAACTGGCTGATTCAGCCATTCCTACCCAAAACCTTGGCGTGTGCCAGGCAGACTGACATCCGAGGGCCAGGGTCTGAGGGGGTCTTCCTAGTGTGGCCTGTGGTGTGCAGTGAATTCCCTTTTCTTTTCCCCTCTAGGATGTGAGAAGGACCCTGCAGAGGTAAGTGGATCTGGCTCATTTCCATTCTTTGAAGCAGAGATGCAGGAACCTCAAACATGGCCCTCCAATGGCTGCAGGGGGAGACTGTAGGACTCACTCCCTGCAGCACCTCACACTTTCTGTTCATTTACTTTTTGGTAATTTCAAACATCTAGAAGAGAAAGTCCCAAAGATGCTTGGGAAGAGCTTAGGACATATTTCAATGTCCAACTAGAAGCCCCTCAACTCTGGTAACTCAGCTCCTTTGAGGCACTTAGGGAGGGAAGGTCTGTTGGTCTAGAATAGGTGGGATCCTTTTCTTGGGAGTGTTTCCACCGTGAGAAGCTGAAGGTGGTCTGGAGTGGCGGGTCTAGTTGTTTGATGCTCCTGGAGGGAGAGTCCCATGGGGCATGAGGTTGCGTCCTTCCTGGGTGAGAGAGGGGGTGAAGGGAAGGTTGAGGTTGTTCTCCTTGACCACTGGGCAACTTTGGACATCCCTCACATCCTCTGGGGAGGCTCAGGGAGGGAGGGATTCCAGGCATTCCACATCAGGGGTTTGGTTCTTAAGTCCTGGGACCTTCCCAGAAGTTGTTAGGGGGCAGCATCGTTGGAAGCCATGGGAGCCCTCCGGTGGTGTCGCTTGGGGTTACATCTTGTCCCTTGTGCTGTTTAGCATCCTTACGAAGCCACTGACCAGGGCTTGGAGGTGGGTGTCAAGAGATGAAGCTGAATCCTGAAATTACCTGTTGGGAAATGAACTTCAACTTTGTTCATTATAATAATTAGGGAGATGGGGCCACAATGGGGCCATTCATTGTTTTTCTTTTCACCAGGTATGAGGAAAGAGAGAGTCCAGAGAAGCCACTGGCTTTCCCTCTAGAGCTGAGGAACAGGATCTTGGAATCCTGTGATCTCAATCACCTTGTGGAGGATACAATAAAACAATGGAAAGGTAATGAAAACTGGCTGCCAGGATTTCACACTGGGAATTCTGTTACTTCTTCAGAACTGAACATACCAGGCTTTTATTGCATGGAATTGAGTAACCCCAGGATACCTTCCTTCTTGGGGCTCCAGCCTTCATTTCCTGTCCCCCCAAGTGGCCCATGTATATTGTGACGCTGAATCCTGTAAAGAAAGCCTGAACCAGAGTGTACAGCAAAGTCAGGATTTTTTCCTCCCATGTGCATCTGTTTACAGCTATACAAAACCTCCTTTTCCTTGTGGTTCCCTGTCTGCACAATCTGGGGTTGTCCTTTGGGAGGTTCTCCTGCTCTGAATGGAGTCATTAAGGGCATTAAGAAGCCCCCAGTTCCCCCTCTGCCTCCTGCTCAGGCTTCTTTCTCAGCCGTGGAGCCAAGGCCTGAGCCGTCTCCTCCTCGAACGTCCCCCTGCAGCTGCCATATCTAGAGATTCAGCCTTCAAGATCTCCTGAGAGTTCCCCCACTGAGAGTGGAAGCAAGAGCACATGAGCCCCAAAGGGCACAATTATGCTTGTTAAGAACCTTAAAGATTTGTAGAAAGCTTGTGAGGAAGGGCTTCCTTTTGCCTGAGAGCTCTGCCAATTCTTCCTCATCAAACTTTGCTTCTCCTTATGTCTCACAATTTTGGTTTTAATGATTCCCCCCACCACTTTACTTGGGGAAGATGTTAAGGCTGCCTCCATCTCCCCTCTGCCTCCTTTTACGGGATTCCTATTCCTCTGCCTCATCTCCAGTCCAAGAATGCAGAGCCCAATTTCAGGGACAAAGTTCAGAGACCAGCAGGATTCATGTTGAATATTTTTATTCTCTTATTTGTAAGCTTGCTTTATGATTGCTGAGGGTTTTTTTGGTTTGTTTTCTTAAAAGATTTTTATTAAAAGTTTCAACATAACAAATTATCAAAAACATATCATCCTCATCCCCCCCCCCCATTTTCCCCCTCCCTCCCACCCGGACTTCCCTCGGCTCCTCCCTCTGGTTTTCCAACAGATATTATTCTCTGCATTTTATAAAATGGTAAAGATCCTTAAGCAATCTATCTATTATGTTAACAATAATAAAAAAAATGTGTATGTTTATTCAAAACCTGCCAAGGAGTCCAGTTCATTTTGTTGTTTCTTTGAATACTTTGTAAAAGGTTCCCATTCTTCTTTAAAGTCACAGTTGTCCTTATCACACAGTTTGTATGTTAGTTTGCCAATTCCGCATATTCCATCCATTTCCCTTGCCACTGTTCTTTTGTCGGGGTTTCTTCATTCTTCCATCCTTGTGCTATTAAGACTTGCCGCCACTCTCGCATACATAAGTATGTTATTCATTTTCTTTGGCAGGTCTCTACCTACAATCCCTTCTGGCTTCTTTACAAATGTTAATTTGAACATTTTCTTTAACTCATTATATATCATTTCCCGATTTTTTAAAATTTCTCTACAATCCCACCACATGTGATAAAAAGTCCCTTCTTTTTCCTTGCATTTCTAGCATATATTTGACCCAGTTTTGTACATTTTTGCAATCTGTACTTGTGTAATGTACCATCTACACATCATTTTCATGTAGTTTTCTTTTAAAAGGGAACAACCTGTAAATTTTAAATCTGTTTTCCACAATCTTTCCCAATCTTCGTACTATGATTGCTGAGTTTTAAAGCTTTAGTTAATTTCATAGATGCTTCCTATGATTTTCATAATTATAATTTATAATTATTTATGTACAATTTAATTAATATTTAATAACTGTACTTTAATTTAAGGATGCCACATTATGAAGTGTTACTTTTGTATGGAGATTTATTTCTGGTGGAAGAGTGTTGCCCTTACACTTTATATCTTTTTGCTTCCTCAGATGCTCTGCTATACAGAAAACCAATTCAGAAAGGTAAATTTCCAGGGGAGGAACAATTTGACAGGAGGGATAGGGACTGGTATTTCATGGGTGTTGAGCAGTCTGTTCTGCAGACTTTGGGACCCCCATCAATGGCGTAACTCTGGGAAACAGTCCTCTAGTGGTGTTTGGGTTATTTCTATGTTCCATGAATGAACTGGGAGGGAGGTTGAAGGCTTGGATTGGGGGCAGAGCTTGTCCCTGAGAAGAACCTGCACACCAGTCTGAGTTCCTTTCCTGCCAATAGACTATTATCCTGCTTTCCCCCTTAATTTTATTGATTTTGCTTTCTTTCATAAAATTTATATATTGCTTGATTGTGGGGAAAAGCCTCAGAGCCTTACAATATGTTACAAAAGCCCTTAAGGAGAATCCTACAGGGTCAGTCCAATGTCCATCTTGTCAAGTTCTCATGTATAAGGAATAAGTGTGTTAAAAGGGGCACCCGCAAGCACCCAGTCCCTCCTCCACCTCCTGCCAGGCTGGTCTCCCAGCAGCAGAGCCAAGGCCTGAGCCGCCCTTTCCTCAGAGTTTCAACCTCACCAGCCATTTCTCGTGCTTCAGCCATCCCCATCGCCTGAGAGTTCCCACAGTTCTTTTGAGATCAGCCCCATTCCAGGAGGGAAGACTTCCCATTGCACGAGACCCTTGGAATTACATGGCAAAGCTCTGCCAATTCTTCCTCTGCAATTTGGTTTGTCAGCATGCTTGGAAATTCCAGTTTCAACAGCTTTTCCCCACCAGTTTACTTGGGGCAGATGTTAAACCTTTCTTCATCCATCCAGTTCAGATCCCCATCTCATTTGTGGATTTTGAATGATTGTATTCCTCCATTTTCTAGTATGGTTTACCATTTCTGATTTTTCCATATAATCATGGAATAGCGAAGTTTGAAAGGATCCCAAGTATCTTCTAGTCCAGCCCCCTGCAATGCAAGAATCACAGCTAAACACGTTACCGTATTTTTCGCTCTATTGGATGCACCCAACCATAGGACGCACCTTGTTGGTTTTTTTTAAATAATAGTTTTTTATTAAGTTTTCCATTTTAACAATCCAATGAAATCACATTAAATATTCCAAATTGTACAAATACATAAAGTCCAAATATTTTGCCAAATTATAAATTTTTGTTGGGGGTTCCCATGCTTCAAGTCCAGTGGGGTCCAATCATCTTATATTTCTACTGCCTTAAGTTTCCAATAGTCCCTTCTTTAAATCTTCCTGTTATCCTTCTTTCATTCATAGCCTCTGAGTCGTGCAATAATATGCTTCTGTGTGAACTTTGTGTGACTCTCCTTTTTTTTTTTTTGCAGCTGGTAAGTCTTTTACTTGCAGTATGTCCTCACATGCTGGTGTTTATGCCGAATCCATCCAAAAGTCCTTCTCTGGTGGCAGACACCATCTTTTCCCAGTTCCGATGAAATAAAATCTAGGCATTTGCTCATTAATTTTCTCAGACAGGTTGCACCAAACATTAGTCTTTCCAGAGGAGGTTTGCCAAGTCAGACTTGAAGTACAGATATGATAACAAAGTAAGAGCTCGCCTCCCCCTATGACTATTAATCTCTGCAACTCAGTCTGTCTCATAATGGCAGATCCCGATTAAATAGTGCATCACAGGAGAGTCATTTATCTTCTTCCAAATATTTAAAATAACAAAGGCTTCAGTTAGTATGATTATTTCCACACAGTTTATATTTTCCGATCTCTCTTGCTATAGGTAGTGTAGATGATTCTTCTGGGGGGGGCGTTGTTAGGTATTATTGTAGTAGAAAAAGAAAAAGTTTTATCCCCTCCTTTCCGTTCTGTTCCAACATACCGGCTTAGATGTTATTCTTTGATGTTATCTTCTTCCTTCCGTCATTCTTAGCACCTCAGTGGCTGTAGCTGTAGTTGGCAGATTAAATACCCTTTCTTCGCCCAAAGCATGTACAATCTTAAATCCAATTTTTAACCTTAAGAAATGGAACGGGGAGCGCTCACGAAGACAGTGTCCAGGAGATACGAGCTCTCTCTCGAGGGCTTTCCATCCAGTGCCCCCACCCCCTCCTTCTTTACGAACTCGGGGGTGGTTTGTGGGGAGGCGGATGAGACTGCATCTTCCCTTCCACCGGGAAGAATTTGGGAGGCTGATTACTCCCATCTCAGCCTCTAAATTACCTCGTGTGAGCTGGAGAGATGGTACTGTCGGCCATCTTCCATGGTTTCCCTAGCGGAGCACCTTGTTTTAGAGGGGGAGAACAAGAAAAAAATTCTCCCCCTCTCTGCTCAGCGCCCCCTCAGCGAAGACGCAGTAGAAACAGAGCCCCTTCCATTTCTTCTCCCACTTGGCTGAAGGGGCGCTGTGCAGCTCTCCCTCTCTGCTGAAGCCAGGAGAGTCTTGCTCTGCAGGCTTCGAAAGCAATGCGAAGCCTCTGGAGTGCGGAGGGAGCGCTCCCTCTGCGCTTCGGAGGCTTCGCGTTGCTATCGCTGAAGCCAAGGAGCCTGCATTTGCTCCATAGGACGCACACACATTTCCCCTTAATTTTTGGAGGGGAAAAGTGCATCCTATAGAGTGAAAAATACGGTAGTTGTTTTAATTCCTTAGGCCTAGTGATATTACATTCTCAGGAATAATCTTTTGGTCAATAGTTAACATCACTACTTAGGCCTACAGCTGTCGTCTTTGCAAATATTCTGTTATATGATTTAATCTTTTGCTTGAAATAAGGAAACAACAGATGCTATGTTATGTAAAAAAAGATTTATTTTTAAGCTACTGCATTGTAGCCTGTTAAGCCTGTCTTTTTGCTTCCTCAGATGTTCAGTCATTCAGAAATCTTCAGAAAGGTAAATTTCACATGGAGACCCCAATTCACAGGAGGGGGGGATTAGTGTTTCATGGGGGTCAAGAGTCTGTTCTGTACAGCTTGACTCTAGCCCTGCTGTTTGTACCACAAAGGCAGAGAGGGTGGACTTGAAGGTGCAGAAGGGGGGGGGGGAGAAATGGCCGAGAAGGATCAGAAAAAAGAGGGAAGAGTTTCATTCCTGCCTAGAGGGAGTTGGGTTGCTTTTCCATGTGACCTTTTTCAGGACTGGTTGCCACATGTCCTCTTTTTCTCGGACAGGTCCTCTATTTTCATAATTAAAATTTCTCCCCTGGACGGATTTTTAAAATTTGGCAAAATGTCTCAAGTTGTTTGGTTTGGTTTACAGTAACCCATGAAAAAAATTCTAGTGCATTAGACTCAGATCTAAGGCACCCAGCTAAGCTAGCCTAGAGCAGAGAATTGCAACAGAGCAGCATCTTAAGCTAGCCACATCCTGTATAAAACCCTTCTCTTGTGACTGAACTAAAAGGATGCTGGCTCAGCTACAAGATCTTGGAGAAGAAATATGGGAGGGCAAGAGTTAACATCCCCCTGCCCTTAAGGAGAGTCCATATGTATATATTTAACAGTTTAATAAATTGTTCTGTGCACACTTGCGTTCACAAAGATGTGAACACGAGCCCAAATACTTTCATGTGGCAAGCAAGGGAGCAATATGTATTATTATTCTTATTCTTTGGTTGTTGAAAGTTAAGAACACTGCTACTAGCAGTATATCACAGCTTCGAAAGCCTAGACAGAGTAGGGGTATTTAAAATGAGAGTTGTCATAGCGATCCATGGTTAAGAGTAGAAGTTGGCAAATGTGTCCTCTTTTTTGTTCTTCAAAATATGGCAACTCTACACTTGCCTGTCATGACTGTCTTAGCCCCTGACTGGTAACTTTTTGAGTTATTCCCCCTTTCCCCCAGGGAACTAGTTTAATGGTATATATTAAATCCAAAGGAGAAGAATGGAATAAGCAGTCCTTTGTAAAATTGCCCTGACATCTGCCTCTTCTTCCCTGGCGGCAAGGCCTAAACTTCCAAGATGGTTGGGAGGAAGGAGAGACCAAGTGGGTGAGAAAGATGAAGAGCAGGAATAAACAGGCTCCCCACTTAATGCGATTTTCACTTGTAGGCACAAGGGCCCAGAACGTGACCCCCACAAAAGTGAGGGGAGGCCTATATGTGCTTTAATGTATTTTTATGCTGTGAACCACCCTGAGACCAATGGATGAAGGGCAGTATGCAAATATTACTATTATTATTATTATTATTATTATTATTATTATTATTATTACAGGGGGGGCCTCATATCCCAGCCCAACCCAGAGCTCCCCAAAAGCCAATCCCCTCTCCTGCCTCCTCCAATTCTCCCCTCTTTCCCCTTAGATAACACAGAAGAGCTGAGTAAAAGGTTTCCTGGGTGGTTTTTCCTCTTAGAAAATGCCTGGTTTGAGAGGAGGGCAGGAATAATACACATCGAATATAAGAAAGTGACGGGAACTGATTTAAAAACCATCAAGGAAGATATTTATTCTGATGAGAGTCTGCAAGGAGGAGTCTCAGTCTAGCATGTGATGCAAAGAAATCCCCTTGATCTGAAAGGGAATCTGGGTTTTTGGGGTGTTATTTATTTATCTATCATCTATCTATCTATCATCTGTCAGGATGTCTGTTTCTGTCTCTCAGCTGACTCTGCTTCTCTTCTTTTTCCCTCATCTTCCCCCCAACAGCAAATGTCACTCTGGATCCAGACACAGCCCATCCCAGGCTCATCCTGTCGGAGGATGGGAAAAGCCTGAGATTGGGAGACAAACGTCAAGCCCTGCCTGATAATCCTGAGAGATTCAATGCCTGGCCTTGTGTGTTGGGACGTGAGGCATTCACAGCAGGCAGACATTTCTGGGAAGTCACTGTGGGAAGTGGGGGGTGGTGGGTTTTGGGGGTCGCCAGGAAGTCTGTGGAGAGAAAGGGCAGCTTCTCCTTAAGCCCTGAGAGAGGGATCTGGGCTGTGGAGAAGAGGGGAGGGAAGTACTTGGCCTGCACCTCCCCTGATCCCTCTCCTCTGTCCCTGAGGGAGGAGCCCAGGAGGATCCGGGTGACTCTGGACTATGAAGGGGGACGTGTGTCTTTTTATGACGCTGACTCAGGAGCCGAACTCTACACCTTCTCAGGAGCCTCGTTCTCTGGAGAGACCCTCCTCCCTTACTTTCTTCTGTGGGAAAATGATAAAACCCCCCTCATTATCTCCTGAGGAGACTAAATCTGCCTCTCAGGCCCAGTTGGGAGTTTCTTTCCAGACCAGAGTGACTGACGTAAAAACCATTTACCCGCCAAGAGCAGGTTGGGCAGTTTTCCAAGGGCCCTTTGAGAGGATTCATTCCAGTCAAAATCAGCAGAAATAACCAAACAAAAATGGGTTGCTCTGGCTTTGAATTTTCCTTCCTTTTCCCAGAATTCCCTCTGCAGCTTACTTCTTAAAGAGACAGTCACACTTTTTGGAGTCCTAATAAATTTTCTCACCTTCAATCTTGTTTTCCTTTTGAGATGTCTGATTTGGCAGAGGACGATATTCTTGATCCCAGGGTTGTGGGTCTTAGCCCCACGTTGGGCAAATGTTTCCTGCACTGCAGGGGGTGAGACTAGATGACCCTCAGGACCCCTCACAACTCTGCAATTCTAGGAAACCTTCCTCTCCCCACAAGACCTTATGCAGCTGTGAAAATGCATGCATCGTCGGATTAATAGAGGACAAAAAAAATGAACCCCTTCCCCCACATCAGGCAGGATAGCTCCTTGCTCTGGAGACCTCAGACGGGAAGAAAATGAAATTGAGCAGGGCATCATCTTCAAATGCCCTCTGTAGAAACAGCCTTGCCATCTCCACACGTTGTCAGAAGTAAACCGTCTTGCATTGAGCAGGGCTTCTGCTCAGTTAAATGTGTTTTGAGTGGATGCATTAATGTTTCTTATTCACAGGCTGGATTCTGTCTATCAGGGGCATGAAATGGGGTGTCCTCTGGATAATGCTGGACTCCAACTCCCCTCCGACTCATCCAGCATGGCCAGGGGTCAGAGAGGATGGGAGTTGCAGTCTGGCAGCTTCCAGAAGGGGCCCCATGGGCTGTGCTGCCCCATACATTACGCAGGGCACCTTCCCTTTTCTCAGCCCCACCCCAAATACACAGTGCTCCCCCAAGGAGCGTCATTTCGCCACCAGGTGCATCTGATTTCCCTCCTTGGATACTAACAGCTGGAACACCACATGCCTGTGGAATTGACCCCTCTCAAAGATCAGGCAGGACTCACTCTGGCTCCACTATCAGGGCACTGACTACTGACCGCTGCAGCCTGCTCTCCTTTCCTTGCGTTTTCCACGGGGTGGTGGCACATGATGGAATAAAGACACCTTCCCCCCCACCTGCCTGAGGGCCACCTCCCCTTCCTCCATCCCCTACATGATGTTGGCCTCCTTTGTGTGTCATCGTACATTTCCCTGTGAGCCTCCACTCTCACCCCGTGGAAAGACACAAAAGTGTCCCATTTGGTCCAGCGCCCAAGAGGGGCCACCCAGACGCCTGTGGAAAACCTGCAAGGGGGACCAGAGAGCAAAAGCAGCCTTGCCCCCCCCCCCACCTGCAGCCTCCAGCAACCGATCTTTACAAGCATGGGAGCCAACTTGAATAAAAATATTTTTGGTGGGGGGAGCAGATAAGCCCTAATCCCCTCCACTTTCAGCTTGGTTTTATCCCTCGGTCCCCTCCAGCACCTTCCCCTGCTCCTTGGCGGGGGCACCCACCCCTTGCCCCGGGCACCCTGAGCTGGGGGTCTGGCCCGATGCCCACCCCCACTGCTGACAGGCAACACCACGCAGCCCCTTCCACACCACCCTTGGTCCAAAAAGCAGCCCTCGTTACAAATGGGAGGGGCCAAAGGCCACGTTGGGAACCCCAGGGAGAAGCTGACTGGAGTGGCCAACCTTCCCTGTGTTCCTGAGCCCCACCCCAAATACACAGTGCTCCCCCAAGGAGCGCCATTTCGCCACCAGGTGCATCTGATTTCTCTCCTTGGATACTAACAGCTGGAACAACACATGCCTGTGGAATTGACCTCTCTCAAAGACCAGGCAGGACTCACTCTGGCTCCACTATCAGGGCCACTGACATCTCTCCCCCTACTGACCAGTGCAGCCTGCTCTCCTTTCCCTGCGTTTCCCACAGGGTGGTGGCACATAATGGAATAAAGACACCTTCCCCCCCTCCATCACCATTGACATTTGTTGAAGCAGATTTACAGGTTTCTGTTTTTGTTTTAAAATAAATTAACTGTAATGTATACTCTGAAGACGTTAATGTTCATTGTGAGTGGCTGTGGGGCAAAGCTTCCTGGGACAGCGACATCTGAAGAAGAAACTAAACTGAGCTGTGCAAACTTGATGTTGGACTAAACAGACCTTTGGCTTTCCTGATAAAGTCGTACCTTGGTTCTCGAACAGAATACGTTCCGGGAGTCCATTCGACTCCCCAGAACTGTTCAAAAACCAAGGTGTGGCTTCCGATTGGCTGCAGGACCGTCCTGCAGCCAATCGGAAGCTGTGGAAGCCATGCCAGACATTCGGCTTCCAAAAATCGCTTGAAAGCCGAAACGCTCACTTCTAGGTTTTGGTAGTTTGGGAGCCAAGGTGTTTGAAATCCAAGGTACGACTGTACAGTGGTACCTCTGGTTGCGAACGGGATCCGTTCTGGAGGCCCATTCGCAACATGAAAAGAGAGCAACCTGCAGTGGCACGTCTGCGCACGCACGGGTTGTGATTTGTTGCTTCTGCGCATGCGCATGACATCATTTTGTGCATCTTCACATGTGCGAGCGGCGAAACCCGGAAGTAACCCTTTCGGTACTTCCGGGTTGCCACGGGACGTATCCTGAAAGAACATAACATGAAGGGAATGTAACATGAGGTATGACTGTATTCTTAATTTAATTTAATTACTGAATGATGCGGAAAGTACCTTTTCAAGGTGGTCTCTCCATCTGCTATGAGATTTGACCGCAGCCTGACACCTTCCCCTTCCTTTTATGCCACAGATAAAAAGCACATACTTCTCCTGACCTTCCTCTTTGCCACTCAATAACAGTGGCAAATGGCAACAAAATAGAGATCTCTAAAACTCAGGACCTTATTTTATTTTCCAACCGGGGATGCCCATTGAGGTAGTTCTCCCCACCCTCTTAGCCAATCTCCCCTTCCTGTTTCAAATGGCTTCTCGCGTGTACGAGGAGATTTGGCCTCTGAGTGAAGCCCTTTCCGCACTCCAGGCACTTGTATGGCTTCACCCCAGTGTGGGTTCTCTCGTGCTTGAGAAGGTTGGAGCGATGGCTGAAGCTCTTCTCGCAGACCGAGCAGTGAAACGGTTTCTCCCTCGTGTGTGTCCTGTGGTGAACGACAAAGGCCGACTTGTCCCGGAAGCTTTTGGGACAGTCCGGGCACTGGAAGGGTTTTTCTCCCGTGTGGATCTTCTCATGCTGAACCAGGCCGGCGTTCTGAGAGAAGCATTTCCCACACTCGGCACACTTGTACGGCTTCTCGCCCGTGTGAGCTCGCTTGTGTTTCATGAGGGACGACCCGTCACCAAAACTCTTCCCGCACTCTCCGCACTTGTAGGGCTTCTCTCCCGTGTGGATCCTTTCGTGCGCGAGGAGGTTGGTGCGATGACGGAAGTTCTTCCCGCACCCAGAGCACGGGTACGGTTTCTCCTCGGTGTGGATCCGTCTGTGCACGAGGAAAGCGGATTTGTTCCTGAAGCTTTTGGCGCAGTCGGGGCACTGGTGTGGCTTCTCGCCCGTGTGGATTCTCTGATGTCGAATAAGATCGAATCTCTGCCTGAAACTTTTCCCGCAGTCTTGGCAGCGATAGGGCTTCTCTCCCGTGTGGATCCTCTGGTGAGACACAAGCCCAGTGCGCCTACTAAAGCTCTGTCCGCAGTCCAGGCAAGCAAAGGGCTTCTCTTGCGTGTGGGTTCTCTCATGTGCCGTAAGATGCGATCGCTGGTTGAAGTTTTTCCCGCAGTCCGGGCAGTTGAAGGGCTTCTCCCCAGTGTGGATTCTCTGATGTGCAACTAGGACATTCCTCCTGCGGAAGCTCTTCCCACAGTCGGAGCAGATGTAGGGTTTCTCTCCGGAGTGCATTCTCTGGTGTTTGGTGAGCTCCGCCTTGCAGCGAAAGGACTTTCCGCACTCAGCGCATGTCTCACCCTCGAGGAACCTTTGCTGGACTGGTATGGCAGAGAGCTGGAAAGGAACGGATTTGCCTTCTTCATTCTGGGGGTGAGTTTCCTGCTGGTTTTCGGATGCTGGTCCCCAGTCGGCATATCGTGATACAGTCCGTTCTGCTCTCCCTGGCAGCATCCAATGTGGTTCAGCTTCTTCAGAATTGACTGGTACAATCTTCTTCTCCTCACCATCTGTTGGGGGGGGGAGGGGTCGACGCAAGAGGCACGGCCGAGCCAGCCATCCCAACCGAGGGTCCACCATGAAGACCTCACCGACGACTCAGGATCCAACAGGGAGGAGGTGCACCGAGTACAGCAGCGCACTCAAGCAGCCCACATACCACAGCTGCCTCGACGAGAAGGAGGGAACTGCGCAAGCTGCGGAGAAAGTCACGAGAGGAGGACCTGCCGTTTCCGCAACGCAGAGTGCAGGCAGTGCAGAAAATCGGGACACATCGTCCGGGTGTGTCGGGCTCGGCCCACCCGACGCCAGGCATCAGATGACCAATCCAAGAGCCCCAGGTCCCGGGGCCCAACGCACCAAGGCAACTCGACTGAGCTCACGGACTTCCAGGTATACCAGTTGCCCCACCCCAACGTAGAGAAAATTTATGTTGACGTACAGATAGAGGGGGCCCCATGCCGCATGGAGCTTGACACGGGTTCAACTCTATCCATAATCTCGGCAAGGACCTTAAGGAAACTGTGTCCTACTGGGGGTCCCAAACTCAGGCCGGCCCCATTCACCCTCCGGGACTTCCAGAAACGTAAGGTCCCCACAATGGGGGTGGGGACCTTCAGGGTGCAATACCGAGGGCAGACGCGGCAACTGGAATTGCTGGTGGTCAAGGGCCCCTACATTAGCTTACTGGGATTGGCATGGTTTGGACCACTGGGGCTAGCCGTCACCGGGGTGAACCACACTAGCTTACAAGTGGACGTGGACGCCATATGCAAGGAATTTCCGGGGGTTTTTGATGGGAAATTGGGACAGTATACGGGCCCCCCCATTGCTCTACAGCTTGACCCCGCAGTACGACCGGTCAGGCTCAAGGCCCGCCGGGTCCCGTTCGCCCTGAAACCCCGTATAGACGAGGAATTGGACCGGCTTGTGGAGCAAGGAGTGCTGGAGCCGGTGCCTAATGCCCCCTGGGAAACCCCAATTGTCACACCCGTCAAGCCTAATGGTTCGGTCCGCATCTGCGCAGACTACAAATGTACCATAAACAAGGCCCTTACGGCCCATGCATACCCAGTGCCAGTGGTCAGCCATGTTCTTGCCACCCTGGCTGGGTCGAAAATTTTTGGCAAGCTGGACTTGGCCCAAGCATATCAACAGCTGCCAGTAGATGAGGCCACAGCAGAGGCACAGACGATTGTGACGCACAGAGGAGCATTCAGGGTAAAGCGGCTGCAATTCGGTATCAGCGTGGCACCAGGCATATTCCAGAATCTAATGGACTCTCTACTTAAAGGGATTCCTGGTGTCACCCCCTTCTTCGATGATGTGTTGATTGCCGGGCCCACACCAGAGGAGTTTGAGGACCGCCTCCGCACCGTTCTGCACCGTTTCCAGACGGCGGGTCTCAAGGTGAAGCGGGAAAAATGTCTACTAGGAGTGCCTCAGGTGGACTTTCTGGGATTTATGGTGGACGCAGAAGGGGTCCACCCGACTGGGGACAAGGTACGGGCCACTTGTGATGCCCCAGCGCCCAAGAACAAGACTGAACTTCAGGCCTTCTTGGGACTATTGAACTTTTACCATTCCTTCCTTCCCCACAAGGCGGCGGTAGCGGAGCCCCTACACAGACTCCTGGACAAGCGGGCCCCTTGGGTGTGGGGCCAGCGCCAGGAGGCCGCATTCCAGGCAGTCAAGGACTTGCTTGTCTCAAACTCGGTCTTGGCACACTTCGACGAGAGGCTGCCGGTGGTGCTAGCATGCGACGCCTCGCCCTATGGAATTGGCGCTGTCCTGGGACACCAACTCCCGGATGGAAGAGAGGTACCAGTGGCATACTTTTCCCAGACACTCAACGCAACCGAGCGGAACTACTCGCAAATCGACAAGGAGGGTCTGGCAATCGTGAAGGGAGTAAAAAAATTCCATGATTTCTTGTACGGGCGGCCCTTCACCGTGGTGACTGACCACAAGCCGTTGCTTGGCTTGTTTGCCCCTGAAAAGCAGACCCCCCAAGTGCTGTCTCCTCGCGTCCTCAGGTGGTCAATTTTCCTTGCCAGCTACCAGTATGCACTGATTCACCGTCCGGGGAAGGCGATGGGCCATGCAGACGCCCTCAGCAGGCTACCACTACCGGAAACAGGCCCCGACCCAGCACCTGCACAAGAGGTTATGAGCCTGGAGCTGCTTCCTGACCGCCCCATTCAGGCACAAGAAGTTGCACACCATTCCAAGAAAGATAGGGTCATCTCCCGGGTCCTGGACTGGGTGTGGAGGGGATGGCCCAGCAGCAGCCCCGGGCCAGAATTCGCCGGCTACACAACCCGCAAACATGAACTGTCGGCCCACAAGGGGTGCCTGTTATGGGGAAGCAGGGTCGTTGTTCCCCAGCCCCTCCGCAAAAGGGTCCTCACAGCCCTACACGAGACACACCCAGGGGTAGTAAGAATGAAGGCCCTTGCCAGGAGTTATGTGTGGTGGCCAGGGATCGACGGAGAGATAGAGGCCTGGGTCAAACACTGCCAGGCCTGCCAAGAATCCCGCCCAGATCCCCCAAGGGCCCCAGTCCAGTCCTGGGAGTCCGCCCGAGCACCATGGTCACGCCTGCATGTGGACTTCGCTGGCCCCTTTCAGGGGAAAACATTCTTCATAGTGGTGGACTCCTACACCAAATGGCTGGAAGTCGCCCTGGTACCGTCCACTTCTACGTCCGCAGCCATCCGGGTACTACGCAGGCTGTTTGCAACCCACGGGCTCCCTGACACTCTCGTCTCAGACAACGGGACTGCATTTATGTCAGGAGAATTCCAAATCTTCACAGCGCAGAACGCCATCCGCCACATCCGTTCGGCGCCATTCCACCCTGCCACCAATGGCCAAGCAGAACGCATGGTGCGGACCACCAAGGACACCCTTCGCCGTATGACACAAGGGGATTGGGAGTACCGCCTTGCCACATTCCTTCTAGCACAGCACAGCACAGCACCCCCAGCTCAACGACTGGCCGGAGCCCCGCTGAACTACTAATGGGTCGGCGCCTTGCAATCAGATTGGACCGCCTTCACCCCGATAGAGCTCAGGATGAGGCAGTGGTGGGGGAAGGCAAGAACCCCCGGACCTTCGAGGCTCAGGACCCAGTGTACGCAAAGAATTTTGGGGCAGGCCCAGCATGGGTACCCGCCACAGTCACCAGGGTCACTGGCCCCGTGTCGTATGAGGTGCTAACGGATGGGGGGCAATGCTGGCGCCGCCACTGCGACCAGATACGGCGACGATTCCCAGTAGAAAACCAGGAGGAGGAAAGGGCAGAGGAGTCCCAAGGGAACAGAGGGGCAGTGAGGCCCATAGAGCACGAGGGGCCAGCAGGAGAGGCAGAATCAGTAAATACAGAGAGGACCTGCGAGGCCGAAAGGACACTGGAACCAGAACCACGACTGAGTGAGCCGGTTGCGCCAGACCAAACAGCCCCATCACAGCCAGCATCCTTGGAACACGAGCCAGAACCTGAACCCCGGACCAGGGAACACCCCAGGCCGCAACGCACACGTAGGCCGCCGGCGTACCTCGAGGACTATGAATGCGACCTCCCGGGCAGGACTGGAACTTAGAGGGGAGGGGTGTTATGTACTGGGTTGAATAGGATCCAAACTGCAGCAGTCTGATTGGCCCTAGAACAATAGGATCCAAAAGGCAGCAGCCTGATTGGTCCTAGAACAATAGGATTCAGAATGCAGCAGTCTGATTGGTCCTAGAACAATGCAGCAGTATGATTGGTTGGCAGGAACTACCCAATCATGCTCCAGATAGAAGTGAATCCACAACCTGATTGGCTTACAGTAGAATTCCGGAATTAGCCAATCATGTGCAGTCCATTGTGTAAATAATGTATATAAAGCAGATACCTTGAGGGGACTTTCATTCATTCCTCCTCACCACTATGAGCTGAATAAAGAGCATGAAATCACTTTGCGACTCTGAGTATATTTCATGGGCGGTTCTTCACGATCCTGGTAACTACCTTGGCTACATCAGTCGCAAGGATCTTCCCCCACATCTTCAGGATGGTCGCGATGGTCGATGGATTTCTCCCGTACTCCCTGGCGAGGTCTGTCACACGCATTCCACCGTCGTGCTTCCGGATGATCTCCTTCTTCATTTCCAGCGTCACCTTCTCCTTCTTCCTCTCGCCGGCCTCTGCAGCAGCAGTCTTCTTGGGTCCCATGGCAGCACAGCTCCTACCTTCGCCCCAGCTTACCATGGCCAGTGCTGAGGGATGACGGGAGTTGTAGTCCTAAAACAGCGGCAAGGTTGCTCACATTCCAATTCCAAGAATTGGAAGTGTTGCAGGAATTTATGTATAGGGTGTGGGGGGGGTTGCCCCTCCAGCAGATATCATGCACATGCAGCCCACTATCAAATTCAGCACAATCGCTTTTGTGACTTGTTTTTTGTCCCCACAAAACACTTCATCATATCTATTCAAAGGGCCTCTGCTGCACAATAACAAAGGTAAGAATTCACTGATAAATGTACTGGCTCATATGGGAAAATTTCAGAAATTCATATAGACAGGTGAGCTCAGCTACTCAGCAGCCCCTCTGCTTGAGTGATAATCCCTGGCCTCCTGATACCTGAGTGCCAGACAGGTAGCCCTTCCAGAAATAACAAACCCAGATGAAGACAAATGGGTGTGATTATAACTTGGCTGGGAAACAGGGAAATGCAAATATGTCTTTTGCTACACTTGATGGGTGTTTGGTGGAGGGCAAGGAGAACCATGAGGCAGGGTCTAGGATGTTCAGATTACTGCCACCAGACCTCCCCTTTCATGATGTAACTGTGATGTATGAGTGATATAGTTTGGGGGAAGATGTAACATGGGGATTATCAGCTAAAAAAAGTTTGGGGGCTCTTTTGTTCGACCTTGTGGCAGGTGGGAGTCCTGTTGCGACAGTCTTCAGTAAAGACCAAGCCTACTGGCTGCTGTTTGGCTCTGGTATTCCTGGCTGGTGTCCTTGTTTCTTGTCCAAGGGAGCCCTCAGATTTCTCTGTTAACAGAAGAGACCCCCGAGGGTCATCTAGTCCAACCCCCTGAAATGCAGGAAGTTCAACTAAAGCTTACTGAACTGAATGAGTAGCTCAGTTGATAGAGCGTGAGACTCTTAATCACAGGGTTGTGGGTTCGAGTCCCGTGTTGGGCGAGAAGATTCCTGCATTACAAGGGGTTGGGCTAGATGACCCTTGGGGTCCCTTCCAAATCTACAATTCTGTGAGCCACCCAAGAACTCCATTAACCTTCACCCGCAGAACTACCGTTCCCAGGGTCCCGGGGAGAAAAACTGGGACTTCTGCTTTGCCACAAAGGACCCTCTTGCTGCCGCCCCCTCCTCATGTTGCAAAACTGCAACCTGGACGGCTTTAAAAGTGGATTAGGCAAATTCATGGGGGCTACCAATGGCTACTGGCCATGATGGCTGTGCTCTGCCTCTGCGGTTGGAGGCAGAGATGCTTCTGAATACCCTGAATCCAGGTTGCTGGGATCTGCAGGGGGCAGAGGGCTTTTGCGCTTGAATCGCGCCTGCAGACTTCCCCTTGGGCATCTGCTTGGCTGCAGTGAGAACAGGATGCCACAAGGTGTGACTGGAAAGTTGGGTCACAGAAATCAAACACCACTTTTCTGGAGGAAGGAGGAAGGAGCGGAACCACTGTATAACGGTGCCCCCAGCTCCCAGCCCCACCAGACGCTCCAGAAGGATGTTATGGTCGATGGTGTCAAAGGCCGCTGAGAGATCCAGCAGAACTAGGAAACAGCTCTCACCTTTGTCCCTAGCCCGCCGGAGATCATCAACCAGCGCGACCAAGGCAGGTTCAGTCCCATGATGAGACCTGAATCCCGACTGGAAGGGATCCAAATGGTCCGCTTCTTCCAGGCGTGCCTGGAGTTGTTCAGCAACCGCTCGCTCAATCACCTTGCCCAAGAATGGAAGGTTTGAGACTGGGTTGAGTTGGCCCTATTGGCAGCATCTAAAGATATTTTTTTTAAGAAGCGGTTTGATAACCGCCTCTTTCAGCGGGTCTGGGAAGGCTCCCTCACAGAGAGAAGCATTCACTGGTTTGAACATTTGACAGGTTTTTATTATTTTCTCCTTTTGCAAGACAGTGGGTACATTTTACACTTAAAAAGTTACATTTAGTTCAGAGATACAAAGTTACATTCAGTAGGGAGACAACATAAAACTAACATTAAAGAAATTAACATTAGTACAGAGACGGTGAACACAATTATAATATCTCACAGGGGCTGGAAAAGGAAGCAATGCAGCCGACTCTACCGTGGTTTTGAGCATGACAGGGAGCAATGCAGGGGGGCAGACAAGTGGGGATCCTTTATTGATAGCAAATATTTATTCCCTTATTGATACAGAGGAAAAGAAACCTTTATTCAACTCAAAATTCTTATAACACAATCAAAAATCATTCGCTGCTCCTTGAGAAAACATTCAGGAACTGCAAAGCACTGGAGACATATTAGTTTTAAAAAATAAAATAAACAGCACGTGATCAATGAGTCATTTCCAGGAAGGGAAACTCCCAGTAGCTGAAAACTGAGAAAGTGAAACTTAACTCGGATCTTCGGTGCGAGGGAGCCATGGCTGCTGCAGGGGGTCACATCCAGCGTCTCCGTGATGAAGCCACTTGCTCCATCTGCCTGGAATATTTTAAGGATCCAGTCACCATCCCAGAGTGTGGGCACAACTTCTGCCGATCCTGCTTGATCCAGTGCTGGGGGGAATCGGAGGCAGAGGCTTCCTGCCCTCAGTGCAGAGAAAGAGTCCAGAGAAGGAGCCTCATCCCCAACAGGCAACTGGCTAATATGGTAGAAATAGCCCAGAATCTCAGCCTTCAAGAGGGAAAGGAGGAAGGAGGGAAAGGAGGAGTCTGTGAGAAGCACCAGGAGCCCCTGAAGCTCTTTTGCAAGGAGGATGAAGCCCCCATCTGTGTGGTGTGTGACAGATCCAAGGAGCACAAACATCACGAGGTGATTCCTCTGGAGGAGGCTTTTGAGGAATACAAGGTAGGAGATCCCTGGATCTTGAGGGGGAGAAATAGCTGTGGATTCTTCTTGGGAGGTTTTCGTTTTAATTCTCAGATCCAAAGTAGGCATGGCATGAATTCATCCTTGTTTATTATGTAAAAAGCAGCCAAGGGGAAGCCTGAGGGCTCCTGGGATTACTGGGAGGAGGGAGTTCAAGTCTTTTTCTCTGCCAGGGGGACAAAGGGATCTCCCCTGATATCCCTGAGAAGCATCTGCAAAGACTAGGTAGAAGTCTGTAAGGAAGGGGTGACCTAACTGGGTCCCAGAGCCCCACAGGGATGCCACAGAAAAAAGGTAGCTGGACCCAAAAAGGTTGAAAACCTCTGGACTTTTATTTCCTCCAGTAAACTACTTTGCTATTATAGTCTTGCTATGTGTCTCAATCAAACCTGAGTTTTCCCTTTTCTCTTAGGAAGAGATCTGTCGCCGCCTGGAGATTCTGAGGAAAGAGAGAGAGGAAATTCTGGCCTATCAAGCAGCCCTGGACAAGGAATGCAAAGACCTCCTGGTAAGTGCCACTCTTATTACTAGGGAGGGAACAAGCACTGGAAGAGTCCAGTCAGGACTGGGGAGGGTGGGGAAATCTGCCCATTTCAGCTTCTTCCTATTTCTCCTTTTCCATATCAGTTTGTTTATTCATTTATTATTCTGAAAATGAATTAGATATTAGGGTGGCTACCTCCTTGTATAAATATTTTGAAATGTACTTTACCCTCATAAATACATTTTTTGTGAACATTACCTGGCTTGTTCAACCTTGAAAAATGCAGAGGTGTGAATTTCAAAAGACTGCTCTGTTTCAGTATCCATATTTTTCCAGCAATTGCGAATTAGGTCAGTTCACCTTTGAATGCAGTTAAATTGAGCTTATTTCCCATTGTCATTTATTATGTAAAAAGAAGTGAAGGAGAAGCCTGAGGAATTGTGAGCTGAGAGGGTGGAAGCAGGTTAATTCAAATCCTTATTTACCATAAATGTTACTAAAGAATTGTCTTTCTAAATGTGTGCTCTCCTTCATCTTTAGGAAACTCAGGCCATTTTGAACCTTTACAGAAAACAAGGGAGCTATGGGGATGAACTCTGCACTTTGTCCTCCTCCTCCTCTGTTTCTCTTCCCTTCCTACACCTAAATGGCACCAGCCTAAACTGAGGGGAGTTTTATGTCCCTGGATGTTCTCTGAACAACTTTGAACTCTGGTTATGCCATGCCCCAAAACATGCAGGGAACATCCGTGGCTAGGAAAAATGCTCCTTCCTTTAGGCTGTAGCCCTCTGCAAAATAGAAGTCAATAGAAACAGTAATGGAGAGGGTCTCCCTTCAAAATAAAGGTTTACTTCTTTAGCCACTGGAGGGTTCATGTCTCTGAAAAATCAGAAGTGTCCTCCCTGTGGAATTCTCACAATTCTCTTCCTGGTGTTTTGAGGGCTGAGCACCTTCCACACTCTGACCTCCTCTTTTCTTGCAGAAATTAACAGAAATGGAGAGGCTGAAGGCCGTGGAGAAGTTCAGAGAACTGCGCCAGTTCCTGGAAGAACAAGAAAAACGTCTGCTGACTCACGTGGAAGAGGTGGAGAAGGAGATTGCAGGGAGAAGGGATGAGCAGCTGGCCAGGCTCTCCAGGAAACTCTCCTCTCTTGAGAGGATCATCCAGGAGATGGAGGAGAAGCGTCAGCAGCCAGCGAGTGAACTCCTGCAGGTAAGATGGTGGCAGGAACAGCCCAAGGCTCCAGGAGAAGGCTGCCCCTTTCATGTACGCAAGGAGTGCAGGGGCTGAGTTGATGGAGCCTCTAGTCAGGTTTGGAATGGACAGGAAGACCAGAGAGACCTAGGACTCGCATGAATGCAGAGTAGAGATTCGTCTGTGTTCTTGATGGTAAGGGAGCTGATCTTCTGCTCTTTGCTGATGCTTTGTCTCCGAATGCCCTTCAGCTGTGATGTGGAAATGTGAACAACATGATACTGGAAAAATTCATAATTTCAGAATGGAAAAATAAAACTGTGAGAAACCCAAACTGGCTGATTCAGCCATTCCTACCCAAAACCTTGGCGTGTGCCAGGCAGACTGACATCCGAGGGCCAGGGTCTGAGGGGGTCTTCCTAGTGTGGCCTGTGGTGTGCAGTGAATTCCCTTTTCTTTTCCCCTCTAGGAAGTGAGAAGGACCCTGCAGAGGTAAGTGGATCTGGCTCATTTCCATTCTTTGAAGCAGAGATGCAGGAACCTCAAACATGGCCCTCCAATGGCTGCAGGGGGAGACTGTAGGACTCACTCCCTGCAGCACCTCACACTTTCTGTTCATTTACTTTTTGGTAATTTCAAACATCTAGAAGAGAAAGTCCCAAAGATGCTTGGGAAGAGCTTAGGACATATTTCAATGTCCAACTAGAAGCCCCTCAACTCTGGTAACTCAGCTCCTTTGAGGCACTTAGGGAGGGAAGGTCTGTTGGTCTAGAATAGGTGGGATCCTTTTCTTGGGAGTGTTTCCACCGTGAGAAGCTGAAGGTGGTCTGGAGTGGCGGGTCTAGTTGTTTGATGCTCCTGGAGGGAGAGTCCCATGGGGCATGAGGTTGCGTCCTTCCTGGGTGAGAGAGGGGGTGAAGGGAAGGTTGAGGTTGTTCTCCTTGACCACTGGGCAACTTTGGACATCCCTCACATCCTCTGGGGAGGCTCAGGGAGGGAGGGATTCCAGGCATTCCACATCAGGGGTTTGGTTCTTAAGTCCTGGGACCTTCCCAGAAGTTGTTAGGGGGCAGCATCGTTGGAAGCCATGGGATTCCTCCGGTGGTGTCGCTTGGGGTTACATCTTGTCCCTTGTGCTGTTTAGCATCCTTACGAAGCCACTGACCAGGGCTTGGAGATGGGTGTCAAGAGATGAAGCTGAATCCTGAAATTACCTGTTGGGAAATGAACTTCAACTTTGTTCATTATAATAATTAGGGAGATGGGGCCACAATGGGGCCATTCATTGTTTTTCTTTTCACCAGGTATGAGGAAAGAGAGAGTCCAGAGAAGCCACTGGCTTTCCCTCTAGAGCTGAGGAACAGGATCTTGGAATCCTGTGATCTCAATCACCTTGTGGAGGATACAATAAAACAATGGAAAGGTAATGAAAACTGGCTGCCAGGATTTCACACTGGGAATTCTGTTACTTCTTCAGAACTGAACATACCAGGCTTTTATTGCATGGAATTGAGTAACCCCAGGATACCTTCCTTCTTGGGGCTCCAGCCTTCATTTCCTGTCCCCCCAAGTGGCCCATGTATATTGTGACGCTGGATCCTGTAAAGAAAGCCTGAACCAGAGTGTACAGCAAAGTCAGGATTTTTTCCTCCCATGTGCATCTGTTTACAGCTATACAAAACCTCCTTTTCCTTGTGGTTCCCTATCTGCACAATCTGGGGTTGTCCTTTGGGAGGTTCTCCTGCTCGGAATGGAGTCAAAGGGCATTAAGAAGCCCCCAGTTCCCCCTCTGCCTCCTGCTCAGGCTTCTTTCTCAGCCGTGGAGCCAAGGCCTGAGCCGTCTCCTCCTCGAACGTCCCCCTGCAGCTGCCATATCTAGGGATTCAGCCTTCAAGATCTCCTGAGAGTTCCCCCACTGAGAGTGGAAGCAAGAGCACATGAGCCCCAAAGGGCACAATTATGCTTGTTAAGAACCTTAAAGATTTGTAGAAGGTCTGTGAGGAAGGGCTTCCTTTTGCCTGAGAGCTCTGCCAATTCTTCCTCATCAAACTTTGCTTCTCCTTATGTCTCACAATCTTGGCTTTAATGATTCCCCCCACCACTTTACTTGGAGAAGATGTTAAGGCTGCCTCCATCTCCCCTCTGCATCCTTTTACGGGATTCCTATTCCTCTGCCTCATCTCCAGTCCAAGAATGCAGAGCCCAATTTCAGGGACAAAGTTCAGAGACCAGCAGGATTCATGTTGAATATTTTTATTCTCTTATTTGTAAGCTTGCTTTATGATTGCTGAGGGTTTTTTTGGTTTGTTTTCTTAAAAGATTTTTATTAAAAGTTTCAACATAACAAATTATCAAAAACATATAATCCTCATCCCCCCCCCCCCCCATTTTCCTCCTCCCTCCCACCCGGACTTCCCTCGGCTCCTCCCTCTGGTTTTTCAACAGATATTATTCTCTGCATTTTATAAAATGGTAAAGATCCTTAAGCAATCTATCTATTATGTTAACAATAATAAAAAAAATGTGTATGTTTATTCAAAACCTGCCAAGGAGTCCAGTTCATTTTGTTGTTTCTTTAAATACTTTGTAAAAGGTTCCCATTCTTCTTTAAAGTCACAGTTGTCCTTATCACACAGTTTGTATGTTAGTTTGCCAATTCCGCATATTCCATCCATTTCCCTTGCCACTGTTCTTTTGTCGGGGTTTCTTCATTCTTCCATCCTTGTGCTATTAAGATTTTTGCCGCCACTCTCGCATACATAAGTATGTTATTCATTTCTTTGGCAGGTCTCTACCTACAATCCCTTCTGGCTTCTTTACAAATGTTCATTTGAACATTTTCTTTAACTCATTATATATCATTTCCCAATTTTTTAAAATTTCTCTACAATCCTACCACATGTGATAAAAAGTCCCTTCTTTTTCCTTGCATTTCTAGCATATATTTGACCCAGTTTTGTACATTTTTGCAATCTGTACTGGTGTAATGTACCATCTACACATCATTTTCATGTAGTTTTCTTTTAAAAGGGAACAACCTGTAAATTTTAAATCTGTTTTCCACAATCTTTCCCAATCTTCGTACTATGATTGCTGAGTTTTAAAGCTTTAGTTAATTTCATAGATGCTTCCTATGATTTTCATGTTTATAATTATTTATGTACAATTTAATTAATATTTAATAACTGTACTTTAATTTAAGGATGCCACGTTATGAAGTGTTACTTTTGTATGGAGATTTATTTCTGGTGGAAGAGTGTTGCCCTTACACTTTATATCTTTTTGCTTCCTCAGATGCTCTGCTATACAGAAAACCAATTCCGAAAGGTAAATTTCCAGGGGAGGAACAATTTGACAGGAGGGATAGGGACTGGTATTTCATGGGTGTTGAGCAGTCTGTTCTGCAGACTTTGGGACCCCCATCAATGGCGTAACTCTGGGAAACAGTCCTCTAGTGGTGTTTGGGTTATTTCTATGTCCCATGAATGAACTGGGAGGGAGGTTGAAGGCTTGGATTGGGGGCAGAGCTTGTCCCTGAGAAGAACCTGCACACCAGTCTGAGTTCCTTTCCTGCCAATAGACTATTATCCTGCTTTTCCCCTTAATTTTATTGATTTTGCTTTCTTTCATAAAATTTATATATTGCTTGATTGTGGGGAAAAGCCTCAGAGCCTTACAATATGTTACAAAAGCCCTTAAGGAGAATCCTACAGGGTCAGTCCAATGTCCATCTTGTCAAGTTCTCATGTATAAGGAATAAGTGTGTTAAAAGGGGCACCCGCAAGCACCCAGTCCCTCCTCCACCTCCTGCCCAGACTGGTCTCCCAGCAGCAGTGCAAGGCCTGAGCCGCCTCTTCCTCAGAGTTTCAACCTCACCAGCCATTTCTCGTGCTTCAGCCATCCCCATCGCCTGAGAGTTCCCACAGTTCTTTCGAGATCAGCCCCATTCCAGGAGGGAAGACTTCCCATTGCACGAGACCCTTGGAATTACATGGCAAAGCTCTGCCAATTCTTCCTCTGCAATTTGGTTTGTCAGCATGCTTGGAAATTCCAGTTTCAACAGCTTTTCCCCACCAGTTTACTTGGGGCAGATGTTAAACCTTTCTTCATCCATCCAGTTCAGATCCCCATCTCATTTGTGGATTTTGAATGATTGTATTCCTCCATTTTCTAGTATGGTTTACCATTTCTGATTTTTCCATATAATCATGGAATAGCGAAGTTTGAAAGGATCCCAAGGATCATCTAGTCCAGCCCCCTGCAATGCAGGAATCACAGCTAAACACATAACCGTATTTTTCGCTCTATTGGATGCACCCAACCATAGGACGCACCTTGTTGGTTTTTTTTAAATATTAGTTTTTTATAAAGTTTTCCATTTTAACAATCCAATGAAATCACATTAAATATTCCAAATTGTACAAATACATATCATAAAGTCCAAATATTTTGCCAAATTATAAATTTTTGTTGGGGGTTCCCATGCTTCAAGTCCAGTGGGGTCCAATCATCTTATATTTCTACTGCCTTAAGTTTCCAATAGTCCCTTCTTTAAATCTTCCTGTTATCCTTCTTTCATTCATAGCCTCTGAGTCGTGCAATAATATGCTTCTGTGTGAACTTTGTGTGACTCTCCTTTTTTTTTTTTTTTTTTTTGCAGCTGGTAAGTCTTTTACTTGCAGTATGTCCTCACATGCTGGTGTTTATGCCGAATCCATCCAAAAGTCCTTCTCTGGTGGCAGACACCATCTTTTCCCAGTTCCGATGAAATAAAATCTAGGCATTTGCTCATTAATTTTCTCAGACAGGTTGCACCAAACATTAGTCTTTCCAGAGGAGGTTTGCCAAGTCAGACTTGAAGTACAGATATGATAACAAAGTAAGAGCTCGCCTCCCCCTATGACTATTAATCTCTGCAACTCAGTCAGTCTCATAATGGCAGATCCCGATTAAATAGTGCATCACAGGAGAGTCATTTATCTTCTTCCAAATATTTAAAATAACAAAGGCTTCAGTTAGTATGATTATTTCCACACAGTTTATATTTTCCGATCTCTCTTGCTATAGGTAGTGTAGATGATTCTTCTGGGGGGGCGTTGTTAGGTATTATTGTAGTAGAAAAAGAAAAAGTTTTATCCCCTCCTTTCCGTTCTGTTCCAACATACCGGCTTAGATGTTATTCTTTGATGTTATCTTCTTCCTTCCGTCATTCTTAGCACCTCAGTGGCTGTAGCTGTAGTTGGCAGATTAAATACCCTTTCTTCGCCCAAAGCATGTACAATCTTAAATCCAATTTTTAACCTTAAGAAACGGGGAGCGCTCACGAAGACAGTGTCCAGGAGATACGAGCTCTCTCTCGAGGGCTTTCCATCCAGTGCCCCCACCCCCTCCTTCTTTACGAACTCGAGGGTGGTTTGTGGGGAGGCGGATGAGACTGCATCTTCCCTTCCACCGGGAAGAATTTGGGAGGCTGATTACTCCCATCTCAGCCTCTAAATTACCTCGTGTGAGCTGGAGAGATGGTACTGTCGGCCATCTTCCATGGTTTCCCTAGCGGAGCACCTTGTTTTAGAGGGGGAGAACAAGAAAAAAATTCTCCCCCTCTCTGCTCAGCGCCCCCTCAGCGAAGACGCAGTAGAAACAGAGCCCCTTCCATTTCTTCTCCCACTTGGCTGAAGGGGCGCTGTGCAGCTCTCCCTCTCTGCTGAAGCCAGGAGAGTCTTGCTCTGCAGGCTTCGAAAGCAATGCGAAGCCTCTGGAGTGCGGAGGGAGCGCTCCCTCTGCGCTTCGGAGGCTTCGCGTTGCTATCGCTGAAGCCAAGGAGCCTGCATTTGCTCAATAGGACGCACACACATTTCCCCTTAATTTTTGGAGGGGGAAAGTGCATCCTATAGAGTGAAAAATACGGTAGTTGTTTTAATTCCTTAGGCCTAGTGATATTACATTCTCAGGAATAATCTTTTGGTCAATAGTTAACATCACTACTTAGGCCTACAGCTGTCGTCTTTGCAAATATTCTGTTATATGATTTAATCTTTTGCTTGAAATAAGGAAACAACAGATGCTATGTTATGTTGATGTTTTGTAAAAAAAGATTTATTTTTAAGCTACTGCATTGTAGCCTGTTAAGCCTGTCTTTTTGCTTCCTCAGATGTTCAGTCATTCAGAAATCTTCAGAAAGGTAAATTTCACATGGAGACCCCAATTCACAGGAGGGGGGGGACTAGTGTTTCATGGGGGTCAAGAGTCTGTTCTGTACAGCTTGACTCTAGCCCTGCTGTTTGTACCACAAAGGCAGAGAGGGTGGACTTGAAGGTGCAGAAGGGGGGGGGGGGAGAAACGGCCCAGAAGGATCAGAAAAAAGAGGGAAGAGTTTCATTCCTGCCTAGAGGGAGTTGGGTTGTTTTTCCATGTGACCTTTTTCAGGACTGGTTGCCACATGTCCTCTTTTTCTCGGACAGGTCCTCTATTTTCATAATTAAAATTTCTCCCCTGGGCGGATTTTTAAAATTTGGCAAAATGTCTCAAGTTGTTTGGTTTGGTTTACAGTAACCCATGAAAAAAATTCTAGTGCATTAGACTCAGATCTAAGGCACCCAGCTAAGCTAGCCTAGAGCAGAGAATTGCAACAGAGCAGCATCTTAAGCTAGCCACATCCTGTATAAAACCCTTCTCTTGTGACTGAACTAAAAGGATGCTGGCTCAGCTACAAGATCTTGGAGAAGAAATATGGGAGGGCAAGAGTTAACATCCCCCTGCCCTTAAGGAGAGTCCATATGTATATATTTAACAGTTTAATAAATTGTTCTGTGCACACTTGCGTTCACAAAGATGTGAACACGAGCCCAAATACTTTCATGTGGCAAGCAAGGGAGCAATATGTATTATTATTCTTATTCTTTGGTTGTTGAAAGTTAAGAACATTGCTACTAGCAGTATATCACAGCTTCGAAAGCCTAGACAGAGTAGGGGTATTTAAAATGAGAGTTGTCATAGCGATCCATGGTTAAGAGTAGAAGTTGGCAAATGTGTCCTCTTTTTTGTTCTTCAAAATATGGCAACTCTACACTTGCCTATCATGACTGTCTTAGCCCCTGACTGGTAACTTTTTGAGTTATTCCCCCTTTCCCCCAGGGAACTAGTTTAATGGTATATATTAAATCCAAAGGAGAAGAATGGAATAAGCAGTCCTTTGTAAAATTGCCCTGACATCTGCCTCTTCTTCCCTGGCGGCAAGGCCTAAACTTCCAAGATGGTTGGGAGGAAGGAGAGACCAAGTGGGTGAGAAAGATGAAGAGCAGGAATAAACAGGCTCCCCACTTAATGCGATTTTCACTTGTAGGCACAAGGGCCCAGAACGTGACCCCCACGAAAGTGAGGGGAGGCCTATATGTGCTTTAATGTATTTTTATGCTGTGAACCACCCTGAGACCAATGGATGAAGGGCAGTATGCAATAATTATGATGATGATGATGATGATGATGATGATGATGATGATGATTATTATTATTATTATTACAGGGGGGGCCTCATATCCCAGCCCAACCCAGAGCTCCCCAAAAGCCAATCCCCTCTCCTGCCTCCTCCAATTCTCCCCTCTTTCCCCTTAGATAACACAGAAGAGCTGATTAAAAGGTTTCCTGGGTGGTTTTTCCTCTTAGAAAATGTCTGGTTTGAGAGGAGGGCAGGAATAATACACATCGAATATAAGAAAGTGAAGAAAACTGATTTAAAAACCATCAAGGAAGATATTTATTCTGATGAGAGTCTGCAAGGAGGAGTCTCAGTCTAGCATGCGATGCAAAGAAATCCCCTTGATCGGAAAGGGAATCTGGGTTTTTGGGGTGTTATCTATCATCTATCTATCTATCTATCATCTGTCAGGATGTCCGTTTCTGTCTCTCAGCTGACTCTGCCTCTCTTCTTTTTCCCTCATCTTCTCCCCAACAGCAAATGTCACTCTGGATCCAGACACAGCCCATCCCAGGCTCATCCTGTCGGAGGATGGGGAAAGGCCTGAGATTGGGAGACAAACCTCAAGCCCTGCCTGATAATCCCGAGAGATTCAATGCCTGGCCTTGTGTGTTGGGACGTGAGGCATTCACAGCAGGCAGACATTTCTGGGAAGTCACTGTGGAAAGTGGGGGAGGGTGGGGTTTGGGGGTTGCCAGGAAGTCTGTGGAGAGACAGGGCATCTTCCCCTTAAGGCCTGAGAGAGGGATCTGGGCTGTGGGGAATTGGGAAAGCGAGTACTTGGCCTGGACATCCCCTGTTTTCTCTCCTCTGTCCCTGAGGGAGAAGCCCAGGAGGATCCGGGTGACTCTGGACTATGAAGGGGGACGTGTGTCTTTTTCTGACGCTGACTCAGGAGCCGAACTCTACACGTTCTCAGGAGCCTCGTTCTCTGGAGAGACCCTCCTCCCTTACTTTCGTCTATTGGATAACAAAGCCCACCTCCGTATCTCCTGAGGAGACTAAATCTGCTTTTCAGGCCCAGCAGGAGTTTCTCTCCAGACCAGAGTGACTGACGTAAAAACCATTTACCCGCCAAGAGCCCTTTGGGCAGTTTTCCAAGGGCCCTTTGAGAGGATTCATTCCAGTCAAAATCAGCAGAAATAACCAAACAAAAATGGGTTGCTCTTTTCATTTTCCTTCCTTTTCCCAGAATTCCCTCTGCAGCTCACTTCTTAAAGAGACAGTCACACTTTTAGGAGTCCTAATAAATTTTCTCACCTTCAATCTTGTTTTCCATTTGAGGTGTCTGATTTGGCAGAGGACGATATTCTTGATCCCAGGGTTGTGGGTCTGAGCCCCACATTGGGCAAAGGTTTCCTGCACTGCAGGGGGTGGGACTAGATGACCCCCAGGGTCCCTCACAACTCTGCAATTCTAGGAAACCTTCCTCTCCCCACAAGACCTTATGCAGCTGTGAAAATGCATGCATCGTCGGATTAATAGAGGAGTATAAAATGAACCCCTTCCCCCACGTCAGGCAGGATAGCTCCTTGCTCTGGAGACCTCAGACGGGAAGAAAATGAAATTGAGCAGGGCATCATCTTCAAATGCCCTCTGTAGAAACAGCCTTGCCATCTCCACACGTTGTCAGAAGTAAACCGTCTTGCATTGAGCAGGGCTTCTGCTCAGTTAAATGTGTTTTGAGTGGATGCATTAATGTTTCTTATTCACAGGCTGGATTCTGTCTATCGGGGGCATCAAATGGGGTGTCCTCTGGATAATGCTGGACTCCAACTCCCCTCCGACTCATCCAGCATGGCCAGGGGTCAGAGAGGATGGGAGTTGCAGTCTGGCAGCTTCCAGAAGGGGCCCCATGGGCTGTGCTGCCCCATACATTACGCAGGGCACCTTCCCTGTGTTCCTCAGCCCCACCCCAAATACACAGTGCTCCCCCAAGGAGCGTCATTTCGCCACCAGGTGCATCTGATTTCCCTCCTTGGATACTAACAGCTGGAACAACACATGCCTGTGGAATTGACCTCTCTCAAAGATCAGGCAGGACTCACTCTGGCTCCACTATCAGGGCCACTGACTACTGACCGATCCAGCCTGCTCTCCTTTCCCTGCGTTTCCCACAGGGTGGTGGCACATAATGGAATAAAGACACCTTCCCCCCCCCCCACCACCATTGACATTTGTTGAAGCAGATGCACAGGTTTCTGTTTTTGTTTTAAAATAAATTAACTGTAATATATACTCTGAAGACGTTAATGTTCATTGTGAGTGGCTGTGGGGCAAAGCTTCCTGGGACAGCGACATCTGAAGAAGAAACTAAACTGAGCTGTGCAAACTTGATGTTGGACTAAACAGACCTTTGGCTTTCCTGATAAAGTCGTACCTTGGTTCTCGAACAGAATACGTTCCGGGAGTCCATTCGACTCCCCAGAACTGTTCAAAAACCAAGGTGTGGCTTCCGATTGGCTGCAGGACCGTCCTGCAGCCAATCGGAAGCTGTGGAAGCCATGCCAGACATTCGGCTTCCAAAAATCGCTTGAAAGCTGAAACGCTCACTTCTAGGTTTTGGTAGTTTGGGAGCCAAGGTGTTTGAAATCCAAGGTACGACTGTACAGTGGTACCTCTGGTTGCGAACGGGATCCGTTCTGGAGGCCCATTCGCAACATGAAAAGAGAGCAACCTGCAGTGGCACGTCTGCGCACGCACGGGTTGTGATTTGTTGCTTCTGCGCATGCGCATGACATCATTTTGTGCATCTTCACATGTGCGAGCGGCGAAACCCGGAAGTAACCCTTTCGGTACTTCCGGGTTGCCACGGGACGTATCCTGAAAGAACATAACATGAAGGGAATGTAACATGAGGTATGACTGTATTCTTAATTTAATTTAATTACTGAATGATGCGGAAAGTACCTTTTCAAGGTGGTCTCTCCATCTGCTATGAGATTTGACCGCAGCCTGACACCTTCCCCTTCCTTTTATGCCACAGATAAAAAGCACATACTTCTCCTGACCTTCCTCTTTGCCACTCAATAACAGTGGCAAATGGCAACAAAATAGAGATCTCTAAAACTCAGGACCTTATTTTATTTTCCAACCGGGGATGCCCATTGAGGTAGTTCTCCCCACCCTCTTAGCCAATCTCCCCTTCCTGTTTCAAATGGCTTCTCGCGTGTACGAGGAGATTTGGCCTCTGAGTGAAGCCCTTTCCGCACTCCAGGCACTTGTATGGCTTCACCCCAGTGTGGGTTCTCTCGTGCTTGAGAAGGTTGGAGCGATGGCTGAAGCTCTTCTCGCAGACCGAGCAGTGAAACGGTTTCTCCCTCGTGTGTGTCCTGTGGTGAACGACAAAGGCCGACTTGTCCCGGAAGCTTTTGGGACAGTCCGGGCACTGGAAGGGTTTTTCTCCCGTGTGGATCTTCTCATGCTGAACCAGGCCGGCGTTCTGAGAGAAACATTTCCCACACTCGGCACACTTGTACGGCTTCTTGCCCGTGTGAGCTCGCTTGTGTTTCATGAGGGACGACCCGTCACCAAAACTCTTCCCGCACTCTCCGCACTTGTAGGGCTTCTCTCCCGTGTGGATCCTTTCGTGCGCGAGGAGGTTGGTGCGATGACGGAAGTTCTTCCCGCACCCAGAGCACGGGTACGGTTTCTCCTCGGTGTGGATCCGTCTGTGCACGAGGAAAGCGGATTTGTTCCTGAAGCTTTTGGCGCAGTCGGGGCACTGGTGTGGCTTCTCGCCCGTGTGGATTCTCTGATGTCGAATAAGATCGAATCTCTGCCTGAAACTTTTCCCGCAGTCTTGGCAGCGATAGGGCTTCTCTCCCTTGTGCATCCTCTGGTGAGACACAAGCCCAGTGCGCCTACTAAAGCTCTGTCCGCAGTCCAGGCAAGCAAAGGGCTTCTCTTGCGTGTGGGTTCTCTCATGTGCTGTAAGATGCGATCGCTGGTTGAAGTTTTTCCCGCAGTCCGGGCAGTTGAAGGGCTTCTCCCCAGTGTGGATTCTCTGATGTGCAACTAGGACATTCCTCCTGCGGAAGCTCTTCCCACAGTCGGAGCAGATGTAGGGTTTCTCTCCGGAGTGCATTCTCTGGTGTTCGGTGAGCTCCGCCTTGCAGCGAAAGGACTTTCCGCACTCAGCGCATGTCTCACCCTTGAGGAACCTTTGCTGGACTGGTATGGCAGAGAGCTGGAAAGGAACGGATTTGCCTTCTTCATTCTGGGGGTGAGTTTCCTGCTGGTTTTCGGATGCTGGTCCCCAGTCGGCATATCGTGATACAGTCCGTTCTGCTCTCCCTGGCAGCATCCAATGTGGTTCAGCTTCTTCAGAATTGACTGGTACAATCTTCTTCTCCTCACCATCTGTTGGGGGGGGGGAGGGATCCTTAGAAAGAGATTTTCCTTCCCCAAGGAAAAAAGAGGGCCTGGATAACAATCAAATACAGTGGAGCCTCGCAAGACGAAATTAATTCGTTCTGCGAGTTTTTTCGTCTACCGAATTTTTTGTCTTGCGAAGCACGGATTCCCATAGGAATGCATTGAAAATCAATTAATGTGTTCCTATGGTCAAAAAAAGTCCAAACAAAGCCAAATTTGGTACAACAAGAGTTTATTAAGTGCTCTTTAAAGTCACACATACTGTAAAGAGCATTTCAAAAATTGAAGGAACAATAGTTTAAGTTTCTAAACATGACAGAAAAACATTTAAAAATCACCAAAGTGTACACAGTACTGTACATACATTTTCTAAGGCTCTGGGGGACAACTCGAAGAAGGTTCCTCTTCCACTCTTTGCTTCTTGCTGAAGAACCTGCCCATGGTCTGCTGCTTCATCCGCCTTTTCAGCACCTCCCTGAAAGACGACATGACCCTCGTATCAAAAATGTTCGCAAGGTCACGTGTCAGGTCCTTGTCAGGGTGGTGCCGCTCTGCAAAAGCCTGCACATCTTTCCACTTCTGGCAAATGTCCCTCAGTTCTTTGAAGGACAGCCGTTCCTCAGTTGCTTCCTCCTCTTCCAGCAAGGCCTGTTCCTGTGCAGCCTCTGCCTGCAGTTCGACCAGCTCCTGGGTGGTCAGCTCGTGGTCATGCTCCTCCACCAGCTCGCTGACGTCCTCCTCTGTGACCTCCAGGCCCATGGCCCTCCCCAAGGAAACAATGTCCTGCACCACTGTTGACTCTGGTGCATCAGAGTCACTTGGTGCCACACAGTCCGGCCACAGGCTGCGCCAAGCGCAATTCAAATTTCTCTGGTTGATCCCGTTCCAGGCCGTGGTGATCATCTTCAAGCAGGTGACGATGTCGAAGTGGTCCTTCCAGAATTCCCGCAGGGTGATGGTGGTGCAAACAGTCACCTCGAAGCATCACCTGAAAAGCTCCTTGGTGTAGAGTTTTTTGAAATTGGCGATGAGCTGCTGATCCATCGGCTGGAGCAGTGGCGTGGTGTTAGGCGGCAGGAACATGATGCTGGTGAAGCTGAACTCCTCCAACAAGTCCTCCTCAAGGTCTTTAGGATGAGCAGGAGCATTGTCCATCAGAAGCAAAGCCTTCAGCGGCAGGTCGTTGTCCAGCAGGTACTGTTTGACAGCAGGGCCAAAAGCAAGATTGACCCAGTCCACAAACAGCACACGTGTGACCCAAGCCTTACTGTTGGATCGCCACATGACACTCAGCAGCTCCTTGTCGACGTTGTGTTTCTTGAAGGCCCGTGGGTTCTCCGTGTGGTACACCAGCAGGGGCTTGATCTTCAGGTCGCCGCTTGCGTTGGCACAGAAGAGCAGGGTCAGACGGTCCTTCATGGGCTTGTGGTCAGGCAACTTGGCCTCCTCCTGAGTGATGAAAGTCCTTTTGGGCATCCTCTTCCAAAACAGCCCGGTCTCGTCACAGTTGAAGACCTGCTGTGGAACGTAGCCCTCCGTCGTCACAACCTCCAGGAACTCCGCTGCAAAGTCTTCAGCCGCAGAAACATCAGAACTGGCAGCCTCTCCATACCTGACCACACTGTGGATTCCAGATCTCATCTTGAACCGGTCAAACCAGCCTCTGCTTGCCTTGAAGACTTCTGGCTCGCCTGAGGTTCCTGGCTGTTGCTGGACGAGGTCTGCGTGCAAGGCCTTGGCCTTCTTACAAATGACGGCCTCAGTCACTGTGTCCCCTGCACGCTGCTTCTCTTGTAACCAGATGAGCAGCAACTTCTCCACCTCCTCCAGAACAGCTGGGCGGTTCTTCACGATCCTGGTAACTCCCTTGGCTACATCAGTCGCAAGGATCTTCCCCCTCATCTTCAGGATGGTCGCGATGGTCGATGGATTTCTCCCGTACTCCCTGGCGAGGTCTGTCACACGCATTCCACCGTCGTGCTTCCGGATGATCTCCTTCTTCATTTCCAGCGTCACCTTCTCCTTCTTCCTCTCGCCGGCCTCTGCAGCAGCAGTCTTCTTGGGTCCCATGGCAGCACAGCTCCTACCTTCGCCCCAGCTTACCATGGCCAGTGCTGAGGGATGACGGGAGTTGTAGTCCTAAAACAGCGGCAAGGTTGCTCACGTTCCAATTCCAAGAATTGGAAGTGTTGCAGGAATTTATGTATAGGTTGGGGGGGGGTTGCCCCTCCAGCAGATATCATGCACATGCAGCCCACTACCAAAATCAGCACAATCGCTTTTGTGACTTGTTTTTTGTCCCCACAAAACACTTCATCATATCTATTCAAAGGGCCTCTGCTGCACAATAACAAAGGTAAGAATTCACTGATAAATGTACTGGCTCATATGGGAAATGTACTGGCTCATATGGGAAAATTTCAGAAATTCATATAGACAGGTGAGCTCAGCTACTCAGCAGCCCCTCTGCTTGAGTGATAATCCCTGGCCTCCTGATACCTGAGTGCCAGACAGGTAGCCCTTCCAGAAATAACAAACCCAGATGAAGACAAATGGGTGTGATTATAACTTGGCTGGGAAACAGGGAAATGCAAATATGTCTTTTGCTACACTTGATGGGTGTTTGGTGGAGGGCAAGGAGAACCATGAGGCAGGGTCTAGGATGTTCAGATTACTGCCACCAGACCTCCCCTTTCATGATGTAACTGTGATGTATGAGTGATATAGTTTGGGGGAAGATGTAACATGGGGATTATCAGCTAAAAAAAGTTTGGGGGCTCTTTTGTTCGACCTTGTGGCAGGTGGGAGTCCTGTTGCGACAGTCTTCAGTAAAGACCAAGCCTACTGGCTGCTATTTGGCTCTGGTATTCCTGGCTGGTGTCCTTGTTTCTTGTCCAAGGGAGCCCTCAGATTTCTCTGTTAACAGAAGAGACCCCCGAGGGTCATCTAGTCCAACCCCCTGAAATGCAGGAAGTTCAACTAAAGCTTACTGAACTGAATGAGTAGCTCAGTTGATAGAGCGTGAGACTCTTAATCACAGGGTTGTGGGTTCGAGTCCCGTGTTGGGCGAGAAGATTCCTGCATTACAGGGGGTTGGGCTAGATGACCCTTGGGGTCCCTTCCAAATCTACAATTCTGTGAGCCACCCAAGAACTCCATTAACCTTCACCTGCAGAACTACCATTCCCAGGGTCCCGGGGAGAAAAACTGGGACTTCTGCTTTGCCACAAAGGACCCTCTTGCTGCTGCCGCCCCCTCCTCATGTTGCAAAACTGCAACCTGGACGGCTTTAAAAGTGGATTAGGCAAATTCATGGGGGCTACCAATGGCTACTGGCCATGATGGCTGTGCTCTGCCTCTGCGGTTGGAGGCAGAGATGCTTCTGAATACCCTGAATCCAGGTTGCTGGGATCTGCAGGGGGCAGAGGGCTTTTGCGCTTGAATCGCGCCTGCAGACTTCCCCTTGGGCATCTGCTTGGCTGCAGTGAGAACAGGATGCCACAAGGTGTGACTGGAAAGTTGGGTCACAGAAATCAAACACCACTTTTCTGGGCACAGCCCAGGAGGAAGGAGCGGAACCACTGTATAACGGTGCCCCCAGCTCCCAGCCCCACCAGACGCTCCAGAAGGATGTTATGGTCGATGGTGTCAAAGACTGCTGAGAGATCCAGCAGAACTAGGAAACAGCTCTCACCTTTGTCCCTAGCCCGCCGGAGATCATCAACCAGCGCGACCAAGGCAGGTTCAGTCCCATGATGAGACCTGAATCCCGACTGGAAGGGATCCAAATGGTCCGCTTCTTCCAGGCGTGCCTGGAGTTGTTCAGCAACCGCTCGCTCAATCACCTTGCCCAAGAATGGAAGGTTTGAGACTGGGTTGAGTTGGCCCTATTGGCAGCATCTAAAGATATTTTTTTTAAGAAGCGGTTTGATAACCGCCTCTTTCAGCGGGTCTGGGAAGGCTCCCTCACAGAGAGAAGCATTCACTGGTTTGAACATTTGACAGGTTTTTATTATTTTCTCCTTTTGCAAGACAGTGGGTACATTTGACACTTAAAAAGTTACATTTAGTTCAGAGATATAAAGTTACATTCAGTAGGGAGACAACATAAAACTAACATTAAAGAAATTAACATTAGTACAGAGACGGTGAACACAATTATAATATCTCACAGGGGCTGGAAAAGGAAGCAATGCAGCCGACTCTACCGTGGTTTTGAGCATCACAGGGAGCAATGCAGGGGGGCAGACAAGTGGGGATCCTTTATTGATAGCAAATATTTATTCCCTTATTGATACAGAGGAAAAGAAACCTTTATTCAACTCAAAATTCTTATAACACAATCAAAAAGCATTCGCTGCTCCTTGAGAAAACATTCAGGAACTGCAAAGCACTGGAGACATATTAGTTTTAAAAAATAAAATAAAGATCATGTGATCAATGAGTCATTTCCAGGAAGGGAAACTCCCAGTGGCTGAAAACTGAGAAAGTGAAACTTAACTCGGATCTTTGGTGCGAGGGAGCCATGGCTGCTGCAGGGGGTCACATCCAGCGTCTCCGTGATGAAGCCACTTGCTCCATCTGCCTGGATTACTTCAAGGATCCAGTGACCATCCCAGAGTGTGGGCACAACTTCTGCCGATCCTGCTTGATCCAGTGCTGGGGGGAATCGGAGGCAGAGGCTTCCTGCCCTCAGTGCAGAGAAAGAGTCCAGAGGAGGAGCCTCATCCCCAACCGGCAAGTGGCAAACTTCGTAGAATTAATCGTGAATCTCAGCCTTCAAGAGGGAAAGGAGGAAGGAGGGAAAGGAGGAGTCTGCGAGGAGCACCAGGAGCCCCTGAAGCTCTTTTGCAAGGAGGATGAAGCCCCCATCTGCCTGGTGTGTGACAGATCCAAGGACCACAAACATCACGAGGTGATTCCTCTGAAGGAGGCTTCCGAGGAATACAAGGTAGGAGATCCCTGGATCTTGAGGGGGAGAAATAGCTGTGGATTCTTCTTGGGAGGTTTTCTTTTTAATTCTCAGGTCCAAAGTAGGCATGGCATGAATTCATCCTTGTTTATTATGTAAAAAGCAGCCAAGGGGAAGCCTGAGGGCTCCTGGGATGACTGGGAGGAGGGAGTTCAAGTCTTTTTCTCTGCCAGGGGGACAAAGGGATCTCCCCTGATATCCCTGAGAAGCATCTGCAAAGACTAGGTAGAAGTCTGTAAGGAAGGGGTGACCTAACTGGGTCCCAGAGCCCCACAGGGATGCCACAGAAGAAAGGTAGCTGGACCCAAAAAGGTTGAAAACCTCTGGACTTTTATTTCCTCCAGTAAACTACTTTGCTATTATAGTCTTGCTATGTGTCTCAATCAAACCTGAGTTTTCCCTTTTCTCTTAGGAAGAGATCTGTCGCCGCCTGGAGATTCTGAGGAAAGAGAGAGAGGAAATTCTGGCCCATCAAGCAGCCCTGGACAAGGAATGCAAAGACCTCCTTGTAAGTGCCACTCTTATTACTAGGGAGGGAACAAGCACTGGAAGAGTCCAGTCAGGACTGGGGAGGGTGGGGAAATCTGCCCATTTCAGCTTCTTCCTATTTCTCCTTTTCCATATCAGTTTGTTTATTCATTTATTATTCTGAAAATGAATTAGATATTAGGGTGGCTACCTCCTTGTATAAATATTTTAAAATGTACTTTACCCTCATAAATACATTTTTTGTGAACATTACCTGGCTTGTTCAACCTTGAAAAATTCAGAGGTGTGAATTTCAAAAGACTGCTCTGTTTCAGTATCCATATTTTTCCAGCAATTGCGAATTAGGTCAGTTCACCTTTGAATGCAGTTAAATTGAGCTTATTTCCCATTGTCATTTATTATGTAAAAAGAAGTGAAGGAGAAGCCTGAGGAATTGTGAGCTGAGAGGGTGGAAGCAGGTTAATTCAAATCCTGATTTACCATAAATGTTACTAAAGAATTGTCTTTCTAAATGTGTGCTCTCCTTCATCTTTAGGAAACTCAGGCCATTTTGAACCTTTACAGAAAACAAGGGAGCTATGGGGATGAACTCTGCACTTTGTCCTCCTCCTCCTCTGTTTCTCTTCCCTTCCTACACCTAAATGGCACCAGCCTAAACTGAGGGGAGTTTTATGTCCCTGGATGTTCTCTGAACAACTTTGAACTCTGGTTATGCCATGCCCCAAAACATGCAGGGAACATCCGTGGCTAGGAAAAATGCTCCTTCCTTTAGGCTGTAGCCCTCTGCAAAATAGAAGTCAATAGAAACAGTAATGGAGAGGGTCTCCCTTCAAAATAAAGGTTTACTTCTTTAGCCACTGGAGGGTTCATGTCTCTGAAAAATCAGAAGTGTCCTCCCTGTGGAATTCTCACATTTCCCTTCCTGATGTTTTGAGGGCTGAGCACCTTCCACACTCTGACCTCCTCTTTTCTTGCAGAAATTAACAGAAATGGAGAGGCTGAAGGCCGTGGAGAAGTTCAGAGAACTGCGCCAGTTCCTGGAAGAACAAGAAAAATGTCTGCTGACTCACGTGGAAGAGGTGGAGAAGAAGATTGCAGGGAGAAGGGATGAGCAGCTGGCCAGACTCTCCAGGAAACTCTCCTCTCTTGAGAGGATCATCCAGGAGATGGAGGAGAAGCGTCAGCAGCCAGCGAGTGAACTCCTGCAGGTAAGATGGTGGCAGGAGCAGCCCAAGGCTCCAGGAAAAGGCTGCCCCTTTCATGTACGCAAGGAGTGCAGGGGCTGAGTTGATGGAGCCTCTAGTCAGGTTTGGAATGGACAGGAAGACCAGAGAGACCTAGGACTCGCATGAATGCAGAGTAGAGATTCGTCTGTGTTCTTGATGGAAAGGGAGCTGATCTTCTGCTCTTTGCTGATGCTTTGTCTCCGAATGCCCTTCAGCTGTGATGTGGAAATGTGAACAACATGATACTGGAAAAATTCATAATTTCAGAATGGAAAAATAAAACTGTGAGAAACCCAAACTGGCTGATTCAGCCATTCCTACCCAAAACCTTGGCGTGTGCCAGGCAGACTGACATCCGAGGGCCAGGGTCTGAGGGGGTCTTCCTAGTGTGGCCTGTGGTGTGCAGTGAATTCCCTTTTCTTTTCCCCTCTAGGATGTGAGAAGGACCCTGCAGAGGTAAGTGGATCTGGCTCATTTCCATTCTTTGAAGCAGAGATGCAGGAACCTCAAACATGGCCCTCCAATGGCTGCAGGGGGAGACTGTAGGACTCACTCCCTGCAGCACCTCACACTTTCTGTTCATTTACTTTTTGGTAATTTCAAACATCTAGAAGAGAAAGTCCCAAAGATGCTTGGGAAGAGCTTAGGACATATTTCAATGTCCAACTAGAAGCCCCTCAACTCTGGTAACTCAGCTCCTTTGAGGCACTAAGGGAGGGAAGGTCTGTTGGTCTACAATAGGTGGGATCCTTTTCTTGGGAGTGTTTCCACAGTGAGAAGCTGAAGGTGGTCTGGAGTGGCGGGTCTAGTTGTTTGATGCTCCTGGAGGGAGAGTCCCATGGGGCATGAGGTTGCGTCCTTCCTGGGTGAGAGAGGGGGTGAAGGGAAGGTTGAGGTTGTTCTCCTTGACCACTGGGCAGCTTTGGACATCACTCACATCCTCTGGGGAGGCTCAGGGAGGGAGGGATCGCAGGCATTCCACATCAGGGGTTTGGTTCTTAAGTCCTGGGGCCTTCCCAGAAGTTGTTAGGGGGCAGCATCGTTGGAAGCCATGGGAGCCCTCCGGTGGTGTCGCTTGGGGTTACATCTTGTCCCTTGTGCTGTTTAGCATCCTTACGAAGCCACTGACCAGGGCTTGGAGGTGGGTGTCAAGAGATGAAGCTGAATCCTGAAATTACCTGTTGGGAAATGAACTTCAACTTTGTTCATTATAATAATTAGGGAGATGGGGCCACAATGGGGCCATTCATTGTTTTTCTTTTCACCAGGTATGAGGAAAGAGAGAGTCCAGAGAAGCCACTGGCTTTCCCTCTAGAGCTGAGGAACAGGATCTTGGAATCCTGTGATCTCAATCACCTTGTGGAGGATACAATAAAACAATGGAAAGGTAATGAAAACTGGCTGCCAGGATTTCACACTGGGAATTCTGTTACTTCTTCAGAACTGAACATACCAGGCTTTTATTGCATGGAATTGAGTAACCCCAGGATCCCTTCCTTCTTGGGGCTCCAGCCTTCATTTCCTGTCCCCCCAAGTGGCCCATGTATATTGTGACGCTGGATCCTGTAAAGAAAGCCTGAACCAGAGTGTACAGCAAAGTCAGGATTTTTTCCTCCCATGTGCATCTGTTTACAGCTATACAAAACCTCCTTTTCCTTGTGGTTCCCTATCTGCACAATCTGGGGTTGTCCTTTGGGAGGTTCTCCTGCTCTGAATGGAGTCAAAGGGCATTAAGAAGCCCCCAGTTCCCCCTCTGCCTCCTGCTCAGGCTTCTTTCTCAGCCGTGGAGCCAAGGCCTGAGCCGTCTCCTCCTCGAACGTCCCCCTGCAGCTGCCATATCTAGGGATTCAGCCTTCAAGATCTCCTGAGAGTTCCCCCACTGAGAGTGGAAGCAAGAGCACATGAGCCCCAAAGGGCACAATTATGCTTGTTAAGAACCTTAAAGATTTGTAGAAGGTCTGTGAGGAAGGGCTTCCTTTTGCCTGAGAGCTCTGCCAATTCTTCCTCATCAAACTTTGCTTCTCCTTATGTCTCACAATTTTGGTTTTAATGATTCCCCCCACCACTTTACTTGGGGAAGATGTTAAGGCTGCCTCCATCTCCCCTCTGCCTCCTTTTACGGGATTCCTATTCCTCTGCCTCATCTCCAGTCCAAGAATGCAGAGCCCAATTTCAGGGACAAAGTTCAGAGACCAGCAGGATTCATGTTGAATATTTTTATTCTCTTATTTGTAAGCTTGCTTTATGATTGCTGAGGGTTTTTTTGGTTTGTTTTCTTAAAAGATTTTTATTAAAAGTTTCAACATAACAAATTATCAAAAACATATCATCCTCATCCCCCCCCCCCCATTTTCCCCCTCCCTCCCACCCGGACTTCCCTCGGCTCCTCCCTCTGGTTTTCCAACAGATATTATTCTCTGCATTTTATAAAATGGTAAAGATCCTTAAGCAATCTATCTATTATGTTAACAATAATAAAAAAAATGTGTATGTTTATTCAAAACCTGCCAAGGAGTCCAGTTCATTTTGTTGTTTCTTTAAATACTTTGTAAAAGGTTCCCATTCTTCTTTAAAGTCACAGTTGTCCTTATCACACAGTTTGTATGTTAGTTTGCCAATTCCGCATATTCCATCCATTTCCCTTGCCACTGTTCTTTTGTCGGGGTTTCTTCATTCTTCCATCCTTGTGCTATTAAGATTTTTGCCGCCACTCTCGCATACATAAGTATGTTATTCATTTTCTTTGGCAGGTCTCTACCTACAATCCCTTCTGGCTTCTTTACAAATGTTCATTTGAACATTTTCTTTAACTCATTATATATCATTTCCCGATTTTTTAAAATTTCTCTACAATCCCACCACATGTGATAAAAAGTCCCTTCTTTTTCCTTGCATTTCTAGCATATATTTGACCCAGTTTTGTACATTTTTGCAATCTGTACTTGTGTAATGTACCATCTACACATCATTTTCATGTAGTTTTCTTTTAAAAGGGAACAACCTGTAAATTTTAAATCTGTTTTCCACAATCTTTCCCAATCTTTGTACTATGATTGCTGAGTTTTAAAGCTTTAGTTAATTTCATAGATGCTTCCTATGATTTTCATGTTTATAATTATTTATGTACAATTTAATTAATATTTAATAACTGTAATTTAAGGATGCCACGTTATGAAGTGTTACTTTTGTATGGAGATTTATTTCTGGTGGAAGAGTGTTGCCCTTACACTTTATATCTTTTTGCTTCCTCAGATGCTCTGCTATACAGAAAACCAATTCCGAAAGGTAAATTTCCAGGGGAGGAACAATTTGACAGGAGGGATAGGGACTGGTATTTCATGGGTGTTGAGCAGTCTGTTCTGCAGACTTTGGGACCCCCATCAATGGCGTAACTCTGGGAAACAGTCCTCTAGTGGTGTTTGGGTTATTTCTATGTCCCATGAATGAACTGGGAGGGAGGTTGAAGGCTTGGATTGGGGGCAGAGCTTGTCCCTGAGAAGAACCTGCACACCAGTCTGAGTTCCTTTCCTGCCAATAGACTATTATCCTGCTTTTCCCCTTAATTTTATTGATTTTGCTTTCTTTCATAAAATTTATATATTGCTTGATTGTGGGGAAAAGCCTCAGAGCCTTACAATATGTTACAAAAGCCCTTAAGGAGAATCCTACAGGGTCAGTCCAATGTCCATCTTGTCAAGTTCTCATGTATAAGGAATAAGTGTGTTAAAAGGGGCACCCGCAAGCACCCAGTCCCTCCTCCACCTCCTGCCAGGCTGGTCTCCCAGCAGCAGAGCCAAGGCCTGAGCCGCCCTTTCCTCAGAGTTTCAACCTCACCAGCCATTTCTCGTGCTTCAGCCATCCCCATCGCCTGAGAGTTCCCACAGTTCTTTCGAGATCAGCCCCATTCCAGGAGGGAAGACTTCCCATTGCACGAGACCCTTGGAATTACATGGCAAAGCTCTGCCAATTCTTCCTCTGCAATTTGGTTTGTCAGCATGCTTGGAAATTCCAGTTTCAACAGCTTTTCCCCACCAGTTTACTTGGGGCAGATGTTAAACCTTTCTTCATCCATCCAGTTCAGATCCCCATCTCATTTGTGGATTTTGAATGATTGTATTCCTCCATTTTCTAGTATGGTTTACCATTTCTGATTTTTCCATATAATCATGGAATAGCGAAGTTTGAAAGGTTCCCAAGGATCATCTAGTCCAGCCCCCGCAATGCAGGAATCACAGCTAAACACGTTACCGTATTTTTCGCTCTATTGGATGCACCCAACCATAGGACGCACCTTGTTGGTTTTTTTTAAATAATAGTTTTTTATTAAGTTTTCCATTTTAACAATCCAATGAAATCACATTAAATATTCCAAATTGTACAAATACATATCATAAAGTCCAAATATTTTGCCAAATTATAAATTTTTGTTGGGGGTTCCCATGCTTCAAGTTCAGTGGGGTCCAATCATCTTATATTTCTACTGCCTTAAGTTTCCAATAGTCCCTTCTTTAAATCTTCCTGTTATCCTTCTTTCATTCATAGCCTCTGAGTCGTGCAATAATATGCTTCTGTGTGAACTTTGTGTGACTCTCCTTTTTTTTTTTTTTTGCAGCTGGTAAGTCTTTTACTTGCAGTATGTCCTCACATGCTGGTGTTTATGCCGAATCCATCCAAAAGTCCTTCTCTGGTGGCAGACACCATCTTTTCCCAGTTCCGATGAAATAAAATCTAGGCATTTGCTCATTAATTTTCTCAGACAGGTTGCACCAAACATTAGTCTTTCCAGAGGAGGTTTGCCAAGTCAGACTTGAAGTACAGATATGATAACAAAGTAAGAGCTCGCCTCCCCCTATGACTATTAATCTCTGCAACTCAGTCTGTCTCATAATGGCAGATCCCGATTAAATAGTGCATCACAGGAGAGTCATTTATCTTCTTCCAAATATTTAAAATAACAAAGGCTTCAGTTAGTATGATTATTTCCACACAGTTTATATTTTCCGATCTCTCTTGCTATAGGTAGTGTAGATGATTCTTCTGGGGGGGGGGCGTTGTTAGGTATTATTGTAGTAGAAAAAGAAAAAGTTTTATCCCCTCCTTTCCGTTCTGTTCCAACATACCGGCTTAGATGTTATTCTTTGATGTTATCTTCTTCCTTCCGTCACTCTTAGCACCTCAGTGGCTGTAGCTGTAGTTGGCAGATTAAATACCCTTTCTTCGCCCAAAGCATGTACAATCTTAAATCCAATTTTTAACCTTAAGAAACGGGGAGCGCTCACGAAGACAGTGTCCAGGAGATACGAGCTCTCTCTCGAGGGCTTTCCATCCAGTGCCCCCACCCCCTCCTTCTTTACGAACTCGGGGGTGGTTTGTGGGGAGGCGGATGAGACTGCATCTTCCCTTCCACCGGGAAGAATTTGGGAGGCTGATTACTCCCATCTCAGCCTCTAAATTACCTCGTGTGAGCTGGAGAGATGGTACTGTCGGCCATCTTCCATGGTTTCCCTAGCGGAGCACCTTGTTTTAGAGGGGGAGAACAAGAAAAAAATTATCCCCCTCTCTGCTCAGCGCCCCCTCAGCGAAGACGCAGTAGAAACAGAGCCCCTTCCATTTCTTCTCCCACTTGGCTGAAGGGGCGCTGTGCAGCTCTCCCTCTCTGCTGAAGCCAGGAGAGTCTTGCTCTGCAGGCTTCGAAAGCAATGCGAAGCCTCTGGAGTACGGAGGGAGCGCTCCCTCTGCGCTTCGGAGGCTTCGCGTTGCTATCGCTGAAGCCAAGGAGCCTGCATTTGCTCCATAGGACGCACACACATTTCCCCTTAATTTTTGGAGGGGAAAAGTGCATCCTATAGAGTGAAAAATACGGTAGTTGTTTTAATTCCTTAGGCCTAGTGATATTACATTCTCAGGAATAATCTTTTGGTCAATAGTTAACATCACTACTTAGGCCTACAGCTGTCGTCTTTGCAAATATTCTGTTATATGATTTAATCTTTTGCTTGAAATAAGGAAACAACAGATGCTATGTTATGTTGATGTTTTGTAAAAAAAGATTTATTTTTAAGCTACTGCATTGTAGCCTGTTAAGCCTGTCTTTTTGCTTCCTCAGATGTTCAGTCATTCAGAAATCTTCAGAAAGGTAAATTTCACATGGAGACCCCAATTCACAGGAGGGGGGGGGACTAGTGTTTCATGGGGGTCAAGAGTCTGTTCTGTACAGCTTGACTCTAGCCCTGCTGTTTGTACCACAAAGGCAGAGAGGGTGGACTTGAAGGTGCAGAAGGGGGGGGGGGGGGGAGAAACGGCCCAGAAGGATCAGAAAAAAGAGGGAAGAGTTTCATTCCTGCCTAGAGGGAGTTGGGTTGTTTTTCCATGTGACCTTTTTCAGGACTGGTTGCCACATGTCCTCTTTTTCTCGGACAGGTCCTCTATTTTCATAATTAAAATTTCTCCCCTGGGCGGATTTTTAAAATTTGGCAAAATGTCTCAAGTTGTTTGGTTTGGTTTACAGTAACCCATGAAAAAAATTCTAGTGCATTAGACTCAGATCTAAGGCACCCAGCTAAGCTAGCCTAGAGCAGAGAATTGCAACAGAGCAGCATCTTAAGCTAGCCACATCCTGTATAAAACCCTTCTCTTGTGACTGAACTAAAAGGATGCTGGCTCAGCTACAAGATCTTGGAGAAGAAATATGGGAGGGCAAGAGTTAACATCCCCCTGCCCTTAAGGAGAGTCCATATGTATATATTTAACAGTTTAATAAATTGTTCTGTGCACACTTGCGTTCACAAAGATGTGAACACGAGCCCAAATACTTTCATGTGGCAAGCAAAGGAGCAATATGTATTATTATTCTTATTCTTTGGTTGTTGAAAGTTAAGAACATTGCTACTAGCAGTATATCACAGCTTCGAAAGCCTACATAGAGTAGGGGTATTTAAAATGAGAGTTGTCATAGCGATCCATGGTTAAGAGTAGAAGTTGGCAAATGTGTCCTCTTTTTTGTTCTTCAAAATATGGCAACTCTACACTTGCCTATCATGACTGTCTTAGCCCCTGACTGGTAACTTTTTGAGTTATTCCCCCTTTCCCCCAGGGAACTAGTTTAATGGTATATATTAAATCCAAAGGAGAAGAATGGAATAAGCAGTCCTTTGTAAAATTGCCCTGACATCTGCCTCTTCTTCCCTGGGGGCAAGGCCTAAACTTCCAAGATGGTTGGGAGGAAGGAGAGACCAAGTGGGTGAGAAAGATGAAGAGCAGGAATAAACAGGCTCCCCACTTAATGCGATTTTCACTTGTAGGCACAAGGGCCCAGAACGTGACCCCCACGAAAGTGAGGGGAGGCCTATATGTGCTTTAATGTATTTTTATGCTGTGAACCACCCTGAGACCAATGGATGAAGGGCAGTATGCAAATATTATTATTATTATTATTATTATTATTATTATTATTATTATTATTACTACTACTACTACAGGGGGGGCCTCATATCCCAGCCCAACCCAGAGCTCCCCAAAAGCCAATCCCCTCTCCTGCCTCCTCCAATTCTCCCCTCTTTCCCCTTAGATAACACAGAAGAGATGAGTAAAAGGGTTCCTGGGTTGTTTTTCCCCTTAGAAAATGCCTGGGTTGAGAGGAGGGCAGGCACAATACACATCGAATATAAGAAAGTGACGGGAACTGATTTAAAAACCATCAAGGAAGATATTTATTCTGATGAGAGTCTGCAAGGAGGAGTCTCAGTCTAGCATGCGATGCAAAGAAATCCCCTTGGTCTGAAAGGGAATCTGGGTTTTTTGGGTGTTTTTTATTTATCTATCTATCTATCTATCATCTGTCAGGATGTCTGTTTCTGTCACTCAGCTGACTCTGCCTCTCTTCTCTTTCCCTCATCTTCTCCCCAACAGCAAATGTCACTCTGGATCCAGACACAGCCCATCCCAGGCTCATCCTGTTGGAGGATGGGAAAATCGTGAGATGGGGAGACAAACCTCAAGCCCTGCCTGATAATCCCGAGAGATTCAATGCCTGGCCTTGTGTGTTGGGACGTGAGGCATTCACAGCAGGCAGACATTTCTGGGAAGTCACTGTGGAAAGTGGGGAATGGTGGGGTTTGGGGGTCGCCAGGAAGTCTGTGGAGAGAAAGGGCGGCTTCCCCTTAAGCCCTGAGAGAGGGGTCTGGGCTGTGGGGAAGAGGGGAGGGGTGTACTTGGCCTGCACCTCCCCTGTTTCCTCTCCTCTGTCCCTGAGGGAGGAGCCCAGGAGGATCCGGGTGACTCTGGACTATGAAGGGGGACGTGTGTCTTTTTATGCTGCTGACTCAGGAGCCGAACTCTACACGTTCTCAGGAGCCTCGTTCTCTGGAGAGACCCTCCTCCCTTTCTTTCGTCTGGGGGGAAATTGTACAACCCCCCTCATTATCTCCTGAGGAGACTAAATCTGTCTCTCAGGCCAAGCAGGAGTTTCCCTTCAGACCAAAATGACTGATATAAAAACCATTTACCCGCCAAGAGCCCTTTGGGCAGTTTTCCAAGGGCCCTTTGAGAGGATTCATTCCAGTCAAAATCAGCAGAAATAACAAAACAAAAATGGGTTGCTCTTTTCATTTTCTTTCCTTTTCCCAGAATTCCCTCTGCAGCTCACTTCTTAAAGAGACAGTCACACTTTTTGGAGTCCTAATAAATTTTCTCACCTTCAATCTTGTTTTCCATTTGAGGTGTCTGATTTGGCAGAGGACGAGACTCTTGATCCCAGGGTTGTGGGTCTGAGCCCCACGTTGGGCAAAGGTTTCCTGCACTGCAGGGGGTGGGACTAGATGACTCTCAGGACCCCTCACAACTCTGCAATTCTAGGAAACCTTCCTCTCCCCACAAGACCTTATGCAGCTGTGAAAATGCATGCATCGTCGGATTAATAGAGGACAAAAAAAATGAACCCCTTCCCCCACGTCAGGCAGGATAGCTCCTTGCTCTGGAGACCTCAGACGGGAAGAAAAAGAAAAGAAATTGAGCAGGGCATCATCTTCAAATGCCCTCTGTAGAAACAGCCTTGCCATCTCCACACATTGTCAGAAGTAAACCGTCTTGCATTGAGCAGGGCTTCTGCTCAGTTAAATGTGTTTTGAGTGGATGCATTAATGTTTCTTATTCACAGGCTGGATTCTGTCTATCAGGGGCATCAAATGGGGTGTCCTCTGGATAATGCTGGACTCCAACTCCCCTCCGACTCATCCAGCATGGCCAGGGGTCAGAGAGGATGGGAGTTGCAGTCTGGCAGCTTCCAGAAGGGGCCCCATGGGCTGTGCTGCCCCACACATTACGCAGGGCACCTTCCCTGTGTTCCTGAGCCCCACCCCAAATACACAGTGCTCCCCCAAGGAGCGCCATTTCGCCACCAGGTGCATCTGATTTCTCTCCTTGGATACTAACAGCTGGAACAACACATGCCTGTGGAATTGACCTCTCTCAAAGACCAGGCAGGACTCACTCTGGCTCCACTATCAGGGCCACTGACTACTGACCGATCCAGCCTGCTCTCCTTTCCCTGCGTTTCCCACAGGGTGGTGGCACATAATGGAATAAAGACACCTTCCCCCCCTCCACCACCATTGACATTTGTTGAAGCAGATGCACAGGTTTCTGTTTTTGTTTTAAAATCAATTAACTGTAATGTATACTCTGAAGACGTTAATGTTCATTGTGAGTGGCTGTGGGGCAAAGCTTCCTGGGACAGCGACATCTGAAGAAGAAACTAAACTGAGCTGTGCAAACTTGATGTTGGACTAAACAGACCTTTGGCTTTCCTGATAAAGTCGTACCTTGGTTCTCGAACAGAATACGTTCCGGGAGTCCATTCGACTCCCCAGAACTGTTCAAAAACCAAGGTGTGGCTTCCGATTGGCTGCAGGACCGTCCTGCAGCCAATCGGAAGCTGTGGAAGCCATGCCAGACATTCGGCTTCCAAAAATCGCTTGAAAGCCGAAACGCTCACTTCTAGGTTTTGGTAGTTTGGGAGCCAAGGTGTTTGAAATCCAAGGTACGACTGTACAGTGGTACCTCTGGTTGCGAACGGGATCCGTTCTGGAGGCCCATTCGCAACATGAAAAGAGAGCAACCTGCAGTGGCACGTCTGCGCACGCACGGGTTGTGATTTGTTGCTTCTGCGCATGCGCATGACATCATTTTGTGCATCTTCACATGTGCGAGCGGCGAAACCCGGAAGTAACCCTTTCGGTACTTCCGGGTTGCCACGGGACGTATCCTGAAAGAACATAACATGAAGGGAATGTAACATGAGGTATGACTGTATTCTTAATTTAATTTAATTACTGAATGATGCGGAAAGGACCTTTTCAAGGTGGTCTCTCCATCTGCTATGAGATTTGACCGCAGCCTGACACCTTCCCCTTCCTTTTATGCCACAGATAAAAAGCACATACTTCTCCTGACCTTCCTCTTTGCCACTCAATAACAGTGGCAAATGGCAACAAAATAGAGATCTCTAAAACTCGGGACCTTATTTTATTTTCCAACCGGGGATGCCCATTGAGGTAGTTCTCCCCACCCTCTTAGCCAATCTCCCCTTCCTGTTTCAAATGGCTTCTCGCGTGTACGAGGAGATTTGGCCTCTGAGTGAAGCCCTTTCCGCACTCCAGGCACTTGTATGGCTTCACCCCAGTGTGGGTTCTCTCGTGCTTGAGAAGGTTGGAGCGATGGCTGAAGCTCTTCTCGCAGACCGAGCAGTGAAACGGTTTCTCCCTCGTGTGTGTCCTGTGGTGAACGACAAAGGCCGACTTGTCCCGGAAGCTTTTGGGACAGTCCGGGCACTGGAAGGGTTTTTCTCCCGTGTGGATCTTCTCATGCTGAACCAGCCCGGCGTTCTGAGAGAAGCATTTCCCACACTCGGCACACTTGTACGGCTTCTCGCCCGTGTGAGCTCGCTTGTGTTTCATGAGGGACGACCCGTCACCAAAACTCTTCCCGCACTCTCCACACTTGTAGGGCTTCTCTCCCGTGTGGATCCTTTCGTGCGCGAGGAGGTTGGTGCGATGACGGAAGTTCTTCCCGCACCCAGAGCACGGGTACGGTTTCTCCTCGGTGTGGATCCGTCTGTGCACGAGGAAAGCGGATTTATTCCTGAAGCTTTTGGCGCAGTCGGGGCACTGGTGTGGCTTCTCGCCCGTGTGGATTCTCAGATGTCGAATAAGATCGAATCTCTGCCTGAAACTTTTCCCGCAGTCTTGGCAGCGATAGGGCTTCTCTCCCGTGTGGATCCTCTGGTGAGACACAAGCCCAGTGCGCCTACTAAAGCTCTGTCCGCAGTCCAGGCAAGCAAAGGGCTTCTCTTGCGTGTGGGTTCTCTCATGTGCCGTAAGATGCGATCGCTGGTTGAAGTTTTTCCCGCAGTCCGGGCAGTTGAAGGGCTTCTCCCCAGTGTGGATTCTCTGATGTGCAACTAGGACATTCCTCCTGCGGAAAATCTTCCCACAGTCGGAGCAGATGTAGGGTTTCTCTCCTGAGTGCATTCTCTGGTGTTCGGTGAGCTCCGCCTTGCAGCGAAAGGACTTTCCGCACTCAGCGCATGTCTCACCCTTGAGGAACCTTTGCTGGACTGGTATGGCAGAGAGCTGGAAAGGAACAGATTTGCCTTCTTCATTCTGGGGGTGAGTTTCCTGCTGGTTTTCGGATGCTGGTCCCCAGTCGGCATATCGTGATACAGTCCGTTCTGCTCTCCCTGGCAGCATCCAATGTGGTTCAGCTTCTTCAGAATTGACTGGTACAATCTTCTTCTCCTCACCATCTGTTGGGGGGAGGGGAGGGATCCTTAGAAAGAGATTTTCCTTCCCCAAGGAAAAAAGAGGGCCTGGATAACAATCAAATACAGTGGAGCCTCGCAAGACGAAATTAATTCGTTCTGCGAGTTTTTTCGTCTACCGAATTTTTTGTCTTGCGAAGCACGGATTCCCATAGGAATGCATTGAAAATCAATTAATGTGTTCCTATGGTCAAAAAAAGTCCAAACAAAGCCAAATTTGGAACAACAAGAGTTTATTAAGTGCTCTTTAAAGTCACACATACTGTAAAGAGCATTTCAAAAATTGAAGGAACAATAGTTTAAGTTTCTAAACATGACAGAAAAACATTTAAAAATCACCAAAGTGTACACAGTACTGTACATACATTTTCTAAGGCTCTGGGGGACAACTCGAAGAAGGTTCCTCTTCCACTCTTTGCTTCTTGCTGAAGAACCTGCCCATGGTCTGCTGCTTCATCCGCCTTTTCAGCACCTCCCTGAAAGACGACATGACCCTCGTATCAAAAATGTTTGCAAGGTCACGTGTCAGGTCCTTGTCAGGGTGGTGCCGCTCTGCAAAAGCCTGCACATCTTTCCACTTCTGGCAAATGTCCCTCAGTTCTTTGAAGGACAGCCGTTCCTCAGTTGCTTCCTCCTCTTCCAGCAAGGCCTGTTCCTGCGCAGCCTCTGCCTGCAGTTCGACCAGCTCCTGGGTGGTCAGCTCGTGGTTGTGCTCCTCCACCAGCTCGCTGACGTCCTCCTCTGTGACCTCCAGGCCCATGGCCCTCCCCAAGGAAACAATGTCCTGCACCACTGTTGACTCTGGTGCATCAGAGTCACTTGGTGCCACACAGTCCGGCCACAGGCTGCGCCAAGCGCAATTCAAATTTCTCTGGTTGATCCCGTCCCAGGCCGTGGTGATCATCTTCAAGCAGGTGACGATGTCGAAGTGGTCCTTCCAGAATTCCCACAGGGTGATGTTGGTGCAATCAGTCACCTCGAAGCATCGCCTGAAAAGCTCCTTGGTGTAGAGTTTTTTGAAATTGTCGATGAGCTGCTGATCCATCGGCTGGAGCAGTGGCGTGGTGTTAGGCGGCAGGAACATGATGCTGATGAAGCTGAACTCCTCCAACAAGTCCTCCTCAAGGCCTTTAGGATGAGCAGGAGCATTGTCCATCAGAAGCAAAGCCTTCAGCGGCAGGTCGTTGTCCAGCAGGTACTGTTTGACAGCAGGGCCAAAAGCAAGATTGACCCAGTCCACAAACAGCACACGTGTGACCCAAGCCTTACTGTTGGATCGCCACATGACACTCAGCTGCTCCTTGTCGACCTTGTGTTTCTTGAAGGCCCGTGGGTTCTCCGAGTGGTACACCAGCAGGGGCTTGATCTTCAGGTCGCCGCTTGCGTTGGCACAGAAGAGCAGGGTCAGACGGTCCTTCATGGGCTTGTGGTCAGGCAACTTGGCCTCCTCCTGAGTGATGAAAGTCCTTTTGGGCATCCTCTTCCAAAACAGCCCGGTCTCGTCACAGTTGAAGACCTGCTGTGGAAAGTAGCCCTCCGTCGTCACAACCTCCAGGAACTCCGCTGCAAAGTCTTCAGCCGCAGAAACATCAGAACTGGCAGCCTCTCCATACCTGACCACGCTGTGGATTCCAGATCTCATCTTGAACCGGTCAAACCAGCCTCTGCTTGCCTTGAAGACTTCTGGCTCGCCTGAGGTTCCTGGCTGTTGCTGGACGAGGTCTGCGTGCAAGGCCTTGGCCTTCTTACAAATGACGGCCTCAGTCACTGTGTCCCCTGCACGCTGCTTCTCTTCTAACCAAATGAGCAGCAACTTCTCCACCTCCTCCAGAACAGCTGGGGTGTTATGTACTGGGTTGAATAGGATCCAAACTGCAGCAGTCTGATTGGCCCTAGAACAATAGGATCCAAAAGGCAGCAGCCTGATTGGTCCTAGAACAATAGGATTCAGAATGCAGCAGTCTGATTGGTCCTAGAACAATGCAGCAGTATGATTGGTTGGCAGGAACTACCCAATCATGCTCCAGATAGAAGTGAATCCACAACCTGATTGGCTTACAGTAGAATTCCGGAATTAGCCAATCATGTGCAGTCCATTGTGTAAATAATGTATATAAAGCAGATACCTTGAGGGGACTTTCATTCATTCCTCCTCTCCACTATGAGCTGAATAAAGAGCATGAAATCACTTTGCGACTCTGAGTATATTTCACTGGCGACGAAGGTGGGATCCCGCTGAGCTGACTGCCACGCACAGCACCGCAGCACCGCCACCTGCCGCATCGCTGCCTCGCACCGTGTATCCAGGCTTCAGCTTCGGGACACAAGGAACTCAGAATGGCAACCAACAGCAGCTTTTCGCCGTTCAACCCAGCATCTGGAGACTGGGAAGCATACGCCTCCCGTTTCACCTTCCTCCTAGAAGCCAAAGGGGTCACCGATGAAGAAGACGCCAAGAAGAGGGCAATATTCTTCAGCGTCTGCGGAGAGGAGACGTTTGAAATCGCCCGGGCTCTCCTTGCGCCTGAAGACGTCGCTACTGTTCCATACAAAACAATAATGGAACAGCTGAAGGGGCACTTTTCGCCGCAGCCCTCAGTGGTGGCTCGTCGAAATGCCTTCTACGCAAAGCGGCAAGCCCCTGGGGAAACCATAACTGGGTCTGTGACCTCTCTCCGCCAAGCCGCCCGGTTCTGCAACTTCTCAGAGCTGGAGAACATGCTTCGTGACCGCCTCGTCGGTGGCCTGAGGGATGAGAAGCTGCAACGACGCCTCTACGCTAAGAAGGACCTAACGTTCCAGGTCACTCTGGAGGAGGCCCTGGCAACGGAAGCTGCCGAGAGGTCGACGCAAGAGGCACGGCCGAGCCAGCCATCCCAACCGAGGGTCCACCATGAAGACCTCACCGACGACTCAGGATCCAACAGGGAGGAGGTGCACCGAGTACAGCAGCGCACTCAAGCAGCCCACATACCACAGCTGCCTCGACGAGAAGGAGGGAACTGCGCAAGCTGCGGAGAAAGTCACGAGAGGAGGACCTGCCGTTTCCGCAACGCAGAGTGCGGGCAGTGCAGAAAATCGGGACACATCGCCCGGGTGTGTCGGGCTCGGCCCACCCGACGCCAGGCATCAGATGACCAATCCAAGAGCCCCAGGTCCCGGGGCCCAACGCACCAAGGCAACTCGACTGAGCTCACGGACTTCCAGGTATACCACTTGCCCCACCCCAACGTAGAGAAAATTTATGTTGACGTACAGATAGAGGGGGCCCCATGCCGCATGGAGCTTGACACGGGTTCAACTCTATCCATAATCTCGGCAAGGACCTTAAGGAAACTGTGTCCTACTGGGGGTCCCAAACTCAGGCCGGCCCCATTCACCCTCCGGGACTTCCAGAAACGTAAGGTCCCCACAATGGGGGTGGGGACCTTCAGGGTGCAATACCGAGGGCGGACGCGGCAACTGGAATTGCTGGTGGTCAAGGGCCCCTACATTAGCTTACTGGGATTGGCATGGTTTGGACCACTGGGGCTAGCCGTCACCGGGGTGAACCACACTAGCTTACAAGTGGACGTGGACGCCATATGCAAGGAATTTCCGGGGGTTTTTGATGGGAAATTGGGACAGTATACGGGCCCCCCCATTGCTCTACAGCTTGACCCCGTAGTACGACCGGTCAGGCTCAAGGCCCGCCGGGTCCCGTTCGCCCTGAAACCCCGTATAGACGAGGAATTGGACCGGCTTTTGGAGCAAGGAGTGCTGGAGCCGGTGCCTAATGCCCGCTGGGAAACCCCAATTGTCACACCCGTCAAGCCTAATGGTTCGGTCCGCATCTGCGCAGACTACAAATGTACCATAAACAAGGCCCTTACGGCCCATGCATACCCAGTGCCAGTGGTCAGCCATGTTCTTGCCACCCTGGCTGGGTCGAAAATTTTGGGCAAGCTGGACTTGGCCCAAGCATATCAACAGCTGCCAGTAGATGAGGCCACAGCAGAGGCACAGACGATTGTGACGCACAGAGGAGCATTCAGGGTAAAGCGGCTGCAATTCGGTATCAGCGTGGCACCAGGCATATTCCAGAATCTAATGGACTCTCTACTTAAAGGGATTCCTGGTGTCACCCCCTTCTTCGATGATGTGTTGATTGCCGGGCCCACACCAGAGGAGTTTGAGGACCGCCTCCGCACCGTTCTGCACCGTTTCCAGACGGCGGGTCTCAAGGTGAAGCGGGAAAAATGTCTACTAGGAGTGCCTCAGGTGGACTTTCTGGGATTTATGGTGGACGCAGAAGGGGTCCACCCGACTGGGGACAAGGTACGGGCCACTTGTGATGCCCCAGCGCCCAAGAACAAGACTGAACTTCAGGCCTTCTTGGGACTATTGAACTTTTACCATTCCTTCCTTCCCCACAAGGCGGCGGTAGCGGAGCCCCTACACAGACTCCTGGACAAGCGGGCCCCTTGGGTGTGGGGCCAGCGCCAGGAGGCCGCATTCCAGGCAGTCAAGGACTTGCTTGTCTCAAACTCGGTCTTGGCACACTTCGACGAGAGGCTGCCGGTGGTGCTAGCATGCGACGCCTCGCCCTATGGAATTGGCGCTGTCCTGGGACACCAACTCCCGGATGGAAGAGAGGTACCAGTGGCATACTTTTCCCAGACACTCAACGCAACCGAGCGGAACTACTCGCAAATCGACAAGGAGGGTCTGGCAATCGTGAAGGGAGTAAAAAAATTCCATGATTTCTTGTACGGGCGGCCCTTCACCGTGGTGACTGACCACAAGCCGTTGCTTGGCTTGTTTGCCCCTGAAAAGCAGACCCCCCAAGTGCTGTCTCCTCGCGTCCTCAGGTGGTCAATTTTCCTTGCCAGCTACCAGTATGCACTGATTCACCGTCCGGGGAAGGCGATGGGCCATGCGGACGCCCTCAGCAGGCTACCACTACCGGAAACAGGCCCCGACCCAGCACCTGCACAAGAGGTTATGAGCCTGGAGCTGCTTCCTGACCGCCCCATTCAGGCACAAGAAGTTGCACACCATTCCAAGAAAGATAGGGTCATCTCCCGGGTCCTGGACTGGGTGTGGAGGGGAAGGCCCAGCAGCAGCCCCGGGCCAGAATTCGCCGGCTACACAACCCGCAAACATGAACTGTCAGCCCACAAGGGGTGCCTGTTATGGGGAAGCAGGGTCGTTGTTCCCCAGCCCCTCCGCAAAAGGGTCCTCACAGCCCTACACGAGACACACCCAGGGGTAGTAAGAATGAAGGCCCTTGCCAGGAGTTATGTGTGGTGGCCAGGGATCGACGGAGAGATAGAGGCCTGGGTCAAACACTGCCAGGCCTGCCAAGAATCCCACCCAGATCCCCCAAGGGCCCCAGTCCAGTCCTGGGAGTCCGCCCGAGCACCATGGTCACGCCTGCATGTGGACTTCGCTGGCCCCTTTCAGGGGAAAACATTCTTCATAGTGGTGGACTCCTACACCAAATGGCTGGAAGTCGCCCTGGTACCGTCCACTTCTACGTCCGCAGCCATCCGGGTACTACGCAGGCTGTTTGCAACCCACGGGCTCCCTGACACTCTCGTCTCAGACAACGGGACTGCATTTACGTCAGGAGAATTCCAAATCTTCACAGTGCAGAACGCCATCCGCCACATCCGTTCGGCGCCATTCCACCCTGCCACCAATGGCCAAGCAGAACGCATGGTGCGGACCACCAAGGACACCCTTCGCCGTATGACACAAGGGGATTGGGAGTACCGCCTTGCCACATTCCTTCTAGCACAGCACAGCACCCCCAGCTCAACGACTGGCCGGAGCCCCGCTGAACTACTAATGGGTCGGCGCCTTGCAATCAGATTGGACCGCCTTCACCTCGATAGAGCTCAGGATGAGGCAGTGGTGGGGGAAGGCAAGAACCCCCGGACCTTCGAGGCTCAGGACCCAGTGTACGCAAAGAATTTTGGGGCAGGCCCAGCATGGGTACCCACCACAGTCATCAGGGTCACTGGCCCCGTGTCGTATGAGGCGCTAACGGATGGGGGGCAATGCTGGCGCCGCCACTGCGACCAGATACGGCGACGATTCCCAGGAGAAAACCAGGAGGAGGAAAGGGCAGAGGAGTCCCAAGGGAACAGAGGGGCAGTGAGGCCCATAGAGCATGAGGGGCCAGCAGGAGAGGCAGAATCAGTAAATACAGAGAGGACCTGCGAGGCTGAAAGGACACTGGAACCAGAACCACGACTGAGTGAGCCGGTTGCGCCAGACCAAACAGCCCCATCACAGCCAGCATCCTTGGAACACGAGCCAGAACCTGAACCCCGGACCAGGGAACACCCCAGGCCGCAACGCACACGTAGGCCGCCGGCGTACCTCGAGGACTATGAATGCGACCTCCCGGGCAGGACTGGAACTTAGAGGGGAGGGGTGTTATGTACTGGGTTGAATAGGATCCAAACTGCAGCAGTCTGATTGGCCCTAGAACAATAGGATCCAAAAGGCAGCAGCCTGATTGGTCCTAGAACAATAGGATTCAGAATGCAGCAGTCTGATTGGTTCTAGAACAATGCAGCAGTATGATTGGTTGGCAGGAACTACCCAATCATGCTCCAGATAGAAGTGAATCCACAACCTGATTGGCTTACAGTAGAATTCCGGAATTAGCCAATCATGTGCAGTCCATTGTGTAAATAATGTATATAAAGCAGATACCTTGAGGGGACTTTCATTCATTCCTCCTCACCACTATGAGCTGAATAAAGAGCATGAAATCACTTTGCGACTCTGAGTATATTTCATGGGCGGTTCTTCACGATCCTGGTAACTCCCTTGGCTACATCAGTCGCAAGGATCTTCCCCCTCATCTTCAGGATGGTCGCGATGGTCGATTTCTCCCGTACTCCCTGGCGAGGTCTGTCACACGCATTCCACCGTCGTGCTTCCGGATGATCTCCTTCTTCATTTCCAGCGTCACCTTCTCCTTCTTCCTCTCGCCGGCCTCTGCAGCAGCAGTCTTCTTGAGTCCCATGGCAGCACAGCTCCTACCTTCGCCCCAGCTTACCATGGCCAGTGCTGAGGGATGACGGGAGTTGTAGTCCTAAAACAGTGGCAAGGTTGCTCACGTTCCAATTCCAAGAATTGGAAGTGTTGCAGGAATTTATGTATAGGGTGGGGGGGGGGTTGCCCCTCCAGCAGATATCATGCACATGCAGCCCACTACCAAAATCAGCACAATCGCTTTTGTGACTTGTTTTTTGTCCCCACAAAACACTTCATCATATCTATTCAAAGGGCCTCTGCTGCACAATAACAAAGGTAAGAATTCACTGATAAATGTACTGGCTCATATGGGAAAATTTCAGAAATTCATATAGACAGGTGAGCTCAGCTACTCAGCAGCCCCTCTGCTTGAGTGATAATCCCTGGCCTCCTGATACCTGAGTGCCAGACAGGTAGCCCTTCCAGAAATAACAAACCCAGATGAAGACAAATGGGTGTGATTAACTTGGCTGGGAAACAGGGAAATGCAAATATGTCTTTTGCTACACTTGATGGGTGTTTGGTGGAGGGCAAGGAGAACCATGAGGCAGGGTCTAGGATGTTCAGATTACTGCCACCAGACCTCCCCTTTCATGATGTAACTGTGATGTATGAGTGATATAGTTTGGGGGAAGATGTAACATGGGGATTATCAGCTAAAAAAAGTTTGGGGGCTCTTTTGTTCGACCTTGTGGCAGGTGGGAGTCCTGTTGCGACAGTCTTCAGTAAAGACCAAGCCTACTGGCTGCTGTTTGGCTCTGGTATTCCTGGCTGGTGTCCTTGTTTCTTGTCCAAGGGAGCCCTCAGATTTCTCTGTTAACTGAAGAGACCCCCGAGGGTCATCTAGTCCAACCCCCTGAAATGCAGGAAGTTCAACTAAAGCTTACTGAACTGAATGAGTAGCTCAGTTGATAGAGCGTGAGACTCTTAATCACAGGGTTGTGGGTTCGAGTCCCGTGTTGGGCGAGAAGATTCCTGCATTACAGGGGGTTGGGCTAGATGACCCTTGGGGTCCCTTCCAAATCTACAATTCTGTGAGCCACCCAAGAACTCCATTAACCTTCACCCGCAGAACTACCGTTCCCAGGGTCCCGGGGAGAAAAACTGGGACTTCTGCTTTGCCACAAAGGACCCTCTTGCTGCTGCTGCCGCCCCCTCCTCATGTTGCAAAACTGCAACCTGGACGGCTTTAAAAGTGGATTAGGCAAATTCATGGGGGCTACCAATGGCTACTGGCCATGATGGCTGTGCTCTGCCTCTGCGGTTGGAGGCAGAGATGCTTCTGAATACCCTGAATCCAGGTTGCTGGGATCTGCAGGGGGCAGAGGGCTTTTGCGCTTGAATCGCGCCTGCAGACTTCCCCTTGGGCATCTGCTTGGCTGCAGTGAGAACAGGATGCCACAAGGTGTGACTGGAAAGTTGGGTCACAGAAATCAAACACCACTTTTCTGGGCACAGCCCAGGAGGAAGGAGCGGAACCACTGTATAACGGTGCCCCCAGCTCCCAGCCCCACCAGACGCTCCAGAAGGATGTTATGGTCGATGGTGTCAAAGGCCGCTGAGAGATCCAGCAGAACTAGGAAACAGCACTCACCGTTGTCCTAGCCCACCGGAGATCATCAACCAGCGCGACCAAGGCAGTTTCAGTCCCATGATGAGACCTGAATCCCGACTGGAAGGGATCCAAATGGTCCGCTTCTTCCAGGCGTGCCTGGAGTTGTTCAGCAACCACCCGCTCAATCACCTTGCCCAAGAATGGAAGGTTTGAGACTGGGTTGAGTTGGCCCTATTGACAGCATCTAAAGATATTTTTTTTAAGAAGCGGTTTGATAACCGCCTCTTTCAGCGGGTCTGGGAAGGCTCCCTCACAGAGAGAAGCATTCACTGGTTTGAACATTTGACAGGTTTTTATTATTTTCTCCTTTTGCAAGACAGTGGGTACATTTTACACTTAAAAAGTTACATTTAGTTCAGAGATACAAAGTTACATTCAGTAGGGAGACAACATAAAACTAACATTAAAGAAATTAACATTAGTACAGAGACGGTGAACACAATTATAATATCTCACAGGGGCTGGAAAAGGAAGCAATGCAGCCGACTCTACCGTGGTTTTGAGCATGACAGGGAGCAATGCAGGGGGGCAGACAAGTGGGGATCCTTTATTGATAGCAAATATTTATTCCCTTATTGATACAGAGGAAAAGAAACCTTTATTCAACTCAAAATTCTTATAACACAATCAAAAAGCATTCGCTGCTCCTTGAGAAAACATTCAGGAACTGCAAAGCACTGGAGACATATTAGTTTTAAAAAATAAAATAAACAGCACGTGATCAATGAGTCATTTCCAGGAAGGGAAACTCCCAGTAGCTGAAAACTGAGAAAGTGAAACTTAACTCGGATCTTCGGTGCGAGGGAGCCATGGCTGCTGCAGGGGGTCACATCCAGCGTCTCCGTGATGAAGCCACTTGCTCCATCTGCCTGGAATATTTTAAGGATCCAGTCACCATCCCAGAGTGTGGGCACAACTTCTGCCGATCCTGCTTGATCCAGTGCTGGGGGGAATCGGAGGCAGAGGCTTCCTGCCCTCAGTGCAGAGAAAGAGTCCAGAGAAGGAGCCTCGTCTCCAACAGGCAACTGGCTAATATGGTAGAAATAGCCCAGAATCTCAGCCTTCAAGAGGGAAAGGAGGAAGGAGGGAAAGGAGGAGTCTGTGAGAAGCACCAGGAGCCCCTGAAGCTCTTTTGCAAGGAGGATGAAGCCCCCATCTGTGTGGTGTGTGACAGATCCAAGGAGCACAAACATCACGAGGTGATTCCTCTGGAGGAGGCTTTTGAGGAATACAAGGTAGGAGATCCCTGGATCTTGAGGGGGAGAAATAGCTGTGGATTCTTCTTGGGAGGTTTTCGTTTTAATTCTCAGATCCAAAGTAGGCATGGCATGAATTCATCCTTGTTTATTATGTAAAAAGCAGCCAAGGGGAAGCCTGAGGGCTCCTGGGATGACTGGGAGGAGGGAGTTGAAGTCTTTTTCTCTGCCAGGGGGACAAAGGGATCTCCCCTGATATCCCTGAGAAGCATCTGCAAAGACTAGGTAGAAGTCTGTAAGGAAGGGGTGACCTAACTGGGTCCCAGAGCCCCACAGGGATGCCACAGAAGAAAGGTAGCTGGACCCAAAAAGGTTGAAAACCTCTGGACTTTTATTTCCTCCAGTAAACTACTTTGCTATTATAGTCTTGCTATGTGTCTCAATCAAACCTGAGTTTTCCCTTTTCTCTTAGGAAGAGATCTGTCGCCGCCTGGAGATTCTGAGGAAAGAGAGAGAGGAAATTCTGGCCCATCAAGCAGCCCTGGACAAGGAATGCAAAGACCTCCTTGTAAGTGCCACTCTTATTACTAGGGAGGGAACAAGCACTTGAAGAGTCCAGTCAGGACTGGGGAGGGTGGGGAAATCTGCCCATTTCAGCTTCTTCCTATTTCTCCTTTTCCATATCAGTTTGTTTATTCATTTATTATTCTGAAAATGAATTAGATATTAGGGTGGCTACCTCCTTGTATAAATATTTTAAAATGTACTTTACCCTCATAAATACATTTTTTGTGAACATTACCTGGCTTGTTCAACCTTGAAAAATTCAGAGGTGTGAATTTCAAAAGACTGCTCTGTTTCAGTATCCATATTTTTCCAGCAATTGCGAATTAGGTCAGTTCACCTTTGAATGCAGTTAAATTGAGCTTATTTCCCATTGTCATTTATTATGTAAAAAGAAGTGAAGGAGAAGCCTGAGGAATTGTGAGCTGAGAGGGTGGAAGCAGGTTAATTCAAATCCTGATTTACCATAAATGTTACTAAAGAATTGTCTTTCTAAATGTGTGCTCTCCTTCATCTTTAGGAAACTCAGGCCATTTTGAACCTTTACAGAAAACAAGGGAGCTATGGGGATGAACTCTGCACTTTGTCCTCCTCCTCCTCTGTTTCTCTTCCCTTCCTACACCTAAATGGCACCAGCCTAAACTGAGGGGAGTTTTATGTCCCTGGATGTTCTCTGAACAACTTTGAACTCTGGTTATGCCATGCCCCAAAACATGCAGGGAACATCCGTGGCTAGGAAAAATGCTCCTTCCTTTAGGCTGTAGCCCTCTGCAAAATAGAAGTCAATAGAAACAGTAATGGAGAGGGTCTCCCTTCAAAATAAAGGTTTACTTCTTTAGCCACTGGAGGGTTCATGTCTCTGAAAAATCAGAAGTGTCCTCCCTGTGGAATTCTCACAATTCTCTTCCTGGTGTTTTGAGGGCTGAGCACCTTCCACACTCTGACCTCCTCTTTTCTTGCAGAAATTAACAGAAATGGAGAGGCTGAAGGCCGTGGAGAAGTTCAGAGAACTGCGCCAGTTCCTGGAAGAACAAGAAAAACGTCTGCTGACTCACGTGGAAGAGGTGGAGAAGGAGATTGCAGGGAGAAGGGATGAGCAGCTGGCCAGGCTCTCCAGGAAACTCTCCTCTCTTGAGAGGATCATCCAGGAGATGGAGGAGAAGCGTCAGCAGCCAGCGAGTGAACTCCTGCAGGTAAGATGGTGGCAGGAACAGCCCAAGGCTCCAGGAGAAGGCTGCCCCTTTCATGTACGCAAGGAGTGCAGGGGCTGAGTTGATGGAGCCTCTAGTCAGGTTGTAATGGACAGGAAGACCAGAGAGACCTAGGACTCGCATGAATGCAGAGTAGAGATTCGTCTGTGTTCTTGATGGAAAGGGAGCTGATCTTCTGCTCTTTGCTGATGCTTTGTCTCCGAATGCCCTTCAGCTGTGATGTGGAAATGTGAACAACATGATACTGGAAAAATTCATAATTTCAGAATGGAAAAATAAAACTGTGAGAAACCAAAACTGGCTGATTCAGCCATTCCTACCCAAAACCTTGGCGTGTGCCAGGCAGATTGACATCCGAGGGCCAGGGTCTGAGGGGGTCTTCCTAGTGTGGCCTGTGGTGTGCAGTGAATTCCCTTTTCTTTTCCCCTCTAGGATGTGAGAAGGACCCTGCAGAGGTAAGTGGATCTGGCTCATTTCCATTCTTTGAAGCAGAGATGCAGGAACCTCAAACATGGCCCTCCAATGGCTGCAGGGGGAGACTGTAGGACTCACTCCCTGCAGCACCTCACACTTTCTGTTCATTTACTTTTTGGTAATTTCAAACATCTAGAAGAGAAAGTCCCAAAGATGCTTGGGAAGAGCTTAGGACATATTTCCATGTCCAACTAGAAGCCCCTCAACTCTGGTAACTCAGCTCCTTTGAGGCACTTAGGGAGGGAAGGTCTGTTGGTCTAGAATAGGTGGGATCCTTTTCTTGGGAGTGTTTCCACCGTGAGAAGCTGAAGGTGGTCTGGAGTGGCGGGTCTAGTTGTTTGATGCTCCTGGAGGGAGAGTCCCATGGGGCATGAGGTTGCGTCCTTCCTGGGTGGGAGAGGGGGTGAAGGGAAGGTTGAGGTTGTTCTCCTTGACCACTGGGCAGTTTTGGACATCACTCACATCCTCTGGGGAGGCTCAGGGAGGGAGGGATTCCAGGCATTCCACATCAGGGGTTTGGTTCTTAAGTCCTGGGACCTTCCCAGAAGTTGTTAGGGGGCAGCATCGTTTGAAGCCATGGGAGCCCTCCGGTGGTGTCGCTTGGGGTTACATCTTGTCCCTTCAAAAAAAATTCCTTCCAGTAGCACCTTAAAGACCAACTAAGTTAGTTCTTGGTATGAGCTTTCATGTGCATGCACACTTCTTCAGAAGAAGTGTGCATGCACACGAAAGCTCATACCAAGAACTAACTTAGTTGGTCTTTAAGGTGCTACTGGAAGGAATTTTTTTTGTTTTGACTATGGCAGACCAACACGGCTACCTATCTGTAATCTTGTCCCTTGTGCTGTTTAGCATCCTTACGAAGCCACTGACCAGGGCTTGCAGGTGGGTGTCAAGAGATGAAGCTGAATCCTGAAATTATCTGTTGGGAAATGAACTTCAACTTTGTTCATTATAATAATTAGGGAGATGGGGCCACAATGGGGCCATTCATTGTTTTTCTTTTCACCAGGTATGAGGAAAGAGAGAGTCCAGAGAAGCCACTGGCTTTCCCTCTAGAGCTGAGGAACAGGATCTTGGAATCCTGTGATCTCAATCACCTTGTGGAGGATACAATAAAACAATGGAAAGGTAATGAAAACTGGCTGCCAGGATTTCACACTGGGAATTCTGTTACTTCTTCAGAACTGAACATACCAGGCTTTTATTGCATGGAATTGAGTAACCCCAGGATCCCTTCCTTCTTGGGGCTCCAGCCTTCATTTCCTGTCCCCCCAAGTGGCCCATGTATATTGTGACGCTGGATCCTGTAAAGAAAGCCTGAACCAGAGTGTACAGCAAAGTCAGGATTTTTTCCTCCCATGTGCATCTGTTTACAGCTATACAAAACCTCCTTTTCCTTGTGGTTCCCTATCTGCACAATCTGGGGTTGTCCTTTGGGAGGTTCTCCTGCTCTGAGTGGAGTCAAAGGGCATTAAGAAGCCCCCAGTTCCCCCTCTGCCTCCTGCTCAGGCTTCTTTCTCAGCCGTGGAGCCAAGGCCTGAGCCGTCTCCTCCTCAGACGTCCCCCTGCCGCTGCCATATCTAGGGATTCAGCCTTCAAGATCTCCTGAGAGTTCCCCCACTGAGAGTGGAAGCAAGAGCACATGAGCCCCAAAGGGCACAGTTATGCTTGTTAAGAACCTTAAAGATTTGTAGAAAGCTTGTGAGGAAGGGCTTCCTTTTGCCTGAGAGCTCTGCCAATTCTTCCTCATCAAACTTTGCTTCTCCTTATGTCTCACAATTTTGGTTTTAATGATTCCCCCCACCACTTTACTTGGGGAAGATGTTAAGGCTGCCTCCATCTCCCCTCTGCATCCTTTTACGGGATTCCTATTCCTCTGCCTCATCTCCAGTCCAAGAATGCAGAGCCCAATTTCAGGGACAAAGTTCAGAGACCAGCAGGATTCATGTTGAATATTTTTATTCTCTTATTTGTAAGCTTGTTTATGATTGCTGAGGGTTTTTTTGGTTTGTTTTCTTAAAAGATTTTTATTAAAAGTTTCAACATAACAAATTATCAAAAACATATCATCCTCATCCCCCCCCCATTTTCCCCCTCCCTCCCACCCGGACTTCCCTCGGCTCCTCCCTCTGGTTTTCCAACAGATATTATTCTCTGCATTTTATAAAATGGTAAAGATCCTTAAGCAATCTATCTATTATGTTAACAATAATAAAAAAAAATGTGTATGTTTATTCAAAACCTGCCAAGGAGTCCAGTTCATTTTGTTGTTTCTTTAAATACTTTGTAAAAGGTTCCCATTCTTCTTTAAAGTCACAGTTGTCCTTATCACACAGTTTGTATGTTAGTTTGCCAATTCCGCATATTCCATCCATTTCCCTTGCCACTGTTCTTTTGTCGGGGTTTCTTCATTCTTCCATCCTTGTGCTATTAAGATTTTTGCCGCCACTCTCGCATACATAAGTATGTTATTCATTTTCTTTGGCAGGTCTCTACCTACAATCCCTTCTGGCTTCTTTACAAATGTTAATTTGAACATTTTCTTTAACTCATTATATATCATTTCCCGATTTTTAAAAATTTCTCTACAATCCTACCACATGTGATAAAAAGTCCCTTCTTTTTCCTTGCATTTCTAGCATATATTTGACCCAGTTTTGTACATTTTTGCAATCTGTACTGGTGTAATGTACCATCTACACATCATTTTCATGTAGTTTTCTTTTAAAAGGGAACAACCTGTAAATTTTAAATCTGTTTTCCACAATCTTTCCCAATCTTTGTACTATGATTGCTGAGTTTTAAAGCTTTAGTTAATTTCATAGATGCTTCCTATGATTTTCATGTTTATAATTATTTATGTACAATTTAATTAATATTTAATAACTGTACTTTAATTTAAGGATGCCACGTTATGAAGTGTTACTTTTGTATGGAGATTTATTTCTGGTGGAAGAGTGTTGCCCTTACACTTTATATCTTTTTGCTTCCTCAGATGCTCTGCTATACAGAAAACCAATTCCGAAAGGTAAATTTCCAGGGGAGGAACAATTTGACAGGAGGGATAGGGACTGGTATTTCATGGGTGTTGAGCAGTCTGTTCTGCAGACTTTGGGACCCCCATCAATGGCGTAACTCTGGGAAACAGTCCTCTAGTGGTGTTTGGGTTATTTCTATGTTCCATGAATGAACTGGGAGGGAGGTTGAAGGCTTGGATTGGGGGCAGAGCTTGTCCCTGAGAAGAACCTGCACACCAGTCTGAGTTCCTTTCCTGCCAATAGACTATTATCCTGCTTTTCCCCTTAATTTTATTGATTTTGCTTTCTTTCATAAAATTTATATATTGCTTGATTGTGGGGAAAAGCCTCAGAGCCTTACAATATGTTACAAAAGCCCTTAAGGAGAATCCTACAGGGTCAGTCCAATGTCCATCTTGTCAAGTTCTCATGTATAAGGAATAAGTGTGTTAAAAGGGGCACCCGCAAGCACCCAGTCCCTCCTCCACCTCCTGCCAGGCTGGTCTCCCAGCAGCAGAGCCAAGGCCTGAGCCGCCCTTTCCTCAGAGTTTCAACCTCACCAGCCATTTCTCGTGCTTCAGCCATCCCCATCGCCTGAGAGGTCCCACAGTTCTTTCGAGATCAGCCCCATTCCATGAGGTTGGACTCCCCATTGCACGAGACCCTTGGAATTACATGGCAAAGCTCTGCCAATTCTTCCTCTGCAATTTGGTTTGTCAGCATGCTTGGAAATTCCAGTTTCAACAGCTTTTCCCCACCAGTTTACTTGGGGCAGATGTTAAACCTTTCTTCATCCATCCAGTTCAGATCCCCATCTCATTTGTGGATTTTGAATGATTGTATTCCTCCATTTTCTAGTATGGTTTACCATTTCTGATTTTTCCATATAATCATGGAATAGCGAAGTTTGAAAGGATCCCAAGGATCATCTAGTCCAGCCCCCTGCAATGCAGGAATCACAGCTAAACACGTTACCGTATTTTTCGCTCTATTGGATGCACCCAACCATAGGACGCACCTTGTTGGTTTTTTTAAAATAATAGTTTTTTATTAAGTTTTCCATTTTAACAATCCAATGAAATCACATTAAATATTCCAAATTGTACAAATACATATCATAAAGTCCAAATATTTTGCCAAATTATAAATTTTTGGTGGGGGTTCCCATGCTTCAAGTCCAGTGGGGTCCAATCATCTTATATTTCTACTGCCTTAAGTTTCCAATAGTCCCTTCTTTAAATCTTCCTGTTATCCTTCTTTCATTCATAGCCTCTGAGTCGTGCAATAATATGCTTCTGTGTGAACTTTGTGTGACTCTCCTTTTTTTTTTTTTTGCAGCTGGTAAGTCTTTTACTTGCAGTATGTCCTCACATGCTGGTGTTTATGCCGAATCCATCCAAAAGTCCTTCTCTGGTGGCAGACACCATCTTTTCCCAGTTCCGATGAAATAAAATCTAGGCATTTGCTCATTAATTTTCTCAGACAGGTTGCACCAAACATTAGTCTTTCCAGAGGAGGTTTGCCAAGTCAGACTTGAAGTACAGATATGATAACAAAGTAAGAGCTCGCCTCCCCCTATGACTATTAATCTCTGCAACTCAGTCTGTCTCATAATGGCAGATCCCGATTAAATAGTGCATCACAGGAGAGTCATTTATCTTCTTCCAAATATTTAAAATAACAAAGGCTTCAGTTAGTATGATTATTTCCACACAGTTTATATTTTCCGATCTCTCTTGCTATAGGTAGTGTAGATGATTCTTCTGGGGGGGCGTTGTTAGGTATTATTGTAGTAGAAAAAGAAAAAGTTTTATCCCCTCCTTTCCGTTCTGTTCCAACATACCGGCTTAGATGTTATTCTTTGATGTTATCTTCTTCCTTCCGTCATTCTTAGCACCTCAGTGGCTGTAGCTGTAGTTGGCAGATTAAATACCCTTTCTTCACCCAAAGCATGTACAATCTTAAATCCAATTTTTAACCTTAAGAAACGGGGAGCGCTCACGAAGACAGTGTCCAGGAGATACGAGCTCTCTCTCGAGGGCTTTCCATCCAGTGCCCCCACCCCCTCCTTCTTTACGAACTCGGGGATGGTTTGTGGGGAGGCGGATGAGACTGCATCTTCCCTTCCACCGGGAAGAATTTGGGAGGCTGATTACTCCCATCTCAGCCTCTAAATTACCTCGTGTGAGCTGGAGAGATGGTACTGTCGGCCATCTTCCATGGTTTCCCTAGCGGAGCACCTTGTTTTAGAGGGGGAGAACAAGAAAAAAATTCTCCCCCTCTCTGGTCAGCGCCCCCTCAGCGAAGACGCAGTAGAAACAGAGCCCCTTCCATTTCTTCTCCCACTTGGCTGAAGGGGCGCTGTGCAGCTCTCCCTCTCTGCTGAAGCCAGGAGAGTCTTGCTCTGCAGGCTTTGAAAGCAATGCGAAGCCTCTGGAGTGCGGAGGGAGCGCTCCCTCTGCGCTTCGGAGGCTTCGCGTTGCTATCGCTGAAGCCAAGGAGCCTGCATTTGCTCCATAGGACGCACACACATTTCCCCTTAATTTTTGGAGGGGAAAAGTGCATCCTATAGAGTGAAAAATACGGTAGTTGTTTTAATTCCTTAGGCCTAGTGATATTACATTCTCAGGAATAATCTTTTGGTCAATAGTTAACATCACTACTTAGGCCTACAGCTGTCGTCTTTGCAAATATTCTGTTATATGATTTAATATTTTGCTTGAAATAAGGAAACAACAGATGCTATGTTATGTTGATGTTTTGTAAAAAAAGATTTATTTTTAAGCTACTGCATTGTAGCCTGTTAAGCCTGTCTTTTTGCCTCCTCAGATGTTCAGTCATTCAGAAATCTTCAGAGAGGTAAATTTCACCTGGAGACCCCAATTCACAGGAGGGGGGACTAGTATTTCATGGGGGTCAAGAGTCTGTTCTGTACAGCTTGACTCTAGCCCTGCTGTTTGTACCACAAAGGCAGAGAGGGTGGACTTGAAGGTGCAGAAGGGGGGGGGGGGGAGAAACGGCCCAGAAGGATCAGAAAAAAGAGGGAAGAGTTTCATTCCTGCCTAGAGGGAGTTGGGTTGTTTTTCCATGTGACCTTTTTCAGGACTGGTTGCCACATGTCCTCTTTTTCTCGGACAGGTCCTCTATTTTCATAATTAAAATTTCTCCCCTGGGCGGATTTTTAAAATTTGGCAAAATGTCTCAAGTTGTTTGGTTTGGTTTACAGTAACCCATGAAAAAATTTCTAGTGCATTAGACTCATATCTAAGGCACCCAGCTAAGGTAGCCTAGAGCAGAGAATTGCAACAGAGCAGCATCTTAAGCTAGCAAAATCTCTTCTCTTGTGGCTGAACTAAAAGGACATTGGATCAGCTACAAGATCTTGGAGAAGAAATATGGGAGGGCAAGAGTTAACATCCCCCTGCCCTTAAGGAGAGTCCATATGTATATATTTAACAGTTTAATAAATTGTTCTGTGCACACTTGCGTTCGCAAAGATGTGAACACGAGCCCAAATACTTTCATGTGGCAAGCAAGGGAGCAATATGTATTATTATTCTTATTCTTTGGTTGTTGAAAGTTAAGAACACTGCTACTAGCAGTATATCACAGCTTTGAAAGCCTACATAGAGTAGGGGTATTTAAAATGAGAGTTGTCATAGCAATCCATGGTTAAGAGTAGAAGTTGGCAAATGTGTCCTCTTTTTTGTTCTTCAAAATATGGCAACTCTACACTTGCCTATCATGACTGTCTTAGCCCCTGACTGGTAACTTTTTGAGTTATTCCCCCTTTCCCCCAGGGAACTAGTTTAATGGTATATATTAAATCCAAAGGAGAAGAATGGAATAAGCAGTCCTTTGTAAAATTGCCCTGACATCTGCCTCTTCTTCCCTGGCGGCAAGGCCTAAACTTCCAAGATGATTGGGAGGAAGGAGAGACCAAGTGGGTGAGAAAGATGAAGAGCAGGAATAAACAGGCTCCCCACTTAATGCGATTTTCACTTGTAGGCACAAGGGCCCAGAACGTGACCCCCACAAAAGTGAGGGGAGGCCTATATGTGCTTTAATGTATTTTTATGCTGTGAACCACCGAGACCAATGGATGAAGGGCAGTATGCAATTTATTATTATTATTATTATTATTATTATTATTATTATTATTATTATTATTATTACAGGGGGGGCCTCATATCCCAGCCCAACCCAGAGCTCCCCAAAAGCCAATCCCCTCTCCTGCCTCCTTCAATTCTCCTCTCTTTCCCCTTAGATAACACAGAAGAGCTGATTAAAAGGTTTCCTGGGTGGTTTTTCCTCTTAGAAAATGCCTGGTTTGAGAGGAGGGCAGGCACAATACACATCAAATATAAGAAAGTGACGGGAACTGATTTAAAAACCATCAAGGAAGATATTTATTCTGTTGAAAGTCTGCAAGGAGGAGTCTCAGTCTAGCATGCAATGCAAAGAAATCCCCTTGATCTGAAGGGGAATCTGGGTTTTTGGGGTGTTTTTTATTTATTTATCAGGATGTCTGTTTCTGTCTCTCAGCTGACTCTGCCTAATCTTCTTTTCCCCTCATCTTCTCCCCAACAGCAAATGTCACTCTGGATCCAGACACAGCCCATCCCAGGCTCATCCTGTCCAAGGATGGGAAAAGTGTGAGATGGGGAGACAAACCTCAAGCCCTGCCTGACAATCCCGAGAGATTCAGCGACTGGCCTTGTGTGTTGGGACGTGAGGCATTCACAGCAGGCAGCCATTTCTGGGAAGTCACTGTGGGAAGTGGGGAATGGTGGGCTTTGGGGGTCGCCAGGAAGTCTGTGGAGAGAAAGGGCGGCTTCCCCTTAAGGCCTGAGGAAGGGGTCTGGGCTGTGGGGAAGTGGGGAGGGAAGTACTTGGCCTTCACCTCCCCTGATCCCTCTCTTCTGTCCCTGACGGAGAAGCCCAGGAGGATCCGGGTGACTCTGGACTATGAAGGGGGACGTGTGTCTTTTTCTGACGCTGACTCAGGAGCCGAACTCTGCACGTTCTCAGGAGCCTCGTTCTCTGGAGAGACCCTCCTCCCTTTCTTTCTTCTGTGGGAAAATGATAAAACCCACCTCATTATCTCCTGAGGAGACTAAATCTGCCTCTCAGGCCCAGCAGAAGTTTCTCTCCAGACCAGAGTGACTGACGTAAAAACCATTTACCCGCCAAGAGCAGGTTGGGCAGTTTTCCAAGGGCCCTTTGAGAGGATTCATTCCAGTCAAAATCAGCAGAAATAACAAAACAAAAATGGGTTGCTCTGGCTTTGAATTTTCCTTCCTTTTCCCAGAATTCCCTCTGCAGCTTACTTCTTAAAGAGACAGTCACACTTTTTGGAGTCCTAATAAATTTTCTCACCTTCAATCTTGTTTTCCATTTGAGATGTCTGATTTGGCAGAGGACGAGACTCTTGATCCCAGGGTTGTGGGTCTGAGCCCCACGTTGGGCAAAGGTTTCCTGCACTGCAGGGGGTGAGACTAGAGGACCCCCAGGGTCCCTCACAACTCTGCAATTCTAGGAAACCTTCCTCTCCCCACAAGACCTTATGCAGCTGTGAAAATGCATGCATCGTCGGATTAATAGAGGACAAAAAAAATGAACCCCTTCCCCCCCACCTGCCTGAGGGCCACCTCCCTTTCCTCCATCCCCTACATGATGTTGGCCTCCTTTGTGTGTCATCGTACATTTCCCTGTGAGCCTCCACTCTCACCCCGTGGAAAGACACAAAAGTGTCCCATTTGGTCCAGCGCCCAAGAGGGGCCACCCAGACGCCTGTGGAAAACCTGCAAGGGGGACCGGAGAGCAAAAGCAGCCTTGCCCCCCCCCCCCGCAGCCTCCAGCAACCGATCTTTACAAGCATGGGTGCCAACTTGAATAAAAATATTATTGGCGGGGGGAGCAGATAAGCCCTAATCCCCTCCACTTTCGGCTTGGTTTTATCCCTCGGTCCCCTCCAGCACCTTCCCCTGCTCCTTGGCGGGGGCACGCACCCCTTGCCCCGGGCACCCTGAGCTGGGGGTCTGGCCCGATGCCCACCCCCACTGCTGACAGGCAACACCACGCAGACCCTTCCACACCACCCTTGGTCCAAAAAGCAGCCCTCGTTACAAATGGGAGGGGCCAAAGGCCACGCTGGGAACCCCAGGGAGAAGCTGACTGGAGTGGCCAACCTTCCCTGTGCTCCTGAGCCCCACCCCAAATACACAGTGCTCCCCCAAGGAGCGCCATTTCGCCACCAGGTGCATCTGATTTCTCTCCTTGGATACTAACAGCTGGAACAACACATGCCTGTGGAATTGACCCCTCTCAAAGATCAGGCAGGACTCACTCTGGCTCCACTATCAGGGCCACTGACTACTGACCGATCCAGCCTGCTCTCCTTTCCCTGCGTTTCCCACAGGGTGGTGGCACATAATGGAATAAAGACACCTTCCCCCCCTCCACCACCATTGACATTTGTTGAAGCAGATGCACAGGTTTCTGTTTTTGTTTTAAAATCAATTAACTGTAATGTATACTCTGAAGACGTTAATGTTCGTTGTGAGTGGCTGTGGGGCAAAGCTTCCTGGGACAGCGACATCTGAAGAAGAAACTAAACTGAGCTGTGCAAACTTGATGTTGGACTAAACAGACCTTTGGCTTTCCTGATAAAGTCGTACCTTGGTTCTCGAACAGAATACGTTCCGGGAGTCCATTCGACTCCCCAGAACTGTTCAAAAACCAAGGTGTGGCTTCCGATTGGCTGCAGGACCGTCCTGCAGCCAATCGGAAGCTGTGGAAGCCATGCCAGACATTCGGCTTCCAAAAATCGCTTGAAAGCCGAAACGCTCACTTCTAGGTTTTGGTAGTTTGGGAGCCAAGGTGTTTGAAATCCAAGGTACGACTGTACAGTGGTACCTCTGGTTGCGAACGGGATCCGTTCTGGAGGCCCATTCGCAACATGAAAAGAGAGCAACCTGCAGTGGCACGTCTGCGCACGCACGGGTTGTGATTTGTTGCTTCTGCGCATGCGCATGACATCATTTTGTGCATCTTCACATGTGCGAGCGGCGAAACCCGGAAGTAACCCTTTCGGTACTTCCGGGTTGCCACGGGACGTATCCTGAAAGAACATAACATGAAGGGAATGTAACATGAGGTATGACTGTATTCTTAATTTAATTTAATTACTGAATGATGCGGAAAGGACCTTTTCAAGGTGGTCTCTCCATCTGCTATGAGATTTGACCGCAGCCTGACACCTTCCCCTTCCTTTTATGCCACAGATAAAAAGCACATACTTCTCCTGACCTTCCTCTTTGCCACTCAATAACAGTGGCAAATTGCAACAAAATAGAGATCTCTAAAACTCAGGACCTTATTTTATTTTCCAACCGGGGATGCCCATTGAGGTAGTTCTCCCCACCCTCTTAGCCAATCTCCCCTTCCTGTTTCAAATGGCTTCTCGCGTGTACGAGGAGATTTGGCCTCTGAGTGAAGCCCTTTCCGCACTCCAGGCACTTGTATGGCTTCACCCCAGTGTGGGTTCTCTCGTGCTTGAGAAGGTTGGAGCGATGGCTGAAGCTCTTCTCGCAGACCGAGCAGTGAAACGGTTTCTCCCTCGTGTGTGTCCTGTGGTGAACGACAAAGGCCGACTTGTCCCGGAAGCTTTTGGGACAGTCCGGGCACTGGAAGGGTTTTTCTCCCGTGTGGATCTTCTCATGCTGAACCAGGCCGGCGTTCTGAGAGAAGCATTTCCCACACTCGGCACACTTGTACGGCTTCTCGCCCGTGTGAGCTCGCTTGTGTTTCATGAGGGACGACCCGTCACCAAAACTCTTCCCGCACTCTCCGCACTTGTAGGGCTTCTCTCCCGTGTGGATCCTTTCGTGCGCGAGGAGGTTGGTGCGATGACGGAAGTTCTTCCCGCACCCAGAGCACGGGTACGGTTTCTCCTCGGTGTGGATCCGTCTGTGCACGAGGAAAGCGGATTTGTTCCTGAAGCTTTTGGCGCAGTCGGGGCACTGGTGTGGCTTCTCGCCCGTGTGGATTCTCTGATGTCGAATAAGATCGAATCTCTGCCTGAAACTTTTCCCGCAGTCTTGGCAGCGATAGGGCTTCTCTCCCGTGTGGATCCTCTGGTGAGACACAAGCCCAGTGCGCCTACTAAAGCTCTGTCCGCAGTCCAGGCAAGCAAAGGGCTTCTCTTGCGTGTGGGTTCTCTCATGTGCCGTAAGATGCGATCGCTGGTTGAAGTTTTTCCCGCAGTCTGGGCAGTTGAAGGGCTTCTCCCCAGTGTGGATTCTCTGATGTGCAACTAGGACATTCCTCCTGCGGAAGCTCTTCCCACAGTCGGAGCAGATGTAGGGTTTCTCTCCTGAGTGCATTCTCTGGTGTTCGGTGAGCTCCGCCTTGCAGCGAAAGGACTTTCCGCACTCAGCGCATGTCTCACCCTTGAGGAACCTTTGCTGGACTGGTATGGCAGAGAGCTGGAAAGGAACAGATTTGCCTTCTTCATTCTGGGGGTGAGTTTCCTGCTGGTTTTCGGATGCTGGTCCCCAGTCGGCATATCGTGATACAGTCCGTTCTGCTCTCCCTGGCAGCATCCAATGTGGTTCAGCTTCTTCAGAATTGACTGGTACAATCTTCTTCTCACCATCTGTTGGGGGGGGGGGAGGGATCCTTAGAAAGAGATTTTCCTTCCCCAAGGAAAAAAGAGGGCCTGGATAACAATCAAATACAGTGGAGCCTCGCAAGACGAAATTAATTCGTTCTGCGAGTTTTTTCGTCTACCGAATTTTTTGTCTTGCGAAGCACGGATTCCCATAGGAATGCATTGAAAATCAATTAATGTGTTCCTATGGTCAAAAAAAGTCCAAACAAAGCCAAATTTGGTACAACAAGAGTTTATTAAGTGCTCTTTAAAGTCACACATACTGTAAAGAGCATTTCAAAAATTGAAGGAACAATAGTTTAAGTTTCTAAACATGACAGAAAAACATTTAAAAATCACCAAAGTGTACACAGTACTGTACATACATTTTCTAAGGCTCTGGGGGACAACTCGAAGAAGGTTCCTCTTCCACTCTTTGCTTCTTGCTGAAGAACCTGCCCATGGTCTGCTGCTTCATCCGCCTTTTCAGCACCTCCCTGAAAGACGACATGACCCTCGTATCAAATATGTTCGCAAGGTCACGTGTCAGGTCCTTGTCAGGGTGGTGCCGCTCTGCAAAAGCCTGCACATCTTTCCACTTCTGGCAAATGTCCCTCAGTTCTTTGAAGGACAGCCGTTCCTCAGTTGCTTCCTCCTCTTCCAGCAAGGCCTGTTCCTGTGTAGCCTCTGCCTGCAGTTCGACCAGCTCCTGGGTGGTCAGCTCGTGGTTGTGCTCCTCCACCAGCTCGCTGACGTCCTCCTCTGTGACCTCCAGGCCCATGGCCCTCCCCAAGGAAACAATGTCCTGCACCACTGTTGACTCTGGTGCATCAGAGTCACTTGGTGCCACACAGTCCGGCCACAGGCTGCGCCAAGCGCAATTCAAATTTCTCTGGTTGATCCCGTTCGAGGCCGTGGTGATCATCTTCAAGCAGGTGACGATGTCGAAGTGGTCCTTCCAGAATTCCCGCAGGGTGATGGTGGTGCAATCAGTCACCTCGAAGCATCGCCTGAAAAGCTCCTTGGTGTAGAGTTTTTTGAAATTGGCGATGAGCTGCTGATCCATCGGCTGGAGCAGTGGCGTGGTGTTAGGCGGCAGGAACATGATGCTGATGAAGCTGAACTCCTCCAACAAGTCCTCCTCAAGGCCTTTAGGATGAGCAGGAGCATTGTCCATCAGAAGCAAAGCCTTCAGCGGCAGGTCGTTGTCCAGCAGGTACTGTTTGACAGCAGGGCCAAAAGCAAGATTGACCCAGTCCACAAACAGCACACGTGTGACCCAAGCCTTACTGTTGGATCGCCACATGACACTCAGCAGCTCCTTGTCGACGTTGTGTTTCTTGAAGGCCCGTGGGTTCTCCGTGTGGTACACCAGCAGGGGCTTGATCTTCAGGTCGCCGCTTGCGTTGGCACAGAAGAGCAGGGTCAGACGGTCCTTCATGGGCTTGTGGTCAGGCAACTTGGCCTCCTCCTGAGTGATGAAAGTCCTTTTGGGCATCCTCTTCCAAAACAGCCCAGTCTCATCGCAGTTGAAGACCTGCTGTGGAACATAGCCCTCCGTCGTCACAACCTCCAGGAACTCCGCTGCAAAGTCTTCAGCCGCAGAAACATCAGAACTGGCAGCCTGTCCATGCCTGACCACACTGTGGATTCCAGATCTCATCTTGAACCGGTCAAACCAGCCTCTGCTTGCCTTGAAGACTTCTGGCTCGCCTGAGGTTCCTGGCTGTTGCTGGACGAGGTCTGCGTGCAAGGCCTTGGCCTTCTTACAAATGACGGCCTCAGTCACTGTGTCCCCTGCACGCTGCTTCTCTTCTAACCAGATGAGCAGCAACTTCTCCACCTCCTCCAGAACAGCTGGGCGGTTCTTCACGATCCTGGTAACTCCCTTGGCTACATCAGTCGCAAGGATCTTCCCCCTCATCTTCAGGATGGTCCCGATGGTCGATGGATTCCTCCCGTACTCCCTGGCGAGGTCTGTCACACGCATTCCACCGTTGTGCTTCCGGATGATCTCCTTCTTCATTTCCAGCGTCACCTTCTCCTTCTTCCTCTCGCCGGCCTCTGCAGCAGCAGTCTTCTTGGGCCCCATGGCAGCACAGCTCCTACCTTCGCCCCAGCTTACCATGGCCAGTGCTGAGGGATGACGGGAGTTGTAGTCCTAAAACAGCGGCAAGGTTGCTCACGTTCCAATTCCAAGAATTGGAAGTGTTGCAGGAATTTATGTATAGGTTGGGGGGGGGTTGCCCCTCCAGCAGATATCATGCACATGCAGCCCACTACCAAAATCAGCACAATCACTTTTGTGACTTGTTTTTTGTCCCCACAAAACACTTCATCATATCTATTCAAAGGGCCTCTGCTGCACAATAACAAAGGTAAGAATTCACTGATAAATGTACTGGCTCATATGGGAAATGTACTGGCTCATATGGGAAAATTTCAGAAATTCATATAGACAGGTGAGCTCAGCTACTCAGCAGCCCCTCTGCTTGAGTGATAATCCCTGGCCTCCTGATACCTGAGTGCCAGACAGGTAGCCCTTCCAGAAATAACAAACCCAGATGAAGACAAATGGGTGTGATTATAACTTGGCTGGGAAACAGGGAAATGCAAATATGTCTTTTGCTACACTTGATGGGTGTTTGGTGGAGGGCAAGGAGAACCATGAGGCAGGGTCTAGGATGTTCAGATTACTGCCACCAGACCTCCCCTTTCATGATGTAACTGTGATGTATGAGTGATATAGTTTGGGGGAAGATGTAACATGGGGATTATCAGCTAAAAAAAGTTTGGGGGCTCTTTTGTTCGACCTTGTGGCAGGTGGGAGTCCTGTTGCGACAGTCTTCAGTAAAGACCAAGCCTACTGGCTGCTATTTGGCTCTGGTATTCCTGGCTGGTGTCCTTGTTTCTTGTCCAAGGGAGCCCTCAGATTTCTCTGTTAACAGAAGAGACCCCCGAGGGTCATCTAGTCCAACCCCCTGAAATGCAGGAAGTTCAACTAAAGCTTACTGAACTGAATGAGTAGCTCAGTTGATAGAGCGTGAGACTCTTAATCACAGGGTTGTGGGTTCGAGTCCCGTGTTGGGCGAGAAGATTCCTGCATTACAGGGGGTTGGGCTAGATGACACTTGGGGTCCCTTCCAAATCTACAATTCTGTGAGCCACCCAAGAACTCCATTAACCTTCACCCGCAGAACTACTGTTCCCAGGGTCCCGGGGAGAAAAACTGGGACTTCTGCTTTGCCACAAAGGACCCTCTTGCTGCTGCCGCCCCCTCCTCATGTTGCAAAACTGCAACCTGGACGGCTTTAAAAGTGGATTAGGCAAATTCATGGGGGCTACCAATGGCTACTGGCCATGATGGCTGTGCTCTGCCTCTGCGGTTGGAGGCAGAGATGCTTCTGAATACCCTGAATCCAGGTTGCTGGGATCTGCAGGGGGCAGAGGGCTTTTGCGCTTGAATCGCGCCTGCAGACTTCCCCTTGGGCATCTGCTTGGCTGCAGTGAGAACAGGATGCCACAAGGTGTGACTGGAAAGTTGGGTCACAGAAATCAAACACCACTTTTCTGGGCACAGCCCAGGAGGAAGGAGCGGAACCACTGTATAACGGTGCCCCCAGCTCCCAGCCCCACCAGACGCTCCAGAAGGATGTTATGGTCGATGGTGTCAAAGGCCGCTGAGAGATCCAGCAGAACTAGGAAACAGCACTCACCGTTGTCCTAGCCCGCCGGAGATCATCAACCAGCGCGACCAAGGCAGTTTCAGTCCCATGATGAGACCTGAATCCCGACTGGAAGGGATCCAAATGGTCCGCTTCTTCCAGGCGTGCCTGGAGTTGTTCAGCAACCGCTCGCTCAATCACCTTGCCCAAGAATGGAAGGTTTGAGACTGGGTTGAGTTGGCCCTATTGGCAGCATCTAAAGATATTTTTTTTAAGAAGCGGTTTGATAACCGCCTCTTTCAGCGGGTCTGGGAAGGCTCCCTCACAGAGAGAAGCATTCACTGGTTTGAACATTTGACAGGTTTTTATTATTTTCTCCTTTTGCAAGACAGTGGGTACATTTTACACTTAAAAAGTTACATTTAGTTCAGAGATACAAAGTTACATTCAGTAGGGAGACAACATAAAACTAACATTAAAGAAATTAACATTAGTACAGAGACGGTGAACACAATTATAATATCTCACAGGGGCTGGAAAAGGAAGCAATGCAGCCGACTCTACCGTGGTTTAGAGCATCACAGGGAGCAATGCAGGGGGGCAGACAAGTGGGGATCCTTTATTGATAGCAAATATTTATTCCCTTATTGATACAGAGGAAAAGAAACCTTTATTCAACTCAAAATTCTTATAACACAATCAAAAATCATTCGCTGCTCCTTGAGAAAACATTCAGGAACTGCAAAGCACTGGAGACATATTAGTTTTAAAAAATAAAATAAAGATCATGTGATCAATGAGTCATTTCCAGGAAGGGAAACTCCCAGTAGCTGAAAACTGAGAAAGTGAAACTTAACTCGGATCTTTGGTGCGAGGGAGTCATGGCTGCTGCAGGGGGTCACATCCAGCATCTCCATGATGAAGCCACTTGCTCCATCTGCCTGGATTACTTCAAGGATCCAGTGACCATCCCAGAGTGTGGGCACAACTTCTGCCGATCCTGCTTGATCCAGTGCTGGGGGGAATCGGAGGCAGAGGCTTCCTGCCCTCAGTGCAGAGAAAGAGTCCAGAGGAGGAGCCTCATCCCCAACCGGCAAGTGGCAAACTTCGTAGAATTAATCGTGAATCTCAGCCTTCAAGAGGGAAAGGAGGAAGGAGGGAAAGGAGGAGTCTGCGAGAAGCACCAGGAGCCCCTGAAGCTCTTTTGCAAGGAGGATGAAGCCCCCATCTGCCTGGTGTGTGACAGATCCAAGGACCACAAACATCACGAGGTGATTCCTCTGAAGGAGGCTTTTGAGGAATACAAGGTAGGAGATCCCTGGATCTTGAGGGGGAGAAATAGCTGTGGATTCTTCTTGGGAAGTTTCCTTTTTACTTCTCAGATCCAAAGTAGGCATGGCATGAATTCATCCTTGTTTATTATGTAAAAAGCAGCCAAGGGGAAGCCTGAGGGCTCCTGGGATGACTGGGAGGAGGGAGTTCAAGTCTTTTTCTCTGCCAGGGGGACAAAGGGATCTCCCCTGATATCCCTGAGAAGCATCTGCAAAGACTAGGTAGAAGTCTGTAAGGAAGGGGTGACCTAACTGGGTCCCAGAGCCCCACAGGGATGCCACAGAAAAAAAGGTAGCTGGACCCAAAAAGGTTGAAAACCTCTGGACTTTTATTTCCTCCAGTAAACTACTTTGCTATTATAGTCTTGCTATGTGTCTCAATCAAACCTGAGTTTTCCCTTTTCTCTTAGGAAGAGATCTGTCGCCGCCTGGAGATTCTGAGGAAAGAGAGAGAGGAAATTCTGGCCTATCAAGCAGCCCTGGACAAGGAATGCAAAGACCTCCTTGTAAGTGTCTCTGTTGTTACTAGGGAGGGAACAAGCACTGGAAGAGTCGTCAGGACTGAGGAGGGTGGGGAAATCTGCCCATTTCAGCTTCTCCGCATTTTTCTTTTTTCAATATTATTTTGTTTATTAATTTATTATTCTGAAAATGAATCAGATGTTAGGGTGGCTACCTCCTTGTATAAATATTTTGAAATGTACTTTACCCTCATAAATACATTTTTTGTGAACATTACCTGGCTTGTTCAACCTTGAAAAATTCAGAGGTGTGAATTTCAAAAGACTGCTCTGTTTCAGTATCCATATTTTTCCAGCAATTGCGAATTAGGTCAGTTCACCTTTGAATGCAGTTAAATTGAGCTTATTTCCCATTGTCATTTATTATGTAAAAAGAAGTGAAGGAGAAGCCTGAGGAATTGTGAGCTGAGAGGGTGGAAGCAGGTTAATTCAAATCCTTATTTACCATAAATGTTACTAAAGAATTGTCTTTCTAAATGTGTGCTCTCCTTCATCTTTAGGAAACTCAGGCCATTTTGAACCTTTACAGAAAACAAGGGAGCTATGGGGATGAACTCTGCACTTTGTCCTCCTCCTCCTCCTCCTCCTCCTCCTCCTCCTCCTCTGTTTCTCTTCCCTTCCTACACCTAAATGGCACCAGCCTAAACTGAGGGGAGTTTTATGTCCCTGGATGTTCTCTGAACAACTGTGAACTCTGGTTATGCCATGCCCCAAAACATGCAGGGAACATCCGTGGCTAGGAAAAATGCTCCTTCCTTTAGGCTGTAGCCCTCTGCAAAATAGAAGTCAATAGAAACAGTAATGGAGAGGGTCTCCCTTCAAAATAAAGGTTTACTTCTTTAGCCACTGGAGGTTTCATGTCTCTGAAAAATCAGAAGTGTCCTCCCTGTGGAATTCTCACAATTCTCTTCCTGATGTTTTGAGGGCTGAGCACCTTCCACACTCTGACCTCCTCTTTTCTTGCAGAAATTAACAGAAATGGAGAGGCTGAAGGCCGTGGAGAAGTTCAGAGAACTGCGCCAGTTCCTGGAAGAACAAGAAAAACGTCTGCTGACTCACGTGGAAGAGGTGGAGAAGAAGATTGCAGGGAGAAGGGATGAGCAGCTGGCCAGACTCTCCAGGAAACTCTCCTCTCTTGAGAGGATCATCCAGGAGATGGAGGAGAAGCGTCAGCAGCCAGCGAGTGAACTCCTGCAGGTAAGATGGTGGCCGGAACAGCCCAAGGCTCCAGGAGAAGGCTGCCCCTTTCATGTACGCAAGGAGTGCAGGGGCTGAGTTGATGGAGCCTCTAGTCAGGTTTGGAATGGACAGGAAGACCAGAGAGACCTAGGACTCGCATGAATGCAGAGTAGAGATTTGTCTGTGTTCTTGATGGAAAGGGAGCTGATCTTCTGCTCTTTGCTGATGCTTTGTCTCCGAATGCCCTTCAGCTGTGATGTGGAAATGTGAACAACATGATACTGGAAAAATTCATAATTTCAGAATGGAAAAATAAAACTGTGAGAAACCAAAACTGGCTGATTCAGCCATTCCTACCCAAAACCTTGGTGTGTGCCAGGCAGACTGACATCCGAGGGCCAGGGTCTGAGGGGGTCTTCCTAGTGTGGCCTGTGGTGTGCAGTGAATTCCCTTTTCTTTTCCCCTCTAGGATGTGAGAAGGACCCTGCAGAGGTAAGTGGATCTGGCTCATTTCCATTCTTTGAAGCAGAGATGCAGGAACCTCAAACATGGCCCTCCAATGGCTGCAGGGGGAGACTGTAGGACTCACTCCCTGCAGCACCTCACACTTTCTGTTCCTTTACTTTTTGGTAATTTCAAACATCTAGAAGAGAAAGTCCCAAAGATGCTTGGGAAGAGCTTAGGACATATTTCAATGTCCAACTAGAAGCCCCTCAACTCTGGTAACTCAGCTCCTTTGAGGCACTTAGGGAGGGAAGGTCTGTTGGTCTAGAATAGGTGGGATCCTTTTCTTGGGAGTGTTTCCACCGTGAGAAGCTGAAGGTGGTCTGGAGTGGCGGGTCTAGTTGTTTGATGCTCCTGGAGGGAGAGTCCCATGGGGCATGAGGTTGCGTCCTTCCTGGGTGAGAGAGGGGGTGAAGGGAAGGTTGAGGTTGTTCTCCTTGACCACTGGGCAGCTTTGGACATCCCTCACATCCTCTGGGGAGGCTCAGGGAGGGAGGGATTCCAGGCATTCCACCTCAGGGGTTTGGTTCTTAAGTCCTGGGACCTTCCCAGAAGTTGTTAGGGGGCAGCATCGTTGGAAGCCATGGGAGCCCTCCGGTGGTGTCGCTTGGGGTTACATCTTGTCCCTTGTGCTGTTTAGCATCCTTAGGAAGCCACTGACCAGGGCTTGGAGGTGGGTGTCAAGAGATGAAGCTGAATCCTGAAATTACCTGTTGGGAAATGAACTTCAACTTTGTTCATTATAATAATTAGGGAGATGGGGCCACAATGGGGCCATTCATTGTTTTTCTTTTCACCAGGTATGAGGAAAGAGAGAGTCCAGAGAAGCCACTGGCTTTCCCTCTAGAGCTGAGGAACAGGATCTTGGAATCCTGTGATCTCAATCACCTTGTGGAGGATACAATAAAACAATGGAAAGGTAATGAAAACTGGCTGCCAGGATTTCACACTGGGAATTCTGTTACTTCTTCAGAACTGAACATACCAGGCTTTTATTGCATGGAATTGAGTCACCCCAGGATACCTTCCGTCTTGGGGCTCCAGCCTTCATTTCCTGTCCCCCCAAGTGGCCCATGTATATTGTGACGCTGGATCCTGTAAAGAAAGCCTGAACCAGAGTGTACAGCAAAGTCAGGATTTTTTCCTCCCATGTGCATCTGTTTACAGCTATACAAAACCTCCTTTTCCTTGTGGTTCCCTGTCTGCACAATCTGGGGTTGTCCTTTGGGAGGTTCTCCTTCTCTGAATGGAGTCATTAAGGGCATTAAGAAGCCCCCAGTTCCCCCTCTGCCTCCTGCTCAGGCTTCTTTCTCAGCCGTGGAGCCAAGGCCTGAGCCGTCTCCTCCTCGAACGTCCCCCTGCAGCTGCCATATCTAGGGCTTCAGCCTTCAAGATCTCCTGAGAGTTCCCCCACTGAGAGTGGAAGCAAGAGCACATGAGCCCCAAAGGGCACAATTATGCTTGTTAACAACCTTAAAGATTTGTAGAAGGCTTGTGAGGAAGGGCTTCCTTTTGCCTGAGAGCTCTGCCACTTCTTCCTCATCAAACTTTGCTTCTCCTTATGTCTCACAATTTTGGTTTTAATGATTCCCCCCACCACTTTACTTGGGGAAGATGTTAAGGCTGCCTCCATCTCCCCTCTGCCTCCTTTTACGGGATTCCTATTCCTCTGCCTCATCTCCAGTCCAAGAATGCAGAGCCCAATTTCAGGGACAAAGTTCAGAGACCAGCAGGATTCATGTTGATATTATTCAGATATTATTCTCTGCATTTTATAAAATGGTAAAGATCCTTAAGCAATCTATCTATTATGTTAACAATAATAAAAAAAAGTGTATGTTTATTCAAAACCTGCCAAGGAGTCCAGTTCATTTTGTTGTTTCTTTAAATACTTTGTAAAAGGTTCCCATTCTTCTTTAAAGTCACAGTTGTCCTTATCACACAGTTTGTATGTTAGTTTGCCAATTCCGCATATTCCATCCATTTCCCTTGCCACTGTTCTTTTGTCGGGGTTTCTTCATTCTTCCATCGTTGTGCTATTAAGACTCTTGCCGCCACTCTCGCATACATAAGTATGTTATTCATTTTCTTTGGCAGGTCTCTACCTACAATCCCTTCTGGCTTCTTTACAAATGTTAATTTGAACATTTTCTTTAACTCATTATATATCATTTCCCGATTTTTAAAAATTTCTCTACAATCCTACCACATGTGATAAAAAGTCCCTTCTTTTTCCTTGCATTTCTAGCATATATTTGACCCATTTTTGCAATCTGTACTGGTGTAATGTACCATCTACACATCATTTTCATGTAGTTTTCTTTTAAAAGGGAACAACCTGTAAATTTTAAATCTGTTTTCCACAATCTTTCCCAATCTTCGTACTATGATTGCTGAGTTTTAAAGCTTTAGTTAATTTCATAGATGCTTCCTATGATTTTCATGTTTATAATTATTTATGTACAATTTAATTAATATTTAATAACTGTACTTTAATTTAAGGATGCCACGTTATGAAGTGTTACTTTTGTATGGAGATTTATTTCTGGTGGAAGAGTGTTGCCCTTACACTTTATATCTTTTTGCTTCCTCAGATGCTCTGCTATACAGAAAACCAATTCAGAAAGGTAAATTTCCAGGGGAGGAACAATTTCACAGGAGGGATAGGGACTGGTATTTCATGGGTGTTGAGCAGTCTGTTCTGCAGACTTTGGGACCCCCATCAATGGCGTAACTCTGGGAAACAGTCCTCTAGTGGTGTTTGGGTTATTTCTATGTTCCATGAATGAACTGGGAGGGAGGTTGAAGGCTTGGATTGGGGGCAGAGCTTGTCCCTGAGAAGAACCTGCACACCAGTCTGAGTTCCTTTCCTGCCAATAGACTATTATCCTGCTTTTCCCCTTAATTTTATTGATTTTGCTTTCTTTCATAAAATTTATATATTGCTTGATTGTGGGGAAAAGCCTCAGAGCCTTACAATATGTTACAAAAGCCCTTAAGGAGAATCCTACAGGGTCAGTCCAATGTCCATCTTGTCAAGTTCTCATGTATAAGGAATAAGTATGTTAAAAGGGGCACCCGCAAGCACCCAGTCCCTCCTCCACCTCCTGCCAGGCTGGTCTCCCAGCAGCAGAGCCAAGGCCTGAGCCGCCCTTTCCTCAGAGTTTCAACCTCACCAGCCATTTCTCGTGCTTCAGCCATCCCCATCACCTGAGAGTTCCCACAGTTCTTAAGAGATCAGCCCCATTCCATGAGGTTGGACTCCCCATTGCACGAGACCCTTGGAATTACATGGCAAAGCTCTGCCAATTCTTCCTCTGCAATTTGGTTTGTCAGCATGCTTGGAAATTCCAGTTTCAACAGCTTTTCCCCACCAGTTTACTTGGGGCAGATGTTAAACCTTTCTTCATCCATCCAGTTCAGATCCCCATCTCATTTGTGGATTTTGAATGATTGTATTCCTCCATTTTCTAGTATGGTTTACCATTTCTGATTTTTCCATATAATCATGGAATAGCGAAGTTTGAAAGGATCCCAAGGATCATCTAGTCCAGCCCCCGCAATGCAGGAATCACAGCTAAACACGTTACCGTATTTTTCGCTCTATTGGATGCACCCAACCATAGGACGCACCTTGTTGGTTTTTTTTAAATAATAGTTTTTTATTAAGTTTTCCATTTTAACAATCCAATGAAATCACATTAAATATTCCAAATTGTACAAATACATAAAGTCCAAATATTTTGCCAAATTATAAATTTTTGTTGGGGGTTCCCATGCTTCAAGTCCAGTGGGGTCCAATCATCTTATATTTCTACTGCCTTAAGTTTCCAATAGTCCCTAATTTAAATCTTCCTGTTATCCTTCTTTCATTCATAGCCTCTGAGTCGTGCAATAATATGCTTCTGTGTGAACTTTGTGTGACTCTCCTTTTTTTTTTTTTTTTTGCAGCTGGTAAGTCTTTTACTTGCAGTATGTCCTCACATGCTGGTGTTTATGCCGAATCCATCCAAAAGTCCTTCTCTGGTGGCAGACACCATCTTTTCCCAGTTCCGATGAAATAAAATCTAGGCATTTGCTCATTAATTTTCTCAGACAGGTTGCACCAAACATTAGTCTTTCCAGAGGAGGTTTGCCAAGTCAGACTTGAAGTACAGATATGATAACAAAGTAAGAGCTCGCCTCCCCCTATGACTATTAATCTCTGCAACTCAGTCTGTCTCATAATGGCAGATCCCGATTAAATAGTGCATCACAGGAGAGTCATTTATCTTCTTCCAAATATTTAAAATAACAAAGGCTTCAGTTAGTATGATTATTTCCACACAGTTTATATTTTCCGATCTCTCTTGCTATAGGTAGTGTAGATGATTCTTCTGGGGGGGGGGCGTTGTTAGGTATTATTGTAGTAGAAAAAGAAAAAGTTTTATCCCCTCCTTTCCGTTCTGTTCCAACATACCGGCTTAGATGTTATTCTTTGATGTTATCTTCTTCCTTCCGTCACTCTTAGCACCTCAGTGGCTGTAGCTGTAGTTGGCAGATTAAATACCCTTTCTTCGCCCAAAGCATGTACAATCTTAAATCCAATTTTTAACCTTAAGAAATGGAACTGGGAGCGCTCACGAAGACAGTGTCCAGGAGATACGAGCTCTCTCTCGAGGGCTTTCCATCCAGTGCCCCCACCCCCTCCTTCTTTACGAACTCGGGGGTGGTTTGTGGGGAGGCGGATGAGACTGCATCTTCCCTTCCACCGGGAAGAATTTGGGAGGCTGATTACTCCCATCTCAGCCTCTAAATTACCTCGTGTGAGCTGGAGAGATGGTACTGTCGGCCATCTTCCATGGTTTCCCTAGCGGAGCACCTTGTTTTAGAGGGGGAGAACAAGAAAAAAATTCTCCCCCTCTCTGCTCAGCGCCCCCTCAGCGAAGACGCAGTAGAAACAGAGCCCCTTCCATTTCTTCTCCCACTTGGCTGAAGGGGCGCTGTGCAGCTCTCCCTCTCTGCTGAAGCCAGGAGAGTCTTGCTCTGCAGGCTTCGAAAGCAATGCGAAGCCTCTGGAGTGCGGAGGGAGCGCTCCCTCTGCGCTTTGGAGGCTTCGCGTTGCTATCGCTGAAGCCAAGGAGCCTGCATTTGCTCCATAGGATGCACACACATTTCCCCTTAATTTTTGGAGGGGAAAAGTGCATCCTATAGAGTGAAAAATACGGTAGTTGTTTTAATTCCTTAGGCCTAGTGATATTACATTCTCAGGAATAATCTTTTGGTCAATAGTTAACATCACTACTTAGGCCTACAGCTGTCGTCTTTGCAAATATTCTGTTATATGATTTAATCTTTTGCTTGAAATAAGGAAACAACAGATGCTATGTTATGTTGATGTTTTGTAAAAAAAGATTTATTTTTAAGCTACTGCACTGTAGCCTGTTAAGCCTGTCTTTTTGCTTCCTCAGATGTTCAGTCATTCAGAAATCTTCAGAAAGGTAAATTGCACATGGAGACCCCGATTCACAGGAGGGGGGGGGACTAGTGTTTCATGGGGGTCAAGAGTCTGTTCTGTACAGCTTGACTCTAGCCCTGCTGTTTGTACCACAAAGGCAGAGAGGGTGGACTTGAAGGTGCAGAAGGGGGGGGGGGGAGAAACGGCCCAGAAGGATCAGAAAAAAGAGGGAAGAGTTTCATTCCTGCCTAGAGGGAGTTGGGTTGTTTTTCCATGTGACCTTTTTCAGGACTGGTTGCCACATGTCCTCTTTTTCTCGGACAGGTCCTCTATTTTCATAATTAAAATTTCTCCCCTGGACGGATTTTTAAAATTTGGCAAAATGTCTCAAGTTGTTTGGTTTGGTTTACAGTAACCCATGAAAAAAATTCTAGTGCATTAGACTCAGATCTAAGGCACCCAGCTAAGCTAGCCTAGAGCAGAGAATTGCAACAGAGCAGCATCTTAAGCTAGCCACATCCTGTATAAAACCCTTCTCTTGTGACTGAACTAAAAGGATGCTGGCTCAGCTACAAGATCTTGGAGAAGAAATATGGGAGGGCAAGAGTTAACATCCCCCTGCCCTTAAGGAGAGTCCATATGTATATATTTAACAGTTTAATAAATTGTTCTGTGCACACTTGCGTTCACAAAGATGTGAACACGAGCCCAAATACTTATATGTATTATTATTATTATTCTTTGGTTGTTGAAAGTTAAGAACATTGCTACTAGCAGTATATCACAGCTTCGAAAGCCTACATAGAGTAGGGGTATTTAAAATGAGAGTTGTCATAGCGATCCATGGTTAAGAGTAGAAGTTGGCAAATGTGTTCTCTTTTTTGCTCTTCAAAATATGGCAACTCTACACTTGCCTATCATGACTGTCTTAGCCCCTGACTGGTAACTTTTTGAGTTATTCCCCCTTTCCCCCAGGGAACTAGTTTAATGGTATATATTAAATCCAAAGGAGCAGAATGGAATAAGCAGTCCTTTGTAAAATTGCCCTGACATCTGCCTCTTCTTCCCTGGCGGCAAGGCCTAAACTTCCAAGATGGTTGGGAGGAAGGAGAGACCAAGTGGGTGAGAAAGATGAAGAGCAGGAATAAACAGGCTCCCCACTTAATGCGATTTTCACTTGTAGGCACAAGGGCCCAGAACGTGACCCCCACGAAAGTGAGGGGAGGCCTATATGTGCTTTAATGTATTTTTATGCTGTGAACCACCCTGAGACCAATGGATGAAGGGCAGTATGCAAATATTATTATTATTATTATTATTATTATTACAGGGGGGGCCTCATATCCCAGCCCAACCCAGAGCTCCCCAAAAGCCAATCCCCTCTCCTGCCTCCTCCTATTCTCCCCTCTTTCCCCTTAGATAACACAGAAGAGATGAGTAAAAGGGTTCCTGGGTGGTTTTTCCTCTTAGAAAATGCCTGGGATGAGAGGAGGGCAGGCACAATACACATCAAATATAAGAAAGTGAAGGAAACTGATTTAAAAACCCTCAAGGAAGATATTTATTCTGATGAGAGTCTGCAAGGAGGAGTCTCAGTCTAGCATGCGATGCAAAGAAATCCCCTTGATCTGAAAGGGAATCTGGGTTTTTGGGGTGTTTTTTATTTATTTATCAGGATGTCCGTTTCTGTCTCTCAGCTGACTCTGCCTCTCTTCTTTTTCCCTCATCTTCTCCCCAACAGCAAATGTCACTCTGCATCCAGACACAGCCCATCCTGAACTCATCCTGTCCGAGGATGGGAAAAGCGTGAGATATGGAGACAAACCTCAAGCCCTGCCTGATAATCCTGAGAGATTCAACAAGCGGCATTGTGTATTGGGGCGTGAGGGATTCACAGCAGGCAGACATTTCTGGGAAGTCACTGTGGAAAGTGGGGAATGGTGGGATGTGGGGGTCGCCAGGAAGTCTTTGCAGAGAAAGGGCGTCTTCCCCTTAAGCCCTGAGAGAGGGATCTGGGCTGTGGGGAAGAGGGGAGGGAAGTACTTGGCCTGGACCTCCCCTAAATACTCTCCTCTGTCCCTGAGTGAGGAGCCCAGGAGGATCCGGGTGACTCTGGACTATGAAGGGGGACGTGTGTCTTTTTCTGACGCTGACTCAGGAGCCGAACTCTACACGTTCTCAGGAGCCTCGTTCTCTGGAGAGACCCTCCTCCCTTTCTTTCGTCTGTGGAGAAATTATAAAACCCACCTCAGGATCTCCTGAGGAGACTAAATCTGCTTTTCAGGCCCAGCAGGAGTTTCTCTCCAGACCAGAGTGACTGACGTAAAAACCATTTACCCGCCAAGAGCCCTTTGGGCAGTTTTCCAAGGGCCCTTTGAGAGGATTCATTCCAGTCAAAATCAGAAATAACCAAACAAAAATGGGTTGCTCTTCTCTTCATTTTCTTTCCTTTTCCCAGAATTCCCTCTGCAGCTCACTTCTTAAAGAGACAGTCACACTTTTTGGAGTCCTAATAAATTTTCTCACCTTCAATCTTGTTTTCCATTTGAGGTGTCTGATTTGGCAGAGGACGAGACTCTTGATCCCAGGGTTGTGGGTCTGAGCCCCACGTTGGGCAAAGGTTTCCTGCACTGCAGGGGGTGAGACTAGATGACCCCCAGGGTCCCTCACAACTCTGCAATTCTAGGAAACCTTCCTCTCCCCACAAGACCTTATGCAGCTGTGAAAATGCATGCATCGTCGGATTAATAGAGGACAAAAAAAATGAACCCCTTCCCCCACGTCAGGCAGGATAGCTCCTTGCTCTGGAGACCTCAGACGGGAAGAAAATGAAAAAGAAATTGAGCAGGGCATCATCTTCAAATGCCCTCTGTAGAAACAGCCTTGCCATCTCCACACGTTGTCAGAAGTAAACCGTCTTGCATTGAGCAGGGCTTCTGCTCAGTTAAATGTGTTTTGAGTGGATGCATTAATGTTTCTTATTCACAGGCTGGATTCTGTCTATCAGGGGCATGAAATGGGGTGTCCTCTGGATAATGCTGGACTCCAACTCCCCTCCGACTCATCCAGCATGGCCAGGGGTCAGAGAGGATGGGAGTTGCAGTCTGGCAGCTTCCAGAAGGGGCCCCATGGGCTGTGCTGCCCCATACATTACGCAGGACACCTTCCCTGTGTTCCTCAGCCCCACCCCAAATACACAGTGCTCCCCCAAGGAGCGTCATTTCGCCACTAGGTGCATCTGATTTCCCTCCTTGGATACTAACAGCTGGAACAACACATGCCTGTGGAATTGACCCCTCTCAAAGATCAGGCAGGACTCACTCTGGCTCCACTATCAGGGCACTGACTACTGACCGGTGCAGCCTGCTCTCCTTTCCCTGCGTTTTCCACGGGGTGGTGGCACCTGATGGAATAAATACACCTTCCCCCCCACCTGCCTAAGGGCTGCCTCCCCTTCCTCCATCCCCTACATGATGTTGGCCTCCTTTGTGTGTCAGCTTAAGTTCCCTGTGAGCCTCCACTCTCACCCTGTGGATGGAAGGACACAAAAGTGTCCCATTTGGTCCAGCGCCCAAGAGGGGCCACCCAGACGCCTGTGGAAAACCTGCAAGGAGGACCGGAGAGCAAAAGCAGCCTTGCCCCCCCCCCACCTGCAGCCTCCAGCAACCGATCTTTACAAGCATGGGAGCCAACTTGAATAAAAATATTATTGGCAGGGGGAGCAGATAAGCCCTTATCCCCTCCACCTTCGGCTTGGTTTTATCCCTCGGTCCCCTCCAGCACCTTCCCCTGCTCCTTGGCGGGGGCACGCACCCCTTGCCCCGGGCACCCTGAGCTGGGGGTCTGGCCCGATGCCCACCCCCACTGCTGACAGGCAACACCACGCAGCCCCTTCCACACCACCCTTGGTCCAAAAAGCAGCCCTCATTACAAATGGGAGGGGCCAAAGGCCACGCTGGGAACCCCAGGGAGAAGCTGACTGGAGTGGCCAACCTTCCCTGTGTTCCTGAGCCCCACCCCAAATACACAGTGCTCCCCCAAGGAGCGCCATTTCGCCACCAGGTGCATCTGATTTTCCTCCTTGGATACTAACAGCTGGAACAACACATGCCTGTGGAATTGACCTCTCTCAAAGACCAGGCAGGACTCACTCTGGCTCCACTATCAGGGCCACTGACTACTGACCGATCCAGCCTGCTCTCCTTTCCCTGCGTTTCCCACAGGGTGGTGGCACATAATGGAATAAAGACACCTTCCCCCCCTCCATCACCATTGACATTTGTTGAAGCAGATGCACAGGTTTCTGTTTTTGTTTTAAAATAAATTAACTGTAATGTATACTCTGAAGACGTTAATGTTCATTGTGAGTGGCTGTGGGGCAAAGCTTCCTGGGACAGCGACATCTGAAGAAGAAACTAAACTGAGCTGTGCAAACTTGATGTTGGACTAAACAGACCTTTGGCTTTCCTGATAAAGTCGTACCTTGGTTCTCGAACAGAATACGTTCCGGGAGTCCATTCGACTCCCCAGAACTGTTCAAAAACCAAGGTGTGGCTTCCGATTGGCTGCAGGACCGTCCTGCAGCCAATCGGAAGCTGTGGAAGCCATGCCAGACATTCGGCTTCCAAAAATCGCTTGAAAGCCGAAACGCTCACTTCTAGGTTTTGGTAGTTTGGGAGCCAAGGTGTTTGAAATCCAAGGTACGACTGTACAGTGGTACCTCTGGTTGCGAACGGGATCCGTTCTGGAGGCCCATTCGCAACATGAAAAGAGAGCAACCTGCAGTGGCACGTCTGCGCACGCACGGGTTGTGATTTGTTGCTTCTGCGCATGCGCATGACATCATTTTGTGCATCTTCACATGTGCGAGCGGCGAAACCCGGAAGTAACCCTTTCGGTACTTCCGGGTTGCCACGGGACGTATCCTGAAAGAACATAACATGAAGGGAATGTAACATGAGGTATGACTGTATTCTTAATTTAATTTAATTACTGAATGATGCGGAAAGGACCTTTTCAAGGTGGTCTCTCCATCTGCTATGAGATTTGACCGCAGCCTGACACCTTCCCCTTCCTTTTATGCCACAGATAAAAAGCACATACTTCTCCTGACCTTCCTCTTTGCCACTCAATAACAGTGGCAAATGGCAACAAAATAGAGATCTCTAAAACTCGGGACCTTGTTTTATTTTCCAACCGGGGATGCCCATTGAGGTAGTTCTCCCCACTGTCTTAGCCAATCTCCCCTTCCTGTTTCAAATGGCTTCTCGTGTGTACGAGGAGATTTTGCCTCTGAGTGAAGCCCTTTCCGCACTCCAGGCACTTGTATGGCTTCACCCCAGTGTGGGTTCTCTCGTGCTTGAGAAGGTTGGAGCGATGGCTGAAGCTCTTCTCGCAGACCGAGCAGTGAAACGGTTTCTCCCTCGTGTGTGTCCTGTGGTGAACGACAAAGGCCGACTTGTCCCGGAAGCTTTTGGGACAGTCCGGGCACTGGAAGGGTTTTTCTCCCGTGTGGATCTTCTCATGCTGAACCAGGCCGGCGTTCTGAGAGAAGCATTTCCCACACTCGGCACACTTGTACGGCTTCTCGCCCGTGTGAGCTCGCTTGTGTTTCATGAGGGACGACCCGTCACCAAAACTCTTCCCGCACTCTCCGCACTTGTAGGGCTTCTCTCCCGTGTGGATCCTTTCGTGCGCGAGGAGGTTGGTGCGATGACGGAAGTTCTTCCCGCATCCAGAGCACGGGTACGGTTTCTCCTCGGTGTGGATCCGTCTGTGCACGAGGAAAGCGGATTTGTTCCTGAAGCTTTTGGCGCAGTCGGGGCACTGGTGTGGCTTCTCGCCCGTGTGGATTCTCTGATGTCGAATAAGATCGAATCTCTGCCTGAAACTTTTCCCGCAGTCTTGGCAGCAATAGGGCTTCTCTCCCGTGTGGATCCTCTGGTGAGACACAAGCCCAGTGCGCCTACTAAAGCTCTGTCCGCAGTCCAGGCAAGCAAAGGGCTTCTCTTGCGTGTGGGTTCTCTCATGTGCCGTAAGATGCGATCGCTGGTTGAAGTTTTTCCCGCAGTCCGGGCAATTGAAGGGCTTCTCCCCAGTGTGCATTCTCTGATGTGCAACTAGGACATTCCTCCTGCGGAAAATCTTCCCACAGTCGGAGCAGATGTAGGGTTTCTCTCCTGAGTGCATTCTCTGGTGTTCGATGAGCTCCGCCTTGCAGCGAAAGGACTTTCCGCACTCAGCGCATGTCTCACCCTTGAGGAACCTTTGCTGGACTGGTATGGCAGAGAGCTGGAAAGGAACGGATTTGCCTTCTTCATTCTGGGGGTGAGTTTCCTGCTGGTTTTCGGATGCTGGTCCCCAGTCGGCATATCGTGATACAGTCCGTTCTGCTCTCCCTGGCAGCATCCAATGTGGTTCAGCTTCTTCAGAATTGACTGGTACAATCTTCTTCTCCTCACCATCTGTTGGGGGGGGGGATCCTTAGAAAGAGATTTTCCTTCCCCAAGGAAAAAAGAGGGCCTGGATAACAATCAAATACAGTGGAGCCTCGCAAGACGAAATTAATTCGTTCTGCGAGTTTTTTCGTCTACCGAATTTTTTGTCTTGCGAAGCACGGATTCCCATAGGAATGCATTGAAAATCAATTAATGTGTTCCTATGGTCAAAAAAAGTCCAAACAAAGCCAAATTTGGTACAACAAGAGTTTATTAAGTGCTCTTTAAAGTCACACATACTGTAAAGAGCATTTCAAAAATTGAAGGAACAATAGTTTAAGTTTCTAAACATGACAGAAAAACATTTAAAAATCACCAAAGTGTACACAGTACTGTACATACATTTTCTAAGACTCTGGGGGACAACTCGAAGAAGGTTCCTCTTCCACTCTTTGCTTCTTGCTGAAGAACCTGCCCATGGTCTGCTGCTTCATCCGCCTTTTCAGCACCTCCCTGAAAGACGACATGACCCTCGTATCAAAAATGTTCGCAAGGTCACGTGTCAGGTCCTTGTCAGGGTGGTGCCGCTGTGCAAAAGCCTGCACATCTTTCCACTTCTGGCAAATGTCCTTCAGTTCTTTGAAGGACAGCCGTTCCTCAGTTGCTTCCTCCTCTTCCAGCAAGGCCTGTTCCTGCGCAGCCTCTGCCTGCAGTTCGACCAGCTCCTGAGTGGTCAGCTCGTGGTCGTGCTCCTCCACCAGCTCGCTGACGTCCTCCTCTGTGACCTCCAGGCCCATGGCCCTCCCCAAGGAAACAATGTCCTGCACCACTGTTGACTCTGGTGCATCGGAGTCACTTGGTGCCACACAGTCCGGCCACAGGCTGCGCCAAGCACAATTCAAATTTCTCTGGTTGATCCCGTTCCAGGCCGTGGTGATCATCTTCAAGCAGGTGACGATGTCGAAGTGGTCCTTCCAGAATTCCCACAGGGTGATGGTGGTGCAATCAGTCACCTCGAAGCATCGCCTGAAAAGCTCCTTGGTGTAGAGTTTTTTGAAATTGGCGATGACCTGCTGATCCATCGGCTGGAGCAGTGGCGTAGTGTTAGGCGGCAGGAACATGATGTTAATGAAGTCGAACTCCTCCAACAAGTCCTCCTCAAGGTCTTTAGGATGAGCAGGAGCATTGTCCATCAGAAGCAAAGCCTTCAGCGGCAGGTCGTTGTCCAGCAGGTACTGTTTGACAGCAGGGCCAAAAGCAAGATTGACCCAGTCCACAAACAGCACACGTGTGACCCAAGCCTTACTGTTGGATCGCCACATGACACTCAGCTGCTCCTTGTCGACCTTGTGTTTCTTGAAGGCCCGTGGGTTCTCCGAGTGGTACACCAGCAGGGGCTTGATCTTCAGGTCGCCGCTTGCGTTGGCACAGAAGAGCAGGGTCAGACGGTCCTTCATGGGCTTGTGGTCAGGCAACTTGGCCTCCTCCTGAGTGATGAAAGTCCTTTTGGGCATCCTCATCCAAAACAGCCCGGTCTCGTCACAGTTGAAGACCTGCTGTGGAAAGTAGCCCTCCGTCGTCACAACCTCCAGGAACTCCGCTGCAAAGTCTTCAGCCGCAGAAACATCAGAACTGGCAGCCTCTCCATACCTGACCACACTGTGGATTCCAGATCTCATCTTGAACCGGTCAAACCAGCCTCTGCTTGCCTTGAAGACTTCTGGCTCGCCTGAGGTTCCTGGCTGTTGCTGGACGAGGTCTGCGTGCAAGGCCTTGGCCTTCTTACAAATGACGGCCTCAGTCACTGTGTCCCCTGCACGCTGCTTCTCTTCTAACCAAATGAGCAGCAACTTCTCCACCTCCTCCAGAACAGCTGGGGTGTTATGTACTGGGTTGAATAGGATCCAAACTGCAGCAGTCTGATTGGCCCTAGAACAATAGGATCCAAAAGGCAGCAGCCTGATTGGTCCTAGAACAATAGGATTCAGAATGCAGCAGTCTGATTGGTCCTAGAACAATGCAGCAGTATGATTGGTTGGCAGGAACTACCCAATCATGCTCCAGATAGAAGTGAATCCACAACCTGATTGGCTTACAGTAGAATTCCGGAATTAGCCAATCATGTGCAGTCCATTGTGTAAATAATGTATATAAAGCAGATACCTTGAGGGGACTTTCATTCATTCCTCCTCACCACTATGAGCTGAATAAAGAGCATGAAATCACTTTGCGACTCTGAGTATATTTCACTGGCGACGAAGGTGGGATCCCGCTGAGCTGACTGCCACGCACAGCACCGCAGCACCGCCACCTGCCGCATCGCTGCCTCGCACCGTGTATTCAGGCTTCAGCTTCGGGACACAAGGAACTCAGAATGGCAACCAACAGCAGCTTTTCGCCGTTCAACCCAGCATCTGGAGACTGGGAAGCATACGCCTCCCGTTTCACCTTCCTCCTAGAAGCCAAAGGGGTCACCGATGAAGAAGACGCCAAGAAGAGGGCAATATTTTTCAGCGTCTGTGGAGAGGAGATGTTTGAAATCGCCCGGGCTCTCCTTGCGCCTGAAGACGTCGCTACTGTTCCATACAAAACAATAATGGAACAGCTGAAGGGGGACTTTTCGCCGCAGCCCTCAGTGGTGGCTCGTCGAAATGCCTTCTACGCAAAGCGGCAAGCCCCTGGGGAAACCATAACTGGGTCTGTGACATCTCTCCGCCAAGCCGCCCGGTTCTGCAACTTCTCAGAGCTGGAGAACATGCTTCGTGACCGCCTCGTCGGTGGCCTGAGGGATGAGAAGCTGCAACGACGCCTCTACGCTAAGAAGGACCTAACGTTCCAGGTCGCTCTGGAGGAGGCCCTGGCAACGGAAGCTGCCGAGAGGTCGACGCAAGAGGCACGGCCGAGCCAGCCATCCCAACCGAGGGTCCACCATGAAGACCTCACCGACGACTCAGGATCCAACAGGGAGGAGGTGCACCGAGTACAGCAGCGCACTCAAGCAGCCCACATACCACAGCTGCCTCGACGAGAAGGAGGGAACTGCGCAAGCTGCGGAGAAAGTCACGAGAGGAGGACCTGCCGTTTCCGCAACGCAGAGTGCAGGCAGTGCAGAAAATCGGGACACATCGCCCGGGTGTGTCGGGCTCGGCCCACCCGACGCCAGGCATCAGATGACCAATCCAAGAGCCCCAGGTCCCGGGGCCCAACGCACCAAGGCAACTCGACTGAGCTCACGGACTTCCAGGTATACCACTTGCCCCACCCCAACGTAGAGAAAATTTATGTTGACGTACAGATAGAGGGGGCCCCATGCCGCATGGAGCTTGACACGGGTTCAACTCTATCCATAATCTCGGCAAGGACCTTAAGGAAACTGTGTCCTACTGGGGGTCCCAAACTCAGGCCGGCCCCATTCACCCTCCGGGACTTCCAGAAACGTAAGGTCCCCACAATGGGGGTGGGGACCTTCAGGGTGCAATACCGAGGGCGGACGCGGCAACTGGAATTGCTGGTGGTCAAGGGCCCCTACATTAGCTTACTGGGATTGGCATGGTTTGGACCACTGGGGCTAGCCGTCACCGGGGTGAACCACACTAGCTTACAAGTGGACGTGGACGCCATATGCAAGGAATTTCCGGGGGTTTTTGATGGGAAATTGGGACAGTATACGGGCCCCCCCCCCATTGCTCTACAGCTTGACCCCGTAGTACGACCGGTCAGGCTCAAGGCCCGCCGGGTCCCGTTCGCCCTGAAACCCCGTATAGACGAGGAATTGGACCGGCTTGTGGAGCAAGGAGTGCTGGAGCCGGTGCCTAATGCCCCCTGGGAAACCCCAATTGTCACACCCGTCAAGCCTAATGGTTCGGTCCGCATCTGCGCAGACTACAAATGTACCATAAACAAGGCCCTTACGGCCCATGCATACCCAGTGCCAGTGGTCAGCCATGTTCTTGCCACCCTGGCTGGGTCGAAAATTTTTGGCAAGCTGGACTTGGCCCAAGCATATCAACAGCTGCCAGTAGATGAGGCCACAGCAGAGGCACAGACGATTGTGACGCACAGAGGAGCATTCAGGGTAAAGCGGCTGCAATTCGGTATCAGCGTGGCACCAGGCATATTCCAGAATCTAATGGACTCTCTACTTAAAGGGATTCCTGGTGTCACCCCCTTCTTCGATGATGTGTTGATTGCCGGGCCCACACCAGAGGAGTTTGAGGACCGCCTCCGCACCGTTCTGCACCGTTTCCAGACGGCGGGTCTCAAGGTGAAGCGGGAAAAATGTCTACTAGGAGTGCCTCAGGTGGACTTTCTGGGATTTATGGTGGACGCAGAAGGGGTCCACCCGACTGGGGACAAGGTACGGGCCACTTGTGATGCCCCAGCGCCCAAGAACAAGACTGAACTTCAGGCCTTCTTGGGACTATTGAACTTTTACCATTCCTTCCTTCCCCACAAGGCGGCGGTAGCGGAGCCCCTACACAGACTCCTGGACAAGCGGGCCCCTTGGGTGTGGGGCCAGCGCCAGGAGGCCGCATTCCAGGCAGTCAAGGACTTGCTTGTCTCAAACTCGGTCTTGGCACACTTCGACGAGAGGCTGCCGGTGGTGCTAGCATGCGACGCCTCGCCCTATGGAATTGGCGCTGTCCTGGGACACCAACTCCCGGATGGAAGAGAGGTACCAGTGGCATACTTTTCCCAGACACTCAACGCAACCGAGCGGAACTACTCGCAAATCGACAAGGAGGGTCTGGCAATCGTGAAGGGAGTAAAAAAATTCCATGATTTCTTGTACGGGCGGCCCTTCACCGTGGTGACTGACCACAAGCCGTTGCTTGGCTTGTTTGCCCCTGAAAAGCAGACCCCCCAAGTGCTGTCTCCTCGCGTCCTCAGGTGGTCAATTTTCCTTGCCAGCTACCAGTATGCACTGATTCACCGTCCGGGGAAGGCGATGGGCCATGCGGACGCCCTCAGCAGGCTACCACTACCGGAAACAGGCCCCGACCCAGCACCTGCACAAGAGGTTATGAGCCTGGAGCTGCTTCCTGACCGCCCCATTCAGGCACAAGAAGTTGCACACCATTCCAAGAAAGATAGGGTCATCTCCCGGGTCCTGGACTGGGTGTGGAGGGGATGGCCCAGCAGCAGCCCCGGGCCAGAATTCGCCGGCTACACAACCCGCAAACATGAACTGTCGGCCCACAAGGGGTGCCTGTTATGGGGAAGCAGGGTCGTTGTTCCCCAGCCCCTCCGCAAAAGGGTCCTCACAGCCCTACACGAGACACACCCAGGGGTAGTAAGAATGAAGGCCCTTGCCAGGAGTTATGTGTGGTGGCCAGGGATCGACGGAGAGATAGAGGCCTGGATCAAACACTGCCAGGCCTGCCAAGAATCCCACCCAGATCCCCCAAGGGCCCCAGTCCAGTCCTGGGAGTCCGCCCGAGCACCATGGTCACGCCTGCATGTGGACTTCGCTGGCCCCTTTCAGGGGAAAACATTCTTCATAGTGGTGGACTCCTACACCAAATGGCTGGAAGTCGCCCTGGTACCGTCCACTTCTACGTCCGCAGCCATCCGGGTACTACGCAGGCTGTTTGCAACCCACGGGCTCCCTGACACTCTCGTCTCAGACAACGGGACTGCATTTACGTCAAGAGAATTCCAAATCTTCACAGCGCAGAACGCCATCCGCCACATCCGTTCGGCGCCATTCCACCCTGCCACCAATGGCCAAGCAGAACGCATGGTGCGGACCACCAAGGACACCCTTCGCCGTATGACACAAGGGGATTGGGAGTACCGCCTTGCCACATTCCTTCTAGCACAGCACAGCACCCCCAGCTCAACGACTGGCCGGAGCCCCGCTGAACTACTAATGAGTCGGCGCCTTGCAATCAGATTGGACCGCCTTCACCCCGATAGAGCTCAGGATGAGGCAGTGGTGGGGGAAGGCAAGAACCCCCGGACCTTCGAGGCTCAGGACCCAGTGTACGCAAAGAATTTTGGGGCAGGCCCAGCATGGGTACCCGCCACAGTCACCAGGGTCACTGGCCCCGTGTCGTATGAGGTGCTAACGGATGGGGGGCAATGCTGGCGCCGCCACTGCGACCAGATACGGCGACGATTCCCAGGAGAAAACCAGGAGGAGGAAAGGGCAGAGGAGTCCCAAGGGAACAGAGGGGCAGTGAGGCCCATAGAGCACGAGGGGCCAGCAGGAGAGGCAGAATCAGTAAATACAGAGAGGACCTGCGAGGCCGAAAGGACACTGGAACCAGAACCACGACTGAGTGAGCCGGTTGCGCCAGACCAAACAGCCCCATCACAGCCAGCATCCTTGGAACACGAGCCAGAACCTGAACCCCGGACCAGGGAACACCCCAGGCCGCAACGCACACGTAGGCCGCCGGCGTACCTCGAGGACTATGAATGCGACCTCCCGGGCAGGACTGGAACTTAGAGGGGAGGGCTGTTATGTACTGGGTTGAATAGGATCCAAACTGCAGCAGTCTGATTGGCCCTAGAACAATAGGATCCAAAAGGCAGCAGCCTGATTGGTCCTAGAACAATAGGATTCAGAATGCAGCAGTCTGATTGGTCCTAGAACAATGCAGCAGTATGATTGGTTGGCAGGAACTACCCAATCATGCTCCAGATAGAAGTGAATCCACAACCTGATTGGCTTACAGTAGAATTCCGGAATTAGCCAATCATGTGCAGTCCATTGTGTAAATAATGTATATAAAGCAGATACCTTGAGGGGACTTTCATTCATTCCTCCTCACCACTATGAGCTGAATAAAGAGCATGAAATCACTTTGCGACTCTGAGTATATTTCATGGGCGGTTCTTCACGATCCTGGTAACTACCTTGGCTACATCAGTCGCAAGGATCTTCCCCCTCATCTTCAGGATGGTCGCGATGGTCGATGGATTTCTCCCGTACTCCCTGGCGAGGTCTGTCACACGCATTCCACCGTCGTGCTTCCGGATGATCTCCTTCTTCATTTCCAGCGTCACCTTCTCCTTCTTCCTCTCGCCGGCCTCTGCAGCAGCAGTCTTCTTGAGTCCCATGGCAGCACAGCTCCTACCTTCGCCCCAGCTTACCATGGCCAGTGCTGAGGGATGACGGGAGTTGTAGTCCTAAAACAGCGGCAAGGTTGCTCACGTTCCAATTCCAAGAATTGGAAGTGTTGCAGGAATTTATGTATAGGGTGGGGGGGGGGGTTGCCCCTCCAGCAGATATCATGCACATGCAGCCCACTACCAAAATCAGCACAATCGCTTTTGTGACTTGTTTTTTGTCCCCACAAAACACTTCATCATATCTATTCTGCTGCACAATAACAAAGGTAAGAATTCACTGATAAATGTACTGGCTCATATGGGAAAATTTCAGAAATTCATATAGACAGGTGAGCTCAGCTACTCAGCAGCCCCTCTGCTTGAGTGATAATCCCTGGCCTCCTGATACCTGAGTGCCAGACAGGTAGCCCTTCCAGAAATAACAAACCCAGATGAAGACAAATGGGTGTGATTATAACTTGGCTGGGAAACAGGGAAATGCAAATATGTCTTTTGCTACACTTGATGGGTGTTTGGTGGCGGGCAAGGAGAACCATGAGGCAGGGTCTAGGATGTTCAGATTACTGCCACCAGACCTCCCCTTTCATGATGTAACTGTGATGTATGAGTGATATAGTTTGGGGGAAGATGTAACATGGGGATTATCAGCTAAAAAAAGTTTGGGGGCTCTTTTGTTCGACCTTGTGGCAGGTGGGGTCCTGTTGCGACAGTCTTCAGTAAAGACCAAGCCTACTGGCTGCTATTTGGCTCTGGTATTCCTGGCTGGTGTCCTTGTTTCTTGTCCAAGGGAGCCCTCAGATTTCTCTGTTAACAGAAGAGACCCCCGAGGGTCATCTAGTCCAACCCCCTGAAATGCAGGAAGTTCAACTAAAGCTTACTGAACTGAATGAGTAGCTCAGTTGATAGAGCGTGAGACTCTTAATCACAGGGTTGTGGGTTCGAGTCCCGTGTTGGGCGAGAAGATTCCTGCATTACAGGGGGTTGGGCTAGATGACCCTTGGGGTCCCTTCCAAATCTACAATTCTGTGAGCCACCCAAGAACTCCATTAACCTTCACCCGCAGAACTACCGTTCCCAGGGTCCCGGGGAGAAAAACTGGGACTTCTGCTTTGCCACAAAGGACCCTCTTGCTGCTGCCGCCCCCTCCTCATGTTGCAAAACTGCAACCTGGACGGCTTTAAAAGTGGATTAGGCAAATTCATGGGGGCTACCAATGGCTACTGGCCATGATGGCTGTGCTCTGCCTCTGCGGTTGGAGGCAGAGATGCTTCTGAATACCCTGAATCCAGGTTGCTGGGATCTGCAGGGGGCAGAGGGCTTTTGCACTTGAATCGCGCCTGCAGACTTCCCCTTGGGCATCTGCTTGGCTGCAGTGAGAACAGGATGCCACAAGGTGTGACTGGAAAGTTGGGTCACAGAAATCAAACACCACTTTTCTGGGCACAGCCCAGGAGGAAGGAGCGGAACCACTGTATAACGGTGCCCCCAGCTTCCAGCCCCACCAGACGCTCCAGAAGGATGTTATGGTCGATGGTGTCAAAGGCCGCTGAGAGATCCAGCAGAACTAGGAAACAGCTTTCACCTTTGTCCCTAGCCCGCCAGAGATCATCAACCAGCGCGACCAAGGCAGGTTCAGTCCCATGATGAGACCTGAATCCCGACTGGAAGGGATCCAAATGGTCCGCTTCTTCCAGGCGTGCCTGGAGTTGTTCAGCAACCACCCGCTCAATCACCTTGCCCAAGAATGGAAGGTTTGAGACTGGGTTGAGTTGGCCCTATTGGCAGCATCTAAAGATATTTTTTTTAAGAAGCGGTTTGATAACCGCCTCTTTCAGCGGGTCTGGGAAGGCTCCCTCACAGAGAGAAGCATTCACTGGTTTGAACATTTGACAGGTTTTTATTATTTTCTCCTTTTGCAAGACACTTAAAAAGTTACATTTAGTTCAGAGATACAAAGTTACATTCAGTAGGGCGACAACATAAAACTAACATTAAAGAAATTAACATTAGTACAGAGACGGTGAACACAATTGTAATATCTCACAGGGGCTGGAAAAGGAAGCAATGCAGCCGACTCTACCGTGGTTTTGAGCATCACAGGGAGCAATGCAGGGGGGCAGACAAGTGGGGATCCTTTATTGATAGCAAATATTTATTCCCTTATTGATACAGAGGAAAAGAAACCTTTATTCAACTCAAAATTCTTATAACACAATCAAAAATCATTCGCTGCTCCTTGAGAAAACATTCAGGAACTGCAAAGCACTGGAGACATATTAGTTTTAAAAAATAAAATAAAGATCATGTGATCACTGAGTCATTTCCAGGAAGGGAAACTCCCAGTGGCTGAAAACTGAGAAAGTGAAACTTAACTCGGATCTTCAGTGCGAGGGAGCCATGGCTGCTGCAGGGGGTCACATCCAGCGTCTCCATGATGAAGCCACTTGCTCCATCTGCCTGGATTACTTCAAGGATCCAGTGACCATCGCAGAGTGTGGGCACAACTTCTGCCGATCCTGCTTGATCCAGTGCTGGGGGGAATCGGAAGCAGAGGCTTCCTGCCCTCAGTGCAGAGAAAGAGTCCAGAGAAGGAGCCTCATCCCCAACCGGCAACTGGCAAACTTCGTAGAATTAATCGTGAATCTCAGCCTTCAAGAGGGAAAGGAGGAAGGAGGGAAAGGAGGAGTCTGTGAGAAGCACCAGGAGCCCCTGAAGCTCTTTTGCAAGGAGGATGAAGCCCCCATCTGTGTGGTTTGTGACAGATCCAAGGAGCACAAAAACCACGAGGTGATTCCTCTGGAGGAGGCTTCCGAGGAATACAAGGTAGGAGATCCCTGGATCTTGAGGGGGAGAAATAGCTGTGGATTCTTCTTGGGAAGTTTCCTTTTTAATTCTCAGATCCAAAGTAGGCATGGCATGAATTCATCCTTGTTTATTATGTAAAAAGCAGCCAAGGGGAAGCCTGAGGGCTCCTGGGATTACTGGGAGGAGGGAGCTGAAGTCTTTTTCTCTGCCAGGGGGACAAAGGGATCTCCCCTGATATCCCTGAGAAGCATCTGCAAAGACTAGGTAGAAGTCTGTAAGGAAGGGGTGACCTAACTGGGTCCCAGAGCCCCACAGGGATGCCACAGAAAAAAGGTAGCTGGACCCAAAAAGATTGAAAACCTCTGGACTTTTATTTCCTCCAGTAAACTACTTTGCTATTATAGACTATGTGTCTCAATCAAACCTGAGTTTTCCCTTTTCTCTTAGGAAGAGATCTGTCGCAGCCTGGAGATTCTGAGGAAAGAGAGAGAGGAAATTCTGGCCCATCAAGCAGCCCTGGACAAGGAATGCAAAGACCTCCTTGTAAGTGCCACTCTTATTACTAGGGAGGGAACAAGCACTTGAAGAGTCGAGTCAGGACTGGGGAGGGATGAGAAAATAAGCCCATTTCAGCTTCTCCCCATTTCTCCTTTTCCATATCAGTTTGTTTATTCATTTATTATTCTGAAAATGAATTAGATATTAGGGTGGCTACCTCCTTGTATAAATATTTTGAAATGTACTTTACCCTCATAAATACATTTTTTGTGAACATTACCTGGCTTGTTCAACCTTGAAAAATTCAGAGGTGTGAATTTCAAAAGACTGCTCTGTTTCAGTATCCATATTTTTCCAGCAATTGCGAATTAGGTCAGTTCACCTTTGAATGCAGTTAAATTGAGCTTATTTCCCATTGTCATTTATTATGTAAAAAGAAGTGAAGGAGAAGCCTGAGGAATTGTGAGCTGAGAGGGTGGAAGCAGGTTAATTCAAATCCTTATTTACCATAAATGTTACTAAAGAATTGTCTTTCTAAATGTGTGCTCTCCTTCATCTTTAGGAAACTCAGGCCATTTTGAACCTTTACAGAAAACAAGGGAGCTATGGGGATGAACTCTGCACTTTGTCCTCCTCCTCCTCCTCTGTTTCTCTTCCCTTCCTACACCTAAATGGCACCAGCCTAAACTGAGGGGAGTTTTATGTCCCTGGATGTTCTCTGAACAACTTTGAACTCTGGTTATGCCATGCCCCAAAACATGCAGGGAACATCCGTGGCTAGGAAAAATGCTCCTTCCTTTAGGCTGTAGCCCTCTGCAAAATAGAAGTCAATAGAAACAGTAATGGAGAGGGTCTCCCTTCAAAATAAAGGTTTACTTCTTTAGCCACTGGAGGGTTCATGTCTCTGAAAAATCAGAAGTGTCCTCCCTGTGGAATTCTCACAATTCTCTTCCTGATGTTTTGAGGGCTGAGCACCTTCCACACTCTGACCTCCTCTTTTCTTGCAGAAATTAACAGAAATGGAGAGGCTGAAGGCCGTGGAGAAGTTCAGAGAACTGCGCCAGTTCCTGGAAGAACAAGAAAAACGTCTGCTGACTCACGTGGAAGAGGTGGAGAAGAAGATTGCAGGGAGAAGGGATGAGCAGCTGGCCAGACTCTCCAGGAAACTCTCCTCTCTTGAGAGGATCATCCAGGAGATGGAGGAGAAGCGTCAGCAGCCAGCGAGTGAACTCCTGCAGGTAAGATGGTGGCAGGAGCAGCCCAAGGCTCCAGGAGAAGGCTGCCCCTTTCATGTACGCAAGGAGTGCAGGGGCTGAGTTGATGGAGCCTCTAGTCAGGTTTGGAATGGACAGGAAGACCAGAGAGACCTAGGACTCGCATGAATGCAGAGTAGAGATTCGTCTGTGTTCTTGATGGAAAGGGAGCTGATCTTCTGCTCTTTGCTGATGCTTTGTCTCCGAATGCCCTTCAGCTGTGATGTGGAAATGTGAACAACATGATACTGGAAAAATTCATAATTTCAGAATGGAAAAATAAAACTGTGAGAAACCAAAACTGGCTGATTCAGCCATTCCTACCCAAAACCTTGGCGTGTGCCAGGCAGACTGACATCCGAGGGCCAGGGTCTGAGGGGGTCTTCCTAGTGTGGCCTGTGGTGTGCAGTGAATTCCCTTTTCTTTTCCCCTCTAGGATGTGAGAAGGACCCTGCAGAGGTAAGTGGATCTGGCTCATTTCCATTCTTTGAAGCAGAGATGCAGGAACCTCAAACATGGCCCTCCAATGGCTGCAGGGGGAGACTGTAGGACTCACTCCCTGCAGCACCTCACACTTTCTGTTCATTTACTTTTTGGTAATTTCAAACATCTAGAAGAGAAAGTCCCAAAGATGCTTGGGAAGAGCTTAGGACATATTTCAATGTCCAACTAGAAGCCCCTCAACTCTGGTAACTCAGCTCCTTTGAGGCACTTAGGGAGGGAAGGTCTGTTGGTCTAGAATAGGTGGGATCCTTTTCTTGGGAGTGTTTCCACCGTGAGAAGCTGAAGGTGGTCTGGAGTGGCGGGTCTAGTTGTTTGATGCTCCTGGAGGGAGAGTCCCATGGGGCATGAGGTTGCGTCCTTCCTGGGTGAGAGAGGGGGTGAAGGGAAGGTTGAGGTTGTTCTCCTTGACCACTGGGCAGCTTTGGACATCCCTCACATCCTCTGGGGAGGCTCAGGGAGGGAGGGATTCCAGGCATTCCACCTCAGGGGTTTGGTTCTTAAGTCCTGGGACCTTCCCAGAAGTTGTTAGGGGGCAGCATCGTTGGAAGCCATGGGAGCCCTCCGGTGGTGTCGCTTGGGGTTACATCTTGTCCCTTGTGCTGTTTAGCATCCTTAGGAAGCCACTGACCAGGGCTTGGAGGTGGGTGTCAAGAGATGAAGCTGAATCCTGAAATTACCTGTTGGGAAATGAACTTCAACTTTGTTCATTATAATAATTAGGGAGATGGGGCCACAATGGGGCCATTCATTGTTTTTCTTTTCACCAGGTATGAGGAAAGAGAGAGTCCAGAGAAGCCACTGGCTTTCCCTCTAGAGCTGAGGAACAGGATCTTGGAATCCTGGGATCTCAATCACCTTGTGGAGGATACAATAAAACAATGGAAAGGTAATGAAAACTGGCTGCCAGGATTTCACACTGGGAATTCTGTTACTTCTTCATAACTGAACATACCAGGCTTTTATTGCATGGAATTGAGTAACCCCAGGATCCCTTCCTTCTTGGGGCTCCAGCCTTCATTTCCTGTCCCCCCAAGTGGCCCATGTATATTGTGACGCTGGATCCTGTAAAGAAAGCCTGAACCAGAGTGTACAGCAAAGTCAGGATTTTTTCCTCCCATGTGCATCTGTTTACAGCTATACAAAACCTCCTTTTCCTTGTGGTTCCCTATCTGCACAATCTGGGGTTGTCCTTTGGGAGGTTCTCCTGCTCTGAATGGAGTCAAAGGGCATTAAGAAGCCCCCAGTTCCCCCTCTGCCTCCTGCTCAGGCTTCTTTCTCAGCCGTGGAGCCAAGGCCTGAGCCGTCTCCTCCTCGAACGTCCCCCTGCAGCTGCCATATCTAGAGATTCAGCCTTCAAGATCTCCTGAGAGTGGAAGCAAGAGCACATGAGCCCCAAAGGGCACAATTATGCTTGTTAAGAACCTTAAAGATTTGTAGAAGGTCTGTGAGGAAGGACTTCCTTTTGCCTGAGAGCTCTGCCAATCCTCCCTCATCAAACTTTCCTTCTCCTTATATTTCACAATTTTGGTTTTAATGATTCCCCCCACCACTTTACTTGGGGAAGATGTTAAGGCTGCCTCCATCTCCCCTCTGCCTCCTTTTACGGGATTCCTATTCCTCTGCCTCATCTCCAGTCCAAGAATGCAGAGCCCAATTTCAGGGACAAAGTTCAGAGACCAGCAGGATTCATGTTGAATATTTTTATTCTCTTATTTGTAAGCTTGCTTTATGATTGCTGAGGGTTTTTTTGGTTTGTTTTCTTAAAAGATTTTTATTAAAAGTTTCAACATAACAAATTATCAAAAACATATCATCCTCATCCCCCCCCCATTTTCCCCCTCCCTCCCACCCGGACTTCCCTCGGCTCCTCCCTCTGGTTTTCCAACAGATATTATTCTCTGCATTTTATAAAATGGTAAAGATCCTTAAGCAATCTATCTATTATGTTAACAATAATAAAAAAAATGTGTATGTTTATTCAAAACCTGCCAAGGAGTCCAGTTCATTTTGTTGTTTCTTTAAATACTTTGTAAAAGGTTCCCATTCTTCTTTAAAGTCACAGTTGTCCTTATCACACAGTTTGTATGTTAGTTTGCCAATTCCGCATATTCCATCCATTTCCCTTGCCACTGTTCTTTTGTCGGGGTTTCTTCATTCTTCCATCCTTGTGCCATTAAGACTTGCCGCCACTCTCGCATACGTAAGTATGTTATTCATTTTCTTTGGCAGGTCTCTACCTACAATCCCTTCTGGCTTCTTTACAAATGTTAATTTGAACATTTTCTTTAACTCATTATATATCATTTCCCGATTTTTTAAAATTTCTCTACAATCCCACCACATGTGATAAAAAGTCCCTTCTTTTTCCTTGCATTTCTAGCATATATTTGACCCAGTTTTGTACATTTTTGCAATCTGTACTTGTGTAATGTACCATCTACACATCATTTTCATGTAGTTTTCTTTTAAAAGGGAACAACCTGTAAATTTTAAATCTGTTTTCCACAATCTTTCCCAATCTTCGTACTATGATTGCTGAGTTTTAAAGCTTTAGTTAATTTCATAGATGCTTCCTATGATTTTCATGTTTATAATTATTTATGTACAATTTAATTAATATTTAATAACTGTACTTTAATTTAAGTATGCCACATTATGAAGTGTTACTTTTGTATGGAGATTTATTTCTGGTGGAAGAGTGTTGCCCTTACACTTTATATCTTTTTGCTTCCTCAGATGCTCTGCTATACAGAAAACCAATTCAGAAAGGTAAATTTCCAGGGGAGGAACAATTTCACAGGAGGGATAGGGACTGGTATTTCATGGGTGTTGAGCAGTCTGTTCTGCAGACTTTGGGACCCCCATCAATGGCGTAACTCTGGGAAACAGTCCTCTAGTGGTGTTTGGGTTATTTCTATGTCCCATGAATGAACTGGGAGGGAGGTTGAAGGCTTGGATTGGGGGCAGAGCTTGTCCCTGAGAAGAACCTGCACACCAGTCTGAGTTCCTTTCCTGCCAATAGACTATTATCCTGCTTTCCCCCTTAATTTTATTGATTTTGCTTTCTTTCATAAAATTTATATATTGCTTGATTGTGGGGAAAAGCCTCAGAGCCTTACAATATGTTACAAAAGCCCTTAAGGAGAATCCTACAGGGTCAGTCCAATGTCCATCTTGTCAAGTTCTCATGTATAAGGAATAAGTGTGTTAAAAGGGGCACCCGCAAGCACCCAGTCCCTCCTCCACCTCCTGCCAGGCTGGTCTCCCAGCAGCAGATCCAAGGCCTGAGCCGCCTCTTGGTCAGAGTTTCAACCTCACCAGCCATTTCTCGTGCTTCAGCCATCCCCATCGCCTGAGAGTTCCCACAGTTCTTTTGAGATCAGCCCCATTCCAGGAGGGAAGACTTCCCATTGCACGAGACCCTTGGAATTACATGGCAAAGCTCTGCCAATTCTTCCTCTGCAATTTGGTTTGTCAGCATGCTTGGAAATTCCAGTTTCAACAGCTTTTCCCCACCAGTTTACTTGGGGCAGATGTTAAACCTTTCTTCATCCATCCAGTTCAGATCCCCATCTCATTTGTGGATTTTGAATGATTGTATTCCTCCATTTTCTAGTATGGTTTACCATTTCTGATTTTTCCATATAATCATGGAATAGCGAAGTTTGAAAGGATCCCAAGGATCATCTAGTCCAGCCCCCCGCAATGCAGGAATCACAGCTAAACACGTTACCGTATTTTTCGCTCTATTGGATGCACCCAACCATAGGACGCACCTTGTTGGTTTTTTTTAAATAATAGTTTTTTATTAAGTTTTCCATTTTAACAATCCAATGAAATCACATTAAATATTCCATGCTTCAAGTTCAGTGGGGTCCAATCATCTTATATTTCTACTGCCTTAAGTTTCCAATAGTCCCTAATTTAAATCTTCCTGTTATCCTTCTTTCATTCATAGCCTCTGAGTCGTGCAATAATATGCTTCTGTGTGAACTTTGTGTGACTCTCCTTTTTTTTTTTTTTGCAGCTGGTAAGTCTTTTACTTGCAGTATGTCCTCACATGCTGGTGTTTATGCCGAATCCATCCAAAAGTCCTTCTCTGGTGGCAGACACCATCTTTTCCCAGTTCCGATGAAATAAAATCTAGGCATTTGCTCATTAATTTTCTCAGACAGGTTGCACCAAACATTAGTCTTTCCAGAGGAGGTTTGCCAAGTCAGACTTGAAGTACAGATATGATAACAAAGTAAGAGCTCGCCTCCCCCTATGACTATTAATCTCTGCAACTCAGTCTGTCTCATAATGGCAGATCCCGATTAAATAGTGCATCACAGGAGAGTCATTTATCTTCTTCCAAATATTTAAAATAACAAAGGCTTCAGTTAGTATGATTATTTCCACACAGTTTATATTTTCCGATCTCTCTTGCTATAGGTAGTGTAGATGATTCTTCTGGGGGGGCGTTGTTAGGTATTATTGTAGTAGAAAAAGAAAAAGTTTTATCCCCTCCTTTCCGTTCTGTTCCAACATACCGGCTTAGATGTTATTCTTTGATGTTATCTTCTTCCTTCCGTCACTCTTAGCACCTCAGTGGCTGTAGCTGTAGTTGGCAGATTAAATACCCTTTCTTCGCCCAAAGCATGTACAATCTTAAATCCAATTTTTAACCTTAAGAAATGGAACTGGGAGCGCTCACAAAGACAGTGTCCAGGAGATACGAGCTCTCTCTCGAGGGCTTTCCATCCAGTGCCCCCACCCCCTCCTTCTTTACGAACTCGGGGGTGGTTTGTGGGGAGGCGGATGAGACTGCATCTTCCCTTCCACCGGGAAGAATTTGGGAGGCTGATTACTCCCATCTCAGCCTCTAAATTACCTCGTGTGAGCTGGAGAGATGGTACTGTCGGCCATCTTCCATGGTTTCCCTAGCGGAGCACCTTGTTTTAGAGGGGGAGAACAAGAAAAAAATTCTCCCCCTCTCTGCTCAGCGCCCCCTCAGCGAAGACGCAGTAGAAACAGAGCCCCTTCCATTTCTTCTCCCACTTGGCTGAAGGGGCGCTGTGCAGCTCTCCCTCTCTGCTGAAGCCAGGAGAGTCTTGCTCTGCAGGCTTCGAAAGCAATGCGAAGCCTCTGGAGTACGGAGGGAGCGCTCCCTCTGCGCTTCGGAGGCTTCGCGTTGCTATCGCTGAAGACAAGGAGCCTGCATTTGCTCCATAGGACGCACACACATTTCCCCTTAATTTTTGGAGGGGAAAAGTGCATCCTATAGAGTGAAAAATACGGTAGTTGTTTTAATTCCTTAGGCCTAGTGATATTACATTCTCAGGAATAATCTTTTGGTCAATAGTTAACATCACTACTTAGGCCTACAGCTGTCGTCTTTGCAAATATTCTGTTATATGATTTAATCTTTTGCTTGAAATAAGGAAACAACAGATGCTATGTTATGTTGATGTTTTGTAAAAAAAGATTTATTTTTAAGCTACTGCATTGTAGCCTGTTAAGCCTGTCTTTTTGCTTCCTCAGATGTTCAGTCATTCAGAAATCTTCAGAAAGGTAAATTTCACATGGAGACCCCAATTCACAGGAGGGGGGGATTAGTGTTTCATGGGGGTCAAGAGTCTGTTCTGTACAGCTTGACTCTAGCCCTGCTGTTTGTACCACAAAGGCAGAGAGGGTGGACTTGAAGGTGCAGAAGGGGGGGGGGGGGGGAGAAACGGCCCAGAAGGATCAGAAAAAAGAGGGAAGAGTTTCATTCCTGCCTAGAGGGAGTTGGGTTGTTTTTCCATGTGACCTTTTTCAGGACTGGTTGCCACATGTCCTCTTTTTCTCGGACAGGTCCTCTATTTTCATAATTAAAATTTCTCCCCTGGACGGATTTTTAAAATTTGGCAAAATGTCTCAAGTTGTTTGGTTTGGTTTACAGTAACCCATGAAAAAAATTCTAGTGCATTAGACTCAGATCTAAGGCACCCAGCTAAGCTAGCCTAGAGCAGAGAATTGCAACAGAGCAGCATCTTAAGCTAGCCACATCCTGTATAAAACCCTTCTCTTGTGACTGAACTAAAAGGATGCTGGCTCAGCTACAAGATCTTGGAGAAGAAATATGGGAGGGCAAGAGTTAACATCCCCCTGCCCTTAAGGAGAGTCCATATGTATATATTTAACAGTTTAATAAATTGTTCTGTGCACACTTGCGTTCACAAAGATGTGAACACGAGCCCAAATACTTTCATGTGGCAAGCAAGGGAGCAATATGTATTATTATTCTTATTCTTTGGTTGTTGAAAGTTAAGAACACTGCTACTAGCAGTATATCACAGCTTCGAAAGCCTAGACAGAGTAGGGGTATTTAAAATGAGAGTTGTCATAGCGATCCATGGTTAAGAGTAGAAGTTGGCAAATGTGTCCTCTTTTTTGTTCTTCAAAATATGGCAACTCTACACTTGCCTGTCATGACTGTCTTAGCCCCTGACTGGTAACTTTTTGAGTTATTCCCCCTTTCCCCCAGGGAACTAGTTTAATGGTATATATTAAATCCAAAGGAGAAGAATGGAATAAGCAGTCCTTTGTAAAATTGCCCTGACATCTGCCTCTTCTTCCCTGGCGGCAAGGCCTAAACTTCCAAGATGGTTGGGAGGAAGGAGAGACCAAGTGGGTGAGAAAGATGAAGAGCAGGAATAAACAGGCTCCCCACTTAATGCGATTTTCACTTGTAGGCACAAGGGCCCAGAACGTGACCCCCACGAAAGTGAGGGGAGGCCTATATGTGCTTTAATGTATTTTTATGCTGTGAACCACCCTGAGACCAATGGATGAAGGGCAGTATGCAAATATTATTATTATTATTATTATTATTATTATTATTATTATTATTATTATTATTATTACAGGGGGGGCCTCATATCCCAGCCCAACCCAGAGCTCCCCAAAAGCCAATCCCCTCTCCTGCCTCCTCCAATTCTCCCCTCTTTCCCCTTAGATAACACAGAAGAGCTGATTAAAAGGTTTCCTGGGTGGTTTTTCCTCTTAGAAAATGCCTGGTTTGAGAGGAGGGCAGGAATAATACACATCGAATATAAGAAAGTGAAGAAAACTGATTTAAAAACCAACAAGGAAGATATTTATTCTGATGAGAGTCTGCAAGGAGGAGTCTCAGTCTAGCATGCGATGCAAAGAAATCCCCTTGATCTGAGAGGGAATCTGGGTTTTTGGGGTGTTATCTATCATCTATCTATCTATCTATCATCTGTCAGGATGTCCGTTTCTGTCTCTCAGCTGACTCTGCATATTCTTCTCTTTCCCTCATCTTCTCCCCAACAGCAAATGTCACTCTGGATCCAGACACAGCCCATCCTGAACTCATCCTGTCCAAGGATGGGAAAAGCCTGAGTAGGGGAGACAAACGTCAAGCCCTGCCTGATAATCCTGAGAGATTCAATGCCTGGCCTTGTGTGTTGGGACGTGAGGCATTCACAGCAGGCAGACATTTCTGGGAAGTCACTGTGGGAAGTGGGGGGTGGTGGGCTTTGGGGGTCGCCAGGAAGTCTGTGGAGAGAAAGGGCGGCTTCTCCTTCAGTCCTGAGGAAGGGGTCTGGGCTGTGGGGAAGTTGGGAGGGGAATACTGGGCCCGTACCTCCCCTGATCCCTCTCCTCTGTCCCTGAGGGAGGAGCCCAGGAGGATCCGGGTGACTCTGGACTATGAAGGGGGACGTGTGTCTTTTTATGCTGCTGACTCAGGAGCCGAACTCTACACGTTCTCAGGAGCCTCGTTCTCTGGAGAGACCCTCCTCCCTTTCTTTCGTCTGGGGGGAAATTATAAAACCCCCCTCCGTATCTCCTGAGGAGACTAAATCTGCATCTCAGGCCCAGCAGGAGTTTCTCTCCAGACCAGAGTGACTGACGTAAAAACCATTTACCCGCCAAGAGCAGGTTGGGCAGTTTTCCAAGGGCCCTTTGAGAGGATTCATTCCAGTCAAAATCAGAAATAACCAAACAAAAATGGGTTGCTCTTTTCATTTTCTTTCCTTTTCCCAGAATTCCCTCTGCAGCTTACTTCTTAGAGAGACAGTCACACTTTTTGGAGTCCTAATAAATTTTCTCACCTTCAATCTTGTTTTCCATTTGAGGTGTCTGATTTGGCAGAGGACGAGACTCTTGATCCCAGGGTTGTGGGTCTGAGCCCCACGTTGGGCAAAGGTTTCCTGCACTGCAGGGGGTGAGACTAGAGGACCCCCAGGGTCCCTCACAACTCTGCAATTCTAGGAAACCTTCCTCTCCCCACAAGACCTTATGCAGCTGTGAAAATGCATGCATCGTCGGATTAATAGAGGACAAAAAAAATGAACCCCTTCCCCCACGTCAGGCAGGATAGCTCCTTGCTCTGGAGACCTCAGACGGGAAGAAAAAGAAAAGAAATTGAGCAGGGCATCATCTTCAAATGCCCTCTGTAGAAACAGCCTTGCCATCTCCACACATTGTCAGAAGTAAACCGTCTTGCATTGAGCAGGGCTTCTGCTCAGTTAAATGTGTTTTGAGTGGATGCATTAATGTTTCTTATTCACAGGCTGGATTCTGTCTATCAGGGGCATCAAATGGGGTGTCCTCTGGATAATGCTGGACTCCAACTCCCCTCCGACTCATCCAGCATGGCCAGGGGTCAGAGAGGATGGGAGTTGCAGTCTGGCAGCTTCCAGAAGGGGCCCCATGGGCTGTGTTGCCCCATACATTACGCAGGGCACCTTCCCTGTGCTCCTCAGCCCCACCCCAAATACACAGTGCTCCCCCAAGGAGCGTCATTTCGCCACCAGGTGCATCTGATTTCTCTCCTTGGATACTAACAGCTGGAACAACACATGCCTGTGGAATTGACCTCTCTCAAAGACCAGGCAGGACTCACTCTGGCTCCACTATCAGGGCCACTGACTACTGACCGATCCAGCCTGCTCTCCTTTCCCTGCGTTTCCCACAGGGTGGTGGCACATAATGGAATAAAGACACCTTCCCCCCCTCCACCACCATTGACATTTGTTGAAGCAGATGCACAGGTTTCTGTTTTTGTTTTAAAATAAATTAACTGTAATGTATACTCTGAAGATGTTAATGTTCATTGTGAGTGGCTGTGGGGCAAGGCTTCCTGGGACAGCGACATCTGAAGAAGAAACTAAACTGAGCTGTGCAAACTTGATGTTGGACTAAACAGACCTTTGGCTTTCCTGATAAAGTCGTACCTTGGTTCTCGAACAGAATACGTTCCGGGAGTCCATTCGACTCCCCAGAACTGTTCAAAAACCAAGGTGTGGCTTCCGATTGGCTGCAGGACCGTCCTGCAGCCAATCGGAAGCTGTGGAAGCCATGCCAGACATTCGGCTTCCAAAAATCGCTTGAAAGCCGAAACGCTCACTTCTAGGTTTTGGTAGTTTGGGAGCCAAGGTGTTTGAAATCCAAGGTACGACTGTACAGTGGTACCTCTGGTTGCGAACGGGATCCGTTCTGGAGGCCCATTCGCAACATGAAAAGAGAGCAACCTGCAGTGGCACGTCTGCGCACGCACGGGTTGTGATTTGTTGCTTCTGCGCATGCGCATGACATCATTTTGTGCATCTTCACATGTGCGAGCGGCGAAACCCGGAAGTAACCCTTTCGGTACTTCCGGGTTGCCACGGGACGTATCCTGAAAGAACATAACATGAAGGGAATGTAACATGAGGTATGACTGTATTCTTAATTTAATTTAATTACTGAATGATGCGGAAAGGACCTTTTCAAGGTGGTCTCTCCATCTGCTATGAGATTTGACCGCAGCCTGACACCTTCCCCTTCCTTTTATGCCACAGATAAAAAGCACATACTTCTCCTGACCTTCCTCTTTGCCACTCAATAACAGTGGCAAATGGCAACAAAATAGAGATCTCTAAAACTCGGGACCTTATTTTATTTTCCAACCGGGGATGCCCATTGAGGTAGTTCTCCCCACCCTCTTAGCCAATCTCCCCTTCCTGTTTCAAATGGCTTCTCGCGTGTACGAGGAGATTTGGCCTCTGAGTGAAGCCCTTTCCGCACTCCAGGCACTTGTATGGCTTCACCCCAGTGTGGGTTCTCTCGTGCTTGAGAAGGTTGGAGCGATGGCTGAAGCTCTTCTCGCAGACCGAGCAGTGAAACGGTTTCTCCCTCGTGTGTGTCCTGTGGTGAACGACAAAGGCCGACTTGTCCCGGAAGCTTTTGGGACAGTCCGGGCACTGGAAGGGTTTTTCTCCCGTGTGGATCTTCTCATGCTGAACCAGGCCGGCGTTCTGAGAGAAGCATTTCCCACACTCGGCACACTTGTACGGCTTCTCACCCGTGTGAGCTCGCTTGTGTTTCATGAGGGACGACCCGTCACCAAAACTCTTCCCGCACTCTCCGCACTTGTAGGGCTTCTCTCCCGTGTGGATCCTTTCGTGCGCGAGGAGGTTGGTGCGATGACGGAAGTTCTTCCCGCACCCAGAGCACGGGTACGGTTTCTCCTCGGTGTGGATCCGTCTGTGCACGAGGAAAGCGGATTTATTCCTGAAGCTTTTGGCGCAGTCGGGGCACTGGTGTGGCTTCTCGCCCGTGTGGATTCTCTGATGTCGAATAAGATCGAATCTCTGCCTGAAACTTTTCCCGCAGTCTTGGCAGCGATAGGGCTTCTCTCCCGTGTGGATTCTCTGGTGAGACACAAGCCCAGTGCGCCTACTAAAGCTCTGTCCGCAGTCCAGGCAAGCAAAGGGCTTCTCTTGCGTGTGGGTTCTCTCATGTGCCGTAAGATGCGATCGCTGGTTGAAGTTTTTCCCGCAGTCCGGGCAGTTGAAGGGCTTCTCCCCAGTGTGGATTCTCTGATGTGCAACTAGGACATTCCTCCTGCGGAAGCTCTTCCCACAGTCGGAGCAGATGTAGGGTTTCTCTCCGGAGTGCATTCTCTGGTGTTCGGTGAGCTCCGCCTTGCAGCGAAAGGACTTTCCGCACTCAGCGCATGTCTCACCCTTGAGGAACCTTTGCTGGACTGGTATGGCAGAGAGCTGGAAAGGAACAGATTTGCCTTCTTCATTCTGGGGGTGAGTTTCCTGCTGGTTTTCGGATGCTGGTCCCCAGTCGGCATATCGTGATACAGTCCGTTCTGCTCTCCCTGGCAGCATCCAATGTGGTTCAGCTTCTTCAGAATTGACTGGTACAATCTTCTTCTCACCATCTGTTGGGGGGGGGGGAGGGATCCTTAGAAAGAGATTTTCCTTCCCCAAGGAAAAAAGAGGGCCTGGATAACAATCAAATACAGTGGAGCCTCGCAAGACGAAATTAATTCGTTCTGCGAGTTTTTTCGTCTACCGAATTTTTTGTCTTGCGAAGCACGGATTCCCATAGGAATGCATTGAAAATCAATTAATGTGTTCCTATGGTCAAAAAAAGTCCAAACAAAGCCAAATTTGGTACAACAAGAGTTTATTAAGTGCTCTTTAAAGTCACACATACTGTAAAGAGCATTTCAAAAATTGAAGGAACAATAGTTTAAGTTTCTAAACATGACAGAAAAACATTTAAAAATCACCAAAGTGTACACAGTACTGTACATACATTTTCTAAGACTCTGGGGGACAACTCGAAGAAGGTTCCTCTTCCACTCTTTGCTTCTTGCTGAAGAACCTGCCCATGGTCTGCTGCTTCATCCGCCTTTTCAGCACTTCCCTGAAAGATGACATGACCCTCGTATCAAAAATGTTTGCAAGGTCACGTGTCAGGTCCTTGTCAGGGTGGTGCCGCTGTGCAAAAGCCTGCACATCTTTCCACTTCTGGCAAATGTCCCTCAGTTCTTTGAAGGATAGCCGTTCCTCAGTTGCTTCCTCCTCTTCCAGCAAGGCCTGTTCCTGCGCAGCCTCTGCCTGCAGTTCGACCAGCTCCTGGGTGGTCAGCTCGTGGTTGTGCTCCTCCACCAGCTCGCTGACATCCTCCTCTGTGACCTCCAGGCCCATGGCCCTCCCCAAGGAAACAATGTCCTGCACCACTGTTGACTCTGGTGCATCAGAGTCACTTGGTGCCACACAGTCTGGCCACAGGCTGCGCCAAGCGCAATTCAAATTTCTCTGGTTGATCCCGTCCCAGGCCGTGGTGATCATCTTCAAGCAGGTGACGATGTCGAAGTGGTCCTTCCAGAATTCCCGCAGGGTGATGGTGGTGCAATCAGTCACCTCGAAGCATCGCCTGAAAAGCTCCTTGGTGTAGAGTTTTTTGAAATTGGCGATGAGCTGCTGATCCATCGGCTGGAGCAGTGGCGTGGTGTTAGGCGGCAGGAACATGATGCTGATGAAGCTGAACTCCTCCAACAAGTCCTCCTCAAGGCCTTTAGGATGAGCAGGAGCATTGTCCATCAGAAGCAAAGCCTTCAGCGGCAGGTCGTTGTCCAGCAGGTACTGTTTGACAGCAGGGCCAAAAGCAAGATTGACCCAGTCCACAAACAGCACACGTGTGACCCAAGCCTTACTGTTGGATCGCCACATGACACTCAGCTGCTCCTTGTCGACGTTGTGTTTCTTGAAGGCCCGTGGGTTCTCCGTGTGGTACACCAGCAGGGGCTTGATCTTCAGGTCGCCGCTTGCGTTGGCACAGAAGAGCAGGGTCAGACGGTCCTTCATGGGCTTGTGGTCAGGCAACTTGGCCTCCTCCTGAGTGATGAAAGTCCTTTTGGGCATCCTCTTCCAAAACAGCCCAGTCTCGTCGCAGTTGAAGACCTGCTGTGGAACGTAGCCCTCCGTCGTCACAACCTCCAGGAACTCCGCTGCAAAGTCTTCAGCCGCAGAAACATCAGAACTGGCAGCCTCTCCATACCTGACCACACTGTGGATTTCAGATCTCATCTTGAACCGGTCAAACCAGCCTCTGCTTGCCTTGAAGACTTCTGGCTCGCCTGAGGTTCCTGGCTGTTGCTGGACGAGGTCTGCGTGCAAGGCCTTGGCCTTCTTACAAATGACGGCCTCAGTCACTGTGTCCCCTGCACGCTGCTTCTCTTCTAACCAAATGAGCAGCAACTTCTCCACCTCCTCCAGAACAGCTGGGCGGTTCTTCACGATCCTGGTAACTCCCTTGGCTACATCAGTCGCAAGGATCTTCCCCCTCATCTTCAGGATGGTCGCGATGGTCGATGGATTCCTCCCGTACACCCTGGAGAGGTCTGTCACACGCATTCCACCGTCGTGCTTCCGGATGATCTCCTTCTTCATTTCCAGCGTCACCTTCTCCTTCTTCCTCTCGCCGGCCTCTGCAGCAGCAGTCTTCTTGGGCCCCATGGCAGCACAGCTCCTACCTTCGCAACCCCCCCCCCAAAAAATCAGTGCTTCATATCAAAAAAATTCAAAAGCACCAAACCTCCTAGAAAACACACAAGCTTCCAGATTCTTGCAAACCCCTTCTCAACTACAGTGGTGCCCCGCAAGACGAATGCCTCGTAAGACGAAAAACTCACTAGACAAAAGTTTTTCATTTTTTGAAGTGCTTCGCAAGACGAATTTCCCTATGGGCTTGCTTCCTTTTTCTTAAAACCGTTAATACCCAGGGTGCATTGCTTGAAGAGGTGCAGTTGCGACTTGACTTCGAGGAGCAACTCATAGCACGCGGTGTGGTAGCCTTTTTTGAGGTTTTTGAAGACTTTGGTGATTTTTGAAGCTTTTCCAAAACTTCTTTTGCAGCCATTTGGTAAGTTAAACTTTTAAAACTTTTTTTGGGGGGGTTGGATTTTTGGTTGGGGTGCTTGGAATTCAAGGACTTGGTGTTGGGGAGGGGTTTGCAAGAATCTGGAAGCTTGTGTGTTTTTTTCCTGCATTTTTATGATTTTTTTGTGACCATTGGGCCATGTTGTTTTTTTAAAAAAAAATCTGGGGTTGAATTTCTGTGCGGTGGGTGGCTGGGGGAACAGCTGGGGAGGGGTTTGCAAGAATCTGGGAGCTTGTGTGGTTTTTTCTGCATTTTTATGATTTTCTGTGACCATTGGGCCATGTTGTTGTTTTTTTTAAAAAAAAATCTGGGTTTGAATTTCTGTGCAGTGGGTGGCTGGGGGAACAGTTGGGGAGGGGTTTGCAACAGTTGGGGAAGGGTTTGCAACAGTTGGGGAGGGGCTGGGGGAAGAGTTGGGGAGGCGTTTGCAATTTCTGTGTGGTGGGTGGCTAGGGGAACAGTTGAGGTTTTTGAAGACTTTGGTGATTTTTGAAGCTTTTCCAAAACTTCTTTTGCAGCCATTTGGTAAGTTAAACTTTTAAAACTTTTTTTGGGGGGGTGTTGGATTTTGGGTTTGAATTTCTGTGTGGTGGGTGGCTGGGTGCTTTTGAATTTTTTGGATGTCAAGCACTGATTTTTTTGGGGGGCGGGGTTTGAGAAGGTAGGAGCTGTGCTGCCATGGGACCCAAGAAGACTGCTGCTGCAGAGGCCGGCGAGAGGAAGAAGGAGAAGATGACGCTGGAAATGAAGAAGGAGATCATCCGGAAGCACGACGGTGGGATGCGTGTGACAGGCCTTGCTGGAAGAGGAGGAAGCAACTGAGGAACGGCTGTCCTCCAAAGAACTGAGGGACATTTGCCAGAAGTGGAAAGATGTGCAGGCTTTTGCAGAGCGGCACCACCCTGACAAGGACCTGACACGTGACCTTGCGAACATTTTTGATACGAGGGTCATGTCGCCTTTCAGGGAGGTGCTGAAAAGGCGGATGAAGCAGCAGACCATGGACAGGTGCTTCAGCAAGAAGCAAAGAGTGGAAGAGGAACCTTCTTCGAGTTGTCCCCCAGAGTCTTAGAAAATGTACTGTACACTTTGGTGATTTTTAAATGTTTTTCTGTCATGTTTAGAAACTTAATTTATTGTTCCTACAATTTTTGAAATGCTCTTTACTGTATGTGTGACTTTAAAGAGCACTTAATAAACTCTTGTTGTACCAACTTTGGCTTTGTTTGGACTTTTTTTGACCATAGGAACGCATTAATTGATTTTCAATGCATTCCTATGGGATTTCGTGCTTCACAAGACGAAAAATTCGGTAGACGAAAAAACTCGCAGAACGAATTAATTTCGTCTTGCAAGGCACCACTGTATTCCCCCAGCCACCCACCACACAGAAATTCAAGCCCAGAAATCTTTTTTTTTAACAATAGCAGAGTGCCCCAATGGTCACAAAAAATCATAAAAATGCAGAACGAAAAACACACAAGCTTCCAGATTCTTGCAAACCCCTCTCCAACTATTCCCCCAGCCACCCACCACACAGAAATTCGAACCCAGAAATCTTTTTTTTTAACAACAGCAGAGTGCCCCAATGGTCACAAAAAATCATAAAAATGCAGGGGGGGGGGGACACAAGCTTCCAGATTCTTGCAAACCCCTCCCCAACACCAAGTCCTTGAATTCCAAACACCCCAACCCAAAAACCCCCAAAAACGTTTTAAAAGTTTAACTTACCAAATGGCTGCAAAAGAAGTTTTGGAAAAGCTTCAAAAATCACCAAAGTCTTCAAAAACCTCAAAAAAGGCTACCACACCACGTGCTATGAGTTGCTCCTCGAAGTCAAGTTGCAACTGCACCTCTTCAAGCAATGCACCCTGGGTATTAATGGTTTTAAGAAAAAGGAAACAAACTTGCAAGACGTTTTCGTCTTGCGAAGCAAGCCCACAGGGAAATTCGTCTTGCGAAGCAACTCAAAAACCAAAAAACTCTTTCGCCTTGCGAGTTTTTCGTCTTACGAGGCATTCGTCTTGCAAGGTACCACTGGAAGGGGCTTGGGGCCCAGTTATTTGAGGGACCACCTACAGGAACCCACACAAGCCCTAAGAGTGGCTTCAGAGATCCTGATTGCTAGTGCACCTCTAAGGTCAGTTAGATCTCCGGCCAGAGCCTTTATTGTGATGGCCCCTCACTTCCATAACTTGCTCCACAAGAGAACTCCCCCCAGCCAAAGACTCCTTACCCAGCCAAGGGGCATCAGCAGCTGTATCCTCCTGCTTGACCACTCTGATGAGGGGCCACTCGCCGGAGTCTGACAGAGCCCCGTCAGCCTCAGGGGAATCATCCGCTTTCTCCTTGAAGGGCCAGAGGACCTGAAACAGCAGAAAGAACAAGACAAAGAAATGGGTGCGAATCGCCTGAGATTCAGGGGTGAGGAACCTCTGGGGCTTCTCCAGATGCTACAGGACTCTAATTCCCATCAGCCCCCAGCCAGCATGGCCAAGGGTCAGGGGAGTGGGAGTCCAGCAACATCTGCAGGGCCAAAGACTCCCTGCCTTTGACTGGGTCAGGCCATTGGCCCATCTTTCACAGTATTGCCTACACTGACTGGCAGCAGCTCTCCAGAATCTCAAGGAGACCTTCTTCAGGCAAAGGTTGTCCTCTGCGCTGTCTTTGAAGGGGGATGCATTAAACCAGCTGGGGCAGGATGTGGCAGCCCATCTCAAGACACGGACTGGAGCACAGGAAACCATCCACATAGCCTCTCTCTTCTCTCTCAAGATGCCAGATACAGAGCCCTGAAGGGTCAGAGACCACACTGACTGCCTGTTCACAGCAGTGGAAGCTGGTCCGTTAGGGCAGAGAGTGCGCTGCCCACCATCCTTATTCTTCCCCCAGCAAGTGGCGTTCTAAGGTACACTGCCTCAGAACCTGGAGGTTCTACTTTGCCAATACAGCCAACCCCTGCTGATTCGGCCAGATCCCATTTTCGAACCATCTAGGGCAAGCATAGGCAAACTTGGCCCTCCAGATGTTTTTGACCTTCAACTCCCATGATCCCTAGCTAGCAGGACCACTGGGTCCCAATTGTAGTCCCAAGACATCTGGAGGGCCCAGTTTGCCTATATCTGATCTAAAGGAACAGTCAGTCCAATGCATATTTACAGTCAGCAAAAACTGCCCCAATGGCTAGTCCTCTGGGCTCCTTGCCACTGTTCCTTTTGTTCTTCCCAGGACTGCTCTCCTGCCCTCTCACCTGTTGTATTTCGTGCTCGTTCTCTTGCTGCCTCTCCAGGAAATCCTCCGCCAGGCCGACTGCCTGACCGCAAGTCTCCGGCCCGCCTTCCCTGACCCAGTTCTGCATCTCCGGAGGCAGGACGGCCAGGAACTGCTCCAAGATCACCAACTCCAGGATCTGCTCCTTGGTGCGCCTCTCCGGCTGCAGCCACCGATGGCAGAGCCTCCACAGCATCCCACAGAGATCTCGCGGCCCCTCGGCCTCCTGGTAGAGGAACTGCCTGAAGCACAGGCGCTCCACCTCCTGGCTGGGAGCCTCCTTCTTCACTTCCCCACGATCCAGGGCCAAAATGCTGTGGGTGGGCGGGGGGATGTCTCCTCCAGGGCCGGGCAGGTGGCGGATCACCCTGCCTCGCCCAACGTCTGGTCGCCCCTCAAAGGAAGCCTGTGTGTCCCTTGGGCCATTGCTGGCCAGCTGCAGGTTTCCTGGTTCAGACTGTGGAGACCGCACAGCCTTCAGGAGCCCCTGACACTGAGCTCCCCAGCACTCCCCCTGAGGCCCTTCCTCGGGTTCCTGCTTAATGTGCTCTGTTATGGTCCCTTCCCACAATTCCTTGAGGCTCTCTGAGCGGACGGCCAAGGGGCCTGTTCCTGCAGCCTCCTCTGGTTCAGACTCCGATGCCTCCTCCTGGGCCTCCGTCTTCACTGTGTCCTCCAGCAGGGCATCTCGGGGGACAGCCCAGACAGCTGCATTCCTGCGTTCGGACGCCATCACCCCTCTTAACTCCGGGGTTTGGCAGGGATCACTCACACACTGCTATCCCATGTTTCTCGGTGATGTCAACTGCCAGGTCCAGGGTTGCCTCTGCAAGGAAAGAGAATCAGTGGGAGCTGCAGCAAAAAGTTGCATCGTAGAACACTCCTGTTCAGGATACTCCATTCCATTCTCTGCCCCCATGTTTTTCCTTCCCACCAATCATCAGTCAGTATTCCGTGAAAAACTGAGCATGCTCAGTCCTCTGGGAACTGTAGCTGTGAGGGGAATAGGGGGGTCTCCTAACAATCTCAGCACCCTTAACAAACTACAGTTCCCAGGATTCTTTGGGGGAAGCCATGACAGTTTAAAGTGGAATTACTATAGTGCAGATGGCACCCTGATTACAGCCCTTTCACACAAGAGTCCAGTCCTGGTTTCCCACTGTGCTTTCTCACATTCAGAAGCTGTTTGTTTCATTTCTGCAGGGTGGTAGAAGGAGTTGTTGCTGCTATTTCTAATCAACAGGCAATCAAAGAGCCTTAGAGACACTTAGTGATCTACAGTGGTACCTCGGGTTACAGACGCTTCAGGTTAAAGACTCCGCTAACCCAGAAATAGTACCTTGGATTAAGAACTTTGGTTCAGGATGAGAACAGAAATTGCACAGCGGCGGCAGCGGGAGGCCCCATTAGCTAAAGTGGTGCTTCAGGTTAAGAACGGACCTCCAGGATGAATTAAGTTCATAACCTGTGGTACCACTGTACTGCAAAGCACCCCATCTGACTTCTGACCACCCCTGACATAATGTCCCTGAAAGTTGATCAAGCAAGATATAGGCAAGACATAGCCATGATGAAGAATAGTCCTTGATAGACTTTATGTTTAAAAGGGGTGGGGGGTGGAGATAGAGAAATCCACAGAGGATGTTCCAAAACTCATTACAGCTCCGTGGAACCTGCATGTTCAGGAGCAGTCTGCCTGCAAAGTGCTGGAGGCAGAGAGCAGCAAGAGGTTTGCTGCTGCCTTGCCGCCTCTGAGCCTCCCAGGGAGGTCTGGCTGCCCAGGTCTGGCTGGGAGCAGGAGGCTGGTCGGGGAGGGGTCTGCCTGATCCAGCAGATCCCTAAAGCAAACCTTCCTATTCCAGGCCAGCTCTCTGCTCCTGCCTCAAGGCGCTTCTCACTTACCGGATTCCCTCCCCGGAGCTGAAAAATCTCTTTTTCCAGCCTCTACTTTGCAGCAAAGAAAAGCACCATAGAGTCGCGAAGGGGGAGAAAAGGAAGAGGAGGGCCTTCAGTAGTCAGAACAATTTCTGTCCGAAGTGCCGCTCTGGAAATCCCGACTCTCTCAGCTTAACCCTTTGTGACAACTAGAGCACAGAGTAGATTCAAGGGATTCCCCTTTCTTTTTCTATAATTTCTGTGCCATGAGAGAGGAAAAGCCAAACGTTAGAAATAAATTGATCTGGAACAAATTCTAAATAACACCAGCAGTTAAAAGTATATCCCCCCCCCAAATGCTAATTATAATTTATTGAATTTATATACCGCCCTATACCCAGGGGTCGCAGGGCGGTTCACAGAATAAAATCAAGATATAAAACCACAAAATACCTAATACAAAATAAAAACAACAACCCAATAGCCCCCTCAAAAACACACACACATTTTAAAAGGTCATAGGATGTAAGTCAGATCAACCAAAGGCCTGCCAACCTTACAAATCTGGGCAGATATAGACAGATTACACACTAACCCATCTGTAGAAGAAAAAAATGTTTGCCTCTGTCTGGAAGTGTATGTGAATTGAAACCCTCCCCTTGATTATGCTCACACCTTTTCCTCTCTGCACATGCCCAGGTGAAAGGAGAAAGAAGAAAGAAGTTGGGATGCTTCACCCAACTGCAGTCATCTGGCGGCTGTGGATGAACCCCCCATTGCTGAGACCACCCACAGCTGTTTTCAAATGAGCACACTACTCTAAACAGCCATGGCTACACACACACCCCTACAAAATAACAATAATATTGGGATCTATAGTTTGTTAAGGGTGCTATGAGTTGTTCACAAATGCCTATTCCGTTCACAGAGCTACAGTCCTCAGAGCCGTTTAACAATAAATCCGGCTTCACAGGGAATTTTGGGAACTGTAGCTCCATGAAGGTTTAATAAACAAAAATCTGCCCTTATTCCCTTATAGGGGACACAAGAGCCCTTATAGAGTCCTTTGTAGGTTTTCCATCGGTCGGAGAAAATAACAGAGGCCAACCAGAGAATATTGAGAAGCAAAGCAGCTAGTAAGCCTGATCTTTATTCAACTGTTGCAACAGGGTGCTCCCCTCACACACAGGAGGACGGAGGAGGACCCAGAACAAAGGTGTGCCCGCCCTTATATAGACATTTTAAATTGCCCGCCCTGGAGTCCAAGACACGCCCCCCAGAAACATCATACATCACAGAAGGGGTGTAGCTCAAGACCACCCCCCAGATATATCATACCTACATCACAGAAAGGGCAGTCCACAACAGAAATCTGAGTGCGTTGTTTATCTCCTGTCTGGCAGGTTACCTGTTAATGGTCACTTGATTGGATTACCTGGGGAGCCTGGCCAGTCTTTTGTAATGATAAATACTTAGTTCCTGAGCCAGGTCACAGGCTCATCCTATTCATACACAGACATACCCTTAAGACAGGACAAAATTAAAAAAATCCTTCCAGTAGCACCTTAAAGACCAACTAAGTTAGTTCTAGGTATGAGCTTTCGTGTGCATGCACACTTCTTCAGATACCGTGCATGCACACGAAAGCTCATACCTAGAACAAACTTAGTTGGTCTTTAAGGTGCTACTGGAAGGAATTTTTTTATTTTGTTTTGACTATGGCAGACCAACACGGCTACCTATCTGTAACTGGAACCTTAAGACAGGATTTGTGAACAAAAAAGACAATGGGGAGGCTTTTCCATTTTCCTTCGACCTTGCAGAGAAATATTTGAGGTCAATTTGGGAGGGACAAAATGGTTTCAGGACTTTTTCTGTGGGGTTTCAGACATGTGGTTTATATATGCAGTTATGAACATTTTATACACACACACACACACACACACACACACACACACAGTGCTACCTCCAGTTACATACACTTTAGGTTACAGACTCCGCTAACCCAGAAATAGTGTTTCAGGTTAAGAACTTTGCTTCAGGATAAGAACAGAAATCGTGGTCCAGCGGCGCGGTGGCAGTGGGAGGCATTAGCTAAAGTGGTGCTTCAGGTTAAGAACAGTTTCAGGTTAAGAACAGACCTCCGAAAAAAATTAAGTACTTAACCCGAGGTACCACTGTGTGTGTATGTATATATATATATATATATATATAACCTTAATTTTTTTTATTTCAAGGGGAACAGTGGTCTCCTAGCAACTGTCAGCACCATTAACAAACTACAACACCTATATTTTTTTTTGCAGGGAAGGGGAGGCATTACTGTTTATAATAGTAATCATCGTGTTTTAAATGCATATAGTAGGTGAATGCCACCCTATGTTCTATCACAAACGTGTCCCAAGTTGCCCCTTTGCCTTCCCCTTTGAGTCCCCAGTAACATTCTCTTAGTAGATGAGAGAGGCGCTCTTGGGAATCATAGGAACAGAACTACCTAAATTGTACAGTGGTACCTCGGGTTACATACGCTTCAGGTTACAGACTCCGTTAACCCGGAAATCGTGCTTCAGGTTAAGAACTTTGCTTCAGGATGAGAACAGAAATCGTGCTCTGGTGGCGCGGTGGCAGCAGGAGGCCCCATTAGCTAAAGTGGTGCTTCAGGTTAAGAAAAGTTTCAGGTTAAGAACGGACCTCCGGAACAAATTAAGTACTTAACCTGAGATACCACTGTATAGCAATTTATTCATTTATGTGACTACAGCGGCAAGAATATTACTTTCCGCAAAATGGAAAGAAATCCCAGCAAAGGAAAAAGGAATACAAAAACTTATGGAAACGGCAAAACTTACCGGAAGAATAAGAATTCAAGAAAACAAACTTTTATAAAAGAATGGAAATGGTTTATTGAATATTTACAGATAAATTGTAAACAGATAAAAACACTGGCAGGATTATTGTAATAACCTGCAGCTACATTAAGAGTACTGTACACTGGTACCTCTGGTTATGTACTTAATTCGTTCTGGAGGTCCGTTTTTAACCTGAAACTGTTCTTAACCTGAAGCACCACTTTAGCTAATGGGGCCTCCCGCTGCTGCTGCGCCGCCGTTGTGCAATTTCTGTTCTCGTTCTGAAGCAAAGTTCTTAACCCAAGGTACTATTTCTGGGTTAGCTGAGTCTGTAACCTGAAGCATCTGTAACCTGAAGCGTATGTAACCCGAGGAGCTAAACAAATAAGTTAAGTTAATTTGAATATGCAGAAGATATTTAAAATAAAAATAAATTTAAGGAATCACAGAAAGCGGGGGAAGGAAGTCAAGATTTAAAATGTCAAAATGATTGTAAAATCAGTGAAATGTATATATCTGAATAGTATAATTTTTTTTTTAAAAAAAAAAAGATTATTGGGAGAGGCGCCTTGCCTGGAACCCTGGACAGCCGCTGCCAGTCAGTGTAGACAACACTGCGCTAAATGGACCAATTTTCTGACTCTGCATATGGCATCTTCCTTTGTTAGGCTCACCCCAAACATCACCCCCCTCCGCCCCCAAAAGCCAGCAAGCTTGGGAGCTGTCCAGAATTCTTCACCAGAAACTTCCTTGCAGTTTCACGGATAATTTGGAATTTATTTATTTTCTCTCTTTTTTTTTTTAATAAATTTTTTATTAATTTCCAATTTTTAACAAACACAAAAATAACATAAAAACAAACACCAAAAAATCATAATTTCTTTACCTTATTTCCATAAACCTCTTTTCCCGGACTTCCCCATGCCTTCCCCTTTTTGCATCCTTCATTTTAACAATTGTTCAGCAACCCTTTTTAGCCAATTAAATATAAATTCATTCTCCTTTTCAATTTCACCCTAAACTAAATACAATTTACCGCTGCAATTCTACGTCTTCCTCTCCCTCAGCATTTTAGCACTCCTCAATTTTATAGTAACTCTTAAGATATATTTTAAACTTCTTCCAATCTTCTTCCACAGTCTCTTTCTCTTGGTCGCGGATTCTGCCGGTCATTTCTGCCAATCCCATAAAGTCGATCACTTTCGCCTGCCATTCCTCCAGCGTGGGTAACTCTTGTGTCTTCCAATACTTTGCTAGAAGAATCTTTGCTGCCGTAGTAGCGTACAAAAAGAAATTCTTATCCTTCTTCGGCACCAACTGGCCGACCATACCCAAGAGAAATGCCTCTGGTTTCTTGTGAAAGGTGCATTTAAGTACTGGAATTTATTTATTTTCTCTCCCTCCGCGCCTTTGCGCCTTTGCAAGGATTTTTCTCTCCCTCCGCGCCTTTGCGCCTTTGCAAAATCCACGATTGCTAGAGAGACTCTGTTTTCGTGTCTCTTTTTTTTTGCAAAGGGGGACGATAAACGGCGACGGCCACTTCCTGTTCCTTCCTCTCTCTCTCTGTCTCCTTTTCAATCGCTCCAGCAAAACCCATTTGCAAATCGGCGCTTGCAGGAGCTGTTCAGCAGAGCCGCTTCTTTTGCGCGCGTGTTGCTGCGCGCTGCGCTCTTGCAGGCGGCGCTGCGCCCGGAGGGCTTGCGGAGGTAGGAAAGTTGCTCCCCTTAAAATCATGCTTAGTCTTCTTTCTCTTTTCTCTTTTTTTCCAGTGGGGGAGGAGGAGAGACAAAAGGCGAGGTAGTGCAGCGAGGGGGGACAATAGGAAACTCCCCTCCCCGTCTTGGGTGGCTGGAAAAGCTGGATCGCAAATATTTAGATCTCTGTCTGGAACAGGGGAGGAGGTGGTGTTGTAAATAAAAAATATGCCCTTTCCCCTTATGGGGTATCCAAGAGCCCATATAGAGTCCTTACATAGGTTCCCTATTGGTAGGAGAAAATAACAGAGGTGGGAAAAGAGAAACCTTCATAATCCAGGATTATGGCAAAGGGGGCCTTTTTAAGGTTGCCAATGCAGGGTGCCAAAGCCTGATTTTGCTCTCGGACGGCGGCTGGATGCAGTGGCGTAGCGTGGGTTGTCAGCACCCGGGGCAAGGCAAGTAATTTGCGCCCCCTAACCCGTGGATTGGGTGGGACGCAGGTGGCGCTGTTGGTTAAAGCCTCAGCGCCTAGGGCTTGCCGATCGAAAGGTCGGCGGTTCGAATCCCTGCGGCGGGGTGCGCTCCCGCTGCTCGGTCCCAGCGCCTGCCAACCTAGCAGTTCGAAAGCACCTCCGGGTGCAAGTAGATAAATAGGGACCGCTTACCAGCGGGAAGGTAAACGGCGTTTCCGTGTGCGGCTCTGGCTCGCCAGAGCAGCGATGTCACGCTGGCCACGTGACCCGGAAGTGTCTCCGGACAGCGCTGGCCCCTGGCCTCTTAAGTGAGATGGGCGCACAACCCCAGAGTCTGTCAAGACTGGCCCGTACGGGCAGGGGTACCTTTACCTTTTACCTTTAACCCGTGGATTTGCGCCCCCTAACCCTAACCCCAGATGTTGCGCCTGGTGCGGCCGGGCCCCCCTGCACCCCCCCACGCTACGCCACTGGCTGGATGTGCAGAAATGTGCAAGAAAAAAGCAGGTGTGGAGCTTTTTTGCCACACAGGGACAAAGACGCCTGCAGATCAGGATGCTGTCCAAAGGCACAGCTGCAGGCTGTGTTGGAAAAGTTGGCAACCCCTCCTACCTACCCTCTTCCTCCTCCTTTTAAATGCAGGTCGATCTGAGAAATGCCCCAGGGAACGGCCAGAGTTCAGTGGCGGAGTAGCCGTCCTGCATGCAGAAGGTCCAAAATCCTTGCCATCTCCGCTGGCAATGAAATCCCGGAGAGCAGCTGCCAGTCAGTGTAGACAATACTGAGCTCAGTGAATAATAATAATAATTTATTATTTGTACCCCGCCCATCTGGCTGGGTTTCCCCAGCCACTCTGGGCAGCCTCCACAGAGACCAAAAATACACTAAAAGGTCACACATTAAAAACTTCCCTGAACAAGGCTGCCTTAAGATGTCTTCTGAATGTCAGGTAGTTGTTTATCGCTTTGACATCTGATGGGAGGGTGTTCCACAGGGAGGGCGTCACTACTGAGAAGGCCCTCTGCCTGGTTCCCTGTAGCTTTGCTTCTCGCAATGATGGAACCGCCAGAAGGCCCTCAGCACTGGACCCCAGCGCAGAACGATGGAGGTGGAGATGCTCCTTCAGGTATACTGGGCCGAGGCCGTTTAGGGCTTTCAAGGTCAACACCAACACTATGAATTGTGCTCGGAAACGTACTGGGAGCCAATGTAGACCTTTCAAGACCGGTGTTATGTGGTCTCGGCAGCCGCCCCCAGTCACCAGTCTAGCTGCTGCATTCTGGATTAGTTGCAGTTTCTGGGTCACCTTCAAAAGTAGCCCCACGTAGAGCGCATTGCAGTAGTCCAAGCAGGAGATAACCAGAGCAGGCACCACTCTGGCAAGACAGTCCGCAGTTTAGCTCCGGTACATGACAGCTTCCTGTTTCTCTGTACAAGGCAAGCGGAAGCTCCTAGGTTCGAGCCTCAATGGCCTCTCCAGTTACCGTGTGGTCCTCAGACAAAGGGCAAGATGTGGATTTAATTAATTAAATAATAGCAATAATACTGTTCTGCCTGAAACCCCCGGAGAGCTTCTGCCAATCAGTGCAGTTCTCAGTCGGATGGGCCAATGGTCCAGAACTCTGTTACAAGGCGGCACATCACTGACACGGGAACAAAACTGGAAGCTGCCTTATTCCACGTCAGAAAATCAACACTGACTGGCAGAGGCTCTCCAGGGTTTGGGGCAGCAGCTTTTCCCGTTCTTGCCCAGGGGCACCGGAAATCGCACCCGGGATAAGGCAGACGCTCCGGCCCTGAGCTACGGTGCTTCCAGGAACCAGGCAGAGGGCCTTCTCGGTGATGGCGCCCACCCTGTGGAACGCCCTCCCATCAGATGTCAAGGAAATAAGCAACTCTCTGACTTTCAGAAGACATCTGAAGGCAGCCTTGTTTAGGGATGTTTTTAATGTTTGATGTTTTATCGTGTTTTAAATATTTTTAGGGGAGCTGCCCAGAGTGGCTGGGGAAGCCCAGTTAGATGGGCAGGGTATAAATAAAGAAATAATAATAATTAATAATAATAATAATAATAATAATAATAATAATAATAATAATTTCCCCCCACAAACTTGAGTCAGCCCTAGTTTTAAAGGGCCTCTTGGGAGAAGCTTGCAGATTAGTGTGTATGAGGTATAAGGGGCAGCCTTGGGGAAAGTTTTTGGGGAGCGAGTTCCTGTGGCCCTTTCATAACTTATCCTTTGCTTCGGAGGTCATTGCAATGTCAAGTGTTGCATATTCAAAAGAGCATCTTTTGTGTCTGGGTGAATTAATGTGGGCTAACGGTCATTCCGTCAGGATGCAGGTGGCGCTGTGGGTTAAACCACAGAGCCTGGAACTTGCGGATTAGAAGGTTGGCAGTTCAAATCCCCGCGACGGGGTGAGCTCCCGTTGCTCGGTCCCTGCTCCTGCCAACCTAGCAGTTCGAAAGCACGTCAAAGTGCAAGTAGATAAATAGGTACCGCTCCGGCGGGAAGGTAAACAGCTTTTCTGTGTTCTGCTCTGGTTCTCCAGAAGCGGCTCAGTCATGCTGGCCACATGACCTGGAAGCTGTACACCGGCTCCCTCGGCCAATAAAGCGAGATGAGCACCACAACCCCAGAGTCAGCCAGGACTGGACCTAATGGTCAGGGGTCCCTTTACCTTTACCGGTCATTCCTGGAATCTATCCAGGTCAAATAGGGTTTGCTACCTCAAAAGCGCAGGAACTGGGTTGGTTTTGGGGGTGGGGGGTGAGCTGCAGGCCGATGCACAGGAAGGTAGTACATGGTCTTTGCTCCTGGAAAAGGAGAATCGCCATAGCTGTGGTGAAGCATCTCCACGATCCCCAACATCTTGAGGTAGGACTGAGAATGTTCCCTGCCTGGAACCCAGGGGAACAGGGCTTGATTAACCATTAAGCAAAATAAGGCTGTGCTCAGGGCATCAAGGGAAGGAGGCCTTCACAGAAATTTCACATTGTCGGATTTTTAGCATTAATGATCCCAAATTGCTCAGCTGAGTGTTCCATTTTCTCAGTTGAAGTGTATTAAAAGTCCCAACTGCACAGCTAGGCAACAAGGCAGGCTGGGTGCCTTTTCTCTATCCTTAAGTATAGAAGCAGATGTGTTATGTAAGACTAGTTTGGAGGATCTGATCAAAAACTTTGCAACTAGAAAAAGTAGGGGATTTTAAAAAAACATATAAACGAAGTGGAAGTATACGAAAATAAACATTGTTCTCCATTTTTCCCATTGTTTCGTTTCATTTTGGAAAATACAATTTTATTTTGTGGTTTACAGTGGTACCTCTGGTTAAGAACTTAATTCATTCTGGAGGTCCATTCTTAACCTGAAACTGTTCTTAATCTGAGGTAACACTTTAGCTAACGGGGCCTCCTGCTGCCACCACCACGCGATTTCTGTTCTCATTCTGAAGCAAAGTTCTTAATCCAAGGTACTATTTCTGGGTTAGCGGCATCTGTAACCTGGGGTACCACTGTATTATTGTTTATTCTATTGTTTCTATTTTGAATTAGATCTCTTTGGGGGCCTCTAAAGGTCTTAATCTGACCCTGCAGGAGAGCCACTGCCAGTCAGTGTGGGAAATACTGAGTTAGAGGCCTCGGTCCAGTATACCTGAAGGAGCGTCTCCACCCCCATTGTTCTGCCCGGACATGGAGGTCCAGCGCTGAGGGCCTTCTGGCGGTTCCCTCGCTGCAAGAAGCCAAGTTACAGGGAACCAGGCAGAGGGCCTTCTCGGTAGTGGCACCCGCCCTGTGGAACGCCCTCCCACCAGATGTCAAAGAGAAAAATAACTACCAGACTTTTAGAAGACATCTAAAGGCAGCCCTGTTTAGGGAAGCTTTTAATGTTTAATAGGTTATTGTATTTTAGTGTTTTGTTGGAAGCCACCCAGAGTGGCTGGGGAAGCGGGGTATAAATAATAAATAATAAATTATGATTATGATAATGATTATTATAGAGGGACCCATGGTCAAACTCACCTGTGGCACAGAGAATGAGTCCTGTTTAGGTCGCTTCTCACTCTCGTTTTCCTTTTTTAGCCTGAAAAACATATCTTTCAAAGAAAATTCCCGCCGCCGGAGAACAAATGAGTGACAGCAAAGAGGAGGCCACCGAGACGAAAACCCCCGACCTCATGGAAGCGTGTGGGCCCTTGCTGGAGGCGCCCGACGGCCTTTCCGGCTTTCACGACATGGAAGGCATCTGTGAGATCAGCCACCTCCCGGAAGGCCCGCCGAGCCTCCTCCCCGTCTTGGACGAAGGCGGCTCGGTCGAAGGGACCTCTTACATCTGCACCGAATGCGGGAAGAGCTTCTGCAGCATCTCGAGCCTCATCAGCCACCAGAAGAGGAACCACTCGGGGGAGAAGCCCTACAAGTGCTCCGACTGCGGGCGCAGCTTCCACCAGAGCTCGGACCTGGTGAAGCACGAGCGGATCCACACGGGCGAGAAGCCGTACCAGTGCTCGGTGTGCGAGAAGCGCTTCAACCAGCGCTCCTACCTGATCGTCCACGAGCGCTTCCACACGAAGGAGAAGCCCTACAAGTGCTTCCTGTGCGGCAAGAGCTTCTGCTCCAATGCCCACCTCATGACGCACCAGAGGACCCACACGGGCGAGAGGCCTTACCAGTGCCCCGACTGCGGGAAGCGCTTCAGCACCAGCTCGAACTTCGTCAACCACAAGAAGACCCATACGGAGGAGAAGCCGTTCAGCTGCTCCCTCTGCGAGAAGAGCTTCAAGCGCAGCTCGAACCTCATCCAGCACGAGAGGACCCACACAGGCGAGAGGCCCTACACCTGCTTGACGTGCGGGGAGAGCTTCGCGTCCAACTCAGGCCTGGTGAAGCACCAGAGGAGCCACACGGGCGAGAGGCCGTACAAATGCTCCTACTGCGGCAAGAGTTTCAGCCAGAGCATGATCCTCACGCAGCACGAGAGGACCCACACGGGCGAGAAGCCTTGCAAGTGCCTCATCTGCGGAAAGAGCTTCCGCTCCAGCTCCGACCTCGTCAAGCACAAGAGGACCCACACGGGCGAGAAGCCCTACAAGTGCTCACTGTGCGGAAAAAGCTTCACCACCAGCTCGGACGTGGTGAAGCACGAGCGGACCCACACGGGTGAGAAGCCCTACAAGTGCGGCACCTGCGGGAAGAGCTTCAGCCAGAGCGCACACCTCATGCAGCACCAGAGGATCCACACGGGGGAGAAGCCGTACATGTGCCTCGTCTGCGGGAGGTGCTTCACCTGCAGCGCGCACCTCGTGGTCCATAAAAGAACCCACAAAGACCGGGAGGCTTTGCAAGCCTAAACTCTTCTGGCCTTTAGGGGTTTCTTTTGGGGGGGTGTGGGGAGGGCTTCCTGCAGGATAGGGAATGGAAACGGCTTTACTCCCCATAGTTGAGCAGCAAAGATCCCATGCAAAAAAAAAAAAAAAAGAGGGGGGAATCTTAGGAGCATAGCTGTCAACTTTTTCCTTTTCTTGCAAGGAATCCTATTCGGAATAAGAGAATTTCCCTTAAAAAAGGGAAAATGTTGACAGCTATGCTTAGGAGCAAACTATGCAGTTGCTTAAGCCAGACTTTTATAAAAACAATGTGGAGCCTGTTTTTAGAGGAGTGTGTGAAGCAGAGAAACTTAGTACAGTGGTACCTCGGGTTACAGGCGCTTCAGGTTACAGGCGCTTCAGGTTACAGGCGCTTCAGGTTACAGACTCCGCTAACCCAGAAATAGTACCTCAGGTTAAGAACTTTGCTTCAAGATGAGAACAGAAATCGTGCGGCGACGGCACAAGGCCCCGCTAGCTAAAGTGGTGCTCCGGCGGGAAGGTAAACGGCATTTCCATGCACTGCTCTGGTTCGCCGGAAGCGGCTTAGTCATGCTGGCCACATGACCAGCTGTACACTGGCTCCCTCGGCCTGTAAAGCGAGATGAGCGCCGCAACCCCAGAGTTGGCCACGACTGGACCTAATGATCGGGGGTCCCTTTACCTTTACCTCGGGTTACGGACACTTCAGGTTACAGACTCCGCTAACCCAGAAATAGTACCTCGGGTTAAGAACTTTGCTTCAGGATGAGAACAGAAATCATGCCCTGGTGGCGCGGCGGCAGCAGGAGGCCCCATTAGCTAAAGTGGTGCTTCAGGTTAAGAACAGTATCAGGTTAAGAACGGACCTCTGGAACGAATTCAGTACGTAACCAGAGGTACCACTGTAACCAATTTAATTGTATTATGCATGGGGGCGGAAATTCCTGCCCAGCTAGGAAAGAAGCCATAACATTTCCACACAGGCCTGTTCCTGTACTTCGCTGAGTAGCGCAGGCGGTAACCTCAAAGTGAACCTGACCAGGTTTCTCGTCGCAGTCAGTGGACCCCCGGCCTGTTTTTAGGGCAAATGGGGCACCATCCCACCAACCTCCATCCTTGACCTGCCTTCCCACTTGCATCCAGTCCAAGGGGTGGCGCTGTCTGTCGGCTTCTTCCTCCTTGGTCTCAGTGTGGCCCTTGTAGAACTCTGTAAGAGGGGATCAAGGCCAGCGTTAGTTGGCTGTGCCTGTCGCTGGCTCTCTGGCGCCACCTACTGTCGGCCTCCCTGCCTTCCGCCCTACCAATACCAATGGAACCCAGCGACACATTCGTGCAAGGGATCAGAGCATATATTGTGCTAAGGCACTCTGGGTCATGGGATTTTGGGTGCGGAGGAGAGACCTAGCTGCAAGAGCAACTGCAGGCGGGGAAGCAGCTACAGAATCGAACCGTCGGTGCAAAAAATAAATAAATGGGTTTTTCATGCATTACTATATGTTATTTCATGGTAATAAATAGATGGTTGTTTTGTGTGCAGGCCTTCTTTATCAAGAGTCCTAACCTGTGCATCAGTACCTTGGGTCATGTGTGTTTTGCAGCATTCTGACCCAGACCCAAACTGCTTGATTCCCCAATATGAGGACCACACTTAAATTTTTGCTCATTAAAAATTCCTTTTGTGGGGAGAGGAAGTTTCATGACACTCCCCGTTTGCTCATTTCTTATACACGTGCACACACACACACACACACACATCACTGTCCTTTACCATTTTGATACCAAAAACACACAAATAAAACACACAAGAGCTTCTTTCTGAGGCAGCCAGGGGTCACCTTTAGGTAGTTTGATGTTTTCATGTCACATAGCCAATTGGATTTGGCTATGTGAAATCACAAAATGGGGACTGTGCTTTCTATATACCGACATTTGTTTTATCCCATTTTTTCGGGATTATTGGAGCTCTTGCCCAAGCATGGCACATACATGCAATTTGTAGGGTGTTTTTGTAACTCCACCTGTCGCATCGTTTAAGGTCAGCCTTCTAAAACAAGAGGCGATGGCGATCAGGCTGGAATCAGAAGTGGACCCTGAAAGCGGCTGGGGCGGCTGTTAACCAGCTTTGTGTTCTTGCTCTGCCAGTGGCAATTTCCCAGAGATGCTTTGCTGACATCACCATGCTGTGGGTGTTCCTGCTCCCCTGACAAGGGGCAGCCAATCCAGTTGAGGCAGGGAAATGCAGGTTGCAGTGATGTCACTTTATGAGGATACTGGAGAAAAAGAGGAGGAGATTGGGGACACTGGAAGCTTCCTTATGCTGATTCAGACCCTTGTTCCATCTAGCTCAGTATTGCCCGCACTGACTGGCAGCTGCTGGGTTTCAGACAGGGTTCTCTCCCAGCTCTGCCTGGAGATGCCAGAGATTAAAGCTGAGACCTTCTGCTGGGCTGTGAACTCTCCCCTGCTGTTTTTCATGCAAATGGGGGTGTCTGTTTCCAAACTTAAAAAAATATATTGTGGAGCTGGAAACACTTAAGGAAGAGGGCAAACAAAATGATTAAGGGGAGCTGGGGTTTTGTTTTTTTAAGAAAACATTTTATTTAACAAAATTTAATCAACAAAAAACCTCTATGCAGTTTACATAATATACACAATATTTTTTTAAAAAGCACAAGATGAAAAGTTAACAAGGAGTTGACATGCAATTTATCAAGGGGTAAAATTAAGTTTTAAGATAAGCAAGACATGTTGAAATTTGGACATGGGAAGCTGGCTAATTCTGAGTCAGACCAATGGTCCACATAGCTCTGTACAGTTGGTTCTAGAACCTTGGTTCTTGAACACCTTGCGAGCTGGACGTTTTGGCTCCTGAATGCCGCAAAGCCGGAAGTGAGTGCTCCAGTTTGTGAACATCATTTGGAACCTGAATGTCTGACACGGCTTCCATGGCTTCCGATTGTTCTTCTGTTAGCAGCTCTTCATAAGTTGCCCATTCACTCTTTATGTTTAATTTTTTTTTCAAAGGCTATTATCGTTGCTTTTCCCCCCTAAAAATGTTTTGGGGTACTCTCATTTTGACTCAAGAAAATCACTGGGAAAGGAAAGGAAGCCGCCGGCAGAGGTGGTAACAATGAAACTGACTAATCACCGTGCTAGATTCCAACTCCTACCTCACACATTAAACACTTGCTTCCCTCGTGACAGGAAAGGAGGCTGCCATCGGGGGTAGCAATGGAACTGACGATTCGCCGCACTGGAGAAGAAACTAATTTTTATTATTTTAGTTTCTTCTCCCGTTAGATTCACAAAATGTTTAGGGGTATGCGTACCCCTGCATCACCCCAGAAAGAAAGCATTGGGTATTATAGTGTTTTAAATAGATGGTGCAAATGTAGCCCTAATGAGCACCAGCCGCCACTACTGGCAGAGAGAAAATGGCTAGGGAGAGGTTTTTCTCCCTCATCAGCTTGGACCCCAAGGCTGAAGCTGAACAGCAGGCGATTCAGAGCAGGCGAAAGGAAAACTTGCACAATTTAAAAAATGGCATTTGCTGACACAAGCTGTGGTGATGGCCGCCAAATTGTGGATGGCTGTGAATGAAAAAGAAATCAGTGGCTGCTAGTATAGTCTGAGGCGGCGCATGAGGCTACCATCTTGCTCGCTCTGGTCACTGGGATAATAGGTGGCCATTTGGGAGCCATCTTGTGTGTGAGAGAAATCCCTATTTCCCTCACAGAAATGAGGGTTTTTCCTAACAATTCTCGACACACCGAACAAACACCACTTGCCAGGATTCTTTGGGGGAAGCCATGATAGTTAGTGTGATATGATAGTGCTTTAAATGTATGTTGCAGATGTGGCACAAGTTTTTGCCCTCTTCACATATCTAGGGGAGATGCTATCCCTCAGTCTTTTCCTCACAGAGCTTGTTTCCAAATCCCTCAAGCATCCTCATTGTCTTCTGAGCTACTTCCAATTTGTCTTCATCCTCCTTAAAAGTGTGGCAGCCAAAAGACTGACCCCAGATGAATTCTGGGTTACCGCAGAATAAACTCCTTTTTGAGTATTGTATAGGAATTATGAGGCAGATTTCTTTAAAGATGCAGGCCTTTGTCCTGTTTCCAAACGGACCATTCCACCCTGAATTTCCCCCAGCACTTCAAACTACACAAGAGCGTATTTATTCAAGTAAGGGATCATGGTTGTACATGGTTGACACAAAATTAAACATTCCAGGCATTACAGGGAGGGGGAACCTGTGGTTTTCCACTGGTTTGGTTGGACTCCAACTCCTATCAGCCCCAAGCAGCATGGCCAATGGCCAGGGATGATGGGAGTTGGAGTCCAGCACCATTTGAAAGGCCACAGGTTCACCCTGTCGGAAATCAAGCCCATATGAGGAGAAACTGGCAACTCTCCCAGGCACCCGGCTTGATCTCCTGTTGACCTCCCTGGCTGCATTCCCCAGCAAGATCCAGGCTAGGTCTCCCGGGGCTAAGATCCAAGAAGTAACTGAACGACTGCAAGGAATCATAAAACCCACTGACAAATACCCCTTCCTCTTGGTTCATGAGGGAATCAATGACACTGCAAGCAATAGCCTCCAGAAGATCAAAAGAGACTATGAGGCTCTGGGCAGGAAATTGAAGCAATTAAATGCACAAATTGTCATCTCATCTGTCCTCCCAGTTGAACGACGTGGCCCAGGGAGAGAGAGAAAAATAGTGGAAATGAACAGCTGGCTTCGCAAATGGTGTAAACAGGAACGGTTTGGATTCTTAGATCACGGACTGCAGTTTCTTGAAGATGGACTTCTGGCAAGAGATGGGCTGCACCTCACAACGGTTGGGAGGAATGTTTTTGCCAAAAATCTCAGAAACCTCATCAGGAGAGCTTTAAACTGACTAATGTGGGGGAGGAAGACAGTACTCCTGAAAGTAGGAGTCTATCAATTGATGAAGATGATCATCCAAATGTCATAGACCAAATGGAGCAAACAGTACGCAGACCTAGTGGTGGGAGGAAAAAATCCTTAAATAAGAGACACGGGGGAATGATTAATGGACTTCAATGTCTGTACACTAATGCGCAAAGCATGGGTAATAAACAAGATGAGCTTGAGCTCTTGGTACAGCAAACTAAATATGACATAATAGGCATCACTGAAACTTGGTGGGATAAGTCCCACGATTGGAATGTAATAATGGAGGGTTACAATCTATTTCAGAGAAACAGACCAGACAAGAAAGGAGGAGGAGTGGCGTTATATGTCAGGGATGTGTATACCTGTGAAGAGATCCAAGATTTAGAACCTCAAAGCCAAAGTGAGAGCATTTGGGTCAAAATTAAGGGAGAGATGAATAACAGGGACCTCATTGTGGGAGTTTACTATAGATCCCCAAGCCAAACGGAGGACATAGATGATGCCTTCCTGGAACAGATGGCCAAGCATGCAAAAGGAGGGGAGATAGTAGTAATGGGGGACTTCAATTACCCAGATATTTGCTGGATGTCAAACTCAGCCAAGAGCATAAGGTCAAACAGATTCCTCACTGGCCTTGCAGACAACTTCGTTGTCCAGAAAGTGGGAGAAGCAACAAGAGGAACAGCCATTTTAGACCTGGTCCTAACCAATGTTGATGACCTGGTTAGTGGGGTAGAAGTGGAAGGATCATTAGGCGTGAGTGATCATGCTCTTCTGAAGTTTACTATACAGCGGAAAGGAGCAGCCAAGCATACTAGGACTCAATTTCTTGACTTTAGGAAAGCCGACTTCATAAAACTTAGGGAAGTGCTGGGTGAGATCCCATGGACAGTAATATTAAAAGGAAAGGGAGTTCATGATGGCTGGGAGTTTGTTAAGAGAGAGATAGTAAAAGCACAACTTCAGGCAATACCAATGAGACGGAAACATGGAAGGTGCCTAAAGAAGCCGGGGTGGCTATCTAAAGAACTTTTAACTGAGTTAAGATTAAAAAAGGATGTGTACAAAAAATGGAAAAGGGGGGAAACCACCAAAGAGGAATTCAAACAAATAGCCATCACGTGTAGACACAAAGTCAGAAAAGCTAAAGCACAGAATGAACTCAGGCTTGCTAGAGAGGTTAAAAGCAACAAAAAAGGCTTTTATGGGTATGTTCGTAGCAAAAGGAAGAACAAAGAAACAGTGGGGTCACTCAGAGGAGAAGATGGTGAAATGCAAACAGGGAACACAGAAAGGGCTGAACTCCTCAATGCCTTCTTTGCCTCAGTCTTCTCCAATAAAGAAAACAATGCCCGACCTGAAGAATTTGGAGCAAATGATTCAGCAGAGGAAACACAGCCCAGAATAACTAAGGAGATAGTACAAGAATACTTGGCTAGTTTAGATGTATTCAAGTCTCCAGGGCCAGATGAACTGCATCCAAGAGTATTAAAAGAACTGGCAGATGTGATCTCAGAACCACTGGCAGTCATCTTTGAGAATTCCTGGAGAACAGGTGAAGTCCCAGCAGACTGGAGGAGGGCAAATGTTGTCCCTATTTTCAAAAAGGGGAAAAGAGAGGACCCAAATAATTACCGCCCAGTCAGTCTGACATCAATACCAGGGAAGATTCTGGAGCAGATCATTAAGCAAACAGTCTGTGAGCACCTAGAAAGGAATGCTGTGATCACCAATAGTCAGCATGGATTTCTGAAAAATAAGTCATGTCAGACTAACCGATCTCGTTTTTTGACAGAATTACAAGCCTGGTAGATGAAGGGAACGCAGTGGATGTAGCCTACCTTGATTTCAGCAAGGCATTTGACAAGGTGCCCCATGATATTCTTGTAAAGAAGCTGGTAAAATGCGGTCTTGACTATGCTACCACTCAGTGGATTTGTAACTGGCTGACTGACCGAACCCAAAGGGTGCTCCTCAATGGTTCCTCTTCATCCTGGAGAAGAGTGACTAGTGGGGTGCCACAGGGTTCTGTCTTGGGCCCGGTCTTATTCAACATCTTTATCAACGACTTGGATGATGGACTAAAGGGCATCCTGATCAAATTTGCAGATGACACCAAACTGGGGTGGCTAACACCCCAGAGGACAGGATCACACTTCAAAACGACCTTGACAGATTAGAGAACTGGGCCAAAACAAACAAGATGAATTTTAATAGGGAGAAATGTAAAGTATTGCACTTGGGCAAAAAAAAATGAGAGGCACAAATACAAGATGGGTGACACCTGGCTTGAGAGCAGTACATGTGAAAAGGATCTAGGAGTCTTGGTTGACCACAAACTTGACATGAGCCAACAGTGTGACGTGGCAGCTTAAAAAGCCAATGCAATTCTGGGCTGCATCAATAGGAGTATTGCATCTAGATCAAGGGAAGTAATAGTGCCACTGTATTCTGCTCTGGTCAGACCTCACCTGGAGTACTGTGTCCAGTTCTGGGCACCACAGTTCAAGAAGGACACTGACAAACTGGAACGTGTCCAGAGGAGGGCAACCAAAATGGTCAAAGGCCTGGAAACGATGCCTTATGAGGAACGGCTAAGGGAGCTGGGCATGTTTAGCCTGGAGAAGAGGAGGTTAAGGGGTGATATGATAGCCATGTTCAAATATATAAAAGGATGTCACATAGAGGAGGGAGAAAGGTTGTTTTCTGCTGCTCCAGAGAAGCGGACACGGAGCAATGGTTCCAAACTGCAAGAAAAAAGATTCCACCTAAACATTAGGAAGAACTTCCTGACAGTAAGAGCTGTTGGACAGTGGAATTTGCTGCCAAGGAGTGTGGTGGAGTCTCCTTCCTTGGAGGTCTTTAAGCAGAGGCTTGACAACCATATGTCAGGAGTGCTCTGATGGTGTTTCCTGCTTGGCAGGGGGTTGGACTCAATGGCCCTTGTGGTCTCTTCCAACTCTATGATTCTATGATTCTATGATAGGCGATCCTTCTCAGCGTGAGAAGAACACCCCCCCCTCTTTCCTGCCCCCCCCCCCCGGGCAGGGGAAAGAGATAGACAGAAACGTATTTACATGCCTTTATTTCTGTCTTTGCAGCATTACAAAAAACATGACTGCTCTCTTCAAGCTCCAGCAGTCTAGTGGCAAACACTTCCTGGACAGGAACAAACAGAAGAGCTCATATTACACTCTGAGCTAATTCCGGTGCTTGGCACTGTGAATTGACTGTCCCTCTGATTCCCACGGGCAGTCCCAACATTCCCATCATGTTTACTTTTCAAGCTAGCACTTTGCAGCTGCATTGCATCCATATTGTAACCCAGCCTTCCAAGGATAGTGCAGCCTGGGAGAGAGAGCTTCCATTTCACAAAATGTGCACCAGCCTGGATGAAAGACAAAATGCTCATAGACCTGATGCATTTGGTTAATGGGCGATCTATCCGGAAGACAATTATATTTTGAGGTGTTAGTTGATCTAGCATGGTCATTCCTTCCTGTCTCTGTTTGCTTCCCCCCTCTATCTCTTGAACAGCCTTCAATCTGTTGGAAGGAAGTGATAATGACCTTTTTTCATGTTACATTGTTTGGAGAACCTGCGGCATGGGAAGAGGTGGCTAGCTGATAAATAATCTGCACATAGCTCGCTGGGCAAGGCATGTAGGTGAACAGGCTAGTTAGCTATAAATCAGATGGTTTTTGGGCAGAGTTCTTTGAAGCTCCCACACGAACTATCTCATGCTCTCTCTGCCACCGTATCTCTGTGGGCCGAATGAGAACAAGGACCACAGATGGCCCATCTCAGGTTTTGTCTCCAACCTTGAATGGAGCCTTGAAATGTCTCTGTGTGTGACCCCAATCTGTGCTTACATTCAGAGCACGCCGATACCACTTTAAACATCCGTGGCTTTCCCCGGAAAACTCCTGGGAGCTGCAGTGAAGGCGGCAGAGAGTTGTTGGAGAACCCCTACTCCCCTCACTAAGCTCCAGTTCTCAGAGTTGCCTGAGGAGGGTGATTGACTCTTAAACCACTCTGCAAATTGCAGGTCTGCAGGGCAAGCTAAAGACATTTTGGCTCCTGAGATGAACTACAAAATGGTGTCTCCCCTCGCTGCCAGGGAAGAAGGGGTGAGTGGCGATCTCCATCAGGAACAAGAGCGGAATCAAATCAACCTTTCCTTATGGTTGAAATGGGAATCAAAGGCTATTCGGGGGGCCCCCACTATGAATCACACTAGGTGGGTGCAGATCCCAGGAGGTCCCCCAGCCATTTCCGCCCTAGGGAGGAGTCTAGCAGCACCTCCTATTCCAAGAGGCCACAGTAGAGGCAGCACTGTGGGACGGTGTGACATGTGCCTCCTAGGTGGGTCATAAGGAAAGGGTTAAAATGAGTGTGATGTGATGGGCAAGTAGAAACTGAAAGGAGGAGTTAGAGTGAGAGTGGGAGTTGTGTGAAAGTCAGTGGAGTGTTGGGAGTTGAAGAAGGAGGAGGGAGGTTATAAGTCTGGGTTGGTCGAGTTGTGTGGTGAGAGAATGAGAGGAATTGTTAGGTGGAGTCAGATAGATAGTTGGGACAATCAGTTTGAAGTTGTTAGGAACGCATAGGACAGTTATGGAACTAAGATTAAGAAACTGACAAGAAAAATTAACTGAAACCATAAGCTTGTTCATGCCTAAAAATAAACTTGATTATTTGTTAACGTTAACAACTGACTGGACTCCGTGTGTCCCCGTGAGGAGAAACGGGTTGGTGGCAGAGAAGAGAAGAAAGCAATTACAGTAGTGGCACAGGGTCAATAGACCGTCAAACGTCCGGGGGCCCTGTGTGATCGCCACGGACGGCTGCCAAGGAGGCGGAAGATTTGTCCTCCAAGGAGTGTGCCTCAGCCATCGCTGTCACCAAGGTAGCAGCACATGATGGAGGCTGGATCAGCTGCCCCTGTGGATCCTGCTGTCTGAAGCAATCAGCTCACCTTGCCTCATGGGTGGGCCAGCCCTGCTGCTCTGTGAGGGAAATGGCAGATAGGACGTAATTATTGACATCCCTTTTTTAAAAATAATATTTTATTAAATTTTCAACAAAAATAAAAATAAAACAAACAACAACAACCACAACCACAAACAAGGAAAAATATCCATCCAACCGGTCAATCGAGATCTACTGGTCGACCGTGGGGCATCCCTGGTCGATTGTGTGATCCCACCCCGCCCCCAAAAGCTCAACAACTTTTTAATAGTGGGAGTAGATCGCAGTCTCTTAGGAGTTGGACATGCCTGCCGTAAGGCAAGGATGGGATCCAGAAGCCCTCCAGATGTTGATGGACTGCAACTCCTGGCCGGTGGACCATGATGGGAGATGGGAGCCCAGCGGCAGATGAAGGACCACAGGTTCCTCATTCCTGCGTTAAGGCTTCAACTTCTAAAAGGTGAGCCTAGCTACCTATTCTTTCTAGGGCTGATTTTCCAGTATCCAGTGGGGCAAATGGGCTACATGAAACACTAACCATGAAACACTAACCATGTGGACAACAGCCCTGCGCTGTGTGTTTAGAAGCTTATCTTTCTCTCTAACTAGCTGTACGTAGAGATCTGGAAGGCGGGGAATTCTCTATTAGGAATATGAGTTGCATGAAAAGAAGACTACCCTGTGACACAGATTTATAGGATTTCCAGTTCTGTGTAGAATCTCTGGTGTTTATTAAGATTTGTGTTGAGGTTCAATCTCTTCCGACAATTCAAGTATTGATAATGTTCCCATCTCCTGTAAAGTTCACTGTATGTCTATTACGGTGCAAACTCCCATTGTCCTCCTGTGTGAATGCTTTTGATGGCGGATAAGATACTGGCTCTGACTGAACCTCTTCCCACAATCCACACACTCGTGCAGCTTCTCTGTCGTGTGTCTCTTCTGGTGCCTGGTCAGGTACTGGCACACGCTGAAACTTTTCCCGCAGTCTAAGCATTCATACGGCTTCTCTCCTGAGTGGATTCTCTGATGGCTGAGAAGGTTAGATTTATTGGAAAACGTCTTGGTACAATCCGAGCACGTGTACGGCTTTTGCCCGGTGTGGATTCTCAGGTGGCTGAGAAGGTTGGATCGGTCCGAAAAGGTTTTGGAACAATCTGAGCATTTATAGGGTTTCTGCCCCGTGTGGATTCTCTTGTGGGTATTTAGGTGCGAGCTCCGACGGAAGCATTTCTCGCAATCAGGGCATTCGTAGGGTTTCTCTCCAGTGTGGGTTCTCTTGTGGCTGATAAGGTTTGAACTCAGCCGGAAGCTTTTCCCACAGTCTGAACATTCGTAGGGTTTCTCCCCGGAATGGGTTCGCCTATGGCTAATCAGGCCTGAGCTGCATCGGAAACTTTTCCCACACTCTGAACATTCGTACGATTTCTCCCCCGTGTGGGTTCTCCGGTGCCTATGGAGGTTGGAGCTCCGGCGAAAACTTTTCCCACAGTCAGAACATTTGTATGGTTTTTCTCCCGTGTGGGTTCTCTGGTGCCTGTAGAAGTCTGAACTCCAACGGAAGCTCTTTCCACAGTCTGAGCATTCATAGGGCTTCTCCCCGGTGTGGGTTCTCTGGTGCTTAGTAAGGTAAGCTTCGTCTCTGAACACCTTCCCACACACGTCGCACTTGTTCCTCCTTTTCCTGCTGTGGATTCTCTGATGCACTGTGATTTCGTGGAAGTGGCCGCCTTCATAAGCAATGGATTTGTTTGGCCATTCCTCCACTTTGTTCCCTTGCTCCCACTCTGGCCCATCCACGTCCCCATCGTCTTCTTCCACTGCCTGATGATCAGCAACTTCCATCAACACTCCATGTGGCCCCCTCTCATCCTTACCAGGCCATTCGTCAGCTCCTGAAATCAAGAGAAAAGGCGGATTAGTTTACGGCCAGGTTGCTCACCGGAGCAAGACGCTTTGAGCATATTATACTGATCCTGGTCCGACTACGCTGGCTACCAATTAGTTTCCGGGCCCAATTCAAAGTGCTAGTTTTGACCTATAAAGCCTTAAATAGAACAGAACTGCAATACCTCAAGGACTGCCTCTTTCCATATAAACCTACCCAGACCCTGGGATCTGAGGCCCTCCTTCGTGTGCCTCCTTCTTGAGTGGTTCGGAGGGTGGCAACATGAGAACAGGGCCTTCTCTGCAGTGGTTCTGTGTCTGTGGAATGCTCTCCCCCAGGGGAGAGTTCATTATACAGCTTTAGGCAGCAGGCAAAAACGTTCCTTTTTAACCAGGCCTTTGGTTGACCTGATCAACATCCTATACCCTTTTAAAAAGTGGCTCTTTTGGGGGCGGGGTGTATGTATTATTGGGTTATTGCTTTTATTTTTATTTTATATATTGTGATCTTTTTCGTCAACCACCCTGAGACCTCCGGGTATAGGGCGGTGTATAAATTCAATAAATAATATGATTGATTGATTGATTGATTGATTGCATTCATATTCCATCTTTTCCTCCAAGGAGCTCAAGGTGGCATGCAGTGGTACCTCGGGTTACAGACGCTTCAGGTTACAGACTCCGCTAACCCAGAAATAGTACCTCGGGTTAAGAACTTTGCTTCAGGATGAGAACAGAAATTGCACAGCAGCGGCAGTGGGAGGCCCCATTAGCTAAAGTGGTACCTCAGGTTAAGAACAGTTTCAGGTCAAGAACGGACCTCCAGAACGAATTAAGTTCTTAACCCAGAGGTACCACTGTATATGGTTTTCTTTCTCCCTATTTTATCTTTACAACAATTCTGTGAGGTAGGTTAGTGCCTTAGCAGTGGATTTATAATGGACTGTCCAAACATTGTCCTGATTTATTAGTTGTTAAGAGCTTAAGAAGGGACGCGGGTGGCGCTGTGGGTTAAACCACAGAGCCTAGGACTTGCCGATTAGAAGGTCGGCGGTTCGAATCCGACGACAGGGTGAGCTCCTGTTGCTTGGTCCCTGCTCCTGCCAACCTAGCAGTTCGAAAGCACGTCCAAGTGCAATTAGATAAATAGGTACCGCTCTGGCGGGAAGGTAAAGGGCGTTTCCGTGTGCTGCTCTGGTTTGCCAGAAGTGCCTTAGTCATGCTGGCCACATGACTCGGAAGTTGTACGCCAGCTCCCTTGGCCACTAAAACGAGATGAGCGCCGCAACCCCAGAAAACCACAAGCAGAAGACAAAGAGCACCACCGAACACCCCACAGCCGCAACTAAAATCCATGGACTGCTTACACTTACCAAGCGAGCTGACATCCTCCTGGACCTCTTGCTTGACCTCTCTGCACAGCGGCCTCTGTGTGATTTCCAGCGCAGCGTCATCTTCCACTGGGATATTTGCAGACACTTCCTGGATCAGCCTCTCTGTCCCCTAGAAACAATAGTGGAAGTTTTAGTTGAGGTAGCACAACAACAACAACAACAATAATTTATTACTTATATTATTATTTATTACATATATTACCGTATTTTTCGCCCTATAGGACGCACTTTTTCCCCTCCAAAAATGAAGGGGAAATGTGTGTGCGTCCTATGGGGCGAATGCAGGCTTTCGCTGAAGCCTGGAGAGCGAGAGGGGTCGGTGCACACCGACCCCTCTCGCTCTCCAGGCTTCAGGAAGCTATCCGCAAGCCTTGGGAGCCTGGCGCAACTTCCCGCTGGTCTCCCAAGTCTTGTGGACAGCAGCCTGCAGCCCGAAACCCGGGGAGCGCAACGGTGCACACCCCAGGCTTCGGGCAGATATCTGCAATCCTTGGGAGCCCGGCGCGACTTTCCGCCAGGCTCCCTAGGCTTGCGGATAGCAGCCTGCTTCCCAAAGCCTGGGGCGCGCTGAGCAGCATGCCCTGGGCTTCAGGCAGATATCCACAAGCCTGGGGAGACCAGCAGGAGTTCCCACCGGGCTCCCAAGGCTTGCGGATAGCAGCCTGTTCTGGGGGCTGGGGTCAGGGGAAGCTCAGGCTTCCCCCCCCCCAGCCCCGCGCATGGGGGAAAAAAAATAATTTCCCCCCTTTATTCCCCCCCCCCAAACTAGGTGCGCCCTATAGGGCGAAAAATATGGTATATTACCATCGTTCTGCTGAGGTCCAGCGCCAAGGGCCTTTTGGTGGTTCCCTCATTGCGAGAAGCAAAGCTAGAGAACCAGGCAGAGGGCCTTCTCGGAAGTGGCGCCCGCCCTGTGGAACACCGTCCCACCAGATGTCAAAGTGATAAACAACTACCTGACATTTAGAAGACATCTGAAGGCAGCCTATTTAGGGAAGTTTTTAATGTGTGACATTTTAATTTATTTTAAATCTTTTAATCTTTGTTGGAAGCCGCCCAGAGTGGCTGGGGAAACCCAGCCAGATGGGCGGGGGTACAAAATAATAATAATAATAATAATAATAATAATAATAATAATAATAATAATTTCCTGCCCATCTGACTGGGTTTTCCCAGCCACTCTGGGTGGCTCCCTACAGAATATCAAAAACACGATAAAACATCAAACATTAAAAACTTCCCTAAACAGGGCTGCCTTCCGATGTCTTCTAAAAGTCAAGTAGTTAAGAACTTTGCTTCAGGATGAGAACAGAAATTGTGCTCTGGCGGCGCGGCGGCAGCAGGAGGCCCCGTTCGCTAAAGTGGTGCTTCAGCTCAAGAACAGTTTCAGGTTCAGAACGGACCTCCGGAACGAATTACGTACGTAACCAGAGGTACCACTGTAGTTTAGTACAACATTTGTTTTTGGTTTTTTTTAATAATATTTATTAAAAATTTTCCAGAATAAAAAGGAAAGATAGCAAGAAAGAAAGAAAAAACAAATATGATTTACACTTGGTTTCAGTGGCATCTTTCCCGGACTTCCCCCCCCTCCCCCTCTTGTATTCCATTTCCCTTAAATTGATTCCACAGATTCTTACCCCAAATTTTAAAACCTTATTTGTAATTTTAAATAACCCATTTATTCCAAATTAATTTATCTTATTTATCTTAATGAACCATTTCTCCTTATATTTTATATAATTCCCTAAGATCGACCCCATTTCCCTTCCACGAATTCCCCTATTTTCAAACAACAAACATGAAAAAAGAAAAGAAAGAAATAATATATAATTTTACAGCCTTTGGATTCCAAATCTCCCCCCCCCCCCATTCCCCGGTTCCAATCCCCAAAGTTCATCCATTGTCTACTGCCAGCCTGGTGTATCCACGTCTATATCTCAACTCCACTTTGCCGTCTTTTGATAGCTTTTAATTTCAGAAAGTCCAATCTCGAAAAAACTCTCAGAAAAAGTCATTGTTCTTCCATCCAGACCTCTATGTTTAAGAGTCTAACTTAAATTCTATTTCTTGGTCCTTTTAAAGTCTGGATGTTCCAAATACTCCGGCTTCAAATTTGGTCCAGCTCTTATTCCTCAGGTTGCTTTTTCCTGTTCTGCTGCAGAAACCTTCTAATTCAGAAACTTCTTGTTCTCCACAGAGGCTTTTGTTATTCAGGAACATAACTTGCGTCAAGTCCCTTCCTTTCTTCAATAGATAAATCCATTGTCTCCTTTAGTATAGAAACCTCTGTAGACAAAATAATGCTTCATTTTTGCAGCTTTCCCAAGAGATAACAGATCCTGCTCAAATTCATAGTATTTTTCCACTTGCTGCTACTGTTGCAATGTCCCAGCCTCCCTCTAGAGGGAATATGGTAACTTAATTTCTTTCAAAATCAGACCCAAAAGTCAAATAACTTGTTGCCTTTATTTCCAATAATTTATGTCCAAATTGTAACAAATCTAACCAGCAAAGCCATCGTAACAAAGTTCTCTTTTATTTTCCTGCTTTGACAGCTACTTTGACAGCTGTCAAAGTTTCTGTGTCTCTTCACCAGTCTCTCATAGCGGATCGTTCCCGGTTCCCGGGGGGGGTTGCATTTTAGTTCCCACAAATCAGTCTTCTCCTCCAGCACAATTATTGTAATTTCCCTTCGTGAAGTTAAAAATTTTTCTCAGGTAAACAAGTTCATCTCTCGATCTTAGTTGTCAAATCCTTGCGTTGAGCCATCTACAACGGGGGGGCGGACTTCCTTTTTGCACTCCCCCCGCTCGCTACAAATTCAAAGATCAAATTTCCCTTTTAAGTCCAATCAATTTACTCACGGGTTGTTCCTTTTAGTCCAAATCCGAAATTTTCAAACAAGAAGTCGTTGCTCTCCGCCGAATGGCATGTGGCTTCGCTGGGCAGGGGAAGCATTGGACTCACAGCACCACACCCCCCCCGTCACCCGCTCCGCAGCCTTTAAAAAGGCTCCTTTGTGGGTCGGGGGGCGCAAACGGTGCCCGCCGAGTCACCAAGTCCATGGGCATCTCCGCCCATGGTTTTTGAGGGTCCCCGTGTCGCCGGCACGGCAGGACCCGACCCCTACCCAGCCGACTCCCTCCGGAGCTCGGAGGGAGTCCGCCATTCGGCGATGGCGCCGACCCGGAAGCCTAGTTTAGTACAACATTTGATTCAGATTTTTTTTTACTCTTGTTTTCCTCCTCTAAAAACTAGGTGCGTCTTATGGTCAGGTGCATCTTCTAGAGCAAAAATGCGGTACGTGTCTTTTGCGGTTGATGTTTGTATAGAAAATTGATTAAATAAATTAAAACAAACAAAAGAAGGGCCGTAGCTCAGCACTAGAACACCTGCTTTTCATGCAGAAGGGGGACACTAACGGGGACATCCCATCGCCAGAAGGGGCTCACCTGCTCTCTCTGCTGCTGTCCTTCTTCCCGTCTCAGCAGTAAGCTCTCTGCCAGAGTCACAGCCTGGATACAGGTCTCTGGGCCTTGTTCCGTCACCCGGCTCCGGATTTCCTGGGGAAGGACAGCCAGGAACTGCTCCAGGATGACCAGCTCCAGGATCTGCTCCTTGGTGTGCCTCTCTGGCTTCAGCCACTGGTAGCAAAGCTCCCGCAGCCGACTGTATGTCTCCCGTGGGCCTGCGGCTTCCTGGTAGGAGAAATGCCTGAAGCTCTGAAGCCGCCCTTCCAAGCTGCCAGGGAGCAGAGGAGCTGTTCTGCCGCCTGCTGGCGCAGGATGGGGAAGAAGAAGAGGGCTCCCCCATCCAGGATGAGGGCATTGCACGGCCTTGAGGAACTCTTGCCACTGGGCTTCCCAGCGCTCAGACGACAGGCCCTCTTCCGGCTCCTCTTTCATGCGCTGCGGAGGTGCCACCTCTCTGGGACTCTGTGTGAGGGTCCCCGCTTGAAGGATGCCAGGGGGTTGTCCTGCTCTCCCCGATCCCGTCTCCAGCTCCGGGCTCTCCGATTCCTGCTCCTCCATTTTCACCTCGGGATCCGGCCCCTTTGCTCCAGTGCAGCCTCGGACCGCAGGGCAAGGAGAGAGCAAATAATTCCGCCTCCTGCAGGATTTCAGTGCATGCCAACTGTTTTCTGCAAATGCCACAGAAATATATTCTGCCATGCGCTTTCAGTGCGTAGGGGATGTCGCCAAAGGACTACTCCAAACAGCCTGAAGGCTCTTTGTACTCCACATCTTCCGGAAATTTGAAGGATTTCCTCCTATTCCTGTTGGAAAGGGAAAGAAACTAAGCTTTCAACTTTCTTTTTATTTATACATTTTTATTAATTTTTAACATATTAATTAACATTCATAAAACAGCAATTCTCAGCTTATACAATTTTTTTGGGACTTCCGTCAACACCTCTGATGATTTCTGTACTTATCACTTATTATGCATTTCTTAATTTCATATTACCATTAGATATCTTTAACTAATAATTCTTCTCATTATCCTTTTTTTGGCAATATTTCTAATAATTCACCTTACAAAACTTCTTGCAAACCTACTAGCGTAATCTGTTCATGACACAATTACTTTTCAAATAGTCCGTAAATTTACTCCAGTCCTCTGAGAATCTCTGGTCCCACAGGTTTCAAATCCTTCCTGTTAGTTTATCTAATTCTGCATAGTCCATCAGTTTCATCCTCCATTCTTCTTTTATCGGTAATTCTTCTTGCTTCCAGTTTTGTGCCAGTAGTATTCTTGGTGCAATCATTGCATATAAAAACAACTTACAATCCTTTCTATTTATATCATCTCCTACAATGCCAAGTAAAAATGCTTCTGGTTTCTTAATAAATGTATACTTCAACATTTTTTTCATCTCATTATAAATCATTTCCCAGAAGTTTTTCACTTTTTTACATTCCCACCACATGTGATAAAACGTTTCTTCTTTTTCTTTACATTTCCAACATTTATTACCTAAGCTTTCAACTTTCATTCTAGTGCTTCTGATCTTGTGAACAGAATTTTATTGAATCAGGGCACAATCCTGTGCTCAGATTGGCTGGGCTGAGCGGCTGAGGCTCCAGCGGATTTCTGGCTCAGCCAGTTGGTTCCCGGCTCAGGCAGACATAAGTCTCCCATCCCATCTTAGTCGGGGCTCATGCCAGCGTAGACCCAGAAGAAACAGGGCAATCTGAGGGACTTACTCTGGGGAACTTACTCTGATCATAAACTTGTTCAGCTCGGTCACGTGACCTGGCAACCCAGCATCGGTTTCGCTGGCAAAAAAGGTGATAAAACTTAAGCCGCACAGTGGAAGTCCATGGGAGAGGGGGGCAATCCTCAGAAATCGTTACTAGGATTACCTGTCAGTTCCCTTTCCACAGCTCTGAAACAGCACCAAGGAACTTTGCAGGTGGCTTCTAATCACATACAGCGGAACCTCGGGTTAAGTACTTAATTCGTTCTGGAGGTCCATTCTTAACCTGAAACTGTTCTTAACCTGAAGCACCACTTTAGCTAATGGGGCCTCCCGCTGCCACCATGCCACAGCCGTGCGATTTCTGTTCTCATCCTGAAGCAAAGTTCTTAACCCGAGGTACTATTTCTGGGTTAGCGGAGTCTGTAACCTGAAGTGTATGTAACCCAAGGTACCACTGTACTGGTAAATTCAGGTTGCAAAATTACAGCTGAACCGGCTTCCCACTTTGATGCAACATCATCTAACCTTCAAATGAATGCTCTTTAAATTGCCAACGAATCGGGATGAATGCTCAATAAAGCGCCTTGTCTGGAGACACCCAAGCTGTGTACCGTGGTACCTCGGGTTACATACGCTTCCAGGTTACATACGCTTCAGGTTACAGACTCCGCTAACCCAGAAATAGTGCTTCAGGTTAAGAACTTTGCTTCAGGATGAGAACAGAAATCAGGCTCCGGCAGCGCGGCAACAGCAGGAGGCCCCATTAGCTAAAGTGGTGCTTCAGGTTAAGCACAGTTTCAGGTTAAGAACAGACCTCTGGAACATTTAAAGCACACACACACAACCACAAATAATCCTGGGAACTGTAGTTTAACCCCCCCCCATAGAATTACATTTCTCAGTACCCTTAACAAACTACTATTCCAAGGTTTCAGGGATGGGGGTGGAGAAAATGTGCTTTAGATGTACAGTTTGAATGCAGCTAAGGATCTTGAAGTCTGTGGTTATACCCTTGCCATAAACTGCTTTTAAATTTCTCCTCATCACCCTTGATCTAGGAAGGTATGGGGTCTCCCACCCCCTTAGTGCAACAAAAGCCCCCCTCCTCGTGTGTGTATCTATATTTTCCCCCTTATGTTTCCTTGCTAGGACCCATTGCAGTCATTCCAGCTGCGCTTTCTCTCGCCTTGCTAAGTTTTTAACACCAAAACGCCTTTCAGAAATCCGCCAGAGGGGAACAGCCTGAGTTGAGGGTGGGGTCCTGATTTCTTTTCTTTCTCCTCCTCCCCACCCGCAAAAATGAACAGGGCACTCCCACCCCCACCCAAGCCTATAAAAATAATAATATTATTTTTTGGAAAAATTACCTGCACTTGAGATCTGCTGCAAAGACTTCTTAAGACAGCATCACATTAACTCAAGAGCTGAAGGTACAAAAATTCAAAAGGTAGATGATCCCGGGCATAGAGTAGGGGGTGGGGAGGAGGAAGGGGGGTGAAGGAAGGAGAACCGGAAGGGACTTTGCACTATTTAAAGTCCCCCTTTCAGTCCTCTCTGGCAACCAGAGCTTCTTATTGGTTTTAACTCTTTCCAGGGAAGGTGGCTAGGCATAGATTCTTAAAAAAAGAGAGGAATTCCCTGAATTTGTCCTTGTTTTCATATGCTTTTACACCACTTGTGTTGTGTTATTAATGGTGTGGTTTATTGATTTTATATTGTGCACCGTTTAAGAGATTAAAAAAAAAAAACCAGAATAAGAGATTAAGTGGTTTATAAATGCTTTCACATAGGTTTAAAGCTGGTTGGCACTTGAGCCCTGTAGTTCGCCTCATTGCTTTCGCAGAGGGTGTCTTGAGAAAACCTCACCAGCTTCACCAAAGGAAATTAAGGTTAGTCAGGGCTCCTTTGTTTGCTGCACCTACATAGCTTTGGCCTGGGATCCTATCAGCTGTCATTTCTGAAGATTAAACCAGATTAAATCTTGTGCAGCAACAACAACAACAACAACAACAACAACAACAACAACAACAACAACAACAACAATTTATTATTTATACCCCGCCCATCTGGCTGAGTTTCCCCAGCCACTCTGGGCAGCTCCCAATCAGTGTTAAAAACAGTACAGCATTACATATTAAAAACTTCCCTGAACAGGGCTGCCTTAAGATGTCTTCTGAATGTCAGGTAATTCTTTATCTCTTTGACATCTGCTGGAAGGGCATTCCACAGGGAGGGCGCCACTACCGAGAAGGCCCTCTGCCTGGTTCCCTGTAGCTTTGCTTCTTGCAATGAGGGAACCGCCAGAAGGCCCTTGGCGCTGGAACTCAGTGTCCAGGCTGAACGATGGGGGTGGAGACGCTCCTTCAGGTATACAGGACCGAGGCCGTTTAGGGCTTTAAAGGTCAGCACCAACACTTTGAATCGTGCTCGGAAACGTACTGGGAGCCAGTGCAGATCTCTCAGAACCGGTGTTATGTGGTCCCAGCGGCCGCTCCCAGTCACCAGTCTAGCTGCCGCATTCTGGATTAATTGCAGTTTCCGGGTCACCTTCAAAGGTAGCCCCACGTAGAGCGTGTTGCAGTAGTCCAAGCGTGAGATAACCAGAGCATGCACCACTCTGGCGAGACAGTCCGCGGGGAGGTAGGGTCTCAGCCTACGTACCAGATGGAGCTGGTAGACAGCTGCCCTGGACACAGAGTTAACCTGCGCCTCCATGGTCAGCTGTGAGTCCAAAATGACTCCCAGGCTGCGCACCTGGTCCTTCAGGGGCACAGTTACCCCATTCAGGACCAGGGAATCCTCCACACCTGCCCACCTCCTGTCCCCCAAAAACAGTACTTCTGTCTTGTCAGGATTCAACCTCAATCTGTTAGCCGCCATCCAACCTCCAACCGCCTCCAGGCACTCACACAGGACCTTCACCGCCTTCACTGGTTCTGATTTAAAGGAGAGGTAGAGCTGGGTATCATCCGCATACTGATGAATGCAGGATGCTGCCTTGAACCCCATAAAGCCATTGCTCTCCCTAGCTCAGTACAGTGGTACCTCGGGTTACATACGCTTCAGGTTACATACGCTTCAAGTTACAGACTCCGCTAACCCAGAAATAGTACCTCGGGTTAAGAACTTTGCTTCAGGATGAGAACAGAAATCGTGCTCCGGCGGCGCGGCGGCAGCGGGAGGCCCCATTAGCTAACGTGGTGCTTCAGGTTAAGAACAGTTTCAGGTTAAGTACAGACCTCCAGAACGAATTAAGTTCTTAACCCCAAGGTACCACTGTATTATCGCCTTCCTCTGGCTTCTCCAGGGTGGCACCCGTGGGTTGTCGTGGCACCCACAGTGTGCCACCGATGGGCTTGCCAGGCTCTCCCCCATGTGATGCCACAATCCGTGAATGAAGCTGTTAAATAATCCCTGAATAATGATTAAGATTTTTTTTAAAAAAAAAAACCACCACATTTATTCATCCAACTCAGTCATTATAAATACATCCTGCAGCTGTGCAACTTGTTCAAGAGGACTGATTGTATAAGGAAAAGGATAAAACAGGCCTCTGTTATGGGGTGACTCATACAAATTTTTCATCCCTGCGTCTTTATGTTATTTAAATTCTGAATTAATACAGTACTGTACATATAGGTTCAGATCCATTATAGATGTCAGTACGAAGGAGCGGGCCTTTCAGTGGCTGGAGACCGGAGACAGAGAGGATTATGGGTAAGTGGAGGCAGCCATCTTGCGCAAGGACGCCTTGAGGAGGGAAATGCAGAGCCAGCACTTTAGGCGCTTCTGCTACCAGGAGGCCGAGGGGCCCAGAGGGGCCTACAGCCAACTCCAGGAGCTTTGCTTCCAGTGGCTGAAAGTGGAGCGGCACACCAAGGAGCAGATCCTGGAGCAGCTCGTTCTGGAGCAGTTCCTGACCGTCCTGCCGCCAGAGATCCAGAGCAGGGTGAGGGAGTGCAGCCTGGAGACCTGCTCCCAGGCGGTGGTCCTGGCCGAGGGGTTCCTTCGGGTGCAGCAGGAAACCCAGAGGCAAGTGAAAGAGGTGCGGTTGTCGGTCGGTATGTGTGAAACTCCCATCTGCATTATATATTTAAATCATCCTTATCCCACTTCAAACAGTCATGGCTTTCCCCCAAGGAATCCTGGGAGCTGTAGTTTGTTAAAGGTGCTGAGAGTAGTTAAGAAACAGCCTTTATCCCCCTCGCAGAGCTACAATTCCCAGAGTTCCCTGGAAAGAGGGTTTGATTATTAATCTGCTCTGAGAGTTGTAGCTTTAGGAGGGGAAAAGTTTAAAGTGGCATAAAGGTAAAGGTAAAGGGACCCCTGACGATTAGGTCCAGTCGTGGCCGACTGGGGTTGCAGCACTCATCTCGCTTTACTGGCCGAGGGAGCTGGTGTACAACTTCCGGGTCATGTGGCCAGCATGACTAAGCCGCTTCTGGCGAACCAGAGCAGCACACGGAAACACCGTTCACCTTCCCGCCAGAGCGGTACCTATTTATCTACTTGCACTTTTGGTGTGCTTTCGAACTGCTAGGTTGGCAGGAGAAGGGACTGAGCAATGGGAGCTCACCCCGTCGCGGGGATTTGAACCGCCGACCTTCTGATCGGCAAATCCTAGGCTCTGTGGTTTAAACCACAGCGCCACCCGCGTACCTTTAAAGTGGCATAAGAGGGCTTTAAAAGGAAAGTGTGGATTTGATCTGAAATCGTTTTTATTTGTTTTGCAAATATAAATTTATAACAAATGTACATCCGTGTATAAAGATTTCTCTGAATCTCAAGACTTCCCACCATCCTTTCCATGGGTCTTATTGTGAACATTTTCAATTGCATATTATTCCATAATCTAATTTTTGTATCTGTCCATATTGTCCAAAGTGTTTGTTATGTTACAAGCGATATTAAAATCCTGCTAATGTTTTCATCTGCTTACAGTGGTCTCCTAAATAAATTATATTGCCCCCCCCCCAATTATTTCTTGAAGTTTTTGTCTTCTTGGTTCCTGAGCTTTCCGGTCAGTTTCGCCATTTCAGCATAGTCCAAAGTGCAGATTTGATTCAATACAGATGCTGACTGGGATAAGATGGGTCTTTGTGGTACCTGCAGGGTTGACTTGGGGTATGTCTGCTTCCACAGACTCAGGAGTCTACTTCTCAGTAGACTGGTGTAGGATCATAATGTTGCCGGTAGAGCTCAACCCTCCTAAGGCCTGTCCCTGCCATCTCAAAAGCGACTCCATGTTGCTATTTCAGGTGTCAGCAGCATTTCAGGACAAGGCAGCAGTGAACTTCTCCACGGCGGATTGGCAGGCCGCATCAGACACTGACCAGAGGCTGCTGGCCACGGAGATCAAGCAGGAAAGAGATGAAGAAGAAGCCGGTTTGCTGGGTAAGTCTTGTGTCTGGATTCTACATTTCCTAACAAACTCTCTTTTAAAAGGTAAAGGGACCCCTGACCATTAGGTCGTGGTTGACTCTGGGGTTGCGGTGCTCATCTTGCTTTACTGGCCGAGGGAGCCGGCGTACAGCTTCCAGGTCATGTGGCCGGCATGATTTAGCCGCTTCTGGCGAACCAGAGCAGCGCACGGAAACGCTGTTTACCTTCCCGCCAGAGAGGTACCTATTTATCTACTTGCACTTTGACGTGCTTTCAAACTGCTAGGTTGGCAGGAGCAGGGACCGAGCAATGGTAGCTCACCCCGTTGCAGGGATTCGAACCACCGACCTTCTGATCGGCAAGTCCTAGGCTCTGTGGTTTAACCCACAGTGCCACCAACTCTCTGTACATCAAGTCTAATCCTCCTCAGCAGTAGGCCTGGGTGTATCGATACATCGCCCAGGACTGGCAGAAGGGGCAGACTGCAATGGTGGCTTCACTCAGCAATATATCACGGATTAAATCATCACCACTCTTGATACCCTCCAGCTTAGGAGTGGTGGCGGTTTCACCAGCGATATACCACTGAGTGAATCTGCCATCCCACTCTGCAAGCTGACAGACAGCTGGGGATTCCGTTAAAGTGCTCCCGCCCCCCCAGCTGAGGGAGCCCCAATGCTTCTCCAGCTTGTTTGTAAGCCGGAAAAGGATGGGAGCGGTTCAGCTGGGGAGTGCAAAGCTATTTCATCCCCAGTGCAGTGCTGGGGTGAAACTGCCTCAGTGATTTCACCCCAGTGCCTCGCAGCACTGTGGTAGGAAGCAGGGTTTTGAACATTGCTATGTATCTGTTCAGGGAGTTCAGAGGCAGTGAAACTGGTGAAATTTGCCCTGCTTTCCATCTCTCCCACTGAAGGAATTTCTGCCTACAGGTGAGAGCAAGAGGCCTGATGGCTCTGGTCTGTTACGGCAGAGCTGAGGGAGTGAGCTCTGCTTCTCAGCTTGCCTGCTGCCAGGAGGGCGGGTGAGTAATGGAGTCACAGATTGTCTGATTCAACAAGCAGGCAAAAGGAGATGTCCAGAGCTCAGACAGTTCTGTGGTGTTCTCTGTCCCTTTGAGAGATTTCCTACAAGGTCTTTTAACGGGTGGAAGGGGAGTATTAATTTCCTCTCTTTTTAGTTTTGTGTTTTTCTAGACCGGAAAATTAGTTGTTTTTTGGGGGATGTTCTCGTCTCTCCAGCAGGTGAAGGTTAGACGAGTGTTGACAGCGAAGGGAATTGGTCCCTTCAAGATCCTCAGTGAGAGGACGAGAAGAAAGGGACAATGTTTCCTGGAGTTCCGAGTGCGAAATGCCCTGAGCATCCACAGCAAAGCTGCTCAGAGGAGAGAGAGGATGGATCCGTTCCTGGGGCAGGTGGTGAGAAGCACCTAAAGAAAACTGCTGCCCACCAGAGAACCCACCCTGTTAAGAGACAAAGGACACACAGCACCAGCGTACCCTCCAACATTTCTCTGACAAAAAGAGGGACATCCCAGGGAAAAGTGGAACATTCTGGGATCAAATCCAAAACTGGGACGGCTTCAGTAAATCCAGGTCTGTCCCTGGAAAATATGGACACTTGGAGGGTCCCTAAGACTCCACTGCTGCTTCTTGCGCAAGAGAGCCCTTTCAGATGGCAATAGAGCAATAACACAATAGAGCCATGCTAATGCCCCAGCGGTGGGAGAATCTCCGAACATCCATGCAACTTAAGAGAACACCAGAAAATGTGGCCTTTGTGATTTGAGCAGAGAAAACTGTTATGTACTGAAGTTCTCACCCTGGGCCAGCAGGGGGATACTGTAGTTATGCAAATGAAGGATCGAAAGTGACGTTCAGTGATTGGATAGTTTGTATGCAAATGAAGGATCGAAAGTGACGTGCAGTGATTGGATAGTTGTAGAAAGTTGTTACAGTAACAAGGTACTGGAGCTCTATATAAGCAGGCTGACTGAGGCCTTCCGTTCAGTTCTGTTCCAGCTTACAAATAAAGAGCTGCTTTGGAAGAATTGCTATGTCATCTGATATGTTCACCCACAATCTAACAAAAACAAAGAAAAGAATGCAAACTGCTTGCTCCAGTGGGCGAGAGAAGCAGCTCCCAGTTGTTTAGCATTTTAAGAAATTAAACTTAGAGTGCATCTTGGAGGATAAAGCTCCCCACTTATTCTTATTCTTGCTATGAATCAGCCCTTTACCCCCTGGTTACAACCATTAAAGACAGTAATTAAAAGCAATTTAAAACCACTTACTGTCACCAAAATAAGGTGGGTCCCATGGACTGCAAGAAGATCAAACCGATCCATTCTTAAGGAAATCAGCCCTGAGTGCTCATTGGAAGGACAGATCCTGAAGCTGAGGCTCCAATACTTTGGCCACCTCATGAGAAGAGAAGACTCCCTGGAAAAGACCCTGATGTTGGGAAAGATGGAGGGCGCAAGGAGAAGGGGTTGGACAGTGTTCTTGAAGCTACCAGCATGAGTTTGACCAAACTACGAGAGGCAGTGGAGGACAGGAGTGCCTGGCGTGCTCTGGTTCATGGGGTCACGAAGAGTCAGACACGACTAAATGACTAAACAACAACAACAATATGCGCAAGCAGGTAAATGCATAACTTTTCAGCCGTCCTTCGTTGACTTTGGGCGGCAGAGAGGGGGGAGACAACCAGATGTCTAGAAACTTGGGCTTGGGGAGAGTTGGGTTCAAGTCCCTTTTTAGCTTTAGGAATTCAGAGTCCCCTGGACCAGTTGCTCTTCCTGATACCAGTCAACCTCACAGAGCTGTTTTGGGGATAAAAAGTGGGGTGAGGGGGGAATAAGCCATTTCACCAGCACTAGAGACCCAGGTTGCTAGCACATGCTCACAACACCTTGCCACAATTTAAGCTGCATTTCCGAGTCATAGCAGTCTGTTTCTCTTCTCCACGCATCACTACGGTTTGAAAACTTGCTGGTTGCAGCAATGCTTGATTTAGTGGGAATGTGCTTCTCAAACCACTTTCTTTGAACATAAGCATCTGTTTGTGGTGAAATAAGAATGCAGTTTCACAGATCAATGAAAAACAAGCTAAAATAGGTGACATAAAAGGAAAGGGAAATGGGGAGGGAGGAGGAAAGGAACATGCTCAGTTCTAGTTCTTCAAGTTATAATGACCATTTGGGGTAGAAACAGTGGTGGAGTGACTGTTACTAGGTGACAGTTGCGGAAGAGCCCAAGGCAGCTCTGAGCCGCAGCGATAGAATAACCCTTATTGGTTTCTCTCTCTCTCTCTGCTCTGCAACCTCATGCAATATTGGCATTTGCTCAGTTCTATGTATGCCTATTCCCAGCATGGCCTACTTTAAAAAGGGTTCAGTCTAAGCCCTGATGTTTCATCCATTGTGTCTTTTTAAGTCACACTGTGTTGTGCGCCTTCAAACAGCATTCTTGAACATGTTTATTGCTCCCATTGTTTTTCTGCATTCTGACTGCCAATGCAAGAGAAATGTGTTAGGGACACAGCCAACAACATTTGTGTGTTTGGGGGGGCCGTTGTCCATTCTAGGCAAGGTGGCCACTCCAGTCAGCTTCTCCCTGGGGTTCCCAACGTGGCCTTTGGCCCCTCCCATTTGTAACGAGGGCTGCTTTTTGGACCAAGGGTGGTGTGGAAGGGGCTGCGTGGTGTTGCCTGTCAGCAGTGGGGGTGGGCATCGGGCCAGACCCCCAGCTCAGGGTGCCCGGGGCAAGGGGTGCGTGCCCCCGCCAAGGAGCAGGGGAAGGTGCTGGAGGGGACCGAGGGATAAAACCAAGCCGAAGGTGGAGGGGATTAGGGCTTATCTGCTCCCCCCGCCAATAATATTTTTATTCAAGTTGGCTCCCATGCTTGTAAAGATCGGTTGCTGGAGGCTGCGGGGGGGGGGGGCAAGGCTGCTTTTGCTCTCTGGTACTCCTTGCAGGTTTTCCACAGGCGTCTGAGTGGCCCCTCTTGGGCGCTGGACCAAATGGGACACTTTTGTGTCCTCCCTTCCACGGGGTGAGAGTGGAGGCTCACAGGGAAATGTACGATGACACACAAAGGAGGCCAACATCATGTAGGGGATGGAGGAAGGGGAGGCAGCCCTCAGGCAGGTGGGGGGGAAGGTGTCTTTATTCCATCATGTGCCACCACCCCGTGGAAAACGCAGGGAAAGGAGAGCAGGCTGCAGCGGTCAGTAGTCAGCGGCCCTGATAGTGGAGCCAGAGTGAGTCCTGCCTGATCTTTGAGAGGGGTCAATTCCACAGGCATGTGTTGTTCCAGCTGTTAGTATCCAAGGAGGGAAATCAGATGCACCTGGTGGCGAAATGACGCTCCTTGGGGGAGCACTGTGTATTTGGGGTGGGGCTGAGGAACACAGGGAAGGTGCCCTGCATAATGTATGGGGCAGCACAGCCTATGGGGCCCTTTCCAGAGGCTGCCAGACTGCAGCTCCCATCCGCTCTGACCCCTGGCCATGCTGGATGGGTCAAAGGGGAGTTGGAGTCCAGCATTATCCAGAGGACACCCCATTTGATGCCCCCGATAGACAGAATCCAGCCTGTGAATAAGGAACGTTAATGCATCCACTCAAAACACATTTAACTGGGCAGAAGCCCCACTCAATGCAAGAAGGTTTACTTCTGACAACGTGTGGAGATGGCGAGGCTGTATTTGCAGAGGCCATTTGAAGATGATGCCCTGTTCAATTTCTTTTTATTTTTCTTCCCGTCTGAGGTCTCCAGAGCAAGGAGCTATCCTGCATGACCTGGGTGAAGGGGTTCATTTTATAAAAGGTAAAGGTACCCCTGCCCGTACGGGCCAGTCTTGACAGACTCTGGGGTTGTGCGCCCATCTCACTTAAGAGGCCGGGGGCCAGCGCTGTCCGGAGACACTTCCGGGTCACGTGGCCAGCGTGACATCGCTGCTCTGGCGAGCCAGAGCCGCACACGGAAACGCCATTTACCTTCCCGCTGGTAAGCGGTCCCTATTTATCTACTTGCACCCGGAGGTGCTTTCGAACTGCTAGGTTGGCAGGCGCTGGGACCGAGCAGCGGGAGCGCACCCCGCCGCAGGGATTCGAACCGCCGACCTTTCGATCGGCAAGTCCTAGGCGCTGAGGCTTTAACCCATCCGACGATGCATGCATTTTCACAGCTGCATAAGGTCTTGTGGGGAGAGGAAGGTTTCCTAGAATTACAGAGTTGTGAGGGACTCTGAGGGTCCTCTAGTCTCACCCCCTGCAGTGCAGGAAACATTTGCCCAACGTGGGGCTAAGACTCACAACCCTGGGATCAAGAATATCGTCCTCTGCCAAATCAGACATCTCAAATGGAAAACAAGATTGAAGGTGAGAAAATTTATTAGGACTCCAAAAAGTGTGACTGTCTCTTTAAGAAGTGAGCTGCAGAGGGAATTCTGGGAAAAGGAAGGAAAATGCAAAGCCAGAGCAACCCATTTTTGTTTGGTTATTTCTGCTGATTTTGACTGGGATGAATCCTCTCAAAGGGCCCTTGGAAAACTGCCCAACCTGCTCTTGGCGGGTAAATGGTTTTTACGTCAGTCACTCTGGTCTGGAGAGAAACTCCTGCTGGGCGTGAGAGGCAGATTTAGTCTCCTCAGGAGATACAGAGGTGGGCTTCATTTCCCCCCAGAAGAAAGAAAGGGAGGAGGGTCTCTCCAGAGAACGAGGCTCCTGAGAACGTGTAGAGTTCGGCTCCTGAGTCAGCGTCAGAAAAAGACACACGTCCCCCTTCATAGTCCAGAGTCACCCGGATCCTCCTGGGCTCCTCCCTCAGGGACAGAGGAGAGGGATCAGGGGAGGTGCAGGCCAAGTACTTCCCTCCCCTCTTCCCCACAGCCCAGACCCCTCTCTCAGGCCTTAAGGGGAAGATGCCCTTTCTCTCCACAGACTTCCTGGCGACCCCCAAAGCCCACCACCCCCCACTTCCCACAGTGACTTCCCAGAAATGTCTGCCTGCTGTGAATGCCTCACGTCCCAACACACAAGGCCAGGCATTGAATCTCTCAGGATTATCAGGCAGGGCTTGACGTTTGTCTCCCCTACTCAGGCTTTTCCCATCCTTGGACAGGATGAGTTCAGGATGGGCTGTGTCTGGATCCAGAGTGACATTTGCTGTTGGGGAGAAGATGAGGGAAAGAGAAGAATATGCAGAGTCAGCTGAGTGACAGAAACAGACATCATGACAGATGATAGATAGATAGATAGATGATGGATAACACCCCAAAAACCCCAGATTCCCTCTCAGATCAAGGGGATTTCTTTGCATCGCATGCTAGACTGAGACTCCTCCTTGCAGACTCTCATCAGAATAAATATCTTCCTTGTTGGTTTTTAAATCAGTTTTCTTCACTTTCTTATATTCAATGTGTATTGTGCCTGCCCTCCTCTCAACCCAGGCATTTTCTAAGGGGAAAAACCACCCAGGAAACCTTTTACTCATCTCTTCTGTGTTATCTAAGTGGAAAGAGAGGAGAATAGGAGGAGGCAGGAGAGAGGATTGGCCTTTGGGGAGCTCTGGGTTGGGATACAAGGACCCCCCTGTAGTAATAATAATAATAATTTATATTTATATTTGCATACTGCCCTTCATCCATAGGTCTCAGGGTGGTTCACAGCATAAAAATACATCATAAAACCACATATAGGCCTTCCCTCACTTTCATGGGGGTCACATTCTGGGCCTCATGCCTACAAGTGAAAATTGTGTTAAATGGGGAGCCTGTTTATTCCTGCTCTCCATCACTCTCACCCACTTGGCCTGTCTTTGCCTTCCTCCCCACCACCTTGGAAGTCTGGGGAAAATAAAAGGCAGGTGGCACAGCAATTTTACAAAGGACAGCTTATTCCATGCTTCTCTTTTGGATGTAATATATAACATAAGACTAGTTCCATGGAGGGAAGAGGGAATAACTCAAAAAGTTACCAGTTAGGAGCTTAGACAGTCATGACAGGCAAGTGTGGGGTTGCCATACATATGGACTTTCCTTAAGGGCAGGGGGGTGTTAACTCTTGCACTCCCAGATTCCTCCTCCAAGATCTTGTAGCTGAGCCAGCGTCCTTTTAGTTCAGCCACAAGAGAAGGGTTTTATACAGGATGTGGCTAGCTTAAGATGCTGCTCTGTTGTGATTCTCTGCTCTAGGCTAGCTTAGCTGGGTGCCTTAGATTTGAGTCTAATGCACTAGAAATTTTTTCACAGGTTACTGTAAGCCAAACCAAGCAACTTGAGACATTTTGCCAAATTTTAAAAATCCGAGCAGGGGAGAAATTTTAATCATGAATATAGAGGACCTGCCTGAGAAAAAGGTCACATGGAAAAGCAACCCAACTCTCTCTAGGCAGGAATGAAACTCGGACTTCCGGGTTAGCGCCATCGACTAATGGCGGATTCCCTCCGAGCTCCGGAGGGAATCGGCTCTGCAGGATCGGGTCTTGCCGCTGCGGCGACGTGGGGACCCTTAAAAATCACAGGCGCGGAAGCCTGTGAGCGTGGTGACTCGGCGGGCACCATTTGCGCCCCCCCAATCTGCGAAGGAGCCTTTTTAAAGGCTCCGGAACGGGGACAGGGTGCGGCGCGGTGCTGAGAGTAGACTGCTTCTTCTGCGGAGTGAAGCCACAAGCCATTGTCGGAGAGCGCTGACTTTTTCCTTTGAACAATTGGACTCTAAAGCAACAACCCGTGAGTAGTACGGAAATTGGAACTTTTAAGAAAATTTTTGATGAATTAGGAACAAGCGGGGAAGGTTTAAAAAGGAAGTCCGCCCCCCCTCTTTGTAAATAATTTAAAGCAAAGGACCTGCTAACTAAGGTCGAGAGAATCTTTTCTTTCCTTTTTGCAAAAGACTTTAACTTCACGGTTTGACATTATAAGAAAATTTACTGGAGGATGAAAAACTAATTTTGGGAGCTGAAGTTTCACACACTCACCCCGGACCCGGGAGCGTCCCGCGAGAGAGCCTGTTGACGAAGTACTGAAGAGTTTGACAGCTGTCAAGTTAGCTGTCAAGACGGAAAAAGAGAACCTTGTTTTTGTTGCTTCTGCTGGTTATATTTGTTACAATTTGTTGAAAATAAGGAAGGGCTGATACAAACTAACTTGATTTTTGGACTTGAGCTGAAAGGAATATTAAGGAACCGAAATCCCCCTAGAGGGGGTTTAGGGACATTACAAGAATGGCTGGAGGAGGGAAAATGCAGGCTGAATTGGACAGAGCATTTGTTCTCTTGGGAAAGTTACAAGGCCAAATCGATGTTTTGGCTACAAATGTCACAACTCTGGACTTAACAGTAAATAACCTTGTTGAAACTGATAAGGATTTGAAACAGGAAGCCTATTCAATTGGACAAATAGAGAAACTTGAGAGCTTTGAGAATATGGAGAAGGAGACATATGTTGCCCCTGAAGAAAAGGGAGGAGGAGCTGTAATTTTGCAGATGTTAAAGGAGAGCTGTAACTTGAGGCCTGACATGATGGCAACAAAGGAAAATAAAACCTGATGTGGAAAGTCTGGCCTGAATTGGAGAGTGGAAAACTGAGAGATCTCCTTATGTGGAGATCTGAAGACCGAAGGATTATGAATTTGATTAAGATGGAAGTTGGAGCTTTGGGACATTTGGACTTGAAAGGAGTATGAAACAAGATTTGGAGTACCCCATAAGCTTTACTTTTAAGTATGGAGGTCTGGCTGGAAGAAACATGGATCCTGTTGGGCCGGAGCCTCTCCGAGATTTGGGGTTCAATATTAAGGACTATCAAAAAGACCGGCAGAGAGGAACTGAGAGAGAATTAAGAGCCTCAGATGTGAAATCTCCAGGCTAAACAGTATATTGAGACTGATGGACACTTGCTGGGGACTGAAACCGGGAAAGGGGTGGGTGGAGTCTGGGAATCCAAAGGGTATATAATTATAATTTGTTCTGTATTTTGTTTTGCTATTTGTATGAAAATTGGGAAAGTCGTGGAAGGGAAATTTTGGTCGACTTTAGGAAAAATGTTTAAGAATGAGTAATGATATATAAGTATTGATGTTTAAGTTTGGATAAGCTAAAACTGGTTTTTAAAATGGTCTAAATTAAATGAAAATAAGGTTTGCAAAAATAAATTGAGGAAATGGAAGAAAGAGGAAAAGTAAAATAACAACATGCTAAAATAAATTATTAAGTCAAAGTTGAGAAATAAGTAATAAGGACTTGCTGAGCTAATAATTTAAATTGGAATACAAGAAGGGGAGGTGTGAGGAGGTCTGAGAAACAAGTTAAAAGAAAATAAGTAATTGAAATTTTATGTGTTTTTAATTGTTTGTAAGTTTTGTATTTTTGTTACTTTTTGTCTATTTTTGTTTTTGTCTTGTTTTTAAAAATGCTAATAAATATTCATTAAAAAAAAAGGAATGAAACTCTTCCCTCTTTTATCTGATCTTTCTGGGCAGTTTCTCTCTCCCCCTTCTGCACCTTCACGTCCACCCTCTCTGCCTTTGTGGTACAAACAGCAGGGCCAGAGTCAGGCTGTACAGAAGAGACTCTTGACCCCCATGAAATACTAGTCCCCCCTCCTGTGAATTGGGGTCTCCGTGTGAAATTTACCAAAGGGTGTGCAGGTTCTTCGCAGGGACAAGCTCTGCCCCCAATCCAAGCCTTCAACCTCCCTCCCAGTTCATTCATGGGACAGACAAAGAACCCAAACACCACTAGAGGACTGTTACCCAGAGTTACACCATTGATGGGGGTCCCAAAGTCTGCAGAACAGACTGCTCAACACCCATGAAATATCAGTCCCCATCCCTCCTGTCAAATTGTTCCTCCCCTGGAAATTTACCTTTCTGAATTGGTTTTCTGTATAACAGAGCATCTGAGGAAGCAGAAAGATATAAAGTGTAAGGGCAACACTCTTCCACCAGAAATAAATATCCATACAAAAGTAACACTTCATAACGTGGCATCCTTAAATTCAAGCACAATTATTAAATATTAATTAAATTGTACAAAAAATAATTAAAAACAAGAAAATCATAGGAAGTATCTATGAAAATAACTAAAGCTTTAAAACTCAGCAATCATAAAGCAAGCTTACAAATAAGAGAATAAAAATATTCAGCATGAATCCTGCTGGTCTCTGAATTTGTCCCTAAATTGGGCTCTACATTGGAGGACTGGAGGGGAGGCAGAGCAATAGGAATCCCGTAAAAGGAGGCAGAGGGGAGATGGAGGCAGCCTTAACATCTTCCCAAGTAAAGGGGAGGGGGAATCATTAAACCAAAATTGTGAAACATAAGGAGAAGCGAAGTTTGATGAGGAAGAATTGGCAGAGCTCTCGGGCAAAAGGAAGCCCTTCCTCACAAACCTTCTACAAATCTTTAAGGTTGTTAACAAGCATAATTTTGCCCTTTGTGGTTCATGTGCTCTTGCTTCCACTCTCAATGGGGGAACTCTCAGGAGATCTTGAAGGCTGAAGCCCTAGAAATGGCAGCTGCAGGGGGACGTCTGAGGAGGAGACGGCTCAGGCCTTGGCACCACGGCTGAGAAACAAGCCTGAGCAGGAGGCAGAGGGGGAACTGGGGGCTTCTTAATGCCCTTTGACTCCATTCAGAGCAGGAGAACCTCCCAAAGGACAAACTCAGATTGTGCAGACCACAAGGGAACCACAAGGAAAAGGAGGTTTTGTATAGCTGTAAACAGAAGCACATGAGAGGAAAAAACCCTGACTTTGCTGTACACTCTGGTTCAGGCTTTCTTTACAGGATCCAGCGTCACAATATACATGGGCCATTCTGGGGGACAGGAAATGAAGGCTGGAGCCCCAAGAAGGAAGGTATCCTGGGGTTACTCAATTCCATGCAATAAGAGCCAGGCATGTTCAGTTCTGAAGAAGTAACAGAATTCCCAGTGTGAAATCCTGGCAGCCATTTTTCATTACCTTTCCATTGTTTCATTGTATTCTCCACAAGGTGATTTAGATCACAGGATTCCAAGATCCTGTTCCTCAGCTCTGGAGGGAAAGCCAGTGGCTTCTCTGGACTCTCTCTTTCCTCATACCTGGTGAAAAGAAAAACAATGAATGGCCACATTGTGGCACTGTCTCCCTAATTCTGCAGGTGATTTCAATAACATGAACAAAGTTGAAGCTCATTTCGCAGCAGGTAATTTTCAGGATTCAGCTTCATCTCTTGACACCCACCTCCAAGCCCTGGTCAGTGGCTTCGTAAGGATGCTAAACAGCAAAAGGGACAAGATGTAACAGGACTTAAGAACCAAACCCCTGAGGTGGAATGCCTGCGATCCCTCCCTCCCTGAGCTTCTCCAGAGGATGTGAGGGATGTCCAAAGCTGCCCAGCGGTCAAGGAGAACAACCTCAACCTTCCCTTCACCCCCTCTCTCACCCAGGAAGGACGCAACCCCATGCCCCATGGGACTCTCCCTCCAGGAGCATCAAACAACTAGACTTTCACCCCCGACTCAAGACCACCTTCAGCCTCTCATGCTGGAAACGCTCCCAAGAAAAGGATCCCACCCATTCTAGACCAACAGACCTTCCCTCCTTCAGTGCCTCAAAGGGGATGAGTTACCAGAGTTGAGGGGCTTCTAGTTGGACATTGAAATATGTCCTAAGCTCTTCCCAAGTATCTTTCTCACTTTCTCTTCTAGATGTTTGAAATTACCAAAAAGACCATGAACAGAAAGTGCAAGAGAAAGAAAAGAGCCCCCACCCCTTTCTGAAGGGATGTGGGGAGGGAGGGAGGAGGCAGTTGACCTTGAACCTTGGAGGGAGAATTGGGGGGCTACAAGTTCAGAAGAGGGGGCCCTGCTTTTACCTGTGAGATGCTGCAGGGAGTGAGTCCTCCAGTCTCCCCCCAGCAGCCCCTGGAGGGCCATGTCTGAGGTTCTTGCATCTCAGCTTCAAAGAGTGATGCTAATGGAAATAAGCCTGATCCACTTACCTCTGCAAGGTCCTTCTCACATCCTAGAGGGAAAAGGAGAAGGGAATTCACTGCACACCACAGGCCACACTAGGAAGACCCCCTCAGACCCTGGAGTGGAGGAACAGCCTGGCCCTCAGATGTCAGTCTGCCTGGCACATGCCAAGGTTTTGGGTAGGGATGGTGGAATCAGCCAGTTTTGGTTTCTCACAGCTTTTATTTTTCCAGTCTGAAATTATTAATTGTTCCGATTTCAAGTTCTCCACATTTCCATATTTTAATAACTTTAATCCAGTTTGCATTGTGCAAACTGACAAACATAAGCCTACAGACAAACATAAGCCTACGGGATAATCCTGCCAGGGCACTGTTCCTAGTCCCCAAATTACAAAATTCTATTTTCCATCTCGAAGTAAAAAAAAGCACCTGCAGCATAAAATGCCTCCAAAGGGGTAATAAAACAACCACGTGTTTCTTTGGGCTCATCCACACTTCTGCTTTTCCTGTGCCCAGAAAACATCAAAGCAAACATCAATTCAGAGAAAACCTGGCTGAGGTTTGCTCTAATTCAGCAGTAAACAGTGGGTTTTCCTGGAGGAAAGGGGTGGGACAAGCGGCAGTCTGAATGAGTCCCTCTGTCTTGCTCTTTGGTCACTGTGACTGAGAACCATTTTGGGCCGATCTGTATCCATGGGGAAGGGGAACAACCCAGAAGTTATGGAGGGAACGGGAAGAGAAGCATGGTCAAGAGACTGGCTCATGTCGGAAGGAGACCTGAATGCATCCTAGACGAAGCCCCCCACGCCTGAAAGGCATTTGGAGACAAAGCATCAACAAAGAGCAGAAGATCAGCTCCCGTTCCATCAAGAATCTCTAGTCTGCATTCAGGTGAGTTCAGCATCCCAGGTCTCTTGGGTCTTCCTGTCCATTCCAAACCTGACTAGAGGCTCCATCAACTCAGCCCCTGCACTCCTTGCATACATGAAAGGGGCAGCCTTTTCTTGGAGCACAGCCTTGGGCTGTTCCCGCCACCATCTTACCTGCAGGAGTTCACTCGCTGGCTGCTGACGCTTCTCCTCCATCTCCTGGATGATCCTCTCAAGAGAGGAGAGTTTCCTGGAGAGTCTGGCCAGCTGCTCATCCCTTCTCCCTGCAATCTCCTTCTCCACCTCTTCCACGTGAGTCAGCAGACGTTTTTCTTGTTCTTCCAGGAACTGGCGCAGTTCTCTGAACTTCTCCACAGCCTTCAGCCTCTCCATTTCTGTTAATTTCTGCAAGAAAAGAGGAGGTCTGAGTGTGGAAGGTGCTCAGCCCTCAAAACATCAGGAAGAGAATAGTGAGAATTCCACAGGGAGGACACTTCTGATTTTTCAGAGACATGAAACCTCCAGTGGCTAAAGAAGTAAACATTTATTTTGAGGGGCGGCTCTCTCCATTATTCTTTCTATTTACTTCTATTTTGCAGAGAGCTACAGCGTAAAGGAAGGAGCATTTTTTCTAGCCATGGATGTTCCCTGCATGTTTTGGGGCATGGCATAACCAGAGTTCACAGTTGTTCAGAGAACATCCAGGGACATAAAACTCCCCTCAGTTTAGGCTGGTGCCATTTAGGTGTAGGAAGGGAAGAGAAACAGAGGAGGAGGAGGAGGAGGAGGAGGACAAAGTGCAGAGTTCATCCCCATAGCTCTCTTGTTTTCTGTAAAGGTTCAAAATGGCCTGAGTTTCCTAAAGATGAAGGAGAGCACACATTTAGAAAGACAACTCTTTAGTAACATTTATGGTAAATCAGGATTTGAATTGACCTGCTTCCACCCTCTCAGCTCACAATTCCTCAGGCTTCTCCTTCACTGCTTTTTACATAATAAATGACAATGGGAAATAAACTCAATTTAGCTGCATTCAAAGGTGAACTTACCTAATTCGCAATTGCTGGAAAAACATGGAGACTGAAACAGAGCAGTCGTTTGAAATTCACACCTCTGAATTTTTCAAGGTTGAACAAGCCAGGTAATGTTCACAAAAAATGTATTTATGAGGGTGAAGTAATAATAATAATAATAATAATAATAATAATAATAATAATAATAATAATTTATTATTTATACCCCGCCCATCTGGCTGGGCCTCCCCAGCCACTCTGGGCGGCTTCCATAGAAACCAAAAATACAGTAAAATATCACACGTTAAAAACTTCCCTGAACCTTAAGATGTCTTCTGAATGTCAGGTAGTTGTTTATCGCTTTGACATCTGCTGGAAGGGCGTTCCACAGGGCGGGCGCCACTACGGAGAAGGCCCTCTGCCTGGTTCCCTGTAGCTTTGCTTCTTGCAATGAGGGAACCGCCAGAAGGCCCTCGGCGCTGGACCTCAGCGTCCGGGCAGAATGATGGGGGTGGAGACGCTCCTTCAGGTATACTGGACCGTGGCCGTTTAGGGCTTTAAAGGTCAGCACCAACACTTTGAATTGTGCTCGGAAACGTACTGGGATCCAATGTAGGTCTTTCAAGACCGGTGTTATATGGTCTCGGCGGCCGCCCCCAGTCACCAGTCTAGCTGCCGCATTCTGGATTAGTTGTAGTTTCCGAGTCACCTTCAAAGGTAGCCCCACGTAGAGCGCATTGCAGTAGTCCAAGCGGGAGATAACTAGAGCATGCACCACTCTGGCGAGACTGTCCGCAGGCAGATAGGGTCTCAGCCTACGTACCAGATGGAGCTGGTAGACAGCTGCACTGGACACAGATTTGACCTGTGCCTCCATGGACAGCTGTGAGTCCAAAATGACTCCCAGGCTGCGCACCTGGTCCTTCAGGGGCACAGTTACCCCATTCAGGACCAGGGAATCCTCCACACCTGCCCGCCTCCTGTCCCCCAAAAACAGTACTTCTGTCTTGTCAGGATTCAACCTCAATCTGTTAGCCGCCATCCATCCTCCAACCGCCTCCAGACACTCACACAGGACCTTCACCGCCTTCACTGGTTCTGATTTAAAAGAGAGGTAGAGCTGGGTATCATCCGCATACTGATGAACACCCAGCCCAAACCTCCTGATGATCTCTCCCAGCGGCTGCATGTAAATGTTGAAAAGCATGGGGGAGAGGACAGAACCCTGAGGCACCCCACAAGTGAGAGCCCAGAGGTCTGAACACTCATCCCCCAACACCACTTTTCTGGGCACAGCCCAGGAGGAAGGAGCGGAACCACTGTATGACAGTGTCCCCAGCTCCCAGCCCCTCAAGACGGTCCAGAAGGATGTTATGGTCGATGGTATCAAACGCCGCTGAGAGATCCAGCAGAACTAGGAAACAGCTCTCACCTTTGTCCCTAGCCCGCTGGAGATCATCAACCAGCGCGACCAAGGCAGGTTCAGTCCCATGATGAGGCCTGAATCCCAACTGGAAGGGATCCAAATGGTCCGCTTCTTCCAGGCGTGCCTGGAGTTGTTCGGCAACCACTCGCTCAATCACCTTGCCCAAGAATGGAAGATTTGAGACTGGGCGATAGTTGGCCATCGTGGCCGCATCTAAAGATGGTTTTTTAAGAAGCGGTTTAATAACCGCCTCTTTCAGCGGGTCTGGGAAGGCTCCCTCACGGAGGGAAGCATTCACCACCCCACGAAGCCCATCACCCAGTCCTTCCCGGCTAGCTTTTATAAGCCAGGAGACAGGTGGTTGGTTTCACTCGTCCAAGCAGCCTGTCCACATCCTCGGAGGTAACAGATTTGAATTGATCCCAAAAGTACATTTCAAAATATTTATACAAGGAGGTAGCCACCCTAATATCTAATTCATTTTCAGAATAATAAATTAATAAACAGACTGATATGGAAAAAGGAGAAATGGGGAGAAGCTGAAATGGGCTTATTTTCCCATCCCTCCTCAGTCCTGACTCGACTCTTCAAGTGCTTGTTCCCTCCCTAGTAATAAGAGTGGCACTTACAAGGAGGTCTTTGCATTCCTTGTCCAGGGCTGCTTGATGGGCCAGAATTTCCTCTCTCTCTTTCCTCAGAATCTCCAGGTGGCTACAGATTTCTCCCTAAAGAGAAAAGAAAGAACTCAGGTTTGACAGAGACACACAGAGAGATGAATATTACACTGGCTTCTTGCGCCCAGTGGTCTTGCTATAATAGCAAAGTAGTTTACTGGAGGAAATAAAAGTCCAGAGGTTTTCAACCTTTTTGGGTCCATGGCTCCCTGGACAAGCTACCTTTCTTCTGTGGCATCCCTGTGGGGCTCTGGGACCCAGTTAGGTCACCCCTTCCTTACAGACTTCTACCTAGTCTTTGCAGATGCTTCTCAGGGATATCAGGGGAGATCCCTTTGTCCCCCTGGCAGAGAAAAAGACTTCAACTCCCTCCTCCCAGTAATCCCAGGAGCCCTCAGGCTTCCCCTTGGCTGCTTTTTACATAATAAACAAGGATGAATTCATGCCATGCCTACTTTGGACCTGAGAATTAAAAAGGAAACTTCCCAAGAAGAATCCACAGCTATTTCTCCCCCTCAAGATCCAGGGATCTCCTACCTTGTATTCCTCGGAAGCCTCCTCCAGAGGAATCACCTCGTGATGTTTGTGCTCCTTGGATCTGTCACACACCACACAGATGGGGGCTTCATCCTCCTTGCAAAAGAGCTTCAGGGGCTCCTGGTGCTTCTCGCAGACTCCTCCTTTCCCTCCTTCCTCCTTTCCCTCTTGAAGGCTGAGATTCTGGGCTATTTCTACCATATTAGCCAGTTGCCTGTTGGGGATGAGGCTCCTTCTCTGGACTCTTTCTCTGCACTGAGGGCAGGAAGCCTCTGCCTCCGATTCCCCCCAGCACTGGATCAAGCAGGATCGGCAGAAGTTGTGCCCACACTCTGGGATGGTCACTGGATCCTTAAAGTATTCCAGGCAGATGGAGCAAGTGGCTTCATCACAAAGATTCTGGATGTGACCCCCTGCAGCAGCCATGGCTCCCTCGCACCGAAGATCCGAGTTAAGTTTCACTTTCTCAGTTTTCAGCTACTGGGAGTTTCCCTTCCTGGAAATGACTCATTGATCACATGATCTTTATTTTATTTTTTAAAACTAATATGTCTCCAGTGCTTTGCAGTTCCTGAATGTTTTCTCAAGGAGCAGCAATGCTTTTTGATTGTGTTATAAGAATTTTGAGTTGAATAAAGGTTTCTTTTCCTCTGTATCAATAAGGGAATAAATATTTGCTATCAATAAAGGATCCCCACTTGTCTGCCCCCCTGCATTGCTCCCTGTGATGCTCAAAACCACGGTAGAGTCGGCTGCATTGCTTCCTTTTCCAGCCCCTGTGAGATATTATAATTGTGTTCACCGTCTCTGTACTAATGTTAATTTCTTTAATGTTAGTTTTATGTTGTCTCCCTACTGAATGTAACTTTGTATCTCTGTACTAAATGTAACTTTTTTAGTATAAAATGTACCTACTGTCATGCAAAAGGAAAAAATAATGAAAACCTGTCAAAATGTTCAAACCAGTGAATGCTTCTCTCTGTGAGGGAGCCTTCCCAGAACCGCTGAAAGAGGTGGTTATTAAACCTTCTTAAGAAAACATCTTTAGACCCGGCCAGTATGGCCAACTATCACCCAATCTCAAACCTTCCATTCTTGGGCAAGGTGATTGAGCGGGTGGTTGCTGAACAACCCCAGGCACGCCTGGAAGATGCGAACCATTTGGATCCCTTCCAATCAGGATTCAGGCCTCATCATGGGACTGAAACTGCCTTGGTCGTGCTGGTTGATGATCTCCGGCGGGCTAGGGACAAAGGTGAGAGCTGTTTCCTAGTTCTGCTGGATCTCTCAGCGGCGTTTGATACCATCGACCATAACATCCTTCTGGACCGTCTTGAGGGGCTGGGAGCTGGGGGCACTGTCATACAGTGGTTCCGCTCCTTCCTCCTGGGCTGTGCCCAGAAAAGTGGTGTTGGGGGATGAGTGTTCAGACCCCTGGGCTCTTACTTGTGGGGTGCCTTAGGGTTCTGTCCTCTCCCCCATGCTATTTAATATCTATATGAAGCCACTGGGAGAGATCATCAGGGGGTTTGGGCTGGGTGTCCATCAATATGCGGATGATACCCAGCTCTACCTCGCTTTCAAATCAGAAAAAGTGAAGGCAGTGAAGGTCCTGTGTGAGTGTCTGGAGGCAGTTGGAGGATGGATGGCGGCTAATGAATTGAGGTTAAATCCTGACAAGACAGTACTCCTGACAATTACTGTTTTGGTGGGAAAGGGGGCGGGTGGGTGTAGAGGACTCCCTGGTCCTGAATGGGGTAACTGTGTCCCTGAAGAACCAGGTGCGCAGCCTGGGAGTCATTCTGGACTCACAGCTGTCCATGGAGGCGCAAGTCAATTCTGTGTCCGGGGCAGCTGTCTACCAGGTCCATCTGGTACGCAGGCTAAGACCCTACCTGCCCGCTAACTGTCTCGCCAGAGTGGTGCATGCTCTAGTTATCTCCCACTTGGACTACTGCAATGCGCTCTAAGTGGGGCTACCTTTGAAGGTGAACCGGAAACTGCAACAAATCCAGAATGCGGCAGCTAGACTGGTGACTGGGAGCGGCCGCCGAGACCACATAACACCGGTCTTGAAAAACCTTGATTGGCTCCCAGTATGTTTCCGAGCACAATTCAAAGTGTTGGTGCTGACCTTTAAAGCCCTAAACGGCTTTGGTCCAGTATACCTGAAGGAGCATCTCCACCTCCATCGTTCTGCCTGGACACTGAGGTCCAGTGCCAAGGGCCTTTTGGCAGTTCCCTCACTGTGAGAAGCCAAGTTACAGGGAACCAGGCAGAGGGCCTTCTCAGTAGTGGCACCCACCCTGTGGAACACCCTCCCATCAGAAGTCAAGGGAATAAACAACTACCAGACTTTTAGGAGACATCTGAATGCAGCCCTGTTTAGGGAAGTTTTAATATTTGATGGATTGTTGTATTTTAATACTTTGTTGGAAGCTGCCCAGAGTGGCGGGGTATAAATAATAAATTATCATTATCATTATCATTATTATTATTATTATTATTATTATTATTATTATTATTCAGTTACAGAGCAACGCTAATGCGGCATCGGAGATCCACACTGAGCAGAAACCGCACAAGTCCTCCCATTGTGGGAAAAGCTTCAGCCAGAGAACCAATTTGGTGAGTCACCTGCAAATACACACTGGAGAGAGGCTGTATCAATGCTCCCAGTGTGGGAAAGGTTTCCGATGCTCCAGACTGTGCTGACCCTCCTCCTCCTCCTCCTCCTTCTTTGGTGATCACTTGTAGCTGAGAAAGATTGTCTTCCATAAACATAGTTTTAACAATGGGTCTGTAAGTGACTGTGGAGGCCAATTCTGGACCCACACGTTCTTCCACAGTGGGGACATTGTTTTCCGGGGGGAGTTGATCATAGTGAGGGTTTGTCTCCCATTTGTGCTCTTAAATTGGGTGGCCAGATTCCCATGCAATTTGATCTAGTCTATTCTTCTGCTTCTTTGGTGATCACTCGTAACCGAGTAATGAACACGGTCTAAACAACGAGTCCATAAGTGACTGTGGAGGCCAATTCTGGATCCACACATCCTTCCACAGTGGGGACATAGGTTTCTGGGCGGGAGTTGATCACAGTGAGGGTTTGCCAAGCGTGCCTGCCTCTTAGCATGTTTCTTTCTTGGGTCCTGAGTTCGAATTTCTTCAAAGCCCATGACACCATTGATAAAGACTGTTCTCCAATTGGAGCACTCGCAGGGCAGTGTTTCCCAATTGTTGGTGTTTATACTACATTTTTTAAAAATTGCCTTGAGAGAGTCTTTAAACCTCTTTTGTTGACCACCAGCATTACACTTTCCATTTTTAAGTTTGGAATAGAGTAGTTGCTTTGGAAGACGATAATCAGGCACCCGAACAATGTCTTTAACCATTTTAATTCCCAGCTGATATTAAACAGGTGCCCAGGGCTCATGAATTCTAGGTGCCCCTTGTTAAAAGTGGTTTTCCCTGAGGTCTTTGGCCTAGTCATTTTATAAAACATCAATTGTACATCTGTAGAAATGCTTTCATTGTTTTTGCGATGTGTAGGAATGGCTTTGGGTTTAGAACTTGATTTTCATTTCACTTTTAATCTTCTAGTACACTGCATTGATAGCTCTGCATTGTGAAGCAGAACTTGTTAAAAAAGAAAAGAAATAATAATAATAATAATAATAATAATAATAATAATAATAATAATAAATTTTATTTATATCCCGCCCTCCCCAGCCGAAGCCGGGCTCAGGGCGGCTAACAACATTAAAACAGTACAACATTATAAAAACATTATAAAAATTAATTAAAATAAAAATTGATGGCAACCATAAACTAAAGTTTTGTAAAGATTGCCAAAGGAGGGAGTCAGGCTGCGCCCTGACCAAAGGCCAGGTGGAACAGCTCTGTCTTGCAGGCCCTGCGGAAAGATGTCAAGTCCTGCAGGGCCCTTGTCTCTTGTGACAGAGCGTTCCACCAGGCTGGAGCCGCAGCCGAAAAAGCCCTGGCTCTAGTTGAGGCCAGCCTAACCTCTCTGTGGCCTGGGACCTTCAAGATGTTTTTATTTGAAGACCGTAAGTTCTTCTGTGGGGCATACCAGGAGAGGCGGTCCCGTAGGTACGAGGGCCCTAGGCCGTATAGGGCTTTGAAGGTTAAAACCAGCACCTTAAACCTGATCCTGTACTCCACGGGGAGCCAGTGCAGCTGGTATAGCACCGGATGAATGTGATCTCTAAGCGAGGACCCCGTAAGGAGTCTCGCTGCGGCATTCTGCACCCGCTGGAGTTTCTGGGTCAGTCTCAAGGGCAGCCCCACGTAGAGCGAGTTACAATAATCCAGTCTGGAGGTGACCGTCGCGTGGATCACAGTGGCTAGGTCAGGGCGAGAGAGGTAAGGAGCCAACTGCTTAGCTTGGCGGAGATGAAAAAATGCCGCCTTTGTTATAGCTGCAATCTGCGCCTCCATGGAGAGGGAGGTATCGAAGATTACACCCAAACTCTTAACGGACGGTGCTGGCACTAATTGCACCCCCGCAAGAGATGGGAGTTGCCCCCTCAGTCCCATGTCGTCCCGTCCCAGCCAGAGGACCTCTGTCTTCGAAGGATTTAACTTCAACCGGCTCCCACGTAACCATCCAGCCACAGCCTCCAAGCATCTGATCAGTGTGTCTGGGGCCGAGTCAGGGTGGCCGTCCATCAACAGATAGAGTTGGGTGTCATCAGCATACTGATGGCAACCCAGCCCAAAACTCCGGACAAGCTGGGCGAGGGGGCGCATAAAGATGTTAAAAAGCATCGGGGAGAGTATCGCACCCTGGGGCACACCACACACCAAGGAGTGGCGGGATGACAATTCCCCCCCAAGCGCCACCCTCTGTCCCCGACCAGAGAGAAACGAGCGCAGCCATTGAAGGACTGTGCCCTGGATCCCCACGTTGGCAAGGCGGTGGTCCAGGAGTTCGTGATCGACCATGTCGAAGGCTGCTGACAGGTCTAGAAGAATCAGCAGCCCCGACCCGCCTCGATCCAGCTGCCTGCGGAGATCATCTGTTAGGGCGACCAGAGCCGTCTCGGTCCCATGACCAGCGCGGAAGCCGGACTGGAATGGATCCAGAGCCGATATTTCATCCAGAAACCTACCAAGCTGTTCAGCAACCGCTCTCTCAATCACCGTACCCAGGAATGGAAGATTCGAAACTGGGCGGTAATTGGATAGATCTAAGGGATCTAATGATGTTTTCTTTAAAAGCGGGCGCACCACTGCCTCCTTCAGTTCCCCTGGGAATGTCCCGGTGCCAAGGGACAGATTGATGATATCCCCCAGGGGGGCCCGCACCTCGTCTGGACACGCTCTAATCAGCCAGGACGGGCACGGGTCGAGAGGACAAGTGGTGGGCTTTCCAGCTCGGAGGAGTCTGTCCACATCTGGGGATATCTGGTCAAAGTGGTCCAATACCGAACCCGAGGACAGTCGAGGGGCCTCCAGTTCCTTTATTGTATCCAAATTGGCAGGGAGGTCATGGCGGAGCAACAGGACCTTCTCCGCAAAAAAGCTCGCAAATGCCTCACAGCTGTGTGTCAAATTGTTATTTAAATTTGGCTGTCCTTCGAGGGACGTTAAAGACCGAATTATACTAAATAATTGCGCCGGGTGAGAGCTAGCGGATGCAATGGAGGCCAAGAAGTAGGAGTTCTTAGCGGCCTTCACTGTCATCTCGTAGGTTTTCATAAAAACCCTATAAGATGTTCTTGAAGCTCTGTCAGGGGCACCCCGCCATACTCGCTCTAGCCGTCTGAGGTCCTGCTTCATTTTCCGGAGCTCCTCGGTAAACCAGGGAGCCCAGTTTCTGCGGGGTCGCAGAGGGCGCTTGGGTGCGATCTCATTGATGGCTGCCAGGAGCTGGGTATTCCAGGCCTCAACAAGCTCAGTCAATGAGTCGCCAGGGGGAGAAAGGTCCCGCAAGGCTTGACGGAATCTATCAGGGTCCATCAGCCTCTGCGGGCGAGCCCAAATCGGCTCGCCACCTAAGCAGGGTGGGGGTGGAACGTCAATCCTGGCTTTCAGGGCATAGTGATCAGACCATGGCACCTTCATCGAAGGAAACATGATCACATCTATACCGACGCCAAAGATCAGATCCAGCGCGTGGCCTGCTTGATGTGTGGGGCCCGAAACAAACTGGGAGAGCCCTAGTGTCGCCATGGAAGACACCAGGTCCAGAGCCTGTGAGGAGGGAGTGGCATCAGCATGGATGTTGAAGTCCCCCAATACCAATAGGTTAGGGAACTCCAAGGCCCAGCCGGCCACCGCCTCCAGCAGGCCTGACAGGGTGGCTGCTGGTGCGCTGGGTGGCCGGTACACCAGCCAGACAGCCAAGCTCACCTCGGAGCCCCACACTAGGCCAACACATTCAATGCCGGGGATCAATGGCGATGGTAGAGCCCTGAAAGAACAATCTTCCCGGATTAATAACGCCACCCCTCCCCCCCGGCCCACAGTCCGCGACTAGTGGAGGACGGAGAAACCCGGGGGCGCCATCTCTCGTAAGGTAACAGTTTCCCCTTTGCGCACCCAGGTCTCAGTCACACATGCCAGGTCAACCCCCTGCGAGGTGAAGAAATCTCACAGGGTGGCGGTTTTGTTGCCTATAGACCTGGCATTGCACAACACCAGTGACGGAGGTGAGTAATCCTTGCTCACCCTACCCTCGTCTCTCGGGATGGGGCGCAGATTGGAAGGGGTACGAGCATATCCGTATCTCGATCCCCTTCGCCTATGACATCTGCCCCCACCGCCATACCTTCCTCGCCCCTCCACAGTAGGAATCCCAAGCCTCATACTCGCCTCCATTTACAGAATATAAAAGCAAACAAACAAAAAACAATTACACCAAAACAAAACCAATCCCCACCCCACTCAACAACCACCCCACCCCAACCCAAAATAAACCAAACCAAAATAAAAATACATGGATAAAAACCACCGTTTATGGTGGTACAACAAAGTAAAAATAAAAACACTTTAAAATATATAAAAACATTTTAAACAGTTGCTGCAGCAGCACCAGTGTCCTTAAAGTTGGGGCAGTGGTGAGTGTGGGCCCCGCCCCCTGGCCTGGTGGAGAATGGGCTTGCAGGGGGAAGAGCCCTCCCCACAAACGCACGGCAAAGCGGCAGCAGCAATGTTCCGAGGCCTCCTTGGAGCCTTATATGCTGAGGTGGAGTCTGGGGCCCGCCCCCAGGCCCAAGGTGGAGAATGGGCTTGCAGGGGGAGCGGTCCTCCCCAAGACTCACCGGCAAAGCGGCAGCAGAATAATAGAATTGTAAAGTTGGAAGGGACCATGAGGATCATCAAGGCAACGGGATTAGAACCCATGACCCTGGGATTTAAGAATCTCATGCTCTACCAACTGAGCTTTCCTAAATAGCTTATGTCTCTGAACCCTTGCCCCCTTGGATGATAAAAAACAGGGATTCCTGGCTGAGCCAGAGGGGGTGGCTTAGCCTCCAACATTACTCCGATGAAAATAAGAATGCCCTATTCTAATAATAACCATAATAACATTAATATTTATGCCCCGCCCATCTGACTGGTTTGCGCCAGCCACTCTGAGCAGCTTCTAACATATATAAAACATAATAAAACATTAAACATTAAAAAACTTCCCTATACAGGGCTGCCTTCAGATGTCTTCTAAAGGTTGTATAGTTACTTATCTCCTGGGCTCCAGGGTCGCATAACTCTGTACCCTCCAACATTTCTCTGATGGTAAGAGGGACGTCCCAGGGAAAAGTGGAACATTCTGGGATCAAATCCAAAACTCGGACGTCTTCTGTAAATCCAGGTCTGTCCCTGGAAAATACGGACACTTGGAGGGTCCATAAGACTCCACTGTTGCTTCTGGCGCAAGAGGGCCCCTTCAGATGGCAATGGAGCAATAACACAGAACAATTAATAAAACGGAACGATGTGCAAATGGTGCTGTATAAACCCACCCCCAATGCACTGTTTTTCTGCAACGATGACCTTGCAGGAAAAAGGCACCACTGTGTAAGCTTGCAAGTTAATTAGGACAAATGCTGCATTAAAAAGCCAGTGTGGTACAGTGGTTAGAGTGCAGGACTAGGGCCTGGGAGACTAGGGTTCGAATCCCCACTCAGTCAAGAAGCTCACTGGGTAACCTTGGGCCTGTCACTCACTCTCAGCCTAACCTACCTCACAGGGTTGCTGCTGCTGCTGCTGCTGCTGCTGCTGTTGTGAGGACCTCATTGGAGAAAAGGTGAGATATCAAGGTAATGTAGCAGCTGTCTCTAGTATTCTTCTTATAGAGAGACCTGGGGCAGAGCCCCTGAACACCCGGGACAAAAACTCTCTAGCATTATGAAATCAAAAGAATATTTATTTAAGAAATACAGCATATCAGGCACACACAACTGGCAGACGAGACGATAATCATCAACACTGAAACCACTAGCTAGCGCTGCCTTCGGTTGTTCCCAGCCAGAGATGGCAGGGTATTGAATCTTTTGAGTGTAATTTACCACTCGAGTCGGAAAGCAGAGACGGGCTGTCCACATTGCATGCGTTTCACAAACAAAGTCCCGCCATATAAGAGCCAGGCGAAGAATCCCAAACGTTCCCGAAACACCATCGCTTAAGGTCAATAAACTCCAGCTGGGTAGGTGCCTGCGATCACAGAATCACGGAATTGTAGAGTTGTAAGGGACTCACGAGGATCATCTAGTCCAACAAGACTAGAGGCAGGAATCTCAGCTAAAGCATCCGTGGCATTTAGAAAATCCCGAGAAAACCCCTCCCCTCCCGTGAGTTCAATGGCTTAATTAATCATGCAGATTTGGGGTAACATCAAGCATATATTTTTCTTTCTGGGGGTGGGGAAGTGGGATTAAAAATAAAGGTAAGGAAGATCAGCCAGACAACAGGAGTGTGGCAGCTCTTGTGCCATGGTTCTGCCAGGATTCGACCCGCCGGAAATCAAACTGAAAATGACTTAAGGCTTGGAGAAGCAATGGCTGATCCCTTCCCTAAGATCGATGGCCTCCATTTGTAAACAGAACTTTGCGGCCTCAAAATGGAATCTCTTGGTGCAAACAAGATGGCATCGGTTTGGTTAAGAAGGCAATGCAATATAAAGCATTGATATCAAAGCAAGAACAGGAGAAGGTCCCGATTTTCTCTCCTGGAAAGAAGCGTTGATGGATATCCGTTAAACAAGGGCATCCTTTCCAGGGAGCAGCTGCTAAAATAAAATAGCACACACACAGCCAAAAGATGCAGGAGATCTATAGAGGTATTCATGCATTGCACATAAATATATTTTGGGCGGCAGAAAATGGTTCCTGGTGGAGTGACTGCAGAATCCCCTCTGAGTCAGACAGAGTTCATAGTCCAACGTACGTGAGCAAAATTCAGTAGGGTGTCAACTAAGGAAGGATAAGGAAATAACTACTTGCCTGGGGCAAATAGACTGGGAAGCTTTTGTAAAATTAGAAGAGATTTCACCCACAATCTAGGCCATTGGTACTGTGCGGCTAATACAAGTCTGCTTGGACAGCTTATTCTTTCTTCCTCTGATGAGGATTCATAACTTTTGCAGACAAGTTGCAAAGTCTAGAGTAAGGCAAAGAGTTCTTTGGCAAAGTCAGGGGCGTGGTGGAATGGAGAACGCTGCAAATGAACTTTCCAGAGTTGCATAGCCGCAGGTTAAGAAATCATGGGTACCTGAATGGCATTGTTGACAATTTAATACATACGGAGTCCGTCAAGGCATAGATAAGTGCACAAGCATATACTATATACAGGCATATAAACATAGCATCCCAAACCACAAGAACAGTAAAAAAAATTTTTTTTTTACCCATGCATATTTGCAAATAAAAAACTAAACAAAATATAAAGACACGTACATACTCTGTTTAGACAATACATCACCCACCTACCATGGACTTTTAAACAGACAATTCGGCAAACGAAAGGCTTTTTGGAGCAATGCTATGATTCGTATACATGTTTAGTGTTAAGAACCGGCAGCCTGGAGAGTCAGGTGCCACCTGCCCTATACAGTGGTACCTTGGTTTACAAACTGAATCTGTTCCGGAAGTCCGTTCTTAAACCAGAGCGTTCTTAAACCAAGGCGTGCTTTCCCATAGCAGCGAGGGACGCAATTTACAAATAGAACACACGCAACAGGAAGCAGAACATGTTCTGCTTCCAAGGCAAAGTTCACACCAAAACACCTACTTCCGGGTTTGCCACATTCTTAATCCAAGTTTTTCATAAAATACTGTAAGCTGTTCTTAAACCAAGGTACCACTGTATATTGAAAGCAGTATCATGCCACCTGAGGCAGTCATGGCTTCCCCTGAAGAATCATGGGAAATGTAGTTTGTTGAGGTTGCTGAGAGTTGTCAGAAGACCCTACTATCCCCCCTCACAGAACAACAAACCCCAGAGTTCACTGGGAAGGGGGACCAATTGTTAAACCACTCCGAGAATTGTTGCTCTGTGAGGGGGATAGTGTAAGGGGGGGTGTCTCCTAATAATTTTTATAATTTTTAATTTATAATTTATATGGCACTGTGGGGAGCTTCTAGCAAATTAAAACACCAGGCACAGTGAAACACCAAACATTAAAAACTTCCCTATACAGAGCTGCCGTGCTCTACAGGCCAAGGGAGCTGGCGTTTGTCCACAGACAGCTTCCAGGTCATGTGGCCAGCATGACTCTGGCAAACAAGAGCAGTGCACGGAAACTTCGTTTACCTTCCCGCCGTAGCAGTACCTATTTATCTACTTGCACTTTGACGTGCTTTCAAACTGCTAGGTGGGAAGGAGCTGGGACCGAGCAAAGGGAGCTCACCCCATCGCGGGGATTAGATAGTTGTTTATTTCCACACAGAAATAGTTCCACAGGGCGGGTGCCATTACCGAGATGGACCTCTGCCTGGTTCCCTGTAGCTTTGCTTCTCGCAGTGAGGGAACGGGCAGAAGACCCTCGGCGCTGGACCACAATGTCTGGGCTGATGGGGGTGGAGATGCTCCTTCAGGTATACCGGGCTGAGGCTGTTTAGGGCTTTAAAGGTCAGCATCAACACTCTGAATTATGCTTGGCAACATACTGGGAGCCAATGTAGGCCTTTCAGGACCAGTGTTATATGGTCTTGGCGGCCGCTCCCAGTCACCAGTGTAGCTGCCGCATTCTGGATTAATTGCAGTTTCCCGGTCACCTTCAGAGGTAGCCCCACATAGAGCGTGTTGCAGTAGTCTAAGCGGGAGATAACTAGAGCATGCTCCACTCTGGCGAGACAGTCCATGGGCAGGTAGGGTCTCAGCCTGCGTACCAGGTGGAGTTGGTAGACAGCTGGCCTGGACACAGAATTGACCTGCGCCTCCATGGACAGCTGTGAGTCCAAAACGACTCCCAGGCTGCGCACCTGGTCCTTCAGGGCGACAGTTACCCTGTTCAGGGCCAGGGAGGCCCCCCACCCACCTGCCCTGTCCCCCAAAAACAGTCGTCTTGGGATTCAACCTCAATCCATTGACCACCTTAACTCTTAGCACCCTTAATGAACTACAGTTCCCAGGATATCTTGGGGGAAATCACCAGCTGCTTAAAAGTGGCATCACAGAGTCTCCAATGTAAGGTGCAGCTGGGGCCTGAGACTTACTTCTGAGTAGACATGGTGTAGGATTGCACTGTAAAAGGACTCTCCCCCAAGATAAACAGTGGCAGGATCTTTGCAAGCTGAGATAAAGGCAATAGCCATACTGGATATTTAAAGCACACACCAGGGCCCCCTCCCAAATCTTCAGAACGGTGGTTTACCACTAACGGAGCTATAATTCCCAGCACCCTTAAGAAACTGGTTCCCAAGATTTTTTGGGGAAGGAAGCCATGTTCTCCAAATGTATGGCGTGGCTCAGATAGGAAGACCTCTCCTCCCTTTTAGGATTTGGTGACCAAGTCCCATATCCCAGGGATGACAAACAGGAGTCTGGGTGCAGGGAAAGGGGGATCAATGTGGCCCCTGAGGCCTCATTATGTGGCCCTTGGGAGTCTCTCTAGACCAACACCAGCCTCACTCCACACCCTTCTGGAGAGTTTCTGCTGGACAGTGAACAGGATCCCCAAACTGCCTCTGGAGAGGGAGCAGCAGAAGGGTCTGTGAAGGTGTGGAGAAACTAGCCTATTGTACAAAGGGAAAAATGTGAATTTGCCGCTCTGGCCTCATTTGCTTCCGGCCTCGCCCACCACTGGCAGGTGGAGCCCAGAAAGTTGCCTAGAAAGGAACGTGAGGCTGGAAAAGGTTCCTTACCTCTGACGCAGCCCGGAGAAAGAAAGGAGGGAGAAAACTTAAGAGCCCTGTTGGATTACGCCAAAGATCCACGCAGTCCTGCTGTGGCCAATGAAGACCAGAAGCAGCAGCGCTTCCTCGCTGTTCCCCTCCCACCCTGCAACTGCTGGTTTTTAGAGGTAGACTGCTTTTGGACCTGGAGGCTCACGGCTCACAAAAGCCCTCTCGCCCCCCAAATTTCTCTCTAGCTAGAGCAGAAGGAGAAGCTGCCAGCCAGACCAAAGGGCCCATCTCTCCCAGAGTCCTGTTCCCCAAAGCGGCCAATCGGACACTTCCAGGAAGCGCACAAGCGTTGCCTTTTGCTTCTGAGCCGCAGGAAAAGAAGGGGCGCACGCCAACACCTTATTTACACGTTTACGGGTTGCAACTCTCCCCTAAGAACAGGGCTCACCAAGCCCAGGAGAACCTTGGCGCTAAGTCCTGAGTGTTAAAGCTTTTGGGCTCATTTCCAGATCAGTCCCTAAGAAACCCATTTGGCATCTTTGGGAAGCTCCCCAAGCCGGGCGGGAAACACCAACTCCCCACCCCCAGGGGTTTGTCTCCAGCATCTGGTATACAGCAACTGAAAATGGAGATTCCGGATGTCGCCTTCATCAGCAGACTTGACCTCCATGAATCCATCTGATCTTTTTCTTTCTTTTTTAAAATCCATCTAATCGTCACTGCCTCTTTTCGACAGCTGATTCCGTTACAAGTTCACCATTTCCTGCGTGAAGGTGTCTCCTTTTTTTTTTTTTTTTTTTTGCCAGTCCTGAACCTATTGGAATTGCCTTTAAAGTTAGGTTTTAATTCCAAGATCCTCCTTTTCTTTCTCTCCTTCCAATCTGGATGTTCGTTTTGGTATAGTGTATGTTTTGCCTACATAAGATGGCATCCCTGCTTGGGGCAGGGTCTCGTCTGCGTTCTGTACACTGCCTAGGCTTTTAGGTGCTCGGCAAATAATTTATTAGGGTTCTGCTTTACACCTGCTCCGTCTTGCTTGGTGGTGTTGACTTAACTGGCAGCAGCTCTCAAGCCGGGTGGGGGTAGGTGTCTCTCCTACACCACTTGCTAACGGATCATACTTTGAAATTGAACCTTATACCCTGGGGAAACTGAGTAGCGTTTCTCCCTCTCTCCACTGTCTTTATGAAACGAGTCCGCTCAATGAGGCATGTGCTTTTATTTATATTCTCTGCTCCTCAGGAAAGCAAATGCGGCTAATTTTCCCACGAGCGGCGAGACTTCGGCGGTTCCCCCCACCTTGCCTAGCCTCAAATAATCTCTCGCCTCTCGCAAACAGAAAATCCAATCTTCACAACCAGCAGCTTTCCCGCACCATTTCCGATTGCAGGTAGAGAATGGAATGCTTGACTGCTCCTCTCTCTCTTGCTCTCAGTTCTTGCATGTAAGAAACCTAGCATGTCAGGGGAAAGGCCCTGAGATGCTAGCTTTCTACACACGGGGTGATGTTCTTAAAAAGTTATCGTACGGTGAGAGCATTCAAAGACGAAGCTTCCCACCTGCGGCCTGATCCTTGGTCCAGCCCCGTTGAGAGACACGTCCCGCGGTTGTCCTCCTGCCAATCGTGCGCTTCTGCTCTGGGGAAGTCTTCCGAGAGCAGCTCAGAGCACGGGCAAGGCCTCCTGCCCTAGGTGCATCCTCTGGTGCTTCACAAAGTACGAGCTGGTGGTGAAGCTCTTCCCGCAGAAGTTGCACTTGTAGGGCTTCTCGCCGGTGTGGGTCCGTTTGTGGAGCACGAGGTGCGCCTTGCAGCTGAAGCCCTTGCCGCAGGCGGTGCAGGTGTAGGGCTTCTCGCCCGTGTGCGTCCTCTCGTGGTAGAGGAGGGCGGAGCGCTGGCGGAAGCTCTTCTCGCACGTGGAGCACTTGTAGGGCCTCTCGCCCGTGTGGATCCACTTGTGCTTGACCAGATCCGAGCTGCGGTGGAAGCTGCCGCCGCAGTCGGAGCACTTGTAGGGCTTCTCGCCCGTGTGGATCCTCTCGTGCTTCACCAGGTCCGACCTCTGGTGGAAGCTGCGGCCGCAGTAGGAGCACGTGTGGGGCTTGTCGCCCGTGTGGAAGCGCTCGTGCACGATCAGCTTGGACCTCTGGCTGAAGCACTTCTCGCACGTGGCGCACTTGAAGGGCTTCTCGCCCGTATGGATCCTCTCGTGCCGGGAGACGTCCGAGCTGCGGTTGAAGCTCTTCCCGCAGAAGGAGCACTTGTAGGGCCAGTCGCCTGTGTGCAGGCGCTCGTGGGCGATGAGCTTGGCCACCTGGCAGAAGCTCTTCTCGCACACGGAGCACTTGTAGGGGTTGGCCCCCGGAGGGAAGCCCTCCGGCCCGAGGAACCCCGAGCTGGGATTGAAACTCCCCCCGCAGTTGGAGCACAGCGACTGCTTCTCTCCCGGCGGGGTCCCTTCTGCGGTGGCCCCTTCTGGGCCGTTCTCGTGATGCCCCTCGGGCCCGCTCTGACCCTTGTAGCTCTCTTCCATCTCACGGAAACGGCCAGCGGATTCCGTCCCGTCTGCTGAGAGCCCGTGAGATTCCGCTCCCTGAAGGGTTTTCCATCTGTTGGCCTCATTCTCGTTGATTTGCCCATCATCTGCTGGAAGAAAAAAAGAAAATCCGAAAACAAGTTAGGTTCGTGTACCCCTGCAAGAGAGCAGGCATCGTGGGGGGTTGGACTAGATGTCCCTCGGGGGTCGGACAGGAGAGAGTCAGCAATAAATCACACTGAGGACCCCTGGACAGTTAAGTTCAGCCAAAGGAAACTAGAGTGGTACCTCGGGTTACAGACGCTTCAGGTTACAGCCCCTTCAGGTTACAGACTCCACTAACCCAGAAATAGTACCTCAGGTTAAGAACTTTGCTTCAGGATGAGAACAGAAATCATGCTCCGGCGGCACGGCGGCAGCAAGAGGCCCCATTAGCTAAAGTGGTGCTTCAGGTTAAGAACAGTTTCAGGTTAAGAACGGACCTCCGGAACGAATTAAGTTCTTAACCCGACGTACCACTGTATGGGGTGCAAAGATCATCTCGCTTTCAGGCTGAGGGAGCCGGCGTTTGTCCACAGACAGCTTTCCGGGTTATGTGGCCAGCATGAATAAACCGCTTCTGGTGCAATGGAACACTGTGACGGAAGCCAGGGCGCGTTGAAACACTGTTTAGCTTCCCGCCACAGTGGTACCTATTTATCTACTTGCACTAGCATGCTTTCAAACTTCTAGGTTGGCAGAAGCCGGTACAGGGAAACAAGAGCTCACCCATTTGAACCGCCAACCTTCTAATCGGCTCAGTGGTTTAGACCACAACGCCACCCGCGTCCCTATATTAGCAAAACCCTTTATTAGCAAAACAGGATCCACACATGAGTGTCGGGCCTAATGAGCACAGCAACTCAGGTCTTGGCCCCGTGGAGCCGTTGCCGAGGCTGAAGGTCTCCAGGGTTTTCTCTAAGCAACTGGAGACTGTGCCTGCATGCCTGCCTTTGCTTCCCCTGCTTCATGCCTCCCCTGGTTCTGGGAGACCAGGGGGAAGGGAAGCTTTTTGCAGCAGGATGGGGAGACACCTGTGACCCTCCACCAGCCTGGCCCATCACTGCCTCTTGGCCTCCCTCTTCCTCCAGTTCAGCTTCTGCCTCTGATTCCGGCCTTCTCTCTGCCACAGACTCTCCCCGCTCACTAAGCCCTGTTACCCTTTTAGGGGAGCACTGAGTTTGGGCGCTGCTGAAATTGGAGACCCCAGTGTCCATCACTGGGTGCAGCGAGGTCTAAATCCAATGGCTTCTCGTGGCAGTGTGCTTCTTCTTAAGGGTCAAGGTCTGGGCAGGGCTAATCCCTGACAGCCATGAACGAAGTACAAATGGGAAAAACGTGCCCATCTGAACCCCTCTGTAGCTCGAAGTGTTTGCTCCGAAATAAACATACAACCCACCTGCACGTTTGGTATAAACCAGGTCTCAAGACTCCTGAGTTTTGACACACACAGGTGCAGCTGCTGGGTTAGCTCAGTCGGCAAAGCCTGAGACTCTTAATCCCGGAGTCATGGGTTCGAGTCTCATGTTGTGCAAAAGATTCCTGCAGCGCAAGGGGTTGGACTAGATGGCCCTTGAAGGCCCTTCCGACTCTGCAAATCTACACAGCAGGAATGGCTTAACAGTGGCACTTCAGATGGCCAGAGATTACAGAAGCTGACTCCAACAATGCCTGGAAGACTTTGGGTTCCTCGTTCCGGGACTCCAACTCCTATCAGCCCCCAGCCAGCCTGGCTGTTGTTCAGGGATGACGGGAGCTGTGCTCCAGCAGCATCTGACAGGCTACAGGTGAGGCACCTTGCTCCTCGGTCAGGAGAATCCCTTACCCACGGAGTGGCCGTCTTCTTCGACTTCCTCCTTGACGGGCCTCCCAAGCTGCCTTTCTGCGCTCCTGCTTGCCGCGTGTTCAGCGTCGGGGAAATTTACGGTCACCACATGGAACATCCCTGGGCCCTGAAAACAGCAGCGAGCATTTTATTTTGCTTTGTCAAGATCGTTATTATTTCGTGAATTTATACCCCGCCCTTCCTCCTCAGATGGAGCCCAGATGGGGGGGACAGTGCCTCAACGAGCAAGTGTGTCGAATTATTCCCAGACCATCGCTGCCTCTTGTGGCAGCAAATTCACTGTGTGAAGAGGGACTTTAGCTTCATGGTCCACAGGGGTGGCCAACTGCCAAGAGACTGCAATCTACTCACAGAATTAAAAACTGGCAGTGATCAGGTCGAAGTTGCAGGGGGGGGGTCGGAGATTTACCACTATCTACCACAGACATCCAGTTGGACGTGCCTGACCTACGAGGTCTTGTGCTACTAGGGCGTGTGTGTCTCCCCAGCCACATTCTTCACACCATGAATAGGTTTTTACATCTTTACTATGTCACCTATTACCGTATTTTTCGCTCTATAGGACGTGCCTTGTTTTAGAGGGGGAGAACAAGAAAAAAAAATCTCCCCCTCTCTGCTCAGCGCCCCTTCAGCGAAGTGGCAGGAGAAACGAAGCCCCTTCCATTTCTCCTCCCGCTTCGCTGAAGGGGCGCTGCGCAGCTCTCCCTCTCTGCTGAAGCCAGGAGAGTCTTGCTCTCCAGGCTTCAGTGAAAGGAACCCGAAGCCTGCGGAGTGCAGCGGGAACTCACGCTGTGCTCCCTGGGCTTCAGGCAGCTATCCCTGAAGTGTGGAGAGCGAAAGGGGTCGGTGCGCACCGACCCCTCTCGCTCTCCAGGCTTCAGCGAAAGCAACACGAAGCCTCCGGAGCGCGGAGGGAGCTCTCCCTCTGCACTTCGGAGGCTTCGCGTTGCTATCGCTGAAGCCAAGGAGCCTGCATTCGCTCCATAGGACGCACACACATTTCCCCTCAATTTTGGGAGGGGGGAAAGTGTGTCCTATAGAGTGAAAAATACAGTACTTGACACCTTTTCTCCAAACCCCAAAGCCGCAAACTTGGAACCCTTTCCTCAAAATCTTTGCTCCATCACCTTCATCATTTCAGCTGCCCTATTCCGGACCTACAATATCCGTTTTGAGGTGAGGAGACCAGAACTGTATACAGTATTCCAAGCGTGGCCATGCCACGGATTTGTTTAACAGTGTCATGAGAGCGGCAGTTTTATTTCCCTTTTCTCCTCATGATCCCTTACGTGGAATTTGCCTTTCCCCACAGCTGCCGCACCCTTCATCGAGCTATTTACTGCAACCCCTCAGTAAATGTTCCTGGTCAGTAACCTTACTTTTGTATTTTTGTAATTTTAAGTTGCTTTAAACGGGTTTCTAATGTTATGCAATCTTGTGTTTCAGTATTAATGGTGTGTTTTATTTGTTGTAAGCCACCCTGGGACCTTAAGGAGAGGGGCAGGTAATAAATTGTAACAACAACAACCACAACATTTTGCCCCAATGCATATATATAAAGGTAAAGGGACCCCTGACCATTAGGTCCAATTGTGACTGACTCTGGGGTTGCAGCGCTCATCTCGCTTTATTGGCCGAGGGAGCCGGCGTACAGCTTCCAGGTCATGTGGCCAGCATGACTAAGCTGCTTCTGGCGAACCAGAGCAGTGCATGGAAACGCCGTTTACCTTCCCGCCAGAGGGGTACCTATTTATCTACTTGCACTTGGAAGTGCTTTTGAACTGCTAGGTAGGCAGGAGCAGGGACCGAGCAACGGGAGCTCACCCCATCACGGGGATTCGAACTGCCGACCTTCTGATCGGCAAGCCCTAGGCTCTGTGGTTTAACCCACAGCGCCACCTGTGTCCCTTAATGCATATATATAGTTTGCACTGAATTGCATTTGACATTTTATTGCCTCTTCACTCAGTTTGAAGAGATTAGACATCTCCACAATCCCTTTTTGTTCTCATTAACATGAGCAATTTAGTACAATCAGAAACCATACTCACCCTGAGGCACACGGTTAACTCGAAACCATCAATTAGCAATTTAACTATTAATTTATTTATTTTTTGAATTATCTTTTGGCAGCAAAATGTCTTAGGATAGTCCTGCTTCCCCCAAAGGCTCTTTGTAACTGTATGTTTTTGTTGTCATCATTTAGTCGCTTACCTCTAGGAAATGGCTCCGTGACTTACAGGTGCAACAGAAATGCTAACATCAATTATGATAAAACACAGCCGAACCTTAAAAACCCACATCTGCCAAGTAAAAGACAGTCTTACAGATCCTTCCCTACTAAAAGAGGCCACAAATACTTAAAAACCTTTCAAACCAAGGGACTGAGGTAAAACAGAAAGTTTTCACCCGACCCTTTAAAACAGAAAATGACAACCAGTGTTTCTTAAGGGTGTTGAGAGTTGTTTGGAGACACATGCACAAAGCTACAATTCTCAGAGTGGCTTAATCCCTTTCCCCAGAGAACTTTGGGAACTGTAGCGCTGTGAGGGGAATGGGATCGCTTAACGGCTCTCAGCACCCTGAACAAACTACAGTTCCCAGGGCGCTTCTGGCGGAGGCCACAATGATTCGAGTGGTATAAGAGGGCTTTGAATGTATTGTGCAGATGTGGGGCCCCATCTGGAAGCAGATCTTCTCACCTTCTGGTCCTGCCTGCCCTCCTCCTGGTGCCTCTGCAGGAAATCCTCTGCCAGGGCCACCGCCTGGGCGCAATTGTGAGGGCGGCATTCCTTGACCCAGCCCTCCATCTCCGGGGGAAGGACAGTCAGAAACTGCTCCAGCACCAAAAGCTCCAGGATCTGCTCCTTGGTGTGCCTCTCGGGCTTCAGCCACTGCTGGCACAGGTCCCAGAGGCGGCTGCAGACCTCGCGGGGACCCTCGGCCTCCTGGTAGTGGAACTGCCGGAAGTGCTGGCGGTTCGTCTCGGCGCCGGCGAGGTCCTCGCTGCCCTCCATCTCCTCCTTCACTTTCCTCTGATCTCGGTCGGCCAGCGGCCCCGTCCCATCAAAGCCGGCCGGCGGGGGGACAAAGTGCCCTTCCGTGGGCCGGTGGCTGGCCGTGGCTCCCCCATCAAAATGCGCCATGGGTGCCTTCATGTCCCCCCACGAGGTGCTGCCCGGAAGCTGTCGGGACCCCCATCCCGAGCGAGGAGACTGCACCCCGCCCAGAAACTCCTGCCATTGTGCCTCCCACTGCTGCGACGATATCCCATCCTCTGGTTCTTGTTTGATGTGCTGCGGTCCTCTCCACCTCAGGCCTTGCCTGTCGGGCCCCGTCTGGCCGGCACTGGGGCTGGCACCCTGCCCCTCCAATTCCACCTCTTGCTTCAAGCCCGCCGGCTCCGCGTCTTCCATTTTCAGGGCTAAATTCGCCCCTCGTTCGAGCCCAGCCCGGAACTGGAGATCCAGAGGCAACGCGTCTCTCCGCTGGGCTGCCATTTTGTCCCGCTACAGACGTTTTCTCCTCCTTCTGCCCTCTGCTGCGACAGAATTGGGAAGGCCTGGGCTTTGGGGCCTGCAGTTACATTGCGGTGAAATGGGCCGTTCTGCAGGGCGCGCGGGATGAATTTTTGTTGTTCGTCTTGGGAGAGATGCAGGTCATACGGAAGCGGCTGGCATTTTCTCCCTGAAGAAAAGAAACACAAATGGGTGTCAGGTGAAGAGACAGGTGAAGGTACCCAGCAAAGTGCCAGTCAAGTCCTCGAGAGACCCGAGTTCGAATTCTCACTCAGCCATGACACTCGCTGGGAGACCTTGGGCAAGTCACAATTGCCCTCAGCCTGACCTACCTCATGGGATGGTCATGAGGGCCAAAAACCAGGTGGGGAAGCTGGCTGTCTATACCACCTTGAGCTCCTTGGAAGACAGGCAAGATATAAATATTTTCAAATAAATAAAATAAAGCAAACAGCCTGTGGAAATGAAGGGAGCAACATTCAGTCAATTAACTGCTTAGATTAATTTGAACCTTTTTCTTTTTAACCCACCCTTTAATTGGTTAAAAGTTTCCATCTCTTGAACGCTGATGATCCAGGCAGTAGAATATTTTGTGGGGAAATGTCATTTTTATTCAATTAAAAAGACCTATGGGGAAATAGAGAGGACAAGCCACATCTTAAAATAAGCTTCCCGTCTTCACTCTCCCTTAATAGGGTTGTCAAGGAAATAAGCAACTGTTTTACTTTTAAAAGGCATCTGAAGGCAGCCCTCTTTAGGGAAGTTTTTAATGTTTAATGCTGTATTGTGTTTTTAATAGTCGGTTGAGAGCTGCCCAGAGTGGCTGGGAAAACCCAGCCAGATGGGCGGGGTACAAATAATAAAATATTATATTATTATATTATATATATTTCAAATACTTTTTTAAGGAAACAACCGAAATTGTTGAACTTTATTGAGGAAAACCCAAAAGTTGATGAGATTTTTTGGGTTGTGTTTTTAGGGGAAGCAAAATTGTTGCGGCATTTTTTAGTAAAAGCTACAAGAATTTTTGAGTTTCGGAGCTTTTTAAAGACATTTCTGGCATGATTTAACCCCCATGTCCTAGAGAATTAGGACGTAAGAATGTTTGCAGTAAGAATGCTTCTTCTGACATTAGTGACCAAGATTGTGCAATTCCAACCATCACCTTTGTTGCGAAGCCTCCAGTTTACCTCTTTTATTGAAACTATAAACTGTACTGTGTTTTGCTTGGAGCAGTTTTTAATTGTGTTTTTATAACCGTGGATTGTATTGTTATAACCTTTCTGTGGGACCTTACGGTCAAGGGCAAGGCAAGGAACCCTCAATAGTAAAGCAACAAATAAATCATTTGAAAACAAAGAAAACCCGCTTCTTGCTTCAGAATAGGGTTGATATAAGTTTTTTAAAAACCTGCTCCTTTTCCCTTATGGGGTACCCAAGAGCCCATATAGAGTCCTTTTGTAGGTTCTCTATCGGTAGGAGAAAATAACAGAGGCCAACCAGAGGAAATTGAGAAGTAAAGCAGCTAGTAAGCCTGATCTTTATTGACTGTTGCAATAGGGTGCTCCCCGACACGTAGGAGAGAGGATGAGGAGGACCTCGAACAATGGCACACAAGGCTTTATATATCCATTTTGCAATTCCCTGCCCTGGAGCTCCAGACCACCCCTCCATACATACATCACAGAAGGGGTGTAGACCAAAACCACCCCCCACATACATCATACCTACATCACAGAAAAGGCGGTCTACAACAGAAATCTGAGTGCGTTGTTTATCTCCTGTCTGGCAGGTAACCTGTTAATGGTCACCTGATTGGATTACCAGGGGAGCCTGGCCAGTCTTTTGTAATGCTGAATACTTAGTTCCTGAGCCAGGTCACAGGTTCAACCTATTCATACACAGACATACCCTTAAGACAGGATTTGTGAACGAAAAGACAATGGGGAGGCTTTTCCATTTTCCTGCGACGTTACAGAGAAATATCTGAGGTCAATTTGGGAGGGACAAAATGGTTTCCAGATTTTTTATGTGGGGTTTCAGACATGTGGTTTATATATACGTTATTGATGTGTGATTTAGTTATTTAGTTAATGTAAGTTTAATTTGTTGGTGTTTTATGTTATGTAATATTTTTCTTTTCTTTGTTGTTTTTTTGTTTTGTCTTTTTTGTTGTTTTAATGTTTGGGGTTGTATAATGAATTGAAACTAATAACAAGTAATATATATATATATACACAGTTATGAACATTTATCATAACAAAATACAAATAAAGTTAAATGTCTGGAAATATGGGTTGCAGTTCTATTAGAAATCCTTCTGGCGCATGACTGAGTGCATCTCCCGGATGAGATATCAGCTGAGCAGCTGGAATTGGTTAGGAAACTTAATCAACTTGAGGAGGCAAAGGAAGAGCGAAATGCAGACAATTTTTTTAACAGCTGAGCAGGCTTTATGCTATATATTGGCCTTCCCCAACCAGGAGGCCTCTTGATGTTGCCGGACTCCAACTCCCATCAACCCCTGCGAGCAGAGCCAATGGTCAGGGATGATGGGAGCTGGAGTCTGGGATCCGAAGTCACAGCTTACCACAACACCCCTGATTTACATACTTAGAGTAAGCCCCACTGAACCCAGGGGGATTGAATTCTGATTAAACATTAATTGGGCCATACATTTAAAGCAATAAACACTCCTGGCTTCCCCCAAAGAATCCTGGGAGCTGTAGTTTGTTTGGGGTGCTGAGAGTTGTCAGAAGACGCCTATTCCCCTCACAGAACTACAATTCTCAAAGTGGTTTAACAAACAATCCTTTTCTCCTGGGCAATTGGAGAATTGTAGCTCTTGAAGGGGCAAATTTAAATCTTAAATTTTACAAGGTAAAAACCAGCATTTTAAAAAATGCATTGTAGCAATGAAATGCTTCCTTTGTTGGATTAATTCTCCTAAATTTGCTCTTGACGCATTTACTGCATAACATTAATCAAACAGGTTGAATCGACAGCATATCAAGTTTAAGGTTTTTTTTAAGTGGATGCTTGTTTAACTTGCTCTTTTCAGCTGGCCCTTATTTGTTTGGTGTATTTTAGCACGCATTGTTGTCTATTTCATGACGCAGTTGGCTGTTATTATTTTATGTTCCGTTCCCCGCCCTGGTATTCGTACAGAGGAAGGGCAGGCTATAAATATTATAAAGAAATGAATAATAAATAAAAGTGCCTAAAGAAAATTATAACACTAGAACTTCAACAGAATCAGCATCAAAACCATGTAAGCACTAAAGGACATAACATAAAGAACATATCAAATTCATGATTGTGTTGTCATTATTGCTGTTACCATTTGTTTTCTCTCTGTGTGAATGAGATGATTCTATGATTCTACAGTGGTATCTTGGGTTAAGTACTTAATTCGTTCTGGAGGTCCTTTCTTAACCTGAAACTGTTCTTAACCTGAAGCACCAATTTAGCTAATGGGGCCTCCTGCTGCCGCTGTGCCTCTGGAGCATGATTTCTGTTCTCATCCTGAAGCAAATTTCTTAACCCGAGGTACTATTTCTGGGTTAGCGGAGTCTGTAACCTGAAGCGTATGTAACCTGAGGTACCACTGTACTTTACAACATTGCCGTGAAAACGGCACATAAGTGCTAAAATACCTGCCTATCCTCACTGAAAATGCCTCTCAGATACAAATTATGCCACAGCAACAGAAGGCAAAGCGATGATAACCCAAAACTTTGAAGATGAAAGATGCTATTCGGAATAATATTTCTCTGTGTGTGTGTGTCTGAGATTCCTTTCCCACCCTTCACCGTAAGGTCCTGGGGGGTTACAACAACATAACCATACAATTAAAAGCGAGTAAAATGGTGTACGCAATTATAAAAACAAGTAGAACGAGTGGAACAATTCCAAACAAAAGTAGCACAGTACTGATTAGCCAAAACAGAAAGATTCCATGGTGGACTTGTAAAAGGGTAAAAGAATATTAGGGTATGATCCATAATGAATTGAAAAAAATGTTCAAAAGTACTTTCCCAAAAAAAACCCAGAGTCCTTTCAGTTGGGGATAATTCAGACTGAAATTCCCGGCTGTCAAAAAAGGTTGTTTATGTATGCTACTACTGTGGCCTGTGTTTTGTTAGCCCCAAAATGGAAAACGAGTGAGGTCCCAACTAAAGAAGAACAGCAACTTAAGATGACAGAATATGCGCAGCTTGCAGACTTAACATATAGAATAAGAGAACAAGAAGAACATACGTTTAGAGAAGATTGGAAAACGTTTATTGAATATTTGGGAAATAATTGTGTACAGCTGAAAGCTGAAAGCCTTAGAGGTGGTTTACAACAGAAATTTGAGAGTATGGCTTATTTCCTGTCTGTCAAGATACCTCCTGATCAAGCTTGCCAAGTCCGTAGAAATGGTAGACACCTTAGTTCTTGAATCCATTTCTCAGACCTACACCTACTGGTACACAGATGTTCTTTGGCCATCTTTAAAAAGCTTTGCTTTTAACAAATACTTGCCAGACAAGTTTTGCAGAGGGGAAGCCCATTCATTCCAAGAAGTTTATCTATTCACAGGATTTGAAGGATTTGCAAGTGGGAAGAACTATTGGGAAAGGTTTTCCAAGATGAGCCAAGATGGATTCAGGATTGCTCTGCGTAAAAAGTGCATTTTTCTTCGGGAATACTTCCTAATTTTTGAAGGTTAAAGGATTGGTTTTAAACAGAGTGTGTACCTACTATGTGTGTGCACCTTAACATTTTCATAACACCGCCACCAAAGACTTCTGGGAACTGTTAAGAGTGCTGGGAACTGAAGTTCAGTTCTGCAAGGGGGAAAACTGCAGTTTCCAGGATTATTTGGGGCAAGTCATGTGCTTTAAATGTATGGTGCCCACTCCTACCACCACCAACCTCTGCCCCAAACCCTCTCCAGGCAGAAGACAAAAGGGTGAGTCACAGCCTCATCTTTCTCTGGGCCCTTCTTAAGTGTAGGTAGCCGTTCAGTCAATAACCATCCATCAACACACAGGAGAAAAATCCTGGCCAAAGATGTGGCCAAACCAGTTCCTTCTACACTTGCTATTTCTGGGTCGTTTTTTTACAGACCAAGTTGCAGGGTTAGTGCAGGGCCCTCAAGGTCATAGAGAGCCACCCCCTGGCTTAACCCACAAGTTCTCAGGTGGGTTATTAGACCGCAGGCTTTCAGCCAGGGATTGTGTTGTCATGTTAAACAAATAAATAGAACAAAAATAATAATTAACAGCAACTGCTATAAACAGATCCTGAATATTCGCTTGCTTCCTCTTTGGGTCTGAGAATGTGGCCAGGAAACTTGGGAACTACCTTATTACTGAATGGGGGCGCCGGTCCATCTGGTTCAGTATTGTCAACCCAGACTGGCAGCAGCTCTCCAGGGTTTCAGGCAGGGATATCTCCCAGCTCCACTGGGAGACTGAACCTGGGATATTCTGTACACGAAGCAGAACTTTACCACTGAGCTATAGCCTTTTGTGTATCAAGATAACACAGGATTCCAGTTTTGGGAAAAGAGTAACAATAACACAACTGAAGTCAGTCCAAGGCTGCTCTGAAATGGTGGGTCCTTTCGGGTGGAGAAGGGCTCTTTTCAGAAGGGGGGGAAAGCAGCAAAGGGGGACAACATCTCTTAGTCCTCATGCCTTACTGGAACCAAGCCTAAACACAGAGAGCCAGTGGTGGAATCGTGGTTAGAGTACTGGACCAGAACCTGGAAGACCCGGGTTCAAATCCTTGCTTGGCCATGAAACTCACCAGGTAACCCTGGGCCAGTCACAGTCTGTTTGCCTAACCTACCTTGCAGGGTTGTCGTGGGACGACCTACCTCCCAGGGTTCTTGCAGGGGGTTGGACGAGATGGGCCTTGGGGTCCCTCCGAACTCTATGATTCCACAGAGACGAAAATGGCAGGGAAACCATAAATGCTGCCGCCTCAAACTCTTTTGGCAGGGAGGGGCAGCTGGGATTACAGTGGTACCTCGGGTTAAGTACTTAATTCGTTCCGGAGGTCCGTTCTTAACCTGAAACTGTTCTTAACCTGAAGCACCACTTTAGCTAATGGGGCCTCCTGCTGCCGCCACTCGGCTGGAGCATGATTTCTGTTCTCATCCTGAAGCAAAGTTCTTAATCTGAAGCACTATTTCTGGGTTAGCGGAGTCTGTAACCTGAAGCGTATGTAACCCGAAGTACCACTGTAAATAAATGCATTTCCCCAGACCGCTTTCCTGTCCATTTGTCCATTTCCTGCCTCTGCCCTCTCCTACCCCTTTGCACTGCAAGCTCATCGAGGCAGAGACCTGCGCGGTCGCCTCTTGCCACTTTGCCACAGGCCCGTCCTCGCAAATGGACGGCGCTGGGGAAACCAGGAGGAGGTTTTTTGCGGGGGGACAAGAATCGGCAGGGAGGTTGTGTGCGGGGGAACAAGAATCGGCAGAGGGGTTTTGTGCGGGGGAACAAGAATCGGCAGAGGGGTTTTGTGCGGGGGAACAAGAATCGGCAGAGGGGTTTTGTGCGGGGGAACAAGAATCGGCAGAGGGGTTTTGTGCGGGGGAACAAGAATCGGCAGAGGGGTTTTGTGCGGGGGAACAAGAATCGGCAGAGGGGTTGTGTGCGGGGGAACAAGAATCGGCAGAGGGGTTTTGTGGGGGGGGGACAAGAATCGGCAGGGAGGTTGTGTGCAGGGGAACAAGAATCGGCAGAGGGGTTTTGTGGGGGGGGGACAAGAATCGGCAGGGAGGTTGTGTGCGGGGGACAAGAATCAGCAGAGGGGTTTTGTGGGGGGGACAAGAATCGGCAGGGAGGTTTTGTGCGGGGGAACAAGAATCGGCAGAGGGGTTTTGTGGGGGGGGACAAGAATCGGCAGGGAGGTTTTGTGCGGGGGAACAAGAATCGGCAGGGAGGTTTTGTGCGGGGGAACAAGAATCGGCAGAGGGGTTTTGTGCGGGGGAACAAGAATCGGCAGAGGGGTTTTGTGGGGGGGGGACAAGAATCGGCAGGGAGGTTGTGTGCGGGGGAACAAGAATCGGCAGAGGGGTTGTGTGCGGGGGAACAAGAATCGGCAGAGGGGTTTTGTGGGGGGGGGACAAGAATCGGCAGGGAGGTTGTGTGCGGGGGACAAGAATCAGCAGAGGGGTTTTGTGCGGGGGAACAAGAATCGGCAGGGAGGTTTTGTGCGGGGGAACAAGAATCGGCAGAGGGGTTTTGTGGGGGGGACAAGAATCGGCAGGGAGGTTTTGTGCGGGGGAACAAGAATCGGCAGAGGGGTTTTGTGCGGGAATGCAAAGGCCACATCCTCCCCACCCAGCCCCTCTTTCCTAAAAGGATCAGGACTGCAAAAATCTTGGAGGGGGGCGGGGCGCAGGGCTATCCACCTTCCTGGATCTGGCTTGGCTGTCAAGGGCGCCCCTCCCCGCCCCCTCCCGGACCCCCCCCCCCCGCCCCTTGCCTGCAACACCCCCGCTCCCTCCCGGCAACTGACCTCCCGGAGCGTCTTCCCGGGCGCAGCTGCCTCCGCTCCGCAAGGAGCCCTGGCCGGGCGCTGGGTCTTCCGGGGCGGGAGGGCGAGGGAGCGGCGAGGGGCCTCCGCTCTGTCCCAGCCTCCCTCTCCCCAACTGAGGATGGGCAGAGAACCTTCCCCGGGCGCCTCTCCTCGCCGCCGCCGCCGCCGCCGCCGCTCTATCGTTTTAACTCTTCGCGCGCGGGCGCGCTCCCAAGGTGGCCGGCGCTGAGGATGCGCCCCTTTCGCCCCCTTTGGAGGACTCGCTTTTCTTTAGGAATGCATGGGCAGCTTTTTCTTTTTGGCTGCTTGCGAGTGATTTTTGTTGCTGCCGCAGCCGCCCTTCGGTTGGTCTGGTTGCGATGAGTCTGCCTCTCCATCCAAAGCCCTTCCCAAGCACTGGAAGACACAAGATTTGCCCACTCTGGAAGAATGGCAGATGCAAGTAATAGACTATATGGAACTGGCAGAAATGACTGGCAGAATCCGAGACCTGGGAGAAGAAGCGGTGGAAGAGGACTGGGAGAAGTTCAAGAAATACCTGCAGAAACACTGTAAAGTGTATGAATGCTAAAATGATGTTGGATATGAAATAATATGGCATCAGTGGTACAGTGTTAAAAAATATGCAAAAAATGTAATAGAAAAAGGGTGGGAAAATAAGGTTATATTATGTCAAAAGTAAACAATATGTTAAAGGTGTATAATTATAAGGAAGAAAGATTGCAGACATAATAGAAGCGATAATAATAATTAGAAATGAGTGTTGAAGGAGGGTAAGGATTTGCTGTATCTGATTGGACAAAGAGGAACACAAAAAAGGGAGGTGTGAGGAGGTCAAGAAAGAAAGTTTTGTAAATGTGAGTTTAAAAACTGGAGTTCTTGTTTTAATTTTTTTTCTTTTTTCTTTAATCAGTCTGTGTTGTTTTTGTTGTTCTGTGTTGTTTCGATGTTTCTTTTGTTTTTGGAAAAATAAATAAATATACTTAAAAAAAAAACAAAACAAAGCCCTTCCTAAGCGGGCTGAGTGGGAAGCCAGGGATGGCGTGGGGGCGGAATACAAAGGCTACCTCGGCTCCGTCGATGGCTGCATGAACATGCAGCTTGCAAATACAGAAGAATATATTGATAGTGCAATATCTGGACACCTTGGTCAAGTTCTGATAAGGTGCAATAATGTCCTTTATATAAGGGGTGTGGAAGAAGAAGATGGAGAAATGAGAGAATTACTATTTTGGGGGGAAAGTTGTTGTTGTTTTTTAACTGTGCTAAGAAAATGAGTTGTGCGGTTTTGTTTGTTTGCTTTTTAAAGGTTTCGCCAAGTAACATTTTTTATGGCCAAAAAATAAACATTGTAATTGAAGAAAAATTACCACTATGGAAGAAAAATAAACATACTATTTCTGACAGTTAAAGAAAGGGGGGGAATGCATGGACAGACATGCATGGATCGAGGGCTCCTTATCACATCATCATCATCATCATCACAGAAGTTGGAAGGGACTCCCGAGGGTCATCTAGTCCAGCCCCCTGCAATGCAGGAATCTTTCACCCATCGTGGGGCTCGAACTCTTGACCCTGAAATTAAGAGTCCCCTGAAATTAAGAGTCCATGCTCCGCTGCAGAGCTTCCCAAACCATGTGTCCCTCGACACTTCGGTATGTCGGCTTCAGTGTGTAGCAGAGCTGTCAACGTTTCCCTTTTTTAAAGGGAAATTCCCTTATTCCGAATAGGATTCCTCGCAAGAAAAGGGAAAAGTTGACAGCTATGGTGTGTAGGTGTGTTGCGCAAACGCTCCCCACGCTCCTCCCAGGACTGGAAAGGGAGTCCTCCGGTTTGCTATTAAAACTGGATGACTGTGTCACGACATGATGCACGTCTAAAAAGTATGTTGCCAGCAGGAAAAGTTTGGAAAGCTCTGCTCTACTGAGCTTTCCTTCAGGTGCCTGCAAATTTCCCCCCATAATTTTCTTTCAAGGAGGGCTAGATGCTTAACATACCCTCCAACATTTCTCCAGTGAAAATAGGGGCATCCTATTCAATAATAACGTATACATGTATCCATTCTGAAGAAAATCAGCCCTGAGTGCTCACTGGAAGGACAGATCCTGAAGCTGAGGCTCCAATACTTTGGCCACCTCATGAGAAGAGAAGACTCCCCGGAAAAGACCCTGATGTTGGGAAAGATGGAGGGCACAAGGAGAAGGGGACCACAGAGGACAAGATGGTGGGACAGTGTTCTCGAAGCTACCAGCATGAGTTTGACCAAACTGCGGGAGGCAGTGGAAGACAGGAGGGCCTGGCGTGCTCTGGACCATGGGGTCACGAAGAGTTGGACACAACTAAACACCTAAACAACAACAACAATTCAATAATAATAATAATATTTACCGGTATAACCCACCCATCTGACTGGGTCCCAACATATATAAAACATAATAAAACATTAAGCATTAAAATACCCTTCCCTATACAGGGCTGCCTTCAGATATCTTCTAAAGCAGGGGTCAGCAAACTTTTTTAGCAGACCTCAGACCTTGTCCCTCAGACCTTGTGGGGGGCCGGACTATATTTTTTTGGGGGAAATGAACGAATTCCTATGCCCCACAAATAACCCAGAGATGCATTATAAATAAAAGCACACATTCTACTCTTGTAAAAACACACTGATTCCCGGACCGTCCGTGGGTCGGATTTAGGCGGCGATTGGGCCGGATCTGGCCCCCAGGCCTTAGTTTGCCTACCCATGTTATAAAGGTTGTGTAGTTACGGTACTTATCTTCTTGGCTTGCGAGTTGCATGACTCCATACCCTCCAACATTTCTCCAATGAAAATAGGGATTTCCTGAAAAGTAGTACATTCCGGGATCAAATCAGCACCTGGGACGGCTTTTGTAAATCCGGGACTGTTTCTGGAAAATAGGGGCACTTGGAAGGTCTGAGTGACATGCCCAGGGACACCAGTGAAATAATCTATAGGCGCCATGGCATCCTGTATTTATCACCTCTCATTTTAAAAACTGCTTTCTAACAATAACTCAGTTGCATGCTACGCATTTACAGAGTGTTGTCCCCTACCCCCTACCCCAAAATAATCCTGATAACAGTGGTTTGTTAAGGGTGTTGGGAATTGTAATGCTGTGAGGAGGTCAAAACTGTTATATAATTATTACCTTCATAGACCACATTTTTCTTCCAAAGAGCTTAAGGGAGTGTACATGCTTCTCCCTCCCCCAATTCATCCTCACGACGACCCTGTGAAGTAGGTTAGGCCAAGAGGCAGTGACTGGTCCAAGGTCGCCCAGTGAGCAGGATTTGAACTCTGGTCGCTCTAACCATTATGACACACTGCCTCTCTACGGTTGTAGTTACTGTTGTTGTTATTAATTAAATTTATGTTGCTCAAGGCAACCCAAAGCAACATACAGTGGAACCTCGTGTTACGGAACGGGATCTGTTCCGGAGGCCCGTCCGTAACACGGAACTGACACAAGCTGAAGTGCTGTGACTGCGCATGCGCACGGTGCGATTTAGCGCTTCTGCACATGCACTAGCAGCGAAACCCAGAAGTAACCCGTTCCGGTACTTCCGGGTTGCCGCGGGATGCAACATGAAAACATGTAACCTGAAGCGGACGCAACTTGAGGTATGACTGTACAACCAAACCGTTTCCAGGTTCTTTGAGGGGTTCTTTACCTTTTTTACCTGTCAAGGGGGCTGGGAATTGTAGCTCTGTGAGGGGTGAACTGCAATTCCCAGGATCATTTGAGCGGAGGGAGATGTCATGTGCTTTTAATGTACAATGTGTATACAGTCTTTGAAACGACCCCTTAGCCTGGGGGGGGGGGATTTGAGACTGTGCCCCACTCCACCAGGTATTGGATTCCACCTCCCCAAACAGCATAGCCAACAGCCAGAGGTGATGGGAGTTGTAGTCTGGGAAATGAGTCAACTACAGTTTCCAAGATCCTTGTGCCATGAATGGGTTTTACACATACAGTGGTACCTCAGGTTAAGTACTTAATTCGTTCCAGAGGTCTGTTCTTAACCTGAAACTGTTCTTAACCTGAAGCACCACTTTGGCTAATGGGGCCTCCCGCTGCCGCGCAATTTCTGTTCTCATCCTGAGGTAAAGTTCTTAACCTGAGGTACTATTTCTGGGTTAGCGGAGTCTGAAACCTGAAGCGTATGTATCCTGAAGCGTCTGTAACCTGAGGTACCACTGTATTACTAGTGAGCACTGCCCAGGAATTAGAAGAAGAAGAAGAGTGGTTTTTAAATGCACAGTGCAATTTATGAGTTCAGTCATAGCAAAAATCAGGCAAATTCACCTGCTGCCTGGGGCTGATGGGAGTTGTAGTCTGTAACATCTGGATGCCACCAGATTGGCAAAGACAGGTGTAGAAGCAAGCACAATGGGATTTAATAATAATAACAATAATTTATTATTTATACCCCATCCATCAGGCTGGGTTTCCCCAGCCACTCTGGGAGGCTCCCAACAGAATATTAAAAACACAAAACATCAAACATTAAGAACTTCGCTAAACAGGGCTGCCTTCAGATGTCTTCCAAAAGTCAGATAGTTGTTTATCTCCTTAACATCTGATGGGAGGGAGTTCCATAAGGCTGGAGCCACTACTGAGAAGGCCCTCTGCCTGGTTCCCTGCCAGAAGGCCCTCGGAGCTGGACCTCAGTGTCCGGGCTGAATGATGGGGTAGTAGAATTTTCTGAGTAAATCTCCTGTTGCTAGCAATGCATTGCATATAGACTCATTCAGAAATAAAGGGGGGGGTGTATCAGTTTAATAAATATTAAGTGAAGCAAAAAATATCCAACAAGGAAACAAGGCATGTTTAAAACCACTTTTTCTCACAAACTTAAACAAGCTGTTGTGAATGTTATATTCTGCCTTACGATGGAACACACCTTTTCTAGGGGACGTAAACTTTTTAAATTATTTGAATAGAAATGTTGTTGTGCATGTTTCGTTACATAGTAATATTAAGACGATAGGTCTCTGTCCTCCAGGAGCTTACAATCCAAATTCTGACACAGGGCAGAGAAGTCAATCCATTCCCTTGATCATCTGGGCTGCTCTTTTCGGAAATTTTCCCAACTTCACAATATCCTTTTTGAGGTGAGACAACTAGAACTGTACACACTATTTGAAATGTGGTCGCACCATAGATTTCTCTAATGGCATGCTTTTAAAAATAAAAGTGGGTTGTCAGATTAATGATAAGGAACTGGCTTCTGTTCACTTCCCCCCACCCTACTCATTACAACTTAAGTGGTGTCTCCCAGATGTATTCTCATGTGTCTGATAAGATTCTCCCGCCGATTGAAGCGTTCCCCACATTCCGTGCAGTGATAGGGTTGCTCTCCTGTGTGGATCCTCTGGTGACGGAGTAGATCTTGGCTCCAGTTGAAGCTTTTCCCACATTCTGAACACTTGTATTGTTTTTCTCCAGTGTGGATTCTCTGATGGCTGATAAGGTTCTGGCTCCGGTTGAAGCTTTTCCCGCAATGGGAGCACATATATGGTTTCTCTCCCGTGTGAATTCTCTGGTGACTTATAAGGGACTGGCTGAGACGGAAGCTTTTCCCACACTCATGGCACTTATACAGTTTATCCTCTGTGTGGCTGCTCTGATGCCTCGTAAGGTTCTGGCTGCGGCTGAAACTTTTCCCGCATTCCAAGCACTTGTGCTGTTTCTCTCCCGTGTGGATTCTCTTGTGGCTACAGAGGTTCTGACTCCGGTTGAAAGTCTTCCCACATTCCGAGCACCTATAGGGCCTCTCTCCCGTGTGGGTTCTCTGGTGGCTAATGAGAGACTGGCTCAGATCAAAGCTCTTCCCACACTCGTCACACTCATACGGTCTCTCCCCTGTATGGGTTCTCTGATGTCGGTTAAGGCTCGATTTATCACAAAAAGTCTTGCTACAAATGGAACACATATACGGTTTCTCCCCTGTGTGGGTTCTGTGATGTGAAGCAAGGTTCGTGTTCCGGCTAAAACTCTTCCCGCAGTACAAACACTGATAGGGTTTTTCTCCTGTGTGGGTTCTCTGATGCCGCTTAAGGTTTGAGTCGTCTCTGAATACTTTCCCACATGTGATACATTTATTCTTGTCCTCTTCAGTGTCTATCATCTCCTGAACATCTGGGAGATCTCCACCTTGAAAAGCAGAGGATTTTTTCCTGCCATCCTCTGGTGGGGTTTCATCCCGTCTATGTAGTTCATCTGGGTTCCCAATCTTCATTTCCACATCCATGGTCACAATCCTTTCTTGTGACATCCTGGATGTTCTGTCCTTCTGCTCCTCGTTCTCCCAAATGGCATCTGCTGGCAGATACACATATAGAGAGTGACAGTTTAAGACAGCAAGGAAGAAACAGGACCTTCAGAATAGGGCAGAAATTCATTCATTCATTTAAGACACAGGTATGTTTTAAGCAAAAGGCATGGAAACCCATGGCCCTCCACCCACCCGGGAAGAATGGCGGATGAAGTCGATGGACTATATGGAACTGGCGGAAATGACTGGCAGAATCCGAGACCAGGGAGAAGAGTCGGTGGAAGAAGATTGGGAAAAAATTAAAGATTATTTACAGAAATATTGTAAAATTAATGAGCTTTAGAAAAATGGTGGAATGAAGTTATATGGCTTTAGCAGAAATGTTATAAGGAACTAGGTACAGAAAGATTGTTAATGTATTAAAGGGGAAAAAAACAGGGTTAGAATACGTTAAGATAAATTACAGTATAGAAAACAGAGGAAGATGGAAAGGAATTGCTGAAACAGTTAATTGAAGTGGAATACAAAAAGGGAGGCGTGAGGAAGTCAATGAAACAAGTGAATGAAAGATAAGATTGAAAATATTGGATGTGTTTTCAATTGTTCTTGCTTTGTTTTGTTAATTCAATGTTTTATGTAGTGTTTCTGTTTTGGTATTGTATTATATTGTTTTGTTTAATTCTTTTTCTTTCTTTTTGTAATCTTTAAACTCTTAATAAATATTAAATAAAAAAAAGAAACCCGTGGCCCTCCAGATGTCATAGAATTGTAGAGTTGGAAGGGACCACGAGGGCCATCTAGTCTAACCCCCTGAAATGCAGGAATCTTTTGTCCAATGTGGGGCTTGAACTTACAACCCGCAGGTTAAGAGGCTCATGCTCTACCAACTGAGCTATAACTCCCATCATCCCTGACCGTTGTCTATGCTGGGTGAGACTCAGGGGAGTTGCGAGTCTGTGACAACCACCTCCCAGCCCCCCTGGGTCTGGTGCTACCTGGAGAAGGGAGATCCGGCCTCCGAAGGGGGCCCTTCTCTTGCAGCTTCCCATCTTGCTACCACAAAATGTTGGGGTGGGCTGCTATCTTGGCTGGCTTTAAACGTGTTAGGCAAATTCAAGGAGGATTTTCAATGGCTACTGGCCAAGATGACTCTCATTCATTCATTCATTCATTCATTCTTTTTTTTTTTTTTTTTTGGAACAGTTTATTAAAGCAACCAAGAGGAAATAAGCTGAACACTTCTGGAAATAAAGTGATGCAAGACAAGCCAGCAGTTTGCTTCCCTGCCCTTCAGGAACACCCCCTTCAGACAAATGTTGTTTTCTTCCTTTCCTTAGCCCTCGCCTCAAGGACTAAACCAAGAGGCTGGAGAAAGAGGGAACCCAAAGTAGATTCAGACACAGATAAAAAGGCACAAACATTTTAAGGATAAACTGGAAGAGGTTCTCGGGAGGAGCTAGAGGTGATCTTCAGCCACTCAAAACCATCCGCACCAACTCTTCATAGTTAATGCAGCCATTGCTGTCTTCATGGCCGGCCACAAGCATCTCTACTTCTTCCTCGGTCATCTTCTCCCCTAGGGTGACAAGCACATGGCGTATCTCTGCTCCCATGACCGTCCCGTTGCCCTCCTTGTCGAAGACCCTCAGCCCCTCCACATAAGCCTCAAAGCAGCCTTGATCCTTGTTCTTTGGCAATGGTCTGCATCATGGGCAGGAACTGCTCAAAGCTCAGTGTCTTTGCATTCATTTCATCACTCTTGGGGTTCCCCAGAACTTTCATGACTTCAGCATTGGTAGGATTCTGGCCCAGGGCTCTCATGACATCGCCACACTGGCTGTACAGGATCTTCCCATCTCCAGTTCGGTCAAAGAGCTGGAAAGCCTCCTTGAACTCGGCGGTCTGGTCTTCCGAGAAGTCACACATGATTCGGGCTGCTGGCAGTTCCTCTCGCCTGGCGCTCTGACGCTTCCCCTCATTCATTCATTCTAAAGGGGAAATTTGGTTTTGAGGCCTGGGGTGACTTCGGGCCTAGCTGGGGTCACCTGTCCTCACCTCCTTCACTTCCACTATATAAGGTAAAGGTAAAGGTACCCCTGCCCGTACGGGCCAGTCTTGACAGACTCTGGGGTTGTGCGCCCATCTCACTCAAGAGGCCAGGGGCCAGCGCTGTCCGGAGACACTTCCGGGTCACGTGGCCAGCGTGACATCGCTGCTCTGGCCAGAGCCAGAGCCGCACACGGAAACGCCGTTTACCTTCCCGCTGGTAAGCGGTCCCTATTTATCTACTTGCACCCGGAGGTGCTTTCGAACTGCTAGGTTGGCAGGCGCTGGGACCGAGCAGCGGGAGCGCACCCCGCCGCAGGGATTCGAACCGCCGACCTTTCGATCGGCAAGTCCTAGGCGCTGAGGCTTTAACCCACAGCGCCACCTGCGTCCACTATATATATATAACCCACCCTCAACTCACCAGCCCCGCTGGAGTCGTTCATCCTGCACCCGTGGGAAAGGCGAGGGCCACTTTCCCACGGTAGGCTTGGGAGGCCCGGAAGTGACGCTCCTTCCTCCGCCTCCTCTTCTCTCCGTAGAGCCTCTCTAGGAAAAGCAGACTCCGCGAGCGAGACGAAGGCAAAGACTACGGAACTACGGATCCCAGCAACCTTTGCGCCTGGAAAGGTTCCCGGGAAAGGGAAAACCACAACTCCCAGCAACGCTTTGGGCCGCTGGGGGAGGCACCCGTTTGCAATTCAGGAGTCTGATTGGCTGAGGTTGGGAGGCTGAGGCGGGGATTGGCTGGTAGAGCGGAAGTGCTGGTTGGAATTGTGGTTTATAGCAATTCAACTCCAGCGTCTGAGAGACTCGGCTGTATGATTTAGCTAAGAAGCGGGGCTGAATCCTGCCATTGCATATGGATATGGCGCAGCATTTTTAAAAATATTATATATATATATACACACACATACACGTATACATATATATATATATATATATATATATACTTTTCAGTTTTATCCATTTCATTAATTTTACAATCATTTTAACATGTCAAAACTTGACTTCCTTCCTCCTCTTTCTGTGGTTCCTTAAATTTATTTTTTAATATCTTCTGCATATCCAAATTCATTTAATTTGCTCATTTGTTCATCTACCTTAAATATATATTATAAAACTGCAGGTTATTACAAGGTTTTTATCTGTTTGCAATTTATCCGTAAAAATTCAATAAACCATTTACATTCTTTTATAAAAGGTTTATTATCTTGATTTAAGTACAAATTAGATAGTTCTGGCCCTATAATTCCCAGAAGGAATATAAGGGAGCAGATGGTCCTTGAGGTATCCTGGACCCCAGTAGTTAAGGGTCTTGTGAATTAATTGTATTTAAAATTGCTATGACCGACCTGGAACTTAGGGTGAAGGCGAAGGAATAAATTATCATTGTTATAACGCGTGTGGCTATAAACAAAAACAGAGGACTCCTCAAATGTTATAAGACATTTTGGTTAAGCTGTTGCCTTCTGCACAAATAGTTGTTTGCGATAAGAACTTAACGTTATGAGACTGCAGTTATGTACAGTACATTTTTTCTGGGGGTACACAAGGGTACACATATCCCTAAACATTTTGTGAATCTTTTTAATTTTGTCCATTTACTGCATTTACTTTTCCAGATTTGAACTATAAAATGGTGATTTTCTTGAGTCAAACTGAGAGTACCCCCTAAACATTTTTTTAAGAAAAAAAAAGCACTGGTTGTATATGTATTGCCATCTGGGTTAGGGTGGGATGTTTCATTTTTTTATCTGTATAATGTAATATGTTGAAATGATTTAATATAAATATAAATTAGTATTAATAATAATTAATAATCTTTTAATTTAAAAAGTGTTTCTGCCCCCAAACAGCATTCCACTCGTCACAACATCTTGCGCTCCGAATGTGCTGCCACCTGCAGCACATTCATGTCCGACTCTTCGTGACCCCCTGGACCAGAGCACGCCAGGCACTCCTGTCTTCCACTGCCTCCCGCAGTTTGGTCAAACTCATGCTGGTAGCTTCAAGAACACTGTCCAGCCATCTCGTCCTCTGTCGTCCCCTTCTCCTTGTGCCCTCCATCTTTCCCAACATCAGGGTCTTTCCCAGGGAGTCTTCTCTTCTCATGAGGTGGCCAAAGTATTGGAGCCTCAGCTTCAGGATCTGTCCTTCTAGTGAGCACTCGGGGCTGATTTCCTTCAGAATGGATAGGTTTGATCTTCTTGCAGTCCAAGAGTCTCCTCCAGCACCAGAATTCAAAAGCATCAATTCTTTAGCGATCAGTCTTCTTTATGGTCCAGCTCTCACTTCCATACATCAGAAAAGACTACAAATCCCATAAAGCTTTGGATCAGGAAAGGGTGGTTAGAGGGAGAAGCACTACAAGTCCCAGCATTCCTTGCACACAATGCCTTTTTCTCAATCCCCATTTTCAAAGGAGGGGAGGGGATCCTGCTGCGGTGAGGTCACTGGCGGGGTGGGGGGGGCGATGTCTTCCTGGAGGGTAAGCAGCTTTGTTGGGAAATCGGGGCCCTGCAACCCCACACCCTGGGGGCTGTAAGGACCCTCCTTGCTTGCAGGGGCTTCCTTTGGGTGCATTGGAGAAGTAGGCTCTGGATCTTGCCTGCTTGAATCCTGCACAGCCTGTGAGTGCTGGGAAGCGAGGGGGGGCAGATCTGGGGTAGGTGGGGGGTTGAGAGAGAGGGAGCTTGTCTTGCTGTGAGTGCCTGGAATAAATGGGGGAGAGGGGTGAGCTCACCCCTTGCAGGAGCCTGCCTTAAATTACATGCAGTATAATAATAATAATAATAATAATAATAATAATAATAACGAGCCTCCACCTTGCTTGGGGGAGCAGGAGGGCTTTGGAAGCTGCTCTGCATGCAGAAGGTGCAAGGTCCAATGTCTGGCCTGTCTGGGTAAAGCTGGGGAGACACTTGCCTGAAACACCCTGAAATGCTTCTGCCAGCCCGAGCAGGCAACATTGAAGCTCAACGGACCCATGGTCTGACTGGATATAAAGGTAAAGTTAAAGGACCCCTGACTGTTAAGTCTAGTCGTGGATGACTCTGGAGTTGCGGCTCTCATCTCACTTTACAGGCCGAGGAAGCGTTTGTCCGCAGACAGTTTTTCCGGGTCATGTGGCCGGCATGACTAAGCCGCTTCTGGCAAACCAGAGCAGCACACGGAAACGCCGTTTATCTTCCCGCCGGAGTGGTACCTATTTATCTACTTGCACTTTGAGGTGATTTCGAATTGCTAGGTTGGCAGGAGCAGGGACCGAGCAACGGGAGCTCACCCCGTCGGGGGGGGGGGATTCGAAACTTGACTGGATATACATCAGCTTAAAAGAAGACGGGGTCCCTGTCACGGAATCACAGAATTGCAGAGTCGGAAGGGTCCCGAGGGTCATCTAGTCCAACCCCCTTGCAATGCTGGAATCACAGCTAAAGCATCCATGATAACAAGGTAGAAGGGAGCGGGGAGGGATCCTTTAAGGCAAAGCCACGGTCGAGTGCTGATTTTTATTTTATTTTTTACTTTATGGTCATCGGTCAAGTACGTTTTAGCTGAGATTCCTGCACTGCAGGGGGTTGGACTAGATGACCCTCGGGATCCCTTCCGACTCTACAATTCTGTGATTGTACGGGCAGGCAAGCCGCTTGCCGTAAGAGAATCTTAACCGCGCTATTTCACCGTGAGTAAGGAAACCACGTTGTTATTGGCAAATGGGTCACTTGGGATGCTCAGTTACGCCTTTTACAGTGGTGCCTCGCAAGACGAAATTAATTCGTTCCGCAAGTTTTTTCTTCTTGCGAGTTTTTCGTCTTGCGAAGCACGGTTTCCCATAGCAATGCATTGAAAATCAATCAATGCGTTCCTATGGAGACTGTCCGGGGACAGAGGGGAAGGCGCGCGGTGCTTCCCCTCTGTCCCCGGAGATTGCGGGGCAGGCAACGGGGAGAAGCAATCTTCTCCCCGCCGCCCCTTGCTTCAAACGAGGTCCGGGGGGACAGCGGGGAAGACGCGCCGTGCTTCCCCGCTATCCCTGGAGCTTGCGGCGCAAGCTTCGTTTTGCGAAGCAAGCCCATAGGGAGATGCGTCTTGCGAAGCGGCTAAGAAAACGAAAAACTCCTTCGTCTAGCGAGTTTTTCGTCTTCCGAGGCGTTCGTCTTGCGGGGCACCACTGTATCTGTCTTTGAGGGTGCTAAGGCTGAACTTATTTGTCAGCAGTTAGAATCAGTATGTTAGGGTTGGGCAGGAGGTCCTTGAGTGTCGTCCAGCCCAACCGCCTTCAATGCAGGAATCGCAGCATTAATTAATTAATTGGATACCTGCCGCTTGCCGCTTGTTTAGTGATCTCTCAAGAATGGAAGGCTGCATCTTGCTCCTCTTTCAGCATGTGGTTCTTAAAAAGCTGTGCCCATTGCCGATTCTGAAAAACTGATCCTATAAGATATGTGCTGCCAAAGGCAATTGCAGCACATATTGTTTTTGCTTGTTATCATGGAGCACCTTTTTGTGTTTTTATATTATAAACCGCCCTGCGATCCTTGGATGAAGGGCAGTATAGAAATTTAATAAATCATAATAATAGTAATGGGGACCCTCATATTTCGCCTCAGGTTGGGGGGCTGTTTGTGGTTTATAGGACCAGCCAATCTCATGGTTGGCACATGAGTGTGATTTTATCTTTTGACGTTTTATGGATTCCTCATATATTTTGCAATAAATTTGAACTTTGTACCCCGCCATGAAATATATTTTATGCTATACAGTGGTACCTCGGGTTACATATGCTTCAGGTTACATACTGCTTCAGGTTACAGACTCCGCTAACCCAGAAATAGTGCTTCAGGTTAAGAACTTTGCTTCAGGATGTGAACAGAAATCGCGGCGTGGCGACAGCGGGAGGCCCCATTAGCTAAAGTGGTACCTCAGGTTAAGAACAGTTTCAGGTTAAGAACGGACCTCCGGAACGAATTAAGTACTTAACCCGAGGCACCACTGTACATTATTCCTTCAGCTTTTTAAACTTGTTATTCCTCTTCCCTTTATGTTTATTCTTCGTTATGCATTTTAGTTTGTTGTTTCGTTTGTTGCCTTTGTAAGAAAAGAAAACCACATTAGCTCACAGACTCTAGCCCAAATCTGCTTTTTTCTTTCTTTTTCAATTTGATTTTTCTTACCTGGAGAGAAATAGCTTTATTCACTGAGATCTGGTAAATAATATAATGGGGAGTCTTTCTATTTTGCTTCATATATAAAACACAATTATCTGTTTGCGGGGGGGGGGGGGGGGGCAATTGGCAACCCCTCAGCCAAGTGACAGTGAATACCATCCAAGGCTCCTCAAGTTATTTTGGCATATGAGGCCCCTTGCAAGACACCCTTTTGATCGTGCATTTGTGGTGATTTTCCTCCTGATGCTCTGGGCAAGGCCACACACAACCCCACTCCCAAAACTGTATACACTTGCAGTTGTTTGGAGGTGTTTGCACTGCTCCATTTTGCAGCTGATGCATATTCCGTAGCTTCCTGCTGAAATGCTGTCACTTTTCATTCAACAAATGTTCCCGCTCCCCGTTTTTGTGGAGTTGCAGCCCCCCTCCAGGCAGCAGACATGGGGCAGCATCGGGGAACTGTTGCTGAACAAACAAAAGCAGAACAAATCCACCGTTAATGTGCTGTTATTGTGTAAGGAACATGTTGCACAATCCGCTAGCGTTGAAAACCACCCATTCACTCCAGACGGCCTGAACCAGCTTTTCTTTTGTTTTGTTACTGGAGAAGGTTGGACAGTTAAGGAACTTCTTTTTGTGGGACCGACCTCTTTTTCTGAAGTTGTACACTTCTGTTTGGTTAGAATGGCTTTATTCTAGGGATTGGTTTGCTTTTTAAAATGATTGTAGCCGTCTTCTTTCAATATGGACAAATGTAAGGCCCTGCGCTTAGGCAGGAATAACCAGATGCACAAATATAGGATGGGGGACGACAACGCCTGGCTTGCCAGTAGTACATGTGAAAAGGATCTAGGGGTCTTGGTGGACTACAAGCTTAGCATGCGTCAACAGTGTGATGCAGCAGTAAAGAAAGCTAATGCTGTTCTAGACTGCATCAACAGAAGTCTAGTGTCCAGATCCAGGGAAGTCATAAAAGGTAAAGGTAAAGGGACCCCTGACCGTTAAGTTCAGTTGTGGATGACTCTGGGGTTGTGTGCTCATCTCGCTCTCTAGGCCGAGGGAGCTGGCGTTTGTCCGCAGACAGCTTCTGGGTCATGTGGCCAGCATGACTAAGCTGCTTATGGCGAACCAGAGCAGCGCACGGAAATGTAGTTTACGTTCCCGCCGGAGCGGTACCTATTTATCTGCTTGCACTGGCGTGCTTTCGAAACTGCTAGGTTGGCAGGAGCAGGGACCGAGCAACGGGAGCTCACCCCATCGCAGGGATTCGAACCTTCTGATGGGCAAGCCCAAGAGGCTCAGTGGTTTAGAGCACAGCACCACTTGTGTCAAGGGAAGTCATAGGCCCGCTCTGTTCTGCCTTAGTCAGACCACACCTGGAATACCGTGTCCAGTTCAGGGCACCAAAATTTACGGACATTGACAAGCTGGAACATGTGCAGAGGAGGGCAATCAAGGGTCTGGAAACCAAACCTTATGAGGAATGGTTGAAGGAGTTGAGCATGCCTGGAGAAGACAAGACTGTGGGGTGATGCGATAGCCGTCTGAAGGGCTGTCGCAAGAAACATGGAGCAAGCTTGTTTCCTGCTGCTCTAGAGGGTGGAAACAGTGGGTTCAAAAAAAAACAAGAAAGGAGATTACGGTTAAACATTAGGAAGAGCTTTTCTGGCGGTAAGAGCAGAGTTGCATGGACTTCTTCAGAAGGTGGACTGGCTTTCATTGGAGGTTTTTAAGCAGAGTTTGGGTGGCTATCCATCCGTCAGAGATGCTTTCGCTGTGATTCCTTCTTTGCAGAGGGCTGTGGACTGGATGATCCCTTCAAACTCCACGGTTCTGTTTGTTTTAATAACTCTATATTACATTGTTGTAACCCACCGTGTAAGAAATCTTTACCAATCCATATATATGACGTTGGGGGAAAGCATCGCTCCGAAATTCATTGCTTTTCTTCAGCCCACAGGGTACAGAACCATAGACCAAACTGGATTATCCTCTCCTTCCACCGGAAAGAAAATGAACGAAACAGATCAAGTTCAGGTAAGAGATGTCTATAATAATATGGCTCTGTGCATGCAAGATTTTGTTTTGGAATCAATGGAATTTCCAGCACTAGTATCCAGAGGCATTCCTGCCTCTTCTTGGTTCTTCCATCTTGTTGAGAAGTTCAGAGTGGCAGCGTCCCAGGAGAGGTGATGCTCTGTGGCAGCTCCTAAATTGTGGGGTTCCCTCCCCACAGAGGTGCGTCCGACACCTCGGTATTCAGATTTTGGTGAATGCTGAAGACGCACCTCTTTACCCCAGCCTTAGACACCTGAGGTGTTTTTGGAGCCTACCTTGTTTCCATGACCACAATCTGTTTTAGTTGTTTCAGATTCTGAATCTTAAATTGTCATAACCCGTCCTGGGACCTGCTGGTGAATGGCAGGTGGTGGTTTTAAATAATAATAATAATAATAATAATAATAATAATAATAATAATGGCTGCATTTTTATGCACAATTTCTTCTGATATACACATTTCTGCACTTACCATTTGCTTGGAGAACTACAATGCAAGATTCAGGGAAATGTGAACTTTAAAGGATGGGTGTGAAGTGCAAATCAGGTACTTTTATTGGCCCGAATATAAGCCCCCCGCCCCCCCCCCATTCCAACTGTGAAAAGTTAAAGTGTGGCTTAAATTTGCGACGTTACAAAAATGGGCTTTTACGGTATCACTTCTGAAACAGACATACGGTAAAACAGAACAAAAAAAGTTTTATTGCCGATTTGCGAGCGGGAAACTGTTGTGCAATTGATTCCAATGTCACTCATTGCTTTTTCTGTGTTTTACAGTGAAGTATAGATTTTTTAGGCGCTGTGGGTTAAACCACAGAGCCTAGGACTTGCTGATCAGAAGGTCGGCGGTTCGAATCCCCATGACGGGGTGAGCTCCTGTTGCTCGGTCCCTGCTCCTGCCAACCTAGCAGTTTGAAAGCACGTCAAAGTGCAAGTAGATAAATAGGTACCGCTCCGGCGGGAAGGTAAACAGCGTTTCCGTGCGCTGCTCTGGCTCGCCAGAAGCGGCTAAATCATGCCGGCCACATGACCTGGAAGCTGTACGCCGGCTCCCTGGGCCAATAAAGCGAGATGAGCGCCGCAACCCCAGAGTCGGCCACGACTGGACCTAATGGTCAGGGGTCCCTTTACCTTTTTTATAGTTCTACGAACAGGGGTTTAACCCACTTGCGGGTCCTCTCCTGTAGGATTTTCTTCTGCATTTGCCACTTACAGGGATTCTGGGGCTTGGCTACTTGGCTGAGTTCTTTTTGTCCTTGCAGGGGCCAGTGACCTTCGAAGATGTGGCCGTATATTTCACGGAGGGCCAGGCCGCTTTGCTGGATCCAGCTCAAAGGTCCTTGTACAAGGAGGTCATGCTGGAGAATTATGGGAACGTCGCCTCGTTGGGTAAGCAGCCTCCTTTCTCATTTCGGCCAGAAGACTTTGTTGATGTCATATCGAGCAGAAGTTTGCTTTGCCTTATGTCTGCTACGTCCAGGGCTTTTAGTGTGGCGGCCTCTGTCCCTTGGAATGCAGACCCTTTTCAATTCTTATTTGTAAGTTTCGAAGGTTTACAAATGTAATACTTTCCAATTGATTTCCGCTGGCTGTTTGACTTCCCCTCCACCCCTCCGGGGTTTCCATATATTTTCTAATATCACTGCATATTATAGCTATTCTGTGTCTTATGCTTTCCACTTGTTCCCAAATACTCATTTTACTGCAGTTCTTTATTCAGATCCTACCTGTGTTTTTACATGTTTACAATGATGCTTTAAATATTCTACAGAAGGTTTCCAATCCTCCTGCCTCTTCTGGATCTAGTTGGAATGCGCTCCAAAATGGACAGCTGGAAGTCATTTGCAGCACTGGAATCCAGGTGTCTGCTTAAAACTCACCTGTTCACCCACACTTTCCCTGTGGAGCGATCCAGATATGTTTGATGCATCAAGCGGATCTATTATTCTGCGATGCGTTTTGCACTTTTATTATGAATGCAGTTGTTGACTTTACGCTGCTCATCCCATGATATGTGTTTAACGTTGGGGCAAGAGAAATTTTTGCAAGTAAAATAAATACATATATTGATCAGTGCCTTCCCCCTTCCCTCTTATTTAAGAGAAGGAGTTTGGTGTAATTGTTTTTTAATAATTGAAAGCATTGACGGCTGTGTCCCACTTCCACTTTCAGAGCCAGTAAATGCCTCTGAATAACAATTGTGTGTAGGAATAATAGTAATAATAATAATAATAATAATAATAATAATAATAATGTATTATTTATATCCCGCCCATCTGGCTGGGTTTCCCCAGCCACTCTGGGCGGCTTTCAACAGAATGTTAAAATACAATAATCTATTAAACATTAAAAGCTTCCCTAAATAGGGCTGTCTTCAGATGTCTTCTAAAAGTCTGGTAGTTGTTTTTCTCTTTGACATCTGGTGGGAGGGTGTTCCACAGGGCGGGTGCTACTACTGAGAAGGCCCTCTGCCTGGTTCCCTGTAACTTGGCTTATTGCAGTGAGGGAACCACCAAAAGGCCCTCGGTGCTGGACCTCAGTGTCTGGGCAGAACGATGGGGATGGAGACGATCCTTCAGGTGTACTGGACTGAGGCCATTTGGGGCTTTAAAGGTCAGCACCAACACTTTGAATTGTGCTCTTAAATGTACTGGGAGCCAGTGTAGGTCTTTCAAGGCTGGTGTTACGAGGTCTCGGCGGCCGCTCCCAGTCACCAGTCTAGCTGCCGCAACTAGCCTATTGTGCGAAAGTAAAATTTCCACCAATTGCTCCGCCCACTTTTGCCTCTGACCACGCCCACCAGAGGCATGTGTCCCTGGGAATGTCAGGTCCCCACCCCTGACCTGCGTGAACACAGCAAATGAATGAAATTAAAAAACAGAGATAGCTATGGGAGTTCAGGCAAATCCCTCTTGATTTTTTTACCTTCTTCTGATTTCACAAGGAGGATCTGAAGACCCCAAGCCAGCCCTGATTTGCCAGCTGGAGCGAGGGAAAGAGCCGTGGGTGGCTAATCTTCGGCGCCTGGGCGAAGAGGCGCTCAAGGCAACCTCAGGTGAGACAGCATCCAAGTGAGCGGTAGGAGTGAGACCCTGCCTGCATGAACACCTCTGCTCAGAGATAATAATAATAATAATAATAATAATAATAATAATAATAATAATAATAATAATAATTAATAATAAGTTATTTATACCCCGCCCATCTGGCTGGGTCCCCCCAGCCACTCTGGGCGGCTTCCAGCTAAACACTAAAATACAATTACCTATTAAACATTAAAAGCTTCCCTAAACAAGGCTGCCTTCAGATGTCTTCTAAAAGTCTGGCAGTTGTTGTTCTCTTTGACATCTGCTGGGAGGGCGTTCCACAGGGCGGGTGCCACTACCGAGAAGGCCCTCTGCCTGGTTCCCTGTAACTTGGCTTCTCGCAGTGAGGGAACCGCCAGAAGGCCCTCAGCGCTGGACCGAGGCCATTTAGAGCTTTAAAGGTCAGCACCAATACTTTGAGTTGTGCTCAGAAACGTACTGGAAGCCAGTGTAGGTCTTTCAAGACCAGTGTTATATGGCCTTGGCGGCCACTCCCAGTCACCAGTCTAGCTGCCGCATTCTGGATTAATTGTAGTTTCCGGGTCACCTTCAAAGGTAGCCCCACATAGAGTGCATTGCAGTAGTCCAAGCGGGAGATAACCAGAGCATGCACCACTCTGGCAAGGCAGTCCACGGGCAGGTAGGGTCTCATCCTGCGTACCAGATGGAGCTGGTAGACAGCTGCCCTGGGCACAGAATTGACCTGCGCCTCCATGGACAGCTGTGAGTCCAGAATGACTCCCAGGCTGCGCACCTGGTCCTTCAGGGGCACAGTTACCCCATTCAGGACCAGGGAGTCTTCCACACCTGCCCGCCTCCTGTCCCTCAAAAACAGTACTTCTGTCTTTTCAGGATTCAACCTCAATCTGTAATAATGTCAATAATCGCCCCCCCCCACAAGCCATTTTGAAAAAAGAGTGGCAGGGAAACAAAATATCAAATCAGGATGCAGTGCTTAAATAAATAAAAAAAAAAAATGTATTTACCGTATTTTTCGCCCCATAGGGCGCACCGCCCCATAGGACGCACCTAGTTTTTTTTTTGGGGGGGGGAATAAAGAAAAAAAAATTATTTTCCGCCCAGGCTTGGGGCTGGCCCGAGCTTCCCCCGACCCCAGCCCCCAGAACAGCCTGCTATCTGCAAGCCTAGGGAGCCCGGCGGGAAGTGGCGCCAGTCTCCCAAGGGTTGCGGATAGCTTCCTGAAGCCTGGAACACGAGAGGGGTCGGTGCGTACCGACCCCTCTTGCTCTCCAGGCTTCAGTGAAAGCCTGCATTCGCCCCATAGGACGCACACACATTTCCCCTTCATTTTTGGAGGGGGAAAAGTGCGTCCTATAGGGTGAAAAATACGGTATTCCATTCTCAACGCTGCCCTTTTTATTTGTCATCTGAAAAAAGGCCTCTCGCATTAGTACACCCATTATTCCTAGCTAGCAGGGCTAGTGGTCAGGGATGATGGGAACTGGAGTCCCAAAACAGCCGGAGACCTGATCTGGAAAGCATTTCCTTCCAGACGCGAAGAGTGAATTTTGCTTGTGTGTTTTCTCCCAACAGGAGACTTGAAGAAGAAAAACGTGTGTCCGGAGTGTGGAAGATGCTTCTCTGACATGTCCGTCCTTCTTGAACATCGGAGATGCCACTCGACATGGAGACCGTACAAATGCGTGGATTGCGGGAAATGTTTCCCTGGGTTTTCAGAGCTTTTGACGCACCACAGAGTCCACGTGGCTGAGAAAGCTTCTCAGTCCTCCGAGTCCGAGGAAGGTTTTGACATCAAAACAGTCATCGTCGGCCATCAGGGAATCCACACGGGAGAGAAACCTCACAAATGCTTGGAGTGCGGGAAGTCCTTTGATTTCAAGTCCACCCTGGCGACGCACATGCGCATCCACACAGGGGAAAAGCCTTACAAGTGCTTGGAGTGCGGGAAGTCGTTCGCTCGGAAAGGGAACCTTTCCGGTCACCGGAGACTCCACATGACCGAGAAGCCTCACAAATGCATGGAGTGCGGGATGTCCTTTGCGCAGCAGTCGAAGCTCGTCGGTCACCAGAGAGTCCACGAGGAGCTTTTCAAATGCTTCGAGTGCGGGAAGTGCTTCCCTCACAAGGGCCTTCTCATCGAACACCGGCGGGTCCACACGGGAGAAAAACCTTTCAAGTGCTTGGCCTGCGGGAAGTATTTTTCCCGGAAGTCGAACCTTGACGATCACCAGAGAATCCACACGGGGGAGAAGCCGTACAAGTGCTCGGTGTGCGGGATGTGTTTCGCGGGCCGCTCGTCTCTCACTTACCACTACCGAGGCCACACCGGAGAGAAGCCCTTCAAGTGCGTGGAGTGCGGGAAGGATTTCGCCGACCGCTCGTCGCTCCAGTACCACGAGAGAGGCCACACGGGAGAGAAGCCGTACAACTGCTTCGAGTGCGGGAGGAGCTTTGCAAGTCGGTCCTCCCTGGTGTGCCACCGGAGGACCCACACCGGCGAGAAGCCTTACCAGTGTGTGGAGTGCCTGATAAGCTTTGCCGACAAGTCGGGCCTCATATGCCACGAGAGGGTCCACACAGGGGAGAAGCCGTACACTTGCCTGGAGTGCGGGAAATCGTACTCCTTCCGCTCGTCCCTCGTTTGCCACGAGAGGTCCCACACGGGAGAGAAACCTTACCAGTGCCTGGAGTGCGGGAAGTCGTATTCCGACAGGTCGTCCTTTGTTTACCACCAGGGGACGCACACAGGAGAGGAACGCTTCAAATGTCTTGAGTGCGGGGTGTGTTTTGCGCCAAAGCGGCCACTTTCCAGGATCCATGGCATCCCGGTGGTGCAGCACCCAATTCATCATGAGAGCTGCTCTTTCTATCTCAAGGCAAGTGAGGAGCCTGGCAAGTGATTGAGCCAGTGTGGTGTAGTGGTTAAGAGCGGTAGTCTCGTAATCTGGGGAACCGGGTTCGCTTCCCCGCTCCTCCACATGCAGCTGCTGGGTGACCATGGGCCAGTCACACTTCTCTGAAGTCTCTCAGCCCCACTCACCTCACAGAGTGTTTGTTGTGGGGGAGGAAGGGAAAGGAGAATGTTAGCCGCTTTGAGACTCCTTAAAGGGAGTGAAAGGCGGGATATCAAATCCAAACTCTTCTTCTTCTCTTCTTAAGACAGGGCATTGGAGTCAGGCTTCAGGGAGTCCGACCCCTCCCACAGTGGGCAGCCAAGAGGCAGATAACAAGAAGAGCTCTTACCAAGTCTTTTATTCACTATTCACAGAGAGAGGCTTTGAAAGGTGCCTCTCCTTTCCAGGAATGGTGTTGTTCCGAGTAAAGTCCCACCCCTTCCATCTCTCCTATCACACGTCATGGAATTCTAATAAATTTAATAATAATATTTTTTTATTTATACCCCGCCCTTCCTGGTTCAGAAAACCAGGTTCAGGGCGGCTAACAACAAATTTAAAACACTTAATTGATGCAACAAAAAACAGCATAAAATACAGTCTACAACGTGAATAACAATAAATTCTGAATTCAAAAATCAGTTTACGGGGGAAATCCATCCAATAAAGATTAGATGATCACCAGGGCTAGCTGGCTAAATTAGTCCTATTTGGGCCTGCGAGGAGACCAGGGGAGAATTAGCTGTGGGATCCCAGAGCGGGGAATCTTCATAAAAGGGGGAGGGAAGGAAGGGGAATAAAAGATCAGGCTAAGTTCAAATTGAAAGCCAGGTGGAATAGCTCTGTCTTACAGGCCCTGCGGAAGGAAGTTAAATCCTGCAGGGCCCTGGTCTCATGGGACAGAGCATTCCAGCAGGTCGGAGCCATCACTGAGAAGGCCCTGGCCCTGGTGGAGGATAATCTGACTTCCTTAGGGCCCGGGACCTCTAAACTATAATTATTCATGGACCTTAAGGTCCTCTGCGGGGCATACCAGGAGAGGCAGTCCCGTAAATACGAGGGCCCTAAGCCACAAAGGGCTTTAAAGGTCAAAACCAGCACCTTAAACCTGACCCAATACTCCACCGGGAGCCAGTGCAACTGGTAAAGGACTGGGTGAATATGCTCCCATGGCAGGGACCCCGTGAGGAGCCTCGCTGCAGCATTCTACTCAATATTGATCATTCTACTCAATATTGATTCCTAGCCGATTCCAGTGTATAGTTAGCAGAGTAAAAACTTGAGCACATTGCGGGATTCCCCCAAAAATAGCCCAGAGGCAATGAATATTTCACCCAGTAGAACTTTTCTGCTACTGAAGGCAAATGAGCATCATGGTCACAAATCCAATATTTTCAGGATTGGCACTGTCCATAAGAAATCCAGTTGCAACAGACTTAAACTTACAATAACTTATAATAAGACTAAACTTAACACTAAGCATACTTTGTACAGAACACCACACCAGAAAGAAAGAGAGAAACCCAGGCTCTCTCTGGCCTTGCTATTATAGTCGGCATGACCTTGACAGAAGAGAGAACAGGACCAGTTTAAGCCGGCTGTACTTAGCTTCTCTGAAGGAATAACCCAAACGTCATGGAGCTTCTGCTTGGTTCTTTCACACACAGAAACTTCCGGAAGCTTCCAGAACCCTCTTGAATTAAGTAGAATAGAAAAGATCTCTACACATCAGATCAATACTTTCTGCACTAAGAAACTGAGACTTTCTGCCTCTGAGCTTTCTGTTCTCCTACTCTCAATGCCCGCTGGGTCCTGGGAGAGTGGAGGTCTGGCATGCTTTCCAAAGACACTGAGTCTGTCAGCTGTCTCTCCCCTGGTGCTGCTTCTTCCTCCTGTTCCTCTCCCAATATTCCCCAGCTTCTCCCATCTGCAGCCTCTGAACTGTGACCTTTTGCAAACCACTGTTCTGAATCTATACTGTCTATATTGTCTCCCTCTTCTCTGGGAAGTGCAGGAGGAGAAGGGGGCGGTCTCCCCCTTTCCCCCTTAGTCCAGTCCCTAATATCTGAAGGCACATTCCCTAGCCCTTGCGGGTGACATTGAGGCTGGGCGTCAGCAGCCAGTGTGGCCAAGACCACTTAGAAACCCCACTCACATATCCCTGTCCAGCCCCACACGTCTATAAGAAGAGCCCGCCTGCTGGATGAGGCCAGAGGCCCACCTCGTCCTACTTTAGAAATGGTTAACCAGACGCCAGGGCCGGATTAACCCTGTGTAGTCGAAATCTCGGGCCCTTCTCATGCGCAGGCTCTAGTGGTATAGCACTGAACTAAGAAAGCTTGCTTGCAATTTTCTTTTCAAGATCACATCAATGTTATTTTGATCCATTGTCGCAGGGCCCCTAAAAGGGCCCGTAGACATACTCTGCCAATTTGGAAATCCGGCACTGCCAGATGCCCCAGTGGGAAGCTTGGAAGCAGGGCTTGAGGGCCACAGCGCTCTCTTCCCTTGGGGCCTGCAGCAACTGGCATTCAGAGGCAAGTGGCCTCCGACTGTGAGGGTGAAACACAGCCATCGTGGCTGGTAGCCATTGATTGACTTCTACTCCGTGAATTTGTCTTAATTCAGGTGTGGGGAGCCTTTTTCCGAGCATAATTCAAAGTGTTGGTGCTGACCTTTAAAGCCCTAAATGGCCTTGGTCCTGTATACCTGAAGGAGCGTCTTCACCCCATCATCCAGCCCGGACACTGAGGTCCAGCTCCGAGGGCCTTCTGGTGGTTCCATCCCTGCAAGAAGTGAGGTTACGGGGAACCAGGCAGAGGGCCTTCTCAGTAGTGGCACCCGCCCTGTGGAACACCCTCCCTTCAAGGCAATAAACGACTACAGTGGTACCTCGGGTTACATACGCTTCAGGCTACAGACGCTTCAGGTTACAGACTCTGCTAACCCAGAAATAGTACCTCGGGTTAAGAACTTTGCTTCAGGATGAGAACAGAAATTGCGCTCTGGCGGCGCAGCGGCAGCAGGAGGCCCCATTAGCTAAAGTGGTGCTTCAGGTTAAGAACGGATTTCCGGAACGAATTAAGTACTTAACCTGAGGTACCACTGTATTTTACTTTTAAAAGACAACTGAAGGTGGCCCTGTTTAGGGAAGTTTTTAATGTCTGATGCTGTATTGTTTTTAATATTCGGTTGGAAGCCGCCCAGAGTGGCTGGGGAAACCCAGCCAGATGGGCGGGGTATAAATAAATTATTATTATTATTATTATTATTATTATTATTACCTCTCCAGATGCTGCTGAACTGCAACTTCCATCAGCCCCAGCGAGCATGCTGAATGGCGGGGGTTGATGGGAGTTGTAGTTCAGCAATCTCTGGAAAGCCAAAGGTTTCCCTGGTCCAGTCCTCTTGTCAAAGCCATCCAGAGTCGGTGGCCATCATTGCCTCTTGTGGGAACAAATTGCCAGTGTGGTGTAGTGGTTAAGAGTGGAAGATTTGTAATCTGGTGAACCGGGTTCGCTTCCCCGCTCCTCCGCATGCAGCTGCTGGGTGACCTTGGGCCAGTCACACTTCTCTGAAGTCTCTCAGTCTCACTCACCTCACAGAGTGTTTGTTGTGGGGGAGGAAGGGAAAGGAGAATGTTAGCCGCTTTGAGACTCCTTCGGGTAGTGATAAAGCGGGATATCAAATCCAAACTCCTCTTCTACTCTTCTTTTGTACGTCCCAAATATTCCAATACTCAACTTCGTTGGGTGTCCCCGAGTTCTCGTATTATGAGAGACGGAGAAAAAGCTTACCCCCTTCTACTTTCTCCACACCTTTGTAGGTAAAATGTATCTGGTTTCTATTCTTCAACAGGTTGGTCTGTTAACCTTGTTCATATGAGGCATGTGCTTCAGTGACTTTTGTGTTAGGGAGTCTAGAACGTTCAAATTCCAAAAATGAGGGGTACTTAAAAGTTTTAACATGACTTGGGAATTTGATAGATGTATTGGTTAAATTAATACAGTTTAGTTTTGCCTGATAGGTAAAATGTGTGTAAAATTGCATAGAAATAATTAAAAATGGTTGCCAAATACTTGCAGTTTAATAATAATAATAATAATAATAATAATAATAATAATAATAATAAAGAATTATCTGACATTTTCAGAAGGTAAATTTAAAATCCTTTGCTTTTCTGAAAGCAGCTTGTGGGCTTCTTCATCAAAGGTATGCTTGCCAAGCTAAATGTAGTCCAGTCACAAAAATAATAGCAGATTTGTATGCCTCACACCCAAAAACATATTTTAAAGACCATTCCTTGAAGAAATTAGCAAAAATTATATTTCACCCCCTAAAATGACATACTCATGCATGATTTTCTTTTATCTGTTGATGGTATTAATATAATTCTTATACAGCATTCTTTTTCCCCCAGTTGAAAATGGAATCAGAAATAAAAGAAGAAAAATGAAGAGAGGAACCCAGGAGTAGCCACCTGATCTTGGAAGTTGCAGTATCTCTGTTTACACAATATCTCGGTTGAGTGTCTTGCATCACTGGCACTTCGATGTGGCGAGTAAGGATCGGACAAAGGAGGCCTCCGTACCTGTAATATTAGGCTTTGTTCTTGGAAAAGGTTTTCCATGGAGTTTGGGGCTGTATACATGCTACATAAACCTTTGAAACAAGTTTGAAGTGCATTATATCCCTCAGAGAATTCTGGGCACTGTAGTTTTCCGCTCAGAGAGGAGCAATCCCCAACAGCGCTGAAGAAAACTACAATGCCCAGAATTCTTTGAGGCAAGGAGAATGTGCTTTGAAGTTTGCAGACACACCATACATGGAAAACAGGTTTGAAGCACACAGGCTTCCCCCAAAGAACCCTGGGAACTGTAGGCTGTTACAGGTGCTGGGAATTGTAGGTCTGTGAGGGGTAAACCACACTTCCCACAATTCTTTGTAGAGGTGTCATTTTCTTTGAATGTGTAGTGTGTGTATAACCTTTGAAACATCCCCTTAGTCCAGAGCAGGCATAGGCAAACTCGGCCCTTCAGATGTTTTGGGACTACAACTCCCATCATCCCTGACAACTGGTCCTGTTAACTAGGGATGATGGGAGTTGTAGTCCCAAAACATCTGAAGGGCCGAGTTTGCCTATGCATGGTCCAGAGGGTGAGCCTGTGGCTCTTCAGATACCATTGGACTCCATTTCCCATCAGCTCCTGGGTTTGTAGTTTTCCTTTTCCCTCCCAATCCTTTTTCCTTTTGTGTCGTGTTTTTTGTTTTTAAGAAAAATTGCAGCACGGCTGAAAGCTAGTGATTATGGGAGTTGTAGCTGAGCAGCATCTGGTCACAGGTTCCACGCCTCATCTGTAGTCCCTACACCCTACCTATAGCAACTAAGTCTTAAATGCATTATATAAATGCAACTTCCATTGTTCTTTCCTCCCTCTCCCATCTGTGGTTTCACGCATATGGAATTTTAGATTGTAAGCTCCTCGGGGCAAGGACTGGCCATCTTGTGGTTTGCAAAGCACCATTTGGGCAGCCTGCACAAGCCTGGGCTATGAGCCAAGGGCTGCTGGGAGGTGGAAATGAAATGAGAACATCATGGCAACCTGGCAACCCTCCTAGAAAGAACACTTAGAAGTACTTTGCAAACGAAGAACTGGTACCTGGGCTGCTTGTATTCCTTCTCCCTCCCAATCCTTTTCCTTTCATGTCGTGTTTTTTTTAATAGAAAAATTGCGGATCAAAGAGCAAGGACGATCGTGCTAAACCTGCTCAGGGAGCCCTTTTTTTTTTAGCTAAAGAGCAGGGTAAAAAATACTTTTAAAGAGCACTAAACGAAGCAATAACAATTGGAGACTGAGAAGGGACTGCTCCTATTCCGTGCTTCAAAAGGGGACTTTTAGCCATGTCCAAGGACTGGCAGGAGGGGAAAGTTAACTTGCCAGTGTTGAGCACAAGCACTTCATTCCTACTCAGGGCAGCTGGAGGCTTCTGAAGTGTAGGAAAGAAATGTCCTGTTTTCTTTTTTCCCCCCTCCGAAAGGATGTTGTACAGCTGGAAAAAGTACAAAAATGGGGAACCAAAATGACCAAGGGGCTGAAGCAGCTGTCTTGCAAAGAGAGGTTGCAGCGTTAAGGGCTTAAGCTGAACGTAAAGCTGAACGTTAGAATTTTCAGGAGGCACTTCTTCAGACAGCACATAGTTAAAAACTGTGGAACTCACTGCCACAAGGTGGCCACCAACTGGGGCGGCTTTAAAAAGGGGGTGGAGAAAACCCACTATCTCTGACTGCTGCCCGCCGTCGGAGGCAATATACAGTGGTGCCTCGCAAGACGAAATTAATCCGTTCCGTGAGGCTCTTCGTATAGCGGTTTTTTCGTCTTGCGAAGCAAGCCCATTGACAGCTTAGCGGATTAGCGCTATTAGCGGTTAAGCGGCTTTTAGCGATCAGCTGTTAAGCGGCTTATCAGCGGATCAGCTGATCAGCGGCTTAGCGGCTTAGGAAAAGGGGGGGAAAAGGGGAAAAAACCCGCAGGAACTCGCAAGACATTTTTGTCTTGCGAAGCAAGCCCATAGGGAAATTCGTTTTGCGAAGCGCCTCCAAAACGGAAAACCCTTTCGCCTAGCGGGTTTTCCGTCTTGCGAGGCGTTCGTCTTGCGGGGCACCACTGTATAAGATAATCCATTAGGGAATCTTGCAGGCCACATTTCCCTCCATTTCCAAACCCTCAGCGGACACCCTCAACATTCCACAGGGCCTGGAAGCTCGCAGGTTCTTGTTTTTATTATTAATATCCTTTTTCTTTTAGCTTACAAATTAACGGGCTTCTGCACACTTAGGAAGATTGCACGGTGTACTGGGGTGGGGGCTGGGAACCCCCACTGCCTTTATTTCTTAAACTTAAGTGGTATGCACATGTTATTAAATCAATAAAAATCAGTAGATTTTTGGGACAACCCCCTTTCTCTGCTAAGCAGAAAGACAAGCAGAACCACCTGCTTTCGAAGCAGAAAGGCAAGTTCGGTACCGCAGGCGGCGATGCCTCCAAAGTGACAGTGTTATTTGAATGGTTACAAAAAAATATGGAAATTTGTTCCATATCGTTTGAAAGGAAGCATACAGTAAGATCTCATTAGATTATTTGATACACCTGGAAGGATCACAGAGAATCATGTTCAGTACAGTGGTGCCCTGCAAGACGAACGCCTCGCAAGACGGAAAACCCGCTAGACGAAAGAGTTTTCCGTCTTTTGAGGTGCTTCGCAAGACGAATTTCCCTATGGGCTTGCTTCGCAAGACAAAAACGTCTTGCGAGTTCTTGCAAGTTTTTTCCCTTTTTTTCCCCTTTTCCTAAGCCGCTAAGCCACTTATCAGCTGATCCGCTAAAAGCCGCTAAACCGGTAAATCCTCTAAGCTGTCAATGGGCTTCCTTCGCAAGACGAAAAAACCGCTATACGAAGAGCCTCACGGAACGGATTAATTTCGTCTTGCGAGGCACCACTGTACAGAAAATTATTAGCCATGCTGATTGTTATTATTTCATGTTCAAACTCTTTTCTCTCTTACTTTTGGCTCTTATGAGAGAGACACATGCTTTTGATTGAGCGTTCTTAAAAAAATTTGACCTCCAGAGGTTTGGGGAAGGGGGCAGCACATCTGCCATACATGCGGAAGACTATACCATTGGTTTTTCCAGCTCAGTATTGTCCATGCTGGTGGCGCTCTGGGTTAAACCACAGAGCCTAGGACTTGCCGATCAGAAGGTCGGTGGTTCAAATCCCCGCGACGGGGTGAGCTCCCGTTGCTTGGTCCCTGCTCCTGCCAACCTAGCAGTTCGAAAGCACGTCAAAGTGCAAGTAGATAAATAGGTACCACTCTGGTGGGAAGGTAAACGGCATTTCTGTGCGCTGCTCTGGTTCGCCAGAAGCGGCTTAGTCATGCTGGCCACATGACCTGGAAGCTGTACGCCGGCTCCCTCGGCCAATAAAGCGAGATGAGCGCAGCAACCCCAGAGTCGGCCACGACTGGACCTAATGGTCAGGGGTCCCTTTACCTTTACTATTGTCCTTGCTGGCTGACAGAAGCTCTGCTTTCAGACAGGGGTCTTTCTTGGCTCTTCCCGGTGATGCCAGGGGTTGAGTCTGGGAGATGATCACCAGTGGAACTCACCGCCTCAGGAGGGGCTGCAGGTTTGTAACCAGAGGCTGGAATGCTGTAGCTGCATCTTGCATTGCAGATCGCCCACTGAGCATGGGTGGGATACATCGGTGGTTGCCAACAAGGGGCTCGTGGGCGCAAGGACACCCTTGAAGTCATCCCCTTGTGCCCACAAACCCTCTGAAGAAGTTGGAAAAGTGACGCTCTTTCCCAGTTCCTCTTTCATTTCTTTGTGCTCAGATAACTTCTCCTTGACAAGAGTTTTGCTCAGATCCCTTGGAAAAGTGAGACAAAGTGAGGCAAAGCAGATGACTATTTTGGGTGGCAGGGTAGAGAAGTTGAAGATAGAGTTGACCAGTGGGCGTGATGCTCACTACAAAAATCCCAAATGTGCCCACGAGGCCTGATAGTGTTGGCAACCCCCTGGGACACATACCGGTACCTCATATGGCCCTCCCTACTCTATAATTCTGTTTTTAACTCATATACAGTGGTACCTCTGGTTAGGTACTTAATTCATTCCAGAGGTCTGTTCTTAACCTGAAACTGTTCTTAACCTGAAGCACCATTTTAGCTAATGGGGCCTCCTGCTGCTGCCACGCTGCCGGAGCACAATTTCTGTTCTCATCCTGAAGCAAAGTTCTTAACCTGAAGCACTATTTCTGGGTTAGCGGAGTCTGTAACCTGAAGCGTATGTAACCTGAGACGTATGTAACCCGAGGTACCACTGTATAACATTGGAGAAAGTTTCTCGCTTCTGGAACCTTTGAATGGCTATGTTTGTTTTAAGCCTCCTTATAAATAAGCTTCCTTTTTCTGTTGAGCAAAACCGATATCCCACGTCCTTGTTTTTGCGAGTAGAAAATAACTGTCGTGTTCTCATCCGTTATTTAAATAAAAAGTTAGTGCGAAATGCAGTCTCGGTTCTAGTAACTCGTGCCTTTTTGCTTTTGTTACTCGAGAGCTTCCATGTGTGTCTTGCAACGGCTGTTTCTCAAATAATAATACCAACAAAGATTTCAGTGTCGTCTAAGGAGAGTCCTGCAGAATCGAACTTAAGGCTCACCCCCTGGGGGCAGTGTTGCCCTTTAGGTCTTCCTCTGGCACCCATGAAGTCCACCTCTGCCCCCTTGGTCATGAGGTGGGGAGACAGGGTAGTTACCCTCCCTTGAAAACCACATGGAGTTGAAGAAGGAAGTCTGAAGATGGGCATTCTTTCCCACTTCCTCTTTCAGCTCTACGTGCTTTCCAAGGCTCAGGTTGCGGCCACATTCACACCATATTTTTAAACTAGGGTTGCCATACGTCTGGACATACCCATAATACTGCAGTCGGAAGCAGTGTCCGGGCGGAAATCGTCAAAATGGGAAAATCCGGATGTAAGGCAACCCCCGTCGGCAGTGCCATTTTCCTTAAAAAGAGCTCAAAAACATTTTTATTTATTTTTTTTGCGATTTTGCTCAAAAATCTCAACAACTTTGGGCAAAACTAAAAAAAAAAAATGCTCAACCAATTCTGTGTATGGATTTTCACTTTTTGATATACAGTGGAACCTCAGATTGAGGACGTAATCTGTGACGGAGGCACGTCTGCAACTCGCAGTGTTCGCATCCTGAAGCGCCATGTCTGCGCAGGCGCCAGCGCGATTTGGTGCTTCTGCGCATGTGCGAGCAGCGAAACCCGGAAGTAACCCGTTCTGGTACTTCTGAGTTTCCTGCAGGCTGCAAGCCGAAAACACTTAACCTGAAGCGTCCGTAACGTGAGGCATGACTGTATGGCATACCTATGAAACCATTTTGCCGCATTTGCATTCATTTAAAGTACTACGATGCCATTCTATATAGTCACAGCTTCCCTCAAAGAATTCTGGGTGCTGTCATCTGTTAAGGGTAGAGACAGATCCCTGGACAAGTTTTCTTTTATGCTGGCTAAACATTTGTTTTTCAGCAGACAAAGATACTTTACTTAGCGAAGTTCTGTCAGACCCCTTCCCTTCCCCAGCGCTACAACTGTTTTGCACAAAGTTACGGCAACTTGGGCTTTCAGAGGATCTCCTAGGTGCTGTGGCTTTTCCAATCGCCAAGGCCATGTTAAAAACTAGGCTGTGGGACATAGACCACCAGGAACTAATCTCAGCTGCGGAAAAAACATGTTCCCCTCTATTTTCGACTCCCCTGGGTGCAGGAATTTAACCTTAATTATTTACAATTTTTGTTTAGCCTGTAAAAAAGAAGGGCTTTTTTGCTGGCTGGGCTCAATTGTAATCCTTCTAACCTCCTTTGGGTTAGGTTTGCAGATATGGCAGAAGAGGTTAGGATCTGCACATGTGATGCCCATCTAGCTCACATGGCCCTTAATTGCAAAATATATTATGATCTCCGCCAACAATTCTTAGACCACCTATGTATCCCAACATGGAAACCAGAGACAGAGGTTATACGCTTCTTATTACAGGGGAGAGGCCAGGAGCTCACCAAGACAGTAGCCAAGTTCCTCTATTTGATTTTCTGCCGCCAAAGTACGCTAACAGGACCCTGGCCTTGCTGGAGTCCCACAGAGGTGAAATAGATTGCTCGCTTCTTCTTCCCTTTGGCAAATGACTATACTGTTGAAATGGCAATGAGATCGCATTGGCCTATTTATTCTGAATGTTTGTATATGATGCCAATAAAGGTTTGATGATGATGATTTGTTAAGGGTGCAGAGAGCTTAGGGAGATGCCTTATTCCCTGCCCAGATTCATAATTCCTTGGGTAGCTTAACCGTCAGTCTCTCTTCCCAAGAAACTCTGGAAATTGTAGCTCTGTGAGGGGAATTGACAGCAAATGACAGCAATACACACTCCCCTGCTAATGTACAGATGGAGTCACTCATTTTTTCCTTCAGTACTAAAGAGATGATAGCCGTCTTCCAGTATCTCATGGAAGAGGGTGCATGCTTGTTTCCTCCTGCTGTGGAGGGTAGGACTCGAACCCATGGCTTCAAGTTACAAGAAAGGAGATTCCGACTAAACATCAGGGGAAACTTTCTGACGGTAAGAGCTGTCTGACAGTGGAAATGTCTCCCTCAGGAGATTGTGGACTCTCCTTCCTTGAAGTTTTTTAAGGAGAGGTTGGAAGGCCCTCTGTCAGGGATGCTTTCTCTGAGATTCCTGCATCGCGGGGGGTTGGACTAGATGACCCCTGGGTCCCTTCCAGCTCTGTGATTCAGTGATAAACATGCATTAGTTTACCCTGTTTTCCAGTTTGTCCCTGATTTAAAAGCCATGGTGTTTATTCTGAAAAGTCACGAGTTTCTAGGAAATCATTAATTCTTAGCCTGCACTGCAAGCTAGGCCTCATCTGCACCAGAAAGTTCTTCCTGAAGTTTATTTGGATTCCCCTTTCTTGCAACTTGAAGCCATGGGTTCGAGTCCCGCCATCCAGAGCAGGAGAAAACAAGCATGTTCCCTCTTCCATGTGACAGCCCTTGAGATCTCATATCTCCTCTCAGTCTCCTCTTTTCCTGGCTAAACACACCCAGCTCCTTCAAACATGCCTCATATGGCTTGGCTTCCAAACCCTTGATCATCTTGGCTGCCCTCCTCTGCACCCGTTTCGGCTTGTCAATATCCTCCTTAAATTCAGAACTGGACGGTAAAAGCTGTTCAAAGGTGGAACAGACTCCCTCGTATGTTGGTAGACTCTCCTTTCTTGGAAATTTTAAAGCAGTGGTTGGAGGGTCACCTGTCATGTATGATTCAGTTGAGATTCCTGCATCGCAAGGGGTTGGACTACAGCACCACTCACTGAGCTCCCTCCCAACTCTGCAATTCTGATTCCATAATGCCACTTTAAACAGTCATGGCTCTCCCTTACTAAATCTCTGTGGGACCCATAGCCCTGGGAGGGTAAGAACAAATAATAATAGAATTGTAAAATTGGACCTACCCCCCAGCAATGCCCAACCTGGGGCTCAAACCCACAACCCTGAGATTAAAAGAGTCTCCTGTCCTGGAGAGCTGTTGCCAAGTCAGTGCAGACATCCTGAGGTAGATGGACCAACAGTCCGACTTGGCCTAAGGTAGATTCATAAGGTACCCCTGCCCGTACGGGCCAGTTTTGACAGACTCTGGGGTTGTGCGCCCATCTCACTTAAGAGGCCGGGGGCCAGCGCTGTCCGGAGACACTTCCGGGTCACGTGGCCAGCGTGACATCGCTGCTCTGGCGAGCCAGAGCCGCACACGGAAACGCCGTTCACCTTCCCGCTGGTAAGCGGTCCCTATTTATCTACTTGCACCCAGAGGTGCTTTCGAACTGCTAGGTTGGCAGGCGCTGGGACCGAGCAGCGGGAGCGCACCCCGCCGCAGGGATTCGAACCGCCAACCTTTCGATCGGCAAGCCCTAGGCGCTGAGGCTTTAACCCACAGCGCCACCTGCATCCCTTTTAGGTAGATTCATAGCTGTCAACTTTTCCCTTTTCTTGCGAGGAATCCTATTCGGAATAAGGGAATTTCCCTTTAAAAAAAGGGAAACGTTAACAGCTATGGGTAGATTCCTAATGTCCCTGGTGCGGTTTTGAACCATGATGTGAAATCGATTCCTTCTCCCTCCAGCAGCAGTTCCCTGCTTGCCTCCTATTCTGCCTTTGTTGTTGTTGTTTAGTCGTGTCCGACTATTCGTGACCCCCTGGACCAGAGCACGCCAGGCACTCCTGTCTTCCACTGCCTCCCGCAGTTTGGTCAAACTCATGCTGGTAGCTTCCCCCTTCTCCTTGTGCCCTCCATCTTTCCCAACATCAGGGTCTTCTCCAGGGAGTCTTCTCTTCTCATGAGGTGGCCAAAGTACTGGAGCCTCAGCTTCACAATCTGTCCTTCCAGTGAGCACTCAGGGCTGATTTCCTTCAGAATGGAGAGGTTTGATCTTCTTGCAGTCCATGGGACTCTCAAGAGTCTCCTCCAGCACCAGAATTCAAATGCATCAATTCTTCAGCGATCAGCCTTCTTTATGGTCCAGCTCTCACTTCCATACATCACTACTGGGAAAACCAGAGCTTTAACTATATGCACCTTTGCGTATATACTCTGCCTTTGGAAAGGGTTAAGAAAAAGGAGAAGATGGAGCCCAGCTTCCTAGAAAGGCTCCCGAGAAGGAGGGATGCCAAAAGACCTTCCTGTGTTGTTATTGCCATTCTTCTTATTCTGCCTCCTTCTCTCCCTCCCATCTGGGGATGCAGAGGCCTCCTTTGCTCAGAGACACACACAGAGAGATCTTTGGGAAGGGTCAGAGGTGCTGCTTGCAGGGCGTGCTGGAGGGGTGAGTTGAAAGAAAGGGGGAGAAAGGCGGGTGGCTGTTTTTGGACAAAGGGAATATTTCATCTGCAAGGGATGGAGGAGTAAAAAGAGGGAGAAAAGGCATCTGAACAGGGGCCTGTAAGGAGCAGGGATGATGCTCTCTCACCCCGGTCCTTGCACGAGGTTGCAAGGATGTAGTCATTCTTAATATTATTGTTTGCATCTATTGCTCACGTTTGGGGAGTTGCGTCTGAAATAAACAGAATGAGAGGTAGAAACTCCACTGGGGTGCAAAGATTTATGATTACGGTTTGCTTTTGTTGTTTTTGTCAAAAAAGCAGGCAAACCACGACCACGAAGACAGGGGAGATTCTCTTGTTTATTTCTTGTTGTCTCAAGCTGCTGGGGGGGAAAGCACAGGAGCTTGACACAGGGAGGAAACGTGGCAACTCAGTGTTGTTCCCACAACACAGGTGGCAACTGTGCGGAGTGTGAATGTCAGGAGAAAATGTTTATTTTCCGTGCCTCTGGCTGCTGTAATGAACACAGGAGCATGGTAAATGAAGAAAGGTGGCAACGTAATGATGATTCTGCAGTTCAGGTGGGAAAATTGGGGAAAGGGGTGTCAAGAAATAAATGTCCCCCTTGTTTATTTTTGGTGTGTCTGGCTGCTGTAATAGGTACAGGAGTGAGACGGGGTGGAAAGGTGGCAGCAATAATATTCACACACATTAGGAGGCAAAATTTAGGGGAGGGTGTCAGGAAAAAATGTCCCTTTGCTTAATTTCTGTGTCTCTCAGGCTGCACAGGAACATGGCAGAGGGAAGGAAGATGGCGACCTAATGGTGTTTCTACAATTCTGGCAGCAATTTTTTTTGTGGGGGTGTTGTCAGGGATGGTTGTAAGGGTTGCTGAATTATAAAGTTAGAAGCGACCTCAAGTGTTGTCTTGTCCAACCCACTGCAATGCAGGATTATAATTTTTTTGCACAACATGGGGCTTGAACCCACAACCTTGAGATTAAGGGTCTCATGCTCTACTGACTGAGCTATCCCAGGTTTTAGATCCTTTAAGCAGGAGCAAAATAAGAGTCTTCTCTAATGGAATAAGCCACATGTGCTTATTTAGCCATCTGCCTCTTCTAACTAAAGCAACCAGGAGGAGGTGGGTTCTAATTTTAACATCAAATGCAGCTTGTAGGGAATTCTGCACAACTTTGCTTTCAGGGATTCTCTGAAATGAAATAAATGGGGGGGGGTGTGCCTCCTGATGGAAGGTAAGTCTGTCTAAAGAGGAGTAAAGGTAAAGGGACCCCTGACTGTTAGGTCCAGTTGTGGCCGACTCTGGGGTTGCGGCGCTCATCTCGCGTTATTGGCCGAGGGAGCCAGCATACAGCTTCCGGGTCATGTGGCCAGCATGACTAAGCCACTTCTGGCGAGCCAGAGCAGAGCACGGAAACGCCGTTTACCTTCCCACCGGAGTGGTACCTATTTATCTACTTGCACTTTGACATGCTTTCGAACTGCTAGGTTGGCAGGAGCAGGGACCGAGCAACGGGAGCTCACCCTGTCATGGGGATTCCAACCGCAGACCTTCTGATCAGCAAGTCCTAGGCTCTGTGGTTTAACCCATTATGTTGCAAATCCTTTGTCCATTACCAACTTGACCTGTTAATCTTTTGTATGCCACTCTAAAAGCAAGCTATACATTTTAGATAATAATTCAACATTATTTTCTCACAAATCTTTTTGAAATCTTGATATTTCACAACTGAAACCTTTATTTTTAACTATCTTAAATCATTTAGTTGGTTGCTTTCGAATTGCTAGGTTGGCAGGAGCAGGGACCAAGCAACGGGAGCTCACCCTGTCAGCAAGTCCTAGGCTCCGTGGTTTAACCCACAGCGCCACCTGCGTCTCTCTAAAGAGGGGTAGTCAGATGAAAAAGAGGGCAGGGGTCCTGTGCCCTTAATAGTTGTAAAGAAGAAAGAGCAGTGGAGGGTGTCCTTGAGGCCCTAGGGCAAATGGGGCACTGCCCCACCAACCTCTGACTGACTCAACCTGCCTGCCTTCCTAGTTACATCCAACCCAGGGAGGTGGCATTTTCCAAGATGGTGGACAAGACAGGTCTGATCCAGCAGAACTCTTCATCCGATATGCTTATGTCTTCTTTTCTTTAGGGAGAAGCCTGTCCCCTGGCTTGAGAATGAATCCACCTTCTGGGTGACCTGTCTCTATCCTCTAAAGATCCAGCCCTGCAGCCTTTCCTAAAGATTTTGCGTTTTACAGGGCCGAAGCAACCTCCCTCTAGTTAAGAGGCACGGAACAAATCTGTAGATCCAGCTCTGTTGAGGCGAAAGAGAAAAAGGCCTCTTCGATGTCTGGAGGATCAGGGATGGCAACTGTAGGCTTCCAGTTTCAGCCTTTATTTGCTCACGAGTTGCCTGCAGGAATTAAACTGGAAGAGGCAGAAGCACCAGATTATTCAATTGGAGAAGAACAAGGAGACAAAGGCCGCCATTTTGTGCAAGCTGGGACGGCCCAAGGCTTTTCCAAAGGTCCGCCACTGCTACAGATTAAACAGGAACCCAAGGAAGGTTTGGCCCAACACTGGGAAATCCAGTGGCATGACTTTTTGAGGGGCCTGCAGCCGCCTCAAGCAGGATGGGGTAATCCACAGCTTCGATGGGGCGATAAGGTCTCCATCAGAGAGGAAGCCCAAAGTGACCGGTGTCCTAGAGAAGAGAGGTTGACCCAGATCTCGCCAAATCTCAACGCGGAAGCCCCAAAGAGCCTGCATGCCAGAGGGAGGGGAAAGGTGGAAAGGGGAACTGCCCCGGGTGACATTAGTGCCGAAATCCAGCGTAAACGCTTCAGACATTTCTGCTACCGGGAGATGGAGGGACCCCGAGAGATTTGCAGGCGGCTCCGGGAGCTGTGCTGTCAGTGGCTGAAGCCGGAGAAGCACACCAAGGAGCAGATGGTTGAGATGTTGGTCCTGGAGCAGTTCTTGGCTGTCCTGCCTCAGGAAATGCAGGGCTGGGTCAAGGCAGGGGGCGCAGAGAGCTGTGCCGAAGCGGTGGCCCTGGCAGAGGATTTCCTGCTGAGCCAGGAAGAGGATGAGCCTCAGGGATGGGAACGGAAGGTGAGGCCACCGAATACCCGAAGGGGCACTTATCATTATTTTTAAATTTTCTTTTTTTTTTTTTTTTGCAGAGCAGTACAGTGGTACCTCAGGTTAAGAACTTAATTCGTCCTGTAGGTCTGTTCTTAACCTGAAACTGTTCTTAACCTGAGGTACCACTTTAGCTAATGGAGCCTCCCGCTGCTGCTGTGCCGCTGGAGCACGATTTCTGTTCTCATCCTGAAGCAAAGTTCTTCACTTGAGGTACTATTTCTGGGTTAGCAGAGTCTGTAACCTGAAGCATATGTAACCCGCAGTGCCACTGTATACATCAAGGCCATCAAACTGCCAAATTAAACCATTCAAGCAAAACATCAAAACCCATTAAATGGGATCCTGCTCACTCAATACTCATGACATTTTCTGGCTGCCCATTTATTATCAACGGCAACAGAACCCACCCCACTCCTCTAAAACAAGCTTTGCCAGCCCAGTGCCTTCTGGGTAATGATGGACTCCAACTCCCATCAGCCTTTGCGGCTAGCATGGTCAATGGCCTGGGATGATGGGAGTTGTAGTTCAGCAACATCTGGAGGTGCTTGCAGGTTTCCCCACTCCTGGCTAGAATAGCACTGTTTCCTTTTGGTGCTCCTTCTAACTTCCGTCACTCTGCCCTGAACAAGGGGGTCCTTGCCCACAGGCATCTAGTAAGAACAGGATGCTGGACTAGAGGGGCAACTGGTCTGATCCAAAACACTCTTCTGATGCTGTTATGTCCTCTCTGTTGCTCCAGGTACCTGAGGAGGAAAAGAGGGAAACTGCTCTGGGTCTGCTCTCACCTTTGGGTATTCAGCCAGGACCTTTATGCAAGGAGGAGGAGGAGGAGAATGAAGATGCCAGTCTGCTTGGTAAGGAGTTTTGGGATGGATGAGACTTTACAAAAGCGGCTTGTTTACAAAGGTTTTGTTTCCTTCAGTCATGAATTCAAGGGGGCATAGACCTAGGTATTTGTGTATAACATTAAACATAAACAACCTACATTTAAAGCTGATTCATACCATCATGGCTTCCCCCAAAAGATCCTGGGAAGACCCCTATTCTGTTCCCAGAGCCACAATTCCCAGAGCAGTTTTACAATAATAAAAAGGTAAAGGGACCCCTGACCATTAGGTCTAGTCGTGACCGACTCTGGGGTTGCGTCACTCATCTCGCTTTATTGGCGGAGGGAGCCGGTGTACATCTTCCAGGTCATGTGGCCAGCATGACTAAGCCGCTTCTGGCGAACCAGAGCAGCGCACGGAAACGCCGTTTACCTTCCCGCCAGAGCGGTACCTATTTATCTACTTGCACTTTGACGTGCTTTCGAACTGCTAGGTTGGCAGGAGCAGGGACCAAGTAACAGGAGCTCACCCCGTCGTGGGGATTCGAACCGCCGACCATCTGATCGGCAAGTCCTAGGCTCTGTGGTTTAACCCACAGTGCCATCCGCGTCCCTTAAACAATAATAGAATAATATAATTGTAGAATTAGAAGTGTGGAGACCTGAGAAATGTTTTGAATAAATGAAATGAACGTAATGGTGACCTGTCTCCCATTTTGCTTCTCCCATCCCTTCCCGCCTTGTAGCCAGTGGGGTGCGGCCTCTGATTTCCTGTGGCTCATCTCGTCATCCTGCTCCGGAGCCAACTCAGGTGAGGCCTCAACATGGGAGTTGCGGCGGTTGGGGAGGGAATGCGAGGAAGAGGGAATAGAGATGTAGTTGAGGTGGTTTGCCATGTGGTTGAGAATTTGCCGGATGTTGGATGCGCACGCTTTTTTCTGGTTCGTACCTTGGGAGTCAAACGGAATCCATTCCAGAAATCCGTTCGACTTCCAAAACGTTTGGAAACCAAATTACAGCTTCTGATTGGCTGCAGGAAGCTCCTACAGCTAATCAAAAGCCCTGGAAGCCCCATCAGACGTTCAGCTTCCAAAGAACGTTCGCAAACCGGAACACTCACTTCTGGATTTGTAGTGTTCGGGAGCCAAAATGTCCGAGTTCCAAGGCATTTGGGATCCAAGGTATGGCTCTATAGTCATACCTCGGGTAGCTTCAGGTTAAGCATTTTTGGGTTGCGCTCCACGGCGACCCAGAAGTAACGGAGCACGTTACTTCCGGGTTTCGCCGCTCGCACATGTGCAGACGCTCAAAATGATGTCACGTGCATGAGCGGAAGCAGCAAATCGCGACCCGTGCACGCGCAGACGTGGATTGCGTTTGCTTCAGGATGTGAACGGGGCTCCAGAACGGATCCCGTTCGCATCCAGAGGTACCCCTGTATTGCATTTATTTATCACTTTGCAGTAAAACAAATCTCAAAGCGTCTTACTAACCCTGATGCCCATACTCTGCCTCCTGTCAGGGACTGGGCAGAGGAGGAATAGTGGAGACCGCCTTCCTATCCTGACACGGTGTCACTAGAAAGCATCCCAGAACCTCCTTCTCCCAGAGCCCGGTGAGCCTTAAAAGTAGGAGAGCAAAGAGCTCAAAGGCAGAGGGCACATTGCAGCACCTCTGGAGGAGATTATGAGAATGACGAACAAGGAAGTGGGAGAGACTTCTAGGTGGCAGTCAAAAACTATACCGAGAAAGGAGGAATGGATTTGTAAACTAAATGAATATTTAATTCTGGCAAAATTAACTGCTATAATAAGAAATCAGTCAAATCAAAAATTTAAAAAGGAGTGGAAATGTTTTGATGAATATATGGCAAAATATTGCTCAAAAAAAATATATATGCTAATATGCCTAGATTAAAATGTGAAGTACTGGATGGAAGAATAATTAGTAAGGAAAGATAATAAGAATATGTAGATGATTTGAGAAGGTTGTAGAATGCAAAGATTATTGTAATTTGTATAGTGTGGAGGAAATCGAGTGGGGGCGGAGGGAAGTGGGAGGAAGGAGAAAAGAATATGATGGATTGAGGAAATAGAAATGTAAATGTATGGGGGGATGGGGAGGAAATGGTATTGGCTTTGGTATATCTGTATTGCAAAGTAATATGTGAAAACCAATAACATAATTTAAATTTTAAAAAAGGAAGTGGGGGAGATGGGGGTGGGTGGAGATTCACTCAGGACAACGCCATTATCACAGAGGCTGGGTTCTACAGCCTCTCTCTGTAATATTGAAATAAAAAAGGAGGGTAAGTAACTTTTCCTTGTCTTTATACTTTCCTGGGCAACCAGCATCTTGACATCTCCATGTAGGAATGCTTCTAAACATCAGTTCTGGGAAAACACAGGAGGTGAGGATGTTGTTGTGCTCAAGTCCCAAGTTCCCTCAGGATCTGATTCTTTCCAACCCTGCGCTCAGCGCCTGGGAAGCCCCCAGCAGAGGACTGGCAAAGTCCCTCGGCACTGCGGTTCCCAGCTGACTGCCAGGAGCCTGGGAGGAGCCGTGCCAAGGGTCTTGGACTGGCGGGCGGGACAACCCACCTGTCAGCCACCTGACATCACAACGACATCAGGTGGGTTGCCCCACCCACCTGTCAAAGTTGGCCAATGGAGCGGGGTGGAGATTAATAAGGGTCAAAACAGGTTCCCCACCTCTCTTGTAAACTAAGGAGGAGAATTCTTGCACCCTTCCTGGGAAAGTCGGTGTGGTGTAGTGGTTAGAGCATGGGTAGGCATACTAAGGCCAGATCCGGCCCAATCGCCTTCTAAATCCAGCCCACGGATGGTCCAGGAATCAGCGTGTTTTTACATGATTGGAATGTGCCCTTTTATTTAAAATGCATCTCTGTGTTATTTTTGGGGCATGCCTGGTGTTTTTACATGAGTAGAATGTGTGCTTTTACAGTGGTACCTCTGGGTAAGAACTTAATTCGTTCTGGAGGCCCTTCCTTAACCTGAAAGTGTTCTTAACCTGAGGTACCACTTTAGCTAATGGGGCCTCCCACTGCCACCGCCACGCGATTTCTGTTCTCATGCTGAAGCAAAGTTCTTAACCCGAAGTGCTATTTCTAGGTTAGCGGAGTCTATAACCTGAAGCGTCTGTAACCTGAAGTGTCTGTAACCCGAGGTACTACTGTATTTAAAATGCATCTCTGGGTTATTTGTAGGGCATAGGAATTCGTTCATTTTTTTCCCTTTCAAAGTATAGTCTGGCCCCCCACAAGGTCTGAGGGACAGTGGCTGAAAATAAAAAAATTCCTTCCAGTAGCACCTTAAAGACCAACTAAGTTAGTTCTTGGTATGAGCTTTCGTGTGCATGCACACTTCTTCAGATACACTGAAACAGAAGTCACCAGACCCTTCTATCTAGTGAGAAGGTGGGGAGGGGTATTACTCAGAAGGGTGGTGGGATTGGGTGATTGGCAGATAGCTGTGATGAGCCTGTTGACGACTCTTAACGATTGCAATAGGTCTTACAGGAAAAAGCAAGGGGTGAGAAGGTGGAAAATGGCTTTGTCATGTATAATGAGATAAGAATCCAATGTCTTTGTTCAGACCAGGTCTCTCCATGGTTTTAAGTTTGGTGATAAGTTGCAATTCAGCAGCTTCTCTTTCCAGTCTATTTCTGAAATTCCTTTGTAATAGAACAGCTACTTTGAGATCTTGTATAGAATGTCCTGGGAGATTGAAGTGTTCTCCTACTGGTTTCTCTGTCTTGTGGTTCCTGATGTCAGATTTATGTCCGTTTATTCTTTGGCGTAAGGTTTGGCCTGTTTGTCCAATATAGAGAGCTGAAGGACACTGTTGGCACCCCTTGCTTTTTCCTGTAAGACCTATTGCAGTCGTTAAGAGTCGTCAACAGGCTCATCACAGCTATCTGCCAATCACCCAATCCCACCACCCTTCTGAGTAATACCCCTCCCCACCTTCCCACTAGATAGAAGGGTCTGGTGACTTCTGTTTCAGTGTATCTGAAGAAGTGTGCATGCACACGAAAGCTCATACCAAGAACTAACTTAGTTGGTCTTTAAGGTGCTACTGGAAGGAATTTTTTAATTTTGTTTTGACTATGGCAGACCAACACGGCTACCTATCTGTAACAGTGGCTGAAAATGTTTGCTGACCCTTGGGTTAGAGTGTCGGACTAGAACCTGGGTAATCCCAGCCATGAACCTCACTGGGGACCTTGGGCCTGTCACTGTCTCTTAGCCTAACCCACCTTACAGGGTTGTTGAGATGATAACCCCCTCTATGGCTGGGGGTTGGACTAAATGACACCTGGGATCCCCTTCCAACTCTATCATTATATGATAACAACAGGAGATGAGCTGGGTGTGTGTGTGTGAACCAATTACATCCCCTTGAGTTCCTGTGGGGATATAAAGGCAATAAATAATAATAAATAATAATAGACATCAAGCGTTGAGGAAGCAACATTTTCCTTATTTCAGGGACCATTAGCCTTCGAGGAGGTGGCGGTTTACTTTGCAGAGGAAGAATGGGCCTTGCTGGATCCGGACCAAAGACTTCTGTACAAGGAGGTCACGTTGGAGAATTATGGGAATATGGCCTCATTGGGTAAGAATCTGCTCTGAAGTAACCTGTAAGGGAGCAAGGGGGAGGGAAAGACCACCTTGTGTCTTCCATGTATGTCAGCCACGACTATTTATCAGGGGTAGTCTCCTCTTTAAAAATAGAATTGACCCTAGTACAGTCGTACATTGGACGTCGAACGGAATCCGTTCCGGAAGTCCGTTCGACTTCCAAAACGTTTGGAAACAAAGCGCGGCTTTTGATTGGCTGCAGGAAGCTCCTGCAGCCAATTGGAAGCCGCGGAAGGCCCGTCGGACGTTCGGCTTCTAAAAATAGTTCGCAAACCGGAACACTCACTTTCGGGTTTGCGGCGTTTGGGAGCCAAAACGCTCGAGAACTAAGCTGTTTGGAAACCAAGGTACGACTGTATGTCCCTTCCGTTTCTTAGCTTACAAGTGGAACCTGCAATAAAATGTTGCAGCAGAGTAGACTTCAGTTTGGAATTCTGGCTGGCTGCACCCTTTTTTCTCTCATTTGATTTCCCCTTCTGCTCAGCTTTCCACTCTGTCCTCCAACATATACTGAAAGATAGGAGACCGTTGGAGGGTTTTGGTATATAGTCAGATGAGCAGCATATAAATAATAAAAGTATTATTCCCCTCACAGAGCTACAAGTCCCAGAATTCCCTGGTAGAGAGGGACTGGTTGTTAAGCTACTCTGGGAATTGCAGCTCTGCAGTGGAATGTTTTTAAGTGTTCCTTCATCTTTTTTAAAAACAGGGAAATATTTCCCCGTAGATAGAAAAGTAGCAGGTCAAGGACGCGTTTTTCTAACTTAGATGACTTGAGATGACAGAAATCACTCCTTAACTTCCTATGTTTTCTTCCCTTCTGTAAAGGACTTTTGATTCCCAAACCAGACCCCATCCCCTGGCCGGAAGGAAAGGAAGATTTATTCACTCAAGACCCTGAGGAAACAGGAAAAGGAGGTTTTGCAGGTAACTGCTCACCTGTGTGATGGGACCATTCATGCCTAAAAAATTTTATAATCCCCTCTAAGGGCTGGTGAGGTTGCCAAAATTTATTCTCATGCGCACTATGTTGTTTAGTCGTTTAGTCGTGTCCGACTATTCGTGACCCTATGGACCAGAGCATGCCAGGCACTCCTGTCTTCCACTGCCTCCCGCAGTTTGGTCAAACTCATGCTGGTAGCTTCGAGAACACTGTCCAACCATTTCGTCCTCTGTCGACCCCTTCTCCTTGTGCCCTCCATCATTCCCAACATCAGGGTCTTTTCCAAGGAGTCTTCTCTTCTCATGAGGTGGCCAAAGTATTGGAGCCTCAGCTTCAGGATCTGTCCTTCCAGTGAGCACTCAGGGCTGATTTCCTTCAGAATCGATCGGTTTGATCTTCTTGCAGTCCATGGGACTCTCAAGAGTCTCCTCCAGCACCATAATTCAAAATCATCAATCATGTGCACTATATATAGATCTAAATAATATTTATATTTCAAAAACACACCCAAACAATTTGAGGAGTTATTTTATAATTCCAAAGAGTTCAGAAATTGTTTTGGCTGATTTTGGAAGTGATGTCCTCACTCAGAATTGTATTTGCCATCACCAAAACAACCCAAGCACATCTTTCAGTGCAACAAATGGAGACTGTGGAGTTGTCTGGGACTCCTGCCCAGGTGATTGGAGTGACTGTACCTTTTGTTTTTTTTTTTAAAGTAATTTTTATTGGGTTTTCACATTTTTAAAAAAACACACAGATCAAAACAAAAACAAAACATGTATAATTTCATAACCTTACTTTCTTAACCCCACTCCCTGACTTCCCCCCACCCCCCCTTCATACATCCCAAATCCAATAATTAGCTCAGCAGGTTCTTATCTCTCTTCTTTAACATATTATTGTTATTTTTAAAATTAATTCTTATTACTTGGCCAAATTTTACTTATCCAATTTTCTTATAAATATTAAGTCCTTTTCTAAGGTCGACCCAAATTCCCTTCCACGAATTTCCCCCTTTTTATATTAAATGTAGGTCATAATAGCCAAACACAAAAGTCATAAAAGTTTTAAAATTCTGTTCTCCCCTCCCTCCCTACCCCGGTTTCTGTCCCTTCCCAAATAAGTGTCCACAAAACAGTTCTTAGCCTGGATTCCTCACATCAGAGGCCTTCAAGTCTCTGTCAGTCTCTCTCTGCCGGTTTTGTTGGTAGCCCTCTTTGTTGGTCCTCAGTTTTCGAAGGAGCTCTGGCACAGTCTCATCAAATTTTCTTCCATCCAAAATACTTGGTAACAGCTGCTGCAACAAGCCAACTGATCTCCCATGCTCAAAGAGGAAGCCCCAGTCATATTTCTTGTTTCTTTTAAGTTCCAATATTCCAAGTGTTCCATGGGCTTCCTCTTTCCACTTTCGCATCTTTCGCAAATTGGTAATCCCAAGATCTTCTTCTTTATGTTCTAGCAGTGTAGGCTTCAAATTGGTACTCTCCTGTAGTTTCTTAACTCCTTCTTCCCTCTCCTCCAGTTCCAAAAAAGTCTCCTCTGGTTCAGCTGCAGATTTCGTTTCAGTCAGATCCTTTATGCATTCAGCAGGGTTGCTTGTTTTAGAGTTCAAGGTTATAAGTTGTTTGTTCATAGCCATGCTTTGCTCTTGCAGTATTCCCACGAGAAGAAACATTCTTTCTATCTCTGCCTGTAATTTTCCATCTGTAGCCATTGTAATGTTTCAAAGTTTCCCCTAGGGGGATTCTAGTTACTTAATAGTCCTTTCCCAACAAATCTATTGCTTTGTTATTTGTAACTACTTTGTTCCCAAGCACTTTAATTCAAATGTAGCAAATTTAGTCCAGAGAGATGTTAAACAGTAAAATTTTTTTCCTTTAACTGCCCGTTTGACAGCTCCTTTGACAGCTGTCAAACTCCTTGTTCCTTTTCCTCCAGCTCACACACAGGGACACTCCCGGGTCGGGGGGGGGGGTTAGACAAAAGCTTCTAAAGTTCAACTCTTACTCTCCAGCCCAAATCTTCTTCTGTCAAATTCATGGAATTAATATCTTTTAACTCATACCGAAAAAAAAGATCTCGCCACCTTAGTTCTCCGATCCTTGCTTTAAATCTTTTGTAAATAGAGGGGGTGCGGACTTCCCTTTAGCACATCCCCCGGTCGTACCGAATTTAAAGGTAAAAATTTTAAAGTCCAAATTCCATTCTACTCACGGGTTATTTCAAGTCCAAATTTCAGGGAAAAAAGTCAGCGCTCTCCGGCCATGGCTCGCGGCTTCGCTCCACTGCAGTAGCGGTCTACTCACAGCACCACGCCACTCTCCGTACCCTCTCTGTAGCCTTTAAAAAGGCTCTTCGTGGGTCGGGGGGGGCGCTTGAGGTGCCCACCGAGTCACCAAGTCCGCAGGCTTCCGCGCCTGCGGTTTCTAAGGGTCCCCGCGTCACCGTCGCCGTGAGACCCGTCTGCAACAGAGCCGATTCCCTCCGGAGCTCGGAGGGAATCCGCCATTAGCCGATCGCGCTAACCCGGAAGTCCCGTGACTGTACCTTTTGGTTCTGTGAGTGAGACATAGCTCCGGGACGATAAGCATACAGAGTACCGTAGGTCCATCTCCACTCAAAGTATCCCAAGGAGCAGGACTGGGAAAAGGCCTCTTCCTGCAACACTGGGTTGCAGTACAGTTGGCAGTAAGTACTGGATGGCCAAATGATCTAATCCACATAGGGTATCTTCCCATGTTCCCAGGTCTTTGAGGAATCGCCTGTAGTTCAGTGACAGAGCTAGGGATGAGGGAGAAATTATATTCTCTCGTACTTTCTGAAGCAATACATAAACTGAAACACAGATATCTTTCTAAATTTGCACCTCCCCAAATTTTGCAGTGGAGTTCTCTGACCAAGTAAGCTGTACAAAAAATTGCATATACAGTGGTACCTCAGGTTAAGTATTTAATTTGTTCCAGAGGTCCATTCTTAACCTGAAACTGTTCTTAACCTGAAGCACCACTTTAGCTAATGGAGCCTTCTGCTGCTGCTGCACTGGCGGAGCCTGATTTCTGTTCTTATCCTGAAGCAAAGTTCTTAACCTGAAGCACTATTTCTGGGTTAGCGGAGTCTGTAACCCGAAGCGTATGTAACCTGAGGTACCACTGTACTAAAGAGTGCAGGAAGATGATCCCCTCAAGATTCATTGTTTTTAAGTTTGACCCTGGGATGTGTATGCATAAGAAGAAATAATAATAATAATAATAATAATAATAATAATAATTTATACCCCGCCCATCTGGCTGGGTTTCCCCAGCCACTCTGGGCGGCTTCCAACCAAATATTAAAAACACAATACAGCATTAAACATTAAAAACTTCCCTAAACAGGGCTGCCTTCTTACTTTTAAAAGACAAGATAGTCGCTTATTTCCTTAACATCTGATGGGAGGGCGTTCCACAGGGCAGGCGCCACTGCTAAGAAGGCCCTCGGTGCTGGACCTTTTAAAGCATATTAGAAGCACATTATTTCCTTTTAAGAATTGTGGGTGGTACTGCAGTTGACCCCTCACACTTTGAAGGTTTTGCCAAAGGCAAGGGGGTTCTTTTCCCCCCAGGGGTTCGGAAATAAATGTGTGATATAAGTGGTGAAGAAGTCTTAAGATTTATTAAACAGCAGCAAAATCATTCGCAAGAGTAACAACGTACCAAGCAAGCCGATGGCGACACCTCCCTTCAGCTGCAAAGAGACAGAGAGGCCTCAAGCTGGCCAATGGGTCGCACAAAATCTGATGGCAGCCTTCCGGCCTACACCCAAAGTTCAGCTCTCTAGGTCAAATGCTAGGACTTATATCATAGAATCATAGAGTTGGAAGAGACCACAAGGGCCATCGAGTCCAACCCCCTGCCAAGCAGGAAACACCATCAGAGCACTCTTGACATATGGTTGTCAAGCCTCTGCTTAAAGACCTCCAAAGAAGGAGACTCCACCACACTCCTCGGCAGCAAATTCCACTGTCCAACAGCTCTTACTGTCAGGAAGTTCTTCCTATTGTTTAGGTGGAATCTTTTTTCTTGTAGTTTGGAGCCATTGCTCCGTGTCCGCTTCTCTGGAGCAGCAGAAAACATCCTTTCTCCCTCCTCTATGTGACATCCTTTTATATATTTGAACATGGCTATCATATCACCCCTTAACCTCCTCTTCTCCAGGCTAAACATGCCCAGCTCCCTTAGCCGTTCCTCATAAGGCATTGTTTCCAGGCCTTTGACCATTTTGGTTGCCCTCCTCTGGACACATTCCAGTTTGTCAGTGTCCTTCTTGAACTGTGGTGCCCAGAACTGGACACAGTACTCCAGGTGAGGTCTGACCAGAGCAGAATACAGTGGCACTATTACTTCCCTTGATCTAGATGCTATACTCCTATTGATGCAGCCCAGAATTGCATTGGCTTTTTTAGCTGCCGCGTCACACTGTTGGCTCATATCCATGAGGTGCAATTCCTAAATTACCTGCACTGGGCACCAGGGATCTCATGATCTGGGCTGGTAGGCAAACAGGATATTGGGATCCTCCCAGTGTACTGCAGTACAGGGAACAATGTACCATGTACAGGGAACAATCCCATGAATTAGGAACTGAGGCTTGGAAAGCAGATAGTTCAACACAATTCAGCATTAACCACTGTCAGGCTTAGGAGAGCAGTGAAGGCCTGCTTCTATGAAAGGCCACACACAATGGTGGATGTCATCATCACCACAATTTATTATTTATACCCCATCTGGCTGGGCTTGCCCAGCCACTCTGGACGGCTCCCAACAGAATATTAAAAAGACGATAAAATATCAGACATAAAAAACTTCCCTAAACAGGGTTGCCTTCAGAAACAGTTGTGCCAGGCCACGTACACCTCCCCGGGTTACAACAGTGTTTCCCAAATCTGGATTTCCTGTTGTTTTTGGACTACAATTCCCATCACCCCTGACCATGGAACCTGCTAGCTAGGGATGATGGGAGTTGTAGTCCAAAACAACAGGACATCCACATTTGGGAAACCCTGGGGACTCAGCTGGATTGGTAAAGAAAAAAGCCTTTTATATGTGTTGTATATGCAGTATAACACCGTGACACCAGATGACGTTGTTGAGTCCCGTCTTTCCCAACCCAGTTTCCCTGTATGAGTTTACAACGTGTTTAACTGAAACGCTTCTTTGATGTCTCTAGATCCAGCCAGGGTTACAATATACTTTCTGGTGTTTCTACTACCGTATGGGTTGTGCAGTCTAGAACCCTCTCTGTTTTCTGAAGTTTCTTCTCTTTTCTAAAAGAGGGACTCCTATTTCCCTCCTGCTCTTTCTCTTTCCCTGCATCACAGCTGCAAATGAGATCAAAGAAGAACCTCCTCCGGTAGATGGGATCCCACATCTGGAAAACGCACCCCAAGTTTTCCCAGGGGGGTCTCAGGATGACATTTTCCTGGCAGCCGAGTACTGTGAAAGTAAGTATTCAAAAGGAAGGAGCGCCACAGCTCAGGGGGTGTTTGTTGGGTTAGGGCCTCCTCTGGGTATTTTTCTCCCAGTATGTTTCCAAGCACAATTCAAAGTGTTGGTGCTGACCTTTAAAGCCCTAAACGGCCTTGGCCCAGTATACCTGAAGGAGCATCTCCACCCCCATCGTTCTGCCGGGACACTGAGATCCAGCGCCGAGGGCCTTCTGGCAGTTCCCTCGCTGCGAGAAGTGAGGTTCCAGGGAACCAGACAAAGAGCCTTTTCTGTGGCACCCGCCCTGTGGAACACCCTCCCTTCAGATGTGAAGGAAATAAGCAGCTATCTTATCTTTAAAAGACATCTGAAGGCAGCCTTGTTTAGGGAAGTTATTTAATGCTGTATTGTTTTTAACACTTGATTGGGAGCCGCCCAGCGTGGCTGGGGAAACTCAGCCAGGTGGGCGGGGTATGAATATTAAATTATTATTATTATTATTATTATTATTATTATTATTTGTAAAGTTTTTCTCTCTGTGTGTCTACACCTCACTAAACCTTGCAGTTCCCCTGAGCCTAATATATTGCGTGTAAATGGTGCTGTTTTGTCTTAAAAAGCAGCAACACTCACAACCCAAACCTCAGAGTTTGAGAAGAAATGTTCCAGTCAGACGCAATGGGCTTCATCCTATCAGCTCAAAACTCTTGCCATCTTTGTTTTGAAGCGTTAGGATGGAGTCCATTTTTCTGCCTCCATGGTACCTTCTGTTTTCCTCCTCTCCTGTCAGATGGAGTGATATCACGGCCTGTGTCTTCTTGTCTCTCTAATCTCTTCAGGCGACGGCACTGCCAGTGAGAGCGAGATGGGCAGGACACATCAAGATGGCCCTAGGTCAGCCAGTTCTGACGGGAGGTTCCAGGGGGTTTCCCTCAGGGACGTTTCTGTGAAGTCCAAAGCCTTCGATCAGGGCTACAAGTCCGACAGGCAGCAGTGGCAGCGGGCCATGAAGATGTGGGGCATCTCCATTCAGGAGGTGGAAACCACCGTGGCTGATAACGCTGGCGCGATTGGCACAGGAGAGGAGTGCCACATGTGCCGCAAATGCGGGCAGGCGTTTGAGCACCAATCGGGGCTCATCGTGCACCAGATGATCCACACGGCCGAGAGGCCCTACGAGTGCCTCGAGTGCGGGAAGAGCTTCTGCCAGAGGGAGAACCTTCTTGCACACCAGAGAATCCACTTGGGGGAGAGGCCTTACGAGTGCCTGCAGTGCGGGAAGAGCTTCAGCACGCGGTCGCATCTTATCACCCACCAGAGAATCCACACGGGCGAGAAGCCGTACGAGTGTCTGCACTGCGCAAAGAGCTTCAGCAACAAGTCCTCGCTCGTCACCCACCAGAGAATCCACACGGGCGAGAAGCCTTACGAGTGTCCGCAGTGCGGGAAGAGCTTCTGCCAGAGCGGGCAGCTGATCCGACACCAGAGAATCCACACGGGAGAGAAACCCTACGCTTGCCTACAGTGTGGGAAATGCTTCTGCCAGAGAGGACAGCTGATAAGACACCAGAGGATGCACACGGGCGAGAAGCCTTACGAGTGCCTTCAATGTGGGAAAAACTTCAGCAGGAAATCATACCTTGACATTCACCTGCGGATGCACACAGGAGAGAAGCCTTACGGGTGCCCCGAGTGCGGGAAAAGCTTCTGCCAGAGTGCCCAGTTGATCCGGCACCAGCGAATCCACACAGGGGAGAAGCCATTTGCGTGTTCTGAGTGCGGGAAAAGCTTCTTCCAGAAGGAGAAGCTGGTAAGACACCAGAGAACCCATGCGGAATCAAAACCGCATGAATGCTCAAAGTGCCAAAAAACCTTCCCCCAGAAAGATAAGCTCATGCATCATCAGAAAACCCACGCAGGGCTTGACACCTTATGAATGTTTCCTCTTTTTTTAAAAAAACAAAAACCTGCTCCCAAAGTGTAATAAGTTTTGGGCAAAATGCATCACGTTTCAGAATCATTCGAGACCGATGTTGGAGAAGGTTTCTGCTGTAATTTGGGGCTTACCAAATATAAGGATAAATACAGAAGAGAGAAACAGAGTCTTGCTGGATCAAACCAGGCCTGCTGTCTAGTCCTGAAATTGAGGCATTGAGGTGATGACAGTTGCCATTCGAATCCTCTTGGTTGGTTGGGAGAACATTCTTACACATCGGAGAATCCACACAGAAAAGGGCCCTTTCTGAAGCAGCTTGGAACAAGGGGCAGATTTTCCTCAGTGGTGCCGTGAAAGTAACTTTGGTCTCCGGACGTCATAGACATCCCTCCTCCATTTCTTAGATGGGAACATGAATTTACTTCAAAACACAGTGAGCCATCCCTGCTGAGTTCGGGGCCCTCTGGCCCTTCGAGCTGTATGGCGCCTTGCATTCCTCCCCATGGGACAGAACTCCTTTTCACATTAAAACCAAAAGCAGCTGAAAATAAGTGTAAAATGTCACTTAGGACGTAGACGTTTGCAGGTTCGATGTGTAAAGTATAGACCTATTTCTCCTGTTGTCACCCCCCACCCTCACATCAGGTATCTCTCCCACAATCTCCTCTTCCGTTATCTTTTATTTGCACAAAATCTAGTCCAGCATCCTGTTTTCACAGTGGCCAACCAGATACCTTGGTGTGGGGTTGGGGACACAAGCTTTTGCATTATGGCGAACCAACGCAGGGCAACCACTCACCCAACAGTTACCGGATTTCAGCAGGAAGCTCTGGGTGCCTGTGCAAAATGGGAGCAAAGCAGTTTGCCCTTTTTCAGGTGCAAGCAGTACTGAAAGCGGGTTGTGTCCGCTCCCCTCTCCCCCAATACATTTGCGGAAGGAAACGAGTCCACGCTGTGGTTAGGGTTAAGTTCAAGAGCCCATGTTGATCGAAGGAAGGTGATTATGTTGGAGGGACGTGGTCAATCAGGCAGAGGGTCTCCCCTGCGGATCAAAAGCAAACCAGCCGGCATTTTAAAATGCTGTCAAAACCAGGGCTGCAAAAAGCCACAAAGCAGACAGTACCAACTGCAATGCATGAAAATATACAATTGTGGTCAGACACTAGCAGCTTGCTTAAAACGGTTATTTCCCATGCCTCCCTTTTCACCTAATTCGCAGGTGTTGAGGTCCTCTCCCTCCTGCCTTCATCCAAACTTTTCCTTAGACAAGCAGAAACAGAGGAGGGACAAGGCCTTTGTAGCTAAAGGTCCTTTCTCATGAAGGTCCTTTAAGGACATCTGGAGAAGCCCTTAAAGACATCTAGTAACTGTCTCAGATTAGGCCTGCCTCTTTCAATGTTGCGGGAAGCCTGTCCCAGATTGTTGTATTCGTGTTGTCCTGATTTTTGTCACTATATCATTGTTTTTCCTCATTAGCTGTACCATGCTTCTGAATTCTGCCTTTGAATCGGCGTTGTTCTTTGGTTCTGGATAAGAACACACAGTCCTTTTTCTCTGGGGGGACGCAGGGGTATGCATACCCCTAAACATTTTGTGAATCTTTGTACTTTTGCCCATTTACTGTATTCATTTCCCCCGATTTGAACTATAAAATCGTGGTTTTCCTGAGACAAAATGAGAGTACCCCTATGCATTTTTTTTAAAGAAAAAAAGCACTGAGAACAGATATTCCGATTCTTACAAAAACTAAAAGCTGTTCCATCAGGTGACATCTGCTTACACCAGGGGTCAGCAACATTTTTTGAGGCGGGGCTGGTCCACTCCCCAGCGGCCAGACTGTGCTCATGTGTACGTTCAAGCTATTTCCGGCGCTCTTCCAGGTCAGAAGAGCACTGGAAATAGCGTGTGCGTATACGCATGGGCGTTCCTCTGTCCTGGAAGTGCGCCGGAAATAGAGTGTGCAGCCACTCCCATACGCGTGCACACACACTTTTTCTGGTGCACTTCCAGGACGGAGGAACACCCGTGTGCATGCTCACATGCTATTTCCGGCGCTCTTCCAACCCAGAAGTCAGTCCCCGCAGCGAGAGAAAAAATGGTGCCATGGGGGGGGGGGGAAGCATGGAATAAAGCGTGGAATCCCCACGCCAATCCATGGAACGGCCATGGGCCGGTTCTAGGAACCTCATGGGCTGGAACCCATGGGCCTTAGGTTGCTGACCTCTGGCTTACACCATCCTCTCTCTCTCTCTCTCTCTCTCTCTCTCTCTCTCTCTCACACACACACACACACACACACGCCTACCCTACTGTGGGAAAGCCTGGGTGAGTGACACCGTAATGAATTGAAGATGTATTACGCTCAGCCCTGTGTTTGTTTGTGTGTGATGTTTAGTTTTGGGTTGGTTTGTTCTAACAGCCAGTTGGTGCGATGGCATTTTGTTCCTTAATAAATTATCTCAAATGAGCTTCAAGGAAATGTCCAGAATTTAATTATGGAAAAGGCACTCATCTTCAAGTGGAATACAGCACAAGAGAATAAAACCAGGAAAAGGAGCCATTATAAATTATTTAAAACCTCAATAAATAATCCTCAGTTCTTTCACCAGCTGCCCGGACACCGAGCAAAACGTCCCTGCTTAACAAGAACGTTTTATTGTCACCTGAGGAAGAAAGCTTATTTCACATAACAAATCCTGGCCTCCGTTCAGACTGTATTGCTGAGGTTCCTTCTGCACCAAGTTCAGGAGTAAACCCTGCTTTCTCTTCTCTCTGTCTCTCTCCCCCAACAGATAATGCCAGGAGGAAACATTTCTGACCAGACTGAGTTCCGCTTTGCCCTCCAGTCTCAAGCCAAGTCTCATGTGCACCAAGTTTAGTACTTGAAAATCACAGCACCATTGATCTTTAGGAGCATATTGTTTAAACAGGCCCATTTTTGCGGGCGGACCCCAAACTCTATTTTTTTTTTAATGATATTTATTAAAGTTTCCAATAAAAACATATAAACACAGACAACAATAAAAACATACACAAACAAAAAACCAAAAACAAGTATAATTTCAGACCTTATTTTCTTAAACCTAATTTCCCCGACCTCACACCTCCCCCTTCTGTATTCTAATCTCATTTATCATATCAGCAAATCCATTCCCTTATTTCCCATAGTTTTTGATAATTCTGTTCTTTTTCCTTAATCAACGCCCCTGAAAACCACTAATTTTTAAACCCATGACTTTCTAGCCTTCGTTAATTTTATAATATTTATTAAGATAGTCTTTAAATTTCTTCCAATCTTCTTCCACTGTCTCTTTATCCTGGTCTCGGATTCTGCCGGTCATCTCTGCCAGTCCCATGTAGTCTGTCATCTTCATCTGCCATTCTTCCAGGGTGGGTAGATCTGGTGACTTCCAATACTTTGCAATAAGAATCCTTGCTGCTGTAGTAGCATACATAAAAAAAGTTCTGTCCTTCTTTAACACCACATGGCTAACCATACCCAGGAGGAAGGCCTCTGGTTTCTTCAGGAAGGTATATTTAAATACCTTTTTCATTTCATTATATATCATTTCCCAGAAAGCCTTGATCCTTGGGCATCGGACCCCAAACTCTAGTACAAGGGTTCCCAAACTGTGGTCTGTGGTGGTTTGTATGAAATATTGATTTTAATTGTATTTCTGGTGTATCAAGAAATGGAGGGTACATTTCATCATATGTGGTGGACATGTAAATCAGCAAAGGATTTATGGGAGATGATCTATAACAATATAGATGATATATAATGAAATGGAGGGGGGTGTTTTAAAGGACTTATATAAAAAGACCAGAAATCTCCTTATTAGGAATATTAGGATGTCCTCACAGATCAAAATGATTTGTTACTTGAAGCAATCACAGCAGCCCAAATGATATATGCTCGGAAATGGACAGAGGGAACAACGCCAACGAAGGAGGAATGGCAAATGAAATTGATGGAACGTGTGGAATTAGCAAATATGAATTATAGAAGAGACCAGGAAGGTGAAGTATTTAAGGAGGAGTGAAAAATGTTTGCAGAATATCTGAAAAATCATGTCAAACAGGTTAAGCAGGGTTGGAGTAAATTCAGCAGTTTAAAGTATATGAAGTTGTAATGCGGAGGGAGAGGGGAAATTATGGAGTAATAAGAATATGCAGTTGTAATGCGTTAATATCTAGAACCATGAAAGGGGGGAAGGGAAGTCAATGACTATGACTGTGTGCGTAAATTGAACGGAATATGAAAACTTGTAATGGAAAGAGAGAGAATGAGAATGCAGTGCCAGGGCTCTGGCATCATACTAGAGCCCTTCCTTCATCCTCCTGAATCTAGTTCTTTTGTTTCTTACTTTGTCTTTCCTTGTGCCATGGAATTCCAATTGTATTACCAATAAAATGTAATATGAGAAATAAGATTCAATAGAAGAAATAGAAGAAGAAATAAAAATGCAATTAAACAAACACGCAGCATCTACCACAGTGCATTACAGTTGCTACAACAGATGGAAAAGGCATTAAGTGGTCCACCAAGGCCACCAGCAATTTTTGTGTGATCTGGTTTCAAGTGACACAAATGTGTGAATCGGGATAAGGCAGATTCCTATGTTCCTTAGTTCTGAGGTTTCTACAGTGCCGGGTTCAGAAACAAACCCTGTCTTCCCCTTTCTCTTCCTCTGTGAGCAGATGATGCCAGGAACAAAGTTTTCTGCCTGGGTTGTGGTCACAGCTTTGCCCTCCCATTTTATGCCTTAATTTGAACACGGAACACACGTTTTGTACTTGAGCCTCACCCCCCACACAGACACCCACTCACACCACCTATCTACACAATTTATTGTTGTGTTTTATTTTATCCTGGAGTGGTTTGGTTCCTTTTCGTTGCCCAGTGCTATGGTGATTTGAATTGTTTTTCAACAGTACAGTTTTAAGTAGTTTTTAAAAAACCACTCTTCTAGATCCTCATAAACAGCAGCTTACCTGGGTCTCAACATGAAGCATTTTTACTCAAACTTCTGCTTAAAAACTTCCAAGGAAGGAGATTCTGCCACCTCCCAAAGGAGACCATTCCCACAGTTGAACAGCTCTTTTTATCAGAAAGTTCTTTCGTAAGTCTAGTTGGAATCTCCTTATATTGTATTGCACCGTATATCAAACTTGAGTCCAGGTGTTGTTGGACTACAACTCCCATCATCCCTAGCTAGCAGGTCCAGTGGTCAGGGATGATGGGAATTGTAGTCCCAAAAAAACCAGGGAGGGGAAAGTTTGAGAAACACTGGAAGATACTACATCCCCCAGAAGGCTTTGGGTCTGCATAAGAAAGACCGCTAGGCGTGGGAAGTCCCACAATGCAACAGGCTCTCTGGTAGAAGCATTTCCCGCACTGCAGGTCGCTTTGGGAGCTCATCACGGAAGAGAAGCTGCATCTGACTCATGTAACGGGTGAATGCGGGTGAGAAGCAAGAGAGGGAAGATACAGGTCTAAGGGTTTATCCACACTTATACTTGAATCCCCCACCTCACCCCCAAAACGGCTCTATCGTGCTCAGTTAGAGGAGCAAGCAGCAATTCAGATTTCCCCCAGTTTGGCCTTTAATCCAACCTATCTCTAAAGAGCAGGTTTTTCCCTTGGAAAGGAGTGGGATAAGGGGAAAACTTCCCAGACGTGTACTTTCCTAAGCGGATGTGTGAAGAAAAGAGTGGGGAGAGGCTGAATTGTAGAATCAAAAGAATGTAGAGTTGGAAGGCGATCTGAGGGCCATCTAATCCAACCCCTGCAATAGAGGCATTGGAATATGCAGTTGTAATGCGTAGATATCTGGAACCATGGAAGGGGGGGAGGGAAGTTGATGACTATGATTGTGTGAGTAAATTGAATGGAATATGAAAACTAATGGAAAAAAGCACATTTAAAAAAATTGAAAAAGATAATGCAGTGTCAGGGCTCTAGCACAAAACCAGAGCCCTTGCTCTGCCCTCCCCAAAGCCAGATACAGTCATAAAAAGGTAAAGGTAAAGGTACCCCTGCCCGTACGGGCCAGTCTTGACAGACTCTGGGGTTGTGCGCCCATCTCACTTAAGAGGCCAGGGGCCAGCGCTGTCCGGAGACACTTCCGGGTCACGTGGCCAGCGTGACATCGCTGCTCTGGCCAGAGCCAGAGCCAGAGCCAGAGCCAGAGCCGCACATGGAAACGCCGTTTACCTTCCCGCTGGTAAGCGGTCCCTATTTATCTACTTGCACCCGGAGGTGCTTTCGAACTGCTAGGTTGGCAGGCGCTGGGACCGAGCAGCGGGAGCGCACCCCGCTGCAGGGATTCGAACCGCCAACCTTTCGATCGGCAAGCCCTAGGCGCTGAGGCTTTAACCCACAGCGCCACCTGTGTCCCCCTAGATACAGTCATACCTCGGGTTAAATATGCTTCAGGTTGAGTGTTTTCAGGTTACGCTCCCCAGCAACCCGGAAGTAACGGAATGCATTACTTCCGGGTTTTGCCGCTCTTGCATGCGCAGACGCTCAAAATGACGCCACGCGTATGTGCGGAAGAGGCAAAATATGACCTGCACATGCTCAGATGCACAGTCGTGGGTTACGTTCTACTCAGGATGCGAATGGGGCTCTGGAACGGATCCCGTTCGCATCCAGAGGTACCACTGTAATTGTAATTCTGGTTTTTCTTTTGCCTCTTATATTGTCTTTTCTTGTACCATGGAGTTCCAATTGTAATAGCAATAAAATGAAATATAAAAATCAGATTCAAAATAAGAAATAAAAGAAGTAATTAAAATGCAACTGAACAAACATACAGCATCTGTTTTTCAACAGTCTACAGTTTTAAGTTCTGTGTTTTTTTTAAAAAAACACCCTCCCAGATCCCATAAATGACAGCTTACATAGGGCTCAGCTGCAAGCATTGTTTCTCAAACTTGTGGTGTTTTTGGACTACAACTCCCATCATCCCTAGCTAGCAAGACCAGTGGTCAGGAATGATGGGAGTTTGTAGTCTAGCATTGTTTGGGTGGGTGCTAAGTTTGATAAATACTGAAAGAGACTACATCTCCCAGAAGGCTTTGGGTCTGGATAAGAAAGAAGACAAGGACTGGGCAGCCCCAGAATGCAATGGGATTTTGCTTTCTCCCCTCAGCCCTCTTTTTCAAGGAATCTTCTTGGTGGGAAGGGGAGGACGCAGAACAAGATTGTTGTGATAAGGAAAATTAGGGGGGTGTTTGCAGGGTGTCCTTAGGGAGTTTTGGGAAGAGAAGCTGCAGCTGACTTGTGTAAAGTTATATATAACATATATATGAATGAGTGAGTGAGTGGTGCAAGGGCTCAGGTAGCATCCTAGAGCCCCTCACTCTGCCTTCCTTAAGCCAAATAATTATATTTATTGTGCTTCTGTTGTTTAATAGAATCATAGAATCTTTCGTCTGGAAGGGGTCCCAAGGGTGATCTAGTCTAACCCCCCACAATGCAGGAATCTCAGCTAAAGCATCAATGACAGAGGGCCATCCAACCTCTGCTTAAAAACCTCCAAGGAAGGAGATTCTGCAACCTCCCGAGGGAGACCGTTCCCACGGTCGAACAGCTCCTATTATCAGAAAGTTCTTTCGTACGTCTAGTTGGAATCTCCTTATATCATATTGTACTGTATATCAAACTTTAGTCCCCAGGTGTTGTTGGACTACAACTCCCATCATTCTTTGCTTGCAGGACCAGGGACCAGGGATTATGGGAATTGTAGTCCAAAAAAAACAGGAGCAAGATTGAGAAACACTGGAAGATACTACATCTCCCAGAAGGCTTTGGGTCTGGAAAAGAAAGAACGCCAGGCGTGGGAAGCCCCACAATGCAATGGGCTCTTGCTTTCTCCCCTGAGTCCTCCTTATCAGGGCAGGAAGTGGAGGAGGAAAAACAAGGGGTTTGCAATAGGACTTTAGAGGGGAAAGCCTTTCTGTGAAGGCTGCACATGGGGCAGGATGGAGGTCGCTTGAAAGGTGTCCTTTGGGAGCTCATCACAGAAGAGAAGCTGCAGCTGAATTGTGTAACAGATGAATGTGGGTGAGAAGCCGGAAAGGGAAGACACGGGTCTAAGGAAAATTAGGGGGGTGGTTATCCACACTTACTCTTGTATCTCCCCCCCAAAAAACTGCTCTTTCGTGCTCAGAGGAGCAAGCTGCCATTCAGATTTCCCCCAGATTGGCCTTTGATCCAGCTTACCCATAAAGAGCAAGTTTTTGGGAGTTGTAGTGCAAAAACACCAGGAGACTCAAGTTTGAGAAACAATGCTTGCAGGAGAGGACCAAGGGGGAAACTGCCCAGACATGCGCTTTCCTAAGCAGATGTGTGGGGGAAAGAGTGGAGAGAGGCTGAATCGTACAATCAAAGAATTGTAGTGTTGGAAAGGGATCTGAGGGTCATCTAGTCCAACCCCTGCAATGGAGCCAGTGGAATATGCAGTTGTAATGGGTAGATATCTAGAACCATGGAAGGGGGGGAGGGAAGTTGATGACTATGATTGTGTGAGTAAATTGAATGGAATATGAAAACTTGTAATGGAAAAAAGCATTTATTTTTTTAAGAGAATGCAGTGCCTGGGCTCTGGCATCATACCAGAGCCCTTGCTCTTCCCTCCCCGAAGCCAGATAATGGTAATTATGGTGTTTCTTTTGCTTCTTATATTGTCTTTTCTTGTGCCATGGAATTCCAATTGTAATAGCAATAAAATGCAATATAAAAAATAAGATTCAAAATAAGAAATAAAAGAAGCAATTAAAGTGCAATTGAACAAACATACAGCACCTGCTTTTCAACACTCTACAGTTTTAAGTTCAGTTTTTTAAAAATACACCCTCCCGCATCCCATAATCAGAAATAGTACCTCGGGTTAAGAACTTTGCTTCAGGATGAGAACAGAAATCGTGCAGCAGCGCAGCGGCAGTGGGAGGCCCAATTAGCTAAAGTGGTGCTTCAGGTTAAGAACAGTATCAGGTTAAGAACGGACCTCCAGAATGAATTAAGTACTTAACCTGAGGTACCACTGTATATGAATGAGTTGTGCAAGGGCTCGGGTAGCATCCTAGAGCCCTTCACTCTGCCTTCCTTAAGCCAAATAATTATATTTCTTGTGCTTCTTTTGTTTTTTAGAATAATAGAATCTTTGGATTGGAAGGGACCCCGACGGTCATCTAGTCCAACCCCCTGCAATGCAAGAAACTCAGCTAACCCATTCAATTGTAAAAGGCAATATAAAAAATAGGATTAAAAATAAGAAATAAAAGAAGCAATTAAAGTGCAATTGAACAAACATACAGCACCTGCTTTTCAACACTCTACAGTTTTAAGTTCAGTTTTTTAAAAATACACCCTCCCGCATCCCATAATCAGAAATAGTACCTCGGGTTAAGAACTTTGCTTCAGGATGAGAACAGAAATCATGCAGCAGTGCAGCGGCAGTGGGAGGCCCAATTAGCTAAAGTGGTGCTTCAGGTTAAGAACAGTATCAGGTTAAGAACGGACCTCCAGAATGAATTAAGTACTTAACCTGAGGTACCACTGTATATGAATGAGTTGTGCAAGGGCTCGGGTAGCATCCTAGAGCCCTTCACTCTGCCTTCCTTAAGCCAAATAATTATATTTCTTGTGCTTCTTTTGTTTTTTAGAATAATAGAATCTTTGGATTGGAAGGGGCCCCGACGGTCATCTAGTCCAACCCCCTGCAATGCAAGAAACTCAGCTAACCCATTCAATTGTAAAAGGCAATATAAAAAATAGGATTAAAAATAAGAAATAAAAGAAGCAATTAAAGTGCAATTGAACAAACATACAGCACCTGCTTTTCAACACTCTACAGTTTTAAGTTGTGTTTTTTAAAAAAGCACCTTCCCGGATCCCATACCTAACAGCTTACCTAGGGTTGAGCTGCAAGCATTTTTTCTCAAACTTGAATCCCCTGGTGTTTTTGGACTACAACTCCCATCATCCCTAGCTAGCAAGACCAGTGGTCAGGAATGATGGGTATTTGTAGTCTAACATTGGTTGGGTGGGTACCTAAGTTTGATAAATACTGGAAGAGACTACATCTCCCAGAAGGCTTTGGGTCTGGATAAGAAAGAAGACAAGGACTGGGGAGCCCCAGAATGCAATGGGATTGTGCTTTCTCCCTCAGCCCTCCTTTTCAAGGAATCTTCTTGGTGGGAAGGGGCGGACGCAGAACAAGATTGTTGTGATAAGGAAAAGCACTTGGGGGGGGATCGCTTGCAGGATGCCCTTAGGGAGTTTTGGGAAATGAAGCTGCAGCCAACTTTTGTAATGTTATTTATAATGTATATATGAATGAATGAATGAATGAATGAGTGATGCAAGGGCTCGGGTAGCATCCCAGAGCCCCTCACTCCGCCTTCCTTTAGCCAGATAATTATATTTCTTGTGCTTCTTTTGTTTAATAGAATCATAGAATCTTTGGACTGGAAGGGGACCCAGGGGTCATCTAGTCCAACCCCCTGCAATGCAATAAACTCAGCTAGCACATCCATGACAGATGGCCATCCAACTTCTGCTTAAAAGCTTCCAAGGAAGGAGATTCTGGAACCTCGCAAGGGAGACCGTTCCCACGGCTGAACAGCTCTTATTATCAGAAAGTTCTTTCGTAAGTCTAGTTGGAATCTCCTTATATTGTGCTGTACTGTATATCAAACCTGAGCCCCCAATTGTTGTTGGACTACAACTCCCATAATCCTTTGCTTGCAGGACCAGTGGTCAGGAATGATGAGACTTTGTAGGGTGGGTACCCAAATTTGAGAAACTCTGGAAGAAACTACATCTCCCAGAAGGCTTTGGGTCTGGATAAGAAAGAAGGCTTGAGAAGCCTCACAGTGCAATGCACTTTTGCTTTATCCCATCAGCCCTCAGGTACTCTTCTTGGCAGGAAGGGGAAGAGGCGGAACAGGATTGTTGTGATAAGGAAAAGCACATTGGAGCAAGACAGAGGTCACTTGCAGGGTTTCCTGTGGGAGCTTATCACAGAAGAGAAGCTGCAACTGACTCATGTAATGTGTGAATGTGGGTGAGAAGTAGGAGAGGGGAGGTATGCGTCTAAGAGCTTATCCACACTATTGGCCCCCCACCTAACCTCCAAAACTGCTCTTTCGTGCTCAGTTAGAGGAGCAAGCAGCAATTCAGATTTCCCCCAGACTGACCTTTGATCCAGCCTATCCCTAAAGAGCAAGTTTTTCCCTTGGAAAGCAGCGGAGCAAGGGGAAAACTGCCCGGACATGTGCTTTCCTAAGCAGATGTGTGAGGGAAAGAGTGGGGAGAGGCTGAATCATTGAATCAAAGAATTGTAGAGTTGGAAGGGGATCTGAGGGTCATCTAGTCCAACCCCCTGCAAAGGAGCCAGTGGAATATGTAGTTGTAATGGGTAGATATCTAGAACCATGGAAGGGGGGGAAGGGAAGTTGATGACTATGATTGTGTGAGTAAATTGAATAGAATATGAAAACTTGGAATGGAAAAAAGCATAAATATATATATATATTAAGATAATATATATATTAAGAGAATGCAGTGCCAGGGCTCTGGCACCATACCAGAGCCCTTGCTCTGCCATCCCCGAAGCCAGATAATTGTAATTCTGGTGTTTCTTTTGCTTCTTATATTGGCCTTTGATCCAACCTATCCTAAAGAGCAAGTTTTCCCCTGGAAAGGAGTGGGGCAAGGCAGAAACTGCTCAGACACATGCTTTCCTAAGCGGATGTGTGAGGGAAAGAGCAGGGAGTGGTAGAATTAGAGAGTACGGAATCTGGAAGGGGGAAGGGAAGTCGATGACCATGATTGTGTGAGTAAATCAACGGAATACGAAAACTTGTAATGAAAAAGGCACAAATAATTGTGTGTGTAGATAGATATATAGATAGATAGGGCGTTGCCAGGGCTCTGGCACCATCCCAGAGCCCTTGCTCCACCCTCCCGAAGTCAGATAATTGCATTTCTGGTTTTTTTGTTTGTATTTTCCTTTGCCATAGAATTCTGATTGTAGTGCCAAATTCAGCTAAATCATACATTACAACCTCTGCTTGAAAACCTTCATGGAAAGTGAGGTGTGTATGTGAGAGTAAAGGGGGAGGTGAAGTCCCCTTGGACTTTTGTTCCTAAAATCGCTGGATGCTCTATTAGACTGCAGCAATATAATTGGAAATAATTGGTGGTGGATCAAAATTGGCTTATTTAAATTGTTGGTTGGTAAAATCAAAAACTTCTTAGGATACCATTTACAAGAGGGCCCCTGAGATTTCAACTGCCTAGGGGCCTCCACAGGGTTTAATCCTGCATTGGTGGTGGCAGGAAAACAATAGGGATTTTCAGGACATAACAGACTTCCCAAAAGAAGCTTCTGGTTGTGCGGGCTGGTGGGTAGATTGGCAGACAGGATTGTTGGGTTGCCATGCATCTGGAATTTCCTGGAAATAGCCAGGATCCGGCTGTCAGAAATGGTGTCCGGGTGGACATTGCTGTAATGTCCGGAAAAATCAAGATGTCAGAGGTGTAGAATTTGGTGAATTTCCATGAATTTGCCCTGCCCAGAAAAAGCTCAAAAACTTGTGTCCAGATTTTCACTTTTTGAAATATGGCAACTCTAAGGATCCGTGAGACACATAATGGTCTGGACAAGTTGAAACAATGGAGGGGCTGAAGGTGTTCTCTGTCTTGAATCCTCCAACATTCATTCTTCAAATTCGAGTGTTTTGAGGAGAAACTTCACCCTTTCCACTTTTGTCCTGCCATGCATAATTTTATAAATTTCTATTGTGTCACCTCTCACTTTGCTTTTCTGAAAAGCCCCAAATGCTTTTTGATGTGCGGTGACCTGTATTATTCCAAATGCAGCTGCACCATAGATTTGTATAACGGCACTATGATATTGTATGGAGAATTTGCCTTTTTCACAGACTCCGTACACACACTGGGCCAAAATCTTTGAGCTGTTCACTATGACCCCAAGGTTCTTGCTGATCAGTCAATGCCAGTAGGTTTCCAAGCACAATTCAAAGTTGGTGCAATTCAAAATGTTGGGCTCCTGCCCTGTGGAACACCCTCCCATCAGATGTCAAGGAAATAAACAACTATCTGAGTTTTAGAACACACCTGAAGGTAGCCCTGTTTAAGGAAGTTTTTAATGTTTGATATTTTCTTGTGCTTTTAATTCTGTTGGGAGCCACCCAGAGTGGCTGGGGCATAAATTATTATTATTATTATTATTATTATTATTATTATTATTATTATTATCATCATCATCATCATCATCTCATAGGCCAATGAGAGGCCACTGCTGAAAGCATACAGGGTGGTAAAAAGAGGCGGCCCCACATCCGTCGTGATCCTGCGCCAAGCCATCAGTTGAAAGCCAAGGAGAACGATGCAGAAGTGCCTTTCCCTGGGAACGATGTTATTGCTGGAGCACTCCTACTGTCGCCCAGCCAGTCCAGGTAGGTCAGCGACTAAATGGTTTTCACATGCATATGCCCTGTGGAATGCCCTCCCTTTAGATACAGATAGGTAGCCGTGTTGGTCTGCCATAGTCAAAACAAAAAATTCCTTCCAGTAGCACCTTAAAGACCAACTAAGTTAGTTCTAGGTATGAGCTTTCGGGTGCATGCACACTTCTTCAGATACTTTAGATGTCAAGGAAATAAGCAACTAACTGACTTTTAGGAGACATCTGAAGGCAGCCCTGTGTAGGGAAGTTTTTAATGTTTGAAGTTTTGTTTTGTTTTTAGTCCTCTGTTGGGAGCTGCCCAGAGTGGCTGGGGAAACCCACCCTGTTGGGCACGGTATAAGTAATAAAATTGTTGTTGTTAAAGAGGAATCCAGAGGTCATTGTGCACCGGGCAAATCTTCTGGAAAGAAGAAATAAGGAGCAATTTATGCAGACAGTGACATTATGCCACAGACTGTGCCAGAGGATAGTGTCACACTCACCAACGGCAGGTTAAGGGGAACACCATGCCAAGAGGGAGCCGCTGGGGGAACCACAACAATGAGGAACATTGGAAGGGGAGAGTTGTTGGGGCACCAAATTTCGGCATTTCACGGGGCGGTGTTGAAATTTCAAAGCCCAAAGTCCGCCATGCACTCACACCTTCCTTGTGTGGCTCAATGTAGCTTTCAAGGTGGGGGGTGGGATTGTAACAACCTATCACTACCTCATGACAAGGAATAATAATAATAATAATAATAATAATAATAATAATAATAATACAGTGGTGCCTCGCAAGACGAAAAGAATCCGTTCCGTGAGGCTCTTCGTATAGCGGTTTTTTCGTCTTGCAAGGCAAGCCCATTGACAGCTTAGCGGATTAGCGCTATTAGCGATTTAGCGGCTTTTAGCGGATCAGCTGTTAAGCGGCTTAGCGGCTTAGGAAAAGGGGGGGGGGGGAGAAAGAAACCCCGCAGGAACTCGCAAGACATTTCGTCTTGCGAAGCAAGCCCATAGGGAAATTTGTTTTGCGAAGTGCCTCCAAAACGGAAAACCCTTTCGTCTAGCGGGCTTTCCATCTTGTGAGGCGTTCGTCTTGCGGGGCACCACTGTAATAATAATAATTATTATTTATTTATACCCCGCCCTCCCGAGCCGAAGCCGGGCTCACAGCAGCTAACAACAATAAAAGTAACACAGCATTCTAAAAACAATTCATTCTAAAATCAATTCAAAATTAAACCACTGGCAACCATTGGGCCAGAGCTCCGCGAAGATTGCCGAGGGAGGGAGTCAGGCTGTGCCCTGGCCAAAGGCCTGGTGGAACAGCTCTGTCTTGCAGGCCCTGCAGAAAGATGTCAAGTCCCACAGGGCCCTAGTCTCTTGGGACAGAGCGTTCCACCAGATCGGGGCCACAGCCGAAAAAAGCTGTGTTTGGAAAAGTTTGGAAGTTTAGTCACCTTCGTGGAATGCCAGCAAGAAACATCAAAAATGCTGCTGGGAACCTGACCCCAATGATAAGGTGATCTGGATGGCAGCCTCGTACACTCACTTGCACATCCTGAAAAGCCACTTCTGTGAGGGAGAGACTTCACCAGGCAAGGCCTTCATCCACCTGCCTTGTCCCATCCTCCAGTCTCTGCTTCTCAATTTTTTTATTCTGTTATGTTATGCACTGTAGCTTGCTGTTGTGTTAATGATTGTAGCTTGGAAGTTATTTATTGTAATTGTTAAGAGTGGGTTTCTGTTTAATTTTTATATGCTGATATTTAATACTATTCTATACTACAGTGGTGGGACGCAGGTGGCGCTGTGGGTTAAAGCCTCAGCGCCTAGGACTTGCCGATCGAAAGGTCGGCGGTTCGAATCCCTGCGGCGGGGTGCGCTCCCGCTGCTCGGTCCCAGCGCCTGCCAACCTAGCAGTTCGAAAGCACCTCCGGGTGCAAGTAGATAAATAGGGACCGCTTACCAGCGGGAAGGTAAACGGCGTTTCCGTGTGCGGCTCTGGCTCGCCAGAGCAGCGATGTCACGCTGGCCACGTGACCCGGAAGTGTCTCCGGACAGCGCTGGCCCCTGGCCTCTTAAGTGAGATGGGCGCACAACCCCAGAGTCTGTCAAGACTGGCCCGTACGGGCAGGGGTACCTTTACTTTACCTTTTATACTACAGTGGTGCCTCGCAAGATGAAAAGAATCCGTTCTGCGAGTCTCTTCGTCTTGCGGATTTTTTGACTTGCGAAGCAAGCCCATTGACGGCTTAGCGGATTAGCGCTATTAGCGGTTTAGCGGCTTTTAGCGGCTTAGCGGATAAGTGGCTTAGCGGCTTAGAAAAAGGGAGGGAAGGGGGGAAAAACCGCAGGAACTTGCAAGACATTTTCGTCTTGCGAAGCAAGCCCATAGGAAATTCGTTTTGCGAAGCACCTCCAAAACGGAAAACTCTTTCATCTTGCAAGGCATTCGTCTTGCGGGGCCCCACTGTATTCTAGTGATTGTTGAATGCTAATTTATTTGATGTGGGTTGCTTATTTTAAAGTTATGTTTTATTATCTTTTTTTTTTTTTTTTTTATAATGATTTTTATTAATTTTCCACACATAAAATAAAGAACAATGTAACACAGTATAACTTCATAATCATCGGTGTTATGTTTTATTATCACATTAGATTGTTATGGTGTACGTTCTTTGTTTCTTCAGCTTGTAAACTGCCTTGGGTATCGTAAGATAGAAAGACGGTTTTCAAATTAAAAGTGATGATGATGACTAAAGAGAGGCCACTTTGTGTGGAGAACAGAGGGGCTGTGGGCGTTATGCCCAAATCTGGGCCTACCCCTGGCTACACTTAATGTCAATTGTGGGGGGTTGTGAGAGCTTTCACAGGTTCAGGCTTCATATCTTGCGTATCATAGCACAACCATTATTCAGTTTGTATTGTGTGGTTCCTTCTCTTCCAGACTCAGACTAACTTTCCACCCTTCTCTTTCTCTAAGCAGATGACACCAGCAGAAAATATGCCTGCCCGAGCTGTGGCGAGTGCTTTGCCTCCACCTGGGCTCTTGACAGACACCAGAGAATCCACACAGGAGAGAAGGCCCAGAACGGCAGTGAGAGTGGGGAATGTTTTGGTCAGAGTTCAGGGCTTTTGAGCCACCAAAGTACTCGCCAAAGAGAAAAACCCCATAAGTGTGCAGAGTGTGGGGAAAGGTTTTGTCATCGATCCGTCCTTGTGCTCCATCGGAAGGTCCATGCAGCAGACAACTCCTATCACTGCCGGAAGTGTGGAGAGAAACATTCCCCACTCTCGGATTTTGTGAAGCATCTCAGAGCCCACGCAAGAATAAAACCGTACAGATGCTTGGAGTGTGGGAAATGTTTCCCTCAGGAATTGCAGCTTTCTGAACACCAGAGAGTCCACACAGGAAATAAACGACACAAATACTTACAGTCTGAGACGAGCTTTTCTAGACGGCGGCAACTGGTGAGACGTCAGCAGATCTATAAGGGGGGTAAACCCTATAAGTGCATGAAATGTGGCAAATCGTTTGCTCAGCACACTGTCCTTGTGATCCATCGGAAGGGTCACTCGGGAAAGAAACCATATAAATGCTTGGAGTGTGGGGGAAATTTCCCTAGCCGATCAGTTTTTGTGAAACATCAGAGAATCCACACAGGGCCCCACAGATGTGATGGGTGCAGGAAAAGTTTTCTCTGGAGATCACAGCTTCTTGTACACCGGAAAATCCCCACAGGACAGAAATGCCACAAATGCAGTGATTGTGAGTCATCCTTCTCTTGTAGGCCACAACTTGTTATTCATCAGCGAACCCATTCAGGAGAAAAGCCTCATATGTGCTTGGAGTGTGGGAAACGCTTCCCCACAAAATCAGATCTTGTTCAACACCAGATAACCCACCCAGGAAAGAAACCCTATCAATGCACAGAGTGTGGGAAATGTTTTCTTGATAAATCTGCCCTTTTGAGCCATCAGACGGTTCACAGTGGAGAGAGGCCCCATAAATGTGCGGAGTGTGGGGAAAGGTTTGTTTCGCCGTCAGAACTTGAAATCCATCAGGGAATCCACACAGGAGAGAAACCCTACAAATGCAGGGAATGTGGAAAATGCTTTGCCGGCCTAGCAGACCTTGATGAACACCAGAGAGTGCACACAATAAAGGGGCCTTATGAATGTAGAGATTGTGGGAAATGTTTTTCTACTTCATCACATCTTAATAGACACAAGAAAGCCCACCCAGGGAAGCCATATATATGTTTGGACTGTGGAATGATATTTTCTCATTCACATACCCTTAAGGGGCACCAGAAAAAGCATACAGTAAATAGATGCCATGAATGCTTGGAATGTGGGAAATGTTTTGCTAGGAGAGACGGTCTTGTGACTCATCAGAGAACCCACACAGGGGAGAAGCCCTACAAATGCTCAGAGTGTGGGAAATGCTTTTCAAGGAGAGACGGTCTTGTAAAACATCGGAGAGTCCACACAGGTGAGATATCCTATAAATGCACAGAGTGTGAGGAATGTTTTACCAGCGAATCACAGTTTATCATCCATCAGAAAAGCCATGCAGGAAATAAACCCTACCAATGCACAGAATGTGGAAAAGTCTTTACCAAGAGTAAGAACCTTCGTAGACACGAGAGAAATCATACTAATTTGGAACCCTACAAATGTGTGGAATGTCGAAAACACTTTGCCAGCCTAGCAGACCTTGATGAACACCAGAGAGTGCACATAGGAGAGGGGCCTTATAAATGTGAAGATTGTGGGAAATGTTTTTCTGTTTCAGCACATCTTATGAGACATAAGAGAATTCACCCAAGAAAGCCATATAAATGTTTGGACTGTGGAATGATATTTTCTCATTCACATACCCTTAAGGGGCACCAGAAAAAGCATACAGTAAATAGATGCCATAAATGTGAAGATTGTGGGAAATGTTTTTCTAGGAAACACTGTCTTGTGCTTCATCAGAGAACCCACACAGGGGAGAAGCCCTACAAATGCTCAGAGTGTGGGAAATTCTTTTCGAGAAGAGACGGTCTTCTGAAACATCAGAGAATCCACACAGGAAAGATAGTCTATAAATGCACAGAGTGTGAGGAATGTTTTGCTAGTGAATGGCGGCTTATGATCCATCAGAAGAGCCATGCAGGAGATAAACCCTACAAATGCACGGAATGTGGAAAATTATTTACCAAGAGTAAGAACCTTCGTAGGCACGAGAGAAATCATAATAAATCGGAACCCTAGAAAGCATATCTCATAACCCCTTGGACAATCAATACAGGAGACAAGCCCTACAAATGCTTGGAGTGTGAAAAATGTTTTTCTGAAAAGTTGGAGCTTCTTATACCCAAGAGAGTCCACACAGGAGAGAGGCCTTACCAGTGTGTAGAGTGTGGGAAATGTTTCTCACAGAGAAACCTTAAAAAACACCAGAGACTCCATAAAGAATAGAAAGCATATAAATGTTGGGAGTGCGGGAAATGTTATTTAAATAAGATTTTGTTACAGATTTTTAATAATACAATAAGATAAAAAAACCAAATCTAAATAAAAAACAGAAACAAAGAGAGATGGATAAGAGAAAATACCAAAGGAAAACAACAATATAGAAGAAAAGAAAAGAGAAAACGACTTCTGATTCTCCCGCCTGTCTGTTACATAAAATAAATTATTAAAAATATTCACCCTAGAATGACATCCAACAGATCTACTTTCTGTTAGGTAATATTTTCCCAGTCTTCTATTCCAAATGTATCTGATTAGTTCATATTCCTTTATAAACAAAAAGTCCAGAGGGGGTTCTCTAATTATTGCTATTAATAAATTTCAGCAATCATTTTCCTCTAAACAAACAAATGAACTTTACCTCTATTAACTTCAACCATTCCTCCATAGTAAATGTTAAAATATCTTTCCATCTTTGTCCACACAAGAGTTTATTCTATTTATATATTAAAATAGTATGCCACAATCCTTTTTTTATTGTGTATTCATTAACTGAATTTCCAGGTTGTAGACAGAGACCTTTCTCTCTCAACTCTCTCTCTGCTGGCTCAGGGTGTCTCTTCATTTCTCCATCCATGGCTTCATTCCACTCCTCCGACATCACAACAATTCTACTTTTTCATTCCTCTGCGAAGAGCTTTTCCATTTTCTGGCAACCCTTTATCGAAATTGCTCCCTGAAGTCTCTGTGTCCTCTTTGTTTCCATTTTCCATTTCATCCTCTCTCTCTCTCTGTTTCCATTTTCCATTTCATCCTCTCTCTCTCTCTCTCTCTCTCTCTCTCTCTCTCTCTTAGTTCTTATTTGATTTTTCAAATACAGATTTACAACAAAACCAAATACATTTCCATATACAGAGTTTTCTCCGAATCTTGAGACACCCCCATCCCCTCCATGGGTCCTAATGTCAGTGTTTTCAACTGCTTATTATCATCAAATCTATATTTTATATCTATCCATATTATCCATCGAATTTGTTACATTACAAGTGAGATTAAAATCCTGCTAATGTTTTCATTTGCTTACGGTAGTCTCCTAAATAAATTATAATTTTTTCCCATTCTTTCTTGAAGTTTTTGTCTTCTTGGTTCCTGAACTTTCCAGTCACTTTTGCCATTTTGGCATGGTCCAACAGCTTGATTTATCATTCTTCTCTGGGCGGGATTTTGTCTTCGTTCCACCTCAAGCCTAGTAGCAACCGTGTGGCTCTTGTCACATGCATAAAAGGTTTTCCTGCTAATAAAAAAGCTTCTGTTTTTTTAATATACAAAAGTTATTTTAAACATTTTTTTTCAATTCATTATATATCATCTCCCAGAAAGCTTTTATTACCTCACACAGCCACCACATATGATAAAATGTACCTTCTTTCTCTTTACATTTCCAGCAGGTATTTGTACTGGTTCTATACATTGTTGCTAGCTTACTAGGAGTCAACTACCACTGGTACATCATTTTCATATAGTTTTCTTTCAGCCCTAAATTTCAAATCCGTTTTCCATAACTTTTCCCAACCTGCAATCTGAATGTTGTTCCCCAAGTCCTTTGCTCAGTGTATCATTACAGATTTGACCTGTTCATCTCTTGTGTGCCATTCCAAGAGCAATCTGTACAAAATATATATACAAAAATGTAGCATTTCATCCTTCTCTAGTCCACTTTCATTCCCCATTTCAATAAACTCAGCTCTAATCATTTTTATTTGCTCATCAAGGAGGATGCCAACAGTCACTGGAATGCCCAATGACATGTTTGCCATAAGGAATGTGCTTGATCTTATTAACAATTCAATCTCGTTGTTGTTTAGTCGTGTCCGACTCTTCGTGACCCCATGGACCAGAGCACTCCAGGCACTCCTGTCTTCCACTGCCTCCCGCAGTTTGGTCAAACTCATGCTGGTAGCTTTGAGAACACTGTCCAACTATCTCGTCCTCTGTCGTCCCCTTCTCCTTGTGCCCTTTCCCAACATCAGGGTCTTTTCCAGGGAGTCTTCTCTTCTCATGAGGTGGCCAAAGTCCTGGAGCCTCAGCTTCACAATCTGTCCTTCCAGTGAGCACTCAGGGCTGATTTCCTTCAGAATGGATAGGTTTGATCTTCTTGCAGTCCATGGGACTCTCAAGAGTCTCCTCCAACACCATAATTCAAAAGCACCAATTTATTTTTTTGGCGATCAGCCTTCTTTATGGTTCAGCTCTCACTTCCATACATCACTACTGGGAAAACCACAGCTTTAACTATACGGACCTTTGTTGGCAAGGTTGATGTCTCTGCTTTTTAAGATGCTGTATAGGTTTGTCATTGCTTTTCTCCCAAGAAGCAGGTGTCTTTTAATTTTGTGACTGCTGTCACCATCTGCAGTGATCATGGAGCCCAAGAAAGTAAAATCTCTCACTGCCTCCATTTCTTCCCCTTCTATTTGCCAGGAGGTGATGGGACCAGTGGCCATGATCTTCATTTTTTTAATGTTTAGCTTCAGACCATATTTTGCGCTCGCCTCTTTCACCCTCATTAAAAGGTTCTTTAATTCCTCCTCACTTTCTGCCATCAAGGTTTTGTCATCTGCATATCTGAGGTTGTTGATATTTCTTCCAGCAATCTTAATTCCAGCTTGGGATCCATCCAGCCCAGCCTTTCGCATGAATTATGCATATAAGTTAAATAAGCAGGGGGACAATATACAGCCTTGCCGTACTCCTTTCCCAATTTTGAACCAATCAGTTGTTCCATATCCAGTTCTAACTGTAGCTTCTTGTCCCACATAGAGATTTCTCAAGAGACAGATGAGGTGATCAGGCACTCCCATTTCTTTAAGAACTTGCCATTACTTGGAGGTAATCAGAGATAAAGTCTTGATTGACATGCATAAATTGAGATAACACAAGGAACCAGGGGGAGGGATTCAGTCCCATAACGTGGATTTAATACTATGTGAATACAGTTGTTTGAAATCTTTTTTTCCATTTTTATCATCTGTGATGATTTGGTTTAATTGTGAAAATTAATAAAAATATTTATTAAGAAAGATACAGGTAGGTAGCCGTGTTGGTCTGCTGTAGTCGAAACAAAATAAAAATAAATAAAAAAGATGTGTGCATGCACACAAAAGCTCATACCAATAACAAATTTACTTGGTCTCTAAGGTGCGACTGGAATGAATTTTATTTTATTATTTAAAAAAAGAGGAATAAAAGAGCTTCATAGTGTTCTCTCTTATCAAAGCACATTCCAGTGACTTTGTATATTGCAACTTGTGAAGGGGCACCGGGGGGCAGGAGATGCTCCATTCTATTCCCCAGCATCATTGTGGGGATGACTCTTCCCTTGGTGTCAATTTGCTCTGCATCGGAGTGAAAAGGGAAGAGATGGATGGATGGATGGAAGGAAGGAAGGAAGGAAGGAAGGAAGGGAGGGCTTGCGGAAGGGCTTGCGGGAAGGGCTTGCGGGAAATGGCAATTGAATCATGTATGAGTGTCTGGAGGCGGTTGGAGGATGGATGGCGGCTAACAGATTGAGATTGAATCCTGACAAGACAGAAGTACTGTTTCTGGGGGACAGGAGGCGGGCAGGTGTGGAGGATTCCCTGGTCCTGAATGGGGTAACTGTGTCCCTGAAGGACCAGGTGCGCAGCCTGGGAGTCATTTTGGACTCACAGCTGTCCATGGAGGCACAGGTTAAATCCGTGTCCAGGGCAGCTGTGTACCAGCTCCATCTGGTACGCAGGCTGAGACCCTACCTCCCCGCGGACTGTCTCGCCAGAGTGGTGCATGCTCTGGTTATCTCCCGCTTGGACTACTGCAATGCACTCTACGTGGGGCTACCTTTGAAGGTGACCCGGAAACTACAACTAATCCAGAACGCAGCAGCCAGACTGGTGACAGGGAGCGGCCGCCGAGACCATATAACACCGGTCTTGAAAGACCTACATTGGCTTCCAGTACGTTTCCGAGCACAATTCAAAGTGTTGGTGCTGACCTTTAAAGCCCTAAACGGCCTCGGTCCAGTATACCTGAAGGAGCGTCTCCACCCCCATCATTCTACCCGGACACTGAGGTCCAGCACCGAGGGCCTTCTGGCGGTTCCCTCACTGTGAGAAGTCAAGTTACAGGGAACCAGGCAGAGGGCCTTCTCCCTGTGGAATGCCCTCCACACCTTCAGAGCGCCCTCCCTGTGGAATGCCCTCCCACCAGATGTCAAAGAGAACAACAACTACCAGACAATTAGAAGACATCTGAAGGCAGCCCTGTTTAGGGATGCTTTTAATGTTTGATGTATCATAGTATTTTAATATTCTTTTAGAAGCCGCCCAGAGTGGCAGGGGAGGCCCAGCCAGATGGGCGGGGTATAAATAATAAATTATTATTATTATTATTATTATTATTATTATTATTATTAGAATCATAGAATCATAGAGTTGGAAGAGACCACAAGGGCCATCGAGTCCAACCCCCTGCCAAGCAGGAAACACCATCAGAGCACTCCTGACATATGGCCGTCAAGCCTCTGCTTAAAGACCTCCAAAGAAGGAGACTCCACCACACTCCTTGGCAGCAAATTCCACTGTCAAACAGCTCTTACTGTCAGGAAGTTCCTCCTAATGTTTAGGTGGAATCTTCTTTCTTGTAGTTTGGATCCATTGCTCCGTGTCCGCTTCTCTGGAGCAGCAGAAAACAACCTTTCTCCCTCCTCTATGTGACATCCTTTTATATATTTGAACATGGCTATCATATCACCCCTTAACCTCCTCTTCTCCAGGCTAAACATGTCCAGCTCCCTTAGCCGTTCCTCATAAGGCATCGTTTCCAGGCCTTTGACCATTTTGGTTGCCCTCCTCTGGACACGTTCCAGTTTGTCAGTGTCCTTCTTGAACTGTGGTGCCCAGAACTGGACACAGTACTCCAGATGAGGTCTGACCAGAGCAGAATACAGTGGCACTATTACTTCCCTTGATCTAGATGCTATACTCCTATTGATGCAGCCCAGAATTGCATTGGCTTTTTTAGCTGCCGCGTCACACTGTTGGCTCATGTCAAGTTTGTGGTCAACCAAGACTCCTAGATCCTTTTCACATGTACTGCTCTCAAGCCAGGTGTCACCCATCTTGTATTTGTGCCTCTCATTTTTTTTGCCCAAGTGCAATACTTGACATTTTTCCCTGTTAAAATTCATCTTGTTTGTTTTGGCCCAGTTCTCTAATCTGTCAAGGTCGTTTTGAAGTGTGATCCTGTCCTGTGGGGTGTTAGCCACCCCTCCCAGTTTGGTGTCATCTGCAAATTTGATCAGGATGCCCTTGAGTCCATCATCCAAGTCGTTGATAAAGATGTTGAATAAGACCGGGCCCAAGACAGAACCCTGTGGCACCCCACTAGTCACTCTTCTCCAGGATGAAGAGGAACCATTGATGAGCACCCTTTGGGTTAGGTCAGTCAGCCAGTTACAAATCCACTGAGTGAATTGAATCTGATTCCAGATCTTCAATTTATACAAGGTTGGATGAGGATGGTAGACAAAGAGAATTTCCCCTGCCCATATCTGAAAAGCTCCATGGCACAACATTCCTGTGTGGGAGATGAAGCTGAGACTAGTTCGCCAGCCAAAGGTGTGTTGGAAACCCCTTGCAGTATAATCAGTGGGGTTTTTTTCTGGGGGCTCATGGGGGGTACGCATGCCCTTAAACATTTTGTGAATCAAAAAATGTCCTAGATCTAGGACAAATATTTGCTGGAAAAGCAGGGAGGCTGAAGGTACATAGCTCCACATGTAGTGGAACTGTAATAAGAGTAGGCAGTTCTGGGAAGTGACCTGCAATTGACTTAAGAAAATGTTCAAATGCTCTCTCCCTAAGAAACCAGAGGCTGCCCTGCTAGGAATTATGGGAAATGGAATTCCAAAAAAAGTAGAAGAGAGCATTTATGTATGCCACAGTGGCTGCCAGAATTCTGGTTGCGAAAGGATGGAAGGGAGAGGATATCCCAACCAAATTGGATCAGATTGGCAAAGTACCGTATTTTTCGCTCTATAAGACGCACCAAACCACAAGACTCACCTAGTTTTTGGAGGAGGAAAACAAGAAAAAAAATATTCTGAATCTCAGAGGCCAGAACAGCAAGAGGGATCACTGCTCAGTGAAAGCAGCAATCCCTCTTGCTGTTCTGGCTTCTGGGATAGCTGCGCAGCCTGCATTCGCTCCATAAGATGCACACACATTTCCCCTTATTTTTAAGGAGGGAAAAAGTGAGTCTTATAGAGCAAAAAATACGGTAAATTAAGAATATGCTGAATGAGCGAGACTATCAGTGAGGTTATGAGATATCTCGGATAAAAAAATTTACTAGAGAATGGGATATTTGTAAAGTCTATGTTAAAGCATACTGCAGGAGAGAACAGCTGGTGGTAAACTAGGCAGTCTTCCATACCTAGGTATAGTCTTCCTGTCATCAGGGTCATGGGACATACACCAAAAAATGTGTTAAAGAAAAAGCAGCCCAAATAATAAAGTTTTTCTATCTATCTATCTATCTATCTATCTATGTTAAAGAATATTGTCAGATGATAAATCCGTTGGCAGGTTTTGATTGAGCTTCTCTGCTTTAAGAAGGACAATTTTACAAAATCTAATGTAAGTTAAATAACAAGGAGAAACAAAGTCAATGTGCGGTTCTAAAGAATTTAATTTGAGAACATAATGGGAAGATCGGATGTCAAGTTTAATTACAAAATAGTGTACAAACAAGTATCAAACATTGAATGAAGAACTGTTTATTTCTATTTTGTTTATAACATTTACTGAAAAATTTTGTTGTACGGTTTTGAAACCAATAAAGCATTTTTTAAAAAAATTGTGAGTCTAAGTTTGGCCTCATTGGGGGGTAGTATTTCAATATGAGTAGGGAAATGAGAATACCCCTAACATTTTTTAAGAAAAAAAGCACTGGGCATTGTTGTTGTTGCACTGGGCATAATGATCCCTGCTTGACTGCATTTTGACTCCCAAGGTGCAAAGGATTCCTCCTTGACCTTCAGCTGCAGCCCTTTTAACCTCACTTTCCTGGACGTTGCCTTCTTCTTTGGCGATCACTCGTAGCCGGGTAAGATTGTCTTCCATGAACACGGGCCGTAGCAGCGAGTCCATGGAAGGAAGCCCCCGTTGAGTGAATTGGGACTTAAGAGAGACGCGGTTAGCAGGATTGCAGCCGTTGTCATTTTGCACTTCAGAGAAGCCTCATGGACCGTCCCATCTGTCCTAGACTGGAGGAAGGGGGACAAGATGGAGGGCAGACCGAACCTCCTGCGCCCTTCTGAGGGTTGAGAGGAAATCGGAGAGGCTGCAACATGGCACCCAGCTGGTCTCTGCGAGAACAACATGGGGGACTAGATGGGCCACTGGCCTGATCCAGCCCAGCTCTTCTTAGGTCATTCTGGCTTATTTAAACATATTCTGCCACATCCTTCCTTTAAAGAGCTTTCGATTGCCTACATTGGCCATCATCACGACAGACCTGGGAGGTAGGCTAAGTTGAGAAAGGCTAGCTGCCTAAGATTCTTTTCGTTACAGAATGCGATGGTGATTTCTGGTGTTTTCCAACAGCCCACGAATGTTCTATAATACAGTGGTGCCCCGCAAGACGAATGCCTCGCATTTTCCGTTTTGGAGGTGCATCGCAAAACGAATTTCCTATGGGCTTGCTTCGCAAGACGAAAATGTCTTGCGAGTTCCTGCGGGTTTTCCCCCCTCCCCCCCTTTTTCCCAAGCCGCTAAGCCGCTTATCAGCTGATCCGCTAAGCCGCTTAACAGCTGATCCGCTAAGCCACTTATCAGCTGATCCGCTAAGCCACTTAACAGCTGATCCGCTAAGCCGCTTATCAGCTGATCCGCTAAGCCCGCTAATAGCGCTAATCCGCTAATGGGCTTGCTTCGCAAGACAAAAAAACCGCAAGACGAAGAGACTCGCGGAACGGATTCTTTTCGTCTTGCGAGGCACCACTGTAGTAATAATAATAATATATTATTTATACCCCGCCCATCTGGCTGAGTTTCCCCAGCCACTCTGGGTGGCTTCCAGTCAAGTGTTAAAAACAATACAGCAATAAATATTAAAAACCTCCCTAAATAGGGCTGCCTTCAGATGTCTTTTAAAGAGAAGATAGCTGCTTATTTCCTTCACATCTGAAGGGAGGGCATTCCACAGGGCAGGCGCCACTACCGAGAAGGCCCTCTGTCTGGTTCCCTGTAACCTCACTTCTCGCAATGAGGGAACTGCCAGAAGGCCCTTGGCGCTGTCCGGGCAGAATGATGGGGATGGAGACACTCAGGTATACAGGACCAAGGCCGTTTATATCATTACCTGAACAGGTGAGGCCACACCCACCTCTAGTCACATGTAGAGGAAGTCTGTCCCAGCCCAGAGGGAAACAGGAAGTCTACCTGCTGGCTGGACAAACATCCCTCCCCATGTGCAAACATGTTCACTCTAGGAATGTTGTACTTGACTGCTCTTGTGTTTCACATCCCACAGTTTAGGGCTTTAAAGGTCAGCACCAACACTTTGAATTGTGCTCGGAAACGTACTGGGAGCCAATGCAGATCTCTCAGGACCGGTGTTATGTGGTCTCGGCGGCCGCTCCCAGTCACCAGTCTAGCTGCCACATTCTGGATTAATTTCTGGGTCACCTTCAAAGGTAGCCCCACATAGAGCGCATGGCAGTAGTCCAAGCAGGAGATAACCAGAGCAGGCACCACTCTGGCGAGACAGTCCGCAGGCAGGATGGGTCTCAGCCTGCGTACCAGATGGAGCTTGTAAACAGATGCCCTGGACACAGAATTCACCTGCGCCTCCATGGACAGCTGTGAGTCCAAAATGACTCCCAGGCTGCGCACCTGGTCCTTCAGGGGCACAGTTACCCTACTGGGTTGTTGTTTTTCTAAAGCACCCTCCCACAACCCCAAGATCCTGGGGCTCAGGGCCAAAGCCTAAAACTAAATCTCTCAGAAGCCTTTGCGTCTGAGAAGTGTTATGGCTAAAATCTGGGTGCGGAGCTACCCTGCCACCCAGCTCGTCGGACTAAGTCTGCGGGTCCCTGCGGAGGAAAATGAGCTCAGCCGGAAACAGGAGCAAGATGCGGAGATCCAAGGTTTATTGCGCAACAGGTTCAAGACGAGATTGAACAGCGAGAAAGGGGTGACATGAACTTTTGAAACTCCCTCCATGTCCCAGAATACAGTGCAAAATACATCCCAGTTACATCATGAATATATTAAGGAAAGGTTGGGTTACACAGATTTCATCATGAATATATTAAGGAGAGGTTGGGTTACACCAGATTAACATATGGAAGAGGGAGGGGGGAATATGCAGAGCTGGAGATATGCGCAGATAAGCGCTTCCTGTGTGCCGGTGATGGGAAGACAATGGTCCATGTATGCATAGTCTGCCACCTGGCATTGCCCGGAGGAAAGGCTTGGCAGAGTGATTTGACAGGATTGGGGTCTTGACACCTTACTTGAGGGATTATGGAGGACAGGGGAGGGGTGATGGAGTCCTAGAGAAATTGAGCAAATTGGCACGTTGATTTTCTATGGATTTTATAGATTTTAGTCCCTTTTGACATTGACAACTGGGAATAAATGGATATATTGTAGCGAAGAAGGTGAAGAAGACATGCCCCCCCCCTTCCGTAACAGAAGGAAAGGAGCCCAGGAGTGGGGAGTCCCACAAAGCGAAGGGGCTTTTGCTTTTTTCTCTCGCCAGTCCCCGAGATCAGGGGCTTTTGCGGGGCAAGAGGCAGAAGGAGCTTTTTCTTGCTAGGCTTTGGAGGAGAAAGGCTCTTTCGCAGGAGGTGAGACGACTTGAGCATTGCTTCCAGACGGGGGAAATGCTGGACTAAGGGAGGAATATCCGCGGACTAAGGGAGATCTGCGGCTGCCAGGAGCTTGCTAGGTCCCTCCTGGAGACTTGAGCTCCAGACACTGATCTTTCCGGGTCTTGTGCATCTGAGCCCTTTCCTGCATGCAAAGGACGAGGCTTGGGAGATCTTCACGGAGAAGCTGTGCCTGACTCCTGTAACGTGTGAATGCAGGAAGATGCGTGTCAGACTTTGATCTTTGGGATCACTAGAGGGAGGGTCGCCTCTTCCCTCTCCTTTGCAAGGGGCATTGGCGTGAAAGAGGTGTGGGAGAGGAGGCAGAAATGAAAGAACATTTCCTTTTTGTAAGCAAGCAGCGGTAGGACGTCGGCGGTCCCTTTTCCCTGGGCTGCTAGTAGTCTTACTCATTAATTTTTTCTTCCCTTCCTTTAATTTTTTGTTTTGTTTTTCATACTTAACTTGCATAAAGTGAGATTGCATCAGGCTGACACGTGTTTTTCTGACTTGGAGTTTTTTGTATGCACTGCTTTGATTTTCAATAAATAAAATATTTTAAATGGGGACGTAGGAATTTTCACATACTTCATGACTATAGATAAGATGTTTCAGAGGTGAAGAGTGACGAAAATATTTTGCTCATGGCTTAAAACACATTTTTTTGAATTCTCTACCTCAATGTACTATTTGGAAGAAAGCTTTTATTACCGTATTTTTCCCTCTATAACACGCAGATTTTTTCTCCTAAAAAGGAAGGGGAAATGTCTGTGCGTGTTATAGAGCGAATGTGTGGTCCCTGGAGCCGAAAAAGCAGGCAAAAATCAAATCGCGGGTCTCCTAGAAGGGAAACTTGAAAAGAGGAAGCGGCTGCTTTCCTGCATTCTGCCTCAGGGTCTTACTGCCCACCCACCTCTGTTTCCTTGCTGTCTTTGCTCAAACGGAACAAAGAGCAGGGAAAGCCCCTCCCCTCCAGGCAAGCAGAGGGGAATTCCTCTCTGTGCTCCGGTGCTGCTGAGGGAGAGAGAGAGGGGGGGAGAGAGAGGGGGAGGGAGAGAGAGAGAGAGAGAGAGATGGCTGGCTTGGGTGGGGGAAAAACTTTTGCCTTTCTTTCCTCCCTCCGTTAAATCCCTCTCCTGCATTCTTAGCCAGCTGCTTCTCTGCACACCCCTCTCATGCCCCTTCTTTGTTTTTCCTTCGCTCCCCACTTAAAATGTGGTTACAAAGCATAGATCCACATGGATCCTCAGGATCTTTGCATTGGGTCACCCCAAATTCACCATCAGATCACATAGCATGTCCATGGCTACAGCCTGCCCCCCCAAAATCACGCACCCACTGTTGCCTGGGGCTGCAATGGTGCAAAAACGTGGTTAAAAAGCATGGATCCACATGGATCCTCAGGATCTTTGCATTGGGTCACCCCAAATTCACCATCAGATCACATAGCATGTCCATGGCTACAGCCTGCACCAAAAAAATCACACAACCACTGTTGCCTGGGGCTGCAATGGTGCAAAAACGTGGTTACAAAGCATGGATCCACAGGTATTCTCAGGATTTTTGCATTGGGTCACCCCAAATTCACCATCAGATCATATGTCTGTGGCCACAGCATGAAGCCCAAAAATGATACATCCACTGTTTCATTCAGAATGTTTTTCCCCTTGTTTTCCTCCTCTAAAAACGATGTGCGTGTTATGGTCAGGTGCGTGTTATAGAGCGAAAAATACGGTAATTTAAGCAAAGCAAGAGAAGCCAAATAAGCAGTCTAACTTTTTTCTTTTAAAAAAAAAAAATCTTTATTGAAAGTTCAAAAAGTACTTAATTATACTTGAACTAAACATTGTGAGAAGTAAATAAGAGAGAGAGAAAAAGAAACAGAAACTGTGTAAGAGGGGGAAATAAAGGGGGGAGAGGTGGAAAAACCCCAAACTATATTTTACAAGGTTGCTATTGTACTTCACCAGACCTTAACCTATTACAATATTTGTAAAAACGGATCCAAAGTGTCATTGAACTTGTCCATGGCAAGTCTGCATTTATATGCAAGTCATTTATATGTTGCGAGTTTGTATAACTTTCCAATCCAATCGTAGAAGGGAGCCGCATTTTTATTTTTCCAATTCATCACTATCAGTCCTTTTGCTGCGGTCAGGGCACGGAGAGTCCACTTGTATAGTCCTTTTGTAAGGTTCCATGTGTGCTGGGTATATAATTCAAGAGGATATTTTTCTCAGTAAATGTAAGGTTATGACAGTTTCAGTTATAGGACAATGAAAAAACATACGTTTTAGAGAAGCATTATCCCAAGTGCATCTCCAACAGTTAGATACCTGAGACAGCCCTTTTTAAAACAAAGGTAATGGGGTCCATTTTATTCTAATTATTATTCTAGCAGTCTAACATCTATGTTCCACACTCACTAATGAGTGACAATTATGATACAAGATCAAAAGGATATTATGGAGATAACTGCAAAAGCGAAGTTCATGGTTCATCTCATTTGGTGTAGACCCCTTGAGCAGGAGATCCTTCCCTTCCCTCAATAGGGCCAATGTTGACATTCACCGGCAGAACTCGAACGAGGGACTTAGAGAGCTGCTGTCGCTGAGCCCTTATATAGAGGCTTTTAAACACGATCTAATAGCAGGAGGGCTCTTTAAGTTCTGTTGCCATTCTCCCTCATCTCTGTGGTTGGCACAGAGCAAAGTTACTCTCTCTTTTCCTAGCGGTGAGCCAAAGTCTATATCTAATTTCCAGTTCCATGGCTTGGTCAAGACAGGCCAGTCTGCTAGTTGACGCCTTATCAGGTCAGCTGTCTAGATCTCTGGTTGATGCCAAGTTCTCATCATATAGAAATACTTTATTGTCACTGTAACACTTGTTTACATTGAGATTAAATGAGCCCCCCTCCCCCCCCCACAATCTCTCAGTCCTTGTTACATATATTATACAGATAAATTCATGGGGAAGCCCTCGTTATATGTACAGATAGAGTTAAAAGGATTTAAAGCAAAAATTACATCAAGATCAGGAGATACCACCTTCTAAAAATATCTGGCAATACACATACTCAGAGCTTTGGTGTGGTTTCTCTCCTGTGTGGACTCCCTGAGGCAGCACCAGCCTAGCCCTTCCAGGCCAAACATTGCCCACACTCAAAACATTAATGGGTTTCCCATTTTTTTGGATTCTCTGGTGCCTTTGAAGGTCCAAATGAGCAGCAAATCATTTCCCACACTCCAGACACTTGCATTGTATTTCCTTCGTGGAGTTTCCAGTGTTGATAAAAGATTCATTTCTTTACAAAGCATTCCCCACACTCCCAACATTTATATGCTTTCTATTCCATGTGGAGTCTCTGGTGTTTTCTAAGGTTCCCACTCTGTGAAAACCATTTCCCACACTCTACACATTGGTAAGGCCTCTCTCCTGTGTGGACTTTCTGGTGTGTGCGAACATGTGATGACAAAGAAAAACATTTCCCACACTCCATGCATTTGTAGGGTTTTTCTCCTGTGTGGGTTCTCTGGTGTTTCAAAAGATTCCCTTTCTGACGAAAACATTTCCCACACTCCAAGCACTTGTAAGGTTCTTCTCCTGTGTGTATCCTTTGATGCATGTTAAGCTCTGATTTTATAGCAAAGTATATTTCACACTCCAAGCATTTATAGGGTTTCTGTCCTGTGTGGATCCTCTGATGGGACACAAGGGTGTCTCTTCTTGAAAAACATTTCCCACACTCCAAGCACTTGTAAGGTTTCTCTCCTGTGTGGGTTCTCTGGTGCCCCCTAAGGCTTTGTGCAAAAGTAAATGACATTCCACAGTCTAAACATTTATATGGCTTTTCTCCTGTGTGGACTCTTTTATGAGAAATAAGATGTGATGAAGTGGAAAAACATTTCCCACACTCTCCACATTCATATGGTCTCACTCCTGTGTGGATTCTCTGGTGTACATGAAGGTGTGAATTGCTGGCAAAACATTTTCCACACTCCATGCATTTGTAGGGTTTCTCCCCAGTGTGGATTTTTTCATGCTGCTTGAGGTGTTGTTTCTGGGAAAAGCATTTTCCACATTCCATGCATTTGTAGGGTTTCTCTCCCGTATGGATTCTCTGGTGGATTGCAAGATGTGATGCTGAAATAAAACATTTCCCACACTCCACACATTTATGAGGCCTCTCCCCAGTGTGCACAGTCTGATGGCTCAGAAGTTCACCTTTCTCATGAAAACATTTGCCACACTCTCTACATTCATAGGGTTTCTCTCCTGTGTGGATTCTCTGGTGTCGCCTGAGACTTCCTTTTGTGGGGAAACATTTGCCACACTCCAGACACTTATGGGGCCTTTCTCCTGTGTGGGTTTTCTGATGGGTTGCAAGGCTGGAACGGGAAGTAAACTTTTTCCCACATTCAAAGCATTTATACCGTTTCTCCCCTGTGTGAACCAACCGATGGCTCCAAAGCTGTGCGTTTTGAGGAAAACATTTCCCGCACTCCCAGCACTCATAGGGCTTCTCTCCTGTGTGGAGTCTCTGATGGACCACAAGGCCTGACTTGTGAGCAAATGATTTCCCACACTCTGGGCATTCATAGGGTTTTTCTCCAGTGTGGGTTTGCTGATGGGTAACAAGTTTTGACCTAACAGAAAAGCATAACCCACACACACTGCATTTGTGGGGCTTCTCTCCTGTGTGGACTTTATGGTGTCCATGAAGCTGTAATCTCTTGGGGAACCTGATCCTACTCTTGCCATATTTGTGGGGTTTCTCTCCTGTATGGCCTCTTTCATGTTTCACAAAATCTGAGAGTTGGGAAAAACCTTCCCCACACTCCAAGCAGCGATATGGCTTATCTCCTCCTGCATGGACATTCCGGTGGATCAGAACGATGGGCTGATGAGCAAGAACCTTCTTGAACTCCAAAGACATAGGGGTTTCCAAATGGCTCACAAGCTCTGAACTCTGACCAAAACATTCCCCGCTCTCAGAGCTTTCCTGGATCTTCTCCCCTGTGTGGATTCTCTGGTGTCTGGCAAGAGCCAATCCGAAGGCAAAGCATTGGCCACACTCTGGGCAAAAGTGTTTCCTCCTTGAGCTTCCTGTTGAGAGAGTGAAGAAAGCGAAATCAGGGTTTGAAGATGGCAGAGAAGTAGCTTCAGAATCCAGACTGAAATCATTGGAGCAGATGATGCGTGAGAGACGGAGGTCGTACCACGTCTCCTCCTCCCCCTGCCCACAACACCCACTGCATAAGGTATAACCAGTGGAAGCGCTTTTTAAAAATGAAGTAACAGAGAACATTTTTCTTGCCATTTCTTCGCAAAGGAGAAACTCTCAACGGACTCTGCATCCCGCCCAAACTGCCTCACCTGAGCTGGTGTCCAAAATGGCAGCCCCGGTTCCGTCTGAGATCTGATATTGTGGCTTCCTGGGCTCTTCCGCTTGCTCTGCGCTGGCGACGAGGCTCGTCTTGGAAAGCGGCAGTGCTATGCGGGAAAGAAGGAAGAAGAAGGAAGAAGAAGTGAGGAAGCATTCGGCCTTATGGTCCAAACTATCCCCAATGACCGCTCATCTCAAACATTTCCGGAGAAGGATAACCCGTAACTATACAGTACCTTGGGTTAGGGGGCTGGGTGTTTGTGTGGCATAAGGTGGTCCTTCGCTCTGTGCCAGAGGGAGGAGGGAGGACGGCTGAAGATGTCTGCAGGGTGGGGGGTGGGAACTGCACTGCCAGGGACCCCAGGGAAGGAACATGGTTGCGGCTTCCCGACTGTGGCTGCGATGCTGACGGGAGTCCCTCAAACCTAAAAACTTCCTGATACGGGACTGCATTCAAACGTCTTCTAAAGGTGATATAGTTGTTTATTTCCTTGACATCTGGTGGGAGGGCGTTCCAAAGAGAGGGAGCCACAACTAAGAAGGCTGCCTTTGGCTGGTTCCCTGTAACTTTGCTTCTTGCAGTGAGGGAACCGGCAGAAGACCCTCGGAGGAGGTGGGCCCCAGTGTCCAGGCTCAACGATGGGGCTGGAGACGCTTCTTCAGGTATAGTGGGCCAAGGCCGTCTAGGGTTTGTTGTGGGGATTAATTGGGGGCGGGGAGAGACCCATGCGCAACCACACTGAGCTTCTTGGAGGGGGAAAAGGTGGGAGAAAAATGCAAGGCATTTGGAATAAAGGCATTTGGGGTGGGGACTGCACTGCCAGGACCCCAGGGAGAGAACTTGGTTGGCGCTTCCGGACTTCTGCTGTTACGCTGGTGGGAGTCCCTCACATGCCATTTTGCACAGCTAGAGTGCAGCGCAGTGGTTAAAGTGCCCGGCTAGGATGAAGGGAGGGTGATTCACAGGGCGGGTGCCACTACAAAGAAGGCCCTCTGCCTGGTTCCTTATCGCTTCACTTCTCACGTTGAGGGAACCGGCAGAAGCCCCTCAGAGCTGGACCTCAGTGTCCTGGCTAAATGATGGGATGAAGATGCTCCTTAGGTATATGGGGCCCAGGCCGTTCTGGGCTTGTTGTGGGGATTAAATGAGGGGGAGACCCAGGAGCACCTTGGAGGGGGAAAAGCTGGGATCAAAATGCAAGGCATTTGGAATAAAGTACATTTGCATCTCTCGTGCAACAAACCTGCTCCCCACCTACCCCTCCACCCCAAAAGAAGAGTGACAAGAAAATGTCCCGGAAGGACTGCTTCAGACTCCAGGAAGGAGGCTCCTTACCCAGAGAGGCCATGTTCCTCTCATTCTCCAGCATGGCCTCCCTTGCTCTTCGGCCAACGTTCAGCAGGGAGGGCCCTTCCTCAAAGCTTTGTGGTCTCTGTAATGACAAAATGCCCTCAGCAAGAACTGCAGCACCTCAATAACACCTTTGGTGGCAAGCGCAGAGTGGGAATCTCGGTCTTCCCCATGGATCCTTCCAACTTCATTCTTTGTTTGTTTTTATTAAAGATTTTGTTGGGTTACCAAAAAAGTGCATACATCGTCTCCGTTTTCAACTCATAAAAGTCCTTTCTTCCAATCCTTTATAATCAATGTGAGATTTTAATGCTCTGTACCGGAGCTTTCCAAACTGTGTGTCGCGACACATTAGTGTGTCGGCTGCAGTGTGTAGGTGTGTCGTTTAAACACTCCTCATGTTACTCCCAGGGCTGGAAAAGGGTTAGCTTAACCTCTGGTTTGCTAGGGAAACTGAATTACTGCATCGCAAAACAATTCAAAACTGATTTACTGCATTGCAAAATTATGCATGTCTAAAAAGTGTGTCACCAACATGAAAAGTTTGGAAAGCTCTGCTGCATGCAGTATAATGTTGGGGGTGGGGAGAAGGGGGGCAAGTAGACTTTCATTATTTTACATATTGGAAGTGCAAGGTTTTTTTTTCAGCATCACGTGGGTAGGTTATTTCTCTATTCATATATTAGTTTTCATTGGCACTGACAAACCTGAGATAAAAAATTGTGGTTTTTTTTACATATTTGTAAAAAAATAAATCTCAAAAACATTGGGGTTTGTTTAAAAAAAGGTCAGCTTTCAGGGAGTTGTGTTTTTTACTTTTTGTAAACCTAACCTATGGCTGTTTCCTGGGGTTGACCGCAGTGAGGTTTTTGGGGTCAGTTTAGCCATCTCAATTTGTTCTTCCCCATAGATGGCTGCAACTTGATTCTGTTCACGGGAAATGATGGTGACTGAGCCCAGGAAGCTCTGCCTTGAAGGGACGGATCCTGCTCTTCAGCTATGGCCGTTCTCGTCTTGGTGTCACGAGTTTAAGGCAGCTGCATGGGTTGCAAGAGATGGTTGAAGAGGACCCAGAGTTTGAGAACAAAATGAGAAACTGAGATTCCTGAAGAATGAAAATATTTTGAAAACTAATAACATCATGGTTATGTTCATGTACGCAGGATTTGGAGTATAGTAGCAGATGAGAATTTGTAGTTTAAGAAATTATAGTTCATAATAATAAAAAAGGTACAGGACCCTGAACAGTTAAGTCCAGAATGGATATAATATAAGTAACATTGCAGCTTTGTAAAGGAATAAAAAAACACCATGGCAGGGTGGATGGGAAGTCAACGGACATGAGAAATTAGTTACGCTTGTATTTTAAAGGAATTTGTATGAGGTGTAGAGTTCTGTGCTGAGACCTGGGAGTTCGGGGTTCGAATCCCCACCTGACCATGAAGCCCACTGGGTGATCTTGGGCCGGTCACTGTCTCTCAGCCTGGCCTCCCTCATAGGGTTGTTGTGGGGAAGAAATGGAGAGATGGGGAACATGCAAACTACCTTGAGTTCTTCACAGGATCGGTGGGGTATGAATGCAAGGAAGTAAAATACACACAACCCATGGGATACATTGCAGCCACACAGAAACCAGAGGTCTGTTTACATGCACACACCCCTCCAGCCAAGCAGGCCAGGGGAATAATCAATGGCATATTGTAGCCAGGCAAAAGCACCCGACTTAGAGCAGGGTTGAAGCACCCTAGAGAGATGGGGCTGGCATGGGGGGGGGGGGAATGAGGAGTCTAGCTAGACCCCCGCTTGGCCTCAGGATCTGAGATTTCCACACACCCCACCCCCAGGATATAAAGGACATTTGGGAACACTTTAAAATATTCAGGGGGGTACTCCAATTGCAAACTTTTTTCTTTCTTAAAAAGGGGATTATAATGTTATCTGATTTTTCTTAATGTCCAGATTTTTTTAATTAAAAATATGCACAATCTACCACCAAGCTTTCATTTCATTTCATTTCATTTTTTGTCAGTTATTTTTATAGGCTTTATACAAATTAATACCATTTGGCACTCCATTATTGGCGCATATTTATCATCTACTATTACTACGTTTCATATTCATATTTATCTCAGGTTACCATTGCCTTTTACATCATTTTACATTTTTTCATTTCATTTCAAAGCTTTCAAAGAAGAATAAACAGGTGAAAGAGATCCCTTCTTCTGCTCTCGAGAATCCCCCCTTCCTCCTCTTTCACCCCGATGCAACGTGCAAACTTACCTGTGCAATGGGGAAAGCCAAAATGGCTCATCTTTCCCGCCGCCCTTTCCTGCCCCGCCCCGCTCACCGGCATTCACGTGTTGCAGGGTTCAGACGGTGCCCTCTCACCCGTGTAGAGCTGCTTCCGAAGGGCCCCTCTGCCAGCAATGACTCCTTCCTGCTCCCACCTTCAGCCTCCCCTGCAAAACCTCTTTGCACCCCAGAGGTCGCGATGGCCGGACGCCTCCTGCAAAAGACCCACACAAATGGGGGCTGGCCAGAGGAAACAGGGACCTCTTCAGATGTCCTGCCCTTTCGCTTCTCCCCTTTTCCCAGATGCAAAGGATTCTGGGATTTGTAGTCTGTTCCCCCTGTGAGGGGGGGGAATAGTGCCTTTGGGGGGGGGGCTCTGGGGAAGGGTGCTCCTTTATTTTTATTTTTCCTTTCTATTGACTCACCTCCTGGCACACCTCTCTGTACCGCCTAACATGTCGCAGTGGTGCCCAGCAAAAAGAATGAGAAGAGGAAACCAACTTGCATGTCAACTTGGTTGGATTCTAGACTTGGAAGGGACCCCGAGGGTCATCCAGTCCAACCCCGGCAACGCAGCACTCTTTTGCCTCACGTGGGACTCGAACCCGTGACCCTAAGATGAAGAGTCCCCATCTAAACCAAAAGTACTGATCAGGGAGCGACCTGTGGCTGCTGGCGGCCTCTCAAGCTGGCCCACCTCACAGGGTTGTTGTGATGGAAGCGGAGAGCAGCAGAGGCCGCCCTGAGCCCCTTGGGGAAAAGGCGGGAGAGGAGAAATGCAGCTGGGCTGGTGCAGGGGGGTCCTGCCTTCCAGCTAAGGCTCACCCAACACACTTCCAGGAGCGGGGACAGAAATAAGAGGATTTTGGCCTCTGCAATCCCCTCTCAGTTTGCAGGAGGCGAAAGAGGGAGATGCTGGGCAGCCACACTCCCTTCCAGTGTAAAACTGCCTTAAGCCCCATCGAGGTTGTCAGGAGGAGAATTTGGCCCTTTTCAAAACCGAGGAGATCTTATTCGTTTGTTTCCTGAAAGTTGTCCTCCACTGGACCATTCAAGAAACTAACCTCAAAGCAGAATGGTAAAAATATCAGTAAAAGGAACACTATCAGCAAAATGGAAAATGTACATTTAATTTATGATGCTTTGAAATACAAACTTCAACGTACTTAGTATGTTAGTAGTCTTACTCTTTAGTTTTTTCTTCCCTTCCTTTAATTTTTTGTTTTGTTCTTCTTACTTATCTTGTGTTACCGGAAAAACCGAGGGCTCCCTTGGACAAAATCAAGACACCAAGCAGAGCAACTTTGAAGCAAATCAGCAGCCTGTAGACTTGGTCTTTATTGAAAAGACTGTCGCGACAGGACTCCCACCTGCCACAAGGTGGAACAAGATGGAAGCCCAGAACAAAAGAAGACCCCAACTTTTATCAGCTCCTAGAAAAACATAATATTTACATCATGACTACATTAAAAATAGGAGGGGTCGAGGAGGGGCTGCGCAGGTAATCTGAGTACCATGACACCTGGCCAGAGCCCCCTTTCTTCCCCCACATGAGTCATTCACAGGAGACAAAGGGTAAGGCGCAGTTTCCTGCCCCCTGAGGGGAATCCAGCCACGGTCCTTTTGTCAGAGTCTGTGCGGAATACACTAACGTATGCAGTTTGTTGTGTCCTTGATAGTCTTTCGTCTCAGCCCATCAAGATGACTATCAAGGTTGTCATGCCAACTGGGAAGGGTCGCAGAGTACGTGCCTGCTCGGTCAAGGGATTATGGCTGACTAGTATCAGACCACCCCCCTTTGATAGCCCTTGTAATATGAAGCAAAAGAAAAGTGGTCCGGTGAAAATCCGATGTACGGTTGATTTTTGGTGAATTTATGAAGAATACTGTCCTTGAAGTTCAAAGTACTTTCGCCTTTCCGGAAGCGGCTTGCAACATTTTGATTAAATCAGTCACGGTCAATTGAACTCGGAAACTTTGTATTGAGAGCTGTCAAAGACGGAGAAAGCGAGCGCCCGCTGCCTGCAGTACCTGCGTGGCCGCCACAAGGGGCACTGTTCGGTAACGCTGATTGGCTGAAGCGGCAGCCGATTGACCTAGAGTTCAGGCGGCCGGTCTACTCAGAATAAAGATAGGGCGAGGTGGAATGTTAAGGGAGAATTCAAGAAAATAAGGGGTTCTAGCGCTTCCTTATTTACGGATGGCTTTCTTTTCTTCTTTTAGGGGATGCCCCTCTAGAAGGGGCATCTCCAGGCCGGGGAAGGTGGGAGGTGTGTGTGTAATGAAGGGGGGGGGTCTCCTGCTAAACTTGCATAAAGTGAGATTGCATCAGGCTGAATTCCCTGAGAGTGTTTTTCTGACTTGGAGTTTTTTGTATGCACTACTTTGATTATCAATAAATGAAAAAAATTTAAGGGGGGAGGAAGTAGGATTTTTCACATTCCAAGGATTTTTGGGAGGCTTTTTGTCTTCCATGATAAAAAAATGTTATGTTTCAGAGGGAAGGAGTGAAGGGAATATTTTGCTCATGGCTTAAAACATTTTTGAATTCTCCACCTCAATGTACTCTTTGGTGGCGAAGAAGGAACAGGAAGAAGTTTTTATTAATTTAAGCAAAGAGAAGGAAAATAAGCAGTCTTAACTTTTTTAAAAAAATAATCTTTACTGAATGTTGAAAAAGTACAAAATGATACATGCACTAAACATGGTGAGAAGTAAATAAGAGAGAGAGAAAAAGAAACAGAAACTGTCTAAGAGGGGGAAATAAAGGGGGGGAGGTGGAAAAACCCAAACTATATTTTACAAGGTTGCTATTGTACTTCACCAGACCTTAACCTATTACAATATTTGTAAAAACGGATCCAAAGTGTCATTGAACTTGTCCATGGCAAGTCTGCATTTATATGCAAGTTGTTTATATGTTGCGAGTTTGTATAACTTTCCAATCCAATCGTAGAAGGGAGCCGCATTTTTATTTTTCCAATTCATCACTATCAGTCCTTTTGCTGCGGTCAGGGCACGGAGAGTCCACTTGTATAGTCCTTTTGTAAGGTTCCATGTGTGCTGGGTATATAATTCAAGAGGATATTTTTCTCAGTAAATGTAAGGTTATGACAGTTTCAGTTATAGGACAATGAAAAAACATACGTTTTAGAGAAGCATTATCCCTAGTGCATCTCCAACAGTTAGATACCTGAGACAGCCCTTTTTAAAACAAAGGTAATGGGGTCCAGTATATTCTAAATATTATTCTAGCAGTCTAACATCTATGTTCCACACTCACTAATGAGCGACAATTATGATACAAGATCAAAAGGATATTATGGAGATAACTGCAAAAGCAAAGTTCGTGGTTCATCTCATTTGCAGCAGAGACCCCGGGAGCAGGAGATCCTTCCCTTCCCTCAGTAGGGCCAACGTTGACATTCACCGGCAGAACTCGAACGAGGGACTCAGAGCTGCTGTCGCTGAGCCCTTAATATACAGGCTTCCAAGCATGATCTAATAGCAGGAAGGCTTGTTAAGTTCTGTTGCCATTCTCCCTTATCTCCTCCATTGGCACAGAGCAAAGTTACTCCCTCTGTTCACAGCGGTGGGCCAAAATCAATGTCTAATTTCCAGTTCCATGGCAGGGTCAAGACAGGCCTGTCTGCTAGTTGACTCCTTATCAGGCCAGCTGTCTAGACCTCTGGTTGATGCCAAGTCCTCATCGTACAATTAGATCTATGGAAAAGTCCTCATTATATGTACAGATAAATATATAAGGATTTAAAGCTACCATTACATTGAGATCAGGAGACACCGCTTTCTGAAATTATCTGGCATTACACATACTCAAAGCGTTGGTGTGGTTTCTCTCCTGTGTGGACTCCCTGATGCAGCACCTGCCTGCGTCTTCCAGGCCAAACATTTCCCACACTCGAAACATTAATGGGTTTCCCTTTATTGTGGATTCTCTGGTGCCTTTGAAGGTCCAAATGAGGAGCAAATCTTTTCCCACACTCCAATGTTGATAAAAGTCACCAATGTTGATAAAAGATTCATTTCTTTACAAAGCATATTCCACACTCCTAATGTCTGTCCGTTCTCCTTTTGGGATGGACACTCTGGTGTGCCACGAGGGCTGACCACTGATCAAAATATTCCCCACACTCCCAACATTTATATGCTCTTTATTCCACATGGAGTCTTTGAAGGTTTCCACCTTCAACATTTCCCACACTCTACACATTGGGAAGCTCTCCTCCTGTGTGGACTTTCTGGTGTCTGTGAAGATGTTGTGACTGATAAAAACATTTCCCACACTCCAAGCACCTGTAAGGTTTCTCTCCTGTGTGGATCCTCTGGTGAATCACAAGGTATGACTTCTGATGAAATGATTTCTCACACTCCAAGCATTTATAGGGTTTCTCTCCTGTGTGGATCCTCTGATGGATCACAAGGGGTGACTTCTGAGGAAATGATTTATCACACTCCAAGCATTTATAGAGTTTCTCTCCTATGTGGATCCTCTGATGGGACACAAGGGTGTCTCTTCTTGAAAAACATTTCCCACACTCCAAGCACTTGTAAGGTTTCTCTCCTGTGTGGGTTCTCTGGTGCCCCCTAAGACTATGTGATAAAGTAAATGACATTCCACAGTCTAAACATTTATATGGCTTTTCTCCTGTGTGGACTCTTTTATGAGAAATAAGATGTGATGAAGTGGAAAAACATTTCCCACACTCTCCACATTCATATGGTCTCACTCCTGTGTGGATTCTCTGGTGTACATGAAGGTGTGAATTGCTGGCAAAACATTTTTCACACTCCACGCATTTGTAGGGTTTCTGCCCAGTGTGGATTTTTTCATGCTGCTTGAGGTGTTGTTTCTGGGAAAAGCATTTTCCACATTCCATGCATTTGTAGGGTTTCTCTCCCGTATGGATTCTCTGGTGGATTGCAAGATGTGATGCTGAAATAAAACATTTCCCACACTCCACACATTTATGAGGCCTCTCCCCAGTGTGCACAGTCTGATGGCTCAGAAGTTCACCTTTCTCATGAAAACATTTGCCACACTCTCTACATTCATAGGGTTTCTCTCCTGTGTGGATTCTCTGGTGTCGCCTGAGACTTCCTTTTGTGGGGAAACATTTGCCACACTCCAGACACTTATGGGGCCTTTCTCCTGTGTGGGTTTTCTGATGGGTTACAAGGCTGGAACGGGAAGCAAACTTTTTCCCACATTCAAAGCATTTATACCGTTTCTCCCCTGTGTGAACCAACCGATGGCTCCAAAGCTGTGCGTTTTGAGGAAAACATTTCCCGCACTCCCAGCACTCATAGGGCTTCTCTCCTGTGTGGAGCTTTTGATGGACCACAAGGTCTGACTTGTGAGCAAATGATTTTCCACACTCTGGGCATTCATAGGGTTTTTCTCCAGTGTGGGTTCGCTGATGGGTAACAAGTTTTGACCTAACAGAAAAGCATAACCCACACACACTGCATTTGTGGGGCTCCTCTCCTGTGTGGACTTTATGGTGTCCATGAAGCTGTGATCTCTTGGGGAACCCGATCCTACTCCTGCCGTGTTTGTGGGGTTTCTCTCCCGTGTGGCCTCTTTCATGTTTCACAAAATCTGAGAGTCGGGAAAAACCTTCCCCACACTCCAAGCAGCGATATGACTTATCTCCTCCTGCATGGACGTTCCGGTGGATCAGAACGATGGGCTGATGAGCAAGAACCTTCCTGAACTCCAAAGACATAGGGGTTTCCAAATGGCTCACAAGCTCTGAACTCTGACCAAAACATTCCCCGCTCTCAGCGCTTTCCTGGATCTTCTCCCCTGTGTGGATTCTCTGGTGTCTGGCAAGAGCCAATCCGAAGGCAAAGCATCGGCCACACTCTGGGCAAAAGTGTTTCCTCCTTGAGCTTCCTGCTGAGAGAGTGAAGAAAGAGGAATCAGGGTTTGAAGATGGCAGAGAAGTAGCTTCAGAATCCAGACTGAAATCATTGGAGCAGATGATGCGTGAGAGACAGAGGTCGTACCACGTCTCCCCCTCCCCCCGCCCACAACACCCACTGCATAAGGTATAACCAGTGGAAGCGCTTTTTAAAAATGAAGTAACAGAGAACATTTTTCTTGCCATTTCTTCGCAAAGGAGAAACTCTCACCGGACTCTGCATCCCGCCCAAACTGCCTCACCTGAGCTGGTGTCCAAAATGGCAGCTCCTGTTCCGTCTGAGATCTGATATTGTGGCTTCCTGGGCTCTTCCGCTTGCTCTGCGCTGGCGACGAGGCTCGTCTTGGAAAGCGGCAGTGCTATGCGGGAAAGAAGGAAGAAGAAGGAAGAAGAGAAAGAAGAAGTGAGGAAGCATTCGGCCTTATGGTCCAAACTATCCCCAATGACCGCTCATCTCAAACATTTCCGGAGAAGGATAACCCGTAACTATACAGTACCTTGGGTTAGGGGGCTGGGTGTTTGTGTGGCGTAAGGTGGTCCTTCGCTCTGTGCCAGAGGGAGGAGGGAGGACGGCTGAAGATGTCTGCAGGGTGGGGGGTGGGGACTGCACTGCCAGGGACCCCAGGGAAGGAGCATGGTTGCGGCTTCCCGACTGTGGCTGCGATGCTGACGGGAGTCCCTCAAACCTAAAAACTTCCTGATACGGGACTGCATTCAAACGTCTTCTAAAGGTGATAGAGTTGTTTATTTCCTTGACATCTGGTGGGAGGGCGTTCCAAAGAGAGGGAGCCACAACTAAGAAGGCTGCCTTTGGCTGGTTCCCTGTAACTTTGCTTCTTGCAGTGAGGGAACCGGCAGAAGACCCTCGGAGGAGGTGGGCCCCAGTGTCCAGGCTCAACGATGGGGCTGGAGACGCTTCTTCAGGTATAGTGGGCCAAGGCCGTCTAGGGTTTGTTGTGGGGATTAATTGGGGGCGGGGAGAGACCCATGCGCAACCACACTGAGGTCCTTGGAGGGGGAAAAGGTGGGATCAAAATGCAAGGCATTTGGAATAAAGGCATTTGGGGTGGGGACTGCACTGCCAGGACCCCAGGGAGAGAACTTGGTTGGCGCTTCCGGACTTCTGCTGTTACGCTGGTGGGAGTCCCTCACATGCCATTTTGCACAGCTAGAGTGCAGCGCAGTGGTTAAAGTGCCCGGCTAGGATGAAGGGAGGGTGATTCACAGGGCGGGTGCCACTACAAAGAAGGCCCTCTGCCTGGTTCCTTATCGCTTCACTTCTCACGTTGAGGGAACCGGCAGAAGCCCCTCAGAGCTGGACCTCAGTGTCCTGGCTAAATGATGGGATGAAGATGCTCCTTAGGTATATGGGGCCCAGGCCGTTCTGGGCTTGTTGTGGGGATTAAATGAGGGGGAGACCCAGGAGCACCTTGGAGGGGGAAAAGCTGGGATCAAAATGCAAGGCATTTGGAATAAAGTACATTTGCATCTCTCGTGCAACAAACCTGCTCCCCACCTACCCCTCCACCCCAAAAGAAGAGTGACAAGAAAATGTCCCGGAAGGACTGCTTCAGACTCCAGGAAGGAGGCTCCTTACCCAGAGAGGCCATGTTCCTCTCATTCTCCAGCATGGCCTCCCTTGCTCTTCGGCCAACGTTCAGCAGGGAGGGCCCTTCCTCAAAGCTTTGTGGTCTCTGTAATGACAAAATGCCCTCAGCAAGAACTGCAGCACCTCAATAACACCTTTGGTGGCAAGCGCAGAGTGGGAATCTCGGTCTTCCCCATGGATCCTTCCAACTTCATTCTTTGTTTGTTTTTATTAAAGATTTTGTTGGGTTACCAAAAAAGTGCATACATCGTCTCCGTTTTCAACTCATAAAAGTCCTTTCTTCCAATCCTTTATAATCAATGTGCGATTTTAATGCTCTGTACCGGAGCTTTCCAAACTGTGTGTCGCGACACATTAGTGTGTCGGCTGCAGTGTGTAGGTGTGTCGTTTAAACACTCCTCATGTTACTCCCAGGGCTGGAAAAGGGTTAGCTTAACCTCTGGTTTGCTAGGGAAACTGAATTACTGCATCGCAAAACAATTCAAAACTGATTTACTGCATTGCAAAATTATGCATGTCTAAAAAGTGTGTCACCAACATGAAAAGTTTGGAAAGCTCTGCTGCATGCAGTATAATGTTGGGGGTGGGGAGAAGGGGGGCAAGTAGACTTTCATTATTTTACATATTGGAAGTGCAAGGTTTTTGTTTCAGCATCACGTGGGTAGGTTATTTCTCTATTCATATATTAGTTTTCATTGGCACTGACAAACCTGAGATAAAAAATTGTGGGTTTTTTTACATATTTGTAAAAAAATAAATCTCAAAAACGTTGGGGTTTGTTTAAACAAAGGTCAGCTTTCAGGGAGTTGTGTTTTTTACTTTTTGTAAACCTAACCTATGGCTGTTTCCTGGGGTTGACCGCAGTGAGGTTTTTGGGGTCAGTTTAGCCATCTCAATTTGTTCTTCCCCATAGATGGCTGCAACTTGATTCTGTTCACGGGAAATGATGGTGGCTGAGCCCAGGAAGCTCTGCCTTGAAGGGACGGATCCTGCTCTTCAGCTATGGCCGTTCTCGTCTTGGTGTCACGAGTTTAAGGCAGCTGCATGGGTTGCAAGAGATGGTTGAAGAGGACCCAGAGTTTGAGAACAAAATGAGAAACTGAGATTCCTGAAGAATGAAAATATTTTGAAAACTAATAACATCATGGTTATGTTCATGTACGCAGGATTTGGAGTATAGTAGCAGATGAGAATTTGTAGTTTAAGAAATTATAGTTCATAATAATAAAAAAGGTACAGGACCCTGAACAGTTAAGTCCAGAATGGATATAATATAAGTAACATTGCAGCTTTGTAAAGGAACAAAAAAACACCATGGCAGGGTGGATGGGAAGTCAACGGACATGAGAAATTAGTTACGTTTGTATTTTAAAGGAATTTGTATGAGGTGTAGAGTTCTGTGGTGAGACCTGGGAGTTCGGGGTTCGAATCCCCACCTGACCATGAAGCCCACTGGGTGATCTTGGGCCGGTCACTGTCTCTCAGCCTGGCCTCCCTCATAGGGTTGTTGTGGGGAAGAAATGGAGAGATGGGGAACATGCAAACTACCTTGAGTTCTTCACAGGATCGGTGGGGTATGAATGCAAGGAAGTAAAATACACACAACCCATGGGATACATTGCAGCCACACAGAAACCAGAGGTCTGTTTACATGCACACACCCCTCCAGCCAAGCAGGCCAGGGAAATAATCAATGGCATATTGTAGCCAGGCAAAAGCACCCGACTTAGAGCAGGGTTGAAGCACCCTAGAGAGATGGGGCTGGCATGGGGGGGGGAATGAGGAGTCCAGCTAGGCCCCCGTTCGGCCCCAGGATCTGAGATTTCCACACACCCCACCCCCAGGATATAAAGGACATTTGGGAACACTTTAAAATATTCAGGGGGGTACTCCAATTGCAAACTTTTTTCTTTCTTAAAAAGGGGATTATAATGTTATCTGATTTTTCTTAATGTCCAGATTTTTTTAATTTAAAATATGCACAATCTACCACCAAGCTTTCATTTCATTTCATTTTTTGTCAGTTATTTTTATCGGTTTATACAAATTAATACCATTTGGCACTCCATTCTTGGCGCATATTTATCATCTACTATTACTACGTTTCATATTCATATTTATCTCAGGTTACCATTGCCTTTTACATAATTTTACATTTTTTCATTTCATTTCAAAGCTTTCAAAGAAGAATAAACAGGTGAAAGAGATCCCTTCTTCTGCTCTCGAGAATCCCCCCTTCCTCCTCTTTCACCCCGACGCAACGTGCAAACTTACCTGTGCAATGGGGAAAGCCAAAATGGCTCATCTTTCCCGCCGCCCTTTCCTGCCCCGCCCCCCTCCCCGGCATTCACGTGTTGCAGGGTTCAGACGGTGCCCTCTCACCCGTGTAGAGCTGCTTCCGAAGGGCCCCTCTGCCAGCAATGACTCCTTCCTGCTCCCACCTTCAGCCTCCCCTGCAAAACCTCTTTGCACCCCAGAGATCGAGATGGCCGGACGCCTCCTGCAAAAGACCCACACAAATGGGGGCTGGCCAGAGGAAACAGGGACCTCTTCAGATGTCCTGCCCTTTCGCTTCTCCCCTTTTCCCAGATGCAAAGGATTCTGGGATTTGTAGTCTGTTCCCCCTGTGAGGGGGGGGAATAGTGCCTTTGGGGGGGCTCTGGGGAAGGGTGCTCATTTATTTTTATTTTCCCTTTCTATTGACTCACCTCCTGGCACACCTCTCTATACCGCCTAACATGTCGCAGTGGTGCCCAGCAAAAAGAATGAGAAGAGGAAACCAACTTGCATGTCAACTTGGTTGGATTCTAGACTTGGAAGGGACCCAGAGGGTCATCCAGTCCAACCCCGGCAACGCAGCACTCTTTTGCCTCACGTGGGACTCGAACCCGTGACCCTAAGATGAAGAGTCTCCATCTAAACCAAAAGTACTGATCAGGGAGCGACCTGTGGCTGCTGGCGGCCTCTCAAGCTGGCCCACCTCACAGGGTTGTTGTGATGGAAGCGGAGAGCAGCAGAGGCCGCCCTGAGCCCCTTGGGGAAAAGGCGGGAGAGGAGAAATGCAGCTGGGCTGGTGCAGGGGAGTCCTGCCTTCCAGCTAAGGCTCACCCAACACACTTCCAGGAGTGGGGACAGAAATAAGAGGATTTTGGCCTCTGCAATCCCCTCTCAGTTTGCAGGAGGCGAAAGAGGGAGATGCTGGGCAGCCACACTCCCTTCCAGTGTAAAACTGCCTTAAGCCCCATCGAGGTTGTCAGGAGGAGAATTTGGCCCTTTTCAAAACCGAGGAGATCTTATTCGTTTGTTTCCTGAAAGTTGTCCTCCACTGGACCATTCAAGAAACTAACCTCAAAGCAGAATGGTAAAAATATCAGTAAAAGGAACACTATCAGCAAAATGGAAAATGTACATTTAATTTATGATGCTTTGAAATTCAAACTTCAACGTACTTCGTATGTTAGTAGTCTTACTCTTTAGTTTTTTCTTCCCTTCCTTTAATTTTTTGTTTTGTTCTTCTTACTTATCTTGTGTTACCGGAAAAACCGAGGGCTCCCTTGGACAAAATCAAGACACCAAGCAGAGCAACTTTGAAGCAAATCAGCAGCCTGTAGGCTTGGTCTTTATTGAAAAGACTGTCGCGACAGGACTCCCACCTGCCACAAGGTGGAACAAGATGGAAGCCCAGAACAAAAGAAGACCCCAACTTTTATCAGCTCCTAATCCCCTAGGTTACACTCCTAGAAAAACATAATATTTACATCATGACTACATTAAAAATAGGAGGGGTCGAGGAGGGGCTGCGCAGGTAATCTGAGTACCATGACACCTGGCCAGAGCCCCCTTTCTTCCCCCACATGAGTCATTCACAGGAGACAAAGGGTAAGGCGCAGTTTCCTGCCCCCTGAGGGGAATCCAGCCACGGTCCTTTTGTCAGAGTCTGTGCGGAATACACTAACGTATGCAGTTTGTTGTGTCCTTGATAGTCTTTCGTCTCAGCCCATCAAGATGACTATCAAGGTTGTCATGCCAACTGGGAAGGGTCGCAGAGTACGTGCCTGCTCGGTCAAGGGATTATGGCTGACTAGTATCAGACCACCCCCCTTTGATAGCCCTTGTAATATGAAGCAAAAGAAAAGTGGTCCGGTGAAAATCCGATGTACGGTTGATTTTTGGTGAATTTATGAAGAATACTGTCCTTGAAGTTCAAAGTACTTTCGCCTTTCCGGAAGCGGCTTGCAACATTTTGATTAAATCAGTCACGGTCAATTGAACTCTGTATTGAGAGCTGTCAAAGACGGAGAAAGCGAGCGCCCGCTGCCTGCAGTACCTGCGTGGCCGCCACAAGGGGCACTGTTCGGTAACGCTGATTGGCTGAAGCGGCAGCCGATTGACCTAGAGTTCAGGCGGCCGGTCTACTCAGAATAAAGATAGGGCGAGGTGGAATGTTAAGGGAGAATTCAAGAAAATAAGGGGTTCTAGCGCTTCCTTATTTACGGAAGGCTTTCTTTTCTTCTTTTAGGGGATGCACCTCTAGAAGGGGCATCTCCAGGCCGAGGAAGGTGGGAGGTGTGTGTGTAATGAAGGGGGGGGGGGTCTCCTGCTAAACTTGCATAAAGTGAGATTGCATCAGGCTGAAGTCACTGAGAGTGTTTTTCTGACTTGGAGTTTTTTGTATGCACTACTTTGATTATCAATAAATGAAAAATTTTTAAGTGGGGAGGAAGTAGGATTTTTCACATTCCAAGGATTTTTGGGAGGCTTTTTGTCTTCCATGATAAAAAAATGTTATGTTTCAGAGGGAACGAGTGAAGGGAATATTTTGCTCATGGCTTAAAACATTTTTGAATTCTCCACCTCAATGTACTCTTTGGTGGCGAAGAAGGAACAGGAAGAAGTTTTTATTAATTTAAGCAAAGAGAAGGAAAATAAGCAGTCTTAACTTTTTTAAAAAAATAATCTTTACTGAATGTTGAAAAAGTACAAAATGATACATGCACTAAACATGGTGAGAAGTAAATAAGAGAGAGAGAAAAAGAAACAGAAACTGTGTAAGAGGGGGAAATAAAGGGGGGGGAGGTGGAAAAACCCAAACTATATTTTACAAGGTTGCTATTGTACTTCACCAGACCTTAACCTATTACAATATTTGTAAAAACGGATCCAAAGTGTCATTGAACTTGTCCATGGCAAGTCTGCATTTATATGCAAGTTGTTTATATGTTGCGAGTTTGTATAACTTTCCAATCCAATCGTAGAAGGGAGCCGCATTTTTATTTTTCCAATTCATCAGTATCAGTCCTTTTGCTGCGGTCAGGGCACGGAGAGTCCACTTGTATAGTCCTTTGGTAAGGTTCCATGTGCTGGGTGTATAATTCAAGAGGATATTTTGCTCAGTAAATATAAGGTTGTTCCGTACAGTTGACAGTTTCAGTTATAGGACAATGAAAAAACATACGTTTTAGAGAAGCATTATCCCAAGTGCATCTCCAACAGTTAGATACCTGAGACAGCCCTTTTTAAAACAAAGGTAATGGGGTCCAGTATATTCTAAATATTATTCTAGCAGTCTAACATCTATGTTCCACACTCACTAATGAGCGACAATTATGATACAAGATCAAAAGGATATTATGGAGATAACTGCAAAAGCAAAGTTCGTGGTTCATCTCATTTGCAGCAGAGACCCCGGGAGCAGGAGATCCTTCTGTTCCCTCAACAGGGCCAACGTTGACGCTCACCAGTAGAACTCGAACGAGGGACTCAGAGCTGCTGTCGCTGAGCCCTTAATATACAGGCTTCCAAGCATGATCTAATAGCAGGAAGGCTCGTTAAGTTCTGTTGCCATTCTCCCTTATCTCCTCCGTTGGCACAGAGCAAAGTTACTCCCTCTGTTCACAGCGGTGGGCCAAAATCAATGTCTAATTTCCAGTTCCATGGCAGGGTCAAGACAGGCCTGTCTGCTAGTTGACTCCTTATCAGGCCAGCTGTCTAGACCTCTGGTTGATGCCAAGTCCTCATCGTACAATTAGATCTATGGAAAAGTCCTCATTATATGTACAGATAAATATATAAGGATTTAAAGCTACCATTACATTGAGATCAGGAGACACCGCTTTCTGAAATTATCTGGCATTACACATACTCAAAGCGTTGGTGTGGTTTCTCTCCTGTGTGGACTCCGTGATGCAGCACCTGCCTGCGTCTTCCAGGCCAAACATTTCCCACACTCAAAACATTAATGGGTTTCCCTTTATTGTGGATTCTCTGGTGCCTTTGAAGGTCCGAATGAGGAGCAAATCTTTTCCCACACTCCTGACACTTGCACTGAATTTCCTTTGTGGAGTCACCAATGTTGATAAAAGATTCATTTCTTTACAAAGCATATTCCACACTCCTAATGTCTGTCCGTTCTCCTTTTGGGATGGACACTCTGGTGTGCCACGAGGGCTGACCACTGATCAAAATATTCCCCACACTCCCAACATTTATATGCTCTTTATTCCACATGGAGTCTTTGAAGGTTTCCACCTTCAACATTTCCCACACTCTACACATTGGGAAGCTCTCCTCCTGTGTGGACTTTCTGGTGTCTGTGAAGATGTTGTGACTGATAAAAACATTTCCCACACTCCAAGCACCTGTAAGGTTTCTCTCCTGTGTGGATCCTCTGGTGAATCACAAGGTATGACTTCTGATGAAATGATTTCTCACACTCCAAGCATTTATAGGGTTTCTCTCCTGTGTGGATCCTCTGATGGATCACAAGGGGTGACTTCTGAGGAAATGATTTATCACACTCCAAGCATTTATAGAGTTTCTCTCCTATGTGGATCCTCTGATGGGAGACAAGGGTGTCTCTTCTTGAAAAACATTTCCCACACTCCAAGCACTTGTAAGGTTTCTCTCCTGTGTGGGTTCTCTGGTGCCCCCTAAGGCTTTGTGCAAAAATAAATGACATTCCACAGTCTAAACATTTATATGGCTTTTCTCCTGTGTGGACTCTTTTATGAGAAATAAGATGTGATGAAGTGGAAAAACATTTCCCACACTCTCCACATTCATATGGTCTCACTCCTGTGTGGATTCTCTGGTGTACATGAAGGTGTGATTTGTTGGTAAAATATTTTTCACACTCCACGCATTTGTAGGGTTTCTGCCCAGTGTGGATTTTTTCATGCTGCTTGAGGTGTTGTTTCTGGGAAAAGCATTTTCCACATTCCATGCATTTGTAGGGTTTCTCTCCCGTATGGATTCTCTGGTGGATTGCAAGATGTGATGGTACAAAAAAACTTTTCCCACACTCCGCACATTTATGAGGCCTCTCCCCAGTGTGCACAGTCTGATGGCTCAGAAGTTCACCTTTCTCATGAAAACATTTGCCACACTCTCTACATTCATAGGGTTTCTCTCCTGTGTGGATTCTCTGGTGTCGCATGAGACTTCCTTTTTTGGGGAAACATTTGCCACACTCCAGACACTTATGGGGCCTTTCTCCTGTGTGGGTTTTCTGATGGGTTGCAAGGCTGGAACGGGAAGTAAACTTTTTCCCACATTCAAAGCATTTATACCGCTTCTCCCCTGTGTGAACCAACCGATGGCTCCAAAGCTGTGCGTTTTGAGGAAAACATTTCCCGCACTCCCAGCACTCATAGGGCTTCTCTCCTGTGTGGAGTCTCTGATGGACCACAAGGCCTGACTTGTGAGCAAATGATTTCCCACACTCTGGGCATTCATAGGGTTTTTCTCCAGTGTGGGTTTGCTGATGGGTAACAAGTTTTGACCTAACAGAAAAGCATAACCCACACACACTGCATTTGTGGGGCTTCTCTCCTGTGTGGACTTTATGGTGTCCATGAAGCAGTAATCTCTTGGGGAACCCGATCCTACTCTTGCCATATTTGTGGGGTTTCTCTCCTGTATGGCCTCTTTCATGTTTCACAAAATCTAAGAGTCGGGAAAAACCTTCCCCACACTCCAAGCAGCGATATGGCTTATCTCCTCCTGCATGAACGTTCCGGTGGATCAGAACGATGGGCTGATGAGCAAGAACCTTCTTGAACTCCAAAGACATAGGGGTTTCCAAATGGCTCACAAGCTCTGAACTCTGACCAAAACATTCCCCGCTCTCAGAGCTTTCCTGGATCTTCTCCCCTGTGTGGATTCTCTGGTGTCTGGCAAGAGCCAATCCGAAGGCAAAGCATTGGCCACACTCTGGGCAAAAGTGTTTCCTCCTTGAGCTTCCTGTTGAGAGAGTGAAGAAAGCGGAATCAGGGTTTGAAGATGGCAAAGAAGTAGCTTCAGAATCCAGACTGAAATCATTGGAGCAGATGATGTGTGAGAGACGGAGGTCGTACCACGTCTCCCCCTCCCCCCGCCCACAACACCCACTGCATAAGGTATAACCAGTGGAAGCGCTTTTTAAAAATGAAGTAACAGAGAACATTTTTCTTGCCATTTCTTCGCAAAGGAGAAACTCTCAACGGACTCTGCATCCCGCCCAAACTGCCTCACCTGAGCTGGTGTCCAAAATGGCAGCCCCTGTTCCGTCTGAGATCTGATATTGTGGCTTCCTGGGCTCTTCCGCTTGCTCTGCGCTGGCGACGAGGCTCGTCTTGGAAAGCGGCAGTGCTATGCGGGAAAGAAGGAAGAAGAAGGAAGAAGAGAAAGAAGAAGTGAGGAAGCATTCGGCCTTATGGTCCAAACTATCCCCAATGACCGCTCATCTCAAACATTTCCGGAGAAGGATAACCCGTAACTATACAGTACCTTGGGTTAGGGGGCTGGGTGTTTGTGTGGCGTAAGGTGGTCCTTCGCTCTGTGCCAGAGGGAGGAGGGAGGACGGCTGAAGATGTCTGCAGGGTGGGGGGTGGGGACTGCACTGCCAGGGACCCCAGGGAAGGAACATGGTTGCGGCTTCCCGACTGTGGCTGCGATGCTGACGGGAGTCCCTCAAACCTAAAAACTTCCTGATACGGGACTGCATTCAAACGTCTTCTAAAGGTGATAGAGTTGTTTATTTCCTTGACATCTGGTGGGAGGGCGTTCCAAAGAGAGGGAGCCACAACTAAGAAGGCTGCCTTTGCCTGGTTCCCTGTAACTTTGCTTCTTGCAGTGAGGGAACCGGCAGAAGACCCTCGGAGGAGGTGGGCCCCAGTGTCCAGGCTCAACGATGGGGCTGGAGACGCTTCTTCAGGTATAGTGGGCCAAGGCGGTCTAGGGTTTGTTGTGGGGATTAATTGGGGGCGGGGAGAGACCCATGCGCAACCACACTGAGGTCCTTGGAGGGGGAAAAGGTGGGATCAAAATGCAAGGCATTTGGAATAAAGGCATTTGGGGTGGGGACTGCACTGCCAGGACCCCAGGGAGAGGACTTGGTTGGCGCTTCCGGACTTCTGCTGTTACGCTGGTGGGAGTCCCTCACATGCCATTTTGCATAGCTAGAGTGTAGCGCAGTGGTTAAAGTGCCCGGCTAGGATGAAGGGAGGGTGATACACAGGGCAGGTGCCACTACAAAGAAGGCCCTCTGCCTGGTTCCTTATCGCTTCACTTCTCACGTTGAGGGAACCGGCAGAAGCCCCTCAGAGCTGGACCTCAGTGTCCTGGCTAAATGATGGGGTGTAGATGCTCCTTAGGTATATGGGGCCCAGGCCGTTCTGGGCTTGTTGTGGGGATTAAATGAGGGGGAGACCCAGGAGCACCTTGGAGGGGGAAAAGCTGGGATCAAAATGCAAGGCATTTGGAATAAAGTACATTTGCATCTCTCGTGCAACAAATCTGCTCCCCACCTATCCCTCCACCCCAAAAGAAGAGTGACAAGAAAATGTCCCGTAAGGACTGCTTCCGACTCAAGGAAGGAGGCTCCTTACCCAGAGAGGCCATGTTCCTCTCATTCTCCAGCATGGCCTCCCTTGCTCTTCGGCCAACGTCCAGCAGGGAGGGCCCTTCCTCAAAGCTTTGTGGTCTCTGTAATGACAAAATGCCCTCAGCAAGAACTGCAGCACCTCAATAACACCTTTGGTGGCAAGAGCAGAGTGGGAATCTCGGTCTTCCCCATGGATCCTTCCAACTTCATTCTTTGTTTGTTTTTATTAAAGATTTTGTTGGGTTACCAAAAAAGTGCATACATCGTCTCCGTTTTCAAATCATAAAAGTCCTTTCTTCCAATCCTTTATAATCAATGTGAGATTTTAATGCTCTGTACCGGAGCTTTCCAAACTGTGTGTGGCGACACATTAGTGTGTCGGCTGCAGTGTGTAGGTGTGTCGTTTAAACACGCCTCATGTTACTCCCAGGGCTGGAAAAGGGTTAGCTTAACGTCTGGTTTGCTAGGGAAACTGAATTACTGCATCGCAAAACAATTCAAAACTGATTTACTGCATTGCAAAATTATGCATGTCTAAAAAGTGTGTCACCAACATGAAAAGTTTGGAAAGCTCTGCTGCATGCAGTATAATGTTGAGGGTGGGGAGAAGGGGGGCAAGTAGACTTTCATTATTTTACATATTGGAAGTGCAAGGTTTTTGTTTCAGCATCACGTGGGTAGGTTATTTCTCTATTCATATATTAGTTTTCATTGGCACTGACAAACCTGAGATAAAAAATTGTGGGTTTTTTTACATATTTGTAAAAAAATAAATCTCAAAAACATTGGGGTTTGTTTAAAAAAAGGTCAGCTTTCAGGGAGTTGTGTTTTTTACTTTTTGTAAACCTAACCTATGGCTGTTTCCTGGGGTTGACCGCAGTGAGGTTTTTGGGGTCAGTTTAGCCATCTCAATTTGTTCTTCCCCATAGATGGCTGCAACTTGATTCTGTTCACGGGAAATGATGGTGACTGAGCCCAGGAAGCTCTGCCTTGAAGGGACGGATCCTGCTCTTCAGCTATGGCCGTTCTCGTCTTGGTGTCACGAGTTTAAGGCAGCTGCATGGGTTGCAAGAGATGGTTGAAGAGGACCCAGAGTTTGAGAACAAAATGAGAAACTGAGATTCCTGAAGAATGAAAATATTTTTAAAACTAATAACATCATGGTTATGTTCATGTACGCAGGATTTGGAGTATAGTAGCAGATGAGAATTTGTAGTTTAAGAAATTATAGTTCATAATAATAAAAAAGGTACAGGACCCTGAACAGTTAAGTCCAGAATGGATATAATATAAGTAACATTGCAGCTTTGTAAAGGAATAAAAAAACACCATGGCAGGGTGGATGGGAAGTCAACGGACATGAGAAATTAGTTACGCTTGTATTTTAAAGGAATTTGTATGAGGTGTAGAGTTCTGTGCTGAGACCTGGGAGTTCGGGGTTCGAATCCCCACCTGACCATGAAGCCCACTGGGTGATCTTGGGCCGGTCACTGTCTCTCAGCCTGGCCTCCCTCATAGGGTTGTTGTGGGGAAGAAATGGAGAGATGGGGAACATGCAAACTACCTTGAGTTTTTCACAGGATCGGTGGGGTATGAATGCAAGGAAGTAAAATACACACAACCCATGGGATACATTGCAGCCACACAGAAACCAGAGGTCTGTTTACATGCACACACCCCTCCAGCCAAGCAGGTCAGGGGAATAATCAATGGCATATTGTAGCCAGGCTAAAGCACCCGACTTAGAGCAGGGTTGAAGCACCCTAGAGAGATGGGGCTGGCATGGGGGGGGAATGAGGAGTCCAGCTAGACCCCCGCTTGGCCCCAGGATCTGAGATTTCCACACACCCACACACCATCCCCAGGATATAAAGGACATTTGGGAACACTTTAAAATATTCAGGGGGGTACTCCAATTGCAAACTCTTTTCTTTCTTAAAAAGGGGATTATAATGTTATCTGATTTTTCTTAATGTCCAGATTTTTTAAATTAAAAATATGCACAATCTACCACCAAGCTTTCATTTAATTTCATTTTTTGTCAGTTATTTTTATAGGCTTTATACAAATTAATACCATTTGGCACTCCATTCTTGGCGCATATTTATCATCTACTATTACTACGTTTCATATTCATATTTATCTCAGGTTACCATTGCCTTTTACATCATTTTACATTTTTTCATTTCATTTCAAAGCTTTCAAAGAAGAATAAACAGGTGAAAGTGATCCCTTCTTCTGCTCTCGAGAATCCCCCCTTCCTCCTCTTTCACCCCGATGCAACGTGCAAACTTACCTGTGCAATGGGGAAAGCCCAAATGGCTCATCTTTCCCGCCGCCCTTTCCTGCCCCGCCCCCCTCACCGGCATTCACGTGTTGCAGGGTTCAGACGGTGCCCTCTCACCCGTGTAGAGCTGCTTCCGAAGGGCCCCTCTGCCAGCAATGACTCCTTCCTGCTCCCACCTTCAGCCTCCCCTGCAAAACCTCTTTGCACCCCAGAGATCGAGATGGCCGGACGCCTCCTGCAAAAGACCCACACAAATGGGGGCTGGCCAGAGGAAACAGGGACCTCTTCAGATGTCCTGCCCTTTCGCTTCTCCCCTTTTCCCAGATGCAAAGGATTCTGGGATTTGTAGTCTGTTCCCCCTGTGAGGGGGGGGGAATAGTGCCTTGGGGGGGCTCTGGGGAAGGGTGCTCATTTATTTTTATTTTCCCTTTCTATTGACTCCCCTCCTGGCACACCTCTCTGTACCGCCTAACATGTCGCAGTGGTGCCCAGCAAAAAGAATGAGAAGAGGAAACCAACTTGCATGTCAACTTGGTTGTATTCTAGACTTGGAAGGGACCCCGAGGGTCATCCAGTCCAACCCCGGCAACGCAGCACTCTTTTGCCTCACGTGGGACTCGAACCCGTGACCCTAAGATGAAGAGTCCCCATCTAAACCAAAAGTACTGATCAGGGAGCGACCTGTGGCTGCTGGCGGCCTCTCAAGCTGGCCCACCTCACAGGGTTGTTGTGATGGAAGCGGAGAGCAGCAGAGGCCGCCCTGAGCCCCTTGGGGAAAAGGCGGGAGAGGAGAAATGCAGCTGGGCTGGTGCAGGGGAGTCCTGCCTTCCAGCTAAGGCTCACCCAACACACTTCCAGGAGCGGGGACAGAAATAAGAGGATTTTGGCCTCTGCAATCCCCTCTCAGTTTGCAGGAGGCGAAAGAGGGAGATGCTGGGCAGCCTCACTCACTTCCAGTGTAAAACTGCCTTAAGCCCCATCGAGGTTGTCAGGAGGAGAATTTGGCCCTTTTCAAAACCGAGGAGATCTTATTCGTTTGTTTCCTGAAAGTTGTCCTCCACTGGACCATTCAAGAAACTAACCTCAAAGCAGAATGGTAAAAATATCAGTAAAAGGAACACTATCAGCAAAATGGAAAATGTACATTTAATTTATGATGCTTTGAAATTCAAACTTCAACGTACTTAGTATGTTAGTAGCCTTACTCTTTAGTTTTTTCTTCCCTTCCTTTCATTTTTTGTTTTGTTCTTCTTACTTATCTTGTGTTACCGGAAAAACCGAGGGCTCCCTTGGACAAAATCAAGACACCAAGCAGAGCAACTTTGAAGCAAATCAGCAGCCTGTAGGCTTGGTCTTTATTGAAAAGACTGTCGCGACAGGACTCCCACCTGCCACAAGGTGGAACAAGATGGAAGCGCTGAACAAAAGAAGACCCCAACTTTTATCAGCTCCTAATCCCCTAGGTTACACTCCTAGAAAAACATAATATTTACATCATGACTACATTATAAATAGGAGGGGTCGAGGAGGGGCTGCGCAGGTAATCTGAGTACCATGACACCTGGCCAGAGCCCCCTTTCTTCCCCCACATGAGTCATTCACAGGAGACAAAGGGTAAGGCGCAGTTTCCTGCCCCCTGAGGGGAATCCAGTCACGGTCCTTTTGTCAGAGTCTGTGCGGAATACACTAACGTATGCAGTTTGTTGTGTCCTTGATAGTCTTTCGTCTCAGCCCATCAAGATGACTATCAAGGTTGTCATGCCAACTGGGAAGGGTCGCAGAGTACGTGCCTGCTCGGTCAAGGGATTATGGCTGACTAGTATCAGGCCACCCCCCTTTGATAGCCCTTGTAATATGAAGCAAAATAAAAGTGGTCCGGTGAAAATCCGATGTACGGTTGATTTTTGGTGAATTTATGAAGAATACTGTCCTTGAAGTTCAAAGCACTTTCGCCTTTCCGGAAGCGGCTTGCAACATTTTGATTAAATCAGTCACGGTCAATTGAACTCTGTATTGAGAGCTGTCAAAGACGGAGAAAGCGAGCGCCCGCTGCCTGCAGTACCTGCGTGGCCGCCGCAAGGGGCGCTGTTCGGTAACGCTGATTGGCTGAAGCGGCAGCCGATTGACCTAGAGTTCAGGCGGCCGGTCTACTCAGAATAAAGATAGGGCGAGGTGGAATGTTAAGGGAGAATTCAAGAAAATAAGGGGTTCTAGCGCTTCCTTATTTACGGAAGGCTTTCTTTTCTTCTTTTAGGGGATGCCCCTCTAGAAGGGGCATCTCCAGGCCGGGGAAGGTGGGAGGTGCGTGTGTAATGAACGGGGGGGGGGGGTGTCTCCTGCTAAACTCGCGTAAAGTGAGATTGCATCAAGCTGAATTCACTGAGAGTGTTTTTCTGACTTGGAGTTTTTTGTATGCACTACTTTGATTATCAATAAATGAAAAAAAAATTGAGGGGGGAGGAAGTAGGATTTTTCACATTCCAAGGATTTTTGGGAGGCTTTTTGTCTTCCATGATAAAAAAATGTTATGTTTCAGAGGGAACGAGTGAAGGGAATATTTTGCTCATGGCTTAAAACATTTTTGAATTCTCCACCTCAATGTACTCTTTGGTGGCGAAGAAGGAACAGGAAGAAGTTTTTATTAATTTAAGCAAAGAGAAGGAAAAGAAGCAGTCTTAACTTTTTTAAAAAAATAATCTTTACTGAATGTTGAAAAAGTACAAAATGATACATGCACTAAACATGGTGAGAAGTAAATAAGAGAGAGAGAAAAAGAAACAGAAACTGTGTAAGAGGGGGAAATAAAGGGGGGGGAGGTGGAAAAACCCAAACTATATTTTACAAGGTTGCTATTGTACTTCACCAGACCTTAACCTATTACAATATTTGTAAAAACGGATCCAAAGTGTCATTGAACTTGTCCATGGCAAGTCTGCATTTATATGCAAGTTGTTTATATGTTGCGAGTTTGTATAACTTTCCAATCCGATCGTAGAAGGGAGCCGCATTTTTATTTTTCCAGTTCATCAGTATCAGTCCTTTTGCTGCGGTCAGGGCACGGAGAGTCCACTTGTATAGTCCTTTTGTAAGGTTCCATGTGCTGGGTGTATAATTCAAGAGGATATTTTGCTCAGTAAATATAAGGTTGTTCCGTACAGTTGACAGTTTCAGTTATAGGACAATGAAAAAACATACGTTTTAGAGAAGCATTATCCCAAGTGCATCTCCAACAGTTAGATACCTGAGACAGCCCTTTTTAAAACAAAGGTAATGGGGTCCAGTATATTCTAAATATTATTCTAGCAGTCTAACATCTATGTTCCATACTCAGTAATGAGGGACACTTAAAATACAAGATCAAAAGGATATTATGGAGATAACTGCAATAGCAAAGTTCGTGGTTCATCTCATTTGCAGCAGAGACCCCGGGAGCAGGAGATCCTTCCCTTCCCTCAACAGGGCCAACGTTGATGCTCACCAGTAGAACTCGAACGAGGGACTCAGAGCTGCTGTCGCAGAGCCCTTAATATACAGGCTTCCAAGCATGATCTAATAGCAGGAAGGCTCGTTAAGTTCTGTTGCCATTCTCCCTTATCTCCTCCGTTGGCACAGAGCAAAGTTACTCCCTCTGTTCACAGCGGTGGGCCAAAATCAATGTCTAATTTCCAGTTCCATGGCAGGGTCAAGACAGGCCTGTCTGCTAGTTGACTCCTTATCAGTCCAGCTGTCTAGACCTCTGGTTGATGCCAAGTCCTCATCGTACAATTAGATCTATGGAAAAGTCCTCATTATATGTACAGATAAATATATAAGGATTTAAAGCTACCATTACATTGAGATCAGGAGACACCGCTTTCTGAAATTATCTGGCATTACACATACTCAAAGCGTTGGTGTGGTTTCTCTCCTGTGTGGACTCCCTGATGCAGCACCTGCCTGCGTCTTCCAGGCCAAACATTTCCCACGCTCGAAACATTAATGGGTTTCCCTTTATTGTGGATTCTCTGGTGCCTTTGAAGGTCCGAATGAGGAGCAAATCTTTTCCCACACTCCAATGTTGATAAAAGTCACCAATGTTGATAAAAGATTCATTTCTTTACAAAGCATATTCCACACTCCTAATGTCTGTCCGTTCTCCTTTTGGGATGGACACTCTGGTGTGCCACGAGGGCTGACCACTGATCAAAATATTCCCCACACTCCCAACATTTATATGCTCTTTATTCCACATGGAGTCTTTGAAGGTTTCCACCTTCAACATTTCCCACACTCTACACATTGGGAAGCTCTCCTCCTGTGTGGACTTTCTGGTGTCTGTGAAGATGTTGTGACTGATAAAAACATTTCCCACACTCCAAGCACCTGTAAGGTTTCTCTCCTGTGTGGATCCTCTGGTGAATCACAAGGTATGACTTCTGATGAAATGATTTCTCACACTCCAAGCATTTATAGGGTTTCTCTCCTGTGTGGATCCTCTGATGGATCACAAGGGGTGACTTCTGAGGAAATGATTTATCACACTCCAAGCATTTATAGAGTTTCTCTCCTATGTGGATCCTCTGATGGGAGACAAGGGTGTCTCTTCTTGAAAAACATTTCCCACACTCCAAGCACTTGTAAGGTTTCTCTCCTGTGTGGGTTCTCTGGTGCCCCCTAAGACTATGTGATAAAGTAAATGACATTCCACAGTCTAAACATTTATATGGCTTTTCTCCTGTGTGGACTCTTTTATGAGAAATAAGATGTGATGAAGTGGAAAAACATTTCCCACACTCTCCACATTCATATGGTCTCACTCCTGTGTGGATTCTCTGGTGTACATGAAGGTGTGATTTGTTGGTAAAATATTTTTCACACTCCACGCATTTGTAGGGTTTCTGCCCAGTGTGGATTTTTTCATGCTGCTTGAGGTGTTGTTTCTGGGAAAAGCATTTTCCACATTCCATGCATTTGTAGGGTTTCTCTCCCGTATGGATTCTCTGGTGGATTGCAAGATGTGATGGTACAAAAAAACTTTTCCCACACTCCGCACATTTATGAGGCCTCTCCCCAGTGTGCACAGTCTGATGGCTCAGAAGTTCACCTTTCTCATGAAAACATTTGCCACACTCTCTACATTCATAGGGTTTCTCTCCTGTGTGGATTCTCTGGTGTCGCCTGAGACTTCCTTTTGTGGGGAAACATTTGCCACACTCCAGACACTTATGGGGCCTTTCTCCTGTGTGGGTTTTCTGATGGGTTACAAGGCTGGAACGGGAAGTAAACTTTTTCCCACATTCAAAGCATTTATACCGTTTTTCCCCTGTGTGAACCAACCGATGGCTCCAAAGCTGTGCGTTTTGAGGAAAACATTTCCCGCACTCCCAGCACTCATAGGGCTTCTCTCCTGTGTGGAGTCTCTGATGGACCACAAGGTCTGACTTGTGAGCAAATGATTTTCCACACTCTGGGCATTCATAGGGTTTTTCTCCAGTGTGGGTTCGCTGATGGGTAACAAGTTTTGACCTAACAGAAAAGCATAACCCACACACACTGCATTTGTGGGGCTTCTCTCCTGTGTGGATTTTATGGTGTCCATGAAGCTGTGATCTCTTGGGGAACCCGATCCTACTCCTGCCGTGTTTGTGGGGTTTCTCTCCCGTGTGGCCTCTTTCATGTTTCACAAAATCTGAGAGTTGGGAAAAACCTTCCCCACACTCCAAGCAGCGATATGGCTTATCTCCTCCTGCATGGACGTTCCGGTGGATCAGAACGATGGGCTGATGAGCAAGAACCTTCCTGAACTCCAAAGACATAGGGGTTTCCAAATGGCTCACAAGCTCTGAACTCTGACCAAAACATTCCCCGCTCTCAGCGCTTTCCTGGATCTTCTCCCCTGTGTGGATTCTCTGGTGTCTGGCAAGAGCCAATCCGAAGGCAAAGCATTGGCCACACTCTGGGCAAAAGTGTTTCCTCCTCAAGTTTCCTGCTGAGAGAGTAAAGAAAGCGGAATCAGGGTTTGAAGATGGCAGAGAAGTAGCTTCAGAATCCAGACTGAAATCATTGGAGCAGATGATGCGTGAGAGACGGAGGTCGTACCACGTCTCCCCCTCCCCCCCTCCCCCCGCCCACAACACCCACTGCATAAGGTATAACCAGTGGAAGCGCTTTTTAAAAATGAAGTAACAGAGAACATTTTTCTTGCCATTTCTTCGCAAAGGAGAAACTCTCAACGGACTCTGCATCCCGCCCAAACTGCCTCACCTGAGCTGGTGTCCAAAATGGCAGCCCCTGTTCCGTCTGAGATCTAATATTGTGGCTTCCTGGGCTCTTCCGCTTGCTCTGCGCTGGCGACGAGGCTCGTCTTGGAAAGCGGCAGTGCTATGCGGGAAAGAAGGAAGAAGAAGGAAGAAGAAGGAAGAAGAGAAAGAAGAAGTGAAGAAGAAGGCATTCGGCCTTATGGTCCAAACTATCCCCAATGACCGCTCATCTCAAACATTTCCGGAGAAGGATAACCCGTAACTATACAGTACCTTGGGTTAGGGGGCTGGGTGTTTGTGTGGCGTAAGGTGGTCCTTCGCTCTGTGCCAGAGGGAGGAGGGAGGACGGCTGAAGATGTCTGCAGGGTGGGGGGTGGGGACTGCACTGCCAGGGACCCCAGGGAAGGAACATGGTTGCGGCTTCCCGACTGTGGCTGCGATGCTGACGGGAGTCCCTCAAACCTAAAAACTTCCTGATACGGGACTGCATTCAAACGTCTTCTAAAGGTGATAGAGTTGTTTATTTCCTTGACATCTGGTGGGAGGGCGTTCCAAAGAGAGGGAGCCACAACTAAGAAGGCTGCCTTTGCCTGGTTCCCTGTAACTTTGCTTCTTGCAGTGAGGGAACCAGCAGAAGACCCTCGGAGGAGGTGGCCCCAGTGTCCAGGCTCAACGATGGGGCTGGAGACACTTCTTCAGGTATAGTGGGCCAAGGCGGTCTAGGGTTTGTTGTGGGGATTAATTGGGGGCGGGGAGAGACCCATGCGCAACCACACTGAGGTCCTTGGAGGGGGAAAAGGTGGGATCAAAATGCAAGGCATTTGGAATAAAGGCATTTGGGGTGGGGACTGCACTGCCAGGACCCCAGGGAGAGGACTTGGTTGGCGCTTCCGGACTTCTGCTGTTACGCTGGTGGGAGTCCCTCACATGCCATTTTGCATAGCTAGAGTGTAGCGCAGTGGTTAAAGTGCCCGGCTAGGATGAAGGGAGGGTGATACACAGGGCAGGTGCCACTACAAAGAAGGCCCTCTGCCTGGTTCCTTATCGCTTCACTTCTCACGTTGAGGGAACCGGCAGAAGCCCCTCAGAGCTGGACCTCAGTGTCCTGGCTAAATGATGGGGTGTAGATGCTCCTTAGGTATATGGGGCCCAGGCCGTTCTGGGCTTGTTGTGGGGATTAAATGAGGGGGAGACCCAGGAGCACCTTGGAGGGGGAAAAGCTGGGATCAAAATGCAAGGCATTTGGAATAAAGTACATTTGCATCTCTCGTGCAACAAATCTGCTCCCCACCTATCCCTCCACCCCAAAAGAAGAGTGACAAGAAAATGTCCCGTAAGGACTGCTTCCGACTCAAGGAAGGAGGCTCCTTACCCAGAGAGGCCATGTTCCTCTCATTCTCCAGCATGGCCTCCCTTGCTCTTCGGCCAACGTCCAGCAGGGAGGGCCCTTCCTCAAAGCTTTGTGGTCTCTGTAATGACAAAATGCCCTCAGCAAGAACTGCAGCACCTCAATAACACCTTTGGTGGCAAGAGCAGAGTGGGAATCTCGGTCTTCCCCATGGATCCTTCCAACTTCATTCTTTGTTTGTTTTTATTAAAGATTTTGTTGGGTTACCAAAAAAGTGCATACATCGTCTCCGTTTTCAAATCATAAAAGTCCTTTCTTCCAATCCTTTATAATCAATGTGAGATTTTAATGCTCTGTACCGGAGCTTTCCAAACTGTGTGTGGCGACACATTAGTGTGTCGGCTGCAGTGTGTAGGTGTGTCGTTTAAACACGCCTCATGTTACTCCCAGGGCTGGAAAAGGGTTAGCTTAACGTCTGGTTTGCTAGGGAAACTGAATTACTGCATCGCAAAACAATTCAAAACTGATTTACTGCATTGCAAAATTATGCATGTCTAAAAAGTGTGTCACCAACATGAAAAGTTTGGAAAGCTCTGCTGCATGCAGTATAATGTTGAGGGTGGGGAGAAGGGGGGCAAGTAGACTTTCATTATTTTACATATTGGAAGTGCAAGGTTTTTGTTTCAGCATCACGTGGGTAGGTTATTTCTCTATTCATATATTAGTTTTCATTGGCACTGACAAACCTGAGATAAAAAATTGTGGGTTTTTTTACATATTTGTAAAAAAATAAATCTCAAAAACATTGGGGTTTGTTTAAAAAAAGGTCAGCTTTCAGGGAGTTGTGTTTTTTACTTTTTGTAAACCTAACCTATGGCTGTTTCCTGGGGTTGACCGCAGTGAGGTTTTTGGGGTCAGTTTAGCCATCTCAATTTGTTCTTCCCCATAGATGGCTGCAACTTGATTCTGTTCACGGGAAATGATGGTGACTGAGCCCAGGAAGCTCTGCCTTGAAGGGACGGATCCTGCTCTTCAGCTATGGCCGTTCTCGTCTTGGTGTCACGAGTTTAAGGCAGCTGCATGGGTTGCAAGAGATGGTTGAAGAGGACCCAGAGTTTGAGAACAAAATGAGAAACTGAGATTCCTGAAGAATGAAAATATTTTTAAAACTAATAACATCATGGTTATGTTCATGTACGCAGGATTTGGAGTATAGTAGCAGATGAGAATTTGTAGTTTAAGAAATTATAGTTCATAATAATAAAAAAGGTACAGGACCCTGAACAGTTAAGTCCAGAATGGATATAATATAAGTAACATTGCAGCTTTGTAAAGGAATAAAAAAACAACACCATGGCAGGGTGGATGGGAAGTCAACGGACATGAGAAATTAGTTACGCTTGTATTTTAAAGGAATTTGTATGAGTGTAGAGTTCTGTGCTGAGACCTGGGAGTTCGGGGTTCGAATCCCCACCTGACCATGAAGCCCACTGGGTGATCTTGGGCCGGTCACTGTCTCTCAGCCTGGCCTCCCTCATAGGGTTGTTGTGGGGAAGAAATGGAGAGATGGGGAACATGCAAACTACCTTGAGTTTTTCACAGGATCGGTGGGGTATGAATGCAAGGAAGTAAAATACACACAACCCATGGATACATTGCAGCCACACAGAAACCAGAGGTCTGTTTACATGCACACACCCCTCCAGCCAAGCAGGTCAGGGGAATAATCAATGGCATATTGTAGCCAGGCTAAAGCACCCGACTTAGAGCAGGGTTGAAGCACCCTAGAGAGATGGGCTGGCATGGGGGGGGAATGAGGAGTCCAGCTAGACCCCCGCTTGGCCCAGGATCTGAGATTTCCACACACCCACACACCATCCCCAGGATATAAAGGACATTTGGGAACACTTTAAAATATTCAGGGGGGTACTCCAATTGCAAACTCTTTTCTTTCTTAAAAAGGGGATTATAATGTTATCTGATTTTTCTTAATGTCCAGATTTTTTAAATTAAAAATATGCACAATCTACCACCAAGCTTTCATTTAATTTCATTTTTTGTCAGTTATTTTTATAGGCCTTTATACAAATTAATACCATTTGGCACTCCATTCTTGGCGCATATTTATCATCTACTATTACTACGTTTCATATTCATATTTATCTCAGGTTACCATTGCCTTTTACATCATTTTACATTTTTTCATTTCATTTCAAAGCTTTCAAAGAAGAATAAACAGGTGAAAGTGATCCCTTCTTCTGCTCTCGAGAATCCCCCCTTCCTCCTCTTTCACCCCGATGCAACGTGCAAACTTACCTGTGCAATGGGGAAAGCCCAAATGGCTCATCTTTCCCGCCGCCCTTTCCTGCCCCGCCCCCCTCACCGGCATTCACGTGTTGCAGGGTTCAGACGGTGCCCTCTCACCCGTGTAGAGCTGCTTCCGAAGGGCCCCTCTGCCAGCAATGACTCCTTCCTGCTCCCACCTTCAGCCTCCCCTGCAAAACCTCTTTGCACCCCAGAGATCGAGATGGCCGGACGCCTCCTGCAAAAGACCCACACAAATGGGGGCTGGCCAGAGGAAACAGGGACCTCTTCAGATGTCCTGCCCTTTCGCTTCTCCCCTTTTCCCAGATGCAAAGGATTCTGGGATTTGTAGTCTGTTCCCCCTGTGAGGGGGGGGGAATAGTGCCTTGGGGGGGCTCTGGGGAAGGGTGCTCATTTATTTTTATTTTCCCTTTCTATTGACTCCCCTCCTGGCACACCTCTCTGTACCGCCTAACATGTCGCAGTGGTGCCCAGCAAAAAGAATGAGAAGAGGAAACCAACTTGCATGTCAACTTGGTTGTATTCTAGACTTGGAAGGGACCCCGAGGGTCATCCAGTCCAACCCCGGCAACGCAGCACTCTTTTGCCTCACGTGGGACTCGAACCCGTGACCCTAAGATGAAGAGTCCCCATCTAAACCAAAAGTACTGATCAGGGAGCGACCTGTGGCTGCTGGCGGCCTCTCAAGCTGGCCCACCTCACAGGGTTGTTGTGATGGAAGCGGAGAGCAGCAGAGGCCGCCCTGAGCCCCTTGGGGAAAAGGCGGGAGAGGAGAAATGCAGCTGGGCTGGTGCAGGGGAGTCCTGCCTTCCAGCTAAGGCTCACCCAACACACTTCCAGGAGCGGGGACAGAAATAAGAGGATTTTGGCCTCTGCAATCCCCTCTCAGTTTGCAGGAGGCGAAAGAGGGAGATGCTGGGCAGCCTCACTCACTTCCAGTGTAAAACTGCCTTAAGCCCCATCGAGGTTGTCAGGAGGAGAATTTGGCCCTTTTCAAAACCGAGGAGATCTTATTCGTTTGTTTCCTGAAAGTTGTCCTCCACTGGACCATTCAAGAAACTAACCTCAAAGCAGAATGGTAAAAATATCAGTAAAAGGAACACTATCAGCAAAATGGAAAATGTACATTTAATTTATGATGCTTTGAAATTCAAACTTCAACGTACTTAGTATGTTAGTAGCCTTACTCTTTAGTTTTTTCTTCCCTTCCTTTCATTTTTTGTTTTGTTCTTCTTACTTATCTTGTGTTACCGGAAAAACCGAGGGCTCCCTTGGACAAAATCAAGACACCAAGCAGAGCAACTTTGAAGCAAATCAGCAGCCTGTAGGCTTGGTCTTTATTGAAAAGACTGTCGCGACAGGACTCCCACCTGCCACAAGGTGGAACAAGATGGAAGCGCTGAACAAAAGAAGACCCCAACTTTTATCAGCTCCTAATCCCCTAGGTTACACTCCTAGAAAAACATAATATTTACATCATGACTACATTATAAATAGGAGGGGTCGAGGAGGGGCTGCGCAGGTAATCTGAGTACCATGACACCTGGCCAGAGCCCCCTTTCTTCCCCCACATGAGTCATTCACAGGAGACAAAGGGTAAGGCGCAGTTTCCTGCCCCCTGAGGGGAATCCAGTCACGGTCCTTTTGTCAGAGTCTGTGCGGAATACACTAACGTATGCAGTTTGTTGTGTCCTTGATAGTCTTTCGTCTCAGCCCATCAAGATGACTATCAAGGTTGTCATGCCAACTGGGAAGGGTCGCAGAGTACGTGCCTGCTCGGTCAAGGGATTATGGCTGACTAGTATCAGGCCACCCCCCTTTGATAGCCCTTGTAATATGAAGCAAAATAAAAGTGGTCCGGTGAAAATCCGATGTACGGTTGATTTTTGGTGAATTTATGAAGAATACTGTCCTTGAAGTTCAAAGCACTTTCGCCTTTCCGGAAGCGGCTTGCAACATTTTGATTAAATCAGTCACGGTCAATTGAACTCTGTATTGAGAGCTGTCAAAGACGGAGAAAGCGAGCGCCCGCTGCCTGCAGTACCTGCGTGGCCGCCGCAAGGGGCACTGTTCGGTAACGCTGATTGGCTGAAGCGGCAGCCGATTGACCTAGAGTTCAGGCGGCCGGTCTACTCAGAATAAAGATAGGGCGAGGTGGAATGTTAAGGGAGAATTCAAGAAAATAAGGGGTTCTAGCGCTTCCTTATTTACGGAAGGCTTTCTTTTCTTCTTTTAGGGGATGCCCCTCTAGAAGGGGCATCTCCAGGCCGGGGAAGGTGGGAGGTGCGTGTGTAATGAACGGGGGGGGGGGTGTCTCCTGCTAAACTCGCGTAAAGTGAGATTGCATCAAGCTGAATTCACTGAGAGTGTTTTTCTGACTTGGAGTTTTTTGTATGCACTACTTTGATTATCAATAAATGAAAAAAAAATTGAGGGGGGAGGAAGTAGGATTTTTCACATTCCAAGGATTTTTGGGAGGCTTTTTGTCTTCCATGATAAAAAAATGTTATGTTTCAGAGGGAACGAGTGAAGGGAATATTTTGCTCATGGCTTAAAACATTTTTGAATTCTCCACCTCAATGTACTCTTTGGTGGCGAAGAAGGAACAGGAAGAAGTTTTTATTAATTTAAGCAAAGAGAAGGAAAAGAAGCAGTCTTAACTTTTTTAAAAAAATAATCTTTACTGAATGTTGAAAAAGTACAAAATGATACATGCACTAAACATGGTGAGAAGTAAATAAGAGAGAGAGAAAAAGAAACAGAAACTGTGTAAGAGGGGGAAATAAAGGGGGGGGAGGTGGAAAAACCCAAACTATATTTTACAAGGTTGCTATTGTACTTCACCAGACCTTAACCTATTACAATATTTGTAAAAACGGATCCAAAGTGTCATTGAACTTGTCCATGGCAAGTCTGCATTTATATGCAAGTTGTTTATATGTTGCGAGTTTGTATAACTTTCCAATCCGATCGTAGAAGGGAGCCGCATTTTTATTTTTCCAGTTCATCAGTATCAGTCCTTTTGCTGCGGTCAGGGCACGGAGAGTCCACTTGTATAGTCCTTTTGTAAGGTTCCATGTGCTGGGTGTATAATTCAAGAGGATATTTTGCTCAGTAAATATAAGGTTGTTCCGTACAGTTGACAGTTTCAGTTATAGGACAATGAAAAAACATACGTTTTAGAGAAGCATTATCCCAAGTGCATCTCCAACAGTTAGATACCTGAGACAGCCCTTTTTAAAACAAAGGTAATGGGGTCCAGTATATTCTAAATATTATTCTAGCAGTCTAACATCTATGTTCCATACTCAGTAATGAGGGACACTTAAAATACAAGATCAAAAGGATATTATGGAGATAACTGCAATAGCAAAGTTCGTGGTTCATCTCATTTGCAGCAGAGACCCCGGGAGCAGGAGATCCTTCCCTTCCCTCAACAGGGCCAACGTTGATGCTCACCAGTAGAACTCGAACGAGGGACTCAGAGCTGCTGTCGCAGAGCCCTTAATATACAGGCTTCCAAGCATGATCTAATAGCAGGAAGGCTCGTTAAGTTCTGTTGCCATTCTCCCTTATCTCCTCCGTTGGCACAGAGCAAAGTTACTCCCTCTGTTCACAGCGGTGGGCCAAAATCAATGTCTAATTTCCAGTTCCATGGCAGGGTCAAGACAGGCCTGTCTGCTAGTTGACTCCTTATCAGTCCAGCTGTCTAGACCTCTGGTTGATGCCAAGTCCTCATCGTACAATTAGATCTATGGAAAAGTCCTCATTATATGTACAGATAAATATATAAGGATTTAAAGCTACCATTACATTGAGATCAGGAGACACCGCTTTCTGAAATTATCTGGCATTACACATACTCAAAGCGTTGGTGTGGTTTCTCTCCTGTGTGGACTCCCTGATGCAGCACCTGCCTGCGTCTTCCAGGCCAAACATTTCCCACGCTCGAAACATTAATGGGTTTCCCTTTATTGTGGATTCTCTGGTGCCTTTGAAGGTCCGAATGAGGAGCAAATCTTTTCCCACACTCCAATGTTGATAAAAGTCACCAATGTTGATAAAAGATTCATTTCTTTACAAAGCATATTCCACACTCCTAATGTCTGTCCGTTCTCCTTTTGGGATGGACACTCTGGTGTGCCACGAGGGCTGACCACTGATCAAAATATTCCCCACACTCCCAACATTTATATGCTCTTTATTCCACATGGAGTCTTTGAAGGTTTCCACCTTCAACATTTCCCACACTCTACACATTGGGAAGCTCTCCTCCTGTGTGGACTTTCTGGTGTCTGTGAAGATGTTGTGACTGATAAAAACATTTCCCACACTCCAAGCACCTGTAAGGTTTCTCTCCTGTGTGGATCCTCTGGTGAATCACAAGGTATGACTTCTGATGAAATGATTTCTCACACTCCAAGCATTTATAGGGTTTCTCTCCTGTGTGGATCCTCTGATGGATCACAAGGGGTGACTTCTGAGGAAATGATTTATCACACTCCAAGCATTTATAGAGTTTCTCTCCTATGTGGATCCTCTGATGGGAGACAAGGGTGTCTCTTCTTGAAAAACATTTCCCACACTCCAAGCACTTGTAAGGTTTCTCTCCTGTGTGGGTTCTCTGGTGCCCCCTAAGACTATGTGATAAAGTAAATGACATTCCACAGTCTAAACATTTATATGGCTTTTCTCCTGTGTGGACTCTTTTATGAGAAATAAGATGTGATGAAGTGGAAAAACATTTCCCACACTCTCCACATTCATATGGTCTCACTCCTGTGTGGATTCTCTGGTGTACATGAAGGTGTGATTTGTTGGTAAAATATTTTTCACACTCCACGCATTTGTAGGGTTTCTGCCCAGTGTGGATTTTTTCATGCTGCTTGAGGTGTTGTTTCTGGGAAAAGCATTTTCCACATTCCATGCATTTGTAGGGTTTCTCTCCCGTATGGATTCTCTGGTGGATTGCAAGATGTGATGGTACAAAAAAACTTTTCCCACACTCCGCACATTTATGAGGCCTCTCCCCAGTGTGCACAGTCTGATGGCTCAGAAGTTCACCTTTCTCATGAAAACATTTGCCACACTCTCTACATTCATAGGGTTTCTCTCCTGTGTGGATTCTCTGGTGTCGCCTGAGACTTCCTTTTGTGGGGAAACATTTGCCACACTCCAGACACTTATGGGGCCTTTCTCCTGTGTGGGTTTTCTGATGGGTTACAAGGCTGGAACGGGAAGTAAACTTTTTCCCACATTCAAAGCATTTATACCGTTTTTCCCCTGTGTGAACCAACCGATGGCTCCAAAGCTGTGCGTTTTGAGGAAAACATTTCCCGCACTCCCAGCACTCATAGGGCTTCTCTCCTGTGTGGAGTCTCTGATGGACCACAAGGTCTGACTTGTGAGCAAATGATTTTCCACACTCTGGGCATTCATAGGGTTTTTCTCCAGTGTGGGTTCGCTGATGGGTAACAAGTTTTGACCTAACAGAAAAGCATAACCCACACACACTGCATTTGTGGGGCTTCTCTCCTGTGTGGATTTTATGGTGTCCATGAAGCTGTGATCTCTTGGGGAACCCGATCCTACTCCTGCCGTGTTTGTGGGGTTTCTCTCCCGTGTGGCCTCTTTCATGTTTCACAAAATCTGAGAGTTGGGAAAAACCTTCCCCACACTCCAAGCAGCGATATGGCTTATCTCCTCCTGCATGGACGTTCCGGTGGATCAGAACGATGGGCTGATGAGCAAGAACCTTCCTGAACTCCAAAGACATAGGGGTTTCCAAATGGCTCACAAGCTCTGAACTCTGACCAAAACATTCCCCGCTCTCAGCGCTTTCCTGGATCTTCTCCCCTGTGTGGATTCTCTGGTGTCTGGCAAGAGCCAATCCGAAGGCAAAGCATTGGCCACACTCTGGGCAAAAGTGTTTCCTCCTCAAGTTTCCTGCTGAGAGAGTAAAGAAAGCGGAATCAGGGTTTGAAGATGGCAGAGAAGTAGCTTCAGAATCCAGACTGAAATCATTGGAGCAGATGATGCGTGAGAGACGGAGGTCGTACCACGTCTCCCCCTCCCCCCCTCCCCCCGCCCACAACACCCACTGCATAAGGTATAACCAGTGGAAGCGCTTTTTAAAAATGAAGTAACAGAGAACATTTTTCTTGCCATTTCTTCGCAAAGGAGAAACTCTCAACGGACTCTGCATCCCGCCCAAACTGCCTCACCTGAGCTGGTGTCCAAAATGGCAGCCCCTGTTCCGTCTGAGATCTAATATTGTGGCTTCCTGGGCTCTTCCGCTTGCTCTGCGCTGGCGACGAGGCTCGTCTTGGAAAGCGGCAGTGCTATGCGGGAAAGAAGGAAGAAGAAGGAAGAAGAAGGAAGAAGAGAAAGAAGAAGTGAAGAAGAAGGCATTCGGCCTTATGGTCCAAACTATCCCCAATGACCGCTCATCTCAAACATTTCCGGAGAAGGATAACCCGTAACTATACAGTACCTTGGGTTAGGGGGCTGGGTGTTTGTGTGGCGTAAGGTGGTCCTTCGCTCTGTGCCAGAGGGAGGAGGGAGGACGGCTGAAGATGTCTGCAGGGTGGGGGGTGGGGACTGCACTGCCAGGGACCCCAGGGAAGGAACATGGTTGCGGCTTCCCGACTGTGGCTGCGATGCTGACGGGAGTCCCTCAAACCTAAAAACTTCCTGATACGGGACTGCATTCAAACGTCTTCTAAAGGTGATAGAGTTGTTTATTTCCTTGACATCTGGTGGGAGGGCGTTCCAAAGAGAGGGAGCCACAACTAAGAAGGCTGCCTTTGCCTGGTTCCCTGTAACTTTGCTTCTTGCAGTGAGGGAACCAGCAGAAGACCCTCGGAGGAGGTGGCCCCAGTGTCCAGGCTCAACGATGGGGCTGGAGACACTTCTTCAGGTATAGTGGGCCAAGGCGGTCTAGGGTTTGTTGTGGGGATTAATTGGGGGCGGGGAGAGACCCATGCGCAACCACACTGAGGTCCTTGGAGGGGGAAAAGGTGGGATCAAAATGCAAGGCATTTGGAATAAAGGCATTTGGGGTGGGGACTGCACTGCCAGGACCCCAGGGAGAGGACTTGGTTGGCGCTTCCGGACTTCTGCTGTTACGCTGGTGGGAGTCCCTCACATGCCATTTTGCATAGCTAGAGTGTAGCGCAGTGGTTAAAGTGCCCGGCTAGGATGAAGGGAGGGTGATACACAGGGCAGGTGCCACTACAAAGAAGGCCCTCTGCCTGGTTCCTTATCGCTTCACTTCTCACGTTGAGGGAACCGGCAGAAGCCCCTCAGAGCTGGACCTCAGTGTCCTGGCTAAATGATGGGGTGTAGATGCTCCTTAGGTATATGGGGCCCAGGCCGTTCTGGGCTTGTTGTGGGGATTAAATGAGGGGGAGACCCAGGAGCACCTTGGAGGGGGAAAAGCTGGGATCAAAATGCAAGGCATTTGGAATAAAGTACATTTGCATCTCTCGTGCAACAAATCTGCTCCCCACCTATCCCTCCACCCCAAAAGAAGAGTGACAAGAAAATGTCCCGTAAGGACTGCTTCCGACTCAAGGAAGGAGGCTCCTTACCCAGAGAGGCCATGTTCCTCTCATTCTCCAGCATGGCCTCCCTTGCTCTTCGGCCAACGTCCAGCAGGGAGGGCCCTTCCTCAAAGCTTTGTGGTCTCTGTAATGACAAAATGCCCTCAGCAAGAACTGCAGCACCTCAATAACACCTTTGGTGGCAAGAGCAGAGTGGGAATCTCGGTCTTCCCCATGGATCCTTCCAACTTCATTCTTTGTTTGTTTTTATTAAAGATTTTGTTGGGTTACCAAAAAAGTGCATACATCGTCTCCGTTTTCAAATCATAAAAGTCCTTTCTTCCAATCCTTTATAATCAATGTGAGATTTTAATGCTCTGTACCGGAGCTTTCCAAACTGTGTGTGGCGACACATTAGTGTGTCGGCTGCAGTGTGTAGGTGTGTCGTTTAAACACGCCTCATGTTACTCCCAGGGCTGGAAAAGGGTTAGCTTAACGTCTGGTTTGCTAGGGAAACTGAATTACTGCATCGCAAAACAATTCAAAACTGATTTACTGCATTGCAAAATTATGCATGTCTAAAAAGTGTGTCACCAACATGAAAAGTTTGGAAAGCTCTGCTGCATGCAGTATAATGTTGAGGGTGGGGAGAAGGGGGGCAAGTAGACTTTCATTATTTTACATATTGGAAGTGCAAGGTTTTTGTTTCAGCATCACGTGGGTAGGTTATTTCTCTATTCATATATTAGTTTTCATTGGCACTGACAAACCTGAGATAAAAAATTGTGGGTTTTTTTACATATTTGTAAAAAAATAAATCTCAAAAACATTGGGGTTTGTTTAAAAAAAGGTCAGCTTTCAGGGAGTTGTGTTTTTTACTTTTTGTAAACCTAACCTATGGCTGTTTCCTGGGGTTGACCGCAGTGAGGTTTTTGGGGTCAGTTTAGCCATCTCAATTTGTTCTTCCCCATAGATGGCTGCAACTTGATTCTGTTCACGGGAAATGATGGTGACTGAGCCCAGGAAGCTCTGCCTTGAAGGGACGGATCCTGCTCTTCAGCTATGGCCGTTCTCGTCTTGGTGTCACGAGTTTAAGGCAGCTGCATGGGTTGCAAGAGATGGTTGAAGAGGACCCAGAGTTTGAGAACAAAATGAGAAACTGAGATTCCTGAAGAATGAAAATATTTTTAAAACTAATAACATCATGGTTATGTTCATGTACGCAGGATTTGGAGTATAGTAGCAGATGAGAATTTGTAGTTTAAGAAATTATAGTTCATAATAATAAAAAAGGTACAGGACCCTGAACAGTTAAGTCCAGAATGGATATAATATAAGTAACATTGCAGCTTTGTAAAGGAATAAAAAAACACCATGGCAGGGTGGATGGGAAGTCAACGGACATGAGAAATTAGTTACGCTTGTATTTTAAAGGAATTTGTATGAGGTGTAGAGTTCTGTGCTGAGACCTGGGAGTTCGGGGTTCGAATCCCCACCTGACCATGAAGCCCACTGGGTGATCTTGGGCCGGTCACTGTCTCTCAGCCTGGCCTCCCTCATAGGGTTGTTGTGGGGAAGAAATGGAGAGATGGGGAACATGCAAACTACCTTGAGTTTTTCACAGGATCGGTGGGGTATGAATGCAAGGAAGTAAAATACACACAACCCATGGGATACATTGCAGCCACACAGAAACCAGAGGTCTGTTTACATGCACACACCCCTCCAGCCAAGCAGGTCAGGGGAATAATCAATGGCATATTGTAGCCAGGCTAAAGCACCCGACTTAGAGCAGGGTTGAAGCACCCTAGAGAGATGGGGCTGGCATGGGGGGGGAATGAGGAGTCCAGCTAGACCCCCGCTTGGCCCCAGGATCTGAGATTTCCACACACCCACACACCATCCCCAGGATATAAAGGACATTTGGGAACACTTTAAAATATTCAGGGGGGTACTCCAATTGCAAACTCTTTTCTTTCTTAAAAAGGGGATTATAATGTTATCTGATTTTTCTTAATGTCCAGATTTTTTAAATTAAAAATATGCACAATCTACCACCAAGCTTTCATTTAATTTCATTTTTTGTCAGTTATTTTTATAGGCTTTATACAAATTAATACCATTTGGCACTCCATTCTTGGCGCATATTTATCATCTACTATTACTACGTTTCATATTCATATTTATCTCAGGTTACCATTGCCTTTTACATCATTTTACATTTTTTCATTTCATTTCAAAGCTTTCAAAGAAGAATAAACAGGTGAAAGTGATCCCTTCTTCTGCTCTCGAGAATCCCCCCTTCCTCCTCTTTCACCCCGATGCAACGTGCAAACTTACCTGTGCAATGGGGAAAGCCCAAATGGCTCATCTTTCCCGCCGCCCTTTCCTGCCCCGCCCCCCTCACCGGCATTCACGTGTTGCAGGGTTCAGACGGTGCCCTCTCACCCGTGTAGAGCTGCTTCCGAAGGGCCCCTCTGCCAGCAATGACTCCTTCCTGCTCCCACCTTCAGCCTCCCCTGCAAAACCTCTTTGCACCCCAGAGATCGAGATGGCCGGACGCCTCCTGCAAAAGACCCACACAAATGGGGGCTGGCCAGAGGAAACAGGGACCTCTTCAGATGTCCTGCCCTTTCGCTTCTCCCCTTTTCCCAGATGCAAAGGATTCTGGGATTTGTAGTCTGTTCCCCCTGTGAGGGGGGGGGAATAGTGCCTTGGGGGGGCTCTGGGGAAGGGTGCTCATTTATTTTTATTTTCCCTTTCTATTGACTCCCCTCCTGGCACACCTCTCTGTACCGCCTAACATGTCGCAGTGGTGCCCAGCAAAAAGAATGAGAAGAGGAAACCAACTTGCATGTCAACTTGGTTGTATTCTAGACTTGGAAGGGACCCCGAGGGTCATCCAGTCCAACCCCGGCAACGCAGCACTCTTTTGCCTCACGTGGGACTCGAACCCGTGACCCTAAGATGAAGAGTCCCCATCTAAACCAAAAGTACTGATCAGGGAGCGACCTGTGGCTGCTGGCGGCCTCTCAAGCTGGCCCACCTCACAGGGTTGTTGTGATGGAAGCGGAGAGCAGCAGAGGCCGCCCTGAGCCCCTTGGGGAAAAGGCGGGAGAGGAGAAATGCAGCTGGGCTGGTGCAGGGGAGTCCTGCCTTCCAGCTAAGGCTCACCCAACACACTTCCAGGAGCGGGGACAGAAATAAGAGGATTTTGGCCTCTGCAATCCCCTCTCAGTTTGCAGGAGGCGAAAGAGGGAGATGCTGGGCAGCCTCACTCACTTCCAGTGTAAAACTGCCTTAAGCCCCATCGAGGTTGTCAGGAGGAGAATTTGGCCCTTTTCAAAACCGAGGAGATCTTATTCGTTTGTTTCCTGAAAGTTGTCCTCCACTGGACCATTCAAGAAACTAACCTCAAAGCAGAATGGTAAAAATATCAGTAAAAGGAACACTATCAGCAAAATGGAAAATGTACATTTAATTTATGATGCTTTGAAATTCAAACTTCAACGTACTTAGTATGTTAGTAGCCTTACTCTTTAGTTTTTTCTTCCCTTCCTTTCATTTTTTGTTTTGTTCTTCTTACTTATCTTGTGTTACCGGAAAAACCGAGGGCTCCCTTGGACAAAATCAAGACACCAAGCAGAGCAACTTTGAAGCAAATCAGCAGCCTGTAGGCTTGGTCTTTATTGAAAAGACTGTCGCGACAGGACTCCCACCTGCCACAAGGTGGAACAAGATGGAAGCGCTGAACAAAAGAAGACCCCAACTTTTATCAGCTCCTAATCCCCTAGGTTACACTCCTAGAAAAACATAATATTTACATCATGACTACATTATAAATAGGAGGGGTCGAGGAGGGGCTGCGCAGGTAATCTGAGTACCATGACACCTGGCCAGAGCCCCCTTTCTTCCCCCACATGAGTCATTCACAGGAGACAAAGGGTAAGGCGCAGTTTCCTGCCCCCTGAGGGGAATCCAGTCACGGTCCTTTTGTCAGAGTCTGTGCGGAATACACTAACGTATGCAGTTTGTTGTGTCCTTGATAGTCTTTCGTCTCAGCCCATCAAGATGACTATCAAGGTTGTCATGCCAACTGGGAAGGGTCGCAGAGTACGTGCCTGCTCGGTCAAGGGATTATGGCTGACTAGTATCAGGCCACCCCCCTTTGATAGCCCTTGTAATATGAAGCAAAATAAAAGTGGTCCGGTGAAAATCCGATGTACGGTTGATTTTTGGTGAATTTATGAAGAATACTGTCCTTGAAGTTCAAAGCACTTTCGCCTTTCCGGAAGCGGCTTGCAACATTTTGATTAAATCAGTCACGGTCAATTGAACTCTGTATTGAGAGCTGTCAAAGACGGAGAAAGCGAGCGCCCGCTGCCTGCAGTACCTGCGTGGCCGCCGCAAGGGGCACTGTTCGGTAACGCTGATTGGCTGAAGCGGCAGCCGATTGACCTAGAGTTCAGGCGGCCGGTCTACTCAGAATAAAGATAGGGCGAGGTGGAATGTTAAGGGAGAATTCAAGAAAATAAGGGGTTCTAGCGCTTCCTTATTTACGGAAGGCTTTCTTTTCTTCTTTTAGGGGATGCCCCTCTAGAAGGGGCATCTCCAGGCCGGGGAAGGTGGGAGGTGCGTGTGTAATGAACGGGGGGGGGGGTGTCTCCTGCTAAACTCGCGTAAAGTGAGATTGCATCAAGCTGAATTCACTGAGAGTGTTTTTCTGACTTGGAGTTTTTTGTATGCACTACTTTGATTATCAATAAATGAAAAAAAAATTGAGGGGGGAGGAAGTAGGATTTTTCACATTCCAAGGATTTTTGGGAGGCTTTTTGTCTTCCATGATAAAAAAATGTTATGTTTCAGAGGGAACGAGTGAAGGGAATATTTTGCTCATGGCTTAAAACATTTTTGAATTCTCCACCTCAATGTACTCTTTGGTGGCGAAGAAGGAACAGGAAGAAGTTTTTATTAATTTAAGCAAAGAGAAGGAAAAGAAGCAGTCTTAACTTTTTTAAAAAAATAATCTTTACTGAATGTTGAAAAAGTACAAAATGATACATGCACTAAACATGGTGAGAAGTAAATAAGAGAGAGAGAAAAAGAAACAGAAACTGTGTAAGAGGGGGAAATAAAGGGGGGGGAGGTGGAAAAACCCAAACTATATTTTACAAGGTTGCTATTGTACTTCACCAGACCTTAACCTATTACAATATTTGTAAAAACGGATCCAAAGTGTCATTGAACTTGTCCATGGCAAGTCTGCATTTATATGCAAGTTGTTTATATGTTGCGAGTTTGTATAACTTTCCAATCCGATCGTAGAAGGGAGCCGCATTTTTATTTTTCCAGTTCATCAGTATCAGTCCTTTTGCTGCGGTCAGGGCACGGAGAGTCCACTTGTATAGTCCTTTTGTAAGGTTCCATGTGCTGGGTGTATAATTCAAGAGGATATTTTGCTCAGTAAATATAAGGTTGTTCCGTACAGTTGACAGTTTCAGTTATAGGACAATGAAAAAACATACGTTTTAGAGAAGCATTATCCCAAGTGCATCTCCAACAGTTAGATACCTGAGACAGCCCTTTTTAAAACAAAGGTAATGGGGTCCAGTATATTCTAAATATTATTCTAGCAGTCTAACATCTATGTTCCATACTCAGTAATGAGGGACACTTAAAATACAAGATCAAAAGGATATTATGGAGATAACTGCAATAGCAAAGTTCGTGGTTCATCTCATTTGCAGCAGAGACCCCGGGAGCAGGAGATCCTTCCCTTCCCTCAACAGGGCCAACGTTGATGCTCACCAGTAGAACTCGAACGAGGGACTCAGAGCTGCTGTCGCAGAGCCCTTAATATACAGGCTTCCAAGCATGATCTAATAGCAGGAAGGCTCGTTAAGTTCTGTTGCCATTCTCCCTTATCTCCTCCGTTGGCACAGAGCAAAGTTACTCCCTCTGTTCACAGCGGTGGGCCAAAATCAATGTCTAATTTCCAGTTCCATGGCAGGGTCAAGACAGGCCTGTCTGCTAGTTGACTCCTTATCAGTCCAGCTGTCTAGACCTCTGGTTGATGCCAAGTCCTCATCGTACAATTAGATCTATGGAAAAGTCCTCATTATATGTACAGATAAATATATAAGGATTTAAAGCTACCATTACATTGAGATCAGGAGACACCGCTTTCTGAAATTATCTGGCATTACACATACTCAAAGCGTTGGTGTGGTTTCTCTCCTGTGTGGACTCCCTGATGCAGCACCTGCCTGCGTCTTCCAGGCCAAACATTTCCCACGCTCGAAACATTAATGGGTTTCCCTTTATTGTGGATTCTCTGGTGCCTTTGAAGGTCCGAATGAGGAGCAAATCTTTTCCCACACTCCAATGTTGATAAAAGTCACCAATGTTGATAAAAGATTCATTTCTTTACAAAGCATATTCCACACTCCTAATGTCTGTCCGTTCTCCTTTTGGGATGGACACTCTGGTGTGCCACGAGGGCTGACCACTGATCAAAATATTCCCCACACTCCCAACATTTATATGCTCTTTATTCCACATGGAGTCTTTGAAGGTTTCCACCTTCAACATTTCCCACACTCTACACATTGGGAAGCTCTCCTCCTGTGTGGACTTTCTGGTGTCTGTGAAGATGTTGTGACTGATAAAAACATTTCCCACACTCCAAGCACCTGTAAGGTTTCTCTCCTGTGTGGATCCTCTGGTGAATCACAAGGTATGACTTCTGATGAAATGATTTCTCACACTCCAAGCATTTATAGGGTTTCTCTCCTGTGTGGATCCTCTGATGGATCACAAGGGGTGACTTCTGAGGAAATGATTTATCACACTCCAAGCATTTATAGAGTTTCTCTCCTATGTGGATCCTCTGATGGGAGACAAGGGTGTCTCTTCTTGAAAAACATTTCCCACACTCCAAGCACTTGTAAGGTTTCTCTCCTGTGTGGGTTCTCTGGTGCCCCCTAAGACTATGTGATAAAGTAAATGACATTCCACAGTCTAAACATTTATATGGCTTTTCTCCTGTGTGGACTCTTTTATGAGAAATAAGATGTGATGAAGTGGAAAAACATTTCCCACACTCTCCACATTCATATGGTCTCACTCCTGTGTGGATTCTCTGGTGTACATGAAGGTGTGATTTGTTGGTAAAATATTTTTCACACTCCACGCATTTGTAGGGTTTCTGCCCAGTGTGGATTTTTTCATGCTGCTTGAGGTGTTGTTTCTGGGAAAAGCATTTTCCACATTCCATGCATTTGTAGGGTTTCTCTCCCGTATGGATTCTCTGGTGGATTGCAAGATGTGATGGTACAAAAAAACTTTTCCCACACTCCGCACATTTATGAGGCCTCTCCCCAGTGTGCACAGTCTGATGGCTCAGAAGTTCACCTTTCTCATGAAAACATTTGCCACACTCTCTACATTCATAGGGTTTCTCTCCTGTGTGGATTCTCTGGTGTCGCCTGAGACTTCCTTTTGTGGGGAAACATTTGCCACACTCCAGACACTTATGGGGCCTTTCTCCTGTGTGGGTTTTCTGATGGGTTACAAGGCTGGAACGGGAAGTAAACTTTTTCCCACATTCAAAGCATTTATACCGTTTTTCCCCTGTGTGAACCAACCGATGGCTCCAAAGCTGTGCGTTTTGAGGAAAACATTTCCCGCACTCCCAGCACTCATAGGGCTTCTCTCCTGTGTGGAGTCTCTGATGGACCACAAGGTCTGACTTGTGAGCAAATGATTTTCCACACTCTGGGCATTCATAGGGTTTTTCTCCAGTGTGGGTTCGCTGATGGGTAACAAGTTTTGACCTAACAGAAAAGCATAACCCACACACACTGCATTTGTGGGGCTTCTCTCCTGTGTGGATTTTATGGTGTCCATGAAGCTGTGATCTCTTGGGGAACCCGATCCTACTCCTGCCGTGTTTGTGGGGTTTCTCTCCCGTGTGGCCTCTTTCATGTTTCACAAAATCTGAGAGTTGGGAAAAACCTTCCCCACACTCCAAGCAGCGATATGGCTTATCTCCTCCTGCATGGACGTTCCGGTGGATCAGAACGATGGGCTGATGAGCAAGAACCTTCCTGAACTCCAAAGACATAGGGGTTTCCAAATGGCTCACAAGCTCTGAACTCTGACCAAAACATTCCCCGCTCTCAGCGCTTTCCTGGATCTTCTCCCCTGTGTGGATTCTCTGGTGTCTGGCAAGAGCCAATCCGAAGGCAAAGCATTGGCCACACTCTGGGCAAAAGTGTTTCCTCCTCAAGTTTCCTGCTGAGAGAGTAAAGAAAGCGGAATCAGGGTTTGAAGATGGCAGAGAAGTAGCTTCAGAATCCAGACTGAAATCATTGGAGCAGATGATGCGTGAGAGACGGAGGTCGTACCACGTCTCCCCCTCCCCCCCTCCCCCCGCCCACAACACCCACTGCATAAGGTATAACCAGTGGAAGCGCTTTTTAAAAATGAAGTAACAGAGAACATTTTTCTTGCCATTTCTTCGCAAAGGAGAAACTCTCACCGGACTCTGCATCCCGCCCAAACTGCCTCACCTGAGCTGGTGTCCAAAATGGCAGCTCCTGTTCCGTCTGAGATCTGATATTGTGGCTTCCTGGGCTCTTCCGCTTGCTCTGCGCTGGCGACGAGGCTCGTCTTGGAAAGCGGCAGTGCTATGCGGGAAAGAAGGAAGAAGAAGGAAGAAGAAGGAAGAAGAGAAAGAAGAAGTGAAGAAGAAGGCATTCGGCCTTATGGTCCAAACTATCCCCAATGACCGCTCATCTCAAACATTTCCGGAGAAGGATAACCCGTAACTATACAGTACCTTGGGTTAGGGGGCTGGGTGTTTGTGTGGCGTAAGGTGGTCCTTCGCTCTGTGCCAGAGGGAGGAGGGAGGACGGCTGAAGATGTCTGCAGGGTGGGGGGTGGGGACTGCACTGCCAGGGACCCCAGGGAAGGAACATGGTTGCGGCTTCCCGACTGTGGCTGCGATGCTGACGGGAGTCCCTCAAACCTAAAAACTTCCTGATACGGGACTGCATTCAAACGTCTTCTAAAGGTGATAGAGTTGTTTATTTCCTTGACATCTGGTGGGAGGGCGTTCCAAAGAGAGGGAGCCACAACTAAGAAGGCTGCCTTTGCCTGGTTCCCTGTAACTTTGCTTCTTGCAGTGAGGGAACCAGCAGAAGACCCTCGGAGGAGGTGGGCCCCAGTGTCCAGGCTCAACGATGGGGCTGGAGACGCTTCTTCAGGTATGGTGGGCCAAGGCGGTCTAGGGTTTGTTGTGGGGATTAATTGGGGGCGGGGAGAGACCCATGCGCAACCACACTGAGGTCCTTGGAGGGGGAAAAGGTGGGATCAAAATGCAAGGCATTTGGAATAAAGGCATTTGGGGTGGGGACTGCACTGCCAGGACCCCAGGGAGAGGACTTGGTTGGCGCTTCCGGACTTCTGCTGTTACGCTGGTGGGAGTCCCTCACATGCCATTTTGCACAGCTAGAGTGCAGCGCAGTGGTTAAAGTGCCCGGCTAGGATGAAGGGAGGGTGATTCACAGGGCGGGTGCCACTACAAAGAAGGCCCTCTGCCTGGTTCCTTATCGCTTCACTTCTCACGTTGAGGGAACCGGCAGAAGCCCCTCAGAGCTGGACCTCAGTGTCCTGGCTAAATGATGGGATGAAGATGCTCCTTAGGTATATGGGGCCCAGGCCGTTTAGGGCTTGTTGTGGGGATTAAATGAGGGGGAGACCCATGAGCACCTGGGAGGGGGAAAAGCTGGGATCAAAGTGCAAGGCATTTGGAATAAAGTACATTTGCATCTCTCGTGCAACAAACCTGCTCCCCACCTACCCCTCCACCCCAAAAGAAGAGTGACAAGAAAATGTCCCGGAAGGACTGCTTCAGACTCCAGGAAGGAGGCTCCTTACCCAGAGAGGCCATGTTCCTCTCATTCTCCAGCATGGCCTCCCTTGCTCTTCGGCCAACGTCCAGCAGGGAGGGCCCTTCCTCAAAGCTTTGTGGTCTCTGTAATGACAAAATGCCCTCAGCAAGAAATGCAGCACCTCAGGAACGCCTTTGGTAGCAAGCGCAGAGTGGGAATCTCGGTCTTCCCCATGGATCCTTCCAACTTCATTCTTTGTTTGTTTTTATTAAAGATTTTGTTGGGTTACCAAAAAAGTGCATACATCGTCTCCGTTTTCAACTCATAAAAGTCCTTTCTTCCAATCCTTTATAATCAATGTGAGATTTTAATGCTCTGTACCGGAGCTTTCCAAACTGTGTGTCGCGACACATTAGTGTGTCGGCTGCAGTGTGTAGGTGTGTCGTTTAAACACTCCTCATGTTACTCCCAGGGCTGGAAAAGGGTTAGCTTAACGTCTGGTTTGCTAGGGAAACTGAATTACTGCATCGCAAAACAATTCAAAACTGATTTACTGCATTGCAAAATTATGCATGTCTAAACAGTGTGTCACCAACATGAAAAGTTTGGAAAGCTCTGCTGCATGCAGTATAATGTTGGGGGTGGGGAGAAGGGGGGCAAGTAGACTTTCATTATTTTACATATTGGAAGTGCAAGGTTTTTGTTTCAGCATCACGTGGGTAGGTTATTTCTCTATTCATATATTAGTTTTCATTGGCACTGACAAACCTGAGATAAAAAAATTGTGGGTTTTTTTACATATTTGTAAAAAAATAAATCTCAAAAACATTGGGGTTTGTTTAAAAAAAGGTCAGCTTTCAGGGAGTTGTGTTTTTTACTTTTTGTAAACCTAACCTATGGCTGTTTCCTGGGGTTGACCGCAGTGAGGTTTTTGGGGTCAGTTTAGCCATCTCAATTTGTTCTTCCCCATAGATGGCTGCAACTTGATTCTGTTCACGGGAAATGATGGTGACTGAGCCCAGGAAGCTCTGCCTTGAAGGGACGGATCCTGCTCTTCAGCTATGGCCGTTCTCGTCTTGGTGTCACGAGTTTAAGGCAGCTGCATGGGTTGCAAGAGATGGTTGAAGAGGACCCAGAGTTTGAGAACAAAATGAGAAAATGAGATTCCTGAAGAATGAAAATATTTTGAAAACTAATAACATCATGGTTATGTTCATGTACGCAGGATTTGGAGTATAGTAGCAGATGAGAATTTGTAGTTTAAGAAATTATAGTTCATAATAATAAAAAAGGTACAGGACCCTGAACAGTTAAGTCCAGAATGGATATAATATAAGTAACATTGCAGCTTTGTAAAGGAATAAAAAAAAACACCATGGCAGGGTGGATGGGAAGTCAACGGACATGAGAAATTAGTTACGCTTGTATTTTAAAGGAATTTGTATGAGGTGTAGAGTTCTGTGCTGAGACCTGGGAGTTTGGGGTTCGAATCCCCACCTGACCATGAAGCCCACTGGGTGATCTTGGGCCGGTCACTGTCTCTCAGCCTGGCCTCCCTCATAGGGTTGTTGTGGGGAAGAAATGGAGAGATGGGGAACATGCAAACTACCTTGAGTTCTTCACAGGATCGGTGGGGTATGAATGCAAGGAAGTAAAATACACACAACCCATGGGATACATTGCAGCCACACAGAAACCAGAGTTCTGTTTACCTGCACACACCCCTCCAGCCAAGCAGGCCAGGGGAATAATCAATGGCATATTGTAGCCAGGCAAAAGCACCCGACTTAGAGCAGGGTTGAAGCACCCTAGAGAGATGGGGCTGGCATGGGGGGGGGAATGAGGAGTCCAGCTAGACCCCCGCTTGGCCCCAGGATCTGAGATTTCCACACACCCCACCCCCAGGATATAAAGGACATTTGGGAACACTTTAAAATATTCAGGGGGGTACTCCAATTGCAAACTTTTTTCTTTCTTAAAAAGGGGATTATAATGTTATCTGATTTTTCTTAATGTCCAGATTTTTTAAATTAAAAATATGCACAATCTACCACCAAGCTTTCATTTAATTTCATTTTTTGTCAGTTATTTTTATAGGCTTTATACAAATTAATACCATTTGGCACTCCATTCTTGGCGCATATTTATCATCTACTATTACTACGTTTCATATTCATATTTATCTCAGGTTACCATTGCCTTTTACATAATTTTACATTTTTTCATTTCATTTCAAAGCTTTCAAAGAAGAATAAACAGGTGAAAGAGATCCCTTCTTCTGCTCTCGAGAATCCCCCCTTCCTCCTCTTTCACCCCGACGCAACGTGCAAACTTACCTGTGCAATGGGGAAAGCCCAAATGGCTCATCTTTCCCGCCGCCCTTTCCTGCCCCGCCCCCCTCACCGGCATTCACGTGTTGCAGGGTTCAGACGGTGCCCTCTCACCCGTGTAGAGCTGCTTCCGAAGGGCCCCTCTGCCAGCAATGACTCCTTCCTGCTCCCACCTTCAGCCTCCCCTGCAAAACCTCTTTGCACCCCAGAGGTCGCGATGGCCGGACGCCTCCTGCAAAAGACCCACACAAATGGGGGCTGGCCAGAAGAAACAGGGACCTCTTCAGATGTCCTGCCCTTTCGCTTCTCCCCTTTTCCCAGATGCAAAGGATTCTGGGATTTGTAGTCTGTTCCCCCTGTGAGGGGGGGGAATAGTGCCTTTGGGGGGGGTTCTGGGGAAGGGTGCTCCTTTATTTTTATTTTTCCTTTCTATTGACTCACCTCCTGGCACACCTCTCTGTACCGCCTAACATGTCGCAGTGGTGCCCAGCAAAAAGAATGAGAAGAGGAAACCAACTTGCATGTCAACTTGGTTGGATTCTAGACTTGGAAGGGACCCCGAGGGTCATCCAGTCCAACCCCGGCAACGCAGCACTCTTTTGCCTCACGTGGGACTCGAACCCGTGACCCTAAGATGAAGAGTCCCCATCTAAACCCAAAGTACTGATCAGGGAGCGACCTGTGGCTGCTGGCGGCCTCTCAAGCTGGCCCACCTCACAGGGTTGTTGTGATGGAAGCGGAGAGCAGCAGAGGCCGCCCTGAGCCCCTTGGGGAAAAGGCCGGAGAGGAGAAATGCAGCTGGGCTGGTGCAGGGGAGTCCTGCCTTCCAGCTAAGGCTCACCCAACACACTTCCAGGAGCGGGGACAGAAATAAGAGGATTTTGGCCTCTGCAATCCCCTCTCAGTTTGCAGGAGGCGAAAGAGGGAGATGCTGGGCAGCCACACTCCCTTCCAGTGTAAAACTGCCTTAAGCCCCATCGAGGTTGTCAGGAAGGGGAATTTGGCACTTTTCAAAACCAAGGAGATCTTATTCGTTTGTTTCCTGAAAGTTGTCCTCCACTGGACCATTCAAGAAACTAACCTCAAAGCAGAATGGTAAAAATATCAGTAAAAGGAACACTATCAGCAAAATGGAAAATGTACATTTAATTTATGATGCTTTGAAATACAAACTTCAATGTACTTAGTATGTTAGTAGTCTTACTCTTTAGTTTTTTCTTCCCTTCCTTTAATTTTTTGTTTTGTTCTTCTTACTTATCTTGTGTTACCGGAAAAACCGAGGGCTCCCTTGGACAAAATCAAGACACCAAGCAGAGCAACTTTGAAGCAAATCAGCAGCCTGTAGGCTTGGTCTTTATTGAAAAGACTGTCGCGACAGGACTCCCACCTGCCACAACGTGGAACAAGATGGAAGCCCAGAACAAAAGAAGACCCCAACTTTTATCAGCTCCTAATCCCCTAGGTTACACTCCTAGAAAAACATAATATTTACATCATGACTACATTATAAATAGGAGGGGTCGAGGAGGGGCTGCGCAGGTAATCTGAGTACCATGACACCTGGCCAGAGCCCCCTTTCTTCCCCCACATGAGTCATTCACAGGAGACAAAGGGTAAGGCGCAGTTTCCTGCCCCCTGAGGGGAATCCAGCCACGGTCCTTTTGTCAGAGTCTGTGCGGAATACACTAACGTATGCAGTTTGTTGTGTCCTTGATAGTCTTTCGTCTCAGCCCATCAAGATGACTATCAAGGTTGTCATGCCAACTGGGAAGGGTCGCAGAGTACGTGCCTGCTCGGTCAAGGGATTATGGCTGACTAGTATCAGACCACCCCCCTTTGATAGCCCTTGTAATATGAAGCAAAAGAAAAGTGGTCCGGTGAAAATCCGATGTACGGTTGATTTTTGGTGAATTTATGAAGAATACTGTCCTTGAAGTTCAAAGTACTTTCGCCTTTCCGGAAGCGGCTTGCAACATTTTGATTAAATCAGTCACGGTCAATTGAACTCTGTATTGAGAGCTGTCAAAGACGGAGAAAGCGAGCGCCCGCTGCCTGCAGTACCTGCGTGGCCGCCACAAGGGGCACTGTTCGGTAACGCTGATTGGCTGAAGCGGCAGCCGATTGACCTAGAGTTCAGGCGGCCGGTCTACTCAGAATAAAGATAGGGCGAGGTGGAATGTTAAGGGAGAATTCAAGAAAATAAGGGGTTCTAGCGCTTCCTTATTTACGGAAGGCTTTCTTTTCTTCTTTTAGGGGATGCACCTCTAGAAGGGGCATCTCCAGGCCGAGGAAGGTGGGAGGTGTGTGTGTAATGAAGGGGGGGGGGTCTCCTGCTAAACTTGCATAAAGTGAGATTGCATCAGGCTGAAGTCACTGAGAGTGTTTTTCTGACTTGGAGTTTTTTGTATGCACTACTTTGATTATCAATAAATGAAAAATTTTTAAGTGGGGAGGAAGTAGGATTTTTCACATTCCAAGGATTTTTGGGAGGCTTTTTGTCTTCCATGATAAAAAAATGTTATGTTTCAGAGGGAACGAGTGAAGGGAATATTTTGCTCATGGCTTAAAACATTTTTGAATTCTCCACCTCAATGTACTCTTTGGTGGCGAAGAAGGAACAGGAAGAAGTTTTTATTAATTTAAGCAAAGAGAAGGAAAATAAGCAGTCTTAACTTTTTTAAAAAAATAATCTTTACTGAATGTTGAAAAAGTACAAAATGATACATGCACTAAACATGGTGAGAAGTAAATAAGAGAGAGAGAAAAAGAAACAGAAACTGTGTAAGAGGGGGAAATAAAGGGGGGGGAGGTGGAAAAACCCAAACTATATTTTACAAGGTTGCTATTGTACTTCACCAGACCTTAACCTATTACAATATTTGTAAAAACGGATCCAAAGTGTCATTGAACTTGTCCATGGCAAGTCTGCATTTATATGCAAGTTGTTTATATGTTGCGAGTTTGTATAACTTTCCAATCCGATCGTAGAAGGGAGCCGCATTTTTATTTTTCCAATTCATCAGTATCAGTCCTTTTGCTGCGGTCAGGGCACGGAGAGTCCACTTGTATAGTCCTTTTGTAAGGTTCCATGTGCTGGGTGTATAATTCAAGAGGATATTTTGCTCAGTAAATGTAAGGTTATGACAGTTTCAGTTATAGGACAATGAAAAAACATACGTTTTAGAGAAGCATTATCCCTAGTGCATCTCCAACAGTTAGATACCTGAGACAGCCCTTTTTAAAACAAAGGTAATGGGGTCCAGTATATTCTAAATATTATTCTAGCAGTCTAACATCTATGTTCCACACTCACTAATGAGCGACAATTATGATACAAGATCAAAAGGATATTATGGAGATAACTGCAAAAGCAAAGTTCGTGGTTCATCTCATTTGCAGCAGAGACCCCGGGAGCAGGAGATCCTTCTGTTCCCTCAACAGGGCCAACGTTGACGCTCACCAGTAGAACTCGAACAAGGGACTCAGAGCTGCTGTCGCTGAGCCCTTAATATACAGGCTTCCAAGCATGATCTAATAGCAGGAAGGCTCGTTAAGTTCTGTTGCCATTCTCCCTTATCTCCTCCGTTGGCACAGAGCAAAGTTACTCCCTCTGTTCACAGCGGTGGGCCAAAATCAATGTCTAATTTCCAGTTCCATGGCAGGGTCAAGACAGGCCTGTCTGCTAGTTGACTCCTTATCAGGCCAGCTGTCTAGACCTCTGGTTGATGCCAAGTCCTCATCATACAATTAGATCTATGGAAAAGTCCTCATTATATGTACAGATAAATATATAAGGATTTAAAGCTACCATTACATTGAGATCAGGAGACACCGCTTTCTGAAATTATCTGGCATTACACATACTCAAAGCGTTGGTGTGGTTTCTCTCCTGTGTGGACTCCCTGATGCAGCACCCGCCTGCGGCTTCCAGGCCAAACATTTCCCACACTCGAAACATTAAAGGGTTTCCCTTTTTTGTGGATTCTCTGGTGCCTTTGAAGGTCCGAATGAGGAGCAAATCTTTTCCCACACTCCTGACACTTGCACTGAATTTCCTTTGTGGAGTCACCAATGTTGATAAAAGATTCATTTCTTTACAAAGCATATTCCACACTCCTAATGCCTGTCCGTTCTCCTTTTGGGATGGACACTCTGGTGTGCCATGAGGGCTGACCACTGATCAAAATATTCCCCACACTCCCAACATTTATATGCTCTTTATTCCACATGGAGTCTTTGAAGGTTTCCACCTTCAACATTTTCCCCACTTTACACATTGGGAAGGCCTCTCTCCTGTGTGGACTTTCTGGTGTCTGTGAAGATGATGTAACCAAGAAAAACATTTCCCACACTCCAAGCACCTGTAAGGTTTCTCTCCTGTGTGGGTTCTCTGATGGATCACAAGGGTGTCTCTCCTTGAAAAACATTCCCCACACTCCAAACATCTGTGGGGTTTCTCTCCTGTGTGGATCCTCTGATGGATCACAAGAGTGTCCCTCCTTGAAAAACATTTCCCACACTCCAAACATCTGTGGGGTTTCTCTCCTGTGTGGGTTCTCTGGTGATCCTTAAGGCTTCCTGATAAAGTAAATGACATTCCACAGTCTAAACATTTATATGGTTTCTCTCCTGTGTGTGCTCTCTTATGAATAATAAAAGATGATGTAGTAGAAAAACGTTTTCCACATTCTCCACACTCATATGGCCTCAATCCTGTGTGTATCCTGTCATGTACACGAAGGTCTGATATGCCAGCAAAGCATTTTCCACATTTCATGCATTTGTAGGGTTTCTCTCCCGTATGGACCTTCTGATGTCTGCAGAGGTGTTGTTTCTGGGAAAACCATCTCCCACACTCCACACATTCAAACGGTTTCTCTCCCGTATGGATTCTCCGGTGGATTACAAGTTCTGATGCTGAAATACAGCTTTTCCCACACTCCGCACATTTATGGGGTCTCTCTCCACTGTGAACAGTCTGATGGCTCAGAAGGTTAGCTTTCTCATGAAAACATTTGCCACACTCTCTACATTCATAGGGTTTCTCTCCTGTGTGGATTCTCTGGTGTCGCCTGAGACTTCCTTTTGTGGGGAAACATTTGCCACACTCCAGACACTTATGGGGCCTTTCTCCTGTGTGGGTTTTCTGATGGGTTGCAAGGCTGGAACGGGAAGCAAACTTTTTCCCACATTCAAAGCATTTATACCGCTTCTCCCCTGTGTGAACCAACCGATGGCTCCAAAGCTGTGCGTTTTGAGGAAAACATTTCCCGCACTCCCAGCACTCATAGGGCTTCTCTCCTGTGTGGAGTCTCTGATGGACCACAAGGACTGACTTGTGAGCAAATGATTTCCCACACTCTGGGCATTCATAGGGTTTTTCTCCAGTGTGGGTTCGCTGATGGGAAACAAGTTCTGACCAAACAGAAAAGCATAACCCACACACACTGCATTTGTGGGGCTTCTCTCCTGTGTGGATTTTATGGGGCCCATGAAGCTGTGATCTCTTGGGGAACCCGATCCTACTCCTGCCGTGTTTGTGGGGTTTCTCTCCCGTGTGGCCTCTTTCATGTTTCACAAAATCTGAGAGTTGGGAAAAACCTTCCCCACACTCCAAGCAGCGATATGGCTTATCTCCTCCTGCATGGACGTTCCGGTGGATCAGAACGATGGGCTGATGAGCAAGAACCTTCCTGAACTCCAAAGACATAGGGGTTTCCAAATGGCTCACAAGCTCTGAACTCTGACCAAAACATTCCCCGCTCTCAGCGCTTTCCTGGATCTTCTCCCCTGTGTGGATTCTCTGGTGTCTGGCAAGAGCCAATCCGAAGGCAAAGCATCGGCCATTCTCTGGGCAGAAGTGTTTCCTCCTTGAGCTTCCTGCTGAGAGAGTGAAGAAAGCGGAATCAGGGTTTGAAGATGGCAGAGAAGTAGCCTCAGGTTACCAGACGTCCCTGTTTCCCAGGGACAGTCCTCGGATATACAAGTCAGTCCCCTGACAAAATCCAGCTATTTAGTAGGAAGTTGAAAAGTGACCCTGGATTCATTGGTGGGAAAAATCTGGTAACCTTGAAATAGCCTCGGAATCCAAATTGAAGAAGGAGGAGGAGGAGAAGGAAGATTGAAAGGGATTCTCTTCCTCACTTCTTTCAGCTCTAGGTCCTTTTCGAGGCTCAAGCGAAATTCTACTTGTTCAGGTTTTCCACCCAAATCCCTTCAAACAATGATGCCCTCAAAGGTGCCTCGTCACAGTCCTGAGGGTCTCAGCCAGCAGCAGAGCTAGAGGAGGAACAGCAAAGATGGTGGAGGGAGGACAGGGCAGAGGAGTAAAGGGAAAAGCGAAGTTTCTCTCCCTCTTGCATCGTGCAAAAAGGCAGAGCCGCCCCCCCCCCCCCCCGAAGCTGAACTTTGGAAAATGCAGGACAGGCCAAAGCAGGGATTGTGATTCTAAGTTTTCATGTTCTTAAAAATAGTAAATTGAGGAGGACGGACAGGGGTGGGGAAAGGAAAAACAGTGGCCAGGTCTGTGGGAGAAGCAACTTTAACACAACAGGATCCTTACTAACCCTATGAATGAAGTAACAGAGAAGATTTTTCTTGCCAATTCTCATTAAGGGAGGAGAAACTCTGAACGGACTCAGCATCCCGCCCAAACTGCCTCACCTGAGCTGGTGTCCAAAATGGCAGCCCCTGTTCCGTCTGAGATCTGATATTGTGGCCTCCTGGGCTCTTATGCTTGCTCTGCGCTGGCGACGAGACTCGTCTTGGGAAGCGGCAGTGCTATGCGGGAAAGAAGGAAGAAGAAGGAAGCGTGGAGGAAGCATTCGGTTTCATGGCCCAAACTATCCCCAGTGGCCGGTCATCCAAAGCACTCTCTCAAACTTTTCTGAGGAAGAACCCATAACTAAACAGTACCTTGGGTTAGGGGGCTGCATGTTTGTGTGGGGCAAGGTGGCCTGTTGCTCTGTGCTGGAAGGAGAAGGGAGGACGGCTGAAGATGGCTGCGGGGTGGGGGGTCAGGACTGCACTGCCAGGACCCCCGGAAGGGGACTTGGTTGGCGCTTCCAGACTTCTGCTGTTACGCTGGTGGGAGTCCCTCACATGCCAGCAAACCCATTTTGCACAGCTAGAGTGCAGTGCAGTGGTTAAAGTGCCAGACTGGAATCTGGGAGACCAGAATTCAAATCCCCCTCAGCCATGAAACTCATCAGGAAATATTGGTCCAGTCATTCCCTCTTAGGGCTACCCTACCTTACAGAACTGTTTACAGTGGTGCCCCGCAAGACGAACGCCTCGCAAGATGGAAAACCCGCTAGACGAAAGGGTTTTCAGTTTTGGAGGCGCTTCGCAAAATGAATTTCCCTATGGGCTTGCTTCGCAAGACGAAATGTCTTGCGAGTTCCTGCGGGTTTTTCCCCCTCCCCCCCCCTTTTCCTAAGCCGCTAAGCCGCTTATCAGCTGATCCGCTAAAAGCCGCTAAACCGCTAATAGCGCTAATCCGCTAAGCTGTCAATGGGCTTGCTTCGCAAGACGAAAAAACCGCTATACGAAGAGCCTCACGGAACGGATTGATTTCGTCTTGCGAGGCACCACTGTATTATTATTATTATTATTACAGTGGTACCTCGTGTTACATACACTTCAGGTTACATACGCTTCAAGTTACAGACTCCACTAACCCAGAAATAGTACCTCAGGTTAAGAACTTTGCTTCAGGATGAGAACAGAAATCGTGCAGCAGTGGTGCGGCGGCAGCAGGAGGCCCCCTTAGCTAAAGTGATACCTCAGGTTAAGAACAGTTTCAGGTTAAGAACGGACCTCCAGAAAAAATTAAGTTCTTAACCCGAGGTACCACTGTATTCTTATTCTTCCCTGCCCATCCAATATTTTTCATTTTGCACAGAATCCTACCTTACAGCCACACAACAGTCTGAGTTCTCCACACCGATGCTAGATTACTAATAAGAATACTTTATTATTTGTACCCCACCCATCTGAATGGGTTGCCCGAGCCACTCTGGGCAGCTTCCAGCACATATAATAACATAATAAAACATCTAACATTAAAAACTTCCTGATACAGGGCTGCCTTCAAAAGCTTATATAGTTTGCTGGGAGGGCGTTCCACAGGGCGAGCGCCACTGCCGAGAAGGCCCTCTGGCTGGTTCCCTGTAATTTCACTATTTGCATTAAGGGAACCGCCAGAAGGCCCTTGGAGCTAGATCTCAGTGTCCGGGCTGAACGATGGCGGTGGAGACACTCCTTCAGGTAAAAAAGGTAAAGGTACCCCTGCCGGTACGGGCCAGTCTTGACAGACTCTGGGGTTGTGCACCCATCTCACTTAAGAGGCCAGGGGCCAGCGCTGTCCGGAGACACTTCCGGGTCACGTGGCCAGCGTGACATCGCTGCTCTGGCGAGCCAGAGCCGCACACGGAAACGCCGTTTACCTTCCCGCTGGTAAGCGGTCCCTATTTATCTACTTGCACCCGGAGGTGCTTTCGAACTGCTAGGTTGGCAGGCGCTGGGACCGAGCAGCGGGAGCGCACCCCGCCGCAGGGATTCGAACCGCCGACCTTTCGATCGGCAAGCCCTAGGCGCTGAGGCTTTAACCCACAGCGCCACCTGCATCTCCTTCAGGTATACAAGGCCATTTGGGGCTTGTTGTGGGGATTAAATGGGGGGGGGGAGACCCGTGTGCCCCACATTGCGCTCCTTGCAGGGGGAAAAGTCGGGATCAAAATGGATGGCATTAAGAATAAAGTACATTTGCAGCTCTGGTGCAACAAACCTGCTCCCCACCTACCCCTCCACCCCAAAAGAAGAGTGACAAGAAAATGTCCCGGAAGGACTGCTTCAGGCTCAAGGAAGGAGGCTCCTTACCCAGAGAGGCCATGTTCCTCTCATTCTCCAGCATGGCCTCCCTTGCTCTTCGGCCAACGTCCAGCAGCGAGGGCCCTTCCTCAAAGGTTAGTGGTCTCTGTAATGACAAAATGTCCTCAGCAAAAACTGCAGCACCTCAGGAACGCCTTTGGTGGCAAGCGCAGAGTGGGAATCTCGGTCTTCCCCATAGATCAGGCATGGCCAAACTTGGTCCTCCAGATGTTTTGGGACTATAACTCCCATCATCCCTGACCACTGGTCCTGTTAGCTAGGGATGATAGGAGTTGTAGTCCCAAAACATCTGAAGGGCCAAGTCTGGCCATGCCTGCCATAGATGCTTGCAACTTCATTCTTTTTGGGTTGTTTTTATTATGATGATTATTCAAGATTTTCTTGGGTTACCAAAAAAGTGCATACATTGTATCCGTTTTCAGATTGTAAAAGCCCTTTTTTCAGATCACTTATATTCAATGCGAGACTTTAATGCTGTATAGCGGAGCTTTCCAAACTGTGTGTCGCGACACGCTAGTATACAACATTGATGCATCTCTATCATCTACTATTACTATGTTTCATATTGCTAGTTACCTCTGGTAATGTTCCATTTTACAAAGTTTTACATTTTGCCGTTTCATTTCAAAGAGGAATGAGTGAGTTTTCTTCTGCTCCCCAGAATCTTCCCTTCCATCTCTTTCACCCCGATGCAACGTGCAAACTTATTCGTGCAATGGGGAAAGCCAATATGGCTTATTTCTCCCGCCGCTCTTTCCTGCGCCGCCCCTCACCGGCACTCACGTGTTGCAGGGTTCAGACGGTGCCCTCTCACCCGTGTACAGCTGCTTCCGAAGGGCGCCTCTGCCAGCAAAGACTGCTTCCTGCTCCCACCTTCAGCTTCCACCGCGAAGCCTCTTTGCACCCCAGCGAGATCGGTGACAGGTCCCCTCCTGCAAAAGACCCACACAAAAAGTCAAGTCCTCGTGTTCTTCGCTTCTTCCCTTTTTTTCAGACCCAAAGGATTCTGGGAGGTGTAGTCTTTTCCTCCCAAAATATGCCTTTGGCTCTGGGAAAGGCTGCTCATGCCCCCTCCTTTCTATTTATTCGCTTTATTTACCAGCCTCGCCTGAGCTCTGCTTTCTTCCAATTGAAGTGCAGTGTTTGAGGAAACTCAAATGCTTGTTTGCAGAGCTATTGTACTACCAACCTTAGTTTATGCTTGGGGTGGCCTAGTCCTTTGCTTCTTCCCTTTTCCCAGACCCAAAAGATTCTGGGAGGTGTAGTTTGTTCCTCCCTGGGGCAAAAAAAGTGCCTTTGGGCTCTGGGGAAGGGTGCTCACTTATTTTTATTTTCCCTTTCTATTTACTCGCTTACTGGCACACCAGTAAAGCAATGGTGCCCGGCCAAAAGAATGAGAAGGCGAAGCAGACTTGTATGTCAACATGGTTGGATTCTAGAGTTGGAAGGGACCCCGAGGGTCATCCAGTCCAACCCCGGAAACGCAGCACTCTCTTGCCTCATGTGGGACTCGAACCCATGACCCCGAGATTAAGAGTCTCGTGCCCCCATCTAAACCAAAAGTACTGATCAGGGAGCGACCTGTGGTTGTCGGCGGCCTCTCAAGCTGACCCACTTCACAGGGTTGTTGTGATGGTAGCTACGAAAGCGGAGAGCACCATGGGCCACCACGAGTCTCTTGGAGAAAAGGGGGGGTATTAAAAACGCAAAGAGGCAGCTGGGCTTGTGCTCCAGGTGGAAAGCCCTTCGAAGCCTCAGTTCGCAAGAGAGCATCTCAAGTCCCATCAGTTCAGGGCAAGAGGGAGATGGCAGGCAGCCTCGCTCACTTCCAGTGTAAAATTGGGAATAAACAACTGCCTGACTTTTAGAAGACAATTGAAGGCAGCCCTATTTAGGGAAGTTTTTAATGTTGGCTGGGGAGACGCAGCCAGATGGGTGGGGGATAAATTATTATTACAGTGGACTCTCAGGTTGCGAACATGATCCGTGAGGGAAGCACTTTCTGCGCACACACGGGTTGCGATTCAACGCTTCTGCGCAAAGCGCGATTTAGTGCTTCTGCGAATGCGCAAGCACCAAAACCCGGAAGTAACCCGTTCCTGTACTTTAAGGTTTGGCGCAGTGCGCAACCCGAAATCACACAACCCGAAGGTATGACTGTATTATTATTATTATTATTATTATTAAGCCCTCATCAAGATTCTCCCGAGAATTTGGCACTTTTCAAAGTGAGATCTTATTTATTTATTTCCTGAAAGTTGTCCACCGCTGGGCTATTAAAAAAAAGGCGCCAATCTCAAAGCGGTTCACAGAGAGAACAGAACGGCAAAAATGTCAGTAAAAGCAACTCCTCAAAACATTCAGAAGGTAAAACCAGCAACAAACTGAAAGCAGATTGAGACAGGCGTCATCAGCTGCACTGGAGTAACAGCAAAGCCCTTTGGCGTTCTGGATTGAACAGCAATTATCCGTTGACCTACAATCCCATGTCATCCGCATATGTCCCACGGTGATGTACGAAATATAATAAAAACAGCATTCAAAAAAACCCTGACAAATGGGAAAACAATAGGAAATGGACCCCTAAGGCCTGCCATCCTATTCACCCAGCTGCAAGAGCTTGTAGGAACAAAAATGAGTTCACCTTTTTCTGGAAGGTACAGGCTTCTGAGATCTTTGGAAATTGCCCGCAAACTGTAGTGACATCCTGGGTACATAAGGCAGAAAGCTGTCAATCAATAACAGAAGGTCGCTTAAGCAATCTCCCTCAAGGCATTTTTAAGGGGTTCATTTCTAGAAATAACACACACTTGTGATCCGCAGTTAGTTTATACTTTTATTTAAAACGAGAAATAAGACAATGTTTGTGGCTAGGGTCCCCACAGTCCAAATACTTGAAAGCAGGGGGTCACTGAAGTCCAGTGTTATTGTCCATAATATTACAGTGGTGCCTCGCAAGACGAAATTAATCCGTTCCGCGAGTCTCTTCGTCTAGCGGTTTTTTCGTCTTGCGAAGCAAGCCCATTGACGGCTTAGCAGATTAGCGCTATTAGCGGCTTAGCGGATAAGCAGCTTAGCGGCTTAGAAAAAGGGGGGGGGGAAGGAAAAAAACCCCACAGGAACTCGCAAGATGTTCTCGTCTTGCGAAGCAAGCCCATAGGGAAATTCGTTTTGCGAAGCACCTCCAAAACGGAAAACCCTTTCGTCTAGCGGGTTTTCCGTCTTGCTAGGCGTTCGTCTTGCGGGGCACCACTGTATTAACGGTAATCATTATCATTAAGCATAAGAAACCCTCTTTACACAATATGTACATTGCAGGTGGTGGGAGCAAACCAAAGGAGACTCTTGAGCTGGCTATTTTATTTGTTATTTATATTTGCTATTGTTTGAATTTGTATGCCACACTTCTTCCGGAGATCGCAAGGCGGTTCACAAGATAAGAATACAAATTGAGAACGCAAAATGCATTAATAAAATGAAAGTGGAGCAGATTCCTGTGAGAGGCGGTAAAGACTCTCCTTCCTTGGAGGTTTCAAAGCAGAGGTTGCATGGCCATCGGTCATGTATGATCTAGGTCGAGATTCCTGCATTACAGGGGATTGGCCAACACACAAATGCATTCAAAAGGCCATAGAATGTTAATCAGCTAAAGGCCTAGTTATGGAGAAATTTTTTTGCCTGGCACCTAAAGATGTATTGAAGGTGCCAGCTGAGCCCCCGCTGGGGAGAAGCATTCCACAAACGGGGAGCCACCACAAAAAGGCCCGTTCCCGTGTTGCCACCCTCCTGACCTCGTGTGGAGGAGGCACACAAAGAAGGGCCTCGTTTTATGATCATGGGGTCCGGGGTTGGTTCATATGGGGAGAGGCAGTCCTTGAGGTATTGTGGCCCTCGGCTGTTTAAGGCTTTCCAGGTCAGAACCAGCACTTTGAATCGGGCCTGGAAACTAAAGGCTGGCCGAATGATTTGCTGCAAGTCGAACTGTACAGTTGGAAGGGACCCCTTGGGTCATCTAGTCCAACCCCCTGCAACGAAGGCAACCATACGCCTTTCTTTTAATAAAGCCCGAAAACCGATGTTTTTGACACCCTTCTTTGGTATCCCTGCACCCCACCACTCCCTTTGGGCTGGTGGATCAGGACACCAATGCAGATAGGCTAGGATCGTCGTGTGATGGGCTGAAACTGCCTTGCCCCGGTGAGCAACCTGGCCGTTGAATTCTGCACCGGCTGAAGTTTCCGAACCAACTTTTGACCACTGCCTCCTTCAAGCAGCCAGGGACCACCCCCTCTCTCAAGGAGAAATTCATCACCCCCCTGGCCCAGGCAGCTGTCTCTGCTCTGCTTGCTTTTTTCAGCCAGGTGGTTTCGACTCCGCCTGTTAAAAATGTCAAAAAGCGCTTCACCTCTCTGCAGCTCCCCCTACTAACAGCACCACGTTCCCAGCGTAAGGCTCCCCTTCGCAGTCCTCGACCTTCACGCCGTTGCCCAACGCCCCTTCCTCCCCAGCCGCCTGGGGGTGCGCGACACCGTTTTGCCCGTGATTTAAGTCCTCCTGGGCCACTGGTTTCAACTCTAGATTGATGGGCTGGCGGTGGATGAGTTGGTGCTTGTACAAACTCGACGTGTAGCTGAACCGCCGCCCGCAGTCCAGACACGAGTAGGGCTTTTCACCCGTGTGGATCCTCTCGTGCCTCACCAAGTCCGCCTTGTCCCGGAAACCTTTTGCGCAGAGGAAGCACCAGTGGTTTCTTTGCCCCCTGCGGCTCAGCTTTTTCCGGGCAGCTTTGGTCGCAGCCCCAACCCGGCTTGGGGCAGCTCCCCACGGAGAGTCCCCCGCTGGCCAGTATCCGCTGGAGAAGGTGCTGCCGGCGACGCTCTCTTGGGATGCTGCTGACGGGCTGGGCTGCAAGGATCCTGGCTGCACGCAGGCCTTTTCCTGGCTTGAAGACACTTTTCCGTCACCTGCAAGGGGGAAAGAGAGAAGCCAAGCAGATATCATGTCTCATGCTAGGGAAAGGATTAAAGAAATTAATATATTTCACAAATGCACACACCCAAATGTTGCACCTGCAAGTGTCTCTGTTACTGTTTTTAAGATTTTCAATTTTATACATTTCACTAATCTTACAATCATTTTAACATTTCAAAACTCGTCTTCCTTCCCCCTCTTTCTGCGGTTCCTTAAATTTATTTTTTTTATTTTCTACATATTCCAAATTAACTTACTCATTTATTCATCTACTTTAAATATAAAACTGCAGGTTATTACAATAATCCTGCCAACGTCCTTATCTGTTTACTGTTTATTTGTAAATATTCAATAAACCATTTCCATTCTTTTATTAAAGTTTGTTATCTTGATGTCTTATTCTTCTGGTAAGATTTGCCATTTCTGTAGACAGTGGACCCTCAGGTTACGTTACCTTCGGGTAATGTAAACTTCGGGTTGCGGACGCCAATCCCACGGAGTCAGTTTGGGGCGTTTGTGTGTATTCGTGGACAGGGGGAAATCTTGTTTAACTAGTGAGACTTATTGGTTAGTGCATGGTGCTGATAATGGCAAGGTGGCAAGTTTGATTCCCGTATGGGACGGCTGTTCCTTTCAACTCTTCGATTCTATGACTCCAGCTCTTTGGTTTATTTATATGCATTTATATCTCACCTTTTTCTCCCCCCCAAAAAGGGAGGTTAGGCCTGTGTGTGACTGGCCCAAAGTCACCCATCAAGCTTCATGAGTAAGTGGGGATTTGAATCTTGGTTACTCAGGTCAGGGACGCGGGTGGCGCTGTGGGTAAAACCTCAGCGCCTGGGACTTGCCGATCGCATGGTCGGCGGTTCGAATCCCCGCGGCGGGGTGAGCTCCCGTCGTTCGGTCCCAGCTCCTGCCCACCTAGCAGTTCGAAAGCACCCTTAAGTGCAAGTAGATAAATAGGTACCGCTTTATAGCGGGAAGGTAAACGGCATTTCCATGTGCTGCTCTGGTGCCGGTTCGCCAGAGCAGCTTCGTCACGCTGGCCACATGACCCGGAAGTGTCTGCGGACAGCGCTGGCTCCCGGCCTCTAGAGTGAGATGAGCGCACAATCCTAGAGTCTGTCAAGACTGGCCCGTACGGGCAGGGGTACCTTTACCTTTACCTTTTTACTCAGGTCCTACTCTGAAACTCTAACCCACCACAAAACACTGGATCCAGTGCTCTGCTAAATCCACCGTTTTATGTTCAGTTGCTACACTAGCAGCGTATCACACAGCTGTCCCATCAAGATGAAGCAGAGGGCCATGAAAACTCTCAAGGGAGAGACCAAATCTCCACCACAGAAGTACTGTTTTGGGGGGGACAGGGGGGCGGGCAGGTATGGATGGGGTACTGAATGGGGTAACTGTGCCCCTGAAGGACCAGGTGCGCAGCCTGAGAGTCATTTTGGACTCACAGCTGTCCATGGAGGCGCAGGTCAATTCTGTGTCCAGGGCAGCTGTCTACCAACTCCATCTGGTACGCAGACCCTACCTGCCCGCCGACTGTCTCGCCAGAGTGGTGCATGCTCTAGTTATCCTCTGCTTGGACTACTGCAATGCATTCTATGTGGGGCTACCTTTGCAGGTGACCCAGAAACTGCAACTAATCCAGAATGCAGCAGCTAGAGTGGTGACTGGGAGCGGCTGCCGGAACCATATAACACTGGTCCTGAAAGACCTACATTGGCTCCCAGTACGTTTCCGAGCACAATCCAAAGTGTTGGTGCTGACCTTTAAAGCCCTAAATGGCCTTGGCCCAGTATACCTGAAGGAGCATCTCTACCTCCATTGTTCTGCCCAGACACTGAGGTCCAGCGCCGAGGGCCTTCTGGCGGTTCCCTCCATGCGAGAAGTGAGGTTACAGGGAACCAGACAGAGGGCCTCCTCAGTAGTGGCGCCGCCCTGTGGAACGCCCTCCCATCAGATGTCAAGGAAATAACCAACTACCTGACTTTCAGAAGACATCTGAAGGCAGCCCTGTATCAAGTAGTTTTTAATGTTTGATATTTTTATTGCTTTATTATTATTATTATTATTAATATTCTGTTGGGAGCAGCCCAGAGTGGCTGGGGAAGCCCAGCCAGATGGGCGGGGTATAAATTGTTGTTGTTATTCAGGTTGACACCCCCACTTCAGAAAAAAACAGAAAAAGAAAGCAGGTGATGTGAATAGTCCTAATGGGGAAGGGGCAGCATCAGTGGCAGCGAGGGAGATACATTGAAAGGGAGTCTTTGCCCAAGGGCTCCCCTGAACCCAGATCCGGCTCTGGCTGGAAGCTGTGGTCCCGGAGGGTAAGCCCAGCCGCATACCTGCACCGTGGCTGCCTTCTACGTGCTTCCTCTGGTGTCTGTTGAGGGCTGGTTTCTGAGTGAAGCTTTGTCCGCACTCGAGGCAGCTGTACGGTCTCTCTCCCGTGTGGACTGTCTGGTGACGAAGGACTTGCGAAATGTCCCGGAAACTCTTCCCGCACTCTAGGCACTCGGGGCGTTTGCGGCTCACAAGCGTCTTCGGGGGTCGGACAGTGATGCTGACACCTGTTTGGCCAGAGGCGGGGAGCGGTATGAGATCCCGCACGAGGGAGGAGCGTCGCAAGGTTTAAATAAGGTCATTTGCTTACTTGAATTTTAACCGATGCAAAACTTTTCTGATTCCTTAGTGCACCAGTTGGAAACTATGGTGCCAAGCAGTGTGTGTGTACCATATGTTATTGAAAAATACCACATGTTTTGGAAATTTACTCGTTTGCTGTTCATTTAGACACCTCTTAAGAGATCACAAACAAATATTGCATGATGGTTCCCAAGATCAAGAAGGGGTTTTTTTTTGTCTATGCGTCTCTACAATTAGATGCCATTTTGAATCAAGGTTGCAGAATGAACCTTTCAAAACTGCACTGGTTTTTAGGTTTCTGAGAATTATTGAGTACGAGCCTGCTTGTAAGTAAGCAATTAAGTAAGTAAATACAGTAGATTAGATAGATAGAAAGACAGACAGACAGACAGACAGAAGGACAGATAAAAATATTTTCGATAGGCTAAAAAGGGTATCCCTTATTAACTGGGCAGCAGATTTTGTTTTTCTGTGAAGGTTATGTTTAATACAATATCTTATGAGGACTGTATCAGGAACATCTGAGAACAGACATTCCTCCTTCTAATACTTCTTCCACTGTCATTTTAGCAGAGGCACTCTGTCTCTCTCTCTGTCTCTCTCTCTCTCTCTCTCTCTCTCTCTCACACACACACACACACAGAAGGAATTCCTCTTCTTAAGATAATATTAGAAGAGACATTTCCTTATCTCTCACACAGCAAGAGGGAATCACTTTGTCCCTTGCAATTATTCATAGCAGAATGCGGAGATTTGAATACCCCTGATGATCCTGCGGGAAGTCCCGTGGTTTCATATTGTTGTGGAATATGAAGAAGAAGAAGAAGAAGAAGAAGAAGAAGAGGAGGAGGAGGAGGAGGAGGAGGAGGAGGAGGAGGAGTAGTAGTTTGGATTTGATATCCCGCTTTATCACTACACTAAGGAGTCTCAAAGCGGCTAACAATCTCCTTTTCCCTTCCTCCTCCACAACAAACACTATTAAGAAGAAGAAGAAGAGTTTAGATTGGATACCCCGCCTTTCACTCCCTTTAAGGAGTCTCAAAGCGGCTAACGTTCTCCTTTCCCTTCCTCCCCCACAACAAACACTCTGTGAGGTGAGTGGGGCTGAGAGACTTCAGAGAAGTGTGACTGGCCCAAGGTCACCCAGCAGCTGCATGTGGAGGAGCGGAGACGCGAACCCGGTTCCCCAGATTACGAGACTACCACTCTTAACCACTACACCACACTGGCTAAGTATATCAACACACCAAAGCTGGAATCCAAATACAGTGGTACTTTGGTTCTTAAATTTAATCTGTTCCAGGAGTCCGTTTGACTCCCAAAACGGTTCGAAAACCAAGGTGCGGCTTCCGATTGGCTGCAGGAGCTTCCTGCACTCAATCGGAAGCCACATTGGACATTCGGCTTCCGAAAAACTTTCGCAAACCGGAACACTCACTTCTGGGTTTGCGGCGTTCGGGGCCAATTTGTTCAGGAACCAAGCCAATCAGGAACCAAGGTACCACTGTATTACATCTTCTGTTGTAAGTTGCATCGTTTCAATAATCTGGATGGAGCTGCAGGGTTTGTGCAGTTATTTAAAAGCTTTATATTTTGTCAAAACAAAATAAAAAAACCAAGTTAGTTCTTGGTATGAGCTTTCGTGTGCATGCACACTTCTTCAGATACACTGGACACGAAAGTATCCAGTGTATCTGAAAGTATCTGAAGTATCTGAAGATCTGAAAGTATCTGAAGATACTTCTTCAGATACACTGCACACGAAAGCTCATACCAAGAACTAACTTAGTTGGTCTTTAAGGTGCTACTGGAAGGAATTTTTTTATTTTGTTTTGACTATGGCAGACCAACACGGCTACCTATCTGTAACTGTATTTATATTTTGTGTGTGTGCAGATTCTATTCCCTCTTGAGCATATTCATCTTTCGTGGCACCCGCAGAATTGATTACGGCATACGTACCTGTGTAGTTCTTTTCTTCCAGATGTTTTCTGAGATGTCTGTTGAGGGCCGGCTTCTGGGTGAAGCTCTGCCCACACTCGGCGCAGGAATACGGCTTCTCTCCGGTGTGGACTGTCTGGTGCCGGAGGACATGTGAGATATCCCGGAAACTCTTGCCGCATTCCGGGCACTCGGGACGCTTGCGGCCCGTGTGGGTCTTCTGGTGTCTATCCAGCTGCCACTCATCCTGGAAGCTTTCGCCGCATTCGAGGCACCAGTGGCCATGCTCCTCCAAGCGCACTACGGTCTCGTAGACCCCCTCGCTGCAGAGTGTGGCTTCGTCCCACCTCTCCAGCGGCTCCGTCTCATTCTCCTGTTCCAGATCACAGCTGCTTTCGATGGAACCAGGCCGCCCCAATAACGCCCCGAGCATCACCGGTAGCCTGGGACTTCCGCGCTGGAAAGGGCCCAGCTTGCTCCCATTCAGAGTTGTTTCTCCAGCTGAGACCACATAGCCATCCAGGTTCACTTTCCCTGAACGGGAAAAGGAAACAGAAGAATCAGGCTGGATTTTACTGCACAGTATTTAAAAAGATACAAAAGAGCTCTGCTGGACACCAATGCTGCTTCCACATGACCACATTTTGACGGTGCATTTGCATGACATCTTAAACACCCTCTCTCATTTTAGCTTCTAAAGCTCAGAGAAATCTGACTCTCTTTATCTCATTGGATGAGCTGCACAATTTTCACAGGCCTTTTGCTCTGCTATTCTGGTCAGCTATGCCTCTATTTACTTTGCTCTAGCAGCTAGCATTTTCCTAGATTCCTCTAGCTGTTTCCTTCTCTATGGCTTGTCTCTTCTGCCAAGAAATCATCATCATCATCATTAGAATTTATATACTGCCCAATACCCCGGGGTCTCAGGGCGGTTCTAATAATAATAATAATAATAATAATAATAATAATAATGGTGATGATTTATACCCCACCCTCCCCAGAATAAAATCAAGATATAAAACCACAAAATACCTAATAAAAATAAAAACAGATGCCTCCATGGGAAGCCCACAAACAAGACTGGAGAGCAAACAATCTAAATGGGATCAATGGGGTCCATACAATTTATACATACCCAATGAGTTGGGACCCAGGCTGCCCTCCATCGGCGACCACTCGGCCTCAGGGGAGACCACAATCACCTCCTCCTCGTGTCTCCCCAGTGCCTAAAAGAGCAGAGAGGATTCCTGTCAAGTCAACGCCTTGGAGTCAGGGAGGCAAACCCTCCTCAGGCTCACCCATAGGAAGATCAAATCTTAAAACTTTCTCAAAAGACGACCAGGTCAAATCAGCAATGATACACTGGGCAAAGGATTTGGGACATAATATCCAGATGGCAGACTGGGAAAGGTTATGGAAAACGGATCTGAAATCTACAGCATGCCGTACACTGAAAGAAAATTTTATGAAAATGATGTACTGGTGGTATTTGACTCCTAGTAAGTTAGCAAAAATGTATAGAACTAGTGCAAATACCTGCTGGGAATGTAAAGAAAAAGAAGGTACCTTTTATCATGTGTGGTGGTCGTGTAAGGTAATAAAAGCTTTCTGGGAGATGATATATAATGAAATGAAAAAAAATGTTTAAAATAACTTTTGTTAAAAAACCAGAAGCTTTTCTATTAGGAATTATAGGAATTATATTCCAAAGAAGACATTTTATGTATACAACAACTGCTGCACGGATGTTACTAGCCCAGAGATGGAAAGAAGACAGAGGCCCTATCAGAGAGGAATGGCAAACTAAGCTGATGGACTGGAAAGCTCAGGAAACAAGAGGACAAAAACTTTATAAAAGGAATGGGATTTTTAAAAAACTTATTTAGGAGACCATTGCAAGCAGATGAAAACATGAGCAGGATTTTAATCTCACTTGTAGTGAAACAATTATTATGGACAATATGGAGTGATACAAAATACAGACTATGGAATAATATGCAGTTGTAAATGTTGACAATAGGACCCACGGAGGGGGTGGGGGGACGTCTTGAGATTCAGAGTAATCTCTGTACTGTGGTACCTCGGGTTAAGAACTTAATTCGTTCCGGAGGTCCATTCTTAACCTGAAACTGTTCTTAACCTGAAGCACCACTTTAGCTAATGGGGCCGCCCGCTGCCGCTGCACAATTTCTGTTCTCATCCTGAGGTAAAGTTCTAAACCTGAGGTACTATTTCTGGGTTAGCGGAGTCTGTAACCTGAAGCGTATGTAACCTGAAGTGTATGTAATCCGAGGCACCACCGTATATGGATATACATTTGGATTGTTCTAATTTTACATTTCTAAAATCAAATCAAAATGATTTAAAATAAAATCTTAAAACTTTCTCCCTTTGACCTCGGCCTCTGGTTGCTGGCGTCTGAGGAAATCTTCGGCCAGGGCCACCGCCTGGGAACAGGCCTGAGGGCCACGCGACCTGACCCAGCTCTGCATCTCCGGCGGCAGGATGGCCAGGAACTGCTCCAGGATGACCAGCTCCAGGATCTGCTCCTTGGTGTGCTTCTCTGGCTTCAGCCACTGCCAGCAGAGTTCCCGGAGCTTCTTGCAAACCTCTCGGGGTCCCTCGGCTTCCTGGTAGCCAAACTGCCCGAAATGTCTGCCCTGCGCGTCGGTGCCAGTGTCGTCCTTTCCCACAGCCTCTTTCTCCGACGTCCTGTTTTCTCCAGCGACCAGATTGCTAAAGGCTGCTGGAGCTCCTCTGCCATTGCCCACCAGAAGCTGAGCGACTCCATCTCCGCTGGGCCACTGGCCAGCAACCGTCACGGCCTCACAAGAGCCCCACAGCAACGGTTTCGACAGCTGTTGGCTTCCCCACCCGGAGGGAAGGGGCTGCACGGCCTTTAGGACCTCCTGCCACTGAGTTTCCCAGCGTTGCGCCAAGCCTTCCTCGGACCCCTGGGTCAACTCTTGGGGGGGCACCCAGCCCAGAAGCTCCCCGATGGTCCCAACCTGGATGACGCGAGGGACCACCCGTTCCCCTTCGGATTCCAGAAGCCCCGCTTGGGATCCCTCCCTCAGTTTCGCACCAGGGATCGCCTCGTGTACTAGAACGTTCTGCAAAGGGAGACTCATGACTCCACCGGCCCTAAGCTCAGCAGCCATTTTGTCCGGCGGCGTCGGAACACCGGAGGCAATGTCCACAGAGAGCGTAGAAAGTGCTATTTTAAGCTGGAAAGCCCATCACTGGAAGGACAAGGGTTCTGAAATGTTGCCACATCGAGACTTGCAGGCCTAAAACAAACAAACAAACAAACAAAATATTTGTAGCCTTCTCCTAAAAAAGAGCTAAACAAAGAGTTTACTCCTTCTTATCCAACGTGTGAGAGGCTTGTGCCTTTGTGGATGTACTACAGTTGGTGCCAGGGAGGACCTTTCCATCAGTCGCACCTCCTTTAAAATAAGCGCATCTCATGTTTTCATCCACCAGGCTGATTCCTCCAGGACACACCAGCAGGATCTGTCGACGGTGCCGCAAGCAAGTCACTCCTGTCAGATGGTGACTTTATGCTGGATTCAGCAAAATTTCCAGCCAGCAAGAAAGGAACGTTTTTTCCCTGAAGGAAGAAGACAAAAGGTGGAATAAATAAGCCAAACCAAGTTGTTTTGGCTGTTGAGTCGTTCTGAAAGAGAAACCATATTTTAAGCCTTCAGGCTGAGCGTCTGCCTTGCACTATCCTGGGTTCAATCTTTTGCATCTCCATGCAGAGCTCGGGATAAGCTGGGTTTCCATGTTAATAATAATAATAATAATAATAATAATAATAATAATAATTTATTTATACCCCACCCATCTGGCTGGATTTCCCCAGCCACTCTGGGCAGCTCCCAACAGAATAATAATAATAATAAAGTGAAAAACATCAAACATTAAAAACTTCCCTAAACAGGGCTGCCTTCAGATGTCTTCTGAAAGTCAGATAGCTGTTTATTTCCTTGACATCTGATGGGGGGTGTTACACCGGGTAGGTGCCACTACTGAGAAGGCCTTGCCTTTTTTCTGAGCGTGCTCATTCAACTTTTCCCTTTCCTCCAGTCACTTTCTTCATGATCAGAGCTTGTACAGCTAGACTGAACCTTTTCTATTTGCACAACTACAAATATAATTGGCAAGCTTTGAAAAGCCTCAGGCCCTTGTGCCAGGGTACCAGTTAAAAGCGCTTTGCTAAACTGGGCCTGCTATCTGGATCTAGCAGCTGACGCAACATCATGGGAAGAACATTTCAGTTCTGAGCTAAATGGACCAATGGTACAACATCATCCACAGATGGACCAATGCTTGTCTCCTTTGTCATTTTATCCTCTCAACAACCCAGTTAAGTAGTCTTTAGGCTGAGAGAGAACGTAAGGGGCTAAAGGTCGCTCAATGAGCTTTACAGCCACATGGAGACTTGAACTCGTGTCTCCCTCTTCCTAGTCCAGCACTCCCAACTCGGCGTGACTGACCTATGCAGCCCTCCAGAGGTCAGGGATGATGCGAGCTGTTAGTGGTTCGAGTATCAGACTTGGACCTGGGCGACCAGAGTTAAAATTACCCCACAGCCATGAAACCCACTAAGTGACCTTGGGCCATTCATTGCTTCTCAGCCTGACCTACCTGGCAGGGTTAAATGAGGATTAAATGAGGAGGAAGAGAACCCATGTAGGCCACACCTTTGAGATACAAATGCAATAAACAAAGTTCTCTCCTCTAACCATATGGCACAAAAAAAGGAATATATATATATATATATTTATATAAATAAAAGAAATTACACTCCCAGTGTTATTATTAGATGAGTGATTCTCGGTAATACCTCTTCTTTCTTTGAATCCATTCGCTTACACACCTGGTTAATTCCATAATTTTATGCTTGCTCACAATCCTGCCTGAAGTCACCTTTGCTGTTTCACACCCCTGACACTCCTTAGGAAACAACCTCAAATTTAACTTTCAAGTAAAAACAAACAAACCCCAAAACAGAGTTTTGTGTAAAGTGTTAACCTACCACCCCATTATTATCTCAACTAGGACGTCCAGTTGATTATTGTGTGACTCGTTCCCTCGTTGTGGACCAAGGTAAGCAAAACCTGCAAAATTTCTAGGAGTTGCTGTTAGAAATAAGGGTCACAACAATGAACTTTCAATTTTGTGTGGGTTTTAATTTAAATTGGGCAGCGTTGTCTGCTTAGCTGCCTTCATATATGTCTGTTCTTTGCGCACAAATTGCAATGCTTGGTGGCTGATTAAAAATATCGATCTACTGTATCAGGATGTTCTATGGCACAACTTCAATGTGTATTGAGGGGGAGACGCTCTTCTTAAAAGCCTCCCCACTTTTGCAAGAATCCTCTATCGAACCACTGCCTCTTCACTTTTTCCTATCTCACCCCCCATCCACCCCAATTGCACGAAAGTTACTTTCCCATCCTAAAACGCCAAAAAGATGCAATGGCAAACCGTAGCATTTATGAAGGAGAAATAAAATACTAAAATACTGAAGAAGAAGAAGAAGAAGAAGAAGAAGAAGAAGAGGAGGAGGAGGAGGAGGAGACTCTGTAGTTGTAGACAGAGGTGGTGTACAGGGAAACATATGTACAGGAAAACATACGAAAATCCGTTTTATCAAAGATCTAGGTCAAAAGTGAACGGAAGTGGCAGAGGGCAAGGGTTTGCATCTGCTCTGCACCACTTGCACATTTAGAAACTTTCCCCTTTCCCCCTCCACATGCAACTCACAGCACATCCTGCCCCACTGCGCTGGATCTGCTTCAGCCCCACAGAGGCTGTCCTCTTTCTGGTCTGGCTGTATCCTGCAACAGAGGGGCTGGAGAGGGTGGGGAGCATCCAGAACAGGAAGTGGGCAGCCCTAATATTTCCCTTTCACCCCCAACTCCTCAGTCTCTCTAGGAACCAAAACACTCACAATGTAACCCTTCGTGTGCCTGTAAAAAAACAACAACAACCCAACCAACCAGAGACACACCTTTAGCCTCACGATCTTATAAAGCACACATTTTATCAAGAGAAATATTGGAGGGTATGGAGTAGGATATCCCCATTTTCATCAGAGGAACTCAGCTGTGCAAATCCCCACAGAGCGGGGAGGGGTCCCGAGGGTCATCTAGTCCAACCCCCTGCAAATGCAGCAATTACATATTGGAAGAAGCTGGGGCTTGAACTCTGGACCTCCTGCATGCAAACCGCGTGCTCTTCCACTGAGCCGCGCGGCACCTCCCCAAGGGCAATGAATGCACTCTGCATATGCTCAGAGGGCCCACCGGACCTTTCATATTCCTGCCTGCCATGACGCAGGCTCTGAAAGCTGGGCACCTCATCTGTCCCAAGCACAAGTTCTGCCCATGTTGGAAGTTCCCCTACTGCCCCGCTCTGCCCAGGGCAATGCAACCCCACCAACAACTCAGCTGTGGTACTAAAGGGGTTAAAGGGCCTGAGCTAGAGATTCCTAGAGAGGACAGGAAATGGAGAGCGCATGGGGGAACTAAAACGCCAGCGGAATCTTCCTGGTGCACCTTTCTTTCCCTTCCCTTCTTTCTTTGGAGGAAGCTGGGCTGTTTAAAGTGATGGTGGTGTTGTTTAGTCATTTAGTCGTGTCCCACTCTTCGTGACCCCCTGGACCAGAGCACGCCAGGCCCTCCTGTCTTCCACTGCCCCCCGCAGTTTGGTCAAACTCATGCTGGTAGCTTCGAGAACACTGTCCAACCATCTCGTCCTCTGTCGTCCCCTTCTCCTTGTGCCCTCCATCTTTCCCAACATCAGGGTCTTTTCCAGGGAGTCTTCTCTTCTCATGAGGTGGCCAAAGTCCTGGAGCCTCAGCTTCAGGATCTGTCCTTCCAGTGAGCACTCAGGGCTGATTTCCTTCAGAATGGAGAGGTTTGATCTTCTTGCAGTCCATGGGACTCTCAAGAGTCTCCTCCAGCACCATAATTCAAAAGCATCAATTCTTCGGCGATCAGCCTTCTTGATGGTCCAGCTCTCACTTCCATACATCACTACCAGGAAAACCACAGCTTTAACTATACGGACCTTTGTTGGCAAGGTGACGTCTCTGCTTTTTAAGATGCTGTCTAGGTTTGCCATCGCCTTTCTCCCAAGAAGCAGGCGTCTTTTAATTTTGTGGCTGCTGTCACCATCTGCAGTGATCATGGAGCCCAATAAAGTAAAATCTCTCACTGCCTCCATTTCTTCCCCTTCTATTTGCCGGGAGGTGATGGGCCCAGTGGCCATGATCTTTGTTTTTTGATGTTGAGCTTCAGACCATATTTTGCGCTCTCCTCTTTCACCCTCATTAAAAGGTTCTTTAATTCCTCCTCACTTTCTGCCATCAAGGTTGGGTCATCTGCATATCTGACGTTGTTGATATTTCTTCCAGCAATCTTAATTCGGGCTTGGGATTCATCCAGCCCAGCCTTTTGCATGATGAATTCTGCATATAAGTTAAATAAGCAGGGGGACAATATACAGCCTTGCCGTACTCCTTTCCCAATTTTGAGCCAATCAGTTGTTCCATATCCAGTTATAACTGTAGCTTCTTGTCCCACGTAGAGATTTCTCAGGAGACAGGTGAGGTGATCAGGCACTCCCATTTCTTTAAGATCTTGCCATAGTTTGCTGTGGTCGACACAGTCAAAGGCTTTTGCATAGTCAATGAAGCAGACGTGGATGTCTTTCTGGAACTCTCTAGCTTTCTCCATAATCCATCGCATGTTTGCAATTTGGCCTCTGGTTCCTCTGCCCCTTCGAAATCCAGCTTGCACTTCTGGGAGTTGTCGGTCCACATACTGCTTAAGCCTGCCTTGTAGATCAGCTGCTCTACATAAGGACATAAAAGAGCCTCTGAATCAGGCCAGCAGCTTATCTAGTCCAGCATCCTGGTCTCAAACAGCAAGCAGGATTCAAGCAGTTTCCCTTCCTGTGGTTTCCAGCAATTGCCATGCAGAAGCATTGGTGTCTCCAACCTTGGAGGTCGGTGTTTCCCAAACTTGGGTTTCCTGGTGTTTTTTGGACTACAACTCCCATCATCCTTAGCTAGCAGGACTGATGGTCAGGGATGATGGGAACTGTAGTTCAAAAACAGCTGGAGACCCAATTTGGAAAACACTGGCAGAGGCAGAGCATAGCTTTCATGGCTAGTAACCATCAATAGGCCTCTCCTCCATAATTTTTTTAAATACATATATACATTTTTATTAATTTTTTAACATAGTCATTTAACATACATTTTTATCTTATACAATTTTTTTAGACTTCCGTCAACTACCTCTGAAGATTTTCCATTCTTTATCGCTTAATCTGCATTTCTTAATTTCTCTATTACTTTTAATTATCCTTAACTAATATTCTCTTCATAATCTTCCTTGCAATATTTCGCATAATCCTCCTTACAAAACATCTTGCAGTCCTACTAGCGTAATCTGTTTATTACAGTTGCTTTTCAAATAGTTCAAATATTTACTCCAGTCCTCTTTGGTCCCGCAGGTTTCGAATCCTTCCTGTCAATTTGTCTGATTTTGCATAGTCCATTAATTCTCCTCCATGAATTTTTCTCATCTTCTTTCAAAGCCATCCCTGTGGCAGGGAGTTCCATAGTTTGACAACAAGCTGCATAAAGAAGTATTTTCTTTTATCTTCCAACGTTCAGCTTCATTGGATATCCTTGCAATTTCCAAGCATTTAGGAACTTGAGATGCCCTTAAGAAGTTCCCACTCAGCCATGATGCTGACTGCAATAGCTTGGGCCAGCCCTTACCTTAAACTCTAACCACCCTTTTGAGGTTGTTGTGAAGATAAATTGTGTGTGTGTGTGGAGAGGGAGAGAGAGGCAGGCAGGCAGGCAGAGAGGGCACTGCTGCCCCAGGCTTCTTGGGGAACTAGCAAGATTCAATAAAAGGAAAACTATCACAATAATACAGTGGTACCTCGGGTTAAGAACTTAATTCGTTCCGGAGGTTCGTTCTTAACCAGAAACTGTTCTTAACCTGAAGCACCACTTTAGCTAATCGGGCCTCCCGCTGCTGCCGCCGGAGCACGATTTCTGTTCTCATCCTGAAGCAAATTTCTTAACCCGAGGTACTATTTCTGAGTTAGCCGAGTCTGTAACCTGAAGCGTCTGTAAACTGAAGCGTCTGTAACCTGAGATACCACTGCACTGACAAAATATCATATTAAATAGCTAGATATATTTCCCTTTATTCTCCATTTTATTGTATTGTATTTTACTTTTTCTTGGCAACGCCTGTAGAAATATTATATGCATCCCAGTAAAGAATGGATACAAAAACTTATGAAATATGCAGAAATGGCAAAACTTACTGGAAGAATAAGAAATCAAGATAACAAACTTTTTATGAAAGAATGGAAATGGTTTATTGAATATTTACAGAAGATATATACTTACAATAGATAATTAAATGAGCAAGTTAAATGAATTAAAAAATAAATGTAAGGAACCGCTGAAAGAGGGGGAAGGAAGTCAAATTTTGAAATGTTAAATTGATTGTAAAACTAATGAAATGTATAAATTTGAAAAGTTTAAATAAAAAACTTTTTTTAAAAAAGAAATATTATATGTAACTAATTTGCAAACAGTTTTTAACAACACCCATCAATAAAATGTGAGGTTCTTATTTTTTCCTATGTTTTCTGTATTTCTTTCTTCTTTTTTAAAAATCTGTTTGCCTACTATGCAGCTGACAGTGTCATGGGGGCCTCACATAAAAAAAAGACCAAACTCCCTCCGTTAAAAAAAGTTGCATATTTACTTCCGGAGGCGGCGCGAACGGTAATGGCGGTCCTCTTCCACTAGTGAGGAGGAAGCTCCGCGGAATTGGGTCGTCTGCTACGGCGAAGCGGAGACCCACTTTGGAAACCCACAGGCAGCAAGAGCCTGTGGTCTCGAGACTCGGTGGGCGCCAGAAGCGACCCCCAAAGCGCTGAAGGAACCCCGTAAGGGGCTCCGGAACGTGGAGGGGGTAGCGGCGCTGTGAGTCATTTCGCGATCCGCGGAGTGAAGCCGTGCTGCTGCTGCCGGTGAGCGCTGACCTTTCTTCCTGAAAACTTCTGATTCGGAAAAGCAATAACCCGTGAGTAAAGAAGGACTTTATAAAATTTGAGTCTAAAACTATTGAATTTGGCTGAAAGCGGAGCGACGTAAAAACAGGAAGTCCGTCTCCCGCTGTCACTGAACTTCAAAGCAAAGAGCTGGAGGAGTGGAGGCTTAAAAAGAATCTTTAGCCTAACTGATCTGAGCACCCATTGAACTTTTTTTGAACAAAATAAGGACTTTAAGTATTTGATTATCTGACATTTATTTGTATTGGGATACCTTTCTTCTATTGGAACTACAATTTGGATGAGAAACCCAGGTGCTGGAGCTGCCTGAGCAACTTGAGCTGTCAGTTTTGCAGATTTGGCTATTGTGTATTAGAACTTGCAAAATCTGAGGGGGTTTGGACTTGTTACTTTGAAACATCAACTGAAGTTCCAGTATGCACTGTCTGATACAATGTGGCTGTTAATACCAACTCTGCTTAAAACCTGCTTTTGAAGGTCCTTGGACATTAAAATTGATTCTAGTAAATTTATTAGAATCGGACTCTTCCCTTGAGACATTTCAAGCTCCCCCTAGAGGATTTGGGATTTACAGCAGTGACATTATTTCACTTTCCTTTTCCCCGACCTCCTGTTTGACTGTTTTCCTCTGGGCCGCTACTTTCTCATGGGAACAACTCAGCTTGACCTTGACTTTTAGATAACTTTGGAATGAGTGGCGCAAGAAGGAGGGGAAGAACTAGACAAGCAACTTTGACAACTTTAACCTCAGTCTCGCAGTCACGTAGATCATCTGTACCTACTTTGCCTTCAGAGGAAGAAGCTGCTTCTCTGCCAAGGGCAGGAGAGGGAGAAACTGAACAGTTACAACTGGAAGATATGGCCTCAGGAGCAACTTCTTCTATCCTAGAGAAAATCTATGAAAAATTGGAATCTCTGGACAAGAGAGGAGAATCTTTGGACAAGAAAGTCGATGAACAAACAGCCAAAATTGAACAAAACACAGAATGTCTAAATAGATTAACTGGACAAGTATCACAGAATACACAGGCAATTGGGCAGTTGACGGAGGCCACAGTAGAAAATCGGAAATTGGCTGAGGATACTAGTCAAAAATTAGAAAATTTAGAACAAGAGGTAAGACCACTCTGCAAACAAGTAGGTGAACATCAGACTTATCTATCTATGATAGAACTGCGGAACCGGGAGAGTAATTTAAGGATAAGGTCGATACCAGAAGTGGAAGAAGGCAACCTAGCTGAGTTTCTGACTAAAGAATTCTCCAAGTTCTGGAATTTAGAGGAAAAGGACTTTAAAATTGTGTCTGCTTTCAGACTTGGAAGACTTCTAAAGAAAGAGAAGCCCAGAGACTGTTTGATAATATTGAGATCAAAGGAGGAAAGGGATAAGATTTTGGGCCTACATTACGGAAAGTTACTGGACATTTTGGATAGAAGAATTGAGTTTTACAAAGATATTCCTAAACAGCTGTTGGACCTTAGATCCGCCTACCTTGAATTGGTTAAACTGCTTAGGAGCAATTCAATTATCTTTAGGTGGGAATTTCCCCAAGGATTATCTTTCACCTTCAGAGGGAAGAAGGTTAAAATTAGAACACTGGAAGATAGAGACAAATTTCTGACTACATACGGAGAGGACCTTCAAAAAGGAATTGAACTACCCTTTGGGCCTGGAGCACCGGCGGTACCGGCACCCTTGGAACCTGAAGACTTAGCGAACAAAATACCACCCCTGGAAAAATAACTAGATTATTTCAGGATGTCTCTGCAACTTCTGAGCTGGAATATAAATGGCTGTAACATCCCGGAAAAAAGGAGGAAAATATTTCATATATTAAAAAAAGAACAATTGGACATTATCTGCCTGCAAGAAACACATGTGACTAGGCTCCATCGAAAAGTGCTAATAAACAAAAGACTGGGTCAGGAATTTATATCTTCGGACAGAGTAAAGAAGAGAGGTGTGGTTATTTATGCAAAAGAGAGCCTGTCACCCAAATTCCTATTTAAAGATGAACATGGAAGAATTTTGGCAATTGAGATACAATATCAAGGAGAGAAACTTTTGATATTAGGAATCTACGCACCAAATGAGGGGAAATCGGAATTTTATAAGAAGTTGCATGAGATCATGCTGGACTATCTGGACTACAACAACATCATTTTGATGGGAGATATGAACGGGGTCGTATCAACCAACATAGATAAGTCACAAAGTCAAAGTGTCACAAAAGATGGCAGACTACCAAAGACTTTTTTTGAAATGACTGACAATATGGACTTGATTGACATTTGGAGAACGAAGAACCCCTTGGGAAGAGAGGGAACATTCTTCTCTGAAGCCCAACTGACTTGGACAAGAATCGACCAAATATGGATATCTAGAGGTCTGGCACCCAAGGTCAAGAAGGTGGAAATCTGCCCAAAGACCTGCTCCGACCACAACGCAGTAAAGATGGATATGACATTAATACCAACCGGCTCCTTTAGATGGAAGATGAATGACAACCTGTTTAGAGATCAGGAGATTATCAAGAAGGCCCAAAAAGCTTTAAAGGACTATTTTGAGATAAACATGAACACTACGGTGGAAAAAAGAATTATCTGGGACGCAAGCAAGGCAGTGATGAGGGGGTTCTTGATACAACAGAATGCTGTAAAGAAAAGGACACAAAATGAGAGGAAAGATAAAATTTTGGAGAAAATTAAAGAACTAGAAAAGAAGCTAAGATTAAATCCGAAGTCACAGCCGACGTTGAGAGAAATTAAATTTCATCAAGCACAATATTCTAAATTGATAAACCAGGAAATAGAGTGGAAGATTAAATTAATGAAACAAAAAACTTTTGAATCGGCAAATAAATGTGGAAAACTGCTAGCTTGGCAGTTGAAGAGGAGACAAAAATTAAATACAGTTACAAATTTAGAGATTGAAGGAAGAAACTGTTGATTTGTAGCATCCAAGTGCACAGCGGAATGATGAGGAATACGTGCCAACATGCTCTATATTGGTTTATTTACATTTCAAAGCTGGTATATTACAGAAAACCATCTTGTCTCTGCCGGAGCAGAGAACTGCATCCTCTCTCCTCTGAAGCTCAGAGAGAAACACACTGAACTGCAAAGAACAGTGAAAAACAGGAAACCAGTGTACGTCACATCCAGCCTCCCCTTTCCCGTGGGAAACATAACAGCAATGCTGTCTGTGGAATGTAAACATTGTCTTGTGACAAGCCTTTCGCTGCACAGTGAAGAGAGCAGAAACCAACATCCTCCCCCTTTCTGTGAACACCACTGGGCAGCGTGTTCGTACAATATCAGTACAAACCCAACTTCTGCACATAGGTACAGTGTTGATCCCTTGATACAATCTTGGACAATACATCAGCAGGAATTTCATTACCTGGCATATAGGACACCGTTACGAGTCCCTTCTGAATACGTTCCCTAGCATGCTGCAACTTCAATTGCAAGTGCTTCGTGCTTTGCTTACAACCTTCAGAATTCAGCAAAGCCAAACATGCTTTGTTGTCCTGGTAAACCTGGATTGGACATTTGACAGGAATTTTCATGTCTTTGCACAATTGTAACAACCATTCACAATCCTTAAGTGAATAAGACAGTGCATTCAGCTCAGCTTCACAAGTACTTAAGCTAACTGTTGTTTGCTTCTTGCATGACCAATCAAATAGACCCTGATTGTACATGTAGCAAACTCCAGACGTGCTTTTCCTGTCTGCAGTGTCACTTCCAAAACTTGCATCTGCAAATATCTCAAGACCACCAGACTTCTGATTGTTAAATCTCAGTCTGTAATGCATAGTGCCTTTCAAATACCGCGCTATGCGTTTCGGAGCTTTCCAATCTTTAACAGTAGGATTGTTGACTTGTCTGCTTAGCAAATTACAGCTAACAGCAATGTCTGGTCTTGAACATCTGGCAATGAAGTTTAGCTTGCCTAGCACACTTCTGTACAGTGTAGTGTCAGAAAATGCTTCTTCAGTGTCATCTACCTGATAACCTGTTGTCATCGGTGTGTCTACAGGGTTAGCATCCATCAGGTTTAGTTTGCCTAACACATCAGCAATTTTCCGTGACTGGTGTACTAGAATGTTACCATCTTGATCTCTCTCTATTTCCAGAGATAGATAGTTGTTTACCTCACCAAGATCTTTCATGTCAAAGTGCTCTTTCAGTTGAGCTAGGGCGTTATTGTACATTGTGACATCTTTCCAAAAGAATAATAAATCATCAACATAAAACAAACAATACAGTTTCTTTTGCCCCTCCTCTTTGACAAATACACATGGATCAGCTTTCCCTTGCTTAAAACCTAGAGAAAACAATACTTCAGTGAGTTTTGTGTGCCAACACCGTGCACTTTGTTTGAGATCATAAAGGGACTTTTTCAGAGCACAAACAAATCCCTGTTTTACCTGTACGCCATCAGGTGGAAGCATATAAAGTGATTCATCTAGAGATCCGTACAGAAAAGCTGTATTCACATCGTGGTGACTAATGTGTAAATTCTCCTCGGCAGCTAGCTTGAGCATAAGCCTAATGCTCTCATACCTTACTGTGGGTGAGTAGGTCTCGTGATAGTCTTCACCTGGTACCTGTGCAAAACCTCTGGCTACCAATCTGGCTTTGTGTCTGACTATCTTGCCATTTTGATCAGTCTTCGCTTTGAAGACCCATTTGCTTCCAAGCAGTTTCATTCCTGGAACTACTGGAACAAGTTCCCATGTTTTGTTCCTTTCCAAGGAATCAAGCTCAGCCTTCATGGCATTTAACCATGGCTCAGCTTCCTTTGAATCCAAATCCTGGATTTCTTGGAAACTTGAAGGTTCAAATACCTTCTTGGAGCTTTTAACAGCTGTTACTGCTATCTTTGCAAACTCATCAGCAAATCTCTTTGGAGGTCTGCCTTTTGTGGCTCTCTGTGACCTGCGAATTAGCCTTAAGTCTTCAACACTCTCCTCTTCCTTCTTAGGAGAAAAGCGACCTATTGTGAACAATGGTTCCTCCAATTCCTGATCAGAGCTTTCAGAGGGTCGCATAGAGGCTTTCGCACTCTTGAAATCCTCTGAATCACCCGATTCAGTTTCAGACTCAGAATCAGAACTTTCATCAGTGGGTGTGGGTGGTTGTGGTTGCTTTTGACTATCCTCAGTCTCATCACTGTCATCAGGATAACATTGGAAAATTCCCACATTCTCCCCCCACTTGGCATTGTACTCAACACTTCTTGTGAGCTTAATGGTCTTAGAGTCAGTCATCCTTATTCTGTAAGAACCTTTCTCATAACCTAGAAAGATACCATGCAAACCACGCTTGTCTAACTTGGAGTTTTGTGGTGAGTGAACCCACATGTCAGAACCAAAAATTTTCATGTGTTTGATGTATGGCTTTTTGCCAAACATCTTCTCATAGGGAGTACAACCAATCGCTGAAGATAACCTACGATTATAACTGTAAGTGAAACATGAGAGAGCTTCGGCCCAATAACTCTCTGGAAGATTTGCATCATGTAGCAAGGTTTTTAACCCTTGAAGCAATGTCTGATTTGCTCTTTCCGCAAGTCCATTCTGCCATGGCGAGCGAGGACTAGACAAATCGTGTTGAATTCCTTTCTCAGACAGAAAAGCTTCAAACTGCTGAGAAGTGAATTCCCCTCCGCGATCACTGAAAAGAGTTTTTACCTTCTTACCATGCACATTTTCCAACCAAGCACAGAATTCCTTGAACCTAGGAAAAGCCTCTGATTTCTGCTTGAGATTGTACACATGAATATACCTGGAAAATGCATCAATGAGAACCATGAAGTACCTATTTCCTCCCAAAGAGGGCGCTAGTGGTCCAACCAAATCAGCATGAACAATTTGGTATGGTTCTGTAGCTTGCCTACTAGACACCTTACCTTTCGGAGCCATTTTCACCTTGTTTGCTGCGCATGCCTTGCACTTCATGTGGTACCTGCAGGGTTTAATAGTCATACCTTCAACCAAGGCAGGCATTTTAGATACTGCCTCAAAACCCAAATGTCCAAATTTTCGATGAAAATCATGAATACATTCTGCATGCAAACATTTGTTAGAACCTGCAATGCAACAAGTGTCATCCTGCACAACATCATCATAATATAAAACATACAAACGATCAACATATTCAGCATACAATACATAATCATTTTTCTTTGTGATGATGCACCTTTTGTTCTTAAAGGAAACGTCAATGTTCCGCTCATTCAGCTGTCCGACGCTGAGCAGATTATGTTTGGCATCTGGGACATAAAGTACATTCTTTATCGATAAGTCCAAACTGTGAAGAACAACAGTTCCGTAGCCTTTACTGGGAATTGTGTGGTCATCCGCCTGGTGAATCGCACCTTCCTGCGGTGTAAAAGACACGAACAGTCGCTTATCGTTGCACATGTGGTGCGTTGCCGCTGAATCAACAACGAAGAAAGATCTAGACGTCTTCTGGACCTCTGCAACTTTTGGAGTGAAGCGTGAGACCATTGCCTTGGGCTGCGTTGTCCTGGACACCGGACCTTTGCCTTTGCTCTGGCCTTTTCCACGCGATGAGCTTTCGCTGCGCTGCTCTGTTTTGGCCCTGGGATATTTGCATTCCCTCTTCATATGGCCTAGACGTCCACAGGAGTAGCATTTCACTGCCTTCAAAGCTTTGGCGCCATCTGGTGGTTCCACTGCACTCTGGGATGACGTCTGTGAAGTCTCCCCCTTTCCCATGCAGCTATCACCCTGGCAATCTGCTTCATTCTGAATCATGGCAGTATCACAAGCTACTCTGAGCTGAGCATGTGGCTGATTGGCATCAGATTCCCCACTTGCATCAGCCAGCCTTCTGCAGCTAGCCATATTATGCAGCTTGTTAAAATAAAACATAGTAGATCCAGCTTCTGTCCTCATGTGAGCCTCTCTCAAAGCGTGCCAACGTTCTGAGGTCTTATCACGCAATAGACAGAGCTCTTCTGGGGATACTATCAATGTAAGAGTTCCCCTTGCTTTGGAATCCTTAGCTTTCCATGCATCTGTAACTGGAGCTGGGGGCCAACATGCTCTATATTGGTTTATTTACATTTCAAAGCTGGTATATTACAGAAAACCATCTTGTCTCTGCCGGAGCAGAGAACTGCATCCTCTCTCCTCTGAAGCTCAGAGAGAAACACACTGAACTGCAAAGAACAGTGAAAAACAGGAAACCAGTGTACGTCACATCCAGCCTCCCCTTTCCCGTGGGAAACATAACAGCAATGCTGTCTGTGGAATGTAAACATTGTCTTGTGACAAGCCTTTCGCTGCACAGTGAAGAGAGCAGAAACCAACATCAACATCCAGAACCCTGCAGATATTAGAAAGTGCTTCCAAAGATATTTCAAAAAATTATATACTCAAGGGCCGCAAAATGAGATTGAGATTAAACAATTTTTGGAAAAAAATGGACTATCAAAATTGTCACAAGAAAATAGATCAATCCTGAACTGTAAAATAACACGACAAGAGATTGAACAAGCCATTCAGAACATGAAACTGGGCAAATCTCCAGGACCAGATGGGCTGACCTCCAAGTATTATAAGACACTAAAAGACTACCTGATACAACCACTGATGGAGGTTAGCAATGAAATTATGGAGGGAAGGAGGGCGCCAGAATCGTGGAAAGAAGCTTTCATCACATTGATACCAAAATCGGAAGCTGATAAGACACAACTTAAGAACTATCGTCCCATCTCTCTTTTAAATGTGGATTACAAAATATTTGCAGATATTCTGGCAAGTAGATTTAAAAAAGTTTTAAACGAAGTAATTCATAAGGACCAGGCGGGCTTTCTCCCAGGTAGACACTTGTTTGCTAACACAAGGAACATTATTGACATTTTGGAACTTTTGCAAACAGATATAAATACAAAAGCAGTGTTAATCTTTATAGACGCGGAGAAGGCCTTTGACAATATTTCCTGGAAATTTATGAAGGGAAACTTAAAAGAAATGGGAGTGGGACGGGGTTTTGAGAATGGGATTGATGCAATATATTCAGAACAAAAGGCTAAATTGATAGTTAACAATGTGGTTACAGAAGAGTTTAAAATTGAAAAAGGAACACGACAAGGCTGCCCTATTTCCCCTCTGTTATTTATTTCGGTTCTGGAGGTGCTCTTGAATATGATTAGAGGGGACCGGTTGGTGGAAGGAATTCAGGTCGGAGCGAAACAATATAAACTTAAAGCTTTTGCAGATGACCTAGTTTTGACCTTGCAGGAGCCAGAATCTAGTACGAAAAGAGTATTACAATTGATTCAAGACTTTGGTCGGGTGGCGGGATTTAAATTAAACAAACAGAAAACCAAGGTATTGGGGGAAAATTTGACAGATACAGAGTCGGAACGGTTTCAGAGAGAGACAGAATTAAATGTGGTTAAAAAAGTAAAGTACCTAGGGGTAAACATAACAGCAAAAAATCTGAATTTATTTAAGGACAATTATGAAAAATGTTGGTCAGAAATTAAGAGAGATTTAGACAGTTGGACAAAATTGAAACTTTCTTTGTTAGGCCGAATTGCTGCTATCAAGATGAATGTATTGCCAAAAATGTTGTTTTTGTTTCAAACGCTACAGATTGTGGACAAGACGGAGTGCTTCCGGAAGTGGCAGAGAGATATATCTAAGTTTGTCTGGCAGGGCAAAAAGCCCAGAATTAAGTTTAAGATACTAACCGATGTGAAAGAAAGAGGGGGCTTTGCCCTGCCAGACCTAAAGTTGTACTATGAGGCCGCAGCTTTCTGCTGGCTAAAAGACTGGCTACTTCTCGAGGACACTGACGTACTGGATTTGGAAGGTTTCAACAATGCTTTTGGTTGGCATGCATACTTATGGTATGACAAGGTTAAGATCAATAAGGCCTTTAAGAACCATATTGTCAGAAAGGCAGTGTTTAATGTCTGGACAAAATATAAAGACTTATTGGAAAATAAAACTCCAAGGTGGCTATCACCTCTGGAAGCTAAGGCCCGAAAAAGACCCAATATGGAGGCCAAATGGCCAAAATATGGGGAAATACTAGAAAAAGATGGAGACAACTGGAAATTGCAGAGTTTGGAGAAAATGAAGGATAAAGTGCGAGACTGGTTACACTACGCTCAGATTAAAGCAGTTTTTAAAAATGACAAAAAGTTAGGGTTCCAGGTGGATAAATCGAAATTGGAAACAGAATTGTTAGAACCTAAGACTAAGGTACTTTCAAGAATGTATAACTTGCTGTTAAAATGGAACACACAAGATGAAATGGTTAAATCGGCTATGATAAAGTGGGCACAGGATATTGGGTATAATATTATGTTTGAAGACTGGGAAAGGTTGTGGACCACTGGGTTGAACTTCACTGCATGTAATGCTTTGAAGGAAAATATAATGAAAATGATATTCAGGTGGTACATGACCCCAGTCAAGCTTGCAAAGATATACCATGTGTCTGATAATAAATGTTGGAAGTGTAAAGAAGCTGAAGGAACATTCTTTCACCTCTGGTGGACTTGCCCTAGAGTGAAGGCTTTCTGGGAAATGATATATAATGAGCTGAAAAAGGTATTTAAGTATACTTTCCCTAAGAAACCAGAGGCCTTCCTCCTGGGTATTGTCGGCCAGAGGGTGATAAAGAAGGACAGAACTTTTTTCCTGTATGCAACAACAGCAGCAAGGATACTCATCGCCAAGCATTGGAAAACCCAAGATCTACCCACACTGGAAGAATGGCAGACGCAACTGATAGACTATATGGAATTGGCAGAGATGACCGGCAGAATCCGAGACCTGGGAGAGGAGAGGGTTGAAGAAGACTGGAAGAAATTCAGGATTTATTTACAAAAACACTGTAATTTGGTTTGAATGTTAAGAAGGATGCCAGATCATAAACAATTGAGCACCACTAAATTAGACGTAATTTGGATGATAAATGAGATTGAGGAAAATATAAATTTTTTTGGAGAATTATCAGACTAACTTAAATGAATAAGACTTAAGAATGTAAATAAGTTGATAAATTGCTGAAAAAGGTTTGTAATGATGCAAGTGGGAGCGGGAGACGTGAGGGAGTCCAAAGAAGTTTTGATAATATGTTATGATATATGTTATATTGTTTATTACTTTTGCATTTTTGTATTTGGAAAATCTTAATAAATATTTTAAAAAAAATTAAAAATAAAAAAGTTGCATATTTAGAATAGATTTATGAAAGATTTAGAAAACTTATTGATTACAATACAATATTTGTGTGAGAATGTATGGGAAAAATACGGAATAACATACAATCTTGCTTAAAATGTATATAGGAAGTGCAGTGTAAGCGATAGAAGCCAACCAATGAAATTTTATTATTATTTTCATGTTGAGCTATTTGTAGAATAAACTTGAAAGAATTTTTTTCAACTTATCTTCTTCTTTTCTTTTTCTTCTTTTTTCTTCTTTTTTCATATATGTTATTTGAAATATATACAGTATTTATGTATGTATGTATGTATGTATTTGCAATATTTTGCTTATATTTTGTAATAATTATGTTAAATGATTTTTTTAAAAATACAAATTTTTTTATTAAAAAAAAGTTGCATGGGTTTTGCTTTTAAAAAAATAAAAAATATATATTTAAATCACTGCAGGGGTGCAGTTTGGGAATTTTAGACTCCGGGGACTCGATGTTCTTATGCACCCTCCCATTAGATATCCATGTGCATTCTTTCTGCGCTTACTTACAAATGCAGCAAACGAGCCCTGAAATTCGGCCCGGGAGGCACCACTTGCAGGGATGGCAAGTGGGTCTATAATGGTTAAATCCAAAGAATCCGATTCCTAGAGAGGCTCAACAAAGCTGATGGGGGCGGGCGGAAAGGGAGGTCAGTAATGGACTCCTCCTCCTCGCTGGAGGAGTGGAAATGGCTCCTTGGCAGCTTTGAGCAGGGTGAGCAGCTGACACCGAGTTCAATAATAAAGGGAGACTGGGTGGGTGGAGGGTGTTGGAAAGGCTCAGGGTGCAGAGAAGGAGGGCAGGGGGTGGGCTGGGGGCTCAGCTGGTGGTGCAGGAGGGAAGCACCCCCTTTCTCCCCTAGATCCTCTCCCTTAAGGGAGCAAACCTTACAATGCACGTGGGAACGGCGCGCAGAGCAGGTCAGAGGTCCTCCTGCAGTCCATTTGTCCCCTGGCACTGGAAGCGAAGGCAAAAGGACGGACTTCCCAACTGCAGCACATCCTGAAACTTCGGAACTCCCTCCCACAGGAGACCCTAGCTGTCAGCTTCTTCCTTTTTTAAAAGGAAAATTCCCTTATTCTGAATAGGGTTCATCGCAAGAAAAGTTGACAGCTATGTAGGAGGCAGTGAAGACCACCAACCTAGACTAGGTGGGCCACTGGCCTGATCCAGGGGGCTCTTCTTAGGTTCTTATGGAAATGGCTCGTCTGCCCTTGTTTAAACCCCCGGCACCTAATATTTGGGGATGGACTGCTGCTGTAAAAGGAGGCTCCCCACCGCTAGTGTGGCACAGACATTCCCCTCCCCTGGACACTGCCATTTTTTAAAGTAGGAGTAAGACGCAGCTTAAGGGACACAGGTGGGGCTGTGATCTAAACCACAGAGCCTAGGGCTTGCCGATCAGATGGTCGGTGGTTCAAATTCCCGCGACGGGGTGAGCTCCCGTTGCTCGGTCCCTGCTCCTGCCAACCTAGCAGTTCGAAAGCACATCAAAGTGCAAGTAGATAAATAGGTACCACTCCGGCGGGAAGGTAAACGGCGTTTCTGTGCACTGCTCTGGTTCGCCAGAAGCGGCTTAGTCATGCCGGCCACATAACCTGGAAGCTGTACACCGGCTCAGTCAATAAAGCGAGATGAGCACCGCAACCCTAGAGTCGTCCGCGACTGGACCTTATGGTCAGGGGTCCCTTTACCTTTAAGACGCAGTTTCGTTATGCGTAAATAAATAAAGTGTTTACTGTCACTTTCCCAATTATCTTCCCCAGTAAGACCATCAGTTTTACTCTCCCTTCTTCCCATCATTTCTGTTTTCAGCTCAATCTTTCTTGGGGGAGGTCTATTCCACTTGCCCTGTCCAGTTGCTCCTTTCTGAATGTTACCTAAAAATTTGCCAACCTCCCTCCCACAAATCACTACCCAATCAGATGGGTGAGGTACAAATAATAAAATTGTTATTATCATTGTCATCGTCATCACCCCAGTCTGTGCCTGTGTTGGATTTCAAATCCACTTTTATATATGTAAGGGTTTTTAATTGTTTTTGGATATGCAGTTGTTCATAGGCAGAAATCATTTTAACTTTATAAATATGCATGAGAGAGAAATAGCCCAAGCGCAATATATCTATACAGTGGTGCCCCGCAAGACGAATGCCTCGCAAGACGAAAAACCCGCTAGACGAAAGGGTTTTCCATTTTTCGAGGCACTTCGCAAGACGAATTTCCCTATGGGCTTGCTTTGCAAGACGAAAACGTCTTGCGAGTCTTGCGATTTTTTTCGCTCCCCCAACTTTTTCTAAGCCGCTAATAGCCGCTAAGCCTTTAATAGCCGCTAAGCCGCTAATAGCGCTAATCCGCTAATAGGGGTCCTTCGCAAGACAAAAAAACCGCAAGACGAAGAGACTCGCGGAATGAATTATTTTCGTCTTGCGAGGCACCATGCATCTATCTAGTACAGTATTGTGAAATGGCTTCAAGATCTTAGGTGAGTTGCCTTGGTAAAAGCTTCATTCTTAGGTGAGTTGCCTTGGTAAAAGCTTTTTGAAAGCCTAAGTGTGCTTGCTGACACTCTCAAATAACTCTAAAAGCTTCACAAGGCAGGACATCTGCTTGTAGAAGCCATGCTGTTTCTGCTTCAGCAAGAATTGGTCTTCTATGTGCTCAGTTATTTTATCTTTAACCATCAGGGGTGACCAGGGATGGTGGTAGTCGTAGTCTAGCATCTTCTCAAGGGCCAAAGGTTCCCCATCCCTGCAAATATACTGTCTAACTCCTGTTTGTCTGTGTTCTTTCTCCCTCAGGTGAAAGGGCTTCCAGTTACGGACTTCAAGAAAGTATCTCTGGAGGCTCTGATTCAGGCGCAGGTGGTCTCTTCCTGTGAGATTTGAAGGTTGACTTCAACTTGGCTCTCCCCCCGTCGGAGGAAAATGACTACAGATTATGAATCTTCGTCAGCCTTTGGTCTCCAGTTTCAGGATGCGCAGATGGGACTTAAAAAGGAGATCCAGGATGAGCCGTCAGCTGCCCCCCAGCCGGAATCAGAGGAAATGGGAGAAGCTCTTCGCCGTCAGTGGACAGCCCCATCTGTTAAAGCAGAACCAGATGTGGGTCTCTGGTCCCACCAATATGAAGCTCAGTTGCAGGAGTTCATGAAGACAAATTGGGCCCCTAGCTCCGGACAGGGAATCCCACCGCTGCCAGGAACTGTTCTCTGCGTTGATGCTAAAGTAGTTGCAGCAGAGCAATTGGCCCAAATCCTGCCATGCGCTCAGAAACCGAGTCAACAGGACTCCATGGTGCAAGGCCACAAGAGAGAAAGATATGATCTCCTGAGCGAGGAGGCCGCCGTCAGCTCAGATGTACCCTGCCAACACTTTAGGCAGCTCAGGTACCGGGAGGCCGAGGGGCCCCGAGAGGTTTGCAGCCAGCTCCGGGATCTTTGCCACCGGTGGCTGAAGCCGGAGAGGAACACCAAGGAGCAGATCCTGGAGCTGGTGATCCTGGAGCAGTTCCTGGCCATCCTGCCAGCGGAGATCCAGAGTTGGGTCAGGGATCGCGGCCCGGAGACCTGCTCCCAGGCGGTAGATCTGGCAGAGGATTTCCTGCTGAGGCAGCAGGATGCTAAGAAAGAGGAAGAACAGGTGAAGGGCAAAGGAGAGAAGTTTGAAATGGGCAAAAGGACATTGCCTGTCCTGGCATTGGAGCCTTTTGCTTTCTAGGCCCAAGGCCTTTCTCCTAGTAGCCTGGGAACCTTGGGTTCTCTAGGCCAGAAGCCTTTCCGGTAGTAGTTTGAGCTGGGCAATATTGCAATTAAACGGTATGATGGTCAAACCACGATACTGGTTTCAGACTTTTTGAACTGGGGATATATTGCAGCCATTGCCAGCACAGCGTCTGCCTCACTGTTCTCTGCCTGCCTGCCTGCACTGTGTTGGCAGCATTTGGGAAGCTACAACATACCGCCATCTCAAATTGCCTTGATCAGCTGAGAAACGGGCTTCCTTAAACTTAAAGCAAGTTTAACTTCCTTAAACTTCCTTTAAATTGTTCCTGAAGGTCGACAATGAGGGAGACGGAGGCACTTCACCAGGGAGAGCGTTCCACAGATGGGGAGCCACCACTGAGAAGGCCCTGTCATGGGTCAATGCAAACCGGGTGGCAGCCAGAGGTGGCACTGCCAATGGGGCCTTCCTTGCTGATTGTAGGGCCCAGGAAGGTTGATATTGTGTAAATCCCTCCCTTAGGCCCCAAACCATTTTGGGCTTTGTACTAAACCCATGAATTGGGCTCGGTAGCTCACAGGCAGCCCTAATGCAGCCCCTTTCCTTCTGCTTCAAAATGCTTTCGAGTTTTTACTGTCATATGTTGGGCGCTTCCCAGACCAGGAATGCACGATGGCAGAGAGTTATACAAATTTAACAATTCCTTGTTTGCTGTTTCAGGAGCACTTTCACGTGATCACAGTCAGCTTCCCTGACGATGAACCGGCTTTGGTGGAAGCCTCACAGAGCCAGTCCCACAGGGAGATCAAGCAGGAGGATGAAAGGGATTCCAGCTCCCCAAGTAAGGACCTGTTGTTACAATCCATTGCTTTCCACAAAGATCCTGGAAGGGCTTTAATTTGGGGGTTCCTACTCGGGGGGGGGGGATGTCTAAAGTGACTGCACTTGGAATCCTTTGTCCAGTTCTGGTTGCCTCACCTTAAAAAGGATATTGTGGAGTTGGCGACAGTTCAGAAAAGGGCAACCAAATTGAGTCAAGGCAATGGAGCAAAGATCATGGGGAAAGATTGCAACAACTTGATAGCTCAGTCGGTACACTAGCTAATCTCAAGGTGATGGGTTTGAGCCCCACATTCGGGCAAATGACTAGATGATTTCTAGTTGGTCCCTTCAACTCTACAATTCTATGATTTTATGATTTGGGGCTTTTTACTTTAAGAGAAAAGACAAATAGGAAGACACAAGATATACAGTGGTACCTCAGGTTACAGACACTTCAGGTTACAGACACTTCAGGTTACAGACTCCGCTAACCCAGAAATATTACCTCAGGTTAAGAACTTTGCTTCAGGATGAGAACAGAAATCGTGCAGCGGTGCCCATTAGCTAGAGTGGGGCTTCAGGTTAAGAACAGTTTCAGGTTAAGAACAGACCTCTGGAATGAATTAAGTTCTTAACCTGAGATACCACTGTAGTTGTTCAGTCAAACCTCGGTTGTCGAACGTAATCTGTTCCGGAAGCCCATTCGGCTTCCAAAATGTTCAACAACCGAGGCACAGATTCCGATCGGTTGCAGGAGCTTCCTGCACTCAAGTAGAAGCTGCATTGGACATTCAGCTTCCGAAAAACGTCCAAAAACTGGAACATTTACTTCTGGGTTTTCGACATGTGGGAGCCGAAACATTCCAAAACGGAGACATTCAGGATCCGAGGTTTGACTGTATAAAATTACACATGGTGAGGAGAAAGTGGGTAGAGAAAAAGGGGTTTTTCCTCTCTCTCTCTCTCTCTCTCTCTCTCTCTCTCTCATAACACTACAGCTCGGGGACATCTAAAAAAGCTGAATGTAATAATAATAATAATAATAATAATAATAATAATTATTATTATTTATTATTTGTACCCCGCCCATCTGGCTGGGTTTCCCCAGCCACTCTGGGCGGCTTCCATAAAAACCAGAAATACACTAAAATATCACAGATTAAAAACTTCCCTGAACAGGGCTGCCTTAAGATGTCTTCTGAATGTCAGGTAGTTATTTATCGCTTTGACATCTGATGGGAGGGCGTTCCACAGGGCGGGTGCCACTACCGAGAAGGCCCTCTGCCTGGTTCCCTGTAGCTTTGCTTCTCGTAATGAGGGAACCGCCAGAAGACCCTCGACGCTGGACCTCAGCGTCTGGGCAGAAAGATGGGGGTGGAGACGCTCCTTCAGGTATACTGGGCGGAGGCCGTTTAGGGTTTTAAAGGTCAACACCAGCACTTTGAATTGTGCTCGGAAACGTGTTAGAAGATTCAGGACAGACCAAAAAACACCATTCTCACAGAACATAATTAAACTATGGCATTGGCTTCCAACACGAGGCAGTGACAGCCACCAACTTGGATGGATTTAAAAGATTAGACGAATTCATGGAGGAGAGGGCTACTAGCCAAGCTAGCCGTGTCCTACTGTTGGAGGCAACATGCCTCAGAATATCAGTTGCTTAGGATCACAAGTGGGGAGAGTGTGGCTGTTGCACAAAGATTGTGTGAGATACTCGGAGGCATCTTGTTGGCCATTGTAGAAATAGGATGTTGAACTAGGTGGCTACTGGCCTGATTCAGTGGGCTCTGATGTTCTTAAATACTGTTCTCTTTGACATCTTGAGGGAGGGCGTTCCACATGTTTGCTCTGACTTATTACTAAAGAGGGTTTTTTTTGGTGGAAAGTAGTGGGGCATGTGCAAAACCGCTCAGAGTTGTGGCTAGAAAGCATGGGGAAAGTGGGAAACTGTTGAGCCCTATGCTTTGCCGGCATGGGATAAGCCAAATATGGACAAGCCCTGAGTATAAGGCCTTATGTTATTTTATGAGGTATTACGTCAACAGAAGACAGTATTATTCTCTTGCCCAAACCTTTCCTGTCACATTTTTCTTCATTATATCGCCATAACCCATCTCTTCCTTTCTACTTTTCCCCACCTTGTGTATTATCTCTCTATTTCAGCAGGTGACGAACACATGAATGGGGTGCATTTGGAGGAGGCTGAGCTTCGAAAGCTGAAGAAAAGCTCAGGAGATCAACGTGGATCAAACAAGCGGAAAGAAAAAATGACACAGAGGCGGAGAGAGAACTCTGTACTTCCTCAGGCAGGTGGTATTGGAGGTCAACCGAGAATCCCCACAGGAGAGAGCAGGGACGTGCCCGCCGTGTGTGAGGAAAGCTCGAGTGATGCCACTGGCCACGATGTGTTCTTAGGAGACGAGCCTTATACCTGCTCCGCCTGTGGGAAAGCCTTCCGTCTCAAGTCAAGTCTCAAAAGACACTGGAGAAGCCACACGGGCGAGAAGCCGTATACCTGCTTAGATTGCGGGCGGAGCTTCAGCTGGAGGAGCAGCCTCACCACACATCAGAGAACCCACATGAGCGAAAAGCAGTACAAATGCTCCAAGTGCGGGAAGACGTTCCGCTGGAGCCAGAACCTCACGAGGCACTGGAGCATCCACACCGGGGAGAAGCCGTACAAGTGCTCCGACTGCGGGAGCAGCTTCAACCGGAGCCAGAACCTCATCACTCATCGGAGAATCCACACGGGAGAGAAGCCGTATAAGTGCTTGGACTGCGGGAGCACCTTCAACCGGAGCCAGAGCCTGATCACGCACCAGAAGACGCACGCGGGAGAGAAGCTGTACATCTGCTCGGACTGCGGGAAGACCTTCAACCGGAGCCAGAGCCTCATTGCTCATCAGAGACTCCACACGGGGGAGAAACTCTACATGCTCCGGATGAAAGGAGAGCTTGCGGGGAAAATGCAGTCTCCTCAAACATGGGTGGATACGCACACTGCGGACATGATATAGTAGGGTTGCCATATTCCAAAAAGCAAAACTCCGGACACAGATATTGAACAAGATCTCCCCGCAAAAAAAGAGAATGTTTTAAAGCTATTTTTTTTAGCAAATTTGCCAAAAAAACAACACTGCTGATTCGAGCTGCCATGTGTTCAGATTTTTCTGGACATTTTAACCAATTTTTGAAAATTCTGCCAGGACGCTATTTTCAAGAGACAAATCCTGGGAAATTTCGTATGTATGACAGCCCAATGATATAGGCGTGCTCACAGCGGAGGGGGAAAGATGGGTTTGAGATCCACCCCTTTTTTAGATAGGTACAAGGGCACGGCGGAAAATGAGTGCCAGAAATGTTCATTTAAGTCGGGGGTTGCTGACTGATGTGTCAGCCTGAGGGTGCTGGTATTCCCACTGGGACCTCCTGTGGTGCCTGCAAAAGTTCTCTGTAAATATCCCCTCAAAAATCCACAATGTACAAAAGACTCTTTGCTCTTCCTACTCAGTTCCTGTTTGTACTGACTCCGCCTCTCCTGCAGTGAACACGCCCCCTTTCCATATGCCCAAGTTCCATTGGACGCCCGGACTGGATGCCCGCCTTCCCTTCCATTCTGAACAGGAGAGAGGTACAAAGATTGGGCAGCTGACGTGGAGGCATGCTTCCATCATTTGGCGATCCTGACTCTCCTCCTCCCGATGCTGTTAGATGTGGCATTTCTGTGTGTGTGTGTTATAGCAAACCCTCCTGCATGCAGCATTTTCTCTAAAAGTCAAGGGTTCTGTGCAAACCTCTCCTTCTGTTGAGCGATCAAGGCCAGTGAAGGAGGACTTGCTAAGCTTGTGTAGCATAGTGGACACGGGTTCAAATTTTGGGATGGGGAGGCCCACTTTGAGATGTCACATTGACAGCCAACACTACTTAGCAGAGCCCGACCTCACACAAACACCCCTCCCCAAATATGAGTGCAGTATGCTGGAAATAAAACTGTTGTATGTTAGTTAAAATAATAAATTTGATCATCCCTGAAAGTTGAACTGTATCCTCTGACAGGACATTGCTTCAAACTCCTAGGAAAGAGACTACTAGCCCATGCTGCTTCTATGGACTATGTTTCTTCTTTTACCTAGCAAACTGCCTAAAACAAATCCTTAGTTTTGTTAATAAATGTGGTGAGGGGGGAAGGCAGGAAACGAAGAGGCCCCCCCCAAAAAAAACCAGGGAGGAAGGCAAAGAAGAAAACACATGGGGAAAAGCCCCCGTAGCGCATCATGAGTTTGAGGGAAAGGCTTTAAAGCAACAGTAGGGGAAAGACGGAGAAGCCCAGTAGAGGCTGCCTTGCCCCGTAAGAAGCAGAGCTTTGAGCACGGCCACACGGACACACACACAGCACCCGAGCGAGGGCGGGACATGGATGGGCAGGGAGAGCAGCTGGCATTTTGTCACCCCTCTCAGTGATGACACCCGGGGTGGGCTGCACGGGTGGGCAAACAAACTGCCCACCCTCTGCTCTGGTCCCCATCAGGGAGGCAGGGAGGCAGGGGCACATTATCTCCACACTGCAGATGCTCATAGCACTAGAATTTGTGGCCCTCCAAGAAGCTGAGTGTTGGGAGATCCAGGACAGATAAAAGCAGATAATTGTGCAGCAGATAATTGAACTATGGAACTCACTGCCACTGGAGGCAGAGATGGCCAACAATGCAGGAATCTTTTGCCCAACATGGTGCTCCAGCTGGTGACCCTTGGATTGAGAGTCCAGCACTATCCAGAGGACACCCCATTTGATGCCCCCGATATACAGTACAGAATCCGGCTTGTAAATAAGGAACGTCAACGCATCAACCCTAAACACAAATTTTAACAGGGCAGGAGCCCCACTCAATGCAATGGGGTTTATTTCTGACAAAGTGTAAAGAAGGTGAGGCTCTATTTGCAGAGGATATTTGAAGCCAACGCCTTGTTCAACTTCTTTTAGATTTTCTTCCCATCTTAGGTCCCTACAGGAAGGAGCTATCCTGCTTGGCGTGGGTGAAGGAGTTCATTTTTAGTCCTCTATTAATCCAATGATGTATGCATTTTCACAGCTGCATAAGGTCTTGTGGGGAGAGGAAGGTTTCCTAGAATTACAGAGTTGAGGGTCCTCTTGTCCCACCCCCTGCAGTGCAGGAAACGTTTGGCCAATGTGGGGTTCAAACCCACAACCCTCATGCTCTGCCAAATCAGACATCTCAAATGGAAAACAAGATTGAAGGTGAGAAAATTTATTAGGACTCCTAAAAGTGTGACTGTCTCTCTAAGAAGTGAGCTGCAGAGGGAATTCTGGGAAAAGGAAGGAAAATGCAAAGCAAGAGCAACCCATTTTTCTTTTGTTATTTCTGCTGATTTTGACTGGAATGAATCCTCTCAAAGGGCCCTTGGAAAACTGCCCAAAGGGCTCTTGGCGGGTAAATGGTTTTTACGTCAGTCACTCTGGTCTGGAGAGAAACTCCCAACTGGGCCTGAGAGGCAGATTTAGTCTCCTCAGGAGATACAGAGGTGGGCTTCATTTCCCCCCAGAAGAAAGAAAGGGAGGAGGGTCTCTCCAGAGAACGAGGCTCCTGAGAACGTGTAGAGTTCGGCTCCTGAGTCAGCGTCAGAAAAAGACACACGTCCCCCTTCATAGTCCAGAGTCACCCGGATCCTCCTGGGCTTCTCCCTCAGGGACAGAGGAGAGGAAACAGGGGAGGTGCAGGCAAAGTACTCCCCTCTCGACCTCCCCACAGCCCAGACCCCTCTCTCAGGACCTAAGAAGAAGCCGCCCTGTCTCTCCACAGACTTCCTGGCGACCCCCAAAGCCCAATATTCCCCACTTTCCACAGTGACTTCCCAGAAATGTCTGCCTGCTGTGAATTCCTCACATCCCAACACACAATGCCGCTTGTTGAATCTCTCAGGATTATCAGGCAGGGCTTGACGTTTGTCTCCCCTACTCAGGCTTTTCCCATCCTCGGACAGGATGAGTTCAGGATGGGCTGTGTCTGGATCCAGAGTGACATTTGCTGTTGGGGAGAAGATGAGGGGAAAAGAAGAATAGGCAGAGTCAGCTGAGAGACAGAAACAGACAGCTTGATAAATAAAAAAAAAAACACCCAAAAACCCCAGATTCCCTCTCAGATCAAGGGGATTTCTTTGCATCGCATGCTAGACTGAGACTCCTCCTTGCAGACTCTCATCAGAATAAATATATTCCTTGAGGGTTTTTAAATCAGTTTCCTTCACTTTCTTATATTTGATGTGTATTGTGCCTGCCCTCCTCTCATCCCAGGCATTTTCTAAGGGGAAAAACCACCCAGGAACCCTTTTACTCATCTCTTCTGTTTTATCTAAGGGGGAAGAGAGGAGAATTGGAGGAGGCAGGAGAGGAGAGAAGCTGCTTTCCTCTGACAATCTCTGTGGGAATTGGCCTTTGGGGACCTCTGGGTTGGGCTGGGAGATGAGGACCCCCTGCACTAGTAGTAATATAATAATAATAATAATAATAATAATAATAATAATAATAATAATTTATATTTGTATACTGTCCTTTGTCCATAGGTCTCAGGGTGGTTCACAGCATAAAAATACAACATAAAACCACATATAGGCCTCCCCTCACTTTCGTGGGGATCACATTCTGGGCCCTCGTGCCCACAAGTGAAAATTGTATTACATGGGGAGCCTGTTTATTCCTGCTCTCCATCTCTCTCTCTCACTTGGTCTCTCCTTGCCTTCCTCCCTGCCATCTTGTAAGTTTAGGCCTTGCCACCAAGGAAGAAGAGGCAGATGGCAGGGCAATTTTACAAAGGACTGCTTATTCCATGCTTCTCTTTTGGATTTAATATAAACTATAAGATGAGTTCCCTGAGGGAAGGGGGAATAACTCAAAAGTTAGGGGCTAAGACAGCCGTGATAGGCAAGTGTAGGGTTATTTTGAAAAGCACAAAAGAGGACACATTTGCCAACTTCTTCTTTTAACAATGGATCACTGACAACTCTCATTTGAAAAACTCTATGTAGGCTTTCGAAGCTGTGATGTATTGCTAGTAGCAATCTTCTTAATTTTCAACAACAAAATAACAATAATACATATTGCTCCCTTGCTTGCCACATGAAATATTTGGGCTCATGTTCACATCTTTGTGCACAGAACAATTTATTAAACTGTTAAACATGCACATATGGACTCTCCTTAAGGGCAGGGGGATGTTAACTCTTGCCCTCCCGGACTCCTTTGTCAAGATCTCGTAGCTGAGCCAGTGTCCTTTTAGTTCAGCCACAAGAGAAGGGGTTTTTTTTGCAGTATGTCGCTAGCTTAAGATGCTGCTCTGTTGGGATTCTCTGCTGCAGATTAGTTTAGCCAGGTCTGAGTCTAATGCTCTGTGCTTTTCCCCCACAATCAAACAGTATATAAATTTGGGCACTCGGTCCCTAAAAGGTTTGCCACCTAGGCAGGAATGGAACTCAGACTGGTGTGCAGGTTCTTCTTAGGGACAAGCTCTGCCCCCGGTCCAAGCCTTCAAACCCTCTCCCAGTTCATTCATGGGACAGACAAGGAACTCAAACACTTCTAGAGGACTGTTTCCCAGAGTGACGCCATTGATGGGGGTCCCAAAGTCTGCAGAACAGACGGTTCAACACCCATGAAATATCAGTCCCCATTCCTCCTGTGAAATTGTTCCTCTCCTGGAAATTTACCTTTCTGAAACTGTTTTCTGAATAGCAGAGCATCTGAGGAAGCAGAAAGATATAAAGTGTAAGGGCAACACACTTCCACCAGAATTAAATCTCCGTACAAAAGTAACACTTCATAATGTAACATCCTTAAATTCTAGTATTATTATTAAATAGCAGAAAAATAATTAAAAACAAGAAAATCATAGGAAGAATCTATGAAAATAACTAAAGCTTTAAAACACAGCAATCATAAAGCAAGCTTACAAATAGCAAAATAAAAACATTCAGCACAAATCCTGCTGGTCTCTGAACTTTGTCCCTGAAATTGGGCTCTACATTGGAGGACTGGAGGGGAGGCAGAGCAATAAGAATCCCGTAAAAGGAGGCAGAGGGGAGATGGAGGCAGCCTTAACATGGTGGGGGGAATCATTAAAACCAAAATTGTGAAACATAAGGAGAAGCAAAGTTTGATGAGGAAGAATTGGCAGAGCTCCCAGGCAAAAGGAAGCCCTTCCTCACAAACCTTCTACAAATCTTTAAGGTTCTTTACAAGCATAATTGTGCCCTTTGGGGCTCATGTGCTCTTGCTTCCACTCTCAATGGGGGAACTCTCAGGAGATCTTGAAGGCTGAAACCCTAGATATGGCAGCTGCAGGGGGACGTCTGAGGAGGAGACGGCTCAGGCCTTGGCTCCACGGCTGAGAAAGAAGCCTGAGCAGGAGGCAGAGGGGGAACTGGGGGCTTCTTAATGCCCTTTGACTCCATTCAGAGCAGGAGAACCTCCCAAAGGACAACCCCAGATTGTGCAGACAGGGAACCACAAGGAAAAGGAGGTTTTGTATAGCTGTAAACAGATGCACATGGGAGGAAAAAAATCCTGACTTTGCTGTACACTCTGGTTCAGTCTTTCTTTACAGGATCCAGCGTCACAATATACATGGGTCATTCTGGGGGACAGGAAATGAAGGCTGGAGCCCCAAGAAGAAAGGGATCCTGGAGTTACTAAATTCCATGCAATAAGAGGGGGTTGGACTCGATGGCCCTTGTGGTCTCTTCCAACTCTATGATTCTATGATTCTAAGAGCCTGGCATGTTCAGTTCTGAAGAGGTAACAGAATTCCCAGTGTGAAATCCTGGCAGCCATTTTTCATTACCTTTCCATTGTTTCATTGTATTATTCACAAGGTGATTTAGATCACAGGATTCCAAGATCCTGTTCCTCAGTTTCGAAGGGAAAGCCAGTGGCTTCTCTGGACTCTCTCTTTCCTCATACCTGGTGAAAAGAAAAACAATGAATGGCCCCATTGTGGCCCCATCTCCCTAATTATTGCAGGAGATTTCAATAAGATGAACAAAGTGGAAGTTTATTTCCCAACAGGTTTATTTCTACCACAGATGAGACCTCAGTCCAAAACCCCTCAGGACAGCTGTCAGTGGCTTCGTAAGGATGCTAAACAGCACAAGGGACAGGATGTAACCCCAAGCGACACCACCGGAGGGCTCCCATGGCTTCCAACGATGCTGCCCCCTAACAACTTCTGGGAAGGCCCCAGGACTTAAGAACCAAACCCCTGATGTGGAATGCCTGCAACCCCTCCCTCCCTGAGCTTCTCCAGAGGATGTGAGGGATGTCCAAAGCTGCCCAGTGGTCAAGGAGAACAACCTCAACCTTCCCTTCACCCCCTCTCCCACCCAGGAAGGACGCAACCTCATGCCCCATGGGACTCTCCCTCCAGGAGCATCAAACAACTAGACCCGCCACTCCAGACCACCTTCAGCTTCTCACGGTGGAAACACTCCCAAGAAAAGGATCCCACCTATTCTAGACCAACAGACCTTCCCTCCTTCAGTGCCTCAAAGGAGCTGAGTTACCAGAGTTGGGGGGCTTCTAGTTGGACATTGAAATTTGTTGGTACATCCTAAGCTCTTCCCAAGCATCTTTGGCACTTTCTCTTCTAGATGTTTGAAATTCCCACCAAGTCCATGAACAGAAAGTGCAAGAGAAAGAAAAGAGCCCCCATCCCTGTGTGAAGTGATGTGGGGAGGGAGGGAGGAGGCAGCTGACCTTGAACCTTGGAGGGAGAATTGGGGGGCCACAAGTTCAGAAGAGGGGGCTCTACTTTTACCTGTGAGGTGCTGCAGGGAGTGAGTCCTACAGTCTCCCCCCTGCAGCCCCTGGAGGGCCATGTCTGAGGTTCTTGCATCTCAGCTTCAAAGAGTGATGCCAATGGAAATGAGCCAGATCCACTTACCTCTGCAAGGTGCTTCTCACATCCTAGAGGGGAAAAGAGAAGGGAATTCACTGCACACCACAGGCCACACTAGGAAGACCCCCCTCAGACCCTGGAGTGGAGGAACAGCCTGGCCCTCGGATGTCAGTCTGCCTGGCACATGCCAAGGTTTTGGGTAGGGATAGCGGAATCAGCTAGTTTTGGTTTCTCACAGCTTTTATTTTCCCAGTGTGAAATTATTAACTGTTCTGATTTCAAGATCTCCACATTTCCACATCAGTTTGCCATTTTTGTTTAAAATCCTTATGAAAACCCACCAGCATTTTAGGGAAATTTCACATCTGGGGGTTCAAGAGACAATTCACACCATCTCTAGTCTTAGATTATAATTTAATAACTTTAATCCAGTTTGCATTGTGCAATTTAGACGTAAGTAAGCCTACAGGATAATCCTACCAGGGCACTGTCCTAAACTGTCTTCCATAGAAGTCCCCAAATTTCAAATGCTATTTTCCACCTGGAAATTTAAAAAGCACCTGCAGCATAAAATGCCTCCAAAGGGGTAATAAAACAACTCCGTGTTTCTTTGGGCTCACCCACACTTCTGCTTTTCCTGTGCCTAGAAAACACAGGTCCAAGTGGTTTTGTCTTTGCCCTGCCGCTTTCCCTCAGGAAAAACCTGCTCCTTGGTGCAACATCAAAGCAAACGTCAATCCAGAGAAAACCTGGCAGAGGTTTGCTCTAATTCAGCAGTAAACAGTGGGTTTTCCTGGAGGAAAGGGGTGGGACAAGCAGCAGTCTGGATGAGTCCCTCTGTCTTGCTCTTTGGTCACTGTGACTGAGCACCATTCTGGGTCAATCTGTATCCATGGGGAATGGGATCAACCCAGAAGTTGTGGAGGAAACGGGAAGAGAAGCTTGGTCAAGAGACTGGCTCATGTCGGAAAGAGGCCTGAACGCATCCCAGACGAAGCCCCCACAGCTGAGAGGCATTCGGAGACAAAGCATCAGCAAAGAGCAGAAGATCAGCTCCCTTTCCATCAAGAACACAGACGAATCTCTAGTCTGCATTCAGGTGAGTTCAGCATCCCAGGTCTCTTGGGTCTTCCTGTCCATTCCAAACCTGACTAGAGGCTCCATCAACTCAGCCCCTGCACTCCTTGCGTACATGAAAGGGGCAGCCTTCTCCTGGAGCCTTGGGCTGTTCCTGCCACCATCTTACCTGCAGGAGTTCACTCGCTGGCTGCTGACGCTTCTCCTCCATCTCCTGGATGATCCTCTCAAGAGAGGAGAGTTTCCTGGAGAGTCTGGCCAGCTGCTCATCCCTTCTCCCTGCAATCTCCTTCTCCACCTCTTCCACGTGAGTCAGCAGACGTTTTTCTTGTTCTTCCAGGAACTGGCGCAGTTCTCTGAACTTCTCCACGGCCTTCAGCCTCTCCATTTCTGTTAATTTCTGCAAGAAAAGAGGAGGTCAGAGTGTGGAAGGTGCTCAGCCTTCAAGACATCAGAAAGAGAATTGTGAGAATTCCACAGGGAGGACACTTCTGATTTTTCAGAGACATGAAACCTCCAGTTACTAAAGAAGTAAACCTTTAATTTGAGGGGAGGCCCTCTCCACTGAATTTTCTGTTGACTTCTATTTCGCAGAGAGCTACAGCCTAAAGCAAGGAGTATTTTTCCTAGCTATTTTGACTCAGCCAGGTAATGTTCACAAAAATGTATTTATGAGGATAAAGTACGTATCAAAATATTTATACAAGAATGTAGCCACCTTAGCATTTTATTCATTTTCATCATCATAATAAATAAACAAACAAACTGATATGGAAAAGGAGAATAGGGGGGGAGTTGAAATGGGCAGATTTTCCGATCCTTCAACAGTCCTGACTCAATTCTTCAAGTGCTTGTTCCCTCCCTAGTAACAACAGAGACACTTACAAGGAGGTCTTTGCTTTCCTTGTCCAGGGCTGCTTGATGGGCCAGAATTTCCTTTCTCTCTTTCCTCAGAATCTCCAAGCGCTGGCAGATCTCTTCCTGAAAAGAAAAAGGGAAACTTAGGTTTGCTTGAGACACAGAGAGAGGAGATGAATAAGCGTGCTCCCCACCAGTAGGAGCTTCCACCCCACCACTCCTAAATCTGCTTCCAAGAGTTACTTGGGGGGAGGATCCTGCACCATCTGGTCAATTCCTGGCTACCATTCCCGCCCCCCAGCTGATCCCTTGCTACTATCTGCTTTCAGGGCATTGAGGAGGGATCCTGCTAGCCAAAGGAGACATGTACTTAGTTGTGTATGTGCAATGTACATTTGCAGTGTTTTTCATATGTACAAAGCAACCTGCTGGGAGATGTGGATGAGATTAACCCTTTCTCTCCCTACAATGGTACCAGTTCAAATCTTTGAAGCTGCTGTGAGTATTTCAAGCGAAGATCCCTTTGTCCCCCGGGCAGAGAGACTTCAACTCCCTCCTCCCAGCCATCCCTGGAGCCCTCAGGCTTCCTCTTGGCTGCTTTTTACATAATAAACTGTTAGAGGCGGTTTTTCTTCTGGTGGCAGACGACAGAACCACGGGACCAGTGTAAAAAACTCAAAAGGTTTTATTACAGCTATACAAAAACAACAAACACAAAGCATGTGGGTGTTCTCTCTCTGCAGGCAAATTCAAACTGCAACTTCTCCTTTTGTACTCATCACCAGCTGTACCTAATCAGCCTAGAAAACCACAGCCAGAACTCACAGAAAAAGTTCTTAAAGTTACAATCATCTTTTCTGTTTCTTTGCAGAATGACTCCTAAAATAAACAGCCACCAATTCATGCCATGCCTACTTTGGAGAATTAAGAAGAAAACCTCCCAAGAAGAATCCACAGCTATTTCTCCCCCTCAAGATCCAGGGATCTCCTACCTTGTATTCCTCAAAAGCCTCCTTCAGAGGAATCACCTCGTGGTGTTTGTGCTCCTTGGATCTGTCACAAACCACACAGATGGGGGCTTCATCCTCCTTGCAAAAGAGCTTCAGGGGCTCCTGGTGCTCCTCACAGACTCCTCCTTTCCCTCCTTCCTCCTTTCCCTCTTGAAGGCTGAGATTCTGGGCTATTTCTACCATATTAGCCAGTTGCCTGTTGGAGACGAGGCTCCTTCTCTGGACTCTTTCTCTGCACTGAGGGCAGGAAGCCTCTGCCTCCGATTCCCCCCAGCACTGGATCAAGCAGGATCGGCAGAAGTTGTGCCCACACTCTGGGATGGTGACTGGATCCTTAAAATATTCCAGGCAGATGGAGCAAGTGGCTTCATCACGGAGACGCTGGATGTGACCCCCTGCAGCAGCCATGGCCCCTTCGCTCTGAAGACCAGAGTTAAGTTTCGTTTTCTCAGTTTTCAGCTACTGGGAGTTTCCCTTCCTGGAAATGACTCAGAAACTCAGTCACCACGTGGTCTTTTTCTTTTCTTTTTTTAATGTCCCCAGGTCTTTGCATTTGCTGAATGTTTTCTCAAGTAGCAGCTAATGCTCCTTGATTGCTTCCCATGCTTTTGATTCCACACAAACACAGACGTACCTTGTAAGTTGTGGTATTCATAACATTTTAATTAAGATGCTTCATTTTGGCTAGGTTGTGTCCCATAAACAATAAAAATGTGTCCTTTGGGGGAATGTTATCCACGCATGTACATCTGTGTGTACTGAATGATTTAAATACACTCTGCTGGGATACTGTTTATGAAAACAGTCTCATAGAATCATAGAGTTGGAAGAGACCACAAGGGCCATCGAGTCCAACCCCCTGCCAAGCAGGAAACACCATCAGAGCACTCCTGACATATGGTTGTCAAGCCTCTGCTTAAAGACCTCCAAAGAAGGAGACTCCACCACACTCCTTGGCAGCAAATTCCACTGTTGAACAGCTCTTACTGTCAGGAAGTTCTTCCTAATGTTTAGGTGGAATCTTCTTTCTTGTAGTTTGGATCCATTGCTCCGTGTCCGCTTCTCTGGAGCAGCAGAAAACAACCTTTCTCCCTCCTCTACGTGACATCCTTTTATATATTTGAACATGGCTATCATATCACCCCTTAACCACCTCTTCTCCAGGCTAAACATGCCCAGCTCCCTTAGCCGTTCCTCATAAGGCATCGTTTCCAGGCCTTTGACCATTTTGGTTGCCCTCCTCTGGACACGTTCCAGTTTGTCAGTGTCCTTCTTGAACTGTGGTGCCCAGAACTGGACACAGTACTCCAGGTGAGGTCTGACCAGAGCAGAATACAGTGGCACTATTACTTCCCTTGATCTAGATGCTATACTCCTATTGATGCAGCCCAGAATTGCATTGGCTTTTTTAGCTGCCGCGTCACACTGTTGGCTCATGTCAAGTTTGTGGTCAACCAAGACTCCTAGATCCTTTTCACATGTACTGCTCTCAAGCCAGGTGTCACCCATCTTGTATTTGTGCCTCTCATTTATTTTTTGCCCAAGTGCAATACTTTACATTTCTCCCTGTTAAAATTCATCTTGTTTGTTTTGGCCCAGTTCTCTAATCTGTCAAGGTCGTTTTGAAGTGTGATCCTGTCCTCTGGGGTGTTAGCCACCCCTCCCAGTTTGGTGTCATCTGCAAATTTGATCAGGATGCCCTTGAGTCCATCATCCAAGTCGTTGATAAAGATGTTGAATAAGACCGGGCCCAAGACAGAACCCTGTGGCACCCCACTAGTCACTCTGTTTATTTTTCTTTTTATTCTTATATAAGGAGATAAAAATGCAACAACTTAGTCCATAAGTCTATACCCATTGAAAACCACAAACCAAAATAAATACCACTACTTCATAAGCCCTGTTCTGCATGTCAATCAACTAAGAAATAAATACGAGTTATAGCACAGCAGTATACAACTGTTTAATTTTCTGTTGTTTTTTTCATATTTATCTCTTGCTTTTTTTCTTTTTTTTAAGAAGGGGGATGAAAATGTTGAAAAGGAATGTGTCCATTGTCCAGAAAGACTAAATTCCAGGAATATTACTTGGATCCAGATTCTGCAAATAATAATAATTCTCTCTCTCTCCCTCTCTCTCTCTCTCTTCCCAACCCCAGAGGGGCTTCTGATTCCCAAACTGGACCTTCCGTTCCAATCAGAAAAAGGAGAAAAGATGTTCTTGCAGGAACCAGAGCCAGGTAAAGGAGGCTGGTGAAATCTGCTGGGTGATGCTTGCAGTTTGAGAAGTACTCTGGGTGCTGCTGACACCTGACATTCTTTGGCAGCTGCCGGGGGCCACTGTGCTATGGCAAGGGCCACAGCCGATGCCTGCCCTGACTGCTCCCAGTCCCACCACCAGGCTAAAAAACACCTTTAAAGCATGGGTAGGCAAACCAAGGCCCAGGGGCCAGATTGCCAAGGGGACAGGGAGCGGGCGGGTGTGGGGGACTCCCTGGTCCTGAATGGGGCAACTGTGCCCCTGAAGGACCAGGTGCACAGCCTGGGTGTCATTTTGGACTCACAGCTGTCCATGGAGGCACAGGTTAACTCTGTGTCCAGGGCGGCTGTCTACCAACTCCACCTGGTACGCAGGCTAAGACCCTATCTGCCTGCAGACTGTCTTGCCAGAATGGTGCGTGCTCTAGTTATCTCCCACTTGGACTACTGCAAAGCGCTCTATGTGGGGCTACCTCTGAAGGTGACTGGGAAACTGCAATTAATCCAGAATGCGGCAGCTAGACTGGTGACTGGGAGTGGCCGCCAGGACCACATAACACCGGTTCTGAGAGATCTGCATTGTCTCCCAGTACGTTTCCGAGCACGATTCAAAGTGTTGGTGCTGACCTTTAAAGCCCTAAACGGCCTCGGTCCTGTATACCTGAAGGAGCGTCTCCACCCCCATCGTTCAGTCCAGACACTGAGATCCAGCACCGAGGGCCTTCTGGTGGTTCCCTCATTGCGAGAAGTGAGGCTACAGGGAATCAGGCAGAGGGCCTTCTCGGTAGTGGCGCCCGCCCTGTGGAACGCCCTCCCATCAGATGTCAAAGAGATAAACAACTACCTGACATTCAGAAGACATCTTAAGGCAGCCCTGTTCAGGGAAGTTTTTAATATTTAACGCTGTACTGTTTTTAACACTTGATTGGGAGCCACCCATTGTGGCTGGGGAAACTCAGCCAGATGGGCGGGGTATAAATAAATTATTATTATTATTATTATTATTATTATTATTATTATTATTTGGCCCAATCACCTTCTAAATCTGGCCTGCGGATGGTCCGGGAATCAGTGTGTTTTTACATGAGTAGAATGTGTCCTTTTATTTAAAATGCATCTCTGGGTTATTTGTGGGGCATAGGAATTTGTTCATTACCGGCCCCCCACAAGGTCTGAGGGACAGTGTACCGGCCCCTTGCTGAAAAAGTTTGCTGACTCCTGCTTTAAAGATTCAGGACTGACATGAGAAGGGACTTCTTCACACGCTACATCGTTAAACAGTGGGATCTGCTGCCACAAAAACTAATTAAGGTCACAAATTTGGCTGGCCTTAAAACAAGTTCATGGAGGATGACTCTGTTTTCCACCTTTGCTCTTGGGGGGGGCGCGCGATGCCTCTGAATGCCCATTGCTGAGAATCACAAGTGGGGAGGGTGTTGTCGGCCCCCCGGGAGGACAGGATGTTGGACTGTAGGCCTTTGGCCTGTTCCAGCAGAGCTCTTTTTGCATCCTTATAACCCAAAGTTAGAGAGACTCCCTTCAGGAATATGTGGCAGGTGTAAAAGTAAAGGTAAAGGGACCCCTGACCATTAGGTCCAGTCGTGACTGACTCTGGGGTTGCGGCGCTCATCTCGCTTTACTGGCCGAGGGAGCCGGCGTACAGCTTCCGGGTCATGTGGCCAGCATGACTAAGCCGCTTCTGGCGAACCAGAGCAGCGCACAGAAACGCCATTTACCTTCCCACCAGAGTGGTACCTATTTATCTATTTGCACTTTGACGTGCTTTCGAACTGCTAGGTTGGCAGGAGCAGGGATCGTGTAGATAGTGATAATCAGGATTCCCTGATAACTGTAATTGTTCAGTGTGGGTCACTGAAGTTTCCTGATAATGCAGAAGTTCACCCCCTAAAAAATTATTTGTGGAACAAACAGCCATGTTTGCTCACTTGGCCGAGTCATCAGGGGGTTGTGAAGAGGCGAGATTCATTGGGAGTCCTTAGGCTAGGAGGTGTTTTGGGCTCGGAGGACAGTCATCCTTATTGCCTCTCTGTAAAAAAAAGAAGAATGTTAAATCCATGTCTGATTAAAAGAGCAGCGACTGTCCCTATGGAGTCTGGATAAGGAGAGCTCTAGTGATCAGTCACATCACATGTAGCTCAGTAATGAAGAAGCCATGGCGAATTTTAAGCCTGCTCGCCAGTAATGTAAACCCTACACCAATCCCGATTGGAGACCCTGACACTGTTGGCTGTCACCTTGTGTGCCTCCTTCCGGCAGCTCCTGGAGCCAAGCTGGTGCCAAACGTCTTTCTCTGCTTTCCTTTGGAGCACATCAGTGAGGCTTGTCGTCTGGGCAGCCCAGGACCTCGAGATACACTGCCCAGGCTTGCGCCCCAATGAGATCACTTTGGTGCTGCTGCTCTAAACAGAATCTGCCCTTCTTCCCTTATGGGGGTATCCAAGAGCCCGTATAGAGTCCTTAAGTGGGTTCCCTATCGGTAGGAGAAAATAACAGAGGCCAACCAGAGAATATTGAGAAGCAAAGCAGCTAGTAAGCCTGATCTTTATTAAAGCTGTTGCAACAGGGTGCTCCCCTCACACACAGGAGGACGGAGGAGGACCCAGAACAAAGGTGTGCCCGCCCTTATATAGACATTTTAAATTCCCTGCCCTGGAGCTCAAGACCACCCATCCATACATCATACATACACAACAGAAATTTGAATGTTGTTGCTTTTCCTGTCTGCCAGGTTATCTGATAATGCCTTATCTGATCGCCTTTCCTGGTAGTCTGTCCATTCCTTTGAGATAGTGATTACCCAGTTCCTGGGACAATGGGAAGGCTCCCTCACCCCTTCCCTCCTTGCAGAGAAAACATTTGGTCACTTTGGGAGTCAAAATTGTTTCAGGACGGTCCTCCCGTGCTGCTCCAGACATGTGGTCCACACATCCATGTACACATGTGGTCCACACATCCATGTACGTGCCTGGTTGGTACATTTATGAAATTTATTATATATATAAGACCTTAATTTTTTTATTACACTGCAATCACAACAGACAATGGAGAGACACTCCATTGTCTCTCAAGACAAACAGATGCTGACAACAACATTCATAGGTTCTTACAGTGGTGCCTCGCAAGACAAAATTAATCCGTTCCGTGAGGCTCTTCGTATAGCGGTTTTTTCGTCTTGAGAAGCAAGCCCTTTGACAGCTTAGCGGATTAGCGCTATTAGCAGTTTAGCGGCTTTTAGCGGATCAGCTGATAAGCGGCTTATCAGCGGATCAGCTGATAAGCGGCTTAGGGCTTAGGAAAAGGGGGGGAGGGAAAAAACCCCGCAGGAACTCGCAAGACATTTTCGTCTTGCGAAGCAAGCCCATAGGGAAATTCGTTTTGCGAAGCGCCTCCAAAATGGAAAACCCTTTCGTCTAGCGGGTTTTCCGTCTTGCGAGGCGTTCGTCTTGCGGGGCACCACTGTTATTTGTTGGCCCACATTTGGACCATTACGGACTCCAGGCAACCAGATCAACTCATTACACGCATCGTATTATATATTTTTATTATCTAGGTTGTTCACCAAAATTTAAATACTGCTTAATTGAAAAAATCTTAATTAAAAAATCTCTAGGCAGTTTACATAAAATATCTGCAAGAGGGAAGCGAAAAAACCAACAGACTTAAAAGAATAATAATATTATCTATAGAATAAGAGAGCAAGAAGAACATACATTCATAAAGATTGGAAACTGTTTATTGAGTATATGGAAAATAGTTTTGTACGGCAGCATGAAGATAAATTCAACAGAGTAAATGATTCTTTATGGATGTAATACAGTGGTGCCTCGCAAGACGAAAAGAATCCGTTCCGCGAGTCTCTTCGTCTAGCGGTTTTTTCATCTTGCGAAGCAAGCCCATTAACGGCTTAGCGGATTAGCGCTATTAGCGGTTTTAGCGGCTTATCGGCTTATCGGATAAGCGGCTTAGAAAAAGGGGGGGGGAAACCCCGCAGGAACTCGCAAGACATTTTTGTCTTGCGAAGCAAGCCCATAGGAAATTCGTTTTGCGAAGCACCTCCGAAACGGAAAACTCTTTCGTCTAGCGAGTTTTCCGTCTTGCGAGGCATTCGTCTTGGGGGCACCACTGTAGTGGGAAATTGATTTGAATGTTTATTGTAAAATATGCAGGGATGTAAGATATGTAAAATGAACCATCGAAAGAGAAGAAGGGAAGTCATTGCATATTTCCAAGTTTGCAAAATGTTTATTTGAAATTGTAAAACAGAAAAGATAATAATAATAATAATAATAATAATAATAATAATAGTAATAATAATAATATCAAAACAGATAAACAGGGTTGTTGTTGTTTTAAACGGAACCAAAAAGGCATAATGAAATTACATTTCTGATTAAGGCTTGCCTAAACAAAAACTAGGATGCGGGTGGCGCTGTGGTCTAAACCACAGAGCCTAGAGCCTTGCCGATCAGGTCAGTAGTTTGAATCCCTGTAACGGGGTGAGCTCCCATTGCTCGGTCCCAGCTCCTGCCAACCTAGCAGCTCAAAAGCATGTCAAAGTGCAAGTAGATAAATAGGTACCGCTCCGGCGGGAAGGTAAACGGCGTTTCTGTGCACTGCTCTGGTTCGCCAGAAGCGGCTTGGTCATGCTGGCCACATGACCTGGAAGCTGTACGCCGGCTCCCTTGGCCAATAAAGCGAGATGAGCGCCGCAACCCCAGAGTCGGCCACGACTGGACCTAATGGTCAGGGGTCCCTTTACATTAAACAAAAACTATATTTAAAAAGCTGACACCACTCATAATGCAAGCAAAGAGTTTCAGATAAATGGGTGCTGACACACTAAGATATCAATTCCTCGCACAACAAACATTGCAGAACAAACAAGCATTTGCAAAATTCCTTGCAGAACAAGCAAGCATTTGCAAAATTCCCCCCAAAAAAGAAAGAGAGAGTTGTTGGTTTAATAATAATAATCATCATCATCAGATAGCGCTTTGATTCCAAACCAATGCGCATGCCGTACTACAATTCCCAGAAGCCCTTGCCTTCCAAGGGGCCGGGAGGCGCGGGGACTACAATTCCCAGCATGCCCTGGCCTTTCCTGCTGGCGGCTCCCTCCCTTGCCTTTGCCCAGCTTCGGAGCACAAAGGCAGGTGGGGGGGAAGCGCTGGAGATGCAAAGGGGGTCCTGCCTGCTCCGGGTGGGTCCTGGCGCCGGTGAGTTGCAGCTGGAAGGGGAGGAACGGGGGGCGAGGAGAATTGCAAGCTCTTGTGCCAGGTTGCCAGCTTCTTCCATCAGCCTCTGCTCCTGTGCTCCTGCTCCAGCAGCAGGCTGGGGCTGCTGGAAGTTGACTGCGTTTAATTTCCCCGGCGTGGAAAGCTTCCTTTGCTTTAAAGATTATTTGCAGAAACACTGTAAAATTGTTGAATGCTCAAATGAGGTTGGAATGAAATGAAGTGGTTTTTAGCAATCAGGCTAATGAATATGTAAAAAATGGATTGAAGATTGAGGATAATATAATGTAACTATAATTTGTCAAGAGTAAGGGTTAAGATAAAACAAGGAAGGAAAGGATTTGCTGAATTAACTGTCTGAATTGGAATGCAAAGAAGGGAGGTGTGGGGAGGTCATGGAAACAAGCAAATGAACTGTAAGATATAGAAAGAGGGATTTATTTTTAACTGTTTTTTTTATTTCTTTTATGTAACTGTTTTTGCTTTTTTCTGTATGTTCGTTTTTTCTTATTTCATGTTTTTCTTTTTGTACCCTATTGGAAACTTTAATAAATATCATTTTTTAAAAAAGGAAAAAAGGAAAGCTTCCATTGCTGATTTCTGAAGACCAGCCTGCTTTTAAAAGGCAGAAAAACAAGCCAGGACATTCCTCCGTCCGTATCTGGGCCTTAACTTGGAAAAGAGGGAGATGTTTTAATCTGTTCCAGCAAAACAAGGTGCGCACAAAATTTGGAGGTGGCATAGAAACCCAACTGGTTTATTTATTTATTAAAGTAACTTTTTATTGGATTTTATAAACAAGGACCATAGGAATAATGAATGGTATAGTTGAAAAGACCAGGTCTTTTAATGTCATTTGTACATCGCAAAAATAGCATAATAAATTTGCAAAATTCCTTGCAGAACAAGCAAGCATTTGCAAAATTCCCCCCAAAAAGAAAGAGAGAGTTGTTGGTTTAATAATAATAATAATCATCATCAGATAGCCCTTTGATTCCAAACCAATGCGCATGCCGTACTACAATTCCCAGAAGCGCTTGCCTTCCAAGGGGCCGGGAGGCGCGAGGACTACAATTCCCAGCATGCCCTGGCAACACATGATTCATTATTAGTGGTCAATGTACAAGTCCTTGGTTTAAACCAGGCACCCCCCAACTTGGCCCGCCAGATGTTTTGGGACCACAGTTCCCATCACCCCTGACCACTGGTCCTGTTAGCTAGGGATGATGGGAGTTGTAGTCCCAAAACATCTGGCCAAGTTTGGGGTGCCTGGTTTAAATAAACCAAGTGGAGTGGATTAAATTAAAACAGCATGTGGAAACAGGATAGAACTGCTTGTCTCTGTTTTGTTTAAAGCTTTTAAACCCCACTGTTGTTGTTTTTAAATAATTTTTTATTACGTTTTTCATTTAACAATCCAATCATATCACATTAGTTATTCCAAATTATACCAATACATATCATAAAATCCAAATATTTTGCCAAATTTTAAATTTTTGTTTGTGGTTCCCATGCTTCGAGTTCAGTAAGGGTCCAATCATCTCATATTTCTGCTGCTTTTAATATTCACAAGTCCCATCTTCCAATCTTCTTGTTGTTATCGTTTTTCTTCTTAATAACCTCTGAGTTGTTTCCACTGGCAAGTTAAAGCAAGCATTATTGTGTTTCTGTGTGAACTTTGTAAGGCTCTCCCTTGTAAACCCCACTGTTTTTAAAGTGCCACAAGTAAGTATGAATTCTTTTTTTCCAATTTCCAATTCCCACATACGGTTGTATATTGCTGTAATATACTGTAATATACAGTTCTTATAGAACCATTTATAAATGTAGCAGGCGATTAAGTCATACTTAATACATCCATAATTCACTGCTTTCATGAAAATGTAGAGGACTGAGCTTTTGATTCTCTGTCCCACCCTGCCCCAAAATCAAACATTACTTTGAGCTTTGCAAAATACTTTTTGAGATATTCAGTTTTCACAAATAGGGAGAGAGGGCTGTTGGACTGAGGTTCTGCTCGTGGGCTTCCCATTGTGTTTCCAGGTCAGCCACTGTAAGAACAAGTTGCGGCCTCATCCAGTAAGGGGCTTTTTATGTTTGTATATTCTTAATCCTGTACCTGGAGTGCCTGTCATGTTCTGGTCATGGGGTCACAAAGAGTCGGACACGACTAAACGACTAAACAACAACAACAAAATTCTTAATCCATAAAATGTAGCTCAGTTCCCCCAACCCGCAAATAACAGAAATCTCTTTTTTAAAGATCCCTCACAGTACCGAATGACGTCCTCAGTTGAACCTGGATCCCCCCCTTTTTCCGAAGGGAGAGGAGAAGATACTCTGGTGGAGTCAGCTCAGGTAGGAAATTTTTGGATGAGGATGGGTCAAAAAGTCCTAGAGTTAAATGTCTCTGAGTCCTTTGCAGTGTACTCGACTTCTTCAGATATGGGAGCTAGGAATTATACCTCTCTGGTACATAAAGTTCAGCTCCCAAGTAGGGCTGGGCGATATATCATCCAAAACCGGTTTGAAGTCCATATCACAATACCTGTTTCATAACTTTTGACCTGGCGATATATCGCGAATCATGATGTGTGTTAGGGCTGAGCGATGTCTGGCTTTCACCAGCTAAACATTGTGATATACTGATATATCATGATGCCCAAAATAAGGATGTAACTATGTAGAGCTGAATGGAATAATGTCCAGAAAACGGCTGCTACTTAGGGGTCTAAAACAGGCATAGGCAAACTTGGCCCTCCAGATGTTTTCGGACTACAATTCCCATCATCCCTGATCACTGGTCCTGTTAGCTAGGGGTGATGGGAGTTGTAGTCCCAAAACATCTGGAGGGCTGAGTTTGCCTATGCCTGGTCTAAAACCTATATATTTTTGCTTGGCTTTAACATAATGTTACAACTGTTATTTTACAGTACAGAGTAACAGGGGCAGAAGGAATCAGGAGATAAGCGATGACCGGCTTCACGGTTTTTTACAGAGCACATGCACACATCATGATTTGCGAAACAGAGAAAATTTGAAGAAATCTGATATTATTTTACAGACTGGTTGCAGTACCACCAACTAAATGATATTTTCAAAATAGGTTGGAAAAATGGGTTTGCGACAGAGGTATCGAGGATGGAAAAAGACATATTACAGGATAAAAAGAAAATACTATCTAAAATGCACAGAATTCTGCTAGATTGGGAAGTTAAAGTAGTAGTTAAGGATGTGATAATTAAATGATCAAAAGATTTTGGTTACTCTATTCAGATGGCCGCTTGGGAAAATTTATGGAACAAAGATCTAAAGTTTACTGCTTGTTATACACTAAAGGAAAACTTTATGAAAATGTTCTCTAGATGGTACATGACCGCCAGCAAATTGCCCAAAATGTGCAAAAACAAATTCAAACATGCTGGAGGTGCAAATAAGGGGAGGGAACAATGTACCATATTTGGTGGGGCTGTGAAAAAATTAAGAACATTTTGGATATTGTATATGAAGAGCTAAAAAAATGTTTAAACAAACATTTGCGAAAAAACTGGAAGCCTGCCTAAAGTAGCTTGTCTCACTGCTTGATAGTAGGGCTGACGCTGAACGAAAACAGGAAAGGCTGATAGAGGGAGGAGGGGAGGGAAGAAAGAGAGGAAGGCATATACCGTATTTTTCGCTCTATAAGACGCACCAGACCACAACACGCACCTAGTTTTTGGAGGAGGAAAACAAGAAAAAAAATATTCTGAATCTCCCCACGTGCACAAGTTGTTATTTATGTGTCGTTTTTACCCGTATGGGCCTATGGCCGTAAATAAAATTACTTACTTACTATTCTGAATCTCAGAAGCCAGAACAGCAAGAGGGATCACTGCACAGTGAAAGCAGCAATCCCTCTTGCTGTTCTGGCTTCTGGGATAGCTGCGCAGCCTGCATTCGCTCCATAAGACCCACAGACATTTTCCCTTACTTTTTAGGAGGGAAAAAGTGAGTCTTATAGAGCAAAAAATAAGGTAAATTTACAAGGGGTGCCTTCTAAGCAAAGTATTTTTAAATAATAATAATAATAATAATAATAATAATAATAATTTATTTGTACCCTGCCATCTGGCTGGGTCTCCCCAGCCACTCTGGGCGGCTTCCAGCAAAGATTAAAAATACATTAAAATGTCACACATTAAAAACTTCCCAGAACAGGGCTGCCTTCAGATGTCTTCTAAATGTCAGGTAGTTGTTTATTTCTTCGACACCTGATAGGTCAGCTAAGTGTAGAATGCGGCACACGTCATTTGGGCGCCGTCTGCACTATGCATTTAAAGCTGTATCATACCACTTTAAACTGTTATGCCTTCCCCAAAGGATCCTGGGAACTCTACTTTGTTAAGGACGCAGACAGCTGCAAGGAGACCCCAGTTCTCTTCCCAGAGCTGCACTTCCCAGACTGGTTTAACAAGCAACCCCAGGAAACTCTGGGAACCACTGATCTGTGAGGAAAATAAGTGTCTCCAGGGACGCGGGTGGCGCTGTGGTCTAAACCACAGAGCCTAGGTCTTGCTGATCAGAAGGTCGGTGGTTCGAATCCCCGCGACGGGGTGAGCTCCCATTGCTCGGTCCCTGCTCCTGCAAACCTAGCAGTTTGAAAGCACGTCAAAGTGCAAGTAGATAAATAGGTCTCTGGTGGGAAAGTAAACGGTGTTTCCTTTTTTTTATATAATAATTTTTATTAGTTTTCCAATTTTAAAACAAAACAACCACAACAACATAAAAAACATCAATCAATACAGACAAACACACAAATATAAATTCTTAACCTCATTTTCCTAAGCCTCCTTTCTCGGACTTCCCCATACCTCACCCTTTTTGCATCCTTATTTTACAATTTTTCAGCAACCCTTTTAGCCAATTAAATTTAAGTTTATTATCTTTCTCAATTTCAACTTAAATCCTCAAACATTTTCAGCTGCAATTCTGCATCTTCCTTCCCCTTGACATTTTAACACTCATCAATATTGTGACAGTTCTTAAGATAAGCTTTGAACTTCTTCCAGTCTTCCTCCACCGTCTCCTTCTCTTGGTCACGGATTCTGCCGGTCATTTCTGCCAGTCCCATAAAGTCAATCACTTTCGTCTGCCATTCTTCCAGTGTGGGGAGTTCTTGTGTCTTCCAATACTTTGCTAGAAGAATCCTTGCTGCTGTAGTGGCGTACATAAAAAAAGTCCTATCCTTCCTTAACACCAATTGGCCGACCATGCCCAAGAGGAATGTCTCTGGTTTCTTGTGAAAAGTACATTTAAGTACCTTCTTAATTTCATTATAAATCATTTCCCAAAAGGCTTTAATCTTTGGGCAGGTTCACCAAAGATGAAAGAAGGTACCTTCAGTCTCATTACATTTCCAACATTTATTATTGGGCAGATGATAAATCTTCGCTAGCTTAACTGGGGTCATGTACCACCTGTAAATCATTTTCATAATATTTTCTCTTAGGGCATTACATGCCGTAAATTTAATACCGGTGGTCCATAACTGTTCCCAGTCAGCAAACATAATGTCATGTCCAACGTCCTGTGCCCATTTAATCATGGCTGATTTAACTGTCTCATCTATTGTATTCCACTTCAGCAACAAATTGTACATTCTTGATACATTCTTAGTATTGGGTTCTAGCAATTCTGTTTCCAATTTCGATTTCTCCACCTGGAAGCCAATTTTCCTGTCTTGTTTAAAAGTTTCCATTGTTTGGTAATAATGAAGCCAATCTCGCACTTTGGGCTTTAATTTCTCAAAACTCTGTAGTTTAAATTCACCGCTTTCTTGTTCTAAAATTTCAGAGTATTTTGGCCATTTGGATTCCATATTAAGTTTCTTCACCTCCTTAGCCTCCATAGGTGATAACCACCTAGGAGTTTTATTTTCCAACAAATCCTTGTACCGAATCCAAACATTATATAATGCTTTCCTAACAATATGGTTTTTAAAACCCTTATGAACTTTAACCTTGTCATACCATAAATATGCATGCCAACCAAACCTATTATCAAATCCTTCCAAATCCAGAATATCTGCATTCTCAAGAAGTAGCCAATCTTTCAACCAGCAGAAAGCTGCCGATTCATAGTACAGTCTCAAATCCGGCAGGGCAAACCCCCCTCTTTCTTTTGCATCAGTAAGTATCTTAAATTTTATTCTGGGCTTTTTGCCCTGCCAGATGAATTTAGATATATCTTTCTGCCACTTCTTGAAACAATCCAGTTTATCCACAATTTGTAATGTCTGAAACAAAAATAACATTCTGGGCAATACATTCATTTTAATCACTGCAATTCGGCCTAACAAGGAAAGCTTCAAATTCGACCATATTTCTAGATCTTTCTTTACCTCTGTCCAACATTTGTCATAATTGTCTTTGAATAAGTTCACATTTTTAGATGTCATGTTAATCCCCAAATATTTTACTTTCTTTGCCACCATTTTGGAATCTCTCTCTTTCAACATTTGTTAAGTTTTTTTCCAGAACTTTAGTTTTTTGTTTGTTCAACTTGAATCCTGCCACCGTGCACTGCTCTGGTTTGCCAGAAGCAGCTTAGTCGTCCGTGACTGGACCTAACGGTCAGGGGTACCTTTACCTTTACTAATTCAAGTTGCCATGAAGCTCACAGGCTGACCTGGTGCCAGTCCTTGCGTCTCAGCCATTTAACCTACCTCGCAGGGTTGTTTTGATGAAGAATTGAGAAGCGGGGGAACCGTGTCTGCCACCTCGGGTCCCTCAGATTTTGCTTTCTTCTTGCAGGGCCCGTTGACCTTTGAAGACGTGGCCGTATATTTCACGGAAGGGCAGGCGGCTCTGCTGAACCCGGTCCAAAGGGCCTTGTACCGGGAAGTCATGCTGGAGAATTATGGGAATGTGTCTTCGCTGGGTAAGGAAGGCGGCAGTGCCTTGATAAAATCTTAAAATGGAAAGCGTAACCAAGGTTGTAGAGCAGCCTTGGCCTACCATATCGTTGGACTACAACTTCCATCATCCCTGACCATTCGCCACGCTAGCTGGGACTGATTGGAGCTATAGTCCAAACCATCTGTAGGGCACCAGGTTGGGGAAGGCTGATGAATAGGGTAACCCTTGTGGTCTGCCTAAGAATGTAAATGCATTTTCTGAATTATTTTGGCATTGCACAGCCAAACGTTCACTCTGAAATTATGGCTAAACATTCATTCATCCTGAAATGATGGCTGAAAGCAAAGGAAAATGTTTTATGCTGAGTCAGATGACGGGTCCACCTCGCTCAGTGTTGTCTGGCAGAAGCTCTCCAGTATTTCAGGCAATATTTCAGCTCTCCAGAGGCCCCGATATCTCCCAGCCTTAACTGGAGATGTTGGGGATTGAACCTGTGACCTTCTGCATGCCAAGCAGATGCTGTTCCATTGAGCTAAGGGCCTCCCGTATAAGAGCGTGTGAATTTTTTTCTTATTAAGCGCTAAGTAGGCATATACAGAGGGGACATGGGTGGCGCTGTGGGTTAAACCACAGAGCCTAGGACTTGCCGATCAGAAGGTCGGCGGTTCGAATCCCCACGACGGGGTGAGCTCCCATTTCTCGGTCCCAGCTCCTGCCCACCTAGCAGTTCAAAAGCACGTCAAAGTGCAAGTAGATAAATAGGTACCACTCCAGCGGGAAGCGGGCGTTTCCGTGCGCTGCTCTGGTTGGCCAGAAGGGGCTTAGTCATGCTGGCCACATGACCCGGAAGCTGTACACCAGCTCTCTCGGCCAATAAAGTGAGATGAGCACCGCAACCCCAGAGTCAGCCACGACTGGACCTAATGGTCAGGGGTCCCTTTATCTTTAGGCATATACAGAGTTTTTATACATAGACACTATCAGCAAAGTTGACTCAGTATAAACTCTCCTTTTGCATAACCTGGAGTTAAACCTCAGTAAAGAAGAAAAGAAAAGAAGTAATGAAAGGAAATAAAGGAAGGGAGAAAGGGGAGAAAATAGTACATTTGTGTAAGCTTCCTTTTCTGCTCCTGTTGTTTTGTTTAATGGAAAGAGTGAATTGCATGAAAATTAAAATTTGCAGCCAGGCAAAATGAAAGATTAAATGGTTGCATAGGCTTAGTCTTGTTAAGTTTATGCATATATATATATATATATATATATATATATATATATATATATATGTGTGTGTGTAAAAAAAAACCCAGTCTGCCAGTTGTGACCTTGATTTCCCCCCTCGTTCTTTCCCAAGAAGGATTTCCAGTCCTCAAGCCTGACCTCATCTTCCGGCTAGAGCAAGGGGAAGACATGTGGGTGCCCGATTCTCAGGGGATGGAAGAAACCGTGATCTTCAACACACACACAGGTAAGGGGCTTGGGATAAGTTGGGGATTCCGCCCCCCGACCCTCAACAATTAGCAGTTGCCTGAAAATGTTTCATTTCCTCTCCCTCCCCCTCCAACTGCCTGAGAGTGTGGGATGGGAGGACCCACCAATTTTGCTTCTCTTCTCATTTTTCTGATCTTCAATTTCGTTCTCCACATTCCTGCAGCAAATCTGCCAATTTTGTTTCTTTTATAAAAAATCCTCTTGGAAATTATTTCTCCTAATAAGACACAAATTTGCCTGCCGTTTAGACCAACGTACCCATTTTTGCAAGCCACTGTGTTGCATTTTGGCATGCTATTTTCGCAAACATATTGATTATTATGCCCAAGTTTACCTCATATATTCCTTTTTCTAAACGTCGGTGGGAGAACTGCATCATGAAATTTGGACAAGTGTGCATTTCAAAGGGTGGCTGCGTCTTATGTTCTCATACTGTCTCGGGAAGCATAAATTTGGCTTTAAATGGGAACGGAATGGGATTTCTGCCCCGTCCCTAAAAGGGATTCTAGGCCTCTGTGGAGCATTTGTGGGGTGCCCCATGGAACACAAGTGGGAAGACCCTCTAGCGAAGGGCCATATTCCCTTGTGACAGCCTTCTGGGGGCCTCATGCCAGTGGAGGGTGTGGCCAGGGACAAAGTGGGTGGAGCCAAAGTTAAAAGTGGGCGGGCCAACAGACGTCCATCTACGTTCCATACAAGACATCTTTCCGTCCTCTATTCAGGCGAGCAAAAGGCATTACAGTGGAGCGACGTCATAAGCACATTTAACGCACACGAATTCAACTCCATGTACCTGTCGAAACAAGGCGTGGGCGACTGTCAGAGCCAAGTGTGGGCGGTTCCAGCTAGTGAGCCGTCTTGGGGTGAGCGCGAGTGCGATTTCCTGGCTGAGCACACCGTCCTTCAAGGACAGTATTCATCATATCCCATGGCCCCTAGACGCAAGCTAGCTGCCTGCAGGTCACCCGGAGGGCAGCGCAAGAAGCAGCGATCTGTTCCGACGCTGGAGGAGAAAGTGGCCGTGTTAGATTTATTGAGGACCGGCATGTCCGTCTCCAAAGTGGCCCGCGTATATGGCCGCAATGAATCCAGCATCCGTGCCATTAAAGTTCGAGAGAGAGAAATCCGTCAAGCCGTGGCCTCCGGGGCTCCCATAACGGCTAAGGTGACGAGCCAAGTTCGCGATCAGACTTTGGTGAAGGCGGAAAAGGCTTTGTACCTGTGGCTGGAAGACATGAACGGCCAAGGCCTTCCCGTCGACGGCAACATGATGCGAGAAAAAGCTCTTGACCTGTACGCGCTGTTCAAGCCTCTTACCAGAGAGGGGCGGCCTGTTGACGAGAAGGAGTTCAAAGCCAGCCAAGGTTGGCTCAACAGTTTCAGGAACCGCTTCAACCTGAAAAACGGGCAGAGCCCTGGCGATGCTGCACCCACCAACAAACAAGCAGCGAAGCCCTACTCCAAACAGTTAAAGAAACTGATAGAAGAAAAGGGATATCTCCCGGAACAAGTTTTCAACGCTGGCGAGACAGGGCTCTTCTGGAAGAAAATGCCCAGCCGCACGTACATTTCGAAAGCAGAAAGACAGGCGGCCCAAGACCGTGTGATGTTGTTGTTTTGTTGCAACGCAGCCGGGCATTTAATAAAGCCCGGTCTGCTCTGTGGTTCTGCAAATCCTCGTGTCCTAAAAGGCAAGGACAAACACCTCCTGCCTGTGTTCTGGCAATCGAGCAAAAAGGCCTGGGTGACGGCAGCAATATTCCTGGATTGGTTCCACCGATGCTTCGTTCCGGAGGTCAAGCGGTACCTCGAAGAGAAAGGAATCGACTTTAAGGTGTTGCTGATTGTCGACGATTCTCCTGGCCACCCTGAGGGAGTCCGGTTTGCGCATAGCGACGTCGAAGTTGTCTTTCTGCCCTATAGCACCACCTCCGCCATCCAGCCTCTCGACCAAGGCGTAGTTCGCTGCTTCAAGGCCAAGTACACGAGTCTTATGTTCTCGCGGGTCTGCAACGCTCTGGACGCCGATCCCAGCCTCAGCGCGGCCGAGCGTTGGAAGTCCTTCAACATTGCCGATTGCATCACTTATGTCAAACAAGCCACGGATGCGATCGAGCCGGAAACGGTCAACGCGTGTTGGCGAAACCTGTGGAAGAAATGTGTGAATGATTTCAGGGGTTTCCCAACCATTCACCACGAAGTGGAACGCATCGTTCGGGTGGCCAGGCAATTGGGCGGCGATGGCTTCAGCGACATCCTTGAGGAAGAAATAGAAGAATTAATCGAGGGCCATAGAGGAACGTCGGCTAGCGAAGAGCCCGAGGACCTGTTAAAATTGGAAGAGGAAGATGACGACGAGCAGGAAGAGCCGGCAAGTTGGAACCTTCCCAAATTTGCCGAGGTGTTTCAAGCGGCAAAGCGCTTGAACGATTTGATTTCGGAATACGATCCCTCCATGGAGCAGAGCCTCAAAATCACATGTGGCATCGCGGAAGCCTTGAGGCCCTACCGAGAAATGTTTGAGCAGCTGAAGAGGCAGCAGCGGCAGTTGCCGGTCGCCATGTTGTTCTCGAAAAAAAAACCGGCAGCGGATGAGCCCTTGCAACCGACTCTTTGCGCGGACACAGAGCCAGCCGCCTTGTGTGTGACTCACTCTCCATCACGCAAGCCTGGACCATTTTCTGCCGGATCGGCATCAGACCCTTGTGACGCCTCAGCAATGATGTCAGGAGAACAGAAAGACAAATCGCCCGAGTGTGTACAGCGGCCCTCTTCATTGTTTCATCCTCAACGTATACAGGTGTGTACCGCAGTGTGCTTTATGGGCGGTTTAAGGGATTTTCAAGGGTAATTTTGACTATACGAATTTTTTGCCTTAGGCGCCGAGTTCGGAGCCTAATCCCCGTGTTAGATGCGATTTCATGGTATTATAGCTTGAGGATACATGGGGCGAAGGCCCTCAAGAGGATGTGGGGCAGGTTTATGAAGGAGGAGGTGTAGCCTGGTGAAACGCATGGGGGCTGGCTGGATACAGGGGCCAGAGTTTTCCAACTTCTGGGTTAAAATATTGCAATTACTATAGAGCTCCAGGTTCAAATCCCCAGTCGGCTGTGAAGGCCACTGAGCAATTCTGGGGCATTCACACGTGCTGCCTGAGCTGCCTCACAGAGTTTTTGTGAGGAGAAAATTGAGAGGTGGGGGGAAAGAAGTATGTACCATGCCCTGAGTCTTCTGCAGAGAAGGCAAGGTGTCCCCATAATGAACAAATAAATGCTATGCTCACCAAAATGTACGTTTCTTTTGTATTTGTTTGCAGTGGCTTGGCTCCTCCGATAAGATCAAGGAGCTTCATGGGACTGTTTCCCTCCCCTTCTCTTCCTCCCTGACCCACCTGGCAATGTCTGCCGCCTCATGATGGCTTCTTTTTTACCAAGAGATGGGCAGATTCTGCTCCTCAGCTAAGGCAAACCTTTTTACCCCTTCTCATTTGCCCACCCTTATCCCTCCACCCAAGGATGGCAAGGAATGGGTTGTTTATCCTTGTACCAAGTCTGAAAGGGTCTTAATGGTTTATATATGGTTTTCTTTTCTCCTTTCTGTATCTCTTAGTACAGGCACCACCAACATTTTTGGAGCTGGTGGGTGTATTTGGAATGCTGTGGTCACAAAATGGCTGCCACCGGGGGCATGCTTGAGATAAAATGGTTGCCACATATAAAAGAACGGGGTGGGGGCGGGGATGAAACCGGACAGGGAAGCTCTGCCATCGGCTGCACCACCAATGGGCGTAATGTGCTTTTTACTGATCATAGAGTTGTAGAGTTGGAAGGGACCCAAGGGTCATCTAGTCCAACCCCCTGCAATGCTCTGTTTGACATTCCGGTTGAGTTTCAGGGCACTTCCAGACAGCCACTATTTGGGGGTGGGATTCAGGAATGAGATTATGGTGGATCTGGAGCTCTGGTGCAATAAACCCTCCACTCCCAGCTTTACCCACATTTCCACTTTGAACTGTCATTTTCCTCTCAGTTTCCCTCCATCCCTGCTAATAATAAAAACATTGATGGGGAAACTCTTTGTTTTTCTGTTCAGTTCAGAAGAAGCGGGAGGCTGGGTGCCCAGTCATGGCATCCGATAAAATGTGGGTCTGCTTGAGGGGGCCCATTTAATGTAGGAGAGGCTGATGTGGATTTTTGAAGCGGTATTTTCTCAGCAGGCACCATAGGAAGTACTGGTGGGCACACGTGGGCACCATGTTGGCGACCCTTGCCTTGCCCATTTTCTGAGGTTGCTTCTTACAAGGATCAGCAGTGAATCCCTGTCTTATGTTTTTTGCTCTTTTCTCCTTACAGGCGACTCCGGGAAGAGGCATTCATACCCGGAGTGCAGCCGGCGTTTTGCTTGGAAATCATCTCTCGCCAGACACCAGAGAATCCACGTAGGAGAGATACCCTACAACTGCTTGGAGAGTGGGAAGGGTTTCCCCCAGGAGGCAGAACTCGAGACCCATCGGAGAGCCCGCCCGGAAGAGAAACCCTATAGGTGCCAGGAGTGTGGGAAATGTTTTGTTTACAAATCGAAACTCGTTGTGCATCAGAGGGCCCACACGGGAGAGAAACCCTACGAGTGCGCGGCGTGCGGGAAAGGCTTCGCTTACAAGTCTTGCCTCGTGAGTCATCAGAGGCTCCACACCGGAGAGAAACCGTACGGATGTCCGGAGTGTGGGAAAAGCTTCACTCAGCAGTCTGCTTTTGTGATACACCGGAGAAGCCACACGGGAGAGAAGCTCTACAAATGCGCCGAGTGCTGCAAATCTTTCCCTCAGCTCTCCGACCTGGTGAACCACCGGAGGGTCCACACGGGCGAGAAGCCGTATAAATGCACCGAGTGTGGTAAATCTTTTGCCCAGTGCTCGGCCCTTGTGATCCACCACAGGGTCCACATCGGGGAGAAACCCTACACGTGCCTGGAGTGCGGGAAAGGGTTCCCACAGCAGTCGGAGCTTGCAAAACACTGGAGGACCCACACGGGAGAGAAGCCCTATACCTGCCAGGAGTGTGGGAAAGGTTTTCTTCAACAGGCTCACCTCAGCGGACACCAGAGAACCCACTCGGGCGAGAAACCCTACGGCTGCGGGGAGTGCGGGAAAGGTTTTGCCGACAAATCGAACCTGGCAAACCACCAGAGGACCCACACAGGGGAGAAACCCTACGATTGCACTGGGTGTGGGAAGCGTTTTGGCCAAAAATCCCACCTCGTGAGACACCAGAGAGTTCACACAGGAGAGAAGCCTTACAACTGTTCAGAGTGTGGGAAATGTTTTGCCCAAAAATCAAATCTTTTGATGCATCAGAGAGTCCATTTGGGGTAGAACTTGGCTTGTAACGTGCTCTGCAGATCTGTTTTTTTTTTTTTAAAGTTTCCCTTTTCCCTTTCAGTTTGCAATACTGTCTGTGCATTATTTACTCCTGAGAGCATTTGAATGAAAGGAGAATAAATTGTCACACTATGCAAATAGCACAAGTAGACCTCTCCAGAGTCTACCGTGAGACACTGGAAGAATCCTCGTCCGATCTTCCTGTCTCATGCAAGATATAAACTGTTGCCATGCCATGTATTATTATTATTATTATTATTATTATTATTATTATTATTATTTATTATTTATTGAATCTATATATTGCCCTATACCTGGAGGTCTCAAGGTGGTTCACAGAACAAAATCAAAATATTAAAGCATAAAATATATAATCAAAATAAAAGCAACAACCCAATAAAGCCCGGTTTAGGGAATTATTTTTTAATGACTGATGTTTTAATGTATTTTTAATCTGTTGGAAACTGCCCAGAGTGACTGGGGAAACCCAGCCAGATGGGCAGAGTATAAGTAACAAATTATTATTATTATTATTATTATTATTATTATTATTATTATTATTATTATTATTATCATCCCTCCAAAAAAGCCATATTTAGAAAGGGCATAGGATGTCAATCAAATCAACCATAAGCCTGGTTAAAAAAGGAACGTTTTTGCCTGGTGCCTAAAGGTGTATAATGAAGGCGCCAGGCGAACTTCCCTGGGGAGAGCATTCCACAGACAGGGAGCCACTGCAGAGAAGGCCCCGTTCTCATGTTGCCACCCTCCGGACCTCTCAAAGTGGAGGCACATGAAAAAGGGCCTCAGAAGATGATCTCAGGGTCCGGGGGTTCATGTGGAAAGTGGTGGACCTTGAGGTATTGCAGTCCTGAGCCGTTTAAGGCTTTATAGGTCAGAACCAGCACTTTGAATTGGGCCCGGAAACTAATTGGTAGCCAGTGCAGTCGGACCAGGATCGGTGTAATATGCTCAAACCGTCTTGCAAACATTGCAACCATCTGGTCTAGGGAACCATCCACTAAAAGTGCCTCAATCTTGTTTCAGTTTGTTGGCCCTCATCCAGTCCATTATTGAGGCAAGAAAGAAGAGGGGCACGTTCTTTAGCAGCGTGGATTTGGCACGTTAGTTTTTCTGCCAGTTTTCTCAGACCCTTTGGTTCTCAGACCTTTAGCCGTTTGCCAGCATCTGGCAATTTTCAAGCCGCTGGAAGCAGAAATGACAACATTTCTTTATATACAGCTTGGAAAGTCAGCGTTATTCATTATTCCCACTACTGCCGGGGCTGGAGACACGTTGATGTTCAGCTTATAAAAGTTTCCCAGTTCTTTAAAAACCTCCGTCCAAAATGCAAACAGGTTTACAATGCCACCAGGGCCATAGGAAACTTCCTGGGCTCTTATTATCTGAATGCACACATTTTCAACCCTAAAAGGGGAACTTGTTCTACACCAGGGAATCCCTTTTATGTTGGGACACTGTTGTACTATTTCAGTCTGCAGTTGGCTAGGATAATTCAGGCTTCTTGTATTAATTTACAAGACTCTTATCAACTTGGGGCCAGAATATCTTAGGACTCGGCTTATCACTTATATCCCTGCCTCTCTCACCAAGCACTTTGCGGGACTCGCACTTTGTGGCACAAATGCACGGTTTATAACCCCAGGAGCCATGCGTTCAGTACTGTGGGCCTAATCCTGTAGAACTCCTTTCCACCTGAAATTGCATATACATGTTGAACTTCAGGCGTTGAACAACAGTCAGTCTATTCCAGCAGGCATTTTAAGTAAGTTATACTGTGCCTATTTATGAAACCTATGTTTTTTGTTGTATTATTATGGTTCGTGGATTGTTTTATTTCTCTGTAAACTGCTTTGTGACCACCCAGTCTTAGAAACTGGGATAGGAAAACAAGGAGACAAATGGCTCCTGGGACCTGGGTTGTGGGCGCCAAAACAGAATGTCTAGTCGTCATTTGGGGGGGGGGGAGCAATACTTTTTATTTATTATTTTGAGAAGCATGAACTCATACACAATTCCCATAAGTGACACATTGTTAATATCACATTTTTAACAGAAATTGTTCATATATGTTTAATTTGGTGTTTGCACAATAAAAATATCGGTACCATACTTCAGTTTTTGAAACACTCTACTCTTTATTGTTAAACATACTGTCTATCCGTAACATATACCGTATTTTTCGCTCTATAACACACACCCAACCATAACACGCACGTAGTTTTTAGAGGAGGAAAATCCGTAGGCATGCCACCCGTAGGCATTCCCTCCATAACACGCACAGACATTTCCCCTTACTTTTTAGGAGGAAAAAAGTGAGTGTTATGGTGCAAAAAATACGGTACTTTGAGGCTTCAAAGCACATACAATTCAGTCATCCTTGAGTGTCAGCCAGGTGCAAAAAATGGCACCCAGACTTTTTAAGGTGCCCGCAAAGGGAGAATCTTTAGGCGCGAAATGCCCCTGGCACCCTGCTAGTTTCAAACCCTGTGACCATCTATGGTGAAAAACGGTCTGTAAATATGCAGCGTATCTGTTTTGCAGTGGCAGGCAGTTCCAAAGGGTAGGTGCCACCACACAAAAGGCCTGATTCCAAAATCATGTCACATGGACATGTTGATAGGATGGTGTTTTGCAGAAGGTCCTCTCCTGCAGATTCCAATGATCGAGTTGAGTATGCAGGGGGAAGTTTTGACTAATTGGTGCACATTTGTTGCTAGATCCTGGTTCAGCCATTTCATGCTAGAATCGCCTTTCGATTTGTTGTTGTTGTCTGATAAGGTTGCTTTTCAAGTTAGCCGCTGAGTGGTTTGGGAGTTTATGCTTTCAATGTGCAATGTTTTATTATATTTTTATGTATGTTGGAAGTTGCCCAGGGTGGCTGGTGCAATCCGGTTGGATGGGCAGGGCACAAATAATAAAATTATTATTATTAAATTATTACAATAAAGGTCCTAGTCCTGATTAAGGTAAAGGTAAAGGTACCCCTGCCCGTACGGGCCAGTCTTGACAGACTCTGGGGTTGTGCGCCCATCTCACTTAAGAGGCCAGGGGCCAGCGCTGTCGTGAGACACTTCCGGGTCACGTGGCCAGCGTGACATCGCTGCTCTGGCGAGCCAGAGCCGCACACGGAAACGCCGTTTACCTTCCCGCTGGTAAGCGGTCCCTATTTATCTACTTGCACCCGGAGGTGCTTTCGAACTGCTAGGTTGGCAGGCGCTGGGACCGAGCAGCGGGAGCGCACCCCGCCGCAGGGATTCGAACCGCCGACCTTTCGATCGGCAAGCCCTAGGCGCTGAGGCTTTAACCCACAGCGCCACCTGCGTCCCTTAGTCCTGATTGGTATAGCTTAATTATGCATGTGGCCAAAAAATGAAAACAGAAGACTCCACTAGCATTATAAAATGATTTGATTAACGCAAATAGTTGCCTGGAATAAGAACTTATTTGGATTTTCATTCAGTAATATTGCCTAAACATCTTCTGGGTTAGGGTGGGGTATTTTATTATATGTGGGTGTACAATACTGTTATATGTAATAATCTAATACAAAATAAAACATCCTAGTCCTTAAGGCTCTTCCAGACAATCTATTTATTTATATCTGCTGACAGCTCAGTCAGTTAGAGCTTTGTGCTGATAACGCCAAGGTTGCAGGTTTGATCCCTGTTTGGGACAGCTGCATATTCATTCCTGGGGGTTGGACTGGATGATCCTCAGTGTTGTGTTTGCAAAGTAAAGGAAGGATTGGACCCTGATTAAAAATCAAGACACGAGGCTTTGACCAGCAAGGCTCTCGGAGAAAAGTGCGTATAATCGTGTCTCTGTGCTTGTCTGTTTTTTTCAGCAGCCCCTGGCCCAGGCCGTTTTTATTCACAAAAGAACTTTTTACAGAGTGTTCGAAAGAACCAATCGGATTTCTTCTGAGCATTTAAACAAACCCCACGTGGGGGAAAAAGTAACACTACAACACTAATTAGCATGCATATATTTTGGGGAAAATATGTTGAGAACTACAAAGGGATGCATCTGGCAACCCCAGAGGTGAGAATTAAACATGATAAGAAGGATGGCCAGAAAGACCAGATCACTATCTCCTTCATGTGAGATCTGTTTCCTGGCTCCAAGATTAACATTTTAAGATTATATATAAGAAAACTACATCAAAGTAACTTGCCCACTATCTTTATGGCCCAGGAAGCCAGCCTGGTGAAGCAACTGCTGTGTACGTGACGTAAGGAGACAGAAATGGGCAGTAGAGTCAAAAGGGCATGAAAAGGGCATGAATGTAGAATCTTATGGGATTTAATCAGAAATTATCGTCAATATATCAAACCCAGTCAACACAATGACTTGATGTATATTTTATAATTCCTCATGGTAATCCCATCTGACCCCTACACTCAGTGTCCCTCCCAACACTACAGCTCTGTTACTCTATGAACGTTCATCACAATGTAATTCAACAGATCAAATTCCATACGTGGGTTAGATTATATCCAGTCTGTTTTGAGTTTTGGATCCAACTTGCTTACAGGTCCGTTCTACCACACCCTGTCTTGCTTGTCTGTCTTTCCATGCGGCCATTAATTTCACTGGGTTTACTCTTGGGTAGGACTGGCACTGGCCACAACCTCAGGGCTCGGTTTTTGCCCTGGGCTCTGTCCAGGGCTGGGGTAAAATGTTGCAGCTACACTGTCGATAGGGACAGAATATTGTCAGCACAAAACCCAGTGTTCGGAAGTTTTCCCTGGGTGCCCATACACTATCAGGGCAGGTTCAGGCTCCTTGTATTAATTTCCCAGGCCCTACATAATTTGGGTTCAGGATACTTCAGGGACCGCCTCACCAGCAGACATTTTAATTGAAGGCTGGTCCTATAGCTCTAACTGACCTTTGTGGTTTTTCATATAGAATCTTTGTAAGCCTCTTAAGAGACTGTTGTAGTTAAATGTTACCGTATATAAATTGTATAATTCAGGGGTCTGCAACCCACGGCTCCAGAGCCACATGTGGCTCTTTTACACCTTTACTGCGGCTCCGGGGTGGATACTAGCGAGGGGAGGAGGCGCACTGTGCGCCCCGACACGCCCCACTGTGGCGGGCGCTGTACTGGCTGTGACGTCGCATGAGGGCGGTGCATGCGTTAGTCACGCACCGTCCCGACGTCACCTTCCCGCCCGCCCACCCGCTATATTGTAAGGGGCATGTACGCTGGTCACTGCATTGAAAGGCGGCATGTACCCTCGTCACTGTTTTGAAGGGGAGTGAAGAACACACACACAAAAAAAAGGTAACTTGTTAATTTAACGTTTATTTCTATGAGGAGGAGTAATTCTGAGGGGTCAAACAAAGAAATAATAGAAAAAGTGACAAAAAAGTTATTTTTATAATGACGAGTTTTGCGGCTCCAGTTTTTTTTTCTTTGGAAATGGGTCCAAGTGGCTCTTTTTGTCTTAAAGGTTGCAGACCCCTGGTATAATTGAATAATAAAATAAAAACTACTTCCCTAACTGTAAAAAGTCAAGAGGTTCCTTTTGAAAGTGCCTGAAGCTATTTCAGTTGTCCAAACTTAAATTTCCTGGTATTTCCATCTCTCCTGCAAGCAACTGACTGACTGGCAACACTCTGACTCTTACCACACACAAAATCATTTTGCTAAGTGTTTCTAAGGTTTGCCGTAATTTATGTTGCTTTTTTGCTTTTGCCTAACAATGTCACAATACAGATAGGTAGCCGTCAAAATAGGTTTGGTCAAAACAAAAAAAATTCATTCCAGTAGCACCTTAAAGACCAACTAAGTTAGTTCTTGGTATGAGCTTTCGTGTGCATGTACACTTCTTCAGATACACACGAAAACTTCTGTTTCAGTGTATCTGAAGAAGTGTGCATGCACACGAAAGCTCATACCAAGAACTAACTTAGTTGGTCTTTAAGGTGCTACTGGAAGGAATGTCACAATAATACTGCGTGTTTGTTTTGACAATCCTGCTTTTCATATTTGGTGTATAGCCTGCATCTAGTAACTCAATAAAGAATTGAACCTCTCTAAATCTAGTCCCCATTTTCATATTCCCTGTATATCCTGAATAGGGAAGTTTAATGTTTCATTATTATTATTTAAATATGCTAGAAGCGCCCAGAATGTCTGGGGCAACACAATCAGATGGGCAGGGTACTGCTACTAATACAGTGGTGCCTCGCAAGACGAAATTAATTCGTTCCGCGAGTCTCTTCGTCTTGCGGTTTTTTTGTCTTGCGAAGCAAGCCCATTGACAGCTTAGCGGATTAGCGCTATTAGTGGCTTAGCGGCTAAGCGGCTATTAGCAGCTATTAGCAGCTTGGAAAAAGGGGGGGGAGGGAAAAAACTCGCAAGACTCGCAAGACGTTTTTGTCTTGCAAAGCAAGCCCATAGGGAAATTCGTCTTGTGAAGCACCTCAAAAGACGGAAAACTCTTTCGTCTAGCGAGTTTTTCTTCTTGCGAGGCATTCGTCTTGCGGGGCACCACTGTACTAAGGCTTTGCTCAAATAATAAAGCAGTGAATTCCTCAAAATAAGAGGTGGAGGAATTTTTTGGCTCCAAGGGAACTTGCAGGATAATTTTGCCAGGTAGGTATAGCATCTTGCCTCATAGCTTATCCTCAAAACATCCCTGCAAGGTAGGGCAGGCTGAGAGATAGCGACTGGTCCAAGGTCACACAGCAGAGTTTTGTGGCTCGTTGGGGACTTGAACTTGGGTCTCTCATCTTAGTCAAATCATGACAACACATTGGAGCAGAGGGAGAGGAAGGGGAGCTGAGGAAAGAGTAGAGCCACATACTTAAACAGTACGGCCTGGGATCCTTTCAACTCAGTTTTGAGGACAAAACATGGGGCCTTACGCAAGGAACAAGGGACACTGCATTATAACCCATGGGTAGGCAAACTAAGGTCCAGGGGCTGGATCCAGCCCAATCACCTTCTAAATCCGGCCTGCGGACGATCCGGGAATCAGCGTGTTTTTACATGAGTAGAATGTGTCCTTTTGTTTAAAATGCATCTCTGGGATATTTGTGGGGCCTGCCTGGTGTTTTTACCTGAGTAGAATGTGTGCTTTTAGTAATAAATCAATAATAATAAATTTTTATTTATACCCCGCCCTTCCCGGTTCAAAAACCGGGCTCAGGGCGGCTAACAACAAATTTAAAACACTTAATTGATGCAACAAAAAACCAGCATAAAATACAGTATAAAACATGAATAACAATAAATTCAGAATTCAGAAATCAATTTAGGGGGAAAAACCATCCAATAAACATTTAGCTGGCTAAATTAGTCCTATATGGGCCAGCGTGGAGACCAGGGGAGAATTAGCTGTGGGATCCCAGAGTGGGTAATCTTCATAAAAAGGGGAGGGGGAGGGAAGGAAGGGGAATAAAAGATCAGGCTAAGTTCAAGTTGAAAGCCAGGCAGAATAGCTCTGTCTTACAGGCCCTGCGGAAGGAAGTTAAATCCTGCAGGGCCCTGGTCTCATGGGACAGAGCATTCCACCAGATCAGAGCCATCACTAAAAAGGCCCTGGCTAGAATACAAAAAAGGGAGGTGTGAGGAGGTCAGGGAAACAAGTAAATGAAAGTCAAGACATGAAAAGTTGATTTGTTTTTAATTGTTTTTACTTTTTTGTATTTTGTATTTTTTGCTTCTTTTTCTCTTTTTTTTCCTTGTAACTTTTTTGAAACTTTAATAAATATTATTTAAAAAAAGAAAAAGAAAGAAAAGGCCCTGGCCCTGATGGAGGATAGTCTAACTTCCTTAGGGCCTGTGACCTCTAAACTATGATTATGCATGGACCTTAAGGTCCTCTGTGGGGCAGACCAGGAGAGGCGGTCCCATAAATATTTAAACTGCATCTCTGGGTTATTTGTGGGGCCTAGGAATTTGTTCATTCCCCCCCCGCAAAAAATATAGTCCAGCCCCCCACAAGGTCTGAGGGACAGTGGAACGGCCCCCTAGCCCCCTGCTGAAAAAGTTTGCTGACCCGTTATAACTACATCAGGCCGTTTGTCCAGGCAGCTCAGCATTATTTTCCTATACCTGCCTTTTCCAACATGGTGCCCACAGGTGCCAGGGCACCCGCAATGTCCTAGCAATTGTTAGGAAACCTTGCTATTTCCCTCGCAAAGCTCCGATTACCAGAGGGCTTTAACAATCGATCTCTCTTCCCAGGGAATGTCTCCTGACAACTCTCTGCAGGTGGTGCTTGTATGTTTTCTGAAGAGGGGGATTGTTTTAAACCCAGTATATAATTTATTCTATCCAGTTTGGAAACGCTTGAAAAAAACACCACACGATGTGAACTCCATGTTGCATGGCGTGACTTCCATCTGAGAGCGAATGAGAAACAGCCCTTGGAGCAGTGATGGACTGGCGTTAACCAAACTGGCATGCTGCTTTGCTGAAAGACCCCGGACGTCCCAATACTGCAGACGCGAGAGGTGGACCCATGGCCTCTCCAACTCTATCCTGATTGAAATCCACCAGGCCCCATTGTTTCAGGCCTGGTGACACCCTTCTCCCTGCGTTTCCTATGGCTGCCAAATAATAATAATAATAATAATAATAATAATAATAATAATAATAATTTATTATTTGTACCCCGCCCATCTGGCTGGGTTTCCCCAGCCACTCTGGGCGGCTTCCAACAGAGATGAAAAATACACTAAAATATCACATATTAAAAACTTCCCTGAACAGGGCTGCCTTCAGATGTTTTCTGAATGTCAGGTAGTTGTCCATCGCCTTGACATCCGATGGGAGGGCATTCCACAGGGCGGGCGCCACCACCGAGAAGGCCCTCTGCCTGGTTCCCTGCAACTTGGCCTCTCGCAGTGAGGGAACCGCCAGAAGGCCCTCGGAGCTGGACCTCAGTGTCCGGGCAGACCGATGGGGGAGGAGACGCTCCTTCAGATATACTGGACCGAGGCCATTTAGGGCTTTAAAGGTCAGCACCAACACTTTGAATTGTGCTCGGAAACGTACTGGGAGCCAATGTAGGTCTTTCAAGACCGGTGTTATATGGTCTCGGCGGCCGCTCCCAGTCACCAGTCTAGCTGCCGCATTCTGGATTAGTTGTAGTTTCCGGGTCACCTTCAAAGGTAGCCCCACGTAGAGCGCATTGCAGTAGTCCAAGCGGGAGATAACCAGAGCATGCACCACTCTGGCGAGACAGTCTGCAGGCAGATAGGGTCTCAGCCTACGTACCAGCTGCCCTGGATACAGATTTGACCTGTGCCTCCATGGACAGCTGTGAGTCCAAAATGACTCCCAGGCTGCGCACCTGGTCCTTCAGGGGCACAGTTACCCCATTCAGGACCAGGGAATCCTCCACACCTGCCCGCCTCCTGTCCCCCAAAAATAGTACTTCTGTCTTGTCAGGATTCAACCTCAATCTGTTAGCCGCCATCCATCCTCCAACCTCCATCCATCCTCCAACTGCCATCCATCCTCCAACCGCTTCTGCCAAAGAGCTCTTGCCATCAGAAAGTTCTTCCTAATGTTTATTTGGAATCTCCTTTTTTGTAATTTGAATCCATTGGCTCGGGTGCTACCCTCCAGAGCAGGAGAAAACAAGCTTGCGCCCTCTTCTGTGAAAAAGCCCTTGAGATATTTGAAGATGGCTATCGTATATCCTCTCAGCCGCCTCTTTTCTAGGCTGGTCACACCCAGATCCTTCAACCGTTCCTCATCAGGCTCGGTTTCCAGACCCTTGATCATCTTGGTTGCCCTCCTCTGTATACATTCAAGCTTGTTGATATCTGAAGGAAGGTGAAGACAGGTGACCCCACCTAGGCCCAAAGTCACCCCCCCAAAAAAAAACCAGGCCTCAAAACTGTTCAAAATTCCTTTTTGTCTTCTAAAAACCCACAGCTACAGCTTTTCTGTGGATTCTCACAAGATGCTGGTACATAGGCAAAATGTTACTTTTAAAGGCTAATGAATAGGCTCTGTCATTGCCAAGAATACTCAGGCCTGACAAACGAATCTTATATCATTCGGTTGCAACATCTTGGACATGCTGAACCACCAGGGCTCCTCGACCCACCCCCTCGGCTTCTCATTCCCCCTTTCCTGGGAAGGGTGCCAAGAGTCCCAAGACAGCTTTCTGTTCATGCTCAGAGGAACTCATGGGCAGGACTCCTGAGTGGCGTAGCGTGGGTTGTCAGCACCCGGGGCAAGGCAAGTAATTTGCGCCCCCTAACCCATGGATTTGCGCCCCCAAACCCGTGGATTTGCGCACCCTAACCCTAACCCCCAGATGTTGCGCCCGGTGCGGCCAGCCCCCCCTGCACCCCCCACGCTACGCCACTGACTCCTGAGGGAGGAGAAAGGGGGAGGGAACTGGAAATGGGTATATATGTTTGTGCACATGACTGTGAACTCGTGCATGCTTTTTGTGAACTATCACACTTGCTCCTTCTACCAGTTCATGGATGGTAGAAATAGAAGCTTTTTCTCTTAAACTATTCCTTGAGTGTCTGTTGACTCCCACTTCCCTTTCCCGGGTGCAGTATTTTTCCCACCCGAGGGCAAAGCCTCATAAGGCTACAATATCCTCCTTAAATTGTGGTGCCCAGAATTGGACACAGTATGTGGCGCTGTGGGTTAAAGCCTCAGCGCCTAGGGCTTGCCGATCGAAAGCTCGGCGGTTCGAATCCCTGCGGCGGGGTGCGCTCCCGCTGCTCGGTCCCAGCTCCTGCCAACCTAGCAGTTCGAAAGCACCTCCGGGTGCAAGTAGATAAATAGGGACCGCTTACCAGCGGAAAGGTAAACGGCGTTTCCGTGTGCGGCTCTGGCTCTGGCTCTGGCCAGAGCAGCGATGTCACGCTGGCCACGTGACCCGGAAGTGTCTCCGGACAGCAGTGGCCCCTGGCCTCTTAAGTGAGATGGGCACACAACCCCAGAGTCTGTCAAGACTGGCCCATACGGGCAGGGGTACCTTTACCTTTACCTATTCCAATTGTGCTCTGACCAAGGTAGAATAGAGCTGTACTATTCCTTCCCTTCTCACTGGAAGGACAGATTGTGAAGCTGAGGCTCCAGTACTTTGGCCACCTCATGAGAAGAGAAGACTCCCTGGAGAAGACCCTGATGTTGGGAAAGATGGAGGGCACAAGGAGAAGGGGGCGACAGAGGACGAGATGGTTGGATAGTGTTTTCGAGGTTACCAGCATGAGTCTGACCAAGCTGCGGGGGGCAGTGGAGGACAGGAGTGCCTGGCGTTCTCTGGTCCATGGGGTCACGAAGAGTCGGACACGACTAAACGACTAAACAACAACAATTCCTTCCCTTGTTCTGGACACTAGACTTCTGTTGATGCAGCCTAGAACAGCATTAGCTCTTTTTGCTGCTGCATCACACTGTGATATTAAGCTTGTGGTCGACTAAGACCCCTAAATCCTTTTCACATGTACTACTGGCAAGTCAGGTCCATTAACTTTTATGAGTCTTCTCTGTGTACGGCTCTGTGTGCAACCCTTACAATTTTTCTCGATTTTATTTTATTTTGGTAAGTTGGCAGCATTTTTCTTAACAAATTCTGCACCTCGGGTTTTTTTTACACAGGACCCAGTTCTGGTGGTACAGGACATGCAAAATTTAATATGTGCAAAGAAATTGTCATTCATTACTCTTTATTTGCAGAACATTTTGTCAATACACTAAAAAACTCTTAAAGCAACCATGCATAATAAAGGCAGCCACCTACAACATCCAGTTATTTTTAAAAAACCTCAGAAACATACCTCCACACATAAGACGACTCCCTACACAGTGTAACAAAATAGGGGAAGGACTTAATTTGGAGGAAAAGCCATTTGTTTTGCTCTCTATCCTGAATTTGCACACAGTGGTCAAAGAAAACCCAAGGCATTGTACATTTGTAAATTCAGTTTCTTTTGAAGAGTTGGCGACTTTTCAAAATGGAGTCCCTCATCTTGGGGATCGTGGCGAGCTTTCCCTATTCCCCCTCACCTGCCTTTATTTCTCTTCACTTGCATATTAACATGGCAGTAAGTCATATTGCAAGGTACTCCAGATTGCGGTATTTCACAGCAAAAGCTTGCAAACACAGTAAACGAACGAGATTAAAATGAGAGGATTTCGACAGGTAACAATAATGTGGACTAAGCATGGATAACAATAAGCAAAATCTAGGTTAAAATATTTTGAAATGTACAGAATGTCTATGATACAGTACAACTTGGAATCCTTGACGCTGATGCTTTGTGACAATGTTAAGGCCGCTGGAGCCCAGGGGAGGGATGCAATGGCAATCTGAGAAAATTCTGACATTTATCAGTAAATCCAAAGCACAAGATGATTCGGTTAAAAGAAGAATAAGAAGATGATGATTCAGTAAATGACGAAGTATTTTTCTTGTTTCTGTTTTTTTGCAAGTGAGGAGTGACATTTAGCATTTATTTGCTTGTACGTTTCCAAAACAAGTATGATAAAATTCTTTCTAATACAGTACCTTACTGTAAGTTTCAAGACCAACCACAGTCATCTAGAATTAATTCTACAAGAGTATCATTTCCCATGGACTGGATGCAGATCCCTGACAGTCAGGGACAGATCTCAAAAATACGGAGTGCCTGGAAAGAATCATACCCTTTTTCTCCCATCATTAACTGGTAAATGTCAGCATTTAACAAGGGCAAGCTTTGACATGTCCAGGATGATATAAGAAATGAAATGATTTTCATACAATATCCTCCTGTACCTTAATCATCCCTGTAAAAGAGCTACTGCTATAAAACTCTGAGAAACGCCATGCACTATAGCAATTTTCTTTGAATTACAGGATGCTTTTATTGGCAATTTATAAAATTTAACCTCTCAATATTCAAAAAAGCTTAGCATAACGCATTCGTGGAAGGTAATATACCCCACAGAGACGGTCCAGCGTGCTCACCCGACCCGCCGTACTGTTCACAAAACATCCCGTGCACCCACTAAGCCCAGTTCCCCACTAATATTGTTGCTCTCTAGTCTACATTACAAATGACAGCACAACTGTTTTGCATCTTTATGCAGAAGCAAAGTCCCGCTGCAGTCCGAGAAGCGATTTCAGCACTGCAGGCTTAAAAGTACTCAAAAGTGTTAGCATACCTGTTGGAGTGAAAGGTTGCTGCAACCATCACCCCATACCTTTGATTTAGTCTCAAAATAGCCCATAATATTTGCTTTTAAAACCATACCAACCAACCAACCACAACTGCTTACTGATCAAGAGCCAAGCACCAACTTTGAACCTAATTATTTTAGGGTCAACTGGAGGAGACTCTTGAGAGTCCCATGGACTGCAAGAAGATCAAACCTCTCCATTCTGAAGGCAATCAGCCCTGAGTGCTCACTGGAAGGACAGATCCTGAAGCTGAGGCTCCAATTCTTTGGCCACCTCATGAGAAGAGAAGACTCCCTGGAGAAGACCCTGATGTTGGGAAAGATGGAGGGCACAAGGAGAAGGGGGCGACAGAGGACGAGATGGTTGGACAGTGTTTTCGAGGTTACCAGCATGAGTCTGACCCAACTGCGGGAGGCAGTGGAAGACAGCAGTGCCTGGCGTTCTCTGGTCCATGGGGTCACGAAGAGTCGGACACGACTAAACGACTAAACAACAACAAAGATGGAAACAAGTCATTTTTGGAAGGCTTATGCAAAAAAAGCAAACTCCTTCCTTATTAACATTTATTTGGGACTTGTGTGGTGAGACTGTTTTGCTTCTTTGCTCCCCAAATTATGGATTTGGGGGGTTGGCCCTCTGACCAAGCCAAGAATCTAAGCCAGCCTTTGTATGTAAGCTCATAAAAGTCATTTGCCCACAAGTCCTCTTCACTACCAGCCACTGAGCAGGCTGGGAAATAAAACAACAACAACAACAACAACAACAACCACCACCATCACAACAACCCTGCTTTCTATTAAGCATACTGGTTGATGTGGGGAAGGAGGGTCCGTCCATCTTCTGCCATTTGCCTCCTGTGCTGTTATGAAGAGGAATTTCCTTCCTTTAAGGCTAGAATGGAGTCCAACAAGGCTGGTACAGGAGAACTGGCCTGAGCCGACTCACTCGCCTGCATGGCATTCCTGCTCGCCTGTGGCGACCAAGCGAGCTGTTAAAACACAAGGCTGATCTCGGTGCAGTCTTAAAACGTGTTTACTTGGAAGTAAGGCCTTCTGATTTCAAGGGGGTTTTACTCCCTTGCTATTTTGCATAGGATTGCAGCCTATATAAAAACATTTGTATGATTTTTTCAAGAGACCAAGGAAAATAAAAGCGCTGCAGCATGCTGAACTCTCGTGGCAGAGGTTGCTAATACAAAAAACTAAAGCCCACACATGCCAGTACATTTGGGAATAAGGTAAGCTCCCTCCGATATTCATGATGCAGCTATATCGCTTATTCTTAGACTCCCATCAGCTCCAGCAAGCATGGCCAGTGCTCAGGGATTATGGGAGTTGTAGCACCAGTAGCACCATTTGCAGGGAGTGTCTGCATCCCAAACTGAATTAATAGGAACCTGTTCTCAGTAATTTATTTTATTTTTGCTAGATTTCAGCAGAACCTGTTAACCTATGTCTCAATCTCACAAATCTGCTGATAACTGTTAAGCAGAGTGCTCTTTCACATGCTTCTCATTGCAGGCTTGGAGATTCCCAGTTCGGGTGATGTACTATCTAGTTTTGTGATTCTATAACTGTGACTTTCTTCAGCCGTCAAACAAACCCAAATACGCTGAACTGCCCTGCTGCCCAACATTGTGCGACTCCCCCAATGCGGTACAAAATCCAACCCACATGTTTCCAGAAATATCATTTTGGGAAATAATCCCTTTTTAACTACGTTAGAAGTGTGGAAAACGACAAACCTTTCTGATGATACCCCTTCCCTTCCACTTTTAGATCTCTGCTAGAGCAAATCTATACGATCGGGTTTACAAAATGTGAGAGTCTAAAATTTTTAACCAAACTGATACCAAGAGGCAACAAACCCCTTTTAAAACACCCTCTTTAAAATTTGGTGTGGGTCAGAACAAGCACAATGGGTGTCCAAATTCCCCCCCCCCCAGTTAAATAATGTCCATCTTTCGAAATATGGGGGAGGACAAAAGCGGGGTGTTTTTTTTACAGACCACCTGATTGTCATTCATCCTGCCACAGCCAGTTGCTGAATCTCATTCAGTCGTTTTGCTTCCATCTAGTCCAAGAGAGTACAGAATCACCATCGATTTTGGAAGCTGAAGAGAACAACAACTGGGTCGGAACCAAAACAGCATTATTTTTAATGTTCTGCCTCTTTTCCCTTTATGTTTTGAAGGCATACACCCCAAAAATGTAATCTTTGAGAATCCCTGTTCTCTGTTCAGTAATGATAGATCTCTCCTCTAAGTCAAGCAGGAAGTGGCCATAGCTGTGAAATGCAAGGAATCTTCCCTGCAGAGCTGGATCTCCCTTTCTGAAGATCCTTTGCCTAAAGATCCAAACGGAGCTTCTGCCAGTCAGATCTTGGAACGACACATCTCTGCTTTCAAACATGCTTCTTTTCAAGAATGTCTAAAGCATGGCTTTCTTGCTTGACCGACAATCTTACTCGATGGCCATCGGCCGATGGCCGTAGGCCTGAATGAAGCTCCTCCTCTGCTCTGAGCATCCTTCACAGCGTCAAGGTCCTGTCCTCGGTTAACTCTTTCATGACTAGGATGGCTTGGTCTCCGACGGAAGTCTCCTCGATTGTCCACAGGTTGGGCACCCCTCCTTCTCCGGCCTCCGCCGAGGGTGCGTAAGACGTAATGGGCCAGTGAAACGTTTCCGCAGGGTGAGCGTATCCGTAATAGTTCTCTTGCGTGAAGCCGATGCTCTCTGGAGTGAAGCTCTGAGTGATGTCCAGAAAGATGTTGGCTCCGACCGCAGCCTTGGCCTTGCGCGACCGGCCTTTGTGGCGCTGGGCGTCGTGCGTGTTCTGGTGGCGGATGAGGTGAGAGCTCTGGTTAAAGCTCTTCCCGCACTCGGTGCACCGATAGGGCTTCTCGCCCGTGTGGATCTTCTGGTGCCGGAGCAGCGTGGCCAGGTCGTTGAAGCTCTTCCCGCATTCCGTGCATTTGTAGGGCTTCTCCCCGGTGTGGATTCTCTGATGTCGGAGGAGGGTCCTGCGGTCGCTGAAGCTCTTCCCGCATTCCGTGCACTCGAAGGGCCTCTCGCCGGTGTGCACCCGCCAGTGGGCCTCCAGGTTCGACTTGTCGCAGAAACTCTTGCTGCAGCTGGAGCACTTGTAGGGCTTTTCCCCTGTGTGGCTGCGCCAATGAGTCTTGAGGCTGTACTTGTTGTAAAAGCTCTTGCTGCAGCTCGAGCAGTGGAACGTCTTTTCCCTGGTCTCCACGTGCGTCTTTTGATGCGTAATGAGATTTGTGGTCCGGTTAAAGCTCTTCCCGCACTCGGGGCATTTGTACGGCTTCTCGCCCGTGTGGATTCTCTGATGTCTAAGAAAGCTGGTTTTGTCGCAAAAGCCTTTGCTGCAGACTGTGCACTTGTAGGGCTTCTCCCCCGTGTGGATTCTCTGATGAACCTTAAGGCTCGCCTTGCGCGTGAAGCTCTTCCCGCAAACCTTGCACTGGTTTTTTCTTTTGCCTTTGTAAACTTTCGCCGGAGTTGGCAACCCGTTGAAGTCGCTGCCCTGGCAATTGGGTTTATCCTGCCAGTCTTCTTCTGTTTGGTCGTCCCCGTTTTGCTCTAGTCCTCCTTGATCTCCAACATTATCTTCATCCTCTGTATCGTCTGACAACACTCCGTATGGTTCCCATTCACTCTCGCTCTCCCAGCCATCACCTAGTAGAGAGGGAGAGAGAGAGATCAATACAAAAGTGAAGGAAATATAAAAGATTCAAATTCTGCGAAATCGCACCAAGTCTATTTCTGCGAAGAACAAAGAGCTGAAAAATGGTTCTTTTGCCTGTAGATCCCTTTGGCATCTTTAAGGGAAGAGACCACAATCTTTTTGACACCTGAGAAGGTTATTTATTTATGCCACTACTGCGGCTCGTGTTCTGTTAGCCCCAAAATAGAAAACAAGCAAAGTCCCAACTAAAGAAGAATGCCAACTGAAACTGATGGAACATGCGCAGCTTGTGGACCTAACATATAGAAGAAGAGAACAAGAACATACATTTAAAGATGATTGGAAAATGTTGAATATATGGAGGAAAATTGTGTATATCTGAAAATGTGGGCAGCATTAAGATAAATTCAACAGTGTAAATAAGTTTTGGTGGATGTTATAATGGAATACTGAATGGTTTAGTTTATATAAAATATGCAGGGATTTATGTTGTGCAATATGAACCATGGAAAGAGAGGAACGGAAGTCACTGATGTTTTAAGGTTGTTTAAGTGAATATTCTAAAATGTAAAACAGAAATTTAAGAAAAATTATAATAAAAAAGGGAAAAGACCACAGATTGGTGATAGACGACCCGCTTTGCATGCAGAAAGTCCGAAGTTCAAATCCTGACATCTCTGTGCAGAGCTGGGAGAGACTCCCTGCTTACAAGAATCATAGAACTGTAGAGTTGGGACCCCAAGGGTCATCCAGTCCAACCCCCTGCAAGGCAGAAATCTCAGCTTAAACATCCATGACAGATGGCCATCCAGGTTTGAAACCCTGGAGAGCTGCTGCCAGTCAGGGAAGACAATACTGAGCTGGGTGGGCCAAGGATCTGACTTGGTATAAGACAGCTTCCTGTGTTCCTCAACTGACTATGTACCTCAGGTTACATACGCTTCAGGTTCAGGTTACACACTCCGCTAACCCAGAAATACTGCTTCAGGTTAAGAACTTTGCTTCAGGATGAGAACAGAAATCGCACGGCGGCAGCAGGAGGCCCCATTAGCTAAAGTGGTGCTTCAGGTTAAGAACAGTTTCAGGTTAAGAACGGACCTCCAGAACGAATTAACCCGAGGAACCACTGTACAGTCATACCTTGGGTTAAATATGCTTCAGGTTGAATGTTTCAGGTTACGCTCCACGGCGACCCAGAAGTAATGGAACACACTACTTCCGGGTTTTGCCACTCGTGCAGACACTCAAAATGATGTCACGCACATGCACGGAAGCGGCGAAATGTGACCCGCGCACACATAGTCGCGTGTTACGTTCTACCCAGGATGTGAACGGGGCTTTGGAACAGATCCCGGTTGCTTCCAGGGGTACCACTCTACAGTGGTACCTCGGATTACATACACTTCAGGTTACATACGCTTCAGATTACAGACTCCGCTAACCCAGAAATAGTACCTCGGGTTAAGAACTTTGCTTCAGGATGAGAACAGAAATCGCATGGTGGCGGCACGGCGGCAGCAGGAGGCCCCATTAGCTAAAGTGGTGCTTCAGGTTAAGAACAGTTTCAGGTTAAGAACGGACCTCCAGAACGAATTAAGTACTTAACCCGAGGGACCACTGTATTGTTATTAAATTTATATCCTTTCCTTTCCTCCAAGGTGTTCCAAGTGCTATACCTGGCTCCCCCCCACCTCCCCTTTATCCCACAACAACTCTGTGAAGTAAATTAGGCCGAGAGAAAGTGACTGGCCCCAAGTCACCCCAATGAGCTTCCTGGCTGAGTGCAGATTTGGACTCCGGAGTCACAGGTCCCAGCCTACCATTCTAACCACCAAAACACACCCGGGGTCAGACGGGGGCAGCTCCATGTCATCGCTACCCTAACCCAACAATGGGTGCCTCATGCCTTGGTGCCAAATGCCCCTCCCAAGCCCCCCCAGTTACCTCCCAGGCAACACCCCCGACCTACCCTACTTTGCACCCTCCTTGAACCACCTGCTTGCCTGGATGAAGGCCGGAGGCGGTGGGTGAGAGTTTGTGTAGAAACCATCATGGCCTTAAATTCACGGCATGTAATGCCTTACGAGAAAACATTATGAAAATGATCTACAGGTGGTACATGACCCCAGTCAAGCTTGCGAAGATTTATCATTTGCCCAATAACAAATGTTGGAAATGTAAAGAGACTGAAGGTACCTTTTTCCACCTTTGGTGGACCTGCCCAAAGATTAAGGCCTTCTGGGAAATGATCTATAATGAAATTAAGAAAGTGCTTAAGTGCACCTTTAACAAGAAACCAGAGGCATTTCTCTTGGGTATGGTCGGCCAGTTGGTGCCGAAGAAGGATAAGAATTTCTTTTTGTACGCTACTACGGCAGCAAGGATTCTTCTAGCAAAGTATTGGAAGACACAAGAACTACCCACGCTGGAGGAATGGCAGGCGAAAGTGATTGACTTTATGGGACTGGCAGAAATGACCGGCAGAATCCGTGACCAAGAGAAGGAGACTGTGGAAGAAGATTGGAAGAAATTTAAGATGTATCTTAAGAATCATTATAAAATTGAGGAGTGTTAAAATGCTGAGGGAAAAGAAGACGTAGAATTGCAGCGGAAAATTGTGTTTAATTTTAGGGTGGAATAGAAAAAGAGAATGAATTTATATTTAATTGGTTAAGAAGGGTTGCTGAATAATGGTACTAAATTAAGGATGCAAAAAGGGAAAGGTATGGGGAAGTCCGGGAAAAGAGGGTTATGGAAATAAGGTTAAGAAAATATGAGTTTTTGTGTTTGTTTTTATGTTGTTTTTTGTTTATGTTAAAAAATTGGAAATTAATAAAAAATTTTATATATAAAAAAAAGAAACCATCATGGCCTCCCCCAAAGAATCTTGGGAAGTGTAGTTTATTAAGAACTGTGGGGAGGGCCCTGCTCCCCTCTAAGAACCCCCACTCCCAGCATGGCTGAACAGTCAATCCCTCTTCCTATCAAACTCAGGGAATTGTATCTCTTTGATGAGAAGGGCTGTGCTTCTTAATAACTCTCAGCACCCTTAACAAACATGGCTTCCGAGATGGAAAGAAGAAACAATCCCAAACAGGGAAGAATGGCAAACCAAGTTGATGGGAATATGCTGAAATGGCAAAATTAACTGGAAAGCTTTAGGAACCAAGATGACAAGAACTTTAGAAAAAGAATGGGAGGAAATTATAATTTATTTAGGAGACCATTGGAAGAAGAGGAAAATATTAGCAGGATTTTAACCTCACTTGTAAGGTAATAAGGACTATGGGCAATTTGGATGGATAAAAAAAATGTGGATAACGGATTGATATGCAGTTGTAAATATTGACATTAGGACCCATGGAGGGGGTGGGGGTGGGGGAAATCTTGAGATCTGGGGCAATCTCTTTATATGGACTTTTAATTGATTTTGTTATAAGTTTCTATTTTTAAAAACCAAATAAAAATTATTTCAAAAAGAGAAAAGAAACATGGCTTGTTTAAAATGGTATAAGACTGCTTCGGTTGTCTGGTACAGATGTGGCCACAGTCAAACAGCATCTGGTGGGAAGGCAGAGGGCCCCCATCCTGGCTCGTAGCGGACACTCACTCTCTGCAGCTTCAGCCACAAAAGAAATGCCCTCTTGGGATCCTCCTGGCTGTGCCTCGAGTGGCTCTCCCGACAAAAGGTCTTCCTCTTGAGGGTCCTCTATGCTGAGGGAGGTCCCAGTCGCGCTATCTGTAGCGAGAGGGAGGGGAGAAAAGATCACTTTCTGTCTGAATTGGACAGAAAACCAGGATATGAATCTTCAAATAAGTAAATCTACCAGCTGATTCCTTCTGCCATGTCTGTCTCGGCTGATTTCCCTCGGGCGTCTCGGCTTCTCTTCCATTTCCAACGTTTTCCTTCGCCACTTCCATCTTGCTCTCTTTCGGAGCCACTTCAGCCGGTCCCCCGCTGTGTTCGCTCTCCCAGAGATCGGCCACTGAAACAGGAGACCAAGAAGATCGTAAGGAGTAAGTGGCACCTTAAACCACGAGATTTCCCCCCCCAAAACCCTGGGGAGATGCCTCATGAATCAGACGGTGGCCTGGTTCACACAACAGGCCAGGCCAAAACTCGGCTTGGAGAAGCTCCTGAAAAGGACCTCACAGCTGCTTTTTGCTTTGCTCCTCCTAGATGCGTTTTGCTGTCCAGAGCTCAGCCATGGTTTGGCTCAGTGTGGCCTCCAAACTGGGCCTCGTGGTAAAGCTCTCTCCTACCTAAGGACATAACCTTGTTCCTCAGGAACCATGATCTATGACCAAGGGAAGGAGCTTAATCACGAGCCCTGGGTTTGGAAGACATGCTAAGTCAATCCTTGGCAGCAAAAACCAGGGAGGATCAGAGTTTCCTTCTCCTAGATGGGCTACTTTCCCAGGTTGACGAGCCCCACCTGCCCCCCTAAAAGGTCCCAAGTGCTGCAATTAAGAATCTACCTGTTGGTTGTTCTCCTTCTTCAGAGCTCTGGTCAAATATCTCTTCCTTTTCTTCCAACCAGGAGATGAGATCAGGTTTAGGAACCGGAGGCCCTTCTGGAGAAGAACAGAAAAAAGCCCATCACACACCCCAAAGCTATTATTTCTGGCTTTCTTGAGGAACTTCAAACCAGCCACTCTGAAACCACCCTGGCCACTGCCACTCCAGCACAATATTTGGGAAGGCAAGATCTTCTAACTGAGGGATTGAGGGGGAATCTGCTGCTGGCTTTCAGATTTTCTCAGACTCCAGTTCCCATCCACACTGCAGCCAGCATGGGCAATAATCTGTTACAATATGGATGCAATGCAGCTGCAAAGTGCTAGCTTGAAAAGTAAACATGATGGGAATGTTGGGACTGCCCGTGGGAATCAGAGGGACAGTCAATTCACAGTGCGAAGCACCGGAATTAGCTCAGAGTGTAATATGAGCTCTTCCGTTTGTTCCTGTCCAGGAAGTGTTAGTCTCTAGACTGCTGGAGTTTGAAGAGAGCAGTCATGTTTTTTGTAATGCTGCAAAGACAGAAATAAAGGCATGTAAATACATTTCTGTCTATCTCTTTCCCATGCCGGGGGGGGGGCAGGAAAGAGGGGTGTGTTCTTCTCACGCTGAGAAGGATCGCCTATCGAGACCTAGCCTGGATCTTGCTGGGGAATGCAGCCAGGGAGGTCAACAGGAGATCATGCCGGGTGCCTGGGAGAGTTGCCAGTTTCTCCTGATAAGGCCTGATTTCCGACACAATCAGGGAAGATGGAAGTTGAAGGTCTTGCAGATTCTGCAGGCCAGGAAGTACCTCACCTTGAGGGTTAGAGAGATCGGTCACTGGCTGTTAGCAATTATCTGCTACTTATTTTAGAGAGTGATCTGTCCATCTGTTCTCTGTAGGTTTGGACGCCTCTCAAGATATTGGGGATTGAAGCTGGGATGTCCTGCCTGCTTCTACCAGTGAGCTGTGGCCCTTCCTTATGTCTCAACATAAAGGTAAAGGTAAAAGGACCCCTGACCATTAGGTCCAGTTGTGACCGACTCTGGGGTTGTGGCGCTCATCTCGCTTTATTGGTCGAGGGAGCCGGAGTACAGCTTCCAGGTCAAGTGGCCAGCATCACTAAGCCGTTACTGGTGAACCAGAGCAGCGCATGGAAACGTTTACCTTCCTGCCGGAACGGTACCTATTTATCTACTTGCACTTTGACGTGCTTTTGAACTGCTAGGTTGGCAGGAGCAGGGACCGAGCAACGGGAGCTCATCCCGTTGCGGGGATTCAAACCGCCGACCTTCTGATCGGCAAGCCTTAGGCTCTGTGGTTTAACCCACAGCGCCACCTGCGTTCCTATGTCTCAACATAGAATGACTCAAAATAGAATCAGAGTTGGAAGGGACCCTGAGGATCATCTAATTCAACCCCCTTACAATGCAGAAATATGCAGCTGTCCCATACGGGGATCGAAGAAGAAGAGTTTGGATTTGATATCCTGCTTTATCACTACCCGAAGGAGTCTCAAAGCTGCTAACAATCTCCTTTCCCACAACAAACACTCTGTGAGGTGAGTGGGGCTGAGAGACTTCAGAGAAGTGTGACTAGCCCAAGGTCACCCAGCAGCTGCATGTGGAGGAGCGGAGACACGAACCCGGTTCCCCAGACTACGAATCTACCGCTCTTAACCACTACACCACACTGGCTCTCAGCATCATGCTCTAACCAACTGAGCTATCCAGCTGAGATATATTAAAATGACTTCACCCAGAGCCGTGATAGGATTATAAGAAGATGCTTTGTCCCAAGCCAGACCACTGGTCCACCTGTTTCAACACTGCCTCAGCACCTAGGACTTGCCGATCGAAAGGTCGGCGGTTCGAATCCCTGCGGCGGGGTGCGCTCCCGCTGCTCGGTCCCAGCGCCTGCCAACCTAGCAGTTCGAAAGCACCTCCGGGTGCAAGTAGATAAATAGGGACCGCTTACCAGCGGGAAGGTAAACGGCGTTTCCGTGTGCGGCTCTGGCTCGCCAGAGCAGCGATGTCACGCTGGCCACGTGACCCGGAAGTGTCTCCGGACAGCGCTGGCCCCTGGCCTCTTAAGTGAGATGGGCGCACAACCCCAGAGTCTGTCAAGACTGGCCCGTACGGGCAGGGGTACCTTTACCTTTTACCTTACACTGACCGGCAGCAGCCTTTAAGGGTTTCGGGCAGGGAACATTCACAGCCCAGAACTGAACATGGGACCTTCTGCATGCAAGGCCCGATTCTCTGCCACAGGGGCTGCAAGTCCTTCCTCAGTGTCCCTCCACCAAAGAGCGAAGGGATCCTTACCCAGAGAGGCGACGTTCCCATAGTTCTCCACCATGACGTCCCTGTAGAGGGCTCTCTGGTCTGGGTCCAGCAGGCCCCACTCCCCCTCCGTGAAATGCACAGCCACTTCCTCAAAGGTCACAGGCCCCTGGAAGGAAGTTGGGATGGCGGGAAGTCATTCTCACAAAGAGTCTCACGCAAGGTGGAAAACTTTCCACTTCCTGTATCCCAGGATTGGGGAACCCAGCGCTATTTTTTCTTTTTTTGCTCCCCCCCCCTTATATTAATTTTATTTTATTACTACTATTATCATTCAAATGATATTTTTTTCTTTTAAAAAATGTTTACGGGTTGTCTCATTTTGACTCAAGAAAAGCACCATTTTATAGTTCGAATCGGGGGGGGGGGATAAAGACACTAAATGGGCAAAAGTACAAAGAACATGCATTACTCATATTGAAATACTGCCCCTCAACGAGGCCAAACTTTCATCAGTAAAACAACACACATCCACATTCCACACTGCTTCACACATTAAACACCCGCTTCTGTCTGAGACTCAGGAAACACCGGGAAAGGAAATGAAGCCGCCATCGGGGGTAGCAGCGGAACTGATGATTCACCGTGCTAGAGAAGAAACTAAAATTTTTTAGATTCTTCTCCTGTTAGATTCACAGAAAGTTTAGGGGCATGCATACCCCTGCGTACCCCTAGAAAAAGGCACTGGGGGAACCTAAGACTCAAGGGCCAAATGTGGCCCTCCAGGGTGTGTGTGTGTGTGTGTGTGTGTGTGTGTAACAAAAGGAAGTCCCTTTGAGGGTCTTTGCCGAACCTGATCGGAATCCATAGCATCTGTTTCTATCCCAGCACAAAATGAAGATGAGCCATGACTTATTTCAGCAAACAGTTCTCCACCTGCAAAGCAGACAACACAATGACAAGACAGTTACCCTCTCAACACATTTAAAATGTGGCACTCAACTCCTGTCATTATTGGTGTGCTAGATAAGAAATAACTCTAAAACGTGTTGAGAAATGTAAAGAAGAAAGAAAGAAAGAAAGAAAGAGAGAAAGAAAGAAAGAAAGAAAATATACTTTGATAAGCTGCAAACCTGTTTTGAGTGCACAAAAATTGTTAGAATTATTTATTCAATTTGTAGGATAATAGACTATACAGAACCGGCAAAATTAAGAGAATCTAATGCTGCTTTAAGGAAGAATGGATGCCTTTTCAGACTATTATAAAGAAATATTATCGTATGATGAACTTGCTAGCAGGATTTGAGCTATGAGCTACAGAAGTACCTAATTAGATTATTATACTGTAGTTATGATTTAATAGATAGATGATAAAAGTGCAGAAGGGGAGAAGCGACAACTTCATGGAAAATGGGGTGAGAAGCTGATAAAAGTAAGAGAAAAGATGAAATTTTGTTTTGACTATGTATGTTAAAAACACTGTAACTTAATAAAATGTAATCAAATAATAATTTGTGTACTGCCCTTCATCCAAAGATCATGGGACGGTTCACAACATAAAAACGTATTCTTACGTACACTACGTAACAACATACTCCATTTATTCTAATTCAATCACTAAACTATATCTTTCACCTGGAATGAGGTGTGGCACTCAAAGCAACAATTAATTGCTCATTTTACCAGAACAAAATGGCTGGGATGATCCCAATGACAAAACTAGGCTTACTCTTTTGGATTAACACAAGATCTCTCTCCACTGTTTTGTTAAGGATTTTCCATTAAAAGAACAAAGGAAAGTATCGCTTTCCAGCCAATCGTGCTTGAACTGGAAGGCTTCCAGAAGTAAGAATAACTAAAAAAATTGGGTTGCAAGGACAATTGTTAGCACTCACCCATCAAATGAGAATTGGAAAAACCTTCTGGTCTGTGGTACAAATGTTAACCGCAGTTTTTTTATTCACTGCCGCAGGTTTAAGGTTTTTAAAATAGTGACTAGACTCTTGAATTACGGGGTAAGGTAAAGGTAAAGGTAACAATACCCTTGTATTGTTGCTGCTGAATCGTATATTGAATTCCGTAAAAGAGCAACACAAGGAGCTATAAACGATGTCACTTTTCTATGATGGTTAAATTAACATCTTATTTAAGAGCAGGAGCCTCAAGCGACAGAAAGAATACATTTTGGGAAGGTTGGTCCAACCTTCCAAAATATATAGGTGATCCACAGGGACCTTCAAGCACCAGAAATCCTTACCAGGAAAATCTGTGTCGCCATCATTTTCCTGCGCCATCACTCTGAACAGGGGCCTCTGCAAAATGTCTGATGGAGCCCCTGCCTGGGGCGAGTCAGCAGCCACGTCCATGAATGCCACCTGCACACAAAACAAAGAGAATGACCCCCCTCCCAAGGTCAGGAAAATAAAAGGGGTCAGCTCTTCACGCATAAGCCTGACTGCAATGGGGGCCCAGCTCCTGAAACAACTGCCAGCAGTGACACATATATTGGGCATGCAGGGCCTTCTCTGTGGCAGCCCCCAAAGTAACACAAAGGATTGTGAGATGCCCCAAAAGGATCTCTCTGAAGATGGTGATCAGGAAACAGAGAGTGAGATCAGGAAACTAGCAGCAAACTTTCTCAAAGCCTTAAGTTTTCTGCTTTCAAACGTTCCTGCCCTGGGCTGGCTCTTCCTTGCTGGTTACCCAGTAATCAATTCCCTTCCTTCCCACCACTTTCATTAATTGTTCACCCTAAACCAGTGGTTTGTAATACTGTTAAATTCAGAACAAAATTGATCTAAAAATAAAAGTTTTTTAAAAAAATCAGCCTTACTTCATTTGCTACCACTAGCAGTAATAAGCACTTTCAGAAAATCATTTTAAAATATTTGACCACTGTTTTACACTGTTTTGCTTAACAGTGGAGAATCCTGCCACAGTGAAACATTTGAGAATCGACCAACTTAGATGACCAGCATATTACCAGTGCTTTTTTTCCTCGGAGGACACAGGGTACACATAGCCCTAAACATTTTGTGAATCTAACCGGAGAAGAAACTATTTTTTTTTAAAAAAATAAGTTTCTTCTCTAGCACAGTGAATCGCCAGTTCCATTGCTATCCCTGATGGCGGCCTTTTGTCCATTGCCTGTATTTATTTTCCCCGATTTGAACTATAAAATGTTGGTTTTCTTGAGTCAAAATGAGAGTACCCCGAAACATATTTTTAAAGAAAAAATGCACTACTTGTTACCCACCAGATAATCACTTGGGAAAATACCAGGATGCAACTCCCTCACCTGATCAGCCTCTTCTTGCTTCTTCATGAGGAAATCTTTAGCCAGGCCAGTGGCTGGGATACAAGCCTCTCCGTCACTCAACCTTGCCACGAAGCTCTGCATTTCTTCAGCTAGGGGTTGTTCCTTTGTGGGCCAAGTTGAATTCAGCATCCGACGCGGAGGAGCGTCTAAGGGGATCACATCCTCCTCGCTCGGGACAACCGCTGCTCCATTTCTTTCCCAGCATCCTCTACTGCTCCCAGCCTGGGCGGCAGACGGGTCCACGGCCACTGCTTTGGGACCGACCACGTCTTGCGAGTCTTCTGTCTTCACTTGGTGCTCCAGCGCGGCCTCCAACTGAAGACCGACAGCCAACGGGTCTCCTTGTTCCGCTCTCATCCTCTCTCGTTTCTTGGGGGAAAGGCAGAATTTGGAGGGGAGCAGGAGGAGGCCGGATGCTACGTCGTGGGCCCGCAAAAGTCTGCAGGCTGAGGTTCTGCCACACTGCCAAATGAGGCAGTCACATCACATCAGAAAGGCAAAACTGAAGGGTTCGAGAAAGCCATTGGGTCTCATCCCTACAGGAAAGGGAGAGAAAGGCCAAGGATGAGAAGAACAGAGAAAAATAAGAAGGGTGTTTAAGTATCTTCCCATCAGTCATTCATTCGTCCCACTTTTCCATGCGTTTCACTGTCACTTTCCTAACTGCAAAATGTGGGTGTTTTTGAAAAAGCAGGTTTGCTGGAACAAAGAAGGAATAATAATAAAAATTTTACTATTTATACCCCACCCATCCAGCTAAGGCAGCCCCAGCCACTCTAAAACCTAAATTTCCAGCATGCAGTAGAATCCCTGCAGCAAAATACTGTTCAGTGCATTTTCCTGTCACTTTCCTAACTGCAAAAAGTCGATTTCTTTCTTTAAGTGCATTTTATTGCAACAGAGAGAACACCTTAACTGCACATAACCTAATTTTCTCTGTGCTTAAATCCCTCTGGCAAAACACTGGCTGGGAGGAGACCTATACACTTGGGATAATTATTTTTTAAAGGTGAGGTAAGGACTTCTGTTTTGCCTAAAGCTATAGCCACATGCATGCCTACTTCTGAGGAAACACACACAGGACTAGGCTGCAACTCATTGGCAATACTGGCTTCTAGTCAGCTGCTGAGCTAAGTTCAATGTGCTGCATTTGGTATATAAAACCCTATACCGTCTCACTCCTTATATACCCAACTTTGCACTGCACTCTGCAGGAGGGGGGATCCTGCAAATGCCGTCCTATCAGGAGGTCCATCCTGCACAATATTGTGATATTGGGCCTTTAGTATACCTGAAGGAACGTCTCCACCCCCATCGTTGAGCCCGGACACTGAGGTCCAGCTCCGAGGGTCTTCTGGCGGTTCCCTCATTGCGAGAAGTGAGGTAACCAGGCAGAGGGCCTACTTGGTAGTGGCTCCTGCCCTGTGGAACTCCCTCTCATCATATGTCAAGGAAATAAACAACTATCTGACTTTTAGAAGACATCTGAAGGCAGCCCTGTTTAGGGAAGTTTTTAATGTTTGGTGTTTTATTGTGTTTTTAATATGTTGGGAGCCTCACAAAGTGGCTGGGGAATAAATTATTATTATTATTATTATTATTATTATTATTATTATTATTATTATATTGCGGAACGTACCCTTTGGATTTCCCTCCTCTTAAATATTACACAGGCGTCATCTCTGTTTCCTACGGAAAACCGTCTTCTTCCAACAAGCTGATTAAGCAGAGATCCTCCCCGACCTGCATCAGTACGGGAATTGTTTTAAGTATTTTTTAAAAAATAAAATAAAATTCATTAGTATTATATTAATGAAAACAAATACTATATTAATCCTAGGAAAAAATGATTAAGTTTTGCTTTTTATGTTGTGGTCAACTTACTTACTGTGCCTCACTGGTTCTGAAAACTGGTGCAAGGCAGGTTCCTGCACATTGTTGTATTATTAAAATTGAACAAATAAATAAATCATTTTAAAAAGGCAGGCTACCGCAGGTAGCAAATGAATTTACTGGACAGTTAGCAGAGAAGAATTTGGCAATTTGTTCTTGTTGCTATTATCAGGACCCGTTCAAAAGCACTGCAGTGTGGAATGCAAGCCAGTCCGTGCCCTTTCTCAGAATATTCCATTCCGTTCCTCCCTCCCAGTTTTCCCTTCCTCCTCACCACAACCACCGAGGCCTCAGAAACCCTTGAATTAATTGGGATGTTCCCTTAATTCCACCTCCCTAAGCATATTTTTCTGCTCATACAAACTGCTGCTCCCGACCACTTGGGAGCCGTTTTGCCCATGTAAGGATTTGAGAGTCCCACCGGTACAGATAATTATTTAACATTTATATTCCACTGGCAAAGCACCTGGGGGGGCTGCTTCCATGAGGCTCAGAACAAGTGTGCAAAACTAGTCCTTCCTTTTGCTAGTCCCGGCTTCATTAGCATCCTAAAATTCTAGAATTAGGAGGGAGGGAAGGAAAACTTTTTGTGACCCACTTTTGTCACACACCCTGCATAATCTTACATGTCCCTTCTTACTTTCCCTTTTCTCTATAAACCACCCCCCCCCCCACACACACAGAAAACACTGCAACCTTTTCATCATATGCTCCAACCCCCTTGATCATTTTGGACAACTTTTTCTGAACCTTTCCGCAGCTCTGCAATCTCCCGTTTATTCGTTTTTTTTCAGATGCGGCGGCCAGATGGATAGGGAAAGTGACCTCAGATGGATGGGGAAAGTGACCTCAACGGCTGCCCTCCTTGCCTTGGGGGTCAAACCGGGGTGTGTTTTCCTTGCACCTCCCCTTTCTACACTCTCACAATTGAAAACTGCCTTCCCCCCTTTTTTCTTTTTTTTTTGGGGGGGGGCTCCCCAAAATCCCACCCCACCCTCCAAATTAAAAGGCCAAGCTTGCCTTCATCTGCCCCAGCTGGGGAGGAGGAGAAAGGGAGCAAATGTGGCAAATTATTGGACACCCCCTTGAGTTTCATGACAACTCTCATGCTGCAAATCTCCCCTGCCCCGCTCTCTTTAATCTACCCATGCACACTTTTGCAAGAAACTCACCAGATCCCCTCCAGCCATGGACATCACAGCCTGGATCTTACCCACAGTGGCTGGGAGAGGGGGGGTTTTTTTGGAGAGAGAGAGAGAGAGAGAGAGAGAGAGAGAGAGATGAAAAGCAGGAAGTGACTTAAAGCAGTTTACAACCCTCCTTCCTCAAAGGTATCCTAGGAATAGAGACTCGGTCAGCTTAACCCTTAGAGAAGCATTTCAGATGTATTGCAAAGGCAATACACACAGAGACAATCAAACACATCACAACACTTTGGGGGCTGGTGTGATGCATGCACACACACACACACACCTGGGTACTCTAAAGGACAGCTCTGTTTTCCTGCAAACACACCATATGGAAAAGACAGGGCATGCACACTGGCCCTTTAAAGCAGATACCAAATTGCTGTTTTCCTCTCAAAGAATTCTGGGAGCTGTAGTTTGCTGGGAATTGTGACTCCGCCAGGGGTAAAACTACAGGGCCCAGAATTCTTTCAGAGGGAAGGATGTGTTTCAAAGGCACTTAAAAAGCCACAGAGCCATAAATTGCTTTTAAAGCCCGCAAAGAATCGTGGGGACCGACCTGACCGGAAGAGTCCGTGGACCAGAAGGAGGAGGAGTACCAGGAAGAATGGATGAAATTTAATGACTATTTAGTTAAATATGTTAAGTTAAATTAATTGGAAAAAAGCTTGCAATAGCCAGATAGGCTTAGAATTTAAATATGTAAAATGATGGATTAGTATGTTTAACACTGAATGAATAAGAAAGAAACATGTTAAGTGATTAAGTTAATTATATAAGAATTTGGAAAACCGTTAAAATGATCTACATTGAAATTCAACTGGGGGATACGAGGAAGTCACTTAACAATGTTAATAAGATTAGTTTTAATAAGATTATGATTTATGTTCGTTTGTTTATTTGTTTGTTTATAATTTTGTGAAAATCAATAAAAAAATTGGGAGAGGGATTGTGGGGACCTGTTGTTTGTAGACAACCCCCCCCCCCCGAGCTTCACTTTCAAAATAAACATTTCCTTGCATTACACCAAATATTTTACTGATAAGAAATACACTGGGAAACAAAACAACTCCTAGCTGTGCTTGATTCATAACATAAAATACAGCTACCTTATAAAATCACCTGAGGACATCCAGGCAGTATAAAACAAAGCAGCTACGTAAAAGCACGGCTTCTTCCCAACGTAGATTCCCCCCCCCCCAAACATTAATACATTTATACATACATATTACAGATATACCCTTATGGGGCATCCAAGAGCCCATATAGCGTCCTTACATAGGTTTGCTATTGGTAGGAGAAAATAACAGAGGCCAACCAAACAAGCAAACATTTCATACAATCTTTAAAAATATTCATACACACTTCCTTTTCCCACCACCGTCCCTCACCCCTCACCCCACCCTGAGCATAACAGAATGTGTAACAGAAAAAGAAGTAGAAAAGAAAATAACAGAAAGAAAATAACAGAAATGGAAAGAAAATGCAATTGAGTAGATTGGAAGTCCAACGTAGAATATTGCTTCTTCCTGACACCCGTGCCATTTTCTCCCTTTGGAAACCACTGAAACAAGATATAAAGCTATGCACCTCATTATCAAAGGACAGAATAGTTTATTATTCTCTCCCCCCCCCAAATGCTTTTTATTGATTTTCCATTTTAAACAAAGTACAATAAATTTCAACAGTCGTCCACACACTTCCTTATCCATCACTCTGCCGAGCCGTGACTTCCCTCCCTCCCTCCCACAGGTTTTCCTATTTCAGTCTACTTCCCGCAGTTTCTTCTTATTTTGTCAAGTCCACGTCGTAAGATTTTTTTTCAGTCCTGCTTGTGGTCTTCAGATTTCTACAGTTATTATTTATACAGTCCATGAATTTACTCCAATCTCTTTGGAATTTTGCTTCCACCTGGTTACGGATCCTGCAGGTTAATTTTACTAGTTCCGAGTAATCCATCATTTTGCCTGCCACTCCTCCACCATTGGTAATTCCTGTACTTTCCATTTTTGGGCAAACAAAGTTCTAGCAGCACTCGTTGCATACATAAATAATATTTGATCCGCTTTTTCAATTTCCTCTCCCATCAAGTCCAGCAAAAAAAGCTTCTGACTTTTTGGGAAAGGTATATTTAAGCATCTTTTTCAATTCGTTGTAAATCAGTTCCCAAAATGATTTTGTTTTCTCACATGATCACCACATGTAAAAAAGAAGGATGGCGATTCTTATCACATTTCCAACATAATTTACTACTCATCCTATACGTTTTTGCCAATTTCGTAGGTGTCAAGTACCAACAGTACATCATTTTCATTATATTATCTTTCAAGGTGGCACATGCTGTAAATTTTAGACTCTCTTTCCACCATCTCACCCACGCATCGTACTCGATATTGTACCCAAAATCTATTATTTATTCTCAAAGCAGTTAACGACCCCTGTACTTTGCACCAGTTCAACCCAGCCTACCCCACAGGGTTGCTGTGAAGATAAATGTAAAGCGAAGAGCCGCCCATCGGGAAGGGTGGAGTAAAAATGCAATTAATTGTTAATAAATAAATGTGTAAGTATACACAGACTAGTGGCACGGGTGGCGCTGTGGGTTAAACCACAGAGCCTAGGACTTGCCGATCAGAAGGTCGGCGGTTCGAATCCCCACGATGGGGTGAGCTCCCGTTGCTCTGTCCCTGCTCCTGCAAACCTAGCAGTTCAAAAGCATGTCAAGTGCAAGTAGATAAATAGGTACCACTCTGGTGGGAAGGTGAGAAGCGGCTTAGTCATGCTGGCCACATGACCCAGAAGCTGTAGTCCGGCTCCCTAGGCCAATAAAGCGAGATGAGCACTGTAACCCCAGAGTTGGTCACAACTGGACCTAATGGTCAGGGGTCCCCTTTACCCTTTATACATGGACTGTAAAACCCCATTACGCTTCTGTCACCTCCAGGTGTATGTGGGACTCCAACTCACATCAGTCCCAGACAGCAAGGCCAATAGTCATGGATTATGGGAGCTGTAGTCCAGCAACATCTTGGTTCCATCACCCCTGCTCTAAGGAGTTCTGGGCAATGTTGCTGGTGTCCCTTACTCTGCAAATTCTATTCCCAATAACAATTCTATGAAAAAACTGAGGACTATAAAAAGTGACTAGCCCAAGCCTAGGCAGGTAACTTTATGGTTGAGCAGAAAATTGAACTCAGTGTCATGCTGGGCAAAGTCCAGCACTAAACCCTGGTCAATCTTAATAATAATAATGATGATGATAATAATAATAGTAATAATAATAATAATAATAATAATAATAATAATATATTCTAGGTTGCATTTTAGGGCAAAGCCCACCCAAGGGAGCTTGCAGGAAAACCAGCTGTAAACCACCAAAGCACATTTAAGATATTTAGCAAATATGCCATTCCACAGCGTGAAGCCACAGAAGTGTTGTGTGATATAAAAGTGGAACTTAAAACAGCAGCCTAAAATAATATAAATGGTCCTAATATAAATAGCCTAAAAGAATATAAATAATTTTCAAGAGGACTGGAGGAAATTCAAGGACTATTTGAATAAATATTGTAATATAAAAAACTAGAAATTACTTGAAAGAAACAAATAGGCCTAGGATTAAATTAAGTTATAATTAAATAAATGGGATTCAGAATGTTAAGAAAAGTGAATAAGATGGACTTTAATTGGAATTTGTTTTAGTTTAATAATGATATTGGAAAGCTGTTACTTTTAATTACAAGGAAACTCAGAAGGGAGGGATTTGAGGAAGTCAACCAAGATGTTTAAAAGGTTGGATTTGTGAAGAATTAAGTTTGTTATTATTGTCTATTTGTTTATTGTTCCCCCCCTTTCCCCCCCTTTCTTCTTTTTTCTTTTTCCTTTTCTGTTTTTGTGTATCATCTTGCTTTGTGGTTTGTGTTATCATGGTGGAAAATCTAATAAAAAATTATTTTAAAAAAATAAATAAAAGAATATAAATAATATGAAGATAAACAACAGAATATAAAATAGAAATAATATAAAGTCTAAAATAATATAAAGCAGTCTAAAAACAATTTTCAAATCAACAGCAGCACTACTTATGTTTTTTTTTTTAAAAGAAAAAGCTGCCTTCAATATGTGGGTATTCAAAGTCCATTTAAAAGCTTGTACCCGGGGTGGGCAAAACCTTTGACCCACTGGCTGTTGTTGGACTACAACTCCCATCAGCCTTGACTACAGGCCATAGTGGCTGGTGCTGATGGGAGATGCAGTTCAGCAACACTTGGAGGGACAAAAAGTCTGGTCTATACTGATAGGATCATATGCGTATTACTTTGGAGGTTGTTTTGTAAGAGTGGAGCTACCAGCAAGAAGGCTCTGCTTATTTCTCCCAGAACGCTGAATGATCTTACAGGCGGGATTCTGATCAGGACTTTGGGAAGTTTAGTTCTGTGAGAGAAAATAGGAATCTCCTAACAGCTCTCAGCACCCTTAACAGATTACAGTTCCCAGGATCCTTTGAGGGAAGCCGTGGCTGTTTAAAGTGACATGTAAAAGGTAAAGGTAAAGGGACCCCTGACCATTGGGTCCAGTCGTGGCCGACTCTGGGGTTGCAGTGCTCATCTCGCTGTATTGGCCAAGGGAGCCGGCGTACAGTTGTGGCCAGCATGACTAAGCCGCTTCTGGCGAACCAGAGCAGCGCACAGAAACGCCGTTTACCTTCCCACTGGAGCAGTACCTATTTATCTACTTGCACTTTGACATGCTTTCGAACTGCTAAGTTGGCAGGAGCAGGGACCGAGCAATGGGAGCTTCTGATCGGCAAGTCCTAGGCTCTGTGGTTTACATGATATAGCTCTAAATGTATAGTGCAGATGGGGCTGAAGGCTGCCCTTCCTACACACCAGAGGTGAAGAAACCGTTGGCAGAGAATGAAAGCCTTCATCTCAGGGTTGTGAGTTCAAGCCCCACGTTGGGCAAAATATTTCTGCATTGCAGGGGGTTAGAGTAGATGACCCTCAGGGTCCCTTCAAAACTCTACAGTTCTATAACCTGTGTCCCTCCTGATGTTGGTGGACTCCATCTCCCATCATCCCTGGCCCATTGGCCATACAGGAAGTACTGCAACTACTAGAGGAACACCACAGCTTCCCCCTACATTTCTATACCCCAGAGGTGCTGGTGGTGAAAACTTGTGGCCTTCCAGATTTTTGTTAGACTCCAACACCCATCAGTCCCGGCCAGCATGGCCAGAGGACAAGGATGATGGGAGTTGTAGTCCAGTCCTATCACGGAGCGTTGCAGGTTCCCCAACCCTGCGACGTCCACCCACTTACCTGGGAATAAGTCCCACTGCACTCACTGGAGCTTACATCTGAATAGACTTCTAATCATAGAATTGTAGAGTTGGAAGGGGCCCTGGGGTCATCTATCTCAACCCCCTTGCAGTGCAGGAATCTTTTGCCCAACGTGGGGCTTGAACCTGCAATCTTGGTATTATCAGCACCAGGCTCTGACCAAGTGAGCTATCTAGGATGCACTTTGAGGTTTACTCACCCAAACTCCTCTAAGAATCCGATCTGGCTGGGAGACTGCTCCAAATCTCCCTGGATGATTCAGCTGGGCTTCTCTCCTTTCTTCCCTTCTTCCTCCATCTGGACCCCTCATTCTTCCCTCCTTCTGACCAGCCACCTCCTCCTGCTCCTCCTGGTTAAGGAAAGAAACGGATGCAACAGCAGAGGCCACGAACCCCCAGCCCCTTTGCATGCATTTTAATACCCAAATTGCTAGAAAACAACCCAAACAGGCAAGAGGAAGGAGAGGAACACAAGCACACTTTGGCTCTGGAATGGTTAAGGGGACAGAGCTCTCGTTCCTAGAGAGGCAGGAAATGGAGGGCCACAGGAGGGGGGGTGCTGTCCAAAGTGGAGGACCTTCCTCCTCTGCCCAGCTGAGCTCCTGAATCCTCTGCAGGCTGGCTGCAATTTTTTTTTTCTTGTGGGGAGCCTGTAAGTAGAAGGTGCATTTGGCTGGGGGGCAGAAAAGGGGCATTTGGGGGAGAAGAGCAGGAGATTGCAAGCTGAGGAGTTAGCAAAAGGCATGAAACACATGTTGGAATTGGGAATGGGGGAAGCAGTTTGTGCCAGAGTCAGACCACTAGTCCATCCAGCCCCAGGGCTGCTGCCTCCTTTCACGGCAGAGGATCTCCCAAATTTCCCAACATCTCAAACTGAGCTCCCCAGTTTGAGATGTTGCCTGGCATTTTCTGCCTGCAAAGTGAACACAGGAATCAGTCTCCTACGGAGTCAGAAAACTGGGTCTGTCTCGCTCAGCATTGCCTACACTGAACGGCAGCAGCACTTCAAGGTTTCAGGCAGGAAGCCTTTACTAGCAGCACTTGGAGATTCTAGGGGGTTAAACCTTCTGCATGCCAAGCAACTGTTCTGCCCACACTTCTGCAAACCTTGCGGCTCCCTGGAGCCTCCCGATAGCTCCCTCTTCCATCTGGGTGGAACTGTTTTGGCCCCATAACAAACAGCGCGGGGATAATCCAGATTTGTTTTCGTTCTGAATCAGGATGGGGAGTTTTTTCTGGGCAGCCTTTCGAGGGCCACACATCAGCAGGAGGCAGCGCTAGGGACAAAAGCAAACAGAGCAACAAGTGTAAATGCTGCTGTCACACAGTAAATGTAAAGTAAAGGGAACCCTGACCATTAGGTCCAGTCGTAGCCGACTCTGGGGTTGCGGCGCTCAACTCGCTTTACTGGCCGAGGGAGCTGGCGTACAGCTTCCAGGTCATGTGGCCAGTATGACTAAGCTGCTTCTGGCGAACCAGAGCAGTGCACAGAAATGCCCTTTACCTTCCCCACCAGAGTGGTACCTATTTATCTACTTACACTTTGACATGCTTTAAAACTGCTAGGTTGGCAGGAGCAGGGACAGAGCAAGGGGAGCTCACCCCATCGCGGGGATTCGAACCGCCGACCTTCTGATCGGCAAGTCCTAGGCTCTGTGGTTTAACCCACAGCGCCACCCGCGTCCCCACAGTAAGCCAGTTTCTATTCACACTCTCCTCTCTGTCCTCAATCTAGGCAAGCAAAGAGGTGCTGTCAGAGTTCAGGGGCACATTCCAACCAGGCAAAAATGCCCAGGAATGGGGCCAAAGCAAGACTGTTGAGGGTGTGGCCTGGGCAGAGGGGGTGTGGCCTTGGGAAGGTTCTGAGGGCCAGATCGAGAGAGCCCCAGGGGCCATATTCAGCCTGAGGTCCATGAGGCAACACACTCTGCATTCTCCCACTGTTCTGCATGTTTCATTCCTCCAGGGTGAAGTGTTTTGGGGGAGAGAGCAGCTACCCACCACCGACATCTCCTTGTGTGCCAACTGAACAAAGCAACAGGCAGGCCATTTCCCTGCTTCTCTAAGAAGCGATGGAGGGCCCAGACTAAGATCCTGCAGGGTCCACGGGGAACCATCCTCTGTCCCGAGTCGCCAGCTCCGGAGACACAAAGCCAAAGAAGTGATGGATACTGGAGAGCCAGCCATTTCCAAGCCGGAAGCCAGAGCAGAGCAAGGCACGGGAGATGCCCTCCCTATCGTCCAAGTGGAGGCAGTTGGGCAATTTCCAAAATGGCTGTCACTGAAACATGTTAAACGGGAGCCGGACGAGGGGCTGCTACAGCAGAAGAAGAGTTTGGATTTGATATCCCGCCTTTCACTCCCCTTCAGGAGTCTCAAAGCGGCTGACATTCCCCTTTCCCTTCCTCCCCCACAACAAACACTCTGTGAGGTGAGTGGGGCTGAGAGACTTCAAAGAAGTGTGACTAGCCCAAGGTCACCCAGCAGCTGCATGTGGAGGAGCGGAGACTCGAACCCGGTTCCCCAGATTACAAGACTACCGCTCTTAACCACTACACCACACTGGCTGGCAAGCCCAGCGGAAAGACTTCCTCAGAGTGGTTCAGCCCCACAACTCCAGCACAGAGAGCCCACAGCCGCCGTGGGGGGACACCAAATTATCTTTTATCCACACCGAGGGACCCACAACTGCTGGCCCGCCGGCTGGATGTGATGAGCGCATACTTTGTGGGCTGGTTGAGGATATGTGTGGCTCCCAGAGACAGAGAAGATTATGGGGAAGTGGAGGGAGATGGCCAACATGCCCTCGGCGCAGACGGAGAACGCCGGCTCTTCCGGCGGTTCTCCTACAGGGAGGCGGAGGGGCCCAGGGAAGCATACAGACAGCTCCACAAACGTTGCCATCAGTGGCTCAAGCCAGAGAAGCAGACAAAGGAGCAGATCTTGGAGCTGTTGATCCTAGAGCAGTTTCTGGCTGTCCTGCCCCAGGAAATGCAGAAGTGGGTGGGTCGCCCTGAGACCTGCAGCCGGGCGGTGGCTCTTGCAGAGGATTTTCTGCTGAGGCGAGGAGAGGCCAAGACACAGGAAGAGCAGGTGAGGAGAGTTTTTCAGGCTGTCCTGCGAAAGGCAGGGCAAAGAATATCTGACTTTTAGAAGACATCTGAGCTTTTAATGGTTGACATTTTCCTGTTTTTATATACACTGGCATCTTGGTACTCAAACGGCTTCGCCCCCAAACAAATCGGCTCCTGAATGCTGCAAACGTGGAAGTAAGTGTTCCAGTTTGCGAACGTTTTTTGGAAGCTGAACGTCCGATGTGTCTTCCGCGGCTTCCGCTTGAGTGCAGGAAGCTCCTGCAGCCAATCGGAAGCCGTGTCTTGGTTTTCAAACTGTTTTGGTAGTCAAATGGATTCCCGGAACAGATTAAGTTCAGGAACCAAGGTACCACTCTATGTTGGAAGCTACGCAGAATGGCTGGGGAAACCCAGTCAGATGGGTGGGGTACAAATAAATTATTAATTATTATTATTATTATTATTATTAAGCTAGTATAGGTGTAGAAAACTGACTTTTGTGTGGCTGTAAGGTAGGATTCTGTACAAAATGAAAAAGGTCACATCTGCTTCCCCAGCTGTTTTTGTCTCTGGCCCTGTCCATCCTAAGAATTTGGCCCCCAGAGAGTTGACCATGTGGGAATGTGCCCACTTCAAGACTCGAAAAGGTTTCCTCCTGCCCCTCCATTAGGAGAAACTGCCTCATGGTAGGAGCCTGCGTTGCAGTTTGCAATTTGGGAATTTGCTGTCCTGTGGACTATTACTCTGGTGACGAAGAAGAAGGGTGAAAGTGTTTGCTGTTCTTTCAGGAGCTGGGCCTAATCCAGGAGGTGGCGGTGAGCTTTGCAGAGGCCGAGCAAACTGTGTCCAAAACTGCTCCGAGGCGTCTCATCAGAGAGGTTGGGAAGGGGAGGGAAGCCAGTTCGTCAGGTAAGGATTCCCTGAGCTTGAGGTTTGTGGAGGTACACCTGCCCCTCCCTTAATAATATTCAGAAGGAATTTGAAAACAATCCTGTTTATGCAGGCAGCTGAGGGCTGAAGGATTTTTCCAGGCAACGCAGAGATTATTATTTTACTATTATTCATTTCGCTTCCATACCGCTTTATATTTTTAAGAGGAAAAAAATCTCAAAGCTGTTTGCAAACTGCGTTAAAACATAAAGCAACCCAGAAGAAAAACATTACAGAAGAAAGTCAAACGTACATTCAAAGCAAGCTAATTAACAGGAAACTAAAATGTTATCTTAAAGATTTCAAAATGAAACATTACAAGAGGACTGGAAGAAGTTCAAGAAATACCTGCAGAAACACTGTAAAGTGTATGAATGCTAAAATGATGTTGGATATGAAATAATATGGCATCAGTGGTACAGTGTTAAAAAATATGTAAAAAATGTAATAGAAAAAGGGTGGAAAAATAAGGTTATATTATGTCAAAGTAAACAATATGTTAAAGGTGTTTAATTATAAGGAGGAAAGATTGGAGACATAATAGAAGTGATTACAATAACCAGAAATGAGTTTTGAAGAAGGGTAAGGATTTGCTGTATCTGATTGGACAAAGAGGAACACAAAAAAGGGAGGCGTGAGGAGGTCAAGAAAGAAAGTTTTGTAAACATGAGTCTGAAAACTGGAGTTTTTGTTTTTAATTTTTTCTTTTCTTTTTACTGTTTTATGTGGTGTACTGTTTATGCTGTTTTGTGTTGTTTTGATGTTTCCTTTGTTTTTGGAAAAATAAATAAATATATTATTAAAAAACAACAACAACAAAACGAAACATTACAAAGGGTGTAGGTCAGCTACAAAATGCATATTTAACATAGCAAAGTTAACAAACAAACAAAATTTTAGCATTCCAAAAGAAAACATTATGAAGGGAAGTCAAATATAAAATGTACATTTCATACAGCATAATTAGCAAGGGGGCGGGGGGAAATATTACTCAGAAACACAGGAGGTACCTGCCACCTTTGTTGGCGATCCTTCCGATGGTGGTTCACTGCAGGAGGTGGTTTGGGAAACTCAGGCTCCATGACCTGGGTCTGCACCAAGAGCAGCCAAGATGGTCTCTGGCCTCTTCTACAGTTCTGCTTTTGTAGCTGGAGTCAATCAGGCCCCGCCTTCCCAAGTAGGCGGGAAAAGGCCAACAAGGCAGGGAGCAGGGTCTCCAGGACTCACAGCCGATATAACTGTTTTTTGGACTGCTGCTATACTGTTTTAAATGCTTTTTAAAATGTTTTTGCAAAATGTTTTATTATTGACGTGTTTGCCGCCCTGCAATGTTTTATTATTGTTATTATTATTAATGTTTGCCGCCCTGCAATGTTTTATTATTGACGTGTTTGCCGTCCTCAGGAGTAAAGATGGGATATAAATTGAATTATTCTTAGTCTTACCAGGGATGGGGGAGGCGCCGTCGTCCAAACCACTGAGCCTCTTGGGCTTGCCGATCAGAAGGTCAACAGTTTGAATCCCCTCGACGGAGTGAGCTCCCATTGCTCTGTCCCAGCTCCTGCCAACCTAGCAGTTCGAAAGCACGCCAGTGCAAGTAGATATATAGGTACCGCTGCAGCTGGAAGGTAAATGGCATTTCCGTGCGCTCTGGTTCCCGTCACAGTGTCCCATTGTGCCAGAAGCGGTTTAGTCATGCTGGCCACATGACCCGGAAAGCTGCCTGTCGACAAATGCCAGCTCCCTCGGCCTGAAAGCAAGATGAGCACCGCAACCCCATAAGCATAGGTGTCAACTTTTCCCTTTTCTTGCGAGGAATCCTATTCGGAATAAGGGAATTTCCCTTTTAAAAAGGGAAAAGTTGACAGCTATGCCCATAAATCACCTTTGATTGGACTTAACCCTCCAGAGGTCCTTTACCTTTTGCCTACCTATTATTAGTACAGCTCGGGTTACATACGCTTCAGGTTACATACGCTTCAGGTTACATACGCTTCAGGTTACACACTCCGCTAACCCAGAAATAGTGCTTCAGGTTAAGAACTTTGCTTCAGGATGAGAACAGAAATCAGGCTCTGGCAGCGCGGCGGCAGCAGGAGGCCCCATTAGCTAAAGTGGTGCTTCAGGTTAAGAACGGACCTCCAGAACAAATTAAGTACTTAATCCGAGGTACCACTGTACTATTAATATTAGTACTTCCATTTCCCTGAATAAATAGGTCCATTCATTTGGTCTGTTTACTCTTTTGAGTCCTCCTTTCTCCTCTCCTGTTCTTATCGCAGCTCTCTTTTTTTCTTTTTTTCAGGTGGTGAAGGCTGGATGAGTGACAGCGATGGGGAGCCACAGGAGATGTCGTCCAAAAGAGCCCGTAGTCTAGAGCTGGAGCAGAATTTTTTTAGTGATGGTGGATCCAAGAGAGACGATGGAAGGGGAGACTGGAGCGGAGAAGCCACTGCAGGCCCAGAAGGCTCAGCCTGCGAAATAGCCCCACAACAACGGATACGCAAAGGGAAGGGAAGGAGTTTGTGCACTTTGTGTGAGAAAAGCTTCAGCACTAAATCGAGTTTTAATAGGCACCAGAGGATCCACACAGGAGAGAAACCATACGAATGTCCAGACTGCCAAGAAAGCTTTCTCACCAGATCCAATCTCATTAGGCATCGCAGGATCCACACGGGAGAGAAGCCGTACAAGTGCTTGGACTGCGGGAAGAGGTTCAGTCGGAGCGCGAACCTCATTACATGACTGTGGGAAGGGGTTTGCTCACGGGACAGCTCTTAACAATCATCAGAGAAGCCACACCGGAGAGAAGCCATACGAGTGTTTGGTCTGCAGCATGACATTCCGCAATAAATCAAGCCTTAATAGACACCAGGGACTTCATACGGGCGGAAAATCGTACCGGTGCCCAGACTGTTGGAAAGGATTCAGTCGCTGTTCGGTACTAGCCAGGCATCGGAAAAACGCATTTGAGAAGCCAGGCCCCTGCTCACACTGTGGCAAATCCTTCCTTAGCACATCGGACCTTACTGCACACCAGAGAACCCACACAGGAGAGGACGTTGTGTAAATTCCCAAGGGTTGTGGGAGAGAGATTCTTTCAGAATCATGGAACCTTACTAGAAATCAGGGAATTCTCATGGGACAGGAGGCATAAGGCTAGCTCACACAATAGCCTGGGAAGGAGCAGGTACCCAGGGTTGACGCCATGGCATCAATAGTTGCCATTGTCCTTGCCAGTATCTCCTGTGGCACCTGTAAAGGAAAAGGTAAAAGGACCCCTGACCGTTAGGTCCAGTTGTGGCCGACTCTGGGGTTGCGGCGCTCATCTCGCTTTACTGGCCAAGGGAGCCGGCGTACAGCTTCCGGGTCAGGTGGCCAGCATGACTAAGCCGCTTCTGGCGAACCAGAGCAGCGCACAGAAACACCGTTTACCTTCCCGCCGGAGTGGTACCTATTTATCTACTTGGACTTTGACGTGCTTTCGAACTGCTAGGTTGGCAGGAGCAGGGACAGAGCAACGGGAGCTCACCCTGCCACGGGGATTCAAACCGCCGACTTTCTGATCTTCTGAAGTCCTAGGCTCTGTGGTTTAACCCACAGTGCCACCCGCGTCCCCTGTACAAGGTCTCAATAAATATACCCTCAAAAATCCACAATACGCTCCTCCTGCTCAGTTCCTGTTCTCAGTGGCTTGAACACCTCCCCTTAAATATGTCTGCATTTCCACTGAATGCCAGGACCCCAACTTCCATTATGAACTGAGGAGAGCCGCCAAAAGCTTCTCACTGTGAGAAAGAGTTGCAGCGGCTAATGTGGGTTCCTTTCAACCCATTGATACTGGGGGCATGGACATTTTCTGTTTTTTCAGGTGTGGCAGCCATTTTGTCGTTGTCCCCCGCCATGTTATGCTACCCACAGATACGTGGTAGCCATTTTGTGTCATGCCACACACCCTACAGCAGCCATTTTGTGACTGGCACTCATGGCGCTTTCTCAAAATTCCAAAGATGCCCACTAGTGGGCAACTCTGGAAAAGCCGTGCTAGTTTCTTACCAGACTCCAGGAATGAGATGATCCAAAGATTTGGCAGAATAATTGGGAAGAGAATAGAAGAGGGCACCATTTGTGGAGCCGAAATGAAAAGTGGTTTGGGGAGTCACTTTGTTCTTTTATCTCTATGGCGCCCTGCCTTTTTTATTGGCATTGGTTATTCTACACATGGGTAGCTTGTGGCCAGCTTAGAGCCTTGGGGCTCATTGTTGAGCGACTCTTATCTTTCCTGTCTCAATGGCTCAGAATCCTCCTTTATACACCCTACCCTGTAAAGTTTAAAATCCAATCAGTGCATGCAGCAGAAGAGACACTTTTATTGAATTCTACCATCTTTAGAAATGCAAGTGGAGCTGGACCTAAAATGCTCTCCCCATGTAAAACACAAAACATCCTGCACACAGGGAGCTTTAAGGAGAAAGATTATGGTCTACTTCAGTTTTCTACGTGCAGCGAAGTAATCAAACACAAGTGCCTCCTAGCCTGCAGTCTGATGTGGGGCAGTTTTCACATGCGATTTTACTTGCGTGTATGGCATTTCAGCAGTCAAATTCAATTATATTTTGTTTAAAAAATATACAAAATGGGCTTTTACTGTACTGGGCTGTGATTCTATTTCATGTTTTTGCGGGGAGTAAGTCCTATTGAATTAGGCGGTACTTGTTTATTTCTACAAGCCAGGTGCAGGGTCTCTCTGGCCTTCCAGTTGTTGTGGAACTACAAATCCCATCAGCCATTGGCAATCCTTGCTGAGGCTGATGGGAGTTGAAGTGCAGCAACATCTGGAGGGCCAAAGGTTTCTCCAGCCCTGCTATGAGATCACCAGGAGGAGCTCTGCCAAATCCAACCAAAGTTCCTTCTGGTCCAGTAACTTGTTTTCCCAAAGCGGCCAATCAGATGCCTCTTGAGATGATACCAGGAAGGCTAGAGAGGCGCTGCCCTTCCTAGAATCATAGAATCATAGAATCATAGAGTTGGAAGAGACCACGAGGGCCATTGAGTCCAACCCCCTGCCAAGCAGGAAACACCATCAGAGCACTCCTGACATATGGTTGTCAAGCCTCTGCTTAAAGACCTCCAAAGAAGGAGACTCCACCACACTCCTTGGCAGCAAATTCCACTGTCAAACAGCTCTTACTGTCAGGAAGTTCTTCCTAATGTTTAGGTGGAATCTTCTTTCTTGTAGTTTATTATTATTATTATTATTATTCTTTCTTGTAGTTTGGAGCCATTGCTCCGTGTCCGCTTCTCTGGAGCAGCAGAAAACAACCTTTCTCCCTCCTCTATGTGACATCCTTTTATATGACTGCTGCTGTTCCGCATCTCATATTCAGAGGTACACTACTGCTTAAGATGGAGGTTCCATATATCCTTCATGCCAATGGGCCATTGATAGCCTCATCCTTCATGGGATTGCCTGATCACCTTTTAAAGGTTAGCAACCATCACCGCCTCCTGCAGTGCTGTGAAAGACCATGCATGAAGTAGGGACAAAAGAAACTTCCATTTTTTAGCTAAAACCTTTGCCTACCTAGGGGGGAGAATTATCAGGTGAATATGCAATTTTACATTTAAAGCACATGCCATGCCACGTCAATCAGCCATGGCTTCTCGAAAGAATTATGCAAACTGTAGTTTGTTAAGGGTGCCTGGGAAGCAGCGGTTATGTGTTGCCGGCCTCTGCTGCCACAGCAGGCGCTGTGATCCCCCATCCGTTTGACTTCACCCTCAGAGGCGCATGTGACGTTAACATATGAGAGTGCTGGAGGTGAAATAGTTAAACAGCTTACCCAATCAGAACCCAGGGGGTGGAGTCAGAAAGACTATAAAACCAGCTCTGGGAGGGGTGAAGGGGGGAGTTCATTGGGAGTTGGGTGGTTGGTTGGAGTGGGAATGAATTGGGATAGTCTGTGGGGAAGTTGAGTTAGTGTAGCGAAATAAGCTGAGTCAGGAACAGTTAGGGGCTAGGAAGACAAGTAAATATCTGAGAGGTGGTTTAGTGAGTGAGCGCAGGTAGCAGAAGTTATAGGTCTGGATAGGCACCCCATGAATGTAATTGACCGATACCATTTATGAAACCACATGCTTGTTAAACTGCAATAAATAAACAAAAGTTTATGATCCAATTTAACCCTGACTGGACTCAGTATTGTACCAGGTAGGGCCTGGGTAGTGGCAGCGAGAAATAAAGTGGTGGCGCAGGGATCAATAGACGGTGAAACATCCGGGGACCCTGTGTGATCACCACAGCGCACTCCATTGTCTCTTAAGACAGGCAGATGCCAACCATTTTAAATACCTATCGGGCAGCATGGGAGCAGTTGCAATGCCTGCATTTTCAACCAACTGATGGGCAAACAACATTTGGAGGGCCACAGGTTTCCACCATTGATTTGAGGAGCTCGTGGTTTTTCCTCCTTGCGGAAAACCAAACCCAAGCAGATTCTTACGGGTGCTCTTGTTTCGTGGAATGGGTGGCAAACATTTCTGTGCCTTCCATGAGCTCAGCAACACCGATCCTCGGCGAAGACGCCAAGCCAGTTGTGAGAGGCTTGAAATAGCATCAGCCTTTGTTGCAGGACAGATCCTGTTTACATTCCTCCATTGTGAAAGCTGACGGTTGGTCCCTCTGCCTCTGCTTCCTGTTTTTTAACCGTGGTTCCCCAGTTCAGGTCAGGACACATACTCCCCACCCCCAATTAACTGAATGAGTTTCCTGATGGCTTTCGCCACACAGCCCAGCTTTTGGTCAAGAACGGGTTGCTGTTTACCAGCAGATGTCCCTAGCAAAGCACCCCCTTGGACGTGGAGAAACTTATGTCCTTTTCCCTTACAAGCAGTCCAGAAAGCGGCTCTGGCAGCTTTTGTGTTGCCCTTGCAGAACGCAGCAGGGAAGAGGATGGGGACTCTATGTCATTGGCTCTCTGGCGCCACCTACTGTTGGGCTCCTTGCCTTCTGCCCTACCAGCCCCGATGGTAACCAGCCACCACCGACCAGGAACTGGAGACCCAACACCCAGAGATGTCCCACTGGAGGAAGGCTGAGGAATGGGAGAGACCTGACACACCACCTCTCGATGCACAAGCCCCCACCCCCGTGATGTCATGGACTGGCTGGATGCAGAAGAGTGGTGGGAGGCAGAAAATGGGGAACCCCAGGGGAAGAAGGCTCAGAGCCTGGGGATGTGTGGTGGGACAACAATGAGTGGTTAGAGCAGGCATCCCCAAACTTGGCCCTCCAGATGTTTTGGGACTACAATTCCCACCATCCCTGACCACTGGTTCTGTTAGCTAGGGATGATGGGAGTTGTAGTCCCAAAACATCTGGCGGGCCGAGTTTGGGGATGCCTGGGTTAGAGGGAGAAGACTGGGAGGAGGAGGTCTCAGAAGCTGGAGAGGTAACAGGGTTTAGTGAGCAGGAAGAGGCTGTGGCAGAGAGAGCAGTTCAGAACTAGCGGCAGAAGAGGAGCCTGGAGAGGTGAGGGGCCCAGAGGCAGAGATTGAGTTAGCTGGTGAAGTCTCCTCCTCCCCTCTCCACTGGTCTCCCAGGACCAGGAGAGGAATGAAGAAGGTGGAGCGGCGACAGACAAGGCCTTGGAGTCTCAGATTGCTCCGGAAGGATCTGAGGGAGAAGACTGTAGGAAGGCCTTCAGTCCTGCCTCATAGGGGCAAGGCCTAAAGGGAAGACTGGCTTTGCCTGGAAAGCTGTTGCTATGGAAGTTGCTGCGCTCACTAGGCCTGAGACGTTTTGTTTCTTTGAAGAAAGAGTTAAATTCACTGACGCCTTGTGAGTTACTGATGGCCTATGCCCGACATTCACCCCAACACCTACTCTTGAGCCTCCATGATTATCCCCAAGACCCCAAGAGCAGAGACGGGACAGGTCTAAGCCAAAATCTGAACCAGAAAGCACAAAGTACGCTTGGCAGGAAGGGGACAGGCGCCAGAGTTGCCTCTCTAAATCCTTTCATTTGCCTGTTGTTAGGGCAACATCTCATTTCGAACAGCTACTACATTTGCACTCTAATTCTGGGCGTCTGGGAAAATGGGGAATCAAAGCTGGACGGCAGTGGTGGAGACTGGAAGAACAACAACAACAACAAGACACCTAACATCAACCACAGATCTTGCAAGAAATGCATTATTATTTTTTATACAGGACCAGGGAGAGAAGAAACGCAGAGGGAAACAAGTTTATCTCGAACAAGATGCAAGCAGATTGAAATTAGTACAAAAATTCAAAAAACGGACCATCTAGTATCTAACGCTCTGTCACAACAGAGGCCATGATCGGCCTCCACAGTTGGAGGCAGTATACTAGGTGCTGGGAACTGCAGTTTGGAGAGGGTACCATTTGTGCTCAGGGTCTGCTTGGTGGCTTCACACTGGGGCATCTGGTTGGCCACTGTGAGATAATAATAATAATAATAATAATAATAATAATAATAATAATAATAATTTGGCTCCCAACAAAATATTTAAAAAATACAGCACTAAACATTAAAAACTTCCCTAAACAGGGCTGCCTTCAGATGTCTTTTAAAAGTAAGATATTTGCTTATTTCCTTGACATCTAATAGGAGGGCGTTCTACAGGGCAGGTGCCACTACTGAGAAGGCCCTCTGCCTGGTTCCCTGTAACTTGGGCTTCTTGCAGGGAGGGAACTGCCAGAAGGCCCTCAGAGCTGGATCTCAGTGTCCAGGCTGAACGATGGGGGTGGAGACACTCCTTCAGGTATACAGGACCGAGGCCGTTTAGGGCTTGAAAGGTCAGCACCAACACTTTGAATTGTGCTCGGAAACGTACTGGGAGCCAATGCAGGTCTCTCAGGGCTGGTATTATATGGTCTCGGCAGCCACTCCCAGTCACCAGTCTAGCTGAACCTGATCCAGAAGGGCTCTTTCTTATGTTCTTATCAGTTGTTTGAGCACTACATTTATTTTTTGTTTTGGTTTATTAATGAAAACTGAGCACATTCACACTTCCAACTCTATAGCTCTACCTTGCTTATACTACTAGGATGGGACTGCAGTCTCTGCAGGGGGAAAAACCCCAGAGGGATCTAGGAAAACGTTACATGCACATGAAACTGTTCTGCTGCACGAACGTATCATAGAAGTGGAGGGTATCCAAAGGGTCATCCAATCTACCCCCTGCAATGCCGGAATCTTCCACCTCTCATTTGTGTGAGCAATTTCCTTCTCTCGTAAGACGTCATCTAATGTGTCATTCTCTTGTGCGCTGATTGATGCTTTTATTTTTTTCATAAAAGTCAAAAAGCCGTCGTTACGTGTTCTCTCTGGCGTGAATTTTCCAGTGCCGAATGAGATTTGGACTCTGAGTGAAGCTCTTCCCACATTCCGAGCACTTGTAGGGTTTTTCTCCAGTGTGGAGCCTCTGGTGCCTGATAAGATGTGAGCTCTGGTTAAAGCTTTTCCCACACTCGATGCATTTATACGGTTTTTCTCCCGTGTGGATTCTCTGGTGTGTGAAAAGGTTTGTGCTCTGATTGAAGCTCTTCTCACAAATGAAGCATTTATATAGCTTCTCTCCTGTGTGGATTCTCTGGTGCCTGATAAGACTTGATTTGTCGCAAAAGCTTTCGCTGCAGTCTGAGCATTTATAAGGTTTCTCCCCTCTGTGGTATCTCTGATGTGTAAGGAGGCTCCAGTTGCGAGTGAAGCTCTTTTCACACACTGAGCATTTATATGTTTTTTCTCCCGAGTGGATGCCTTGATGTGTCATAAGACCGGATTTGTCTGAAAAGCTATTGCTACAGAATTTGTATGGTTTCTCCTCTACGTGAATTCTCTGATGCTTAAAAAGGTTGGAGCTCTTACTGAAGCTTTCCCCACAGTCAAAACATTTATAAGGATCTTCTTCTGCATATATTTCTGGATGTCCAAGAAGACTCATGTCATCAGAGATGCTCTTGTTAAAGATTACGGAACTACACAGATCCTTCTCTTCTTTGTGAATTTTCTCATGTGAATTGTGCTTAGACTGAACAGAGAAGCCCTTGCTGCCTTTGGAATGATTACGGGGTTTCTGTGTCGTGTGGATTTTCTGGTGAGCAATAAGGTTTGAGCTGCGGCTGAAGCTTTTCCCACAGTTCAAGCATTTATAGGGTCTCTCTCCTGTGTGGATTCTCTGATGGGCATTAAGACTCGATTTTTCGCAAAAGCTCTTGCTGCAGTCTGAACAGCTATACAGCTTCTCCCCTGTGTGCAGCCTCTGATGCGAAGTGAGTCGCGTCCTTCGGTTGAAGCTCTTTCCACAAAGTGCACATTTATAGGGCCTCTCGCCTGTGTGGATTCTCTGATGAGTAACAAGGCTTGATTTGTGACTGAAGATCTGCCCACACACAGCGCACTCGTTCCTCCTCCTTACTTTGCACGGTTCCTTTTGGAACGAGCTTTCGTGGAACTCCACATCCTGCAAATAAAGGAATCTGTCCTTCCACTTCACTGCCGGCTTTCCAACCTGCATCTCTGGTCCATCTTCGCTCACAAATATCTCTTTCACATCTCGAGTCTCAGTTCCCTCTGCAGCAGCCTCATAAAGTTTATTCTCGTTCTCCCTCTTCCAGCCTGAAATAAACAGAGATGCTTGTTTATTTCTTGCTTCTAAGTTGTGAACAAATAAACGGCCTCGGTCCTGTATACCTGAAGGAGCGTCTCCACCCCCATCGTTCAGCCCGGACACTGAGATCCAGCGCCGAGGGCCTTCTGGCAGTTCCCTCATTGCGAGAAGTGAGGTTACAGGGAACCAGACAGAGGGCCTTCTCGGTAGTGGCACCCGCCCTGTGGAATGCCCTCCCACCAGATGTCAAGGATATAAGCAGCTATCTTATCTTTAAAAGACATCTGAAGGCAGCCCTGTTTAGGGAAGTTTTTAATATTTAATGCTGTATTGTTTTTAACACTCGATTGGGAGCCTCCCAGAGTGGCTTGGGAATCTCAACTAGATGGGTGGGGTATAAATAATAAATGATGATGATGATGATGATGATGATGTTACAAGAGAAAAACAAAAGATGAGTCTTTTGCCCACCTTTAAAACTCTCCCCTTCCTCAGTACACTGCTCAATGAGCTCTTCCTCTTCCAACCGGCAGATGAGGTCAGGCTTGGGAATCAGCAGAGCTTCTAGATATTCAAAACATAAAAATCAAACAGCTGCTTATGTAGGGGCCGCAAGAGAGCTTCCAAGATCTTCCCATCCACACAGGAAGGACTGTTGCTCGGTGCTACAGCATTTACTTTTGTATGTAAAAAGGTAAAGGTAAAGGTACCCCTGCCCGTACGGGCCAGTCTTGACAGACTCTGGGGTTGTGCGCCCATCTCACTTAAGAGGCCAGGGGCCAGCGCTGTCCGGAGACACTTCCGGGTCACGTGGCCAGCGTGACATCGCTGCTCTGGCCAGAGCCAGAGCCAGAGCCGCACACGGAAACGCCGTTTACCTTCCCGCTGGTAAGCGGTCCCTATTTATCTACTTGCACCCGGAGGTGCTTTCGAACTGCTAGGTTGGCAGGCGCTGGGACCAAGCAGCGGGAGCGCACCCCGCCGCAGGGATTCGAACCGCCGACCTTTCGATCGGCAAGCCCTAGGCGCTGAGGCTTTAACCCACAGCGCCACCTGCTTTTGTATGTAGAGAGTCCCAAATTCAATTCCTGGTACCTCCAGGTACGTCTGGGAGAGATTCACCGGCCTGAAACCCCGGACAGAGACTGCTAGTCAGGCCATATTCACACCTCACATTTAAAAGCACTATCATGGTGCGCTCCCGCTGCTCGGTCCCAGCGCCTGCCAACCTAGCAGTTCGAAAGCACCTCTGGGTGCAAGTAGATAAATAGGGACCGCTTACCAGCGGGAAGGTAAACGGCGTTTCCGTGTGCGGCTCTGGTTCACCAGAGCAGCGATGTCACGCTGGCCACGTGACCCGGAAGTGTCTCCGGACAGCGCTGGCCCCTGGCCTCTTAAGTGAGATGGGCGCACAACCCCAGAGTCTGTCAAGACTGGCCCGTACGGGCAGGGGTACCTTTACCTTTACCTTTATCATGCCACTTTAAAAGGCAATACTAGAGTTTTCACAGCCGAGTCCTCAATTCCTTATCACTACGGCTTGACTTGCTTTAAATAGGGCTGTGTCTTAAACTTGCTATTGAGGTTTTCACACCTTTTTTGTAAACTCAGGGGAGCGTTTCAGCCCTGTTCTTGAGTTTGTTTAAAATCATTTAAGGTTTATGATTTTTCTCTTTCCTTCTGAGGAAACTGAATAGTTCAGTGAAAAGAGGTTTGTAGCCAGCATCCCGTTAAGGTTTTATTCAATCCTAGGTTTTTCTAATTTTTCCCTTAAACTTTGTGATTTTTGTTATTTAGTTTAATATTTCTGGTCGATTACTTCTCGTTTCAGGGATTTTCACGGTATTTCATTTGTTTTGTGTAGTTTTTGGTTCCGTAACTGTCTTTTTTCTACTACTATAAATGATCATGGCTTCCCCCAAGGAATTCTGGGAGATGGGTGTTTGATAAGCTGCTGGGAGTGGTTCGGAGCCCCCCTATTCCCATCATAGAGTGAGAATTATAGAGTGGTTTACCTGATTTGGCATGGGCTGGCCAGCGGTGGGGACTGAGGGAAGTTGGAATCCAACAACATCCTCTGCCTCATCTACGGCCCAAGGCGCCCTTACCTAGAGAGGCCACCATCCTGTAATTCTGCAGCATGACCTCCCGGTACAATGCTCTCTGGCCTGGATCCAGCAGGGCCCACTCCTCCTCTGAGAAACTCACAGCCACCTCCTCGAAAACCACTGGCTCCTGAAACACATACAAAACTATTTTCTTTTTCTTTATTTTTTTTATGCTTTTCAGGTTTATACATTTCAATCATTATACAATCATTTTAACATTTCAAAACTCGTCTTCCTTCCCCCCTCTTTCTGCAGTCCCTTAAGTTTATTTTCAATATTTTCTGCATATCCACATCAACATAATTTGCTCATTTATTCACCTACAGTGGTACCTCAGGTTAAGTACTTAATTCGTTCCGGAGGTCCATACTTAACCTGAAACTGTTCTTAACCTGAAGCACCACTTTAGCTAATGGGGCCTCCCACTGCCGCCATGCCGCCAGAGCATGATTTCTGTTCTCATCCTGAAGCAAAGTTCTTAACCTGAAGCACTATTTCTGGGTTAGTGGAGTCTGTAACCTGAAGCATATGTAACCTGAAGTGTATGTAACCTGAGGTACCACTGTACTTTAAATGTATACTCTTATAAAAATGCAGATTATTACAATAATCCTGCCAATGTTCTTATCTGTTTACAATTTATCTGTAAATATTCAATAAACCATTTCCATTCTTTTACAAAAAGTTTGTTATCTTGATTTCTTATTCTTCCGGTTAAGTTTCGCCAATTCTGCTTATTCCGTAAGTTTTTGTATTCGTTCTTCCTTTACTGGGTCTTCTGCTTCTTTCCATTTGGGGGCGAGTAACGTTCTTGCCGCTGTAGTTGCATACATGAATAAGTTTCCATACAGTTTGGGTAGTTCTGTCCTTAAAATACAAAACTATTTTCTAGCCAATCATCCCAGAAAATGGAGTGACAATTGCTTTCCTTCCATCACACGCCCAAAGGAGACAATAGGAACAGGTGGTTGTTTTCAGGGTGCAGAATCTGCAGGTGATATTGGACTTTCTGTTTCTCATGAGGCAATGGTGATTCCACCTGCCTTGCCCAACCTAGCCTTTCCCAGGCTATGACTTTGAGAATAGCAGCAGCAGTAGCTGGCGACAGAGGAGTTCAGGGATATTTTTTAAAAAAATAGTTTTATAAGTTGTGCTTCTTTGTTTCTCAGCTTAATTCTTTTACAGTGGTACCTCAGGTTAAGAACTTAATTCGTTCCGGAGGTCCGTTCTTAACCTGAAACTGTTCTTAACCTGAGGTACCACTTTAGCTAATGGGGCCTCCCGCTGCCGCCACGCAATTTCTGTTCTCATCCTGAGGTAAAGTTCTTTTAAAAAAAAATAAAAAAATATTGAGATTTTTTTAATACAAAAATGCAAAAATAATAAACAATATGACATGTATCATAACATATTTTCAAAGCTTCTTTGGACTCCCTCACGTCTCCCGCTCCCACTTGCATCATTATAAAACTTTTTCCAGCAATTTATCAACTTATTTACATTCTTAAGTCTCATTCATTTAATTTAGTCTAATAATTCTCCATAGAAGTTTATATTTTCCTCAATCTCATTTATCATCCAGATTACGTCTAATTTAGTGGTGCTCAATCGTTTATGATCTGGCATCCTTCTCAACATTCAACCAAATTACAGTGTTTTTGTAGATAAATCCTAAATTTCTTCCAGTCTTCTTCAACCCTCTCCTCTCCCAGGTCTCAGATTCTGCCGGTCATCTCAGCCAATTCCATATAGTCTATCAGTTGCATCTGCCATTCTTCCAGTGTGGGTAGATCTTGGGTTTTCCAATGCTTGGCGATGAGTATCCTTGCTGCCGTTGTTGCATACAGGAAAAAAGTTCTGTCCTTCTCTATCACCCTCTGGCCGACAATACCCAGGAGGAAGGCCTCTGGTTTCTTGGGGAAAGTATACTTAAATACCTTTTTCAACTCATTATATATCATTTCCCAGAAGGCCTTCACTCTAGGGCACGTCCACCAGAGGTGAAAGAATGTTCCTTCATTTCCTTTACATTTCCAGCATTTGTTATCGGACAAATGGTATATTTTGGCAAGTTTAACTGGGGTCATGTACCATCTATATATCATTTTCATTACATTTTCCTTCAAAGCATTACATGCAGTGAAGTTCAACCCAGTGGTCCACAACCTTTCCCAGTCCCATCCTGAGGTAAAGTTCTTAACCCGAAGTACTATTTCTGGGTTAGCGGAGTCTGTAACCTGAAGTGTCTGTAACTTGAAGCGTCTGTAACCCGAGATACCACTCTACATGGTTTTGTATGTTTTGTGGTATTTTATGTGATTTGCTGTTACTTTTACTGATTGGTAATTCTTTATTGTGGTTGAACTGTTTATTATTTGCTGATGTTTAATTTGACTGTTTATTAGATTCTGATGGATTGTTGCTTTGTTTGATATAAGTTGTTTATTTAAAAGTTATTTTGATTTTTATATTGGATCAGACTGTTACTGTTAATGTTTGATGTTTTATTGTGTGTTTATGTATTGGAAGCCGCCCAGAGTGAAATATTACATCATCATCATTATTATTATTGTTATTATTATTATTATCATCATCATCATCAGTCACCCAGCCAGCACAGCTGTCAGGCATGATGGGTGTTGCACTGCAGCGACACCTAGAAGGCAACAGGTTCCCCATCCCTCTTCTGCAAGATTCAAAGGTTCATACCATCAAAATGGGCTGAACTCACACTTTCCCTGTGGGTGGCCTTGAGGGCTTTGAATAAGAGCGGGGATCCTCCTGGGAGGTGAAATGCACCCCTCTCCCAGCCCCTCTACTGTACAAAGGTAAGAGCTGCATTTGCTGCTCCGCCTACTTTTGCCCCTGGCCCCGCCCACTGCTGGACTGTGGCCCCTGATAGGCTGCCCAGAACGGAATGTGGCCCTCAGGCTTAAAATTGTGTGCACACACAAAATCCTTGATCTTGAAGACTGAAAAGAGAAGGAGGGGGAATTGAGAGAGGTTCTTTTGTGGAATTGTGACGATAGTATGTAATTATATTCTTTAGGGAATTGTGAGAATCCTTCTTGGGGGTGCTAATGATGGTATTTTGTGAGCGACGGCGAGCTATTGTGCCACCCTTCCTCCCAAAGAAGCCCAGGGATATATAAGAAAGTGGCACCCCAGTTGTACGAAATAAGTGTCCCCAATGGGCTTTCTCCTACCTGAGTTGGCTGGATGGTGGCTTTCCCCTCTCCAGCAGAAAAAGGAGAAGATTCAGAATGTGCCTCAGGTGCCATTTCACTGTCTGTTAATGAAACGGAGGTAGAATCAGAAGCAGAGAGCCAAACAAAGATTTAAAATCAGCCTCCTAGCCAATCAGGGTTTATTTTTTAATCAGCCTCCTAGCCAATCAGGCTTGGAAGCTGATTTAATCAGGCTTGGAAGCTGATTAAAAAATAAACCTTGATTGATTGGCTAGGAGGCAGATGAAAAATTAGACCCTGGTCTAATTTTTCATCTGCCTCCTAGCCAATCAATCAAGGTTTATTTTTTAATCAGCTTCCAAGCCTGAAGATGCAAAGCAAAACAAAATAGCACATTATAAAGTGTCACACCCTGGTGGATCGTATTAAGCTTGTGATCCACTAAAACACCCAGATCCTTATCGCGTGTAGTATTGCCAGACGAGATCTCACCACCTCCCCCAACACTAAATGCAGGATTTTACCTTTATCTCTGTGGGATTTCATTGTGCTGGTTTTGGCCCCATGTCCTGACCTGTCAAAGTCGTCCGACGGAACCTTCTTTGCACCAGATAACGGGCCGACCACCTCCATGAACGGCTCCTGGACCCAAAACAGGAGAGAGGATTAAGGGCATCAGAATATGTTCTTAACGGACGGCCATCTGTCATGGATGCTTTAGCTGAGATTGCTGCAGATCATGGGGTTGGACTAGATAACCCTTGGGGTCCCTTTCAACTCTACAATTCTGTGATTCCCCCTTTTCTACTCCTTTCTCAGCTCCATTCATTCATTTAAATTTTATTTAGTTTTTCAGATTTTGAAATTTACAAACAATTATCAAACAACCAACATAAAAAGAGAATTCCAAAGCATCTCCTGGACTCCCCTCCTCCCCTCTGTGGGTTCTTGTCTTGCTCCTGCATATTGTCGATTAATCCATCATTTATTTATTTTAGGTGGGTGACCAACAGAACAAATTTCTTCATGCCCACAGCATAAACCACCAAAATGTAACCCGCTTACCATTTGCCTTCTGTCCTCCTGCTGCTTCTGTAGAAAACCTTCCGCCAGGGTTACGGCCTGGACACAGCTCCCTGGGCGGCCTTCCCTGACCCAGCTCTGCATCTCCGGGGGCAGGACGGCCAGGAACTGCTCCAGGACCACCAGCTCCAACATCTCTTCCTTGGTGAGTCTCTTGGGCCTCAGCCACCGGCAGCAAAGGTCCAGGAGCCGGCTGCAAACCTCGTGGGGGCCAATGGCCTCTTGGTACCTGAACTGCCTGAACTCGGCACTGGAATTTGGAGCATCCTGATTCAAGATCTCCGGAGCTGTTTTTCTGCAGGTTTCCATGCCACACCCAGCCCGAGCGCTTTCAGTCCTCCTTCTCTCTGCTCTGAGGGCAGCTGAGTCTTGAAGAGCCTCCTCAAACTCCAGTCCCACAGCCAAGAGATCATCTCGCTTTACGGCAGCCATGTTCTCTCTCTCTTTCTCTCAGGACTGGCAATGGGGCTCAGTCCCACGGTTCAACAGCATTTCCTCTAGCCAAGCAATATATCCAGTTACCGAGAGCAGATTCTTCTCCTTATGGAAACAGAAGCTGAATATAGTGGTCCCTCAGGTTAAGAACTTAATTCGTTCCGGAGTTCCATTCTTAACCTGAAACTGTTCTTAACCTGAGGTACCACTTTAGCTAATGGGGCCTCCTGCTGCTGCCGCACGATTTCTGTTCTCATCCTGAAGCAAAGTTCTTAACCCGAGGTGCTACTTCTGGGTTAGCGGAGTCTGTAACCTGAAGCGTCTGAAACCTGAAGCGTCTATAACCCGAGGTATCACTGTAATAATAATTAAAAAAAGGTAAAGGACCCCTGGGCGGTTAAGTCCAGTCAAAGGCAACTTGTGGGGTTGTGGCACTCATCTCGCTTTCAGGCTGAGGGAGCCGGCATTTGTCCACAGACAGCTTTCCGGGTCATGTGGCCAGCATGACTAAACCGCTTCTGGCATAATGGGACACCGTGACGGAAACCAGAGCGCACGGAAACGCTGTTTACCTTCCCGCTGGAGCGGTACCTATTTATCTACTTGCACTTGTGTGCTTTCGAACTGCTAGGTTGGCAGGAGCAGGGACCGAGCAACGGGAGCTCACACCATTGTCACAGGGATTTGAACCGCCAACCTTCTGATTGGCAAGCCCGAGAGGCTCTGTGGTTTAGACCACAGCACCACCCACATCCTGGAAGCTGTATATTGTACTGAGTCTCAGCTCACCCTAAGAAATTGGAGGCATGGGAATGGTGTGGGGAGAGAGGAGCTGAGCTCCGCTCTCCCAAAAATGACAAAGGATCCAAACCTTCTCGTAGGTTGAGAGATGCAAAATACAGCACCTGTGTCTCTGCTTAGTCTTTTGAAAAATTGGGGAAGGGCCATATCTTACTGGCAGAGTATGTGCTTTGCATCTGGAAGATTCCAGATTCAATCCCTGGCTTCTCCAGATGGGGCTGAGAAGAAGAGACTCCCATTTCAAACACTGGAGAGCAACTGTCCGCCAGTGTCAACAATTCCAAGCTACTCAGATCAATGGTTGGACTCAGGACCAGTTTCCTTTACTCCTTAAGCGGAGATGTGTTGTAGGAGTTATTATTCATTGTATTTAGATCACACCCTTCCTCCAAACATCTCAGTGTTTCATACTGTCAGGAGCAAGCTGGCAATAAATCACAGCATTCAGTTTGGAGTTAACACTTTACAGTCAAACCTCAGTTGTCGAATATAATCTGTTCCGGAAGCCCATTCGGCTTCCGAAACGTTAGACAACCAAGGTGTGGTTTCTGATTGGTTGCAAGAGCGTCCTGCACTCAAGTGGAAGATGTGTTGTACATTCAGCTTCTAAAAAACGTTCAAAAACCACAGCGTTTACTTCCGGATTTCTGGCGTTCGAGAGACGAAAAGTTCCAAAATGATGCCATTCGGGAACTGAGGTTTGACTTGTACAGTGGTACCTCGGGTTAAGTACTTAATTCATTCCGGAGGTCTGTACTTAACCTGAAACTGTTCTTAACCTGAAGCACCACTTTAGCTAATGGGGCCTCCTGCTGCTGCCATGCCGCCGGAGCATGATTTCTGTACTCATCCCGAAGCAAATTTCTTAACCCTGTAGCACTATTTCTGGGTTTGCGGAATCTGTAACCTGAAGCGTATGTAACCTGAAGCGTATGTAACCTGAGGTACCACTGTATTAGAAAGAGCATGATCTGCACAGATTGGGCCAAATATCAGGCTTAAAGAGGCCAGCAGCTCATCCCTGTTAGGCCTTGCCCTTGCCTCCCCACAGCTGTCTAGGTCCCCCCCTCTCCAGGGCTTTTTCCAAGCAATTTGAGACTTTGCCTGCATGAAGCCAATTTCTCCTCCGCCCTTTTCATGCCTCTTCTGGTTCTGGGAGACAAGGGGGGAGAGGAGCTGGTCACACCAGAAGGAGGAGAAAATCCATGATTCTTCACCAGCCCGACCCATCTCTGCCTCTTGGCCTTCCTCATCCCACTCTCCTACTTCAGCTTCTGAGCTTCTCTCTGCCACAGACTCTCCCTGCTCACTAAACCTTGTTACCTCTTCAGCTTCTGACACCTTCTCCTCCCAGTCTTCTTCCTCTGACCACCATTCCTCTGCATCCAACCAGTCTGTGACACATACATATGGGGTATGATCCAGACTTGAGTTTCAGTCAGTTCCCATTGAAACCAACTGAACTAAAGCCATTACAGTGGTACCTCGGGTTAAGTACTTAATTCGTTCCGGAGGTCTGTTCTTAACCTGAAACTGTTCTTAACCTGAAGCACCACTTTAGCTAATGGGGCGTCCTGCTGCTGCCGCACCGCTGGAGCACAATTTCTGTTCTCATCCTGAAGCAAAGTTCTTAATCCGAGATACTATTTCTAGGTTAGTGGAGTCTGTAACCTGAAGCGTATGTAACCCGAGGTACCACTGTACTAACTTCACAATGATTTTAAGCAGCCTAAGCACAACTGACTCAAGTCTAGATACAACTCAAAGTTCCTCTGCCTTTTTAAAATTATTACTACGTCCTTGAAAAGAGATAGTGACTGGCTCATAGTCACGCAGTAACACTTGCAGGTGAGGGGATTTGAACTAGGATCGTACCTGTCCCTCCAACCACTACACCACGCTGCCTCTCAGTTTAATAGCTGGGTGGTTAACATAAAGAGTTCTGTGGAACTCAAAAGCTTGCTCACTAATGGGTGACAATTGCAGTACAATCACCCTAACTGCAAATCATAGCATACACCAAACAGCAATTACGTAAAACAAGGCATCAGTGATTTGAAGAAAGGGAATCGGAATTCATAAATATAATCTGCTAGCTCAAACCTAGCTTAACATCCGCAAGACCTCTGAATCTCCTACACAGCTTATTTGCAATACTGTCTAGCTCTCTCTTTCTAATCTTTCTTGCAGCCAGAGCATAAAACGCCACTTCATGTGTCACAGATCTGCCAGTGTTGCACAAACAGAATAAACCGTTTCTGCTTCCCAGAGTTAGCAAAGGTTTCAGGAATTGGTCTCTTGGATAGCCCTACATTTAAAGTAGGCGTCTCTCCCTGCCCCCACCCCCTGGATCCCTGGGAACTGTAGTTTGCAAAGGGTCTGAGGATTGTAGATCCGTGGGGGTCAGACTACAGTTCCCATTATTCTTTTTTTTTTGGGGGGGGTGCAGAATGGGATTTAAACATCCTTTAATTTGCATGGCGTGTACCCAGTCTTAAATCCCAATGAATAAATGGGATTTTATTCCCAGGTAAATGCAAGCAGGACTGTGGCCTTCTCTGCTCGCAGTAAAGGTGCCTTTATTACTACCATTACTTTTAGATATTTTCCCCACCCTCTCAATAGACCAACCTGCAATTTCTTTAAATAGATATATATTTGTGACAATCATTCCTATAAATATGAAATCTGGTCTGCAATATTTTTATTTCTGCTACACCAGCTCTCCGTTGCACCCTTTTCACCCCAAATGCATTTGGCACTCACCTCTTTCCAGGAGAAATTCCAAAGCCCACCCCCCCCCCTTTTCTTATTTTTGCAAAGGTAGAGCCAAGGGGGATAGGCAAGGTTGGCCGGAAGTGCCTCCACCAACGAATCAACCTCGCCTCCTGAAGGGACCCTCTAGGAATGCAGCACTCGGTCAGATTAACCCTTAACCTGTAAGGAGGGGGGGAACCCACCACCCTGGAAAAGTGGCATCTGGCTAAATATATTTTTTTTCCTTTTAAGTTTACAAAAATAATAATAATTAAAAAATGGGAAATGCTATTAAGAACTCAGAGAGCGGAAGTTTGGGATTTGCAGCCAGGTGTGGAAAAAAGGTTGTTGAAACCATATTCAATAACGGTGCAATCCTGCTGGGCGATTAAATCGGGCCAGACAAAATGACATGCTGTTTGGCAGAGAGCCCATCGCGAAATTATACTGTGGAAGATATGGAAGCTGTCCTACTAAGAGCAGCCGGTCCGTTTAGCTCAGTGATGTGAGCTGCCCAGGATTTCATAGGAGAGGACTCTCCCAGCTGTGTCTGGGGATGTCAGGATTTGAACCTGGGACCTTCCGCAGGCAAGGCAAATATTGCACCACTACTTACACAAGGGGGCAGAGGAAACTGGCATCTTCTGAATCAGACCATAGGTCCTTATAGCTCAGTATTGTTTGCAATGACTTGCAGCAGGATTTCAGATAGGTCTTTCTCCCAGCCCTGCCTGGAGAAGCTACAGGATTGAACCTTCGGCACCACAAACAGATGTTCTTCGTGACCCCCTGGACCAGAGCACGCCAGGCACTCCTGTCTTCCACTGCCTCCCACAGTATGGTTAAACTCATGCTAGTAGCTTCGAGAACACTGTCCCACCATCTCGTCCTCTGTCGTCCCCTTCTCCTTGTGCCCTCCATCTTTCCCAACATCAGGGTCTTTTCCAGGGAGTCTTCTCTTCTCATGAGGTGGCCAAAGTACTGGAGCCTCAGCTTCAGTATCTGTCCTTCCAGTGAGCACTCAGGGCTGATTTCCTTAAGAATGGAGAGGTTTGATCTTCTTGCAGTCCATGGGTCTCTAAAGAGTCTCCTCCAGCACCAGAATTCAAAAGCATCAATTCTTCGGCGATCAGCCTTCTTTATGGTCCAGCTCTCACTTCCATACATCACTACTGGGAAAACCATAGCTTTAACTATACGGACCTTTGTTGGCAAGGTGATGTCTCTGCTTTTTAAGATGCTGTCTAGGTTTGTCATTGCTTTCCTCCCAAGAAACCCCTTTCTCTAGCCATCATTTAATTTCACTATTTAATCTCAGAAACAGACCCCATTGTCACATAGATGGCTAGCCACAATATTTAGCTGATTATTTTATTATGCCTACTTGTTTTTAAAGTCTTTATTGTATCTGTGCATTCTCGTGTCTTTTTAATATGATTTCATACAGTCCACTTAGAGGTGCTTTCTTTTAAAGGTAGTATATAAGTAAAATTAAAGTCAAGCTAGCTGCTGATCAGGCAAATTAATAGGATGGCAGAGTTGGAAGGGGGCCAGAGGGTCATCTAGCCCAACCTCTGCAATGCAGGAATATTTTGCCCAACTGACATGCTGGAAATATTTTATTTTCCTCGTCCAGGCCTGCCTGAACCTCAGGTAGCTAAGGGTGTGCAAACAGGTAGGTAGCTGTGTCTCCTACTTTAAAAAAGACTGAAATTTGGAATACAGAGTACCAGTTCTGGTCACCTCTCCTCAAAAAGGATATTGCAGAGTTGGAAAAGGTTCAAAAAAAGGGCAGCCCAACTGATTATTTCATTTCTATACCACTTAATACCACTTCAACCTTGGGTTGAAGATGCTTCAAGTTGAGCGCGTTCGAGTTGCGCTCCTTGGCAACCCAGAAGTAACGGAGTGCGTTACTTCCGGGTTTCGCCGCTTGCGCATGCGCAGACGCTCAAAATGACATCATGCGCATGCGCAGAAGCGACGAAAAGCGAAGCGCATGTGCGCAGACGCGTCGTCGCTGGTTACGTTTACTTCTAGATACGAACGGGGCTCCGGAACGGATCCCATTCGTATCTAGAGGTACCACTGTATATTAAAAATATCTCTAAGCAGCGTACAGAAGACTGAAGCAACAACAGACAATGATCAAGGAGGTGGGGCAACTCCCCCATGAAGAAATGTTGAAGCATTTGAGACCGTTTAGAGAAAAGACAAGGAAGAAGGTGGCATGACGGAAGTTTATAAAATTATGTGTGGCATGGACAGGGTAGAGAGAGAAAAAAAATTTCTTTTTTCTGTTTTATTTGTACAAAGTAATAATCATAAATAAGAATAAAAATGTGCACCCACGCCTGAGACTATTCCATTGTAACCATCCAACCTCCCAAAATTTCAACACCTCTTGTGATGGTTTGACCCCTTTCCGTTTTAACAGTACAAATTCTACAAACACCCTCCATATCTCCTCAGAATCATTCCTCCTGTGTATTCCCCGTCTTTCCTTAATGGCACATGTTAATTTATCATTAATAGCTATATCCCACACCTCTTTATACCATTCTTCCATTTTATATTCTGCTTGCCCCTTCCACTTCCTAGCTACCATAATTCATGGCGCTGTCAATAAATTTGTGAGCAAGTCCTTTATGGCCTGCGAACCTTCCACCCCATCATAAATTGATAATGATGCTACCTCTGGACTTTTGGTCAGCTTTAACCCAGTGATTTCTGTTATCTTCTTAAACACCCTTTGGCAGAAAAATTGTACTTATTTACACCCCCACCACATGAGAACAGAATTCCCTGTTTCCTGACATCCCCTCCAACCTAACACTGAATATTCCTTGTTTATTTGATTTAATCTGATGTGTTAAATACCATCTCCAAAGAAGAAAATACAGTTATAAAAGGGGAAACCAGTGAAATTTATAAAATATTAGTAGAAATTTAGGATTAATTAAAAGAGGTGTGGGAAAAGGAGACAACAGGGCAGATAGATAGTCAAAGCTGGGGGGGGGGAAATGGGAGAATCGTAGATTGAAAATGTTGTCCATAAGAATAAAAGAAAATTAATATATATATAAAAAAGATTTCTCCCTCTATCACAACACTAGGGACACCCAAGGAAGCTGAATGTGGGAAGATTTGGGACAGTTAAAAGGAAGGATTTGCTAACGCTGCACCACTAGGATGGCTTTAAAAGATGAAATCAATACATGGTGCATAAGGCTATCAATGGCTACTGTCTGCCTCCACAGTCAGAGACAATAATGTTGCTGGAAACCACAGAGGAGGAGTGCGCTTTTGTGCTCGGGTCCTGTTTCTCACAGACATCTGGTTGGCCATTGCGAGTCTCTCACTCTATGCTTCCTCAAAGCACTGCTGGCCAAAATACGGTGTATGGTGTACGCCAGTGTAGTGTGGTGGTTAAGAGCGGTAGACTCGTAATCTGGGGAACCGGGTTCGCGTCTCGGCTCCTCCACATGCAGCTGCTGGGTGACCTTGGGCCAGTCACACTTCTCTGAAGTCTCTCAGCCCCACTCACCCCACAGAGTGTTTGTTGTGGGGGAGGAAGGGAAAGGAGAACGTTAGCCGCTTTGAGACTCCTTAAAGGGAGTGAAAGGCGGGGTATCAAATTCAAACTCTTCTACGGCTGCGCTCTGCCCTTCTTGGGCCCTTTATAAAGCATGCTAGATTCAGCACACCTCACATCATACCAGTTTAGAAAATGGAAAACCCGTTTAGAAAATGTCCCCTGTCCCATCCTGTTAACGCTCACTAGGGGAGAGCCCGGAAGGTGGTGAGGGAAAAAATATAGAAGGTGGTGAAAAAATATAGAAGGAAGTGGACAGCTACCCACCCCCACCGCCGGGGAAAAAATATCAGCAATTGTACAGGTAACGTAGCTTTATTTAGTCAGCGATTCAAAATAATCTCTTACCGATATACAAAAATAATTAGAAGCACTTGGAGCAGTGTCTAGAGCATGACTACAAAGCAGGGTTGTGGTGTTTTTTTTTAAATTACAACAAGTTGAACAAGGGCTGGTAAATTTGCTAGTAGAACTAGTTACATTCAAACTGGATATTATTATTATTATTTCATTTCTATACCAATTTTTGTTTTTAAGAAATGACCGCGGGAGGAGGCAGAAGAACAAATAGTAGCTTGGTGTAAACTGATTCAGGGGTTTCCAGTTAAACTAGCGCTTTGTTTGGGCTTTTAGAATAGAATTGGCTAAAGGAGAGGAGAAATGTGCTGTGTAGCCATGCCATGGCCTATCCCACGACATTCTTGTCTTGAGCCATGCGGCCCCCTCCCCAAATACATGGAGGAACGAATGTCTGCAACAGGAAGTCATTCTGGTCCCAATCTAAATAATGTGAGGAGCCTCTAAAGGAAGAGAGGGGCAGCAGGGATGGGACAGAGGCAGCAGCAGTGACTAATGCAACCCCACTCCTCCTGACTCCGAGCTGTGCAAGGAACACTGCTTCTAAAAGATAATTATCTTGGTATAGCCACGCAGCCAGGAAAAAGAGGCCACACCATATGCAATGGGTGGGTTGCCACGGGATGGAGACCTCTCTCAGCGATAGGATCGTAATCCGGGGACCTTTAGTACAAGGAGGTTCATCAAGTTCATCCACCTGAAGTCTTTCGGCAAGCATGCACAGATATGTGCGTACATGTATTTAATGTGTGTACGTTTGCATAGACACATTTCCAACTTGGCCGTTAAAAGATGAGGAGGATATGCCCCCACCCTCAATATTTTATCCTTGCAGTCACAACAAAGGGAAGTGGAGGCTGAGGGCCTAAGACCAACCAGCCGAAGACTTACTTCATTCCAGAGTGCGTGTATTTAAATTACATTATTAACAACATTTATCTATATACTGTTATATATTGCAATTTCATATATTCCGGTGCTTTTTCTTTTTTCTTTTTTTTTAAAAATCTGCACTTAACTATAAACCACTCACAGAGGGCTTTGGGCCACAGAGCAGTACAACAAAAAACATAATACGTAAATTAATAAAAACTTCTTTTTATTCATTTTCAGGCTGGCAATCTTGATCGAGGAACCTGAAAAAGAAAGTGAAAATTTATTTGTTTCTAAGCTCAGGGAAACCAGATGATTCTTCTCCCTGATACCTATTTTATCTTCACAATAAGGTTAGGATGGGGGTGGGAGAGAGAGATCTGTAATATCTGTAGTGCCAAACAGTCCCCACACCGGTCCTAAGGGGGCCTGGATTTAATTTGATGCAGACTTTGACAACCCGGTCCCCCATGCCAGATGTTCTGGACTACTGTCAGCCACAGTCAATGCCAAACTGAGGAAAAATGCTCTAATATGCACTGTCATAAAAATACATCAAGGTGGTATATGACATATAAAAATTGTTGGCCTCCATCTGTCTCGATGGACAATGGAGAATGCATCAGGGGGTCATGTCAAACCACTGTGTTAGCAGCACGGAAGTGACCTCCACAGGGCACAAGCCTGGGCAGTGTGTCCGGAGGTCCCTGGGCTGCCCAGACGACAAGGACCCCCTCTCAGCCTCGTTGATGTGGTCCAAAAGAAAGCAGAGCAAGACGTTTGGCAGCAGCTTGGCTGCAGGAGTTGCCAGAAGCAGGTGTACAAGGCTCTTTCCAACCATTTTAGGGACTCCAGATTTGTGTAGGGTTTTACTCCTTAGCCTTTTCTCCTCCCGAAGATATCCCATAAGGCAGTAGAGGTTAAGGGTCACAGTCTTCCTTCTCCTAGATGGGCTACCTTCCCAGCTGGATGAGCCCCATGTAAAATGCATATAAAAAAACCCCCAGCAAAAAACATGAAAAACAGAAACAAAACCTTAACAAGTATTGATTCGTTAAAAAGGCAGAATGGTTCTAGCTGAACCTCTTCCTGAAGGGAGTTCCACAGGGCAAGGACCTGCCCCACTGGAAGCTCAGTCCCCAGTGAAGGCCAAATGAATCTTAGCACCATGGGGAAGCCCCATCAGAGGATCTCATAGATCAAGGTGGAGGATAAGAGATCAGACAGCCAAGATAGCTGGGCATGATGGGAGTTGAGTCCAAGAACATCTAGTGACCCGAGAATGAAGAACACTGGACTAATCTGATTAAACCCTCATAGATACCTCATCGGTAACAGACAAGCCGGGAATATATTTAGGAATTATCTACTCAACAATAACTAACTGTTCCAAATCTTTAAAAAGATAACTTCATCTCAGGTATTACTTATATAAAAGGAAAGATCTGGAGTCACAGAATGATGGTGGCTTTTGATTGGATAGTGGTCTTACCTCACCTCCAGTCCCCCGTGTAGCCAGTCTGAATCTATGCGGTAGTTTGCACAAAATATAAATCACCATCCACGCTTATCTGGAATGAAAATGAGAATGAAGAACGCTACCATCTCCCAGTCAGGCTCTTCCTGTTTTCAAAGAATGGAACTGCATTCAGTCCATCTTGACACAAGCATGGACTGAACCTATGTAACAGATTGCTGCCTCAAATGTGCACATCTGCACTGTGAAAACAGCTTTCCTCACACGGGGTGGGACAAGTGGCAAGATGCCAGGAAAGAGATTGTTTATGTCCAAGAGAGCACAATGCAGGCATGAACTTCCCTGTGAACCAATATATGTCTACTCAGAAGCAAGTCCCAATAATATCTATGGGATTTGCTCCAAAGATACATAGGACTGCAGCACTAAATGCCCCTTGTAGCATCACAATTACAATTAACTACCAGGTGGGACCCAAAATTGTTCCTGGTAATAAACTGCAACCTCTGAGAATTGGTGCTCGAGTTTGTGGTTTCTTCCTCCCACCCCATCGCTTTTTCCTTTTGTGTCATGTCTTCATACCGTAGGTCATTTTTTGTGTGTTTTTCATTTACCCTTTTTCAGGGAGATGCACACCTTATGGTCAAATCAATGGTGTGTTTACACTGCAGAGTAGCTGGTAGTGCGGGTTTTACTTCAAAATGAAAACCAAATGTTAACCGTGCTCTAGTTCCTTGTAATGAACAACACCTGTAAAGTTTTTGTATACTGATTTCACAATATGTGTTTTTCTATGTACAGTGGTACCTTGGTTGTCGAATGTAATCCGTTCCAGGAATCTGTTTGACTCCCGAAACCGTTCTAAAACCAAGGAGCTTCCTGCAGCCAATTGGAAGTCGCGTCGGATGTTCAGCTTCCAAAAAACATTTGAAATTTAAGGACTATCTACAAAAACACTGTAAACTATATGAGTGCTAAGAAGGATGAGAGATTTGAAACTAACAGGGCCCATTAAGTTAGTTGATAGTATGATGAGAATGAGTGAATTTTATGAGAAAAATAAATTTTGAATAAACATTGTGCTTAAAATTAGATATTTAAGACCTAGATAAAAATTTTCAAAATTAGGGACAAAACATTGGAAATGTGTTTAATAAGAATTGAAATAAGGTGATAAGTTGCTGGCTAAAGCATTATAAATTTGGAACACAGGAGCGTGAGATGTGAGGAAGTCCAAAGGATGAAGAAAGGATGGGTACTGCAAGATGTTAAATTTTATGCTTGTTCTTTCTTATGTTTACTTTCTGTTTATTCTGTCTTTTCTCTATTGTATTAACAAAATTCTTAATAAAAATTATTATTAAAAAAACCAAAACATTTGCAAACCAGAACACTCACTTCCAGGTTTGCAGTGTTTGGGAGCCAAACTGTCTGAATACCAAGGCGTTCAACAACCAAGGTATGACTGTATTGGAAGTTGCCTAGACTGGCTGGGGCAACCTAACCAGGTGGAAAGTTTCTCCAGCGACCGAAAAAACAACAACAATTCATTTCTTACCACAGCAGTGCTTATTGCTTCCACAGGAAATTCTGTAACTTCAACAGGTTCAGCAACCAACTCTGAAATGGACAAAGAAGTTTGGATTGTGTCAAAATACGATCATCGAGGCAGAAGTACAGGATGGAGTAAACAGAGACTGAATTGAGGTAAAGAGTCCAGCCCCCACTTCCCACTGCGGAGATTTCAGGTAGTCCATGAGGCCATGACAAAAACAGTGAAGAGGGAAAGAGAGACCAGCTTCTTCAGTCAGACATTTCACCTATCCAGTGTGTTCAGGTTGATTCATTTAATATTATTGTTATGGGTTTATTTCTTTAATATTATTATTTTTATTATTGGCATTACTGACAACAACAATAACCACCACTTTGAGATTCTTTGTTATCAAGCAACATATAAATGCTATGAAATAAAAATAATAAACAAGCGTCCTCCCACCATTTTCTCCAAGGAGATGAAACTGGCATTCAAGGTTCTCCGCCCCCACTTCAGAACAACCCTGTGAGGTAGGTTAGGATAACAGACAGTGACTGGCCCAAGGTCACACAGTGAACTTTGGGGGCCAAAGCAGTATTTGAATTCTGGTCTCATAGCTCCTAGTCCAATACTCTACCTGCACTTTTATTGATTTCTGCATTGCAAGGCATCCCTTGCAACTCTACAATTCTATGATTCTATGACAGCTTATTTGCAAAAATGTTAACTCTTCAACCAGGCCTTTGGCTGATTGACATCTGATGCCCTTTTAAAAATACATTGTGAAAGGGCGGGGGGGTGGTATTGGTTTGTTTTTGTTCTTATTTTTATTATGTGTTTTGTGTTTTTCATACAGTGGTACCTCAGGTTACGGACGCTTCAGGTTACAGACTCCGCTAACCCAGAAATAGTACCTCGGGTTAAGAACTTTGCTTCAGGATGAGAACAGAAATCGCGTGGCGGCGGCGGGAGGCCCCGTTAGCTAAAGTGGTGCTTCAGGTTAAGAACAGTTTCAGGTTAAGAACAGACCTCCTGAACGACTTACCGTATTTTTCGCCCTATAAGACACACTTTTCCCCCTCCAAAAATGAAGGGGAAATGTGTGTGCGTCCTATGGGGCGAATGCAGGCTTTCGCTGAAGCCTGGAGAGCGAGGGGGGTCGGTGCGCACCGACCCCTCTCGCTCTCCAGGCTTCAGGAAGCTGTCCGCAAGCCGTGGGAGAGCTGCGCAGCTTGCGGAGAGCTGCCTGCACCCAGAAGCTTGGGGCACGCTGAGCTCAGCACACCCCAGGCTTCGGGCTTCGCGTAGCTCTCCGCTAGCCGTGGGAGAGCTGCGCAAAGTCGCGCAGCTCTCCCACGGCTTGTGGATAGCAGCCTGTTCTGGGGGCTGGGGTCAGGGGAAGTTCAGGCTTCCCCCGTCCCAGCCCCACACCTGGGGGGGGGAAATAATATTTTTTTCTTTATTTCCCCCCCCCCAAAAAAAAACTAGGTGTGTCCTATGGGCCGGTGCGTCCTATGGGGCGAAAAATACGGTAAGTTCTTAACCGGAGGTACCACTGTATTGTAATTTTGTGAACTGCCCTGAGATCTACGGATGAAGGGCGGTACGCAAATTTAATTAACAACGACAATCGCGGCAACCACCTCCTCCTCCTGCCCCTTCTCACCTGTCTGCATGACGTGTGTCCTTTCGTGCCTCCTCAGCTGCGAGCACCTGATATACCTTTTCCCGCACTGCAGGCACTCGTAGGGTTTCTCCCCGGTGTGCGTCCTCTGGTGCACGAGGAGGGAGACCTTCAGCTTGAACCTCTTCCCGCAGTCGGCGCACGAGAAGGGGCTCTCTTTGCTGTGGGTGGCCTTGTGCGCCTCCAGGGAGGCTTTCTGGTTGAAGGTTTTCCCGCACTCGGGACAGGCAAAGGGCTTCTCCCCCGTGTGGATCCGCTGGTGCCGCGCCAGGTTGCTCTTGTTGTGGAAGCGCTTCCCGCACTCGGTGCAGAGCGACGGCTTCTCCCCCGTGTGGACTCTCTGGTGCGTGTTGAGGGACGACTGCTGGCTGAAGCGCTTCCCGCACTCGGTGCACTGGTACGGCTTCTCTCCCGTGTGCGTCCTCTGGTGCATAATAAGGTGGCATTCGGAGTGGAAGCTCTTCCCACAGTCCAAACAGGGGTGGGTCTTCTCTTTGGCGGGGGGCTTGGGGCTCGCGCTGACAGCTTCCCCGCCGTCGAGGCTTTTCTTGGGGCTTTCGCGGGGCACCTCCCCTCTGTGCATTCTCACATGCAGCAAGAACCCCCTTTTCCGCTTGAACCTTTTCCCGCACTCTGTGCAGACGTAGGGCTTCTCTTTGCTGTGGGTCGGCTCGTGTTCAATCAGACACACCTTCTGAATGAAACTTTTCCCACATATGGGGCAGACGTACGGTTTCTCGCCGGTGTGGATTTTCATGTGCCTGATCAGGTTGCCTTTGTTAGAGAACCTCCGTCCGCATACGGTACACAGGTATCTCCTCTCCCCTGTGTGGACTGTCTTGTGTTTACTAAGGGCCTGTTTTTTAATGAACTTCTTCCCACACTCAGGGCACTGGTAGGGCCTCTCCCCCGTGTGGATTCTCTTGTGAACTATGAGGGACACTCTGCTCATGAAGCTCTTCCCGCATTCGGGGCACTTGTAGGGCTTCTCCCCCGTGTGGGCTCTCTCGTGCAAAATGAAACTCCGCCGCCATCGGAAGCTTTTGCCGCAGATTGAGCACTGGTAGGTCCTGTCCCCCGTGCGAATCGTCTCGTGCGTGTTCCTCTTGTGCTTCGTCAAGTTGTTTCTGTAACGGAAGCTCTTCCCGCACTCGGGGCACTGGTACGGCCTTTCTCCTGTGTGGATTCTCTCGTGTAAGATAAGGCGATGCTTCCAGTAGAAGCTTTTGTCGCAGTGCGAGCATTTGTGGGGCTTCTCTCCTCTGTGGCGCTTCTCGTGTCCGGTCAAGGCACATTTGGTTTTGAAGCTCTTACCACAGTCTTGGCAAAGATAGGGTTTCTCTCCCGCGTGGGTATTCTGGTGTACGACGAGAGCCGCTTTCCCGTTGTAACGCTTGCCACAGTCTGAGCATTTGAAGGGCCTCTCGTCTGTGTGCATTCTCTGATGTTCGATGAGGGAATATTTGAAGATGAAGGTTTTGTCGCAATGGGCGCACGCGTGCGGCCTCTCTCGGGTGTGAGCCCTCACCCTGTGCGCATTCAGGTATTTCTCAAGGGTGAAGCTCTGGTCGCAATCTGAGCACTTGTACAGCTTCTCGGCCGTGTGGATTCTCTTGTGTATCCTAAGCAACGATTTCTGGTTGAAGCTTTTCTCACAGATGGGGCATGTGTAGGTCTCTCCCGCATGGATTTTCTGATGTACGGCAAGGGATGTTTTCCATGGGTAACTTTTCCCACACTCGAGGCACTCGTACGGTTTCTCCCCAGTATGGGTCCTCTGGTGTGTAGCAAGGGATGCTTCCTGACCAAAGGACTTCCCACAGTCGGAGCACTGATAGGGTTTGTCTCCTGTATGAGATCTCTCATGTGCGATGAGGCGTGCTCGCTTGTTGAACCTTTTTTCACAAACGGAACATCCGTATCGCGTGTCTCCTGGGTGAGATCTTCGGTGTTCGAGAAGGAGCGATTTGCGGCTGAAGCTTTTCCCACACTTGGAGCAGCCAAAAGGCTTCTCCCCCATATGAGACCTCTCATGCACAGTGAGCTTCAAACCCTGCAAACCATCGCATTGACAGTCTTCCAGTGATGTCACACCACTGCCTGCCTGCGCAGGTCCTTCTGCCAGACAGCTTTCATCTTCGGTCTTCTGTGCTTGGTCGTTTCCTGCTGGATTAAATGAAAGAATTACAAAGAAGATGGGATGTAATCACACAAGCTAAATGAAAAACACTGAAATCCTGGGCCCAATGTTTTCTAAAACCTACATTAAGTAAGTGTTTGCCAACCATTTTCTACAAGTACGAGAAATAAGAATGACAAGCACAGGTTCCCATCGATAACAACGTGGCAATAATAATAATTTTAACAATAATAATTTATTATTTATACCCCGCCCATCTGGATGGGTTTCCCCAGCCGCTCTGGGCAACTCCCAACAGAATATTAAAAAATACAATAAAACATCAAACATTAAAAACTTCCCTAAACAGGGCTGCCTTCAGATGTCTTCTAAAAGTCAGGGAGTTGTTCATTTCCTTGACATCTGCTGGGAGGGTGTTCCACGGGGCGGACGCCACTACCGAGAAGGCCCTCTGCCTAGTTCCCTGTAACCTCACTTCTCACAGTGAAAGAACCACCAGAAGGCCCTCGGAGCTGGACCTCAGGGTCTAGGCTGAGCGATAGGCGTGGAGACACTCCTTTGGGTATATTGAGCCAAGGCCATTTCGGGCTTTTAAGATCAGCACCAACACTTTGAATTGTGCTTGGAAACGTAAAAGGTAAAGGTAAAGGTACCCCTGCCCGTACGGGCCAGTCTTGACAGACTCTGGGGTTGTGCGCCCATCTCACTTAAGAGGTCAGGGGCCAGCGCTGTCCGGAGACACTTCCGGGTCACGTGGCCAGCGTGACATCGCTGCTCTGGCGAGCCAGAGCCGCACACGGAAACGCCGTTTACCTTCCCGCTGGTAAGCGGTCCCTATTTATCTACTTGCACCCGGAGGTGCTTTCAAACTGCTAGGTTGGCAGGCGCTGGGACCGAGCAGCGGGAGCGCACCCCGCCGCAGGGATTCGAACCGCCGACCTTTCGATCGGCAAGTCCTAGGCGCTGAGGCTTTAACCCACAGCGCCACCTGCGTCCCATACTTGGAAACGTACTGGGATCCAATTTTAGGTCTTCAAAGCAGGGGGCCCCTTAAATAATAAGTCCCCTCTCCCATTTCCCAAAATGCACTGAAGTTTGACAAAATAAATAAGGTGTTCCATTGGCCATGGTGGTGGGAGCAGTAGTTTAGCAATATCTAGAACGCCAAAAGGTTCTCCACACCTGCACTAAGCCATAGTTAAGCTTAACTATGACTTAAAAGGGGAATGTGCACCACGGGGAAAGTAGGACTCTTTGCTCCTCCTCCAGGCCTCCTGTTGCTGCGTTTCCAGGAGCTAAGTCATGGTTTGGCCTATCGTTTCCCCTCAAACCATGGGCAGTAAGCCCAAGAACCAACTTTGGCTACTGCCACTCATTTCTATTCAACTACCTGCCACTGTCTGAGTCTCTTTCTCCGTCACTCTGTTCTCTTCCCCATCTTTGTCCTCGCCTCCGCCTAGCAATTCTTCGCAGGGCTTCGCCTCCTCGTCTTGGCTCCCCATCACGGTGCCTGCTAAAAAAAAACCAAAGATACACGAGAGAAACGGAGCCTCGATTTAGTTGCGGCTTGAATTTATACATCAACTTCACAAGATCTACCCACTCTGGAAGAATGGCAGATGAAGGGGATAGATTATATGGGACTAGCAGAAATGACTGGCAGAATCCGAGACCAGGGAAAAGAGTCGGCGGAAGAAGACTGGAAGAAATTCAAAGACTATCTTCAGAAACATTGTAAAATTAATGAATGTTAGAATGATGTTGGACAGAAATTAAGTGGCTCCCAGCTGTAATGTAAAGGTTGAGAAATAAGATATAATAAGTTATAATAAGTCATAATAAGGATTTGCTGAATTAATAATTTGAATTGGAATACAAAAAGGGGAGGTGTGAGGAGGTCTGGGAAATAAAAGAAAATAAGCAATTGAAATTTTATCTGTTTTTAATTGTTTTTAGTTTTGTATTTTTGTACCTGTGTTATTTTGTGTTCTCTTTTTGTTTTTGTATTATTTTTGAAATACGAATAAATATTTTATATATATATATATATATATATAAAATATAATATATATATATGTGTATATATATATTTATATATAATATAATATATAAAATAATATATATATATATATATATATATATATATATATATATATGAATTTATACATCAACTTCCCCCTCTCCTCTCCCAAGGAACTCAAGGGGACATCAAGAAATAGTTGCTGGCCCAAAGTTACTTGGCAAACTCTAGTCACCAGTGAGTTGGGATCTGAACCAGGGACTGCTTTCAATCTCTAACCACATGCGCTGCTGTGGAGGCTGTCTGAACAGGGAAGGAAGCATGCTAATAAATTATTGCTTTCAAGACAGCATGCAGAGCTGGCAGTGGTATTTTGAAGGGGTGGCATTTTGAAAGGGGGATTTTATTTTATTTTAAAATAATTTTTTAATTTGGTTTTAGAAGTATAAAATTATAGCAATAGAACCATACACACCCACATTTACAGATTCCTCCAAATCTCTGGACTTCCCACCTCCCCTCCATGGGTCCTATTATTAAACCTTTTCTACTGCATCTTTTTGAATAATCTTATGTTTTATATAATTCCATTGTCTCCATAATACTTGCTATGTTACAAGTGCTGCTGCAATCCTGCTAAGGGGGAATTTTCAAGGAACTGTTGATCATGTGCTGTGCCCTTTGATCTCTCCCTCCCTCTTCCCAAAAATATTTTTTATTGCTTTTTAAAATGTTCAGTGAATTTAGCATCAAATTAATTCAAATTTAATACAAATTTAAAAGTGACTTCCCATCCCACCATCTTGATGTTTCCTTTCCCATCCTTATGAGCTGCTCAATATTATGTACATTTCCAAATTACATTTCGAAAAAATATTTCATCATTTTAGCCTTGATTTCCCCCCCCCAATTTTCTTCCTTTTTATTTCCTATTGGCTGCTCGTTTTCGGTTCCTGCTAGACTTTTACATAACCATAACATGTTCCCTCGTGCCAAGAAGAGTTACGCTTCGCTTTGTTGGCCCACAAGCTATGCCCCTCATTCGTTACTCAAAGTTATTTATTTACTGTTTTATTTAAAAGCTTTTTGAAACCACTTTTTTAAAAAAAGCCCTAAGCAGTACACAAAACCAAACAAAAAACAGGTAAATAGCATTACAAATCAGGAACAAATAAAAACAGGAAATCTGAAATAATAGGGTCTGACCTTATGGGTCAGAGAAAGTATACAAAAAGATGGCACAATTAGTTCTACTCAAGAGCAGACCCAATGAAGTTAATGACTAAAATTAATTGCTATAAACGGGTCTACTCAGTGTAAAATTTAGTTGGCTACAACCCTATATTTTTAAACTATATTTTTAAATTTTCGAGGCTAGCTCGTTTTTCAACATCTGGTTTTACCGGCAATTTTAACACGTATTTTATATAAACTGCTTCGAGGTGCAGCTGCTTAAGCGATATATTAATTTTGTTAAATAAAGGGAGGAGGTAAAAGGAAGCCAAATTCCAACCCAAGGCCGGCTTGTTAATTTTATTTATTTATACAATCATTTCTACACTGCTTTATCACTGTGTTTCGCAGCAATAAAACCATAATGACTTAAGAGCTTTCCGCCCGGTCCCTTTCTGAATCTTGACAGGCTTCACCCGAGCGGAAAAGTGTCTTATTTTTTAGGCCTGATGACATTGCGAATCCCATCCCCCAAATAATGCTGCCACAGGATTTCTTTTTTAAAAAATAATAATATATATGAACACTGTATCCAAGCCTTCTATGCCTTGACGCAGGGAAGGGTGTTCACCAGCTGCGGAAACCTATATATGTCTCCTCAGAGGTAAGCCCCAGTGAGTTTAATGAGGCTTACTCTCAGGTAAACGGCCACCTGTTTTTACATTACGGCGACATTTTTAGCTCAGCTTCCTTCCAGCAAGCTCAAATCAAATACATTTGTTTTTCCCCTGCAACCTGTGGGGTAGGCCACGAGGAAGGAAAACCATTGGCCCCCCAAAAAAAGTCGCCCAGACTACAAATCCCATCAGCCCCTGCAGGTGTGGCCAGCGACCGGGCATGATGGGAGTTGGAGTCCACAGGTTTCCCCCAGCAGTTCTCAACCTGTGGGTCCCCAGATGTTGTTGGACTACAACTCCCATCATCCCTGAGCTCTGGCCTTGCTAGCTAGGGATGATGGGAGTTGTAGTTCAGCAACATCTGGGGACCCACAGGTTGAGAAAGGCTGCCCCCCTCCCCTCTGCTCTAACCACTATACGACACTGTCTCCAACAGAGGCGTGGCTGGCGACACGGGGACCCCCTGGAACTACCCCAAATATCCATAACGGGGACCCACTTTCAGCAGCCTCAACCAAAGTGGAGACGACCTCCTGAGATACGACTTCTTCGGGCACAAGGACCTCCTCTGAAACGCCCTCTGCCCGGCTGTCGCTCACAGTCACGTCTTCTAGAGGAAAGAGAGAAGGAAATAAATGGAATTAATTCTAGAATGAACAAGCCTGTCCCTCTCCCAGAAAGGAAGGAGTAAAACTTGTTTTATTATGCTTTTTATATGTGTTGGGCAGGGTACAAATAATAAAAGAACGACAGTGATAATAATAATTATTATTATTATTCTGGACATATGGCAACCCTAACAGAACAACCGCTAAGGGGAATAGCTACTGGAGAAAATTATAAACAACTACATAGGTCTATCGAGAGACACCTGAAAAGTCAAAGGCAAGTATTCCAATTATATATTGTAGTTATTTTGATTGCTGTATTTCTGTAACTCATCTGAGACCATTTGATGAAAAGCAGGCTATAAATACAAATTAAAATTATATTTTTATTGTTCTAAAGAGATGGATAGATTTATAGATGGATAGTTTTTTTAAAATAAACTGTGGTCCTCCATTATATTATTATTATTATTATTATTATTATTATTATTATTATTATTATGCCTTGGTGAAGACTTGGCATTTTCAACCCCCAAAAAGTTTTTGATTTGCCTTTCTACTGAAATGAGGCTGCATTTTAATGTTGTATTCTAGTCTTGTTTTTAAGTTGTATTTCAATCAATTGTTTTTTATACCTGGTGTTAGCCGCCCTGAGCCCAGTCTTGGCTGGGGAGGGCAAGGTATAAATAAAAATTAAATTTTTTTTTTAATTATTATTATTATTATTATTATTATTATTATTATTATTATTATTGAAAGGCAGGAACTCTTTGCGCCTGCCAGCTGAGCATTTAATGCTGTATTGTTTTTAACCCTCGATTGGGAGCTGCCCAGAGTGGTTGGGGAAACTCAGCCAGATGGGCGGGGTATAAATAATAAATTAATAATAATAATTAAGACATCTCAAATGCCGTCTGCATACGGGAGCGTGTCAGTAAAGGGAGGCTGGAGACAAGCGCTTCCCTCACAGAGGACTAGCAGATTGCGAAAGCAAGTTCTCAAAAGTTTCGGCCTAGTGCGAGAAGAGCCAGGGGTTTATCTTGTCCCAGGACCTGTATACTGCCATGACAGAGACACAAGAAACTCTTACCCGGTGTGGCAGCATCCCCGTCCTCCTTCTTGACAATTCTTCTGGCTTGTGCCGTACGCCGAGCCTGCGAGTGAGTCTTCTTTGCTTTGGACAAATCAGTCACTCCCTCCTGAAACAGGGCAGAGAGAGAGAGAGAGCGCGCGCAAATGGATCATAAAGTCATAGATGACCCCAAGGAATCTTTCACCCAATGCAGGATTCAAACCCATGACCCTGAGATCAAGGAGGGAGGTATGAGAGGGCAGCTCCAACCAGGGTTGTCTCCAATGCTAGCCCTACTCAGTGTAGACCCGCTGAAGTTAATGAATGTGACTAAGTTGGGGCCATTGATTTCAACAGGGTCTACTCTGAGTAGGACTTAGGCCACTCAGAGCTGGGTAAATTCAGCATGGAAAAGAGGAGACTGAGAGGAGATAGGGTAGCCATATCTCAAGGGCTGTCACATGGAAGAGGGAACAAGCTATTTTTTATTTTTTATTTTTTGGTCCTGCTCTGGAGGGTAAGATTCGAACCAATAGCTTCCAGTTACAAGAAAAGAGATTCTGACTAAATATCAGGAAAAGCTTTCTGACCATAAGAGCTGTTTGCCAGGGGAATAGTCTCCCTCAGGAGGTTGGGACTCTCCTTCCTTGGGGTTAACAACAACAACAACAACAACAACAACAACAACAACAACAACAACTGGCCCACAGCCATCAAGGCCAGTTGCCGACATAGGAGTGATTCCTGCCTAGCCTCTAGTGGCAGGGAGTTCCTCAGGGCAGGAACTGACACACTGAAAAAATGGCAAAGGTAACTGCCAAATTAACAGGACAGAAGTGTTTAAGGAAGAATGGAGACCACTGATGGTAGAGGTAAAGGTAAAGGGACCCCTGACCATTAGGTCCAGTCATGGCCGACTCTGGGGTTGCGGCGCTCATCTCGCTTTATTGGCCAAGGGAGCCAGCATACAGTTTCCGGGTCATGTGGCCAGCATAACTAAGCCGCTTCTGGTGAACCAGAGCAGCGCACTGAAACACCATTTACCTTCCCGCTGGAGTGGTACCTATTTATCTACTTGCACTTGACATGCTTTTGAACTGCTAGGTTGGCAGGAGCAGGGACCGAGCAATGGGAGCTCACCCCGTCGCGGGGATTCGAACTGCCGACCTTCTGATCGGCAAGTCCTAGGCTCTGTGGTTTAACCCACAGCGCCACCCATGTCCCTGACCACTGATGGACAATCTATCAAATTACCACTCACATATGAAGTTCCTGGCAGGATTAGAAGCATAAGCAGTGGAAACATTTAACGGTAGTGGGGTTTTGACAATAAAAACATGTGTGTTATAAAACAGCTCATAAAAAGGAGAATAAGAAAAACAAAATCAGGAAAGGAGAGGTGGGAAGTGAAGAAGAAACTCTGCACGTTAAAAAAAAAAGTATACAGTGGTGCCCCGCAAGACGAACGCCTCGCAAGACAGAAAATCCGCTAGACGAAAGGGTTTTCCGTTTTGGAGGCGCTTCGCAAAACGAATTTCCCTATGGGCTTGCTTCGCAAGACGAAAATGTCTTGTGAGTTCCTGCGGGTTTTTCCCCCCTTTCCCCCCCTTTTCCTAAGCCGCTAAGCCGCTTATCAGCTGATCTGCTGATAAGCCGCTTAACAGCTGATCGCTAAAAGCCGCTAAACCGCTAATAGCGCTAATCCGCTAAGCTGTCAATGGGCTTGCTTCGCAAGACGAAAAAACCGCTATACGGAGAGCCTCACGGAACGGATTAATTTCGTCTTGCGAGGCACCACTGTATGTTGAAAAATGCGTTGAAATATTTTTGGAGACTTGATAAAAATGATATGGGGGCGAGGAGGAACTGCCACATTGAAGGCTCAACCAGGGACCAGAATTGCCAGACCAGAGGATCTGAGCAAAGCCCACTGGAATCACCAGCTGGACTAAAAGGGGCTCACCTCTGCCTCTTGCTGACTCTGTAGGAAATCCTCCGCCAGCGTCACGGCGTGGTCACAGTCCGTGGGTCCCTCTTCCTTGACGTAGTCCTGCATCTCCCGGGGCAGAATGGCCAGGAACTGCTCCAGAATCACCAGCTCCAGCATCTGCAGTTTGGTGTGCTTCCCGGGCTTCAGCCACTGGTGGCAGAGGTCCCAGAGCCGGTTGCAAAGCTCCCGGGGCCCTTGGACCTCCTCGTAGCGGAACTGGCGGAAGTGCTGGCGCTGGGCGTCCGAGTTGTCGATGGGCTCCTCCGGGACGTTTGGCCCCGACCTCTCCCTGCATTCTCTCCTGATCCTTGCCTGGAGGAGCCGAGGGCTCTTCCTCGCCTCCGAGTCTGCGGCGCTGCTTTTCTCCCGGATCGACGCCACCCGGAGATCCAAGGCGGAAGAGGCTGGAGAGGAAAGGGGGGCAGGCCAGATAAAAACTGATCGTGAGATGAGTCAAGAGGACAGTTTCCCATACTAGAGCAAAAGCCACGCATTATTCATCCATTCATTCCTCTATCGTGACCATCCACGACACAAAGGAAGCTGCCTTGCACCAGACTAGACCATTGGCCTATAAAGTTATACAGTGGTACCTCGGGTTATGTACTTAATTCGTTCCAGACGTCTGTACTTAACCTGAAACTGTTCTTAACCTGAAGCTCCACTTTAGCTGATGGGGCCTCCCGCTGCTGCCGCACTGCCGGAGCATGATTTCTGTTCTCATCCTGAAGCAAAGTTCTTAACCCAAGGTAATATTTCTGGGTTAGCGGAGTCTGTAACCTGAAGCGTATGTAACCTGAAGCATATGTAACCTGAGGTACCACTGTATTCTGTCTACAATGACTGGCAGGAGCTGCCAAAGATTTCAGGCAGGGTGGGTAAAAATCAATATTTTTTTTAAATCAAAAATATTTGATTGGATTTGATTTTTTAAAAATCGGAATTTTAAAATAAAATGCTTTTGGAGGAAACATATTTTTAAAAATAGTTTTCTGTTTAAGTTACATTATAGTCCAAAGGCTATTCATCAGGAAATAAGGATTTGTTTTAAGTTTTTCATTTGTGCTAAAACTCGGTCTAAGGGGTTTTTTTTAATTGTTTAACCACATCAGTTAACACACATGGATACATATGCTATAATGTTATTGTTTCAGTTAAATAAATAGTTTAAATTGTTATTAAGGAAACGATTGCTTTTCTCCTTCCAATAAAGTACAGCAGAAAAGTTGTCCAAATATAAACAGTTAACTTATTAAATGTCACAATAATTTCATATCTATGTACTGTATAAGCAAATCAGTGATTTTTTGATATAGCTGTAAAAACTTCTCTGAAAATTTATTATTCCAAAAATGAAACCTTCATCTGGTTGTGAATATTAAGATTATACCAGCAAGAATGAGTCTTTCTGTAAAAAAATGATTTAAATCAAGTCTTACTGACTAATGATAGTGATTTAAATCAATTTGATTTAAATCAAATCCACTCTGATTTCAGTCAAGGAGAACACAGAGAAATGAACCTGTATCCCTTCCCTCTGAGTAGTTTACAAGAAATTATAAAAGGCACCAGAAATAAAATAACAAAATGCTTATCAAAATGGTATTCAGAGAGCATAAAAGCAACACAAACCAACACAGCACTGGTATAAAACCCATGCAGAACAGGGTTGGGGGACTGCACAGGGATGGGAGCCAAATGTGGCCCCCCATGGAATTTTATCTGGCCCCCGGGACTCTCACTAGGCCACTGTTGTGTCACCCTTCTTCAACCTGGTGCCCGTCAGCCATTGTGGACTACAACTCCCAGAAGCCCTAGCAAAAGGGTGCCATATTAGGCTGAGTTACACGTACAATGGTACCCCGGTTCTCAAACGAAATCCGTTCCGGATGCCCGTTTGGCTTCCAAAATGTTCGAAAACCGAGGCGCGGCTTCCCATTCTTGCACCCAGTGGAAGCTGCGTTGCACATTCAGGTTCCGAAAAATGTTCGAAAATGGAAGCATTTACTTCCGGGTTTTCGGCGTTCGAGAACCAAAACGTACGACAACAGAGGCGTTCGGGAACCGAGGTTCTGCTGTAGTTTGGTTTCGTTTCTGTAGGACACAGGGGTCTTTTCAACATCTTTCACAGAGGCCTGTCATTTATTATGAACTTTTGTGGCATTGACTGCCTGGCTTCACCTGGGCTTGCTGGTGCAGAGTACGAATGCTCCAGGATCACAATGTCGCTCTTGGAGGCTGTTGCTGCTGCTTCGACATCGCTTTCGCCGACTGCCAAAGTTTGGCTGCTTGGTTCCAGATCGGGCGGTTTACGCCGGACAAGGCACCTTCTCGTTTTAGCAAGACCCTTTCCAGAGCCCTGCGAAAGAAAAGTGAAACAAAGGGCAGTTAGGAAGCAGTCTTAAAATGCAACAACATCAGTAACCGAAGCCGCTTCTGCTGTGGGAGAAGAGAGCTTGGCTTTTGGCCTGGTGAGAGTCTCTGTCTCAGAAAGCCAGGCCCATTTGCAACACTTCCTGGTTGCAAATCGTCTTCTGCCGTTCTGTGTTTGTCATTTGTAAATGTAAAACAAACCAAAGAGCATCAGACCGATAGGAACACATCTTTATTTCCCCTCCTCCTCATGATTGCTAATGAAGTACAGTGGTGCCTCGCAAGACGAAATTAATCCGTTCCGTGAGGCTCTTCGTATAGTGGTTTTTTGGTCTTGCGAAGCAAGCCCATTGACAGCTTAGCGGATTAGCGCTATTAGTGGTTTAACGGCTTTTAGCGGATCAGCTGATAAGCGGTTTAGCGGCTTAGGAACTCGCAAGACATTTCATCTTGCGAAGCAAGCCCATAGGGAAATTCGTTTTGCGAAGCGCCTCCAAAACGGAAAACCCTTTCGTCTAGCGGGTTTTCCGTCTTGCGAGGCGTTCGTCTTGTGGGGCACCACTGTATATACATTCAGATACCATCAGTCCCAGCCAGCAGGGTTAATGGCCAGGGATGCTGCAATTCAACAATATCGGCGGGACCACAGTTTCCTCAATCTTGAAATAGGCAAAAAGGAGTCCAGATGTGGTAGACTGCAACTCCCATCATTCCCGACAATTGGCCGTGCTTTCTGGGGCTCATGGGAGTTGGAGTCCACAAAATCTGGAAGTCACCACAATAGCTACCTCTGGGGTAGGCAGCCTGGGGCAAGGTAGGACAATGGCCTGATTTAGCAGCAGGGCTCCGAGGCCATTATTAAAGGATTATTGAAGGTGACCTGGAAACTGCAATTAATCCAGAATGCGGCAGCTAGACTGGTGACTGGGAGTGGCCGCCAGGACCACATAACACCGGTCCTGAGCGATCTGCATTGGCTCCCAGTACGTTTCCGAGCACAATTCAAAGTGTTGGTGCTGACCTTTAAAGCCCTAAATGGCCTCAGTCCTGTATACCTGAAGGAGCGTCTCCACCCCCATCGTTCTGCCTGGACGCTGAGGTCCAGCGCCGAGGGCTGTCTGGCGGTTCCCTCATTGCGTGAAGTGAGTTTACAGGGAACCAGACAGAGGGCCTTCTCGGTAGTGGCACCTGCCCTGTAGAATGCCCTCCCTTCAGATGTGAAAGAAATAAGCAGCTATCCTATCTTTAAAAGACATCTGAAGGCAGCCCTGTTTAGGGAAGTTTTTAATATTTAATGCTGTACTGTTTTTAACATTTGATTGGGAGCCGCCCAGAGTGGCTGGGGAAACTCAGCCAGATGGGCGGGGTATAAATATATTATTATTATTATTATTATTATTATTATTATTATTATTATTAAGTCCACAATGATGTTTACGTTCCAAGACAGAGGAGTAAAATACAGAGTTGTTCCGGTTGTTGTTGTTTTTTATTAAAGTTTTCTTGGTTTACAAATGTATGCGCAATGTCTCTTTTTTCAAGTTACATTTTCATAGGTCAGTTTCATTTGTTGAGACGTTAGGGTTACGTTAGGAAGAAAAGCGGGGAAGAGGTGGAGGGGGGAAAGGCGAGGCGGGGGGGTGGGGAGGCGATGTTTCTAATTTGCTTAAGGTATGTGTGGGGTTTTGTGTCAGTGTCTTTGTGGGGTTTTGTGTCAGTGTCCTTTGGTGGTGAAAGAAATTGGGGTTGGCCTAGGGTGTGGTTGTTTGTTTGTGATTGCCTGTGGTGAACTTTGTTTTCGTGTATGAGTGGGGTGGGTGGGTGTTTTTGAATCAGGTTAGCCATATTGATTCGTATGCTGTTGGTGGATTTTTGTCATTGTCTTGTTCGGCTGTGTATGTGATAAAGGGGATAAAGGCATCTTCTTCTATTTGTCCCCGTGTCAGTTTCAGTTTATTGGTTAATTTTTCTAGTAGGGCTGTTTCCCATACTATTTGGTACCATTGGTCCATGCTTACTCCTGACAGGTCTCTCCTGGTTATGATGTTTCTGGCTGCTGAAAGTAGGTGGGTTATGAGTTCTTTGTGGTGTAAGTGGACATTATTGTCTTGGAAGACGTTTAGTGGGGCCAGTTCTGGGGTGATTTCTAATACTTGCTTAGTTCTTTTACATATTTCTCGTATGGCTGTTGTCCAAAATAGATGGATTTTGGGGCATTCCCACCACATGTGGAGGTATGTGCCTGTGGAGGTGCACCCTCTCCAGCATTTTGGTGAGGTTCCTGGGCGTATTAGTGCTAAATTCCTTGGTGTTAGGTCCCACTTGTAGATGAGTTTCAGAGTGAGTTTGTTGTTCCGGTTGTTATAAGAATCTGAAGGTCTCAAACATAGAAGAAATATTCATAAAGGCACACATATCTAAATATATGAACCATGTGTCTGAAATACCACAGGAGAGCAATCCTGAAGCCCTTTTGACTCTCCCTATGACCTCAGATATTCCTCTGCAGTAAAGGAGGCAAATGGGGAAAGCCTTCCCATTGTCTTTTTGCTTACAAATCCTGTGTTAAGGACGTATTTGTGTATGAATAGAGTGAACCTGTGACCTGGATTCAGGAGCTAAAGTATTAACCATGACAAAAGAATGGCCAGGCTGCCAAAGTAAAGCAATCAGTGACCATTATCAGGTATCCTGGCAGGCAGGACTTCTGCTGTAGACTGCCTCCTTCTGTGATGTATGTATGATGGGTTTTTTTTGGGGGGGGGTCTTGGACTACAGGGTGGGCAATTTCAAAAGCTTATATAAAGGCTTGCACAGCATTGTTCTGGGTTCTCCTCCCTCCTGTGTGTGGGGAATGGGGACCCTCTTGCAAAAGTTCCTTGAATAAAATTCAAACTATGCTTCTCAATGTACTCTGGATGGCCTCTGTTTTCTCCTACTGATAGAGTTGGGCTCTGGAATACCCCATAAGGGGAAGGGAGCAGTTTTTCTTATAACAGGAAGGAATTTGCCTTAACCCATTCCTATATTTTTAGAGGGTACATTAAATCAAATAACGATGACTGCTTTTATTATTGTTATTTTTATTTATTAGATTTATATACCAGCCTTGATTTTCTCTACTATTATTTTTATTTATTAGATTTATATTTAGCCAAAGATCTGAGGGCTGTTCACAAGATAAAAATACAAGATAAAAACACAGATAAGTAATTCCTGAGGATTGTTGACCATCAGGCTTTGAGCACACCGTATATTTAAAGTACAGTACACGACTTTCTAAAAAAAAAATAAATCAAAATAATCCTGGAAACTGTAGTTTACCCTCACAGAGCTACAACCCCCTGAACAAACTACACTTCCCAGTAGTTTAAATGTACGGTGTGTGCACACCCTCTGTTTTGTCTAAAAAAAATTTAATAAATCCCCTAACCTTTTTTGGTCGGCGAATGACAGTCGGGATTGCTCCGGGTTTGAGTTCCCGCCGCCCGGAAGCCACTTTGCCCCAGAAATCCGTCCTCCTAAAGTGCTCTGAGCACACGACGTCGTTGTACGAGGGAGTGAAGTTCTGGCGTCCGATGTTCACGAGCCACTTTTTCAACTGGTCTTCCTTTGTGAGAGGAAACCTGAAACAATTTTGTTTTGAATTTTAAAGAGTTGGGCATTCACATACCGTGGTGCCTCGCAAGACGAAATTAATCCGTTCCGTGAGGCTCTTCGTATAGCGGTTTTTTCATCTTGCGAAGCACGCCCATTGACAGCTTAGCGGATTAGCGCTATTAGCGGTTTAGTGGCTTTTAGCAGATCAGCTGATAAGCAGTTTAGCGGCTTAGGAAAAGGGGGAAAAAAGGGGAAAAAACCCGCAGGAACTCGCAAGCCCATAGGGAAATTCGTTTTGCGAAGCGCCTCCAAAACGGAAAACCCTTTCGTCTAGCGGGCTTTCCGTCTTGCGAAGCGTTCGTCTTGCGGGGCACCACTGTAGTCGTGGAAATTGCCATACACTATAATAAATATAATAATAATAATAATAATAATAATAATAATAATTTATTATTTATACCCCGCCCATCTGGCTGGATCGCCCCAGCCACTCTGGGCGGCTTCCAACAAAACACTAAAATACAATAACCTATTAAACATTATAAGCTTCCCTAAACAGGGCTGCCTTTAGATGTCTTCTAAAAGTTTGGTAGTTATTTTTCTCTTTGACATCTGGTGGGAGGGCGTTCCACAGGGCGGGCGCCACTACCAAGAAGGCCCTTTGCTTTGTTCCCTGTAACCTCATGTCTCGCAATGAGGGAACCGCCAGAAGGCCCTCGGAGCTGGACCTCAGTGTCCAGGCAGAACGATGGGGATGGAGACGCTCCTTCAGGTATACTGGACCGAGGCCGTTTAGGGCTTTAAAGGTCAGCACCAACACTTTGAATTGTGCTTGGAAACATACTGGGAGCCAGTGTAGGTCTTTCAAGACCAGTGTTATGTGGTCTCGGCGGCCGCCCCCAGTCACCAGTCTAGCTGCCGCATTCTGGATTAATTGTAGTTTCCAGTTCACCTTCAAAGGTAGCCCCACATAGAGCGCATTGCAGTAGTCCAAGCGAGAGATAACCAGAGCATGCACCACTCTGGCAGGACAGTCCGTGGGCACGTAGGGTCTCAGCCTGCCCTGGAAACAGAACTGACCTGTGCCTCCATGGACAGCTGTGAGTCCAAAATGACTCCCAGGCTGCGCACCTGGTCCTTCAGGGGCACAGTTACCCCATTCAGGACCAGGGAGTCCTCCACATCTGCCCGCTTCCTGTGCCCCAAAAACAGTACTTCTGTCTTGTCAGGATTCAACCTCAATCTGTTAGCCGCCATCCATCCTCCAACCGCCTCCAGACACTCACACAGGACCTACAGTGTTCCATCTCCACTGCATCTGAATACCAGTTGCTGGAAATTGCTGGAGGGGAGAGCGGTGTCCGGTTCGGATCCCACTTGGGATCTTCTCAATGAGGCATCTGTGAGAGCAGGATGCTGGACTAGATGGGCCCCTGGCCTGATCCAGCAGCCAAGCTCTTATTATGTACAGTGTCATAGAATCATATAACTGTAGAGTTGGAAAGGGACCCCGAGGGACATCTAGTCCAACCCCCGCAATGCAGGAATCTCAGCGAAAGCATCCATGACAGAGGGCCGTCCAACCTCTGCTTAAAAGCCCCCAAGGGAGACCGTTCCACTGTTGAACAGCTCTTACTGTCAGAAAGTTGTTCCTGGTGCTTAGTCAGAATCTCCTTTCTTGTAACTTGAAGCCATGGGTTCGAGTCCTACCCTCCAGAGAAGAAAACAAGCTTCCACCATCTTCCATGTGGCAGCCCTTGAGATATTTGAAGATGGCTATCACATCTCCCCTCAGTCTCCTCTTTTCCAGGCTAAACATACCCAGTTCCTTCAAGCACTCCTCGTAAGGCTTGGTTTCCAGACCCTTGATCATCTTATTTTATTTTATTTACAATTTACAATTTTATACATTTCAATAATTTTACAATCATTTTAACATTTCAAACCTTGGCTTCCTTCCCCCTCTTTCTGTGGTCTTTTCAATTTATTTTTAATATTTTCCGTATAACCAAATTAACTTATTTTGCTCATTTATTCATCTACTTTAAATATATACTCTTCTAAAACTGCAGGTTATTACAATAATCCTGCCAATGTTCTTATCTGTTTACAGTTTATTTGCAAACATTGAATAAACAATTTCCATTCTTTTATAAAATGGATGTTGTCTTGATTTCTTATTTTTCCAGTACGTTTTGCTAATTCTGCCGATTCTTTAAGTTTTTGTATCTATTCTCCTCATGCTTGAACTTCTTCTTCTTTCCACTTTTAGGCGAGTAACATTCTTGCTGCTATAGTCGCATACATACAAAAAATTCTATACAGTTTAGGTAGTTGTGTCTCTACAATTCCCAAAAGGAAAGCTTCTGGGTTTTTTTACAAATGTTATTTTAAGGAAGGAGTTTGGATTTGATATCCCGCCTTTCACTCCCTTTAAGGAGTCTCAAAGCGGCTAACGTTCTCCTTTCCCTTCCTCCCCCCCAACAAACACTCTGTGAGGTGAGTGGGGCTGAGAGACTTCAGAGAAGTGTGACTGGCCCAAGGTCACCCAGCAGCTGCATGTAGAGGAGCGGAGACGCGAACCCGGTTCCCCAGATTACAAGACTACCACTCTTAACCACTACACCACACTGGCTCTTTTAAACATCTTTTTCAATTCATTATATATCATTTCCCTGTAAGCATTAACCTTACTACATATGATAAAAATAACCTTCTTTCTCTTTACATTTCCAACACTTATTTTGATTGGGATTTATACACTTTTGCCAATTTACTCGGTGTAAATGACCCCATATCATCTTGGCTGCTCTTCTCTGCAAACGTTCCAGCTTGTCAAAATAATAATAATAATAATAATAATAATAATAATAATAATACCTTTATTGTCACTGTACAACCCGTGTATAATGAAACTTCCTTCTTAAATGGTGGTGCCCAGAATTGTGTCACAGAACTGTACTATATTTGAGCAAGGCAGGAGGAGATTTTGCAATCATTCACACCCCACCCTCCACAATTCCTTCCAGGTGGCCTAGCTTACCTGTGAAACGTGACGTGGGATCCACGCCAACGCCGGTTGTTGCATCTGGGCACTGAGCAACAGCTCGCCATGTCTGCGTGCGGGCTTCTTCTGAGGTCGACCCAACGAGCAGATGGATGTTTACGTCTCTGTGTTAACTCCAGCCATTATGAGTGTACAGGTGAAAAGAGCTGGATCCAACCTAAAAAAAAAAAAAAGGCAAAGCAGAACGTTTGTTCCACTCACCCACCTTTCCGGAAGCACGCTGGGTCCTGGACAGTGCTCAACACCCCTCAATTGCTGGGCTTCTTTCCACTGAGAATACTGCCACTATGGCAGTATACAAGAGCCTAGTCAATGTCTTGCCTGTCTAGGACTTTGACCATTCACATCTTTGGTTCCTAGACAGTTATTCCTCTAGGAATCTGGACTTGGTGGATTTAACCCTCTAGAGAGAATCTCAAGGGCAAAGAATGAGAAGACATCTCCAGCTAACGCCTTGGAAAAGAGGAAACAAAAGAGGCATGAAATGCAAATATTCACTTCTCAGCGCTTTATTTGGGGTAGGGAATAAAACTGAGCAAACCGACCTCGGGGTGGTGTACATGGTTCCCTCCCTTCCCATTTCATTAGGGTTGCCATATTTCAAATCCGGAGAGGAGGAGTCATTGAGGGGTTTTTTTAGCAAAATCGCAAAGAGATGGGAAGTTTTTGAGCTATTTCTGAGGCAAGAACGTCACTGCCGACACATGGGCTGCAATATGTCCAGATTTGACCAGACATTTCGCCGACTTCCGCCCAGACACTGCTTGCGGCTGCAGTATTCTGGATAAGCCCAGGAGATTCCAGACTTATGGCAAGCCTACATTTATACCCCATAATAACCTTGTGAGGTAGGTTGGACTGAGCCGAAGTCACACCCAGTGAGCTTCATGGATGAGCACGGAGTTGAACCAGAGTCTCCTAGCCTGACTCTCTCTAACCACTACCCCACACTGTTAGGCTGCAAGCTGACCAATTCCTTCTTTAGAGAGATTGCCAGTCGAACGTCCCACAGCCCTTAGGGGAAGGGAGTTGATTCAACAGTAACCTTTTTATTTGTTCTGCTGGAACAAAGCGGGGGGGGGGCACTGATAGGGGACTCTTAAGAGGCCCATGGACTGCAAGAAGATCAAACCTCTCCATTCTTAAGGAAATCAGCCCTGAGTGCTCACTGGAAGGACAGATCCTGAAGCTGAGGCTCCAGTACTTTGGCCACCTCATGGGAAGAGAAGACTCCCTGGAAAAGACCCTGATGCTGGGAAAGATGGAGGGCACAAGGAGAAGGGGACGACCGAGGACGAGATGGTGGGACAGTGTTCTTGAAGCTACCAGCATGAGTTTGACCAAACTGCGGGAGGCAGTGGAAGACAGGAGTGCCTGGTGTGCTCTGGTCCAGGGGGTCACGAAGAGTCGGACACGACTACATGACAACAGTTGAGCTGCAAATCTGGCTTTTAATTTCCCAGCAGCCAACACAAATATAAGGTAGCCTTATTTTCCTTGGCCAGCAGTAAAAACCACACAAACTCAGTTGACGTAATAACATTTCCCCCACAGCTGAACTCAAGACAGATGTTTTCCACGAGGATCTTTATAGAGGGGGTAGTGGGTGATGTAATGAACAGTGTCTTGTCTTGCAGAACACACAGAAACACTGATCCAAAGAAAATTCCTTGCAGCTTTAAAGGTGAATTCCAAAGGCAATCCAGAAAGGCAGAGGCTATAAGATCAAGTCTTAATTTTGTAAAAGCAATTGGGCGTTTGTGGCTATGACATATCAGAGACTCTCTCTCTCTCTCTCTGTTTGAATGGGATCCCCCTCAGAGATGGTATAGGAAGATGCAATCTTGGGCATGTTTATTCCAAGTTTAAGCCCTGTTTCGTTCAGTGGGTTTACTTCTGTCCAAGAAGTGAAGTGGGGAGTGTAATTTACTGGGGGAAAGAGCAAGAGAAAATAGTGACAAACAGAGGTATAGTTGGAGCTATAGACATAAAAATCCAGAATGATGCATGTTGCTGTGCTTTGTTGCATTTTGCTTGGTTGGGCGATATGCATCCTGCTTGCATATCAGCGGAGCACGAGACTTTTGTGTAGGTAACTGAGCACTGGGTCTGTACAGGGAGTGCGACAAGGCAATTTTAGTGGATGTTTCTTGGGCCAGTCACTGCCTCTCAGCCTAACCTACCTCGCAGGGTTGTTGTGGGGATCAAATAATAATAATAATAATAATAATAATAATAATAATAATAATAATAATTTATTTATATCCCGCCCTCCCCAGCCGAAGCCGGGCTCAGAGCAGCTAACAACAATAAAAGTAACACAGCATTCTAAAATTAATTCACTCTAAAATCAATTCAAAATCAAATTAATGGGGGGAACCATGATGCCCCCTTGAGCTCTTTGGAGTAAAAAGTAGGATATAAATGCAATAAACAGTAGTAGTAGTAGTAATATGGGATACATGACCCACCCCAGGGACCCTCAACCTGCAGCAACAGTACCATGCTGATATATGAGCCTACTCAGAAGTAAGCCTCAGTACCTCACAGGGCTCAATGGAACTTACTCCCAGGTAAGTGGGTACAGGATTGCTGCCCGAGAGCATAAGCGCACTGGACTGAATTGCAAGGCTGGCACAAAACCACACCATGAGCAGTGGACTACCTCGATGGGATGTAAGCCAGGGCCCCTACAGCTTTAACAGTTATGTAGAGGAAGGAAACTCCCTCTTTGATGTGACTAATCAGAGATCATAGACTCACAGAGTTGCAAGGGACCCTGAGCATCATCTAGTCTGACCCCCTTGCAGTGCAGGAATACGCAGCTGCCCCATTCAGGGATCGAACCTGCAACGTTGCCGTCACCAGCCCCACGCTCTAACCAAACGAGCTAGCCCAGCTGGACGAATAAAGGGTGCAAGAGTCTGTGTGCACCAGGGCTCGTCACAACCCTTGTTTCCACAACACCGTAACACTGAGGACAGTAACAAAAATACTTTCCTTTGCAACACAAAAAGCCGCCTGACACTTGCAACTTCAGTTTTGCCTAGAGCAGGCCCACTGAAATTAAAGTCAAGCATGTTCGTGGGTTTACTCTGAGCAGGAGGAGCGTTGACTCCCTCCCACGGAGCCCACCTAGCTCAGGGCGCACAGCTCCATATAGTCAACACGGGCTGGCAGCAGCTCTCCAGGTTTTGAGGCTGGGGGCTCCAGGCTCTACCCGGATACTGAACCTGGGGCTTTCTGCCCCCAAAGCCACTGAGCTAGGGCTTGCTCCCCTCCTCGCGAAAGCTGCCTTCCCACGTGCATCTTTTCTAAACCAACAAATGCGTGATTTAAAAACAACAACAACAACCCAGCAACAACCACACATTTCTCCCTAGGAAATAAGAATGCGAGTTAGAAAATAAACACAGAAACACAGAAGACAGAATAAACACAGAATAAAATAAACACAGAAACACTCCTCCCCTGCCACCAAAATCACAGCTCCCTGTTTAAATATATAAATATAAATATAAATATAAATATAAATATAAATATAAATATAAATATAAATATAAATATAAATATAAATCCAGGATGTGTTTTCTCTGCTAGGCAAAGCTCTGCCTTCCTCGCCAACAAAATGGCTTCGCAAGCGACTGCGAAGTCTCCTCTGCGGACAATGAGGCTCTTCAGTCTATGCAGCCTTTTTTAATAAGTCTACGTTTCGCAGCGCGCGCGCGCTTCCAAAGACACCCAGAAATGCCAAGAGGTAACCCCACTGCTCCGCACCTTTGGGCCCCCCCTGGCACATCTGGAGGAAGGGGCAGGGAAAGAACAGCACTCACTTGCTTCTCCTTCCGATGCACTCAGCTCCTTTGGCAAGGAAAGTCCAGATTCTCCTCCGCTCTTTCCCCCCCCCGCCGCTTTTTTGCACACACTGCAGCCTACCAGGAGTCGCATTCACACGTTCGCGGGTTGGGTCAAGGAAACTCTCCCCTCTTCTTCCTTTCTGGGGAAGCCTCCTTTCCCCCTCCCCCTTGAGCTGGCTTAAACTATTCAAAGGAAGTCAGGAATGATTTAGGCCTTGGTCTCTTCCTTCTTTTTCCTCTCTCTATCTCCAACTCCTCCTCCCCCCCCCGGAACAGGGTGGCGAAATGGTCTGCTCCGCTCCAGAAAGCGGGACATACCAACTTTTAAATATATGCAGGTCGTTTCAAAACCGCTGCAAGCAGAAAAGCAGCACGGCGTGGCGGGGGGGGGGGGGAATCTGCTACAGTGGCACCATTCTCATTGCAAAGTGCAGCTGGTTTGTTTTTATTTATATATATTTTTTTAAAAAAATAAACCTACCCCCCTGTAGCCTGAAATGGCGCAGTCCATTTCAGCGCCGCTTCCCGCTTGGTGTAACAAGAGCCAGCCTAAGTGGAAGATGGAAAGGGGGGAGGCAAAGGCGCGTGTTGTGGGTTCCTTGCGCTTGCTGGTGCAAAATAATAAATGGCACTTTTTAAAATTTCTTGCAGTTTAACCCTAGATTGCATCTGTGCGTGGCCTGCGCAGGAGTAACATGTGCTCAACACTCGTAGGGAAATAGGAAGTTTCCTTATCCAGCTCAGTGTCAAATTAAAAAAAAAATATATTTATTTTTATATATATAATAATTTTTATTGTTATACATTTTATAAATTTCCGTCCAATTTTCCGTTTAATCCCGTATATTATAAAATATTTATTTTTATTTTTTATTTTGTCTAGTAGCACCTTATAGACCAACTAAGTTTGTTCTGGTACTGTATAAGCTTTCGTGTTGTTTGCACTGACTGGCAGCAGCTCTCTGCTGTTTCAGGCTGGAAGTTTTCCCCGCCAGCTGTTCCTGGGATTCCTGCTTTGCAGGGGGTTAGACTAGACGACAAACCTAGACAGCATCTTAAAAAGCAGAGACCTCACCTTGCCAACAAAGGTCCGTATAGTAAAAGCTATGGTTTTCCCAGTAGTGATGTATGGAAGTGAGAGCTGGACCATAAAGAAGGCTGATCACCAAAGAATCAATGCTTTTGAATTATGGTGCTGGAGGAGACTCTTGAGAGTCCCATGGACTGCAAGAAGATCAAACCTCTCCATTCTGAAGGAAATCAGCCCTGAGTGCTCACTGGAAGGACAGATCCTGAAGCTGAGGCTCCAATACTTTGGCCACCACATGAGAAGAGAAGACTCCCTGGAAAAGACCCTGATGTTGGGAAAGATGGAGGGCCCAAGGAGAAGGGGACGACAGAGGACGCCATGGTGGGACAGTGTTCTTGAAGCTACCAGCATGAGTTTGACCAAACTGCAGGAGGCAGTGGAAGACAGGAGTGCCTGGCGTGCTCTGGTCCAGGGGGTCACGAAGAGTCGGATACGACTAAACGACTAAACAACAAGACTAGATGACTCCTTGGGGTCCCGCTTCCCACTCTTATAATTCCAAACAGATGCCCGCAATCAGGATTTAAGAACAAGAGCACTTTCCCCTCCTGTGGGGAGTGATGAGTGGAAATCATAGATGGGTAGCAATCAGAAGGTGATGATGGAAATCACAGGATCTTGTCGACTGCAGTTTCAAAATTGTTGGGTGTTTGGGGCAGGGGGTTGAGTTCCACTTCCAACCCAGATATCACAACAGTGTGGCAAGCTTCCAAATATTGTGTTTATATTCTGAGTATTTATATGGTTGTGTTTATATTTGGAATATTGTTTCTGTAGCGTAAACCACCCTGTTATCTTCAGATAAGGGGTGGTACAGAAGTTAAAGAAATAATAATATTTATCTGTGTAGCTGAAGCTACATTGCAAGACTAATAAATAAACCAGAAGAAAAGACATAAAACAATAAAATGCATCGCAAAGTTAAACCCTTATCTGGCAGAATGCCTGGCAAGCCTCTGGGTTCCACAGAACCTTTCATCGTCAACACTTTGTTAAGTACAGTACCAAAATTTGGCTGGATGTAGCCGCAAGGTCAGCTTGTGTACACGTTTATCAGAGGCAGTTTATGCCTTAGAATCCTGTGGGAGTGAGTTCCACAGTTTAACTCTGCGCTGCGTGAAGGATTTTTTAAAAAATCTGTCCCAAATCTTTCAACATTCAGCTTGTATATTTATCCGTGGCAACACACAAACACACTAGAGATTGCTTTTGAATGGTTTTCTAGCTAAAAGAGTGGTTGGGGCAACCCAGCCAGATTGGCGAAGTATAACTCATAAAATTATTATTGCTATTAAAAGTAGTCAATTGAGGCAATTTCCTCATGGTCAGAAGGGAGTGCAAACCTCACAAAATGCAAAGCCTTATCTTCAGGTAGTGGAAAATCCTCTGGTTGCAGATTCAGCCTTAAACAGCTGGACTCTCTATTCTTCAAGGCTGAGCTCTCCAAACTTTTCATGTTGGTGACACACATTTTAGACATGCACCATTTCGCGACACAGTTTTAATTCAGTTTTACTAGCAAACCAGAGGCTAAACTAACCCCTTTCCAGCTTGATGCGCTAATGTGTCACGACACACAGTTTGGAAAGCTCTGCTTCAAGGCCAGACTTGGTGCCCCCTCATATATTTTTTTCGACTACAACCCCTGCTCACTGGGACTGATGGGAGTTGTAGTCCTGGAGGCCAGTCAATGTAGCTGTGAATTTCACCATCCCCTTATGCAGTGTTTCCCAATCTTGGGTCTCCAGCTGTTTTTGGACTACAACTCCCATCATCCCTAGCTAGCAAGACCAGTAATCGGGGTGATGGGAATTGTAGTCTGAAAACAGCTGGAAACCAAAGGTTGGGAAACTCTGCCCTTATGGACCAGCAGCAGAGCTATATTTGCTTTTTTATGAGTTGTAGCTCCCCAAGCAAAGTGCCGTGCATATTAATGGCACCACATAAAGAACAACAACACTAATCACTTTAAAAGGTCAGAGGTGGGCTGGTGGAGGGAAACTTAATTTTTGCATTATGCTCCTTGCAGAGGCCTGAAGAGGAGCCGGAAGTGAAGGCTCTGTTGCAATACCTCTCATTTTCCTATCTCTGTGGTGGGGCAGTTACAAAGCTGGTGGGGTGGGGAGACCAGGAGGAGTGGAAGGGAGAAAATAATGAAAACATTCTGGGCAGGCCTGCCAGAGTGTGTGCATCCATCAGGAATAAGATAGAGGGTTTGGAGAAGGGGAATATGATGAGCCCTGTGTGTTTTAACTCAGATGTAAGCCTCACAGAGCTCAATGGGCTTCTTCCTTGCAAGAAAATGTATTTTGTTTATTAAAGTATTTATTTATATGATACGCTCTTGCAAAACTTCAGAGAGGTGGAGAGCAACATTAAAATGTTTTATTCATTTAGTATTATTATTATTATTGGCATCCACCCGTCTCAGGAGACAAAGGAGGACTGCATTTTTTACAACACTTAAAATAAAGAACATAGAAAAAAAAGTGAGAACGTGATTTTTTTATATAAAAAAGAAAGGTATGCTATACTGTATCACTATAAGAATTACAATTCCATATATGCTTATCTAATATATAGATGTTATTATCATCCAAATACATATGTCTTTATTTTTAACCTATATGTTGTAATGAAATTGAGAACTCATTTATACACTTGTCCATTCAAAGTCTACATTTATAAGCAATCTCCTCACAAGTGCAAAGAGCAGTCATGTCTTCAATTATTTGATGCAGTCATACATTAAAACATTTTAAAGCAATAGAGAACAATCAGGAAAGTGGCTGGCTACTTTTAAAGAGAAATTTAAAGAGGTTTTTTTTAAAGAGAAAATTTAGATAAATTTTAAACAATGGCATACGGCTGTTGGCATAAAATTTTTTTCTCAAAAAGCACTTGAAAGTCAAATATGGGACGAAGTGAAGCCTTGGTGCAGTTTAGGGAGAGAAAAATGGACTTTGGGGCAGGCGGAAATTAATTTATTGCTTTGTAACACCTGCTTGATGCAAATGGGAATACTTACTCCCAAAAGCATATGCCTGATTTACTTAAGTTTATATCTCACCCTTCCTCCAAAAGAGCCCAGGGTGGCAAACAATGCCGATACAATACAATTCAAACTGCTAAAAACTGTTTAAAGTCCTCAAACTCCACACCCGCTCTCAAAACCAGTAATTTCAGGGTTGCCAGGGCAGATGTTCTAGCCACCAAATCCTTGGGGTAAGCAGGGAATGCTTTGAAATTCCTTTAACAACGAGACCCGGGTTCAAATCCACGCTCTGCCATGAAGCTCACTCTCAGCCTAAAAAGGTAAAGGTAAAGGTACCCCTGCCCGTACGGGCCAGTCTTGACAGACTCTGGGGTTGTGCGCCCATCTCACTTAAGAGGCCAGGGGCCAGCGCTGTCCGGAGACACTTCCGGGTCACGTGGCCAGCGTGACATCGCTGCTCTGGCGAGAGCCAGAGCCAGAGCCGCACACGGAAACGCCGTTTACCTTCCCGCTGGTAAGCGGTCCCTATTTATCTACTTGCACCCGGAGGTGCTTTCGAACTGCTAGGTTGGCAGGCGCTGGGACCGAGCAGCGGGAGCGCACCCCGCCGCAGGGATTCGAACCGCCGACCTTTCGATCGGCAAGCACTAGGCGCTGAGGCTTTCTCAAAGGGCTGTTGGGGGGATTCATCGAGAAGCTGGAGAAGAACCATGAACACCAGTGCCAGCTCTTTGGGGAAGACGGCGGGATAGAAATGCAACAAAGAAACCGTATTAGATAGAGGGCAGTCAAAAATCTTCGGTTTCCAAAGGCCGTCTTCATCAACCAACTGGAAGGTGTAAAAGAGATGGGGCCAGAGACCCAGATCTCTCTGTGTGCGTTGGGGGGGGGGGAGGTGTGTTTCTGTATTTTAGGGAGCCACCACCAAGAAGGCCATCTCTCTCAGAGGACACAAAAGATTTTGAGCAAGTCAATAAACTGTCAGGTTTTCTCCCCTTAATCCCATTAACAACACCCTGGTTTGTTTTTTTAAAAGGAACAAACGAGGAAAGTGAAACTTACAATCTGAAATGCCTTTCTTTCTTTCTCTCTTTCTCTCTTTCTTTCTCTTTCTTTCTTTCTTTCTCTCCTCGTTCTCTCAACCTTCAGGATTCTTCGTCAGTTGCACTTTTTCGTGTGAGTGCGCTTTGTAAAATGCGTGTTCCATTCCAACTTCAAAACAAAACACCAACCCTGCAAAACCCGTGCAATGCAATGCAATGCAATTCGTCTTCTTTTTCTTTCTGCCCTGCCAATCTCCCTTTGTAAAATAAAAAAAAAACGTTTTATTATTATTGGGTAAGTAACGCAGAAGAAACAAAAACGCTCGCGCGGGGGGGGGGGTGTGTGTGGAGAGGAGTCCGCTGACACCTGGCGGTTGGCTCCCGCCACGAAGGGGTTAAGGCAACCAGCAAGCCGAACTCTCGCCTTCCTAGAAAGGAAGCGGCCCTTCGGAGCCAAGGCCCGGTGTTGTTGGGGGGGAAGGAATAGCGGGCGCACCTTCCGGTCCCGCTTCCGGTCTCGGGCCACGAAGGAGCAGCTGGAGGCTGGTTGCATGGAGGGAGCCGCCGGCGGAAGGTGCGAAGGGTTGGATTTTTGGGGGGTCGGAAAAGTGGGGACCCCGTTGCTGTGGAGGCAGAAGGCGCTTGCTCGGAGGGCGGCTCCAAAGGCTGGAGCCCCTGAGCCGCTGGTTCAAATGCCGCCTCTCTTAGGGACTAGGAACTTGGGGGAGCTGAAACAAAATAAAAAAAATCCTTCCATGCACACTTCTTCAGATACACTGAGACAGAAGTCACCAGGGTGATTGGCAGATAGCTGTGATCACCCATTCCCACCACCCTTCTGAGTAATACCCCTCCCCACCTTCCCACTAGATAGAAGGGTCTGGTGACTTCTGTTTCAGTGTATCTGAAGAAGTGTGCATGCACACGAAAGCTCATACCTAGAACTGACTTAGTTGGTCTTTAAGGTGCTACTGGAAGGAATTTTTTTGTTCAGTCTATTTCTGAAATTCCTTTGTAATAGAACAGCTACTACTGGTTTCTCTGTCTTGTGGTTCCTGATGTCGGATTTATGTCCGTTTATTCTTTGGCGTAAGGTTTGGCCTGTTTGTCCAATATAGAGAGCTGAAGGACACTGTTGGCACCCCTTGCTTTTTCCTGTAAGACCTATTGCAGTCGTTAAGAGTCGTCAACAGGCTCATCACAGCTATCTGCCAATCACCCAATCCCACCACCCTTCTGAGTAATATCCCTCCCCACCTTCCCACTATATAGAAGGGTCTGGTGACTTCTGTTTCAGTGTATCTGAAGAAGCGTGCATGCATACGAAAGCTCATACCAAGAACTAACTTAGTTGGTCTTTAAGGTGCTACTGGAAGGAATTTTTTTATTTTGTTTTGACTATGGCAGACCAACACGGCTACCTATCTGTAATTGGGGGAGCTGCTCTAGGCAGCTGCCCTGGCTTTTCAGAAGGGATTCCTTCCTGGAGATGCCATTGCGGGTGGGTCCTGGGATCTGCCTGCCTGCAGAGGTGGCGATCCGCCTCTGATTTTCGCTGCCCTTCGCCTCCCAAAAAAAGAACAATATTAACTGGGTTAGGAACCATAATGTGGTGGTTATGGTTTGCTAGGGAGAAGAGAGCAGAAGGGGAGAAACAGCAACTCCGAGGGGTTAAAAGGGTGGGAAGGCGTCAGAAGGAAGAGAAAAGGCGAAATGGTGGTTTGACGGTGTGTGTTGAAAATGTTGAAACTTAATAAAATAGAATTGGGGCGGGGGGGGGGAAACTGGATTGGGAATTAGGGACATAGGAAAGTGCCTTGAACGCAAGCGCTGTGGCCCTTATAGCTCAGTATTGTTCATACTGTACTGGGATGTCAGGAATCGTTTACTGTTGTTGCCAGGATTGTGGTGTTGTTGTTAATGATTTAGACCGGTGGACCCCCAGGGTCTGTGTAAACCACCCCAGGGTCCATGAGCACCATTCACATAACAAAAACGACCATAGAGGTGTCAACATTTTCAAATGTAGGAGGTCTGTGGCTGCGCTTTGAAAAACAGGGTGTCCACAGTACTTCACATAGGAATGGTCTTTCAGTGGTTCCCAATTAGCTGAGTTACAGCCCCATCAGACAGGCCTTTGAAATGTAATACATTCAAATCTTTCATAAATGTGGTGGAAGGGAGGTTAGATGGCCATCTATGATTTGGTTGAGATTCCTGCATTGCAACTTTGCAACTTTTTGCAGCTGTTGTTAAAGTTGCAAAAGGACAGAGCAATGGAGAAATCTCTGAAACAACAATGGGATGTCAGCTCAGGCGTGATGGAGAACAGCAACAACCAGGAAAAGATACAGATAGGTAGCCATGTTGGTCTGCCAGAGTCAAAACAAAAAATTCCTTTCAGTAGCACCTTAAAGACCAACTAAGTTAGGAAAAGATAGACAAAGCATTTTACAAGGACAGGAAAAGATAGACAAAGCATTTTACAAGGACAGGAAAAAATAACATGGACATAATAATTGCCACAAACAGGAAGAACAAGGATATAGATTGAGTTCCTCATTTGTAGTTCTGTAAATCATTTAATGTGTCAGCATGAATAGAAGTTATTAATATTGCAGTTGTTGTAGAAGGGATTATTATTTTGACTGGGATGTAATTGAAATTAATAAGATTTTGGAACTCACAAATAAAGAAAATCATCAAACCGTCAATTCTAGCACACGGGAGGCCACCTAAATGATATAATTTGGTATTTGAACAATTGGTATTAGTAATTGTATTATAATTTGGTATTAGGGTATTATTGGATTGAAATGAAAAATTAATAAAAAATATGATATAAAAAAGAGATTCCTGCATTGTAGGAGGTTAGACTAGATGACCCTGGAGGGTTGTGTGTGTGCGTGTGTGTGTGTGTGTGTGTGAATGCACGTCAAAGTAAAGTTGGGTGCCGTTTGCATGTACTGCAAGCTGTACAATGAAGGTACCCGGCGCACATCTGTGAGGAGGGAATTCCTTCTGGCACATCTGTGAGGAGCAGCCCTCTGTAGGGGCTGCTACAGAGAAAGCTCTCTCTTGGGCTGCCTCTCCCCCAGGAATGAGGGTGGCGGAACTACCAAGACACCCCCCTCTGCTGATCTTAACCCCTGAGAAAGTATGTAAGGGAAGGAGACAGTCTTTCAGATTCCTCTTGTAAACTTTGTTTCATACTGTTAACTACTCTCTGCCGTTATCCCTTACAGTTTTCGGCCAGCGGCTACATCTCTGCCATCATGGTGAAATCATGTTGTGCAATAAACTGCAACAACAAATTTTTGCTGGGCAACAATATCTCATTTCACAGGTAAGGTGCCCTTAGGCTTGAACTGAATTTTCTCCATACTTGGTACATTCCCTGCATATAAAATGCTAGCAAATAATGGAGGATGTGCAGTGATTGATGTGGCAGCTTCACTGGTCTGATCTGGCAGGCCCTTCTAACAATTTTTATCAAAGAGGATAGTTTATAATTATGGCTTCCTCCTGATGTACTAAGCAAGGAATCTTTAAATACATATATATACAGTGGTGCCTCACACGACGAAATTAATCCGTTCTGTGAGGCTCTTCGTATAGCGGTTTTTTCGTCTTGCGAAGCAAGCCCATTGACAGCTTAGTGGGTTAGCGCTATTAGCGGTTTAGCGGCTTTTAGCGGATCTGCTGTTAAGCGGCTTATCAGCGGATCAGCTGATAAGCGGCTTAGGAAAGGGGGGGGAGGGGGGAAAAACCCGCAGGAACTCGCAAGACATTTCGTCTTGCGAAGCAAGCCCATAGGGAAATTCGTTTTGTGAAGCGCCTCCAAAACGGAAAACCCTTTCGTCTAGCGGGTTTTCTGTCTTGTGAGGCGTTCGTCTTGCGGGGCACCATTGTATTATTAACTAAAGCGGGAAACGTTCTATCATGTGAGCATTGAAATTATGTGAGCACCCGACCTGCAGTCTGAAATGGCACTGTCTGCATGCAGCTTTGACTGCAAGCTCATTTCCCCCCATTGCTGAGCTGCCATCTCCACTCTATGGTACCCCTCCACCGGCCCTGGTGATGTTCTGCTGCTCATCAATTCAGGAGAGAGCCAGGGCATAGGAAGAGTGCTGGGGACCACCTTCAGAGACTTGGCGGGCTGGATTAAGCCCACAAACTGGTAGCTCTCCATCCCCAAACTGAATCTGTAATCCACACGTTGATGCTGGTGTTGCACGGAGAGGTATCTTTTCTTAGAAGCCAGCCAGTGTTCCTGCGTCCTTGCTCCTCTGTCCCCCTCCATCAACATCTGTGGCCCCATCTGCCCTATAACTTTAAAGCAATATCATACTTAGGACCCACGTACCTACGGGACCGCTTCTGGTATGCCCTGCGGAGGACCTTGAGGTCCACAAATGACAACACTTTGGAGGTCCCAAGTCGCAACGTGGTTAGATTGGCCCTAGGGCCAGGGCCTTTTCAGTACTGGCCCCGACTTGGTGGAACGCTCTGTCACATGGGACTTGACATCTTTCTGCAGGGCCTGCAAGACAGAGCTGTTCCGCCTGGCCTTTGGTTTACTCAGTCTGACCCTTATGTTTCACTCCCCTTATGGTTTTGATCTATGGGCTATTATTAAAATGATGCTGCATTTTAAATTGCATTTTAACCTGTATTTTAAATTGCCCCCCCAATATGTTTTTATTGTAATTTTACTGGTGTTAGCCACCCTGAGACCGGCTCTGGCCAGGGAGGGCGGGGTAGAAATAAAATAATAATAATAATAATAATAATAATAATAATAATAATAATAATATAATTCCACTCTAAACAGTCTGTTGGAGCACTTGGGCACGGTCAGGAAACAGCTCCAAATGTGAGACGCCTGAGCAAGTTCACTTTGCACCAGCAAAAGGGAAAAATAGACGGCAAATTTCAGTCAGCGGCTTCATTTACTGGCAGGCTTGAGCATACACAGTTACACATGTTTGCAGAGTCTCCGGCTAGAGCACTGGCAGGGGGGGGGGTACTCTTTTAGATGGAGAATTGGCACCTGGACTGCACAGCAAAACTCACAGTAAAGTACAGATCCAGGTTGCAGGTTCATATTTAGCTCCAAGCACAGAACACAGCCCAGAGCCCAGCAGCAGCGAGTAGGTGTCATACAGCAGAGATATTGTGCAGCAGATAGAATTTGCTGGTCTAGTTCCTCTTAACAATCACATTCTGGCCAGTTGCCAGTTTCTGATTCAGCAGTTGCCATTCAGATTTGGCCAGGTATAAGCAATCAGCAATCTTGCACTTAAAACCATCTGCAAGCAATCAGCACTCATATTTTTCCTGGGCGAGAGTAAACCTCCTTCAACACGGTCATGGTTTCTCCCAAAGAATTCTGGGAGCTGTAGTTTGTTAAGGGTGCGGAGAGTTCTTAGGAGAACCCCCTATGCTCCTCACAGAACTATAATTCCCAGAGTTCCCTGGGGAGAGGGATTGGCTGTCAAACCCCTCTGGAGATTGTAGCTCTGTGAGGGAGAATGTGCTAAACTAGATGGACCAAGGGTCTGACGAAAGGTCAGGCAGTACTTGCTGGGATAGCTCAGTTGGTTAGAGCGTGGTGCTAATAACACCAAGGTTGCAGGTTCAATCCCCATGTGGGCCAGTTGCGTATTCCTGCATGGCAGGGGGTTGGTCTAGAATATGATCCTGCGGTCCCTTCCATCTCTCTGATTCTATCTCTCTATCTAATTATAGCCGTGTGTGTTTGTTTCATAGTTATGAGCACAGTTTCTGGGTATCTATGAGGAGAGGAGTTTGGGATTTTAATCCGTTTGTGCCTTGTGCCTCTGCTGCCTATGAGCACATTGTATGAAATGGAACATGAATGCAGTATTTAATTGCCACACACACACTGGACGCTCGGGTTGCGAACGTAATCGTTGCGGGATGTGTGTTCGTAACCCACAGTGTTCGCAGCCCGCGTCTGCGCATACGCAGGTTGCGATTTGGCGCTTCTGCACATGTGCAAAGCTCGATTTAGCGCTTCTGCGCATGCACGACCGCCGAAACCCGGAAGTAACCCGTTCCAGTACTTCTGGGTTTCGGCGGTCCATAACCCGAAAAAACACAACCTGAAGCGGCTGTAATCCAAGGTATGACTGTATATCACATACTTGTCATAGGTTTCCTCTGGGGAAAAAAGATTTATTGAAAAAGTGGGTTTGGAACATCCGCCGCAAGAACTTCACTCCCACGCGGCACCATGTGATCTGCTCAGAACATTTTTGCGAGACGGACTACCTTGAAAACGTAGCTTCCGGGAGGCGGTACTTAAAGCCTGAAGCGATTCCGACAATGTTTAACATACCCGAGCGGCTGAAGAAGGTAAATCTCACCGTCCTCCCATAGATCTCGTGGACGGACGCCTTTGCTATACAGTACGATTGTGTCTTACGCGGGGGACTGGCTCAGAGTGTTCTACGTACAGCGGACGCTTGGGTTGCGAACGTGAGTCGTGCAGGATGCACGTTCGCAACCCGGAGCGTTCGCAACCCGCGTCTGCACATGCACAGGTTACGATTCTGCGCAAAGAGTGATTTAGCACTTCTGCGCATGCGCGACCGCCGAAACCCGGAAGTAACCTGTTCCAGTACTTCCGGGTTTCGGCGGTCCGTAACCTGAAAAAACACAACCTGAAACGTCTGTAACCCAAGGTATGACTGTATATGCAGAAATGTGTGTACTCGAACCCTTGGAGCCGTCCCTTCACAAGTATACCGGTTTCCCTGTAGCTGGCTTGCTGAAAAGGCCTCGCTTCCTCAAGGAACTCAGAGCCTCTCAAAATGGCTTTTTTTTTTTTGCTTTTCGTTGCACCTGGAGCCGCCTGCTAGAGCAGCCTCAGCATTCAGGAACCCTTTCCTCCTTACAGAGAAGAATATTTGCCTCTTTGCCTTCCTTGGGGAGCAAGGCGCTCTCTGCGCCCTGACTCCAGATTCCCTGGGATGTTCTTGTGAGATCTCGTGGGAGCACCTTAGACCCAGTGTGCAGAGAGGGCCTTTATGACTTCCATAGCTGAAGGTGGTATGCCTCTGAATGCCACTTGCTGGGAATCACAGTTAGGGAGTGTGCTGGTGCGCTTGCGTGCATGCTCCGGTTATCTCCCACTTGCTTATCTCCCGCTTAGACTACTGCAATGCGCTCTACGTGGGGCTACCTTTGAAGGTGACCCGGAAACTACAACTAATCCAGAGTGCGGCAGCTAGACTGGTGACTGGCAGCGGCTGCCGAGACCACATAACACCGGTCCTGAAAGACCTACATTGGCTCCCAGTACTTTTCCAAGCACAATTTAAAGTGTTGGTGCTGACCTCTAAAGCGCTAAACGGCCTCAGCCCAGTGTACCTGAAGGAGCATCTCCACCCCCATCGTTCAGCCCAGACTCTGAGGTCCAGTTCCGAGGGCCTTCTGGCGGGTCCCTCCCTGCGAGAAGTGAGGTTACAGGGAACCAGGCAGAGGGCCTTCTTGGTAATGACACCTGCCCTGTGGAATGCCCTCCCATCAGATGTCAAGGAAATAAACAACTATTTGACTTTTAGAAGACATCTGAAAGCAGTCCTGTTTAGGGAAGTTTTTAATGTTTGATGTTTTATCGTGTTTTTAATATTCTCTTTTTTTTATAGATATTTATTAGAAGTTTCCAAATTAATACAAAAAAAAACAAAAAGCAAAAATACACAAAAAGTAACAAAAATACAGAAATATAAAATTAAAAAACAATTAAAACAAATATCATATTCCATTACCTATTTCCATTACCTTGTTTCCCAGACCTCCTCTCACCTCCCCCTTTTGTATTCCAATTCGAATTCTTAACTCAACAAATCCTTATTATAACTTATTTATAACTTATTATAACTTATTGCTCAACCTTTACCTTACAGCTGGGAACCACTTAATTTCTGTCCAACATCATTCTAACATTCATTAATTTTGTAATATTTCTGCAAATAGTCTTTAAATTTCTTCCAGTCTTCTTCCACCGACTCTTTTCCCTGGTCTCGGATTCTGCCAGTCATTTCTGCTAGTCCCATATAGTCTATCACCTTCATCTGCCATTCTGTGTTTTTAATATTCTCTTGGGAGCTGCCCAGTGTGGCTGGGGAAACCCAGCCAGATGGACAGGGTATAAATAAATTATTATTATTATTATTATTATTGTCCCATAGTCCAATGGTAGGCCGCTGCTGAAAGTTCTATTTTCATACAGGGCGGTAAAAAGAGGCGGCCCCATGTCCGCCGTGATCCTCCGCCAAGCCGTCAGTTGAAAACCAAGGAGAGCGATGCAGAAGTGCCTTCCCCTGGGAGCGATGTTGTGGGGCTGGAGCACTCCTACTCTCTCCCAGCCAGTCCAGGTAGGTCAGCATCTAAACATCACAAAAGGCGCTGCTGGAATACAGCATTCTGTAAAAAGAGACCAAGCGTATGAGTTTGTGGAATGCTCTCTCCAGGGAGGTTCGACTGGAGCCTTTATTATATACCTTTAGGCACCTTGGAAAAATGTTCCTCTTTAGGCAGGTCTTTGGCTAACACCCTTTTAAAATGTGTTTGGGGGTGTGTGTTATTGGATTATGTATTTTGTGGTTTTATCTTGTGGTTTTATCTTGTGAACTGCCCTGAGACCTGCGGGTATAGGGCAGTACAGTGGTGCCTCGCAAGACGAAAAGAATCCGTTCCGCGATTCTCTTCGTCTAGTGTTTTTTTTGTCTTGCGAAGCAAGCCCATTGACGGCTTAGCGGATTAGCGCTATTAGCGGCGCTTAGCGGCGCTTAGCGGATCAGCTGATAAGCGGCTTAGCGGCTTAGGAAAAGGGGGGGGAAGGGAAAAAACCCCGCAGGAACTCGCGAGACATTTTCGTCTTGCGAAGCAAGCCCATAGGGAAATTCGTTTTGCGAAGCGCCTCCAAAACGGAAAACCCTTTCGTCTAGCAGGTTTTCCGTCTTGCGAGGCGTTCGTCTTGCGGGGCACCACTGTATACAAATTTAATAGATAAATTGTGGGAATGTTAGGGATAGTAGGAGAGGATATATTGATTAAATATTATCACTCACGCTAGTGAGTTATGTAGCAGAGCAGAGTCTCCTCAATTCAGCAGAAAGCAGGTTTGCAGATTCGTTTGAGTCTCTTTAGTTAAGCAATCCAATCTGGCTTGCCCAGATGGATTATTCCTGGTGTCCCCTTTTATCCCTCTTAAAAAAATAAAGACACAAGAGTCTTTCCTTAACAGTAACAAGAAGTTTACTCGCATTCAGTTCACAGCATGATACCTGAAGGCAGGCTTTAGCTAGTAGTTACCTAACAAAGTGTGAGTTCATCCCATATGGGGATTGAGCCCATGTGCTGCTGGCTGAGAGCCAGCAGACAGCAAAACACATGAAGAGAACAGCATCAAGAGAAGAAAATTGCTGCAGCAGAGCAGCATGGCAGCAAGAGGAACATGGCTGTGTAACTTGGCTCTTTTATGGGGTCAGCCAGGGTCACACCCATCTCCCTGCTCACTTGCAGGGGGAGAACGCTGCAGACCAGTGGAACAGGAAGTTACGCTGGCTGGAGTAACACCCCCCCACCTGTGATCACTCTAGGGAAACAATGAATGTTGTATCTGACTCCTCCAATGGATTACATCCCACATAAATAAAAGTATTTTATTATTGAGCAGCATAATTTATAGTTTGCTATTGAGACAAGTGAATTGACCATCAAATGCCCCCATCCTGTTATTCACCTCTTGTCCTTAAAAACTGTTAGCCCGGGATCTTCGCTTGGCATCTGTGCGGGAGCACGGCCTGACTGACCCCACAGCAGGAAAAGGCCCTCGCTTCCTCCAGCCCAGGCCTTGGAGGGAATGCAGGGAAAGGACATGGCAGAACATCTCAGAGGAGCCCGTCGACAACTCGGATGCCCATCGCCAGCGTTTCCGCCAGTTCCGCTACGAGGAGGTCCAAGGGCCCCGAGAGCTTTGCGACCGGCTCTGGGACCTTTGCCACCAATGGCTGAAGCCCGGGAAGCACACCAAACTGCAGATTCTGGAGCTGGTGATCCTGGAGCAGTTCCTGGCCAGTCTTCCCTGGGAGATGCAGGACTACGTCAAGGAAGAGCAACCAGCAAATTGTGATAGTGCTGTGACCCTTGCCGAGGATTTCCTGAAGAGAGGGCAAGGGGAAGAGGTGAGTTCATTTCCCCTATGGGAAACTGGCCCAGGCCACTGAGACTGGTTGCACAAGCTGAAAGCATAGAGTTCCAACAAGGGTAAAGGTAAAGGGACCCCTGACCATTAGGTCCAGTAGTGGCCGACTCTGGGGTTGCGGCGCTCATCTCGCTTTATTGGCCGAGGGAGCCAGCGTACAGCTTCCGGGTCATGTGGCCAGCATGACTAAGCCGCTTCTGGCGAACCAGAGCAGCGCACGGAAACGCCGTTTACCTTCCTGCTGGAGTGGTACCTATTTATCTACTTGCACTTTGAGGTGCTTTCAAACTGCTAGGTTGGCAGGAGCAGGGACCGAGCAATGGGAGCTCACCCCGTTGCGGGCTTCGAACCGCCGACCTTCTGATTGGCAAGTCCTAGGCTCTGTGGTTTAACCCACAGCGCCACCCACGTCCCCTTCCAACAAGAGTAGCCATCTCAAAGGGAAAGAAGCTGAGTGTTGAGCATAGACTCAGACAGAGCTGCAACAGGGAACCTCTTGTGTAGGTGATATTTCTTACTGGTGTGCCCTGTTGGGGTTATTCCTTCAGAGACGCTGAGTACAGCTGGTTTAAACTGGTTCTGTTTTTTCTTTCAGTCAAGGTCATACTGTCTATAATAAGAGGCCAGAAGGGTTTCTACTTTCTCTTTCTATATCTTTTCCGTCTGGTATGGTGTTCTGTATGCTTAGTGTTAATATTTAGTCTTATTATAAGTCATCGTAAGTTTAAGTTAACTTTGCTGCAACTGGATTTCTTATGGACAGTGCCAATCCTGAATGTATTGGATTTCTGACCGTTATGCTCATTTGCCTTCAGTAGCAGTAAAGCTCTGATACCGCTGGTCTATTTTTGAGAATCCTGCAGCGTGTTTAACTGCTAACTATACATTGGAATCCACTCTGGATCAATATTGAGTAGACTTTCAATGACAAATTCCTGTCCTAAAGCGCAAGCCTCAGATGACTGCTTAGATCAGCCTTTCTCAACCTGTGGGTCCCCAGATGTTGTTGAACTCCCATCACCCCTAGCTAGCAAGTCCAGAGCTCAGGGATGATGGGAATTGTAGTCCAACAACATCTGGGGACACACAGGTTGAGAACCGCTGGCCTAGATTTTCACCCAGGCTTCTGCAGGCTTCTCATTGCAGCCACTGGCTGGCCGCTGTGGGAACAAGATGTTGGGCTTGGTGGGCCCTCGGCCTGATCCAGCAGTCAGGCTTTTATTGCATTCTTAACACTGCCACATTGACGGCAGCTGCATAGTGCCGCACAGACCTGAAGGGACAGAGCCTATCCCTTTCTGGGCTGCGCTGCCTTCTCTCCCTCAACCATTTCCCTGTTTTTAGGTGCGGAGGCCGCTGGCCGAGATGGCGGCCAATCTCCCCGAGTCCGAGAAGGCTCCTTCGGAGGTGCGGCGTTCGCTGCGGGTCAGGAAGCCCACCAGGAAGGGAGATGGAAGTTGTGCTTTGCTGGGTAACAATTCTTTGTGCTTCCCTTATGGTGGGTAAAGGGGGAAATCCAGCCCTCCAGGTGTTGCTGGACTCCCACCATACATTGACATCGCTTGCAAAGGCTGATGGGACTTGTAGTTCTGCAGGGCCAAAGGTTCCCCCCTCTTGTTCCTATGACATGTCTTTTCTCTCGCCTCCTCTTCCCCTCCTCCGTTGCCTGCCTGACATTCTGAGAGCTGCTGTTACAAGACTCTAGTCCTGTGTGAGGGGCAATTCTTATCTCCAGCCTGTCACAAAAAGGATTCTCTGTTTGTTTAGAAGTAAGAGGACCGGGCTATTACTTTATCTATAAAGGGAGCGGCCATAGCGCAGTGGTAGAACATGCAGGAAATCCCCGTTTCAACCTTCAGGTACGGCTGGGAGAGACCCCAGTCTGTAATTCTGGGCAGCTGCTGCCAGTCAGTGTGGACAGTTCTAAACTAAATGTGCCAGTGGACTCCTAACTAAAACAGTGCAGACAAAATCTAAAATGGAGGTGTTTTTAGGACATCATATGGAAGCGAACCAGTTCTATTTTTCTAAAAACGAGGTGCCAGAACTCACCATGAACACCTCCCTTGTTCTCTTACACAGTTGAACCTCGGTTTTTGAGCGTCTCGGAAGCCGAACGATTTGGAACCTGAACACCGAGAACGTAATTGCTTCCGTTTTCTAACGCGCCTCAGAAGTCAAACAGCTTCCTCTGTGTGTTTTTGTATTTTTTCATTGGATTTTGCTGACTGCCCTTTGATCCTCGGTTTTCGAACGTTTCGGGAGTTAACAGCCTTCCAGAACAGATTATGTTCAAAAACCGATGTTCCACTGTGACGGCAATGGCGGCCACCTGAGAGGTACCAAAATTGAGTTCCAGAAAGTTCCGGCTGAAAAATAAAAAGCCCTGAAGCAACCATATATGGCACCCTTTGCCCATTGGTTTCTTAGGTGATTTCTTGAGAGAGAAAGAGAGTTTTTTCCCCTTCTTCCTTAGAATTCATTTCCCCTGTCTCTGTCTGTCTTGATCCTCCAGAAGATGAGCCCGCGAGCGACAACAACCAGGCAGATATCATTCAAGCCGAAGTCCCTGCATCCGAAGAAGTAGTGTCTCAGGAGGAAGTTTCCTCCGTGACTGAGGCTGCTGAAAGTGGGTACTCATTAAATATGGCGTTTGTTTAATAGAAGCAATCTCTCTCAAGAACGGATCTGGAGCCGCTGTTTGTCATACAGTGGTGCCCCGCAAGACGAACGCCTCGCAAGACGGAAAACCCGCTAGACGAAAGGGTTTTCCGTTTTGGAGGCGCTTCGCAAAACAAATTTCCCTATGGGCTTGCTTCGCAAGACGAAAATGTCTTGCGAGTTCCTGCGGGGTTTCCCCCCTTTTCCCCCCCTTTTCCTAAGCCCTAAGCTGCTTATCAGCTGATCCGCTGATAAGCCGCTTATCAGCTGATCCGCTAAAAGCTGCTAAACCGCTAATAGCGCTAATCCGCTAAACTGTCAATGGGCTTGCTTCGCAAGACGAGAAAACCGCTAGACGAAGAGCCTCACGGAACGGATTAATTTCGTCTTGCGAGGCACCACTGTACTGCCCTGAGTAAAGGTAGCGGCACTTAGATCTGGGCCTTGCCTGAGCCTGCCAGGGTTTCGAAGGGATTAAGAATGTAAGACCAGCACTCATATTTTACCTCATGGAAGGAAAGCAGGGAGTAACCAAGAGAGGAATTCTCAGAAGTGCGCTGAGCGTGATTTATTTGACATTTGCTTATTTATTTATTTTTATTCCCCCGCCCCCGTTATTTTATTTTGACAAAGTCATAATCATAAATAAAAGAGAATAAAAATGTGCACCCCACCCCCAAGACCATTCTATTGTAACCATCCAACCTCCCAAAATTTCAGCATCTCCTGTGATGGTTTGGCCCCTTTCCGTTTTAACAATACAAATTCTACAAACACCCTCCATATCTCTTCAAAATCATTTCTCCTGCATATTCCCCGTCTTACCTTAATGGCACATGTTAATTTATCGTTAATAGCTATATTCCACACCTCTTTATACCATTCTTCCATTGTATATTCCGCTTGCCCCTTCCACTTCCTAGCTATCATAATTTGTGCGGCTGTCAATAAATTTGTGAGCAAGCCCTTCATGGCCTGTGAACCTTCCACCCCATCGTAAATTGATAATGATGCTACCTCTGGGCTTTTGGTCGGCTTTAACCCGGTGATTTCTGTTATCTCCTTAAACACCCTTTGGCAGAAAAATTGTACTTATTCACACCCCCACCACATGTGAACAGAATTCCCTGTTTCCTGGCATTCCCTCCAACATAACACAGAATATTCCTTGTTTATTTGATTTAATCTAACTATATCAGATTAAATCAGGTCATACCATTGCTTATTTATTAGTATTATTTTAAATATAATTAGGCTCATTTTCATTCTTTTTAGTGTTTCATGTTTTATTGTGTTTTTAATATTCTGTTGGGAGCCACCCAAAGTGGCTGGGTTTAGGTTGATTTTCTGAGCAGATACCCATTCCAGAGTACAAAGCAACTTCAACGTTAATCAGAAATGGTGTGTATTTGGCTGTATGCCTTGTACCCCCATTTCTCCACAGCAGTTTTCAGGCTCCATTTCTGCTCTCCTCTCTCATCCTTATAGTTGTGCCGGTGAGCGATGGGTGGCAGAGCGACGATGAAGGGGAGCTGTGTGGGGCACCGTGCGAAGGAAGCGAGGGCACAGAGATGGGGGAGAACTCCAGGGGTCTGGGAAGAACAAAGAGGCAACAGGGATCTGAGGCACCTGAGAAGGGGAAGAAGAAACTGGCAGGTAGTCTCTTATTTCTACTCACTTACTGTATTTTTTGCCCCATAGGACGCACCGGCCCATAGGACGCACCAAGTTTTTTTGGGGGGAAATAAAGAAAAAAATTTTTATTTCCCCCCCCCAGGCGCTTGTGGGGCCGGCAGCGGGGAGAAACGCTCTTCTCCCCGCCGCCCGCCTGCAGATCAGGTCCAGGGACAGCAGGAGGACACGCTGCGCCTCCCAACTGACCCCGGAGCTTGCGGGGCAGGCAGCGGGGAGAAGCGCTCTTCTCCCTGCCGCCCGCCTGCAGACCAGGTCCGGGGACAGCGGGAAGACGCGCTGGCGGCCGGGAGAAGCACGCGTCTCCCCGCCGTCAGGCTCCAAACCACATCAGGAGACAGCGGGATGGCGGTGTTCCGCCTCCCCGCTGTCCCCCGACCTTGTGGGACTGGCGCTGCGGCTCTCCTGAAGCCTGGAGAGCGAGAGGGGTCGGTGCACACCAACCCCTCTCGCTCTCCAGGCTTCAGCGAAAGCCTGCATTCACCCCATAGGACGCACACACATTTCCCCTTCATTTTTGGAGGGGAAAAAGTGCGTCCTATAGGGCGAAAAATACGGTAGTTATTTTTGCTCTTCATCCTGAGGTCCCAGGGTAAGTCACAATGATGTAAAATGCTGTTCCTAGCTGATTGGTGTCCGAAAGACTGAGCGCTAAGCAAAAATAAGTATTTTCCTTTTTTAATCTTTTTTTACTGAAGTAGTGAAATATTGCAAACATTTGCCGCAAACAGGTTCAGTAGATCTGAGGAAGCGAAGGCAAGGGAGGCGAATTAGAGTAAGGGTTCTCTTGTTTGACAGTGAAAGGGAGAGAGATAGCACTCCCAGTGGCCAAAAGTCCCCCAAATTACCCCAAATTGGGTAAGACACAAGGTTTATTTACACATAGCTATGGTAACAAAGAGCTGCAGAGGAGGCACATTCAGAGACTTGTCAAGACAGGCCCAGAAGTGGACTAAAAATAAAATATGGAAGAGATTTGCCCGAGTCTGTGTCGGCATCAAAAGTGGCCTTTGTCCCTTGGCCACTTCCGGTGAATTCTCCTCAGAGTTCTTTGCTCTTGCAGAGGCAAACGGACAGCACCATTCCCAATACCTCGGTGAGAGAAACGGCTGCGCAGACCCCCATGATGACTTCGTTGTTCTCTTGAAACCATTTACGGGCGGAGACCACGCAGCCCGTCTTCCTCACCGGCCAGCTGTCAAAGGCGTCGGACGGAGCAGCCAGAGGGCAGAAGCCTATCGCTGCCTCCGAGCTGGTGGCGTTGACGCCGCAGGAGCAAGGGTAGAGTGTGTAATTTCTGTCCTGGAGGAAGAGGTTCAGCTTCCAGTTTTCTGGCCCGATCCATCCGCAGCAAGACATCTTGGATTGGAAATAGTCCCAGGCCAGCATGGCGGACCTGTTGGTTTCGTGCCTCAGGTCGTAGTACCGGATGAGGTGGAGGACAAAGGTGGGCGTTTTTTCCTTCATGGCCATTGCACGGTGGTAGATGAGCAAGAAGGTGGTGGCCTGGGCCGCCAGGAGCAGGAGCAGGCCGAGGAAGTACAGCCCCAAGAAACAGCGGCTCCCGCTGAAGGCCCCCACGCAGCCCAGGAACCCCATCACCATGGTGACGGCCCCAACGCCAATCAGGGTGTAAGGCACGATGTACATGGTGGACGTCGAGATCTGCAGGATGGTGATGAAGTTTCTCTTGTCGAACAAGAGCCATAGTCCGGAGCCCATCAGCATGGCCCCCAGGACAAAGAAGAGGTGGTTGAAGAAGAAGAGGCTGTAAACAGTGGCTTTCCGACAGTTGGGCCTCATCTTCTCACAGACGCAGCTTCCTTCTGTTTCGGAACTCAGAACCTCCAGGACAGACACACAAACACACAGTTCAACAGCTGTACAGGCTTGGATGAGCCACAGAACAAGTACCTGAGAGCCCCTGGGCTCACAGCTTTTTTTATTATCATCTAGTCGCCTTTGAGTTCTGCACCCCAACCCCTCTTGTTTTTTAACATCTGCCACTTCATTTATGTGGACTTTTCCCCCTCTCCCCCTCCCCTTTCTGGAAGTGGAGTGCTCCGAAGTGGCCTTCCTCCCCCTGTCAGCTGACGTGGTACATTCCATTTGATTTCCTCACTTCTAACCTGATGACCGCTGGTCAGGGATGATGGGAGTGGAAAATTCAGCAACATCTGGAGGGCTCTCTCTCTATATATATGTTGTTGTTGTTGTTTAGTCGTTTAGTCGTGTCCGACTCTTCATGACCCCCTGGACCAGAGCACGCCAGGCACTCCTGTCTTCCACTGCCTCCCGCAGCTTGGTCAAACTCATGTTTGTAGCTTCAAGAACACTGTCCAACCATCTCGTCCTCTGTTGTCTCCTTCTCCTTGTGCCCTCCATCTTTCCCAACATCAGGGTCTTTTCCAGGGAGTCTTCTCTTCTCATGAGGTGGCCAAAGTATTGGAGCCTCAGCTTCAGGATCTGTCCTTCCAGTGAGCACTCAGGGCTGATTTCCTTAAGAATGGAAAGGTTTGATCTTCTTGCAGTCCATGGGACTCTCAAGAGTCTCCTCCAGCACCATAATTCAAAAGCATCGATTCTTTGGTGATCAGCCTTCTTTATGGTCCAGCTCTCACTTCCATGCATCACTACTGGGAAAACCATAGCTTTATATAAATCTATCCATCTCTTTAGAACAATAAAAATACAAATTTAATTTGTATTTATACCCTGCTTGTCATCAAATGGTCTGAGATGAGTTACAGAAATATAGCAATGAAAATAACTGCAATATATCAATAGAATACTTGCCTTTGACTTTCAGGTGTCTCAATAGGCCTATGTAGTTGTTTATAATTTCCTTGAGTGGCTATTCACTTTAGCAGTTATTCTGTTAGGGTTGTGATACGTCAATAATAATAATAATAATAAATAATATATTATTATTGTTACTATTAAAGTGGCACCTTGGAACTCGAATGGTTTGGCTCCTGAATAAATCGGCTCCTGAACACCACAAACCTGGAAGTGAGTGTTCCGGTTTGCAAACGGTTTTTGGAAGCCGAACATCCGATGCCTTGGTTTTCAAACCTTTTCAGGAGTCGAATGGACTCCCGGAACAGATTAAGTTCGACAACCAAGGTACCACTATATTATTATTATTATTATTATTTATTATTATACCCCACTCATCTGGCTGGGTTTCCCCAGCCACTCTGGGCAGCTTACAGCACATCTTAAAACATAATAAAAACATCAAACGTTTGGGACATAGCCTGTATTCAGCCCCCTTAAGCATCTTTTCCTCTAAGGCGTATGTGGTTCTCCCCCTCCTCATTTGATCCCCACAACAACCCTTTGAGGTGGGTTAGGCTGAGAGGCAGTGACTGGCCCAAGGTCACCCAATGAGTGGGGGTTTGAACCTTGGTCTTCGCATACTGCCACATCATACTGGCTTGCCAACTGTTTCATCCGCTGATTTTGCTTTCCTTTTCAATTTATTACATGATTTTTATTGCACTCCCCACATTTAAACTGCTGTGGAACACAATTTCACTCTAGGGCGGCATCTAAATATTTAAGACAAGTGGCATAAACATACTGTTGCTAGTATCATAATTGAATCAGTTTGACTTTAAATTTGTTTGTGAGTAGAAGCAATTTGATTTTGAAGTCACATGCATCCTTTTTAGCTGAAGAACATATGTGTGTTAGAAGCGTTTCCCCTTGTGCTGAAGGAAGAATGTCTCTTTTAAGATGGGCTTCAAAAAACAATTTCCTCTCGTGTACAGGAGAGGGAGGGAGATTCTAAAAAAAAAGGTGCAGATTCTCTTAAGTTTCTTGGGGGTTTCCCAAAGACCAGCCGCTGTGTGAGAACAGCCTGATGGGCCAGATGAGACTTCGGTCTGAACTAGCAGGCTATTTTCTTTTTTTTTTTCCAAATACATTTTTATTGAGGTTATACACATAACAAACATACAAACAGATACAAAAGAAAAAATTATAACAAAAAAAAAAACAACAACACAAAAAAGCGTCAGGATATACAAGCCAACTTTTTCCTCTCTCTAACTATACAAAGATAGATTAATCTGGCTGTTTCACAAAACAGTAAACGATTTAAAAAAAAAAAAAAAACACACGCAAAAACCACCTCCTGGACTTCCTTCCATCCTTTTGGTAAGTATCAAATATCTGCTTCCATTACGTATTTGATTTTTAATCTATAGGCCTAAATTCACACGCTGGTAGTATTGTTCTGACCCCGCCAATCACATTAAGCATTTATTCCAATATAGTTCCAGTATTTACTCCAATTATTCAGAGATTTCTGTTCATCGTGGTCTCTTAATTTACCTGTTAATTTATCAAGCTCAGCATAATTTATCATTTTAATTTGCCAATCATTTATATTGGGGATAGTTTCCACTTTCCAATATTGTGCCAATAAAATTCTCGCTGCTGTGGTGGCATAGAGGAATATCGTTCTATCTTCTTTCTTAATATCTTTACCCGTCATTCCCAGCAAAAAGGCTTCGGGTCTTTTGGGAAAAGTGTATTTAAATATTCTTTTAAGCTCATTGTAAACCGATTCCCAAAAGCCTTTCACCTTTTTGCATGTCCACCATAGATGATATAGGTCACCCTCCACCTCCCCACATTTCCAGCATTTCTTATCTTTTAGTCTATACATTTTGGCCAACTTCACAGGGGTGTGGTACCACCTATATAGCATCTTCCAAACATTTTCTCTCAGAGACATACATGCTGTAAACTTTATATTACAATTCCACACTTCCAGCCACCTTTCAAAATCGATATTATAACCAAAGTCAATTGCCCATTTAATCATTGCCTCCTTCACCTCCTCGTCCTTTGTATACCACTCTAAAAGTATGTCATAGATTCTAGATAGGGTTTTGTTTTTACCTTCTATTACTTCTACATTGAATTTTGATTTTTTGTCATCAAAACCCAACTTCTTCTTGTCCTCTTTTAGCAAGTCATTCACCTGGTGGTATTGCAACCACCCAGTGAATAGATTTTTTATCTCTTCATAAGGTCTAAGTCTTGGCCCTTGGTCTGTTTTTCTTAACATTTCCTCATAGGTGGCGTTTTTTCCCTCCATGTTTGTTTTCTTCACCGTTAAAGCCTCAATTGGTGAGATCCACCATGGGGTCTTTCTTTCAAGGAGATTTTTATTCCTTTCCCATGATTGGTATAAAGGTCCTCTAAAAATATGATTTAGAAAGCTCTTGTGGACCTTCACTTTCCCATACCAAAGGTACGAATGCCATCCGTACCAATTATTAAAGCCTTCTAAATCCAGTAGATCTCTATTCTCCAGTTTTATCCAATCTTTTAACCAAAGTATACAGGCCGCTTCGTAGTATAGACTTAGATCTGGGAGAGAAAAGCCCCCTCTTTCTTTTTTATCTATCAAAATTTTCATTTTTATCCGTGGCCTTTTCCCCTGCCAGATATACTTTGCCAAGACTCTCTGCCACTCTTTACATTGTTTTAGGTCTTTAAGTATGGGGATGGTCTGGAATAGAAATAGCATTCTAGGCAGAATATTCATTTTGACAACAGCTATCCTCCCCAAAAAGGAGAGTTTCATCCTCCCCCAAAATTCCATGTCTTTCTTTATACTCCTCCAGGTGACATCATAGTTATCCTTATATAAATTTATGTTCTTAGCTGTGACCCATATCCCAAGATACTTCACTTTCTTAACTACTGCAATTTCCGTCCTTCTCTCTAAATCTATTATTTCTTCCTTTGTTAAATTTTTAACCAACATTTTGGTTTTATTTTTATTTATCTTAAGTCCTGCCACGGCTCCAAATTCGTCAATCTTTAGTAAAGCTTCTTTTACACTCTTTTTTGGGTCTTCTAAAGTTAGTACGATGTCATCTGCGAAGGCCTTGATTTTATATTCCCTCTTTCCTACCTGCACTCCTTTTATTTCTGTTGCCCCCCTCAGTCTCTCATTCAGTATTTCTAGTACCGTTATAAACAGCAAAGGAGACAGGGGGCAACCCTGTCTAGTTCCTTTATATATACCAAAATATTCTGTTGTGGTGTTGTTTATTACCAATTTTGCCTTCTGTTCCTTGTATATTGCTTCTATCCCTCTTCTAAATTTCTCTCCCATTCCCATCGTTTCCAGACTTTTCTTCAAGAACTCCCATGAGATGTTATCAAACGCCTTTTCAGCGTCTATAAATACCAAGGCCGCTTGTCTGTCTATACTCATATCCAAATATTCAATAATATCTATCAGATTCCTTACATTTTCCCTTAATTGCCTCCCTGGAAGGAAACCCGTTTGATCTTTATGTATTTTGTTGTTCAAAACCTTTTTTAGTCTTTCTGTCATTATATCTGTGAATAGTTTATAATCATTATTTAATAATGAAATTGGCCTATAGTTTTTCACTTCCAGAGTATCTGCATCTTTTTTAGGAATCAAAGTAATATATGCTTCCTTCCAGGTGTTCGGGATCTTTCCTTCCTTTAATATATTATTCATCACTTCTCCTAGCACTGGGGATATTTGGTTACTTAATGTTTTATAATATTTGGCCGAAAGGCCATCTGGCCCTGGGACTTTCCCACTTTTCATCCTTTTAATAGCCTTTTTTATCTCTTCTTGAGTAATTGTCTGGTCTAATATCTCATTTTCTTCTTTTGAAATTGGTTTTAGGTGATGCACTTGTAAAAAGTGGTCTATTTCTTGCTTTGTTTCCTTTCCTCTTTTATATAAATCCTTGTAATATTTTTGAAATATCTTTCTTATCTCTTTTGGCTCTTCCACAATCCTTTCTCCTTCCCTTATCCTACTAATCGTATTTTGTTTTCTTCTTTCTCTTATTTGCCACGCCAGGTATTTTCCTATCTTATTTGCTGACTCAAACGTTCTCTGATTCATCATTTTAATTTTCCATTCTACCTCTTGGTCGATTATTGTAGAAAATTTAGCTTGTAATATCTTTATATTCTGTTTTGCGATCTCCTCATTGGGGTTGATAGTCAACTTTCTTTCATTTTCCATAATCTGTGTTAGGATCTGTTCCTTCTTTGTCTCTTTTTCTTTTCTTACTTGACTATTTTTCTGTATTAAGAAGCCCCTCATAACTGCCTTTCCTGCGTCCCACACAGTCTCTATAGCAATTTCCCCATTTAAATTCCATTTAAAATAGTCTTCTATTGTCTCTATTGCCTTATTTACAATCTTCTGATCATTAAATAAAAATTCATTCATCCTCCATCTAACCGTTCGGATATCTCTACCTTTTAGCTCAATGGAGACCGCATTATGATCAGATATAGTTCTTGGAAGAATTTCCGATTTAGTTAGATTTTGAGTTAGTTCCTTCGAAATCCAAATGCTGTCTATTCTCCCCCAACTCTGATTTGGGTTTGAGAAGAAAGTATATTGTTTTGTAGTGGGGTTTTTAAGTCTCCACGCATCAATCAGTCCCAGATTTTTTACCATATCAAAGAAGGATCTCGGTAATTTACCTTCCTTCTTCTCCTGTTTTTTTGTTGACTTATCTAGGTTTGGGGACACCACCCCGTTAAAGTCACCCATCAATATCATTTTTTGGTCCATCCATTCCATCAATTTGTCTCCTAATTCCAAATAAAAGGCTGATTTTTTATCATTTGGGGCATATATTCCCACAACAATTATTTTTTCTCCCTGAAACACCATTTGAACAATGACTACTCTCCCTTGGTCATCTTTGTATAATAATTGTGGATCATATTTTTCCTTTATGTATATTACCACCCCTCTTTTCTTCACTCTATCTGATGTCACAAAATCTATTCCCAATTTCTTATTGCTTAGTAATCTCTTATGCTTATTTATTATGTGCGTCTCTTGGAGACATATTAAGTCACAGTTCTTTTTCAGTAATATGTGGGTAATCTGATTCCTTTTATTTTTATTGTTCAGTCCATTCACATTCCAGTTTAGTATTTTTAATGCCATCTGTTATATACTATTTAATTAACTTATTAAACCTATGTACAATTTAGTGTTCTTTGTCTCCTTCCTCTAGTTCTTCTCTTTCTCCTATTGAGCTCTCCTCTCTTTCTTCTTCTTCACTCCCTCCTTTTTCTTCTCCTTGCTGGTTCTCTACCTCCTCCTCCCCCATCATTTTCCCCAGGTCCTTCTCGTATCTCCTTGCAAATTTTTGAAGTTCTGAGATAGTGGACAGTTTAAACTTTTTTTCTTTGAAATAGAATGAAATACCTTCCGGAAACTCCCATCTATACAAGATCCCATTTTTCTTCAGTTGATTTGTTAATTTTTTATATGGGTCCCTCCTTTGAAGAAATCTCGAAGGAATCTCTTTGTAAATAATAATTGGGTTTTCTTCAATATATAACCTTTTGACATAGTTCTGTTTCAAAATTTCGTTTCTTATCTCCAATGAGTTAAACATGGCTATTACATCTCCTGGCAATTTTTTCCCTCTGGCCTTGGCCGATTTTGTTCTTATTCGAAATATGTTTACCAAGCAATGGTTTATCTCTTCTTCTTTTCTATCTAGCCATATTGCCAGCTCTTTCACCACTTTAACTCTAATATTCTCATTTAAATCCTCTGGTATTCCTCTAAGTTTTAGGTTAGATTGATTTTGACGCATCTGCGTCATAGCCATGTTGTCCAACAACTCTTCCTGTGTTGCTCCTATTTCTTTAACTTCTAATCTAATCCTGTCCATCTCTTTCCTACTGTCTTTCGTGTCCTTTTGAACCCTTTTCACTGAATCCTCCAAAACCTTAGCTTTTACCGAGAGATCCTTAACTTTCCCTTTCAGTTCCCCTACCACTTCCTCCAATTTTTTGTCTAGAGTCTCTTGTACCTCCATCAATTTTCTCTCAATATACTGTTCATTATTTTTAAATTCTTTTCTTATTTCGGCCATCAAGCTGTCATAATCTCTAATATCTCTTGCCTCCTTCCCCTCTTCTTGTTTTGAAGGCCTCCTTTCCGCTGGTGTTGCCACCCCCTTCTTAGAACCGTTCGGCATTTGTATATTTAAGTTTAGTTCTTCCTAGTATACTGTATAATGTAATATACTATGTGGGTAAGATATAGAGGTAACAAGGTTAACAAGGTTAACGTCTCTCAGATATTGCAACAAGAGTCCAAAATTGACTAAATTGGTACAGCACAAAAATTAACCCTTAATTAAGATCAGATATTAATAATACAGTTTTAACTGTACCTAAATTCAGACACGTATTTAAATCCTCAGAGTCTTATAATTAAATGTAGTAAACACCTGAACCTCCAGAAACGCTTCCAGATTCAGGGGGTTCTCAAACTCATAAGCAAGGTCCTGCGAAAACGTATTCTTTAACTTTGCATCCCGGGGTGTATGTCTCTTTAAATCCCGAAGAATCAAGAGAATCACAGCTGTCTCTGAAGCTCAAAAACGTATCCGGTTGGGGATGAAGAAGGCGGGTCCCCTTTAACTCACTCAATATGGCAGTCCTTTCACAGTCTCACCATCTTTAAACAAACTTTAAACAAACTTTAAACACAGTCTCACAGTCCCTGTCTTTAAACACAGAGCGCTGCTAAGGCACCTATATTCCACACTCCGTTTAAGTCCCAATTCTCCCCAATCCTGAGGTTTAAAAGCAAAAGTCCTCCACCGAAACCCGTGCTGGTTAAAGCGCTCTCCGTCCCGATGAAACAGAAAAGTCTTTTTCCCCTCTCCCTAGTCGATATAGTAGTTCAACTGTTACCTTGCCTCTGACACTTTATACTTTGTGTCTGAGGTCTTTCCACCACACACTCACTGGCAGCTTGTTTCCTCTTTTCCTCTTTTGTTTCCTCTCTGCCAGCGTCTTGCTATACTTTCTTTTCACCTTACCGCCAGGAATGGACTCCTCCTCCTTTTCACCAATTATTTCTTCTCCGCTGGGTTCTTATCAAAACGTTCCTTTAATCTTATCTAAGTAATTTCCAGTATTTCTTTATCCCCACTGCTTTTTCCACAGTGATTTATAGCTACTTCCCAGCTTCTCCGCTGTTGTTGGAGGTCCGCCGCTTTCCCTCGGAGTTTGAGGCTTCACAGCATGGAGTCTGTTGCCTCCCCTTTACACTGCAGCTCCAGCCTTGTTAAACGCCGGCAACACAGGCGAGCACAGGCAGCGTCGCAGGGTACCTTGTCCCGCAGGATTCCCTCCTGTGGTTTCAGGGTTCACGTAGCCTTCGCGACCCCTCTAAATCTCCATGCTGTTTGAGACTCCCCCAGAGGAGTTATCTCACACTCCTTTTCAGCGGCCGCGGCGTCCCGGAAGTCCAGCAGGCTATTTTCATGGTTTTTATGTTGCATTATCCAAGCAGAACAACACATTACACGCACGTACATACACACAAGGAGAAGCTATCAGTGGGCTGGGTAAAACCTCAAGGCTTTCAGAAATACAAAAAATCCCTAAGGTAGAATCCACGCTTCCAAAAAGCCCAATGAGGATGTCGCATGCTGAAGGTTGGGGGCCGGGGGACCCAGAAAATCAGATGGGAGAGGCAACGGAATGGAGTCTCATAGGAGGGGGTATGGCTGGCAGACCAGAGGAACACTCCACACTGTAATGTTTTATTGCAGGACCCATTTGTGACACTCTTTTCTTTCCCTCTCTCATTTTGTCCTAGCAGGCGGTGATCAAGTGCCAGGGAATGAAGAGGAAAGTCAGCTGGAAACAGCCGAGCGAGGAGGAGAAGAAACTTCGGGGACAGTCAGCGGGAAATCTCCCCAGGGTCTTAAGATTAAAGGGGCACCTGGAATCCTGCAGCACACAGAGCATCTGAAGGAGGTACCAGCGAAAGAGAATCCATATAAATGCCTCTCCTGCGAGGAAAGTTTCCATAAGCGATCTCAGCTGGTTATACACCAGAGGGGTCATGCTGGAGAAAAGCCATACAGTTGCTCCCAGTGTGGCCAGGGTTTCTCTTCCCGCCCCGAACTTCTCGGCCACGAGACAAGCCACACGGAAGAGAAACCATATCAGTGCTCGGACTGCGGGAAGAGCTTTCGGGAACAAGCATACGTTGTCCAGCACAAGAGGATCCACACGGGGGAGAGGCCGTATACGTGCTCCGAGTGCGGGAAGAGCTTCTATCGCAGAGGGTCCCTTATTCTGCACGAGAGAATCCACACGGGAGAGAAGCTGTACAAGTGCCCGGACTGCGGGAAGAGCTTCAATCGGAAGCCGCACCTTGCCGTGCATAGGAGAATCCACACGGGGGAGAAACCCTACGAATGCTCCGACTGTGGGAAGAACTTCACTGTGAAATCTGCCCTCAACGTGCACATGAGGACCCATTCCGAAGAGAAGCCGTACCAGTGCTCCGACTGCGGGAAGAGCTTCCGCGAGAAAGGGACCCTCAACATACACAAGCAGAGCCACACAGCGGAGAAGCCGTTTCAGTGCTCCGAGTGCGGAAAGTGCTTCCGCTACGCAGCATCGTTCCGGAGACACAAGAAGTCCCATTCGGTGGGACCCGTCTTGAAATCCTACGAATGCCCCGAGTGCGGGAAGAGCTTTGGCCGCAAAGATTACCTTATCACACACCGGAGAATCCACACCGGAGAGAAGCCATACATGTGCTCCGTGTGCGGGAAGAGCTTCAACCACGGTGCAACCCTCGTCACGCATAAGAGGACTCACACGGGAGAGAAGCCGTATGAGTGCTCCGAGTGCGACAAAAGCTTCAAGCAGATTTCGGGCCTTATTACACACCGGAGAACCCACACGGGAGAGAAACCGTATGGATGTTCCGATTGCGGGAAATCCTTCATCCTGAAATCGTACCTTGATGTGCATAAGCGGACTCACACCGGAGAGAGACCGTATCAGTGTTCACACTGTGGGAAAGGATTCTCGTGCTCCTCTTACCTTTTAAGACATGAGAAAACCCACACCGGGGAGCGATCGCACATATGCTCTGACTGTGGCCAAAGTTTCCATTGGAAACGGTCCCTGATCATGCACATGAGGAAACATACAGGGGAGCAGAACGTACATGACTGTACCATCTGTGGCAAAAGCTTCAGCTGGTCGTCTGCTCTTAACGTACACATGAGAACCCACACTGGGGAGAAGCCATATGTGTGCTCTGAGTGCGGGAAAAGTTTCAGCGGCAAATGGATCCTCATTCAGCACAAGAGAATCCACACGGGGGAGAAGCCGTACGAATGCCCTGAGTGCGGGAAATGCTTCCACGTGAAATCCTCTCTCCTCGCGCACCAGAGGACCCACACGGGGGAGAAGCCCCACGAGTGCTCCGAGTGTGGGAAGAGCTACAGCGTGAAAGCCAACTTCACCGCGCACATGCGGACTCACACGGGAGAGAAGCCGTACGAGTGCGCCGAGTGCGGGAAAAGCTTCTACAAGAAAGACCGCCTCATGACGCACAAGAGGACCCACACGGGAGAGAAGCCCTACCAGTGCTCCGAGTGCGGGAAGGGCTTCAACTGGAAAGTCGGCCTGATCAACCACATGAGGATCCACACGGGGGAGAAGCCGTACGCCTGCGCCGCGTGTGGGAAGTGCTTCCACAAGAAGGACCACCTGGCGCGCCACGAGATCATCCACACGGGAGAGAAGCCGTACACCTGCTTCGACTGCGGGAAGAGCTTCAACCAGAAAGTTGCCCTCCTCGTGCACAAGAGGACCCACACGGGAGAGAAGCCCTACAAGTGCTCCGAGTGCGGGAAAAGCTTCAGCTGGAAAAAGTCCCTGATCACACACAAGGCGGCTCACACGGGAAAGAAGCCGTATCAGTGCTCGGAATGCACGGAAAGCTTTAGCCGGAGATCTCAGCTTGCCGAACATGAACAGATGCACATAGGTGAGATGGAGTGGGATGATTTGCTTCTGTGAAGGCAGGGCATTGCCCCGGGGGGGGGGCGGGGGGGAGAGACCTCCTTTCCAGGTTCGACCCCAGGAATCCCTGGATTAAAAGTAGTAGTAATAATAATTATTTATTTATTATTTATACCTCGCCCATCTGGCTGGGTTTCCCCAGCCACTCTGGGCGGCTCCCAACAGAATATTAAAAACACCATCAAACATTAAAAACTTCCCTAAACAGGTCTGTCTTCAGATGTCTTCTAAAAGTCAGATATTGTTCATTTGCTTGACATCTGCTGGGAGGGCGTTCCACAGGGCAGGCGCCACCACCGAGAAGGCCCTCTGCCTGGTTCCCTCTAACCTCACTTCTCACAGTGAGGGAACCGCCAGAAGGCCCTTGGAACTGGACCTCAGAGTTGGACCCAGGGGCTGAACAAAGGGGGTGGAGATGCTCCTTCAGGTATACTGGGCCGAGGCCATTTAGGGGAGGGGTCAGCAAATTTTTTCAGCAAGGGGCCAGTCCACTGTCCCTCAGACCTTGTGGGGGGGCCGGACTATATTTTGGTGGGGAAATGAACAAATTCCTATGCCCCACAAATAACCCAGAGATGCATTTTAAATAAAAGCACACATTCTACTCATGTAAAAACACCAGGCAGGCCCCAGAAATAACCCAGAGATGCATTTTAAATAAAAGCACACATTCTACTATTGTAAAAACATGCTGATTTCCAGAACGTCCACGGGCCGGATTTAGAAAGCGATTGGGCTGGATCCGGCCCCCAGGCCTTAGTTTGCCTACCCATGGTTTAGGGCTTTAAAGGTCAGCACCAACACTTTGAATTGTGCTCGGAAACATACTAGGAGCCAATGTAAGTCTTTCAGGATCAGTGTTATATGGTCTTGGCGGCCACTCCCAGTCACCAGTCTAGCTGCCGCATTCTGGATTAGTTGCAGTTTCTGGGTGACCTTCAAAGGTAGCCCCACATAGAGTGCATTGCAGTAGTCCAAGTGGGAGATAAGCAGAGTATGCACCACTCTGGCGAGACAGTCCGCGGGCAGGTAGGGTCTCAGCCTGCGTACCAGATGGAGCTGGTAGACAGCTGCCCTGGATACAGAATTGACCTGCGCCTCCATGGATGGCTGTGAGTCCAAAATGACTCCCAGGCTGCGCACCTGGTCCTTCAGGGGCACAGTTACCCCATTCAGGATCAGGGAGTGCCCCCCACCTGTCTGCCCCCTTTCTCCCAAAAACAGTACTTCTGTCTTGTCAGGATCTCTGGCAGCATGCCAAGGAACAGCCCATAGCTCAGCCTCCTTTTTAACCATCCTATATGCCCTTTTAAAATGTGGCTCTTGGGGGGGGGGGTGTTATTGAGTTGTTTTTATTTTGATTATACAGTATATTGTGGTTTTTATGTCGATCTCTGCAAACCGCCCTGAGACCTCTGGGTATAGGGCGGTATATAAATTCAATAAATAATCATCATAATCTCAGAACGTGACATGTCTACATCCTCCTCCTTGTTCCCCCACCTGCCCCTTTCGTGGTTTCCCCACTCCCCGTGAGTAAAAACGCTGTAGCAGTTTATTTTTTGTACATTTCAGGCTTCATTGCCGAATCTACGGAGCTCACTGTGGAGGAAATCAGCACCGCCGTGGTAAGGAAGAGCTCTCATTTTGCTTTGCCGAGAGAAGCTTTTAATGACAACGCATCATTATTTCCTCTATGACAGGAATCGGGGATGACCTTTTTCATTGCTTTCTGGGGAATCCCCTGGGGTCACATGACAGTGGTGGGTGGGCCCAGAGGGGGGCAGCCAATGAAATGTTACCTTTGCTCAGCCATTGAGTTTTATGCTCGCTCCCTCACCTCCCTGGAGCTGTTAACAGAGTTCAAGGAGACGCTCGGAGGGGTACAAAGCAGGATCGGCAAGAAGGGGGCTTGGGGAAAATTCTTATATGGAGTGACAATTCCCAGAATTCACTGGGAAGAAGGACTGATTGTTTAGCCACCCTGGGAAATGGAGTTCTGGGAGAGAAACAGAGGGTCTCCTCAGCACCCATAACAGACTACAGTTCCCAGGATCCTTTGGGGGAAGCCATGACTGCTTAAAAGGGACGTGGATGATGCTGTGTGTTAAACCACAGAGCCTAGGGTTTGCCGATCAGAAGGTCGGTGGTTCGAATCCCCGCGACGGAGTGAGCTCCCATTGCTCGGTCCCAGCTCCTGCCCACCTAGCAGTTCAAAAGCACGTCAAAGTGCAAGTAGATAAATAGGTACCGGTCTGGCAGGAAGGTAAACGGCGTTTCCGTGCACTGCGCTGGTTCGCCAGAAGTGGCTTAGTCATGCTGGCCACATGACCCGGAAGCTGTACACTGGCTCCCTCGGCCAGTAAAGCGAGATGAGCGCCGCAACCCCAGAGTCGTCCGCAACTGGACCTAATAGTCAGGGGTCCCTTTACCTTTACCCTTTATGACTGCTTAAAGTGGTGGACGCGGGTGGCGCTGTGGTCTAAACCACTGAGTCTCTTGGGCTTGCCAATCGGAAGGTTGGCGGTTCGAATTCCCATGACAGGGTGAGCTCACATTCCTCTGTCCCAGCTCTTGCCAACCTAGCAGTTCAAAAGCAAGCCAGCACAAGTAGATAAATAGGTAAGCAGCATTTCTGGCTTAACTCATAGTTTACTGTTGCACCAGAAGCAGTTTAGTCATGCTGGCCACATGACCCAGAAAGCTGTCTGTGGACAAACGCCGGCTCCCTCAGCCTGAAAGTGAGATGAGTGCCACAACCCCATAGTTGTCTTTGACTGGACTTAACCATCCAAGTGTCCTTTACTTTTTAAAGTGGTAATGCAGATGAGATCCTTAAACTTAAACCACGGCCAAGTCTGGATATGCCAAAGCTGCCCTTCCTTGGCTGGGCTGTGTATATGATGTCTGTCTTATTCATAACACTCTTTGATTGTTCCAGATGAGCTTGGATTGCAATGCCATTATTTTGACCACCGCTGTATAGAGCAGGAAATGTCGGGAAGCTGCACTTGGGTAAGACAAGCAACAGCCAGCGTGTTGTGGAGCCTGGAGTTTTGTGTGAGGACCAGGGAGACAAAGGATCAAATCCCTGGTCCATCCACGGAGTTTCCTGTATGACGATAGGCCAGTTCCTCCTCAGTTTATCCTCCATGTTGCAAGGATAAAACGAGGGTGAGGAAGAGTGGAGAAGCTGCTATATCCCACCAGGAGAATGGGATATAAGCACAGTAAATAGTAACAATTCCCAGACCCCATTAAAAAATGCTGCTTTATTACCTTGAAATCCCTCAGATATCTTAAAAACCACCTTCTCCCTTAAGAACCTGCTGGTCACCCTTGTCCATTTGATTTTATTAATAATCTCTGGAGAGATGTTTATTAGCATACTGTTTAAGCAGAATAAATGTATAGAAGTAGGGTCTCCTTTTCTAATACACCTTTGCCTCCCAAACATTCTGATTTGTTTCGACATACAGTGGTACTTCAGTTTTCAAATGTCTCAGAAACCAAACGTTTCGGTTTTCGAATGCCGAAAACCCGGAAGTAAATGCTTCAGTTTTCAAACCCGCCTCAGAAGTCGAACGGCTTCCACTGCATTTTTTCCAATTTTCTCCATTGAAAGTGCAGACCACCCTTTGCGCCTCAGTTGTCGAACGTTTCGGCAGCCAAACAGTCTTCCGGAACGGATTATGTTCAAAAACTGAGGTACCACTGTATTCAGAAAGAATATGCTGTTAGAAATGACAGGAATGAGATAGAAAGAACGACAAAGCTGTAAAAACAAATAGCTTCATTGAACATCAGAGGGTTGTCTCCTGCTTACTCAGAGTAGACTGATTGAAAACAATGGACATGACTAACGTAACTCCATTCATTTCCATGGGTCTGCTCTGAATGCAACTTCATAGATTTGATAGCATAATAAACAACTTGCCGTATTTTTCGCTCTATAGAACACACTTTTTCCCCTCCAAAAATTAAGGGGAAATGTGTGTGCATCCTATGGAGCGAATGCAGGCTCCTTGGCTTCAGCGATTGCAACGTGAAGCCTCCAAAGCGCAGAGGGAGAGCTCCCTCCGCGCTCCTTGGCTTCGCGTTGCTTTCGCTGAAGCCTGGAGAGCGAGAGGGGTTGGTGCGCACCAACCCCTCTCGCTCTCCAGGCTTCAGGGATAGCCGCCTGAAGCTTTTGGAGCGCAGCGGGAACTCGCGCTGCGCTCCAAAGGTTTCGGGTTCCTTTTGCTGAAGCCGGGAGAGCAAGACTCTCCTGGCTTCAGCAGAGAGGGAGAGCTGTGCAGCGCCCCTTCAACAAAGCGGGAGGAGAAATGGAAAGGGCTCCGTTTCTCCTGCTGCTTCGCTGAAGGGGCGCTGAGCAGAGAGGGGGAGATTTTTCCTGTTCTCCCCCTCCTATGGTCTGGTGCGTCCTATGGTCCGGTGGTGCGTCCTATAGAGTGAAAAATACGGTATTCCCTTTCGTATTGTAATTATATGTTCATATATTACACTTTTCCCTTTGTATTTATAATCAACGCAATCAGGCAGTACTGTGAGATTTTGTTAAAGAAGTATAGGTACAGGTAGGTCCCGCTATCCACCCACTCACTCTTGGAAAATTCACTTATCCAAGCATAAATATTATGCCCAAACCAGCAGATTCAGATATCTGAATATCCAGATTTTGCCCACTTCTTTTCTTCCTTATGCTTTGCTGGTCAACGGCAGCCATTTTTGGGCAGAAAGCATGCAGAGAGGGAGGGAGATTAGAAAAATCAGGGAGCAGGGGAGATCGGACAAATTTGTTTTTCCTTTTGTCTCTTTTTTGCTGGTTGGCTGCAGCCATATCGGGAAGGAACCACAGAGATTGTACAAATCCCCAGTTAGAAATATTCCCATAGGAATCAATGGAAATCATGGACGTGTTATGCGAACACTCGCTTAACGAATGATTTCCAAGGAATGCAGTGTGTTCAATAAGTGGGACCTGCGGGTATATAGATAGTGCACTCAGGTCAACAATGCAGTCCCTGCCTTGTGTCTCCAATGGCACAAATGATTTTGGGAGTTATAGTTTGCTAAGGGTTGTTAGATCCCTATTCCCCTTACAGAGCTACAGTTCCCAGATTTCCCTGTGAATAGGGATTGTCAAATAATAGTTCTCTGAGGGGAATAGGAGTCTCCTAACAAACTTCTGCACCCTTAACAAACAAACTACAATTCCCAGAATACTTTGGGGGAAGCCATGGCTATTTAAAATATCATGGTGCTTTTATATGCATGGTATGGAGGTGGCCAAAGCAAAGATATATACCGTATATAAAATACAGAAGAAGTTATCCAAGTTAGGACCATATTACATAATTTATACAAGGCTCAAAAGCTTTGACTGGGGCAGAAATTAGATTTCCTAAATGCATAAATCTGTGTTTCATTTTGTTTTTTAAATAAACATGGCATTCACATAGCTGTGGACATTAATCTGCAGCTGTTTTAGGAACAGGTATTTTATTACTTGTGGAAAGGATCCTTGCAAATATTTTCATGCCCTGATATTAGACAAATATGTTCTCTCTCTCACTTTTAGCAAATCGTTATGATGCTCTTTTGTTTTCTTTCCCATGCAGGATTCTGGAAGCTAGCCAGTTTGCTGAACCTGATTTTTTTTTTTAAAAAAAGAAAAAGCTTTTTACATATGCCGCTACAGCGGAGTATCTTTAACCTTCTCGCGAGTTCTGTGTGGAAACTCAATCCCTTTTCAGGGCTTGGTTATCTTGCAACTGCTTCAGAATTATTGAATTCTCTCCCAAGATCATCTCCTCCCTCTCTCTAAGTCCTTCTGGTCGCTGAAGCCCCCATCTGGCTTTTAATCCATGTTAGCACTATATAAAAACCCTTGTCTTCGCTTGCATTATCCGAAGGATATAGCTCTGAATAAAACTCTTTAGAATCAAATGGGTGCATTGCATCTTCTGGCTTCCATGTTTGGTTCTGCCTTGCCCATTCTGTGCTTGAGATTTCTACGAGTTTATACATGCCACCTGCCTTTTAAACCTCTGGCCCTGGGAGTAAAAAGTGGCCCTCCAGACCCTTCTCTTCGGCCCTTTGAACTTTCCCCGACCACCCACCCCACAAGCAGTGTCCCCAGGCTCTGTGACCTTGAATGGTGTTTTGTTTCTTTGCCTGGATGTATTATGGCCTTGGAACACAGGTGGCGCTGTGGTCTAAACCACAGAGCCTCTTGGGCTTGCTGATCAGAAGGTCAGCGGTTCGAATCCCTGCAATGAGGTGAGCTCCTGTTGCTCGGTCCCTGCTCCTGCCAATTTAGCAGTTCGAAAGCACATCAAAGTGCAAGTAGATAAATAGGTACCGCTCCAGTGGGAAGGTAAACGGCGTTTCCGTGTGCTGCTCTGGTTCGCCAGAAGTGGCTTAGTCATGCTGGCCACATGACACGGAAGCTGTACACCAGCTCCCTCAGCCAATAAAGCGAGATGAGCGCCGCAACTCCAGAGTCGGCCACAACTGGACCTAATGGTCAGGGGTCCCTTTACCTTTTAATATGGCCTTAAACTCTATGATTAATGTGTCTCTCTTGTTGAGATGGAGCACAGAGGGGTGTAGAAACTAAATCTGTATGTTGCTCTGCATACCAATTTTTTTTTTGCCTCTGGTGCCATGTGAGCCCCGTAAAATTTCCCTGTGAGGGAATGAAGAGAGTCCAACTCTACCAGCCCCACCTTAGACAATGTGATAGAAGAAAAGAGTGGAAAAATAGCAATCAGCGCTGTAGGATTTCCCACAGTATTAACTGCAGGGTATTTTCCCACCTTACCTCAACCACCTCTTTTCCGGTTTTCAGGTGTGTATATTTCTTTTCCGGTTTTCAGGTGTGTATATATGCACATACAGTGGTGCCTCGCAAGACGAAAATAATTCGTTCTGCGAGTCTCTTCGTCTTGCGGTTTTTTCGTCTTGCGAAGCAAACCCATTAGCGGCTTAGCGCTATTAGCGGCTTAGAAAAAGGGGGGGAAGCGAAAAAACTCGCATGCGAAGCAAGCCCATAGGGAAATTCGTCTTGCAAAGCGCCTCGAAAAACGGAAAACCCTTTCGTCTAGCGGGTTTTTCGTCTTGCGAGGCATTCGTCTTGCGGGGCACCACTGTATTTTAATATTTGTAGTTTAGGATTTTCCAAAGGGCTGGAGATAGTCGGGAGAAATGTATTGCTACCAACCCTCACAGAGTCTCCTTTTCATGTGGATTTCCCCACCTGCTTTCCAACAACTAGCAGCACTGTTAACAAAACGGCACTCCTTAGGATCCTTTGAGGGAAGCCATGGCTGTTTCAAGTAGCAAGATGCATCTTTAAATGTATAGGGCAGATTGGGGCCTTAATGAGATACGCCTCCACCTTTAACACAAACCCTTCAGTCAATAAGCATGCATGCATCACAACTAACTTTTATTATACATCCTTGTTTCTAGAACGGCCCATGTCGCCTTGTGCGGGGCAGGTAACATCGGTTGAGATGCAGACACAAAATGTGCAGAAGTGAAACTGGCAAATTATGCCAACTCCATGACAAGGTGCCTGCTTATATTATCACTTGAGATTACGGAGGAATTATTTTTGCAGAGTTCTGAGAGCTCAGATGACGAGCTGTGGATCTTTCAAGTTCGCGAGAAAAAGATGACAGTGGTTTTCATGGCAGAAGACAAAATGGGGAGAAATTCAACCATTTTTAGGGGGTCCAGTGTTTCTCAAACTTGGGTCCCCAGCTGTTGGACTACAACTCCCATCATCCCCTTGCTAGCTAGGGATGGTGGGAGTTGTAGTCCCCAAACAGCTGGAGACCCAAGTTTGAGAAACACTAGGTGACAAAAGATGTTTTAGAGCAGGGTGAGGAACCTGGTAATTCCAGATGGGGTGTCTTTGTGTGTCAGGGGGAAGAAATAAGTCCAAGAAGGGACATGAATACTGAGGTTTATAAAAATATGCATAGTGTCCCTCAACTGGATACTTCCCAGATGCTGAACTCCGGTTCCCATCATTCCTGCCCATTGTCCGTACTTGCTGTGGCTAATAGGAATTTGGAGTTTTATTTTTAAGTTGTTATAATCTGCCCTTGGACCTTATGGTAAACGGTAGATACGGAATCAAATAAATAGCAACATCTTGTGGATACCAAGATGGGAAAGGCTGTTGTGAGAGTGGCAGATTTTTGCCCCCTTCCCAAAGGAGACGCAAATTTGGGGTCGCCACGGAAATCTGCGGGTGGCAGATTGGCAATGGAGAAGGGGGAATTCTTTGCTCTCAGTGCATAGTTGACTTGCGGGCAAGGGATGGGGTGGTGACCACAGGCTGAAGGTGGCTTTGGAAAAGTGGGTTAGACAGGCCTATCAACCGCTGTTCAGTATGACAACAGAACAAAACTCCCTTGGACAGAGGCAGTATACCTCAGGCTTCCAGATGCCAAGAAATACGACCAGCGGGAAGAGGGACTGTGGCCTGCTTCTTAAAGACATTGAGAAGCTGCTATCAGAAAACAGACTTAGATGGATGGACCTTCCATCTGCTCTAGTCAGGATTTTCAGCCACATAAGGATACCACAAATGGTCCCCCATTCTGTCCAGCTGTCCCAATGCCCCGCCTCACCTGTGGAGTTTGTCTTCCAGGCAATATGATCAACCAACCCCAACTGCTCATTCAAGAGAAAATAACAGAATGGTCAGCTCTGTTTCAGGTGGTTCAGAAATCAACTTCCTTTTCAGCTCCTCACAAAACTTTCCAGGCAGCCTCAAAAAAGGGTTCCTCCCTTTGACCCTCTGGCTGCTGCTGGACTGCAACTCCCATCATCCCCTGACCGCTGAACATGACTGCTGGGCTTGATGGGAGTTGTAGTTTGGCAGCACCTGGCGGGCCAAAGATTCTGCACCGCTGATGTCCATAGGAGCTGATAGGAGGGGCAGCTGAATCTTAAACCAGTACAGTCGCACCTTGGATCCTGAAAGCCCTGGAATGCAGATGTTTTAGCTCCCAAGTGCCGCAAACCCAGAAGTGATTGCTCTGGTTTGCAAACTATTTTTGGAAGCCGAATGTCCAATGAGGCTTCTGTGGCTTCCGACTGACTGCAGGAGCCAATAAGAAGCCGCACTTTGGTTTCCAAACATTTTGGAAGTTGAACAGACTTCTGGAACCTATTCCGTTCGACTTCCAAGGTATTCAGTGCTAGTCCTACTCAAGACTAAACCCATTGAAGTTGACAGGCATGACTAACTTAGCCAATGGTTCCCCACCTCTGCTCTAAACATTTACAGTGGTATCTCTGGATGTGAACGGGATCCGTTCCGGAGCCCCGTTCGCATCCAGAAGCAAACGCAACCCGCATGCACGGGTCGCAATTTGCTGCTTCTGCGCATGCGCGTGACGTCATATTCACCGTCTGCACGAGCGGCGAAACCCAGACGTAACACGCTCCGTTACTTCCGGGTTGCCGCAGCGCACAACCCAAAAATACTTATCCGGAAGCTACTTCAACCCGAGGTATGACTGTATACCGCCTTAGCTCCACAGTCCTTTAAAAAAATATTCTGAGCACCTCGGCATTTTCACACGGATTTTCTGATATTTTGCAAAGGTCAGAGGGACTTGAAGGTTGGGGTGTGTGTTCGTTTGTCTTTCCCTTCCCCACCTCCTGATCCGGCTACGGCCTCTCCCCGCCATGTGTCTTTTTATGCACGGTCAGGTGGGACGTGCGGCTGAAGCTTTTCCCGCAGTCCAGGCACTCGAAGGGCTTCTCCCCCGTGTGGGTTCTCCGGTGTGTGATAAGGTAACCCCGGTCGTTGAAGCTCTTCCCGCACTCGGAGCACTCGAAGGGCTTCTCCCCTGTGTGGGTCCTCTGGTGCGTGACGAGGGAGCCCTTCTGGTTGAAGCCCTTCCCGCAGTCGGCGCACTTGTGGGGCTTCTCGCCCGTGTGGATCTTCTCGTGCCTCAGGCGGTCGGAGCGGTGCGAGAACCACTTCCCACACTGGGAGCACTCGAAGGGCTTCTCGCCCGTGTGCGTCCTCTCGTGCCCCACGAGGTACGACCTCTGGCTGAAGGTTTTCCCGCAGGCGGAGCACTTGTACGGCTTCTCGCCCGTGTGGACCCGGCTGTGGCGCACGAGCTGCGAGCTCGTGCAGAAGCTCTTCCCGCAGTCCGAGCACTCGTAGGGCTTCTCTCCCGTGTGCACCCGCTTGTGGCTGATCAGCTGAGAGCTGATGCCAAAGGCTTTCCCGCAGTCGGAACATCCGTAGGGCTTTTCGCCCGTGTGGGTCCTCTGGTGCTTCAAGAGGTTGCCTCGCTCCGTGAAGCTTTTCCCGCAGCTCAAGCACTTGTAGGGCTTCTCCCCGGTGTGGACGCGCTTGTGGTTGATGAGGTGGGAGCTGGTAGAGAAGTGCTTCCCGCACTCGGAGCACTCAAACGGCTTCTCCGTGACAAAGTTTGTCGCGGGCACGTTGCCCGGAGGCCCTTCTTCCACCCGGAAAAGCTTCCCAAGGATGACTTCTTCCAACGATATCCGGGTGGGGTGTCTGCGCTCGGGTCTGTCTGCTGGGAGGACCGCCTCTTCGTTTTCTCCGTCGGACTCGTCAACTTGTGGAACAAAAAGAGAGAGTCGTGGGATGAGTCAAACTTCAAAGCAGAGAGAGAGAGAGGCAGCCAAGACCAAACAAAAGATAATGATAATCGTAATAATAATTTACAGTGGTACCTCAGGTTAAGAACTTAATTCGTTCCGGAGGTACCACTTTAGCTAATGGGGCCTCCCACTGCCGCGGCGCGATTTCTGTTCTCATCCTGAGGTAAAGTTCTTAACCTGAGGTACTATTTCTGGGTTAGCGGAGTCTGTAACCTGAAGCGTATGTAACCTGAAGCGTATGTAACTCGAGGTACCACTGTATTACTTATACCCTGCCCATCTGGCTGGGCCTCCCCAGCCATTCTGGGCAGCTCCCAACAGACTATTAAAAACAATCAAACATCAAACATTAAAAACTTCTCCAAACAGGGCTGCCTTCAGATGTCTTCTAAAAGTCAGATAGTTGTTTATTTCCTTGACATCTGACAGGAGGGCGTTCCACAGGGCGGGCGCCACTACCGAGAATAATAATAATAATACCAGATGAGTCTGCATAATAATGCATACCAGATGAGTCTCTCCACGGCTGGCTTATTATTATTATGAGCCATTAAGCCAGCCGTGGAGAGACTCATCTGGTATGCATGGCTGTTTCGGACAAATCACACCCACCTGCTTTGCACCTGGTTTAGGGCAGAGCTGAATGTGAACGGCCCTTCCAAAACCCCGTACAAAGTGCTTTACAAGCAACAACAATCAGCTGGTCACTGGGGCTTGCCTAGCACTGTGCAGAGAAGAGAAACTGTGTGGTCCCATCTCCCCTATACATTTGCAGCAGTAAGATACCAATTTAAACATCAATAGCTTCCCCCAGAGAATCCTGGGAACTGTAGTATGTTAAGGATGCCGAGTGTTCCTATTCCCCTCACAGAATTGTAATTACTGCAGTTGCCTAGCAGAAGGGATTATAATTTCCCCATGTTTGCTATTCCATGGTCCTCTAAACTTTCACCAATTGTGTTCATATTTGTTAATAATAATAATAATTTATTATTTATACCCCACCCATCTGGCTGGGCCTCCCCAGCCACTCTGGGCGGCTTCCATAGAAACCAAAAATACAGTAAAATACCACACGTTAAAAATTTCCCTGAACAGGGCTGCCTTAAGATGTCTTCTGAATGTCAGGTAGTTGTTTATCGCTTTGACATCTGCTGGAAGGGCGTTCCACAGGGCGGGTGCCACTACCGAGAAGGCCCTCTGCCTGGTTCCCTGTAGCTTTACTTCTCGCAATGAGGGGACCGCCAGAAGGCCCTCGGCGCTAGACCTCAGCGTCCGGGCAGAATGATGGGGGTGGAGACGCTCCTTCAGGTATACTGGACCGAGGCCGTTTAGGGCTTTAAAGGTCAGCACCAACACTTTGAATTGTGCTCGGAAACGTACTGGGAGCCAATGTAGGTCTTTCAAGACCGGTGTTATATGGTCTCGGCGGCTGCCCCCAGTCACCAGTCTAACTGCCGCATTCTGGATTAGTTGTAGTTTCCGAGTCACCTTCAAAGGTAGCCCCAAGTAGAGTGCATTGCAGTAGTCCAAGCAGAAGAGAACCAGAGCATGCACCACTCTGGCGAGACAGTCCGCAGGCAGATAGGGTCTCAGCCTACGTACCAGATGGAGCTGGTAAACAGCTGCCCTGGACACAGATTTGACCTGTGCCTCCATGGACAGCTATGAGTCCAAAATGACTCCCAGGCTGCGCACCTGGTCCTTCAGGGGCACAGTTACCCCATTCAGGACCAGGGAATCCGCCACACCTGCCCGCCTCCTGTCCCCCCAAAACAGTACTTCTGTCTTGTCAGGATTCAACCTCAATCTGTTAGCCGCCATCCATCCTCCAACCGCCTCCAGACACTCACACAGGACCTTCACCGCCTTCACTGGTTCTGATTTAGAGAGTTAGAGCTGGGTATCATCCGTATACTGATGAACAATCAGCCCAAACCTCCTGATGATCTCTCCCAGCAGCTGCATGTAAATGTTGAAAAGCATGGGGGAGAGGACAGAAGCCTGAGGCACCCCACAAGTGCCTTCTTTCACCTTCTTTCCTCCATATTTAACCCGTAGAGTCCAGCACATTTTGCTTAAGGTGCTCACTTCCCACAGCTTAATATGCCATTCTCTGGTGCGCAGGATTCCCCGCCCGCCCCCACCCATAGCAGTATTTTGCATATAGCATTGTCACTGTTAGTTGTTGTTTAGTCGTTTAGTTATCTCCGACTCTTCGTGACTCCATGGACCAGAGCACGCCAGGCACTCCTGTCTTCCACTGCCTCCCGCAATTTGGTCAAACTCATGCTGGTAGCTTCGAGAACACTGTCCAACCATCTCGTCCTCTGTCGTCCCCTTCTCCTTGTGCCCTCCATCTTTCCCAACATCAGGGTCTTTTACAGGGAGTATTCTCTTCTCATGAGGTGGCCAAAGTATTGGAGCCTCAGCTTCAGGATCTGTCCTTCCAGCGAGCACTCAGGGCTGATTTACTAGTCACTGCTAGTACCATATGAAATAACAGATTTCTCTTGTCCTTTAGGTACGTTTTTAAAATAAGCAAGTAACAAAAAAATGATCCTTTGGAAGCAGATACTGCAAAATACTCCTTACATTTGCTATAATTTGTCCCCAACACTTGGGTGTCTTTACCTAATAAGGCAATCTCCCCATCGTATTCTTCCACCTCCTCTGCCTGCTTTTCTTCCTGTGCCTTCTTGGAATCTGAAAGATTCTTCTCTGAGAGCTGAGGCACCTGGAGTAGAGGGAAAAGAAGAAGGAGGCCTGTTATTCTGAATGTTGCTGCTACTTTAAACAATGCTTTCTCTGCAGAAATCATTACTAATCCGTGTGCTTACAATACAGCTTTTCCTCACAATTCTCAATATGCTCATGCTTTTAAATATGCTGCAAGCCGCTCTGAGACCTGTGCTGTAACAAGACTGTATTCATAACACGTCTATCAGTATCTCCCAAAGTACCCTTACATTTTGTGCCTCTCCGTCAGGCTCTTGCCTTCTCAGGAGGAAATCTTCAGCTAGGGCTACCACCTGGGCACAGAGGTCTGGGCCGGAGTCCTTCTCCCAAGTCTGCATTTCTTGGAATGGAATGGTGAAAAGATGCTCCTTTTCTTTATCTGAACTGGGTGGGGGGGACAAAAAACCACACAATCCACATTGATATGCACAAATGCACAGGACGAAGAATTCAGCAGCGATCGATATGAAACCTGCAGTTATCTTTCCATCAATATTATTATTATTATTATTATTATTATTATTATTAATTTGTACCCCGCCCATCTGGCTGGGTTTCCCCAGCCACTCTGGGCGGCTTCCAACAGAGATTAAAAATACATTAAAATACATTTAATACGGAGATTAAAAATACATTAAACCATGGCGAAGCTAAGCTCATTCCATTTGTTTATCTTTCTGAACATAATATCAGCATTAAACAAGGTTCAGAGTGCCCATGGCCAGCCAAGTTACTTGGACACCTGAGAGAGAAAGCCCTATGGTTTCTCTCCTCCTGCAAAAGTACAATAATAATTAATTAAACAACAGTTTGATATATAATTTTATGGTAAGGTAAAGGTACCCCTGCCCGTACGGGCCAGTCTTGACAGACTCTGGGGTTGTGCGCCCATCTCACTTAAGAGGCCAGGGGCCAGCGCTGTCCGGAGACACTTCCGGGTCACGTGGCCAGCGTGGCATCGCTGCTCTGGCGAGCCAGAGCTGCACACGGAAACACCGTTTACCTTCCCGCTGGTAAGCGGTCCCTATTTATCTACTTGCCCCCGGAGGTGCTTTCGAACTGCTAGGTTGGCAGGCGCTGGGACCGAGCAGCGGGAGCGCACCCCGCCGCAGGGATTCGAACCGCCGACCTTTCGATCGGCAAGCCCTAGGCGCTGAGGCTTTAACCCACAGCGCCACCTGCGTCCCTAATTTTATGGTATCACTCCAAAAAAAAAGGTAGTGTTATGATGTGTCAAACCCCGGAAATACATTTTCCCCAAAAGGTTTCCACAATTTTGGCCACTAGTGTATGCACCTCCCACGCGACTCAGCCCCTCCTCATTCCTGGCTACAACCCTGCGAGGTAGGCTCGGGCTGCCTGCATCTAGCACGAGCCTCTCTCGCGCTCTCTCAAGCCCTGGGGAAGAGGGAGGTGATAAAGAAGGCAGGGGGCTCCCCAACCCTGCAGCCTTTTTCTGCCCCCCTCCCCAAAGGCTGCCCCTTCCACGCGCCCAGCAGCTCCCCTGGCACAGATGCCACCAGACCCACTGAGGCCACTTCCTACTTTCCCACGGAGGAAAAAAGGAAGCCCCTCCCACTTCCGCGTTGCACCTCCCTCCATTTCCTGCCTCTCTAGGAACCGCTCTGCTCGCTGCTCTTGTTAACTCTTAGGGGCCCGAGAACGGGCAACACGAGTCAGTCTCAGGCTGACTTTTAACTTAATTTTTTTTTTTTTAAATAAAATTTTTATTAATTTCCAAATTTTTTAACATAAACAAAAACAACATAGAAACAAACACATAAATTCATAATTTCTTAACCATATTTCCATAAGCCTCTTTTCTCGGACTTCCCCATACCTTCCCCTTTTTGCATCCTTTTATTTTTAACAATTATTCAACAACCCTTTTAGCCAATTAAATGTAAATTCATTCTCCCTTTCAATTTCACCCTAAATCAAACAAAATTTACCGCTGTAATTCTACGTCTTCCTCTCCCTTAGCATTTTAGCACTCCTCAATTTTATAGTAGCTCTTAAGATATATTTTAAACTTCTTCCAATCTTCTTCCACAGTCTCTTTCTCTTGGTCGCGGATTCTGCCGGTCATTTCTGCCAGTCCCATAAAGTCGATCACTTTCGCCTGCCATTCCTCCAGCGTGGGTAGCTCTTGTGTCTTCCAATACTTTGCTAGAAGAATCCTTGCTGCCGTAGTAGCGTACAAAAAGAAATTCTTATCCTTCTTCGGCACCAGCTGGCCGACCATACCCAAGAGAAATGCCTCTGGTTTCTTGTTAAAGGTGCATTTAAGCAGGCTGACTTTTAACTTAAAGACATGCCCGGTTTCCAGGGCAAGGCGCTGGTTCTCTGGGGTTGGCGAGATCAGGATGCTCTGCTGTTTTTCTTTCCCAGAATCGTGGAATCGCAGAGCTGGATGGAAGGGGATCCGAGGGTCATCTAGCCCAACCCCGCTGCAATGCAGGAATCCTGCCCACAGCCATCCCTGGGCGGGCTCCAACCATCCAAGCTGCTTGTCAGACGCACTGGCCCACAGAGGAGCAGCAGATCCTCCCCCCCCCCCATGCACGGTTTACTCAGAAGTAAGCCCCACTCAGTCCAGTGGGGCTTACTCACTATGCTGCAGCTGGACATTATTGCTGAGTCTGTGTCATTTGTCTGTGTTTTCATTGGAATTTTTAATTTAAACAGAATCGTGGAATTGCAGCGCTGGAAGGGACCCCAATGGTCATCCGGTCCAAATCCCTGTGATGCAGGAATCCCAGAACAGCTTGGGGAAAACTCCCTTTAAATAATAATAATAATAATAATAATAATAATAATAATAATAATTTGTACCCCGCCCATCTCTGGGTGGCTTCCAACAGAGATTAAAATACATTTAATATGGAGATTAAAAATACATTAAACCATGGCAAAGCTAACCTCGTTCCATTTGTTTATCTTTCTGAACAAGGTTCAGAGTGCCCATGGCCAGCCAAGTGACTTGGGCACCTGAGAGAGAGAGCCCTATGGTTTCTCTCTCCCTGCAAAAGTACAATAATAATTAATTAAACAAACAACAATTTGAAATATAATTTTATGGTATTACTCCAAAAAAATCCCAGAACAGCTTGGGGAAAACTAATTATTATTATTATTATTATTATTATTATTATTATTATTATTAATAATACCCTGCCCATGTGGCTGGGTTTCCCCAGCCACTCTGGGCGGCTCCCCACAGTATATTAAAAACACGATAAAACATCAAACATTAAAAATTTCCCTAAACAGGGTTGCCTTCAGATGTCTTATAAAACTCCCTTCCTGAGAGCTGCTGCCAATCAGTGTAGACAATACTGAGCTAGTTAAGCCAGGTTCCTTATCCCTGACAGATGACCATCCAACCTCTGCTTAAAAACTTTCAAGGGAGAGCCTCCCACCTCTCCTGGAGTCTCCTCCACAGTCAGAAGATTCTTCCTGACGTCTCGTGGGAATCTCCTTTCTTGTTTTTTAACTGCCTCCTTTTTTCACTTTTGAGTTCCCATCTGCTGTTGTCCGATTTTATTTTTACGCATTCCGTCGTCTCACCTTGTGTGTTTCCCATAGGCAGCTGACTGGCCAAGGTGAGGATGCTGAATGGGGACCACTAACCATCATGGCTCTAAGTTCTGCCTTGGCTGTAGGAGCCAATACGCCTCTCAAGACCAGATGCTGAGCATCAGCAGATGGAGAAAGTAGTGCTGTTGTGTTCGGATCCTGTTCGAGGGCCTCCTATGGGCATTTCTTGGCCACCATGAGAGCACGATGGAGAGACTAGATGGGCCTCCAAGGCTCAGTTCCCACCATGCATTTAAAACACTATGATACCAACTTGATGTTGGTTTCTGCTCTCTTCACTGTGCAGCGAAATGCTTGTCACAAGACAATGTTTACATTCCAGTCAGAGTTGCTGTTGGAGTTTCTCACGGGAAAGGAGACTGGATGTGACGTACACTGGTTTCCTGTTTTTCACTGTTTTTCAGTGCTTCTCTCCGTGCTTTAGAGGAGAGAGGATGCTTTCTCTGCTCCGGCAGAGGCAAGATGTTTTTCTGTAATCTACCAGCTTTGAAATGTAAATAAAGCAATATAGAGTATGTGCACGTATTCCTCATCATTCCGCTGTGCACGGGACACTGCAAAAACAACACTTAAATAGTCATAGTTTATTAAGGGTGCTCATCGCTCTTAGGTGACCCCCCCCATTGCCCTCCCAGAATTACAATTTGCAGAGTATTTTAACAACTTATCACATCACTCTTCATAGGAAATTCCAGGAATGTGTGCTGCTTGATCCAGAGCTCTGGGTAAGGATACCTTTTCTCTCAGCTAATGTGAAATTTTCTCCATGTCCATGGAATTGGTTTATTAAATTCCTACAGGGGTTTCACTGGTGAAGTCCTAGGGGCCTAGTTTCTGCAGGGATGGGAACATTTATTTTTATTTATTTGTAGAAGTATTTGGCTGCATGCACACCACAGCCCCAAAAAGAACCCTGGGAACTGTAGATTGCCCCTGACAGAGCTAGAATTCCTAGCATCCTTAACAAATTACAGTTCCCAGGATTCTTTGGGGAAAGGGTGGGTGGGTGGGTGGGTGCTGTGTATGGACTGCCAACTTGCCTAAGAATATCAAGGAAGTGGCCTCATAAAATCCCGTAAAACAGAGGAAGAAGGAGAGGCTCATGCCAAAAGAAAACTTCAGTTCCCAGGATTATTTGGAGGAAGCCATGACTGTGCTTTAAATGTATGGTATGGATGTAACCTAGTTGCTCTCTGAGTCTCTGCTTACTCTGGGCAAAGTTACATGACAGGTAAGTTGACATCGTGATTGCAGGGGTCTCTGGCCTTATCGGGATGCTGTTAATTTGTAACGTACAAGGAAGGCAGCAGACCTCTTCGTTTCTCAAAAGGCAAAGTCCTGTTTATTTGAGATGTTACCTATAGATAGCTTTTGGCAGTTTCAGCAGAGCAAACATCTATCCAAACATTCACTCAGCATAGAATCGATGACATTAAAAGGAACTATATTATAAAGATTATGGAAGCATAAGGCTGCATACACATCATAACTTTAAAGCATATTACTTCCAAATAATTTGTTGTTGTTTAGTCGTTTAGTCGTGTCTGACTCTTCGTGACCCCCTGGACCAGAGCACGCCAGGCACTCCTGTCTTCCACTGCCTCCCGCAGTTTGGTCAAACTCATGCTGGTAGCTTCGAGAACACTGTCCAACCATCTCGTCCTCTGTCATCCCCTTCTCCATGTGCCCTCCATCTTTCCCAACATCAGGGTCTTTTCCAGGGAGTCTTCTCTTCTCATGAGGTGGCCAAAGTATTGGAGCCTCAGCTTCAGGATCTGTCCTTCCAGTGAGCACTCAGGACTGGTTTCCTTCAGAATGGATCTTCTTGCATTCCAAATAATAGTGTCCAGATAGTACTAGCCCCAGTCTGTTCTGCCTTGGTCAAACCACACGTGGAGTCCTGTGTCCAGTTCTGGGCGCCACTATTTAAGACAGATATTGACAAGCTGAAACATGTGCAGAGGGCAGATACCAAGATGGTCCAGAGTTTGGAAATCAAGCCTTATGAGGAACAGTTGAGGGAGATGGATATGTTTAGCCTGGGAAAAGGCAGATGGAGAGCAGATCTGATAGCCACCTTCAAATATCTAAAGGGCTGTCACATGGGAAATGGAGCAAGCTGGTTTTCTCCTTTTTCAGAGGGTAGTACCCGAACCAATGGCATAGAGTTATGAGAAAGGAGACCCCCTGTATTGCAGGATGATTTAATATAGACATGACTGAGCTGATATTACTGCGGGGGAGAAGAAAAACTATTTTCTCTCCAGCACCAAACTAGATATTGGAATTCCATACATTTAAAGCACATTCCTATGTTTTCTTAAGGATGCTGGCATTTACAGTTATGGCTGTGAGAGGGTGAACAATAGTTCCCATGATTGTCAGGGTGTGTGTGCTTTAAACATATGGTATGTGAACAGCCTTCATGAAAAGGATTAGCAGCAGCTTCAGAGCAGACAAAAAGTAGATAGTGCCATTCAGGAGATGATAATTCTTTCCTATGCAAATCACCCTGTGCAGTTTGCGTAGGAAAAACTTCCCAATTCAAATTTTGCAGGAAAGTCTGCAGCACTTGCACTTCTAAAACAATAGGAGCATCTATGCTGCTGTTGAAATTAAGGAAATTGATAAGGAGAAGTTAAATTATATATATATCACACACACACACATAATTTAACCTCATTATTAGTTTCCTTAATTTCAGCAGTTACAGATATATAATTTAACTTCCCGTTATCAGTTTCCCTAATTTCAGCATATTATATAATATATATATATATATATTTAACTTCTCATTATCATTTTCCTTAATTTTTGCATATATTATATAAAAACACATATATACAGATACATAATTTAACTTCTCATCAGTTTCCTTAATTTCAGCAGATATATATATATAAAACAGACACACACATATATATAGAACTTCTCATTATCAGCGTTTCCTTAATTTCAGCAGATATTGTGTGTGTGTGTGTGTATCACTTGCTATTGGTTTCTATTGACGTATTGGTTTGTTTGTTGCACATCATAGCTGTCAACTTTTCCCTTTTCTTGCAAGGAATCCTATTCGGAATAAGGGAATTTCCTTTTAAAAAAGGGAAAAGTTGACAGCTATGTAATGCTCGTATAGGATATTCTGTTTCTTAATGTTTGATGTTTGGTTGTATTTTTATATATGCTGTAAGCCACCTAGAGTGGCTGGGGAAACCCAACCAGATGAGTGGGATGTAATTTTATTTTAAATCCTACTACTATTATATACATATTTACAAGTTAGCTTCTCATGATGACAGTTTCCTTAATTTCATAGAATCATAGAATCATAGAGTCATAGAGTTGGAAGAGACCACAAGGGCCATTGAGTCCAACCCCCTGCCAAGCAGGAAACACCATCAGAGCACTCCTGACATATGGTTGTCAAGCCTCTGCTTAAAGACCTCCAAAGAAGGAGACTCCACCACACTCCTGGGCAGCAAATTCCACTGTCGAACAGCTCTTACTGTCAGGAAGTTCTTCCTAATGTTTAGGTGGAATCTTCTTTCTTGTAGTTTGGATCCATTGCTCCATGTCCGCTTCTCTGGAGCAACAGAAAACAACCTTTCTCCCTCCTCTATGTGACATCCTTTTATATATTTGAACATGGCTATCATATCACCCCTTAACCTCCTCTTCTCCAGGCTAAACATGCCCAGCTCCCTTAGCCGTTCCTCATAAGGCATCGTTTCCAGGCCTTTGACCATTTTGGTTGCCCTCCTCTGGACACGTTCCAGTTTGTCAGTGTCCTTCTTGAACTGTGGTGCCCAGAACTGGACACAGTACTCCAGGTGAGGTCTGACCAGAGCAGAATACAGTGGCACTATTACTTCCCTTGATCTAGATCAGTGTTTCCCAACCTTGGGCCTCCAGCTGGTTTTGAACTACAATTCCCATCATCCCTGACCACTGGTCTTGCTAGCTAGGGATGATGGGAGTTGTAGTCCAAAAACAGCTGGAGGCCCAAGGTTGGGAAACACTGATCTAGATGCTATACTCCTATTGATGCAGCCCATTTCAGCAGCACCATTTAAGGAAGGCTGCCTCATACAAATATATTTTTTTGTCCTTCCCATTTGTAGTGTGCTCAGAAATCCTCACCCATCCACTGCCCCAAAAAAACCCCAACCCAAACCCAGTAGACCCAGATCTCCCTCCTGGCACCGCATCCCCCCCCCCATCTTTTGTGTCTCTCTCCAGAGCAGAGGGTTACATAACCAGCGAGGCGGGGTGGACTAGAAGGGCGGCGTGGCGCCGCGTCACCGAGGACTCCTTCCTGTCCCGCCCACCTGGGAAATGCAAGGGGGGCCCATGTGAACCTCTTTGTGCTTCCCAGAGATTTGCGTCTGCAGCGATGCCGGACCGGGCTGTTCCTCTCGCCGGGGGAGCCCCGTGTTAAAGGTGCACCCTTGGGGGAGGGGGGAGGGGCGCTGGGGAAGGAAGTGCCACCCCCCCAAACCCCCACCCTCTCCCCGGGGGGTCCCAGCAAGGGTGCCCCCCACCCCCCAAAATAATTGCAAGCAAATTATTTTGCTCCCCCGCCCCTCCCTTTCCACAGCAGCAAAAGAAAACTTTTGTGTTAATAGCTTGCAAATTCTTTTCCAACAGCACTCTGCTTCCCGCTCCTCCCTTCCTGGTGTTTGCAATCTTTTATATATATATATATATATATATATATATATATATATTTGAAACTTCAAAGATCCGTTTGCAGGGGAGGTTGTTGATGGTTGGGATTCTGGCTGGAGGTTTATGGGGGAAGAGAGAGGGGGGGGGTCTCCTCCAGCTTTCCAGATTTTAATCCTTTAATCCCCCCCGTGGGTCGCTGTTGTCAAATAAATTCTTTGTATTCTTCCCCTGGTGGCTGGTTCTGTTTGCTTTTCCTGGCATTACAAGGGGGGAACCCCAATCGTGCCACTTTCCCCCCTTTATTAAAAATAAATAAAATTCTATTGGCATGTACCCTTTAACAGCTTTTTGCCATGAGGAAGTTCTTCAGGTGGGACAAAATGGAGAAGACACACCAGGCAGTTAAAGCACATCACATCCCCCCACCCCCAAAAAAGAAATTGTAGTTTGTTATGAGTGCCAGGAATTGAAGGTTTGGGAGGGGTGAGCTACCATCCGCAGGATTCTTTGTCGGGGAGAAGTGATGATGTGCTTTAAACATATGTTTTGTATGCAGCCTAAGTCATGTGGAAAAAACTTATTTCCCCTTCCTCTCTCCCTTCCATTTTCTTCTTGCTCTATTTTTTTGTACATTCGTGAGGGTATCAGGGCGGTTTTACGCAATCCCGATTTCAGTACAGTTTGTGCTTGAAAAAGTTTCAGGGCTTTGTTTACGATCGATTCTTGTAACATCCTGCTGAAGTCCTGTAACTTTGCATACCACAGATGTGGGTGTGGGTGTGTGTTGTTGGTCCTCTTTTTGTTGGGCTATATGCAGGAGCATCCCTCAAGACAACAGTGATGAAATGCCATTAGGGAATTGTCACAGAACCACTAATAAAACGGACTGATGTGCAGATGGTCCAGTATGAAGCTGCTTCTCTGTTTTTTCCGTAAAATTTATACACCTCTTGATTGTGAGAAAACCTCAAAGCACTTTACAAATTGGCCATTGATGTGCTGTTATTGCATCCGTGACAGCTGTGCTGGTTTGCCAGTTCGGTTCCGGGTCCGATTCAAGACCATAAGCGTCATCTCCCTGCAATCCAGGAATCTTTTGCCCAATGTGGTGCTCAAACCCACAACCTTGAGATTGAGAGTCTCATGTTCTAAGTACGGAGCTATCCCAGCTTCCAGGTGTTTGCGTTAGTGTTTAAAACCCTGAGTGGCTCAGGCCCCAAACTCCCTGAAAGACTTCTGTGAAATAAATTCTCCTCCCAATGCAAATCTCTTTTCATGTGCTGCGTGAACTTTTTGAAAGCTGCCTTAATAGAAATGAAGGAGAATTTGAATCCTCAGATACGATCTTCCAAAGGCCCCTTTAGTAATTTCATTTGGATATCTTAGAGGCCTAACATAGGAGAAAGACCTGGAAATGGTCGCTCAATTTACAATGGCAGCTAGAATGCTAATCTGTCAGAACTGGAGAAATCCCAAACAACAATCTGAAGATATTAATAATTTTAATCAAAGAAGGGAAGTAACATATCCATAATCTTTAATCGCTGTGTTATGTTTGTTTATAAAACTTAATAAATACAACGAGAAAAAGAAAAATATGGGAAAGATGAATAATGACATATTTGTGCAATATACCGTATTTTTTGCTCTATAAGACTCACTGTTCCCCTCCTAAAAAGTAAGGGGAAATGTGTGTGCGTCTTATGGAGCGAATACCGGCTGCGCAGCTATCCCAGAAGCCAGAACAGCAAGCTTTCACTGCGTAGCGATCCCTCTTGCTGTTCTGGCTTCTGAGATTCAGAATATTTTTTTTCTTGTTTTCCTCCTCCAAAAACTAGGTGCGTCTTGTGGTCTGGTGCGTCTTATAGAGTGAAAAATACGGTATTTAGCCATATTTAGACACTTTTTAAACATCAACATAAAAACCACAATATATATAATCAGAATAAAAACAACAACCTAATAACACCCCCGTCAAAAAGAGCCACATTTTAAAAGGGCACAGGATGTATCTATAAACCTTAATAAAATGTATTTTAAAAAACCATAAACCTTAATAAAAGTTATTTTTAAAAATGAAATGTTTAGGAGGAATCTCAGAACCCAGAGGGCGTGTTGGCTGAATTGAGATTTCCAATGACAGGAAGGTGATAGATCTTTCACGGCTTTCACGTTTTCTTCACTCCCATCTCCCATGACTAAGGAAGCCCAAATTGTGCAAAGATTATGCCATTTGGCACAGTTTATAGAGAGCTTGCAGACCTCAGGACTTTTGTAGGTACAGCATTTGGATTGCCTTGATGCGGACTTGTATTTGAGGAAGGAGCGTAGCTCAGTGCTAGAGCACCTGCTTGGCGTTCAGAAGGTCTCAAGTTCAGTCCCCAGTATCTCCGGGTTGTCCTGGGAATACCCCCTGCCTGCAACCCGGGAGAGCCTCTGCCAGTCAGTGTAGACAATACTGAGCTATATGGACCAAAGGTATAAGTTCCTATTTAAACAGAACATCGTTTAAACCAGGAGGACTAGAATCTTACTTTTTATTTAAGAGAAGTCACCGCAGCTCAGCTCTGCCTCTGCTTTGCACGCAGAAGGTCTGTGCAAGAGGGAGAAGCTTAATTGCAAAGATGTGTGTGGCTTTGGGCTTTAAGCTCTGTTTATTTTGGATTGTTGCTAGTACGCACAAGCGTTTTCATTACCTTTGTGTAATCGCCTTGTAGGTCACAACGGTCCATCTCATAACACTCAGTGAAGGCAGCAGTGAACCACACGGACCAGTGGGCTGACGCTGCGTAAGCAGGGCTGGATTGCACAATAGGCAGAATCAGCACATGCCGAGGGCCCTGCAGGGAAAGAAAGAGGGGTTTTTTTTGTAAAGAAGAAATTGACTTTAAAGAAAACACATCAAAGTTGTCATAATGGAAAAAACACCAGAATTTGTTAGACATCCTTACATTTCATTCCCCACCCCCACCCCGGTGTTCGAAATTCCCCGGACGTGTTTTGCTCCTGGCGTGGGCCCAACTGGAGATTTTTGGGCGCCAAGTTGGTGAACACAGTTTAAAAGCTTCCATAGTTAATTCCATTTCCATTTCCCCGTGTGTGTGTTTCTTCTTGCGTACTTGGACAAGTGAACTGTTGTAAGAGCGAGTTGCAGTGTAGTTGAGAGAATTATGGTGTTGGAAGGGATTTTGAGGGACGTTCCGTTGGGGCAAACATAACCTAGATTTAAAGTGTGCCTAGCTTATATTTCTTTAGCTCCCAACACTACTGCCCTCGTTTTTCTCTTTTCAGTGCTTAGCCCCACCTAAACCAGGAGGCCTCCTACTAATGTAAACTGAAATAATGCGAGGAGATCAGATTCTGCCATGTGCATTCTGCCATAAATCTATTTTGTTTTAAAATCATATTTTACGATTTAGTGTTGGTTTTATTTTGTATTGTGTACGGGGCCCACCATAATCTTTCCCTTCCTCTCAGGGTTTTTAATGAAGCCCTTTGTACAAGGCAGGTTCTTGTGTTACGTAAGTTTGTGGGGTCCTCTGAACTTATCTGAACCATAGCTGTCAACTTTCCCCCCTTTTTAAAGGGATATTCCCTTATTCCGAATAGGATTCCTCGCAAGAAAAGGGAAAAGTTGACAGCTATGATCTGAACATCAGTTTCAAACTCTGCATGTGAACGTGCTCGGCTTACCACACCCGCTTTCCATTTCTGAGAGGGAAGGAGATGGTTTTCATTCCCTGCCTGCAGTGTGGAAGGAAACGGTTTTCTTCTTCTTCTTCTTCCAGGGGCTGGTGGAAGAAACGGCAGCCGTGCACTTCACCGAGGAGAAGCGGGGCCTGCTGGATCTGAACCAGAGGTCATGCTGGAGATTCACAACTTGGTGACCTCTCTGGGTAAGGATCCCTTTTCCCTGTAGCCAGGATACTAAGGTCCTGCTGTGTCCTGCCTCACAGCCTTGCTAGTCCCAACATCCTGTTCACAGAATCATAGAATTGTAGAGTTGGAAGGGACCCATAGCTGGCAACGTTTCCCTTGTGAGGAATCCTATTCGAAATAAGGGAATTTCCCTTAAAAAAAAGGGAAACATTGACAGCTATGAAGGGACCCCGAGGGTCATCTAGTCCAACCCCCTGCGATGCAGGAATCTCAGCTAAAGCATCCATGACAGATGGCCATCCAAACTCTGCTTAAAAACCTTCAAGGAAGGAGAGTCCACCACCTCCAAACGGAAGCCATTCCACTGTTGAGCAGCTCTCACTGTCAATAAGTTCTTCCTGAAGTTTAGTCGGAATCTCCTTCCTTGCAACTTGAAGCAGCTTCTTTGAATCCTACCCTGCGGAGCAGGAAAAAACAAGCTTGCTCCATGTGACAGCCCTTGAGATATTTAAAGATACAGTGGTGCCTCGCAAGACGAAAAGAATCCGTTCCGCGATTCTCTTCGTCTTGCGGTTTAGTCGTCTTGCGAAGCAAGCCCATTGACGGCTTAGCGGATTAGCGCTATTAGCGGCTTTTAGCGGTTTAGCGGCTTAGTGGATCAGCTGATAAGCGGCTTAGCGGCTTAGAAAAAGGGGGGGGGGGAAACCAGCAGGAACTCGCAAGACATTTTCGTCTTGTGAAGCAAGCCCATAGGGAAATTCGTTTTGCGAAGCGCCTCCAAAACGGAAAACCCTTTCGTCTAGCGGGTTTTCCGTCTTGCGAGGCGTTCGTCTTGCGGGGCACCACTGTAGCTATCACATCGCCTCTCAGTCCCTTATTTTCCAGGCTTAAACATACCCAGCTTCCTTAACCTTCTCGGGCCTTCTCGGCCCAATCAGATGTCAAGGAAATAAACAACTACAGTGGTACCTCAGGTTAAGTACTTAATTCGTTCCAGAGGTTCGTTCTTAACCTGAAACTGTTCTTAACCTGAAACACTACTTTAGCTAATAGGGCCTGCTGCTGCTGCTGCTGCTGCTGCCGCCGCGCAATTTCTGTTCTCATCCTGAAGCAAAGTTCTTAACCCGAGGTACTATTTCTGGTTTAGTGGAGTCTGTAACCTGAAGCGTCTGTAACCTGAAGCGTATGTAACCCGAGGTACCACTGTACAGTGGTACCTCGGGTTACAGACGATTCAGGTTGTGCGCTTTCAGGTTGCGCACCGCGCCGAACCTGCAAGTACTGGAACGGGTTACTTTCGGGTTTCGGTGCTTGCACATGTGCAGAAGCGCTAAATCACACTTTGCGCATGCGCAGAAGCGACGAATTGCGACCCGTGCATGCGCAGACGTGGCACTGCGGGTTGCGAACATGGATCACATTTGCAACCCGAGGTTCCACTGTATCTGACTTTTAGAAGGCATCTGAAGGAAGGCCCGTGTAGGGAAGTTTTTAATGTTTGATGTTTTATCCTGTTTTTAATATGCTGTTGGGAGCTGCCCAGAGTGGCTGGGGAAACCTTGTACAGTCATAAAAAGGTAAAGGGACCCTTGACCGTTAGGTCCAGTTGTGGCCGACTCTGGGGTTGTGGTGCTCATCTCGCTTTATTGGCCGAGGGAGCCGGCGTACTGCTTCTGGGTCATGTGACCAGCATGACGAAGCCGCTTCTGGCGAACCAGAACAGCCCACGGAAACGCCGTTTAGCTTCCCGCTGGAGTGGTACCTATTTATCTACTTGCACTTTGACATGCTTTCGAACAGCTAGCTGGGCAGGAGCAGGGACCGAGAAACGGGAGCTCACCCCATCGTGGGGATTCGAACCGCCGACCTTCTGATCGGCAAGGCCTAGGCTTTGTGGTTTAGCCCACAGCGCCACCCACGTCCCTCTGTACAGTCATACCTTGGGTTAAATATGCTTCAGTTTGAGCGTTCTCAGGTTACGCTCCGCGGCGACCCAGAAGTAACGGAGCGGTTTCGCCGCTCGCACATGCACAGACGCTCAAAATGACGTCATGCGCAGATGCGGGTTGCGTTCGCTTCAGGATGCGAACGGGGCTCCAGAACGTTACTCCTACATTGGGTAATCTGAGCTTGTTGCCACTGCGCTCTCTGATCTATCACTCTCAAAGCCTGTCTAGTCTTAGGCGAAGGGGGGTCAGGAATGCTTTCCAAGGACACTGAATCTGCCAGCCGTCTCTCCTGTGTTTCCTCTTCTAGCTGCTGCTCACCCAGTATTTCCCAGCTTTTCCCCTCTGGACTATGCCCTTCTGCAAACCGCTGTTCTAAATCAATACTGTCCTCCTGCCCTTGGGAAGGTTCAGGAAAAGGGAGGGGGGCTCCCACCACTCCTCCTCAGTCCAGACCCTGACATTACTGCATCTCTATTTCAAGATGGACATGTGAGCTCCAGATCTGACCTCATCTCCTGGCTGGAAGAAGACAGAAAAGACCTCTTTGCCAAAGGCTCCATGGAAGAGATCAGATCCACAGGTGAGTGTGTGTCTCTGAGGCCACGCCAGCCCCTGACAAATCAGCATCGTGCCACTTTAAGCCAACAAGAAATAATAGCGATGGCAATAACATTCTGCCCGGACGCTGAGGTCCAGTGCCGAGGGCCTTCTGGCGGTTCCCTCATTGCGAGAAGCAAAGCTACAGGGAACCAGGCAGAGGGCCTTCTCGGTCGTGGCGCCTGCCCTGTGGAACGCCCTCCCATCAGATGTCAAAGCAATAAATAACTACCTGACATTCAGAAGACATCTTAAGGCAGCCCTGTTCAGGGAAGTTTTTAATCTGTGATATTTTAGTGTATTTTTGGTTTTTATGGAAGCCGCCCAGAGTGGCTGGGGAGACCCAGCCAGATGGGCGGGGTACAAATAATAAATTATTATTATTATTATTATTACTTAACCCGAAGTCTTTGGGTGCCTTAACGGATCCCAGCAAAAAGGACTCAATATAAGAAATACAGGGTGGGATTCAACTCACAATTAAATAATTATACGTAAAATGACTATTATTGCTAATTAATAGTCACAATTCCATGTTCTGTGTATGATAATTAAATATTTCTAGTAATGATACTCATAATTCCACATTTTACCTAACATAAATAAACACCGCTAAACTGTTTATATTTAGGTAAAAGAATCACAAAAATCAACTGGATACAAAACACGAAAATATATCAAAATTCCTAAAATGCAACATCGGTACAATACAGCATTTTTTATTTTTGCAAATACTAAATGTAAAAATAAGGTGTTTAAAATATATTTGCTTACATATTGTGTGTTTGTGTTATTTATATTAATATTTTACATTAATGTAAAAATGTGACTTTCCCCTGCTTTGGTGGAAGCAGAAGACTCCTGTCTACTGGTAGGGATTTGTGGATATTAGATGCTGCTTTTGTCAATCCTGTTATACAGTGGTTTCGCTCCTTCCTCCTGGGCCGTGTTCAGAAAGTGGTGGTGGGGGATGAGTGTTCAGACCCTTGGGCCCTCACTTGTGGGGTACCTCAGGGTTCCGTCCTCTCCCCCATGCTTTTTAACATCTATATGAAGCCGCTGGGAGAGATCATCAGGGGGTTTGGACTGGGTGTTCATCAGTATGCAGATGACACCCAGCTCTACCTCTCTTTTAAATCAGAACCAGTGAAGGCGGTGAAGGTCCTGTGTGAGTGCCTGGAGGCGGTTGGAGGTTGGATGGCGGCCAACAGATTGAGGTTGAATCCTGACAAGACAGAAGTACTGTTTTTGGGGGACAGGAGGTGGGCAGGTGTGGAGGATTCCCTGGTCCTGAATGGGGTAACTGTGCCCCTGAAGGACCAGGTGCGCAGCCTGGGAGTCATTTTGGACTCACAGCTGTCCATGGAGGCGCAGGTTAACTCTGTGTCCAGGGCAGCTGTCTACCAGCTCCACCTGGTACGCAGGCTAAGACCCTACCTCCCCGCGGACTGTCTCGCCAGAGTGGTGCATGCTCTGGTTATCTCACGCTTGGACTACTGCAACGCGCTCTACGTGGGGCTACCTTTGAAGGTGACCCGGAAACTGCAACTAATCCAGAATGCGGCAGCTAGACTGGTGACTGGGAGTGGCCGCCGGGACCACATAACACCGGTTCTGAGAGATCTGCACTGGCTCCCAGTACGTTTCCGAGCACGATTCAAAGTGTTGGTGCTGACCTTTAGAGCCCTAAACGGCCTCGGTCCTGTATACCTGAAGGAGCGTCTCCACCCCCATCGTTCAGCCCGGACACTGAGATCCAGCGCCGAGGGCCTTCTGGCGGTTCCCTCATTGCGAGAAGTGAGGCTACAGGGAACCAGGCAGAGGGCCTTCTCGGTAGTGGCGCCCGCCCTGTGGAACGCCCTCCCATCAGATGTCAAAGAGATAAAGAATTACCTGACATTCAGAAGACATCTTAAGGCAGCCCTGTTCAGGGAAGTTTTTAATATGTAATGCTGTACTGTTTTTAACACTGATTGGGAGCCGCCCAGAGTGGCTGGGGAAACTCAGCCAGATGGGCGGGGTATAAATAATAAATTATTATTATTATTATTATTATTATTATTATTATTATAATCCAGCAAGTAGTTCCTTTTTTTTGACCTGTTTGTTAATTGTCAGGAAACTGCCATCGGAGCCAAGGGTTGTGGTGAGGCTCCCTAATGATGCTGGAGAGGGAAACAGCAAAGAGAGAGAGGAAGATTCCTCTGGGGAAGGAAATAGACGTGACGCCAGGGAGAAAGGGGAGTCTGAGGGAGCTGCGGAGAGAAGGCTCCAGGACTCTTCCAGTGGAACCAGCGGGGAGAGCACGGGACCTCCTCTGGGGACGCCCACTCTGCGCAGGAAGCTTTCGCGCAGAGAAGGCAGGCGTCGATTGGGTGTGAAAGAACTGCTATGTTGGAAGAAATTCAGGAAACGCCCACTGACAGATTCTTCCAGTGATTGAGACAGTCACGGTGTACTGACTGTTCAGCCTGGGGAAAGTTTTAACCAAACTACTCAGCTCGGAGCAGTTTGCGGCTTACGCACAAGCAACCCATTAGATTAATGTTTCTGCCTAGAACTGAGTTTTCATGTATTTCTCTCTCTTTCTCTCCTTCCCTCCATATCTGGTTCCCAAAGGTGCCAGATCTCTAAAGAAGATCAAGGTGGAGAACTTCCAGGACGAAGCTCCCGTGATCAAGGAAGAGTATGAGGCTCTGCCAGAAAGATGCCAAGAGAATATTTCTTTCCCCAGCAAGGCCGGTGAGGAAGGTGAGTCCCGGATAGTAGTAGTAGTAGTAGTAGTAATTATAATTATAATTTATTATAATTATAATTTATTATTTATACCCTGCCCATCTGGCTGAGTTTCCCCAGCCACTCTGGGCTGCTCCCAATCGAATGTTAAAAACAATACAGCATTAAATATTAAAAACTTCCCTAAACAGGATTGGAGCATTCAAGCAAGTAAGGGAAAGGTAAAGGGACCCCTGACCATTAGGTCCAGTCGTGGCCGACTCTGGGATTGCAGTACTCATCTCACTTTATTGTTCGAGGGAGCCGGCGTACAGCTTCTGGGTCATGTGGCCAGCATGACTAAGCCGCTTCTAGCGAACCAGAGCGGTGCATGGAAATGCCGTTTACCTTCCCGCCGGAGCGGTACCTATTTATCTACTTGCACTTTGACTTGCTTTCGAACTGCTAGGTTGGCAGGAGCAACGGGAGCTCACCCCGGGGTCGCAGGGATTCGAACCGCCGACCTTCTGATCGGCAAGTCCTTGGCTCTGTGGTTTAACCCACAGCGCCACCCGTACATTCAGCATAAGGATGAAATTATGGGGCCACAAAGGACTTATGTCGAGCTCCTTCAGGATAAGGGTGGGATCTGGAAAACAAGGGAGGTCCCAGCCAAAGAAAAGTGGCAACATAAGTTGATGGAATACGTGCAGCTTGCAGACTTAACATTTGGAATAGGAGAACAAGAAGAACATACATTTAGAGAAGATTGGGAAACGTTTATTAAATATAAACACTGAAAACACTGGCAGCATTAAGATAAATTCAACAGTGTAAGTAAGTTTTGATGGATGTAATAATGGAAAACCGATTGATACAGCCTTTGTAAAATATGCAGGGATATAATATAGGTAAAATGAACCATGGAAAGAGAAGGGAAGTCATTGATAGCTTAAGGATGCAAAAATGAGTACTTTAAATTGTAAAACAGAAAAATTAATTAAAAATTTACACACACACACACACACACACACACACACACAGATACACATAAAGGAATTATGGCTAGCTTGTTCAGGATAAGGGTGGGATAGACAGACAGACAGACAGGAATATTTTGCCAAGGTTAAATAAAGAAAAAAAGTGGAAAAGTACTTAAAATTGTAATACATTGCAAGATGGAGTAATGTTATTATTCCAATGAGTATTCAATTAATATCAAGTCACTAAATTTTTTCTGTTGTATGTCCACAAGCTCTGGTGTAAACGATCGCACTGCAGATTTGCGTAACACAATTTCCCTTCCTTCCTTCCTTGGTTTTTTCCTCTTTCTTTTCGGTGGGGGGGGGGGGTAATTTTTATTAGATTTCAATTACAAAAATTGAGTAAAAGCCTCATTATAACAATGCCAAATTATAATACCATTAATAATGCCAATCGTTCAAAAGCCAAATTATACAATTTAAATGGGCCCCCACGTGCTAGAATGGATGGTTCAATGATTTACTTTATTTCCGCGTTCCAAAATAAGAAAATTACAAATTTTCTTAACCCTCGTCAGAATAACACACCATTATACTGCAACTGCAATTTTAATGACTTTCACTCGCATAGCACATCAAATGATTTACGGTCCTACAGCTGAAGCATTCAAACTCTCACTTTGTTCCTCTTGCGTGTGGTAATTATTCTGTCCGTGATGTTTCTTCCTGTCCTCGTAATATACAGTGGTACCTCGGGTTACATATGCTTCAGGTTACATACACTTCAGGTTACAGACTCCGCTAACCCAGAAATATTACCTCGGGTTAAGAACTTTGCTTCAGGATGAGAACAGAAATCGTGCTCTGGCGGCACGGCAGCAGCAGGAGGCCCCATTAACTAAAGTGGTGCTTCAGGTTAAGAACAGACCTCCAGAACGAATTAAATACTTAACCCGAGGTACCACTGTATTATGTCTAGGAGGTGAATTTTATTGTTTCGGTTACAGACCAGTTCCACATACAATATCGAGGAAGTCATAAAACACGATAGGGATACATTTGAATTTGCAATTCATTGTAATATATTCTGTCTATCTTCTCCCTTCCTTCCTTGTAACCCAAGCGCACCTGCTGAGCCGTGCCTCCGACCCCGGTTTCCCCGAAGGCATGTCCCTCTCGAGCAGCGGCAGGAAAGGGCGAGGCGTCTCCTGGAGGCACCAGGAAATCTTGGACCTCTTGGACATTTGGGGGGAGCCGAAGATCCAGGAGCAGCTGCGTGCCAGTCACCGCAACATCGAGGCCTTCGAGATCATCGCCCGCAAGATGGCCTGCCGCGGCCACCGGCGCAACGCCGTGGAGTGCCGCTCCAAGACCAAGTGCATGAGGCTGGAGTACCAGCGGGTCGTGAACCACAACTCCCGGACGGGGAAGCACACGGCCACCTGCCCCTACTACGCAAAGCTGCACAGCATCCTCCACAACGGGGACGCGGCCGTCCGGCCCAAGCGCATCCCTAGGAACATTAAGAAAAAGACAAGAGCCTCGGCGCCGCTCGCCAAGGAGGCTGCCGCTCCCGAGCGCACCGTGGAACTTTGTGCCCAGGATGCGCAAGCAGGAAGTGCAGAGGAGTACATGGTGAACCAAGTTCTTGTACCTGGTGGGCAGAATTCGTCTTATTAGGGACAAAGGAATGTGGGGAGCTGCCTTATACAGGGGTACCTTGGGTTAAGAGCTTACCGTATTTTTCGCTCCATAAGACACACTTTTTCCCTCCTTAAAAGTATGGGGAAGTGTGTGTGCGTCTTAGGGAGCAAATGGAGGCGGGAGGCAGGCGGGAAAAGCCCCCAAAAGTCGCCCACACACTCCAAGCGGCTCTTGGGGGCTTTTCCCCGAGGAGGGAGAAGGGACTGACTGGCTTTTAGAGGGGGAATGCATGAAAAAAATATTTTAAAAGGAAGCGCTGAGCAGACCATGGGATGAATACAGGTTGTGCTCAGCGCTCCCTTTAAAAATACTTTCCCCCTTGCATTCCCCCTCTAAAAACTAGGTGCGTCTTATGGTCAGGTGCGTCTTATGGAGCGAAAAATACGGTGATTCGTTCTGGAGGTCCGTTCTTAACCTGAAACTGTTCTTAACCTGAGGTACCACTTTAGCTAATGGGGCCTCCCGCTGCCACTGCGCGATTTCTGTTCTCATCCTGAAGCAAAGTTCTTAACCCGAGGTACTATTTCTGGGTTAGCAGAGTCTGTAACCTGAAGCGTCTGTAACCTGAGGTACCACTGTACAGATCCTGCTGTCTGTGTATTATCCACACTGGCTGGCAGCAGCTCTCCACGGGTTCGGGCAGGGGACGATTCCCAGCCCTACCTGGAGAGGCCAGTGGGATTTGAACCCAGGACCTTCGGCATGCAAAGCAGATGCTCTCTCTCCGAGCTACAGCCCTCTGCCATTCTTATTGGGAGTCAGCAAGGGTCCTCCTTTCTGCAGTGGGCGGGAACTTTGCGTGTTGCGGTGGCGGAACTGGCCGCCTTCCAACTATTGCTGAGCTCCCATGGCCTCTGGCCATTGGCCGTGCTGGTTGGGCTGATGGGAACAGAGGCAGTTTTAGGGTGGGGCCGGCGGTGCTGTTGCCCTGCAGGGGGTGTCCAAACAAGGATGGAGAATGGAGCGCCAGTGGTGGCGTAGGTGCCAGGGTGATGCTAAAATTTGAGAGGCCAAAGTCCGCCACTTAATAAGCAGCTGCAGGAACACAGCTTCCCCACAGGCATCCGCTTTGCATCTTAACAGTTTGCCTGATTTGTATGGGTCAGAATCCCATGGCACCTTCTCGGGGTCCCCTGGTTTGTACGCAGGCGGTCTGGGCTCAATCCCTTGCATTGTCAAAATTAGGTCGAATGGAGATGCGGAACCTGTAGTCCATCCAGATATTGTTGGGCTACAACTCCCACCATCCCTCGCCAGGGAGGACAGAACAGTAACTCGCACAGAGGCACACAGCTTTCTCCTCCAAGGGCTATTCATTGCTCGGTATATGTCATGGATTGGATGGATGCTGAGGAACCCCAGGGGAAGAAGGCTCAGAGCTCAGGGAGTGGTGGTGGGATGACAATGAGGGGTCGGAGGGAGAAGACTGGGAGGAGGAAGTGTTGGAAGCCAAAGAGGTAACAGGGCTCAGTGAGCGGGGAGAGTCTGTGGCAGAGAGAAGTTCGGAACTGGAGGCGGAAGCTGAAGCAGGGAATGAGGAAGGCCAAGAGGCAGAGATGAGTCAGGCTGGGGAAGAGGCACAGGTGTCTCCCTGTTGTGCTGTGACAAAGTCCCTTCCGCCTGATCTCCCAGAACCAGGAGAGGCATGAAAAGGGCGGAGGAGGTTGGCTTCATGTAAGCCCAGTCTCAGATTTGGAAAAGGCCCTGGAGAGGAGGGGACTTAGGCAGCTGTGGGGATGCCTAGAGATGGGAAGGCCCGGAAAAAAACCTGGTTTCCCCCCTAGTTTTTTCCAGGCCTTCCCATCTCTAGGGAGGCCTTCAGTCTCTGCAACTGCCTCATGGGGGCCAGACTTGCCAGAGATGAGTTGCTTTGCTCAAGAGCCAGTGTAGTGTAAGTGGTTAGGAGCGGTAGACTAGTAATCTGGTGAACCGGGTTCGCTTCCCCGCTCCTCCACATGCAGCTGCTGGGTGACCTTGGGCTAGTCACGCTTATTTGAAGTCTCTCAGCCCCATTCACCTCACAGAGTGTTTGTTGTGGGGGAGGAAGGGAAAGGAGAAAGTGAGCCGCTTTGAGACTCTTTAGGGTAGCGATAAAGCAGGATATCAAATCCAAACTCTTCTCTTCTTCTTAGGCCTGACACTCCTGTGCTGATTCTGTTTTTTTTACTAATAAAGAGTTAACTGCACTTGCTCGGCGTGGTTTACTGCTGGCTCGCTCCTGTCAGTATGCTCTTCAGAATAAAACTTCTCACATGGTCTGAGTGAATCATGCCTCACATTTAGAGAAGAGTGTTTATTTAGTCAGCTCCCAACAGCCCCAGCCAAGGATAGCTCAGCTGGCAGAGCATCAGACTCTTAATCTCTTGAGCCCCACGTCGGGCAAAAAGATTCCTGCACTGCAGGGGGTTGGACTAGATGACCCTCGGGGTCCCTTGCAGCTCTGTGATTCTGTGCAAAGCATGGCCAGCAGTTGCAGATAATGGGAGCTGCAATATCTTGAGAGCTACACTTCCCCAACCCTGTTTCTATATGCTTTAGCTTAATTTTACCCAATTTTCTTTTCTGAAAAATTATTATTTCTCCCTAGGAGATGGTCTCAGCGAAGAAAAGGCCATAGAAGAAAGCATTGAGACGTGCATCGTTGGAGATCGCTCTGGTGAGTGCTGTTGGCATCAATAAATGTCAAGCGAGTAGCTGCTTGGGCTGCATCCACTTGGATGTGGTTGAGAGAGTGTCCGTCAGTTAATTCATTCCCCACCCGTCCACTCCCAAACAGACTGCCTTTCCCGTTTAATAGATGCAGCCTCCAGCGGAATAGGGGTGGAAATGGAAGCCGACCAGGCAGACACAGAGGTGGAGAAGGAACAAGGTATGGGTTTTAAGATCATTGGTGTCTTCTACACTCGATTATTGTGGGACTATACTTGGTGCCTGTTGTCTTTGTCCATGGAGTTTTCTTGGCAGGGATACTGGAGTGGCGTGCCGGTTCCTGCTCCAGGTGGATCACGTTTAGTCAAAACTCTCCACTATGACCTGTCTATCTTGGGTGGCCCTGCACGGCATAGCTCATAGCTTCTCTGAGTTATTCAAGCCCCTTCGCCACGGCAAGACAGTGATCCATGAAGGGGACCTTCTTAGGAGAAAAGCAATGAGAAACCTAGACAGCGTCTTAAAAAGCAGAGACATCACCTTGCCAACAAAGGTCCGTATAGTTAAAGCTCTGGTTTTCCTAGTAGTCATGTATGGAAGTGAGAGCTGCACCATAAAGAAGGCTGATCACCGAAGAATTGATGCTTTTGAATTGTGGTGCTGGAGGAGACTCTTGAGAGTCCCATGGACTGCAAGAAGATCAAACCTCTCCATTCTTAAGGAAATCAGCCCTGTGTGCTCACTGGAGGGACAGGTCGTGAAGCTGAGGCTCCAATACTTTGGCCACCTCATGAGAAGAGAAGACTCCCTGGAAAAGACCCTGATGTTGGGAACGATGGAGGGCACAAGGAGAAGGGGACGACAGAGGACGAGATGGTTGGACAGTGTTCTCGAAACTACCAGCATGAGTTTGACCAAACTGCGGGAGGCAGTGGAAGACAGGAGTGCCTGGCGTGCTCTGGTCCAGGGGGTCACGAAGAGTCGGACACAACTAAACAACAACAACAACAATAATCCTTGGTGCAGAATGCTGCAGCTGGACTGTAGGTGGGAACAAGGTACAGTCAAACCTTGGTTGTTGAACATAATCCGTTCTGGAACACCGTTCAATTTCTGAAACGTTCGACAACCGAAAACTGAAAACAGAAGCCTCAATACAATAGGGAAACTCAAAATGGAAGCTGCGTAGCATGTTCGGCTTCCAAAAATCGTTCGACAACTGGAGCGTTTACTTCCAGGTTTTGGGCGTTCGGAAGCCGAAAAGTATGATAACGGAGGCGTTGGGGAACCGAAGTTTCGCTGTACAACAAGTACCTAACTTGGGTGTTTCCAAAACTTGTGCTTGCTGCTTTGTGCTATCGGGCTGAAGGATCTTGTATTAGTTTGCAAGGCTCTTAACAACTTTGATCCAGGATACAACCAGGGCAACCAAGATCTTCTGATGGAGCACTTTTGACGCCCCCCACATGCCTGAGGTTCAGCTGACCGAGCCTTTGGTCTGGAAGGCGCTTGCCTATGGAACTCTTTGCCAATAGTTCAGCAGGAACCACTCCTGCTTTTAGATGTCTTTTAGACAGCAGTTTTGTTTGGAACTTTCTCACACCCCAAACCAACCAATTATTATGGTTTTTTTGTTGTGCACCAATTTGTTTTAAATAGAGGCGTGTGCATGGTTTTGAAAGTGCAGTTTATAAATATTTAGGTGTGCAAAGTACTGGAAGACACAAGATCTACCCACCCGGGAAGAATGGCAGATGAAGGTGATGGACTGCATGGAACTGGCGGAGATGACTGGCAGAATCCGAGACCAGGGAGAAGAGTCGGTGGAGGAAGATTGGAAGAAATTTAAAGCTTATTTACAGAAACATTGTAAAATTAAGGAATGTTAGAAGGAGGCTGGAATGAAGTTATGTGGCTTTAGCAGAAATGTTATAAAGGACTAAGTAAAAATAGACTGTTAATGGATGAAAGGAGGGAAGGTAAAGTTACATTATATTAAGATAAATTATAGGATAAAAACTGGGAAAGATGGAAAGGATTTGCTGAAATAGCTAACCGAACTGGAATACAAAAAAGGGAGGTGTGAGGAGGTCAAGGAAACAAGCAAATGAAAGATAAGTTATGGGAAGGTTTGTTGTGTTTTTTTAATTGTTTCTATTTTTCTGTTTTCTGTTTTTTATATTAAAAAAATTCCCTTATTGTGATGTGTTGTCTAATTTTTGCCTAACTTGGTGTTTTCTCTTTTTTCTTTTTGTAACCTTTAAAACTTTAATAAATATTATTTTCAAAAAAAAAAAAAAAAAGACAAGAGAGGGGGAGAAAAAAGAAGCAGGGTGAGAGGGATAGTAAACTTGCATTCTTTACGAAGAAGATGGGGTGGGAAGTCAATAAGAAACTTTGGATGTTAGAAATAATAGTATATGGTGATAAATGCCTTAAAATGTTTTTGGAGACTTCATAAAAATGTTATTTTAAAAATCCTTTCATCCTTTAAAATATATATACTGTGTGTGTGTGTGTGTGTGTGTATACACACACATATATATCTACGTGTGCCTTAGGGAGGGCCTGAGGTCATATTTCTCTGCCTGATCACCGAGGTTTTTGGGGCTGTCTCTCTCACATACAGCTCATATCCCACTTGGAGCTGGGCCTTCCGTATTGTGAGTCTAAGGCCCTATCTGCGCATTTAAAGCAGTATTATGCCACTTCAAACAACCATGGCTACCCCCAATGCATTCTGGGAACTGCTGCTAAGGGTGCTGAGAGTTCTCCGGATAGGCCCCTATCCCCTTCACAGAGCGACCATTCCCGGAGAGGAATGGATAGAGGGATAGATAGTTTTTGTGTTTTTAAAATTATTTACACTTTTCAGATATATACATTTAACTGGTTTTACAATCATTTTAACTTTTTAAAACTTGACTCCCTCCTCCCTCTTTCTGTGGTTCCTTAAATGTATTTTTATTATCTTCTGCATATCTAAATTCACTTAACTTACCCATTTATTTGTATTCTTTAAATATATACTCTTATGTAACTGCATTGGCGGATGTGACCCCCGCCCCCCAAAAAGCTAAACAACTTAGTTTCTTAATTTTGGGTTTAAAAAAATTGGGGTTTTCTTATACACAGAAAAATACAGTATTTGATTTGGATCTACACATTAAAAGGTCGAGAGGGATTGATAGTTAAGCCACTTTGCGAACTGTAGGTCTGGGAGGGAAATAAGGGGTTCCCAAGCAACTCTCAACAGCCTAGCAAACGACAACGTTTCAGATCCGTTGGAATTAATGGACGTGACTAACTTACAGCCAAGTTGCCTCTTGCAGGAACAATTTCTAACATTTTACTAAGAAGTACTTATGTCTGTCCTGAACCTTCAATAAAGGTAAAGGTAAAGGTACCCCTGCCCGTACGGGCCAGTCTTGACAGACTCTGGGGTTGTGCGCCCATCTCACTTAAGAGGCCAGGGGCCAGCGCTGTCCGGAGACACTTCCGGGTCACGTGGCCAGCGTGACATCGCTGCTCTGGCGAGCCAGAGCCGCACACGGAAACGCCGTTTACCTTCCCGCTGGTAAGCGGTCCCTATTTATCTACTTGCACCCGGAGGTGCTTTCGAACTGCTAGGTTGGCAGGCGCTGGGACCGAGCAGCGGGAGCGCACCCCGCCGCAGGGATTCGAACCGCCGACCTTTCGATCGGCAAGCCCTAGGCGCTGAGGCTTTAACCCACAGCGCCACCTGCGTCCCTGAACCTTCAATAGATGCACCCAAATTCTGGTACGACGAGAGGAGGAGCTTTCTTTCTCCATGCCTCGTATAATTTTTACACTCCTGGCCTTTAAAAGCCCCCGACTGTTATCACCTTTCCTCATATAGGCGAGTCTCTCTGCATCCCCTTAAGGCTCTCCTCTTTGTTGCCCTTCCAGACGCTGCCGCCCCGAACCGCCCGGCTCCTGCCCTGTCCCCCGACACTTGCATGGCGATCCTGCGGACCAAGAAGAAGCGAAAAGGCGAGAGCGACATGATCGAGCGGCTGATGAAGCACTCCTCCATGGAGAACGCCCGGCTCCTGTCCGCCATGGAGAAAGACAGCAAGGTTTTCTCGGAGTACGTGCAGCTCATGAAAGAGGAGGACGCGCAGATCAAGGAGGAGAGGAAAGCCTTTCTGAACTCCATTGACAATCTCGGTACCATCTTGCAGAGCCTCGTCTCCGGCCTGAATAAAATCGGAGAGGCCCTGCTCAGGCCTGACCAAAGCCCGGCCGCCGGGTTCGCAGACAGCTTCTCCTCTCTGAACTCGCCCTCAGGCTGCGTGTCGCCGGTGCTTTGCAACGGAGAAAGCACCCCTTCTCAGAGCACCCATTTCCCCGGCTCGCTGGAGAGGGCATCTCCGGAAACATCGAGCCCCACCAAGGAATCGGTGTACATTCCAGACGGCCAAGGGTAGCTGTGCCTAAAAAGGCCAAGTGTGGACGACCCTTTTCGAGCCTTCCTTGTGGCTTAACCTTCCCCAGCCCCCGGGGCCTGCATGCCAGAGGTGGGGGGAGCCGGTGCAAAAGGGGGCAGAGCCGACGCAGAAATATAGTAACAGTAGGCCGACGTCACCTCTCACGCATTTCCCCCCGCTTGATACAGAAACACAGGGAAATTAGATCTGTCCCCCTGAGCTGGACTGCTTGTGGGTGGAGATCTCTTGAGCCGCAGTTTTCAGGATGCAATCTTTACCGCAGAGCAATGAGGCTTGAACTCATTGCAGAAACGAAGAGTCTTCCCCCGTTCCTCCAGCCTGAGCGTTTTTGTAAGGGTGTGGGTTACGGAGTAGGGGTGGGATGTTTTAAAAAAACCCTTCCAAATCTCCCAGTTGCAACCGACCTGCGGCGATGGATTCGCCGTGCATGGAGCCACTGGGAGGCGGGTTAATGGGACCGAGGATCAGACAGCTGGTCCCTCACCTCTGGCACAAACCAGCAAGCTACGCTGCTCCCCGCTTGCGGTTGACCTGAGGTTATCCAGTCGCGTTAGACGTTTGGGGGAAGAGAGTTTGGCAAAATGTCCTTGCCGTCTCACATGGGAGTTGGCTGAGCCAATGTTGGGCTGCCTGATATCGCTTTCCGGCCCCGAAACCAAAATGAATTTGACCGAAGTGCGGGGAGATATAACCTTCCTCCTCAGCCCGATTGGGACGGGTCGCCTGAGGGGGGCGAGGGGCTTTGTGTGGTGTGAGAGAGTGGGCATTTGAGAGGGGGGCAGGTGGCCGCAAGTAACGTTTTTCTGCGGCCCCCAGATGCCTAGCCAAGGCTGAATGCGGCCCTGCACACAGTAACTGTTTGCCGCCCCTGTTCCAAGTGCATGTTCTTTACTGGGGTTTTTAATAGCCTAATGAGCGCAGCTGCATTCAAATGAAATAAGCCAGAGTGAAGGATTTCTTTTTGGAAAAAATAGATCTCTGTCTCTCTCTATATATATTATGCATTTTTCTAACAACTCTAATTTTAGCACACACCTGAACCCATTTATATTCTGTGTTTTGTGCAACAAAAGCATAGGTTCCCTGATTTATAATTAAGAAGCACTTTTCCCTCTGCCACTCCCCCCCGGTTGTTTTAAAGAAGATTTTTTAATAAAAGAAATGGTTCAATAAAAGAAATTACTCTTTTCGTCCGAACCGTCCTGCGTCTTATATTCACAGTTGGTATATCTTTCTACCTCAGCATTTCCCCTTCGTGGCACAATAGTTGCGCCTTCAAGTTCCTTAAATTATGATTGACGGAAGAGATACGGGTGTTAAGATTTCTTATCTGCCCTTTACCGTAAGGTCCCAGAATGGGTTGCAGTAACATATACAGTTACAAAAACGAATAAAAATGGCGTCAACAGTGAGAGTGTTCCAAAATTATCCTCTGTAGTAGAGTGAGGAACTTTTCTCAGCCACGTAATCTCCTGGACATCTTTTTGGGGAATGGGGAATATGCAAGTGGTGGGCAGGGAAAAAAGCAACAGCGTGAGGCACAATAAGTGTAAATTTCACCTTTGTATGGAAGGCTAGCTTCTCCACACACAAACAGTAACTTCCCACAAACAGCTCAGCAATCATACAGTTTACGGATGCTCCGCCCCCCCCCCCGATGTTTTACTTTAATTATTACTTTAGTAATTTTTGATGGCTTTTGACAGTTTTTTGATTAATAATTCTATTTTTGTTTTGTAAACCGTTTGAGGTTTTCACAATAATCGAGCATTCTGTATGTTTCATTAAATAAAATAATAAATAAATCCAAAACAAAACGCAAGGCCCGCAATCCCTGCACAAATAATCCCTAAGCTTGCATACATAAATAGTCTGCACAGATGTTATTGGCCCAGAGGTGGAAAGAAGACGAAGTCTCTACCAGAGAAGAATGGCAGATCAAGTTGACGGATTATGCCGGAATGGCCAGAATGACCAGAAGAATCAGAAATCAGGGAGACCAAAATTTGTAATAAGGAATGGGGAAAATTTATAACTTATCTTAAAAACCATTGTAAACTGTTGAAATCATTTGTAGGACTGGAATATCACTTGTAGCTTAATTATGAATGCTGGACACAATGGAGATGTAAAAGATTTGGGTTGTTATAAAAGATGCAGGAGGAAATTATTAACAATAGGAGCCACAAAGCGGAGGAGGGAAATCCCAAGAGATCCCTTGGAATCTTGTTTTTATGTTGTACAATATGTGACAGTAAAATTTTAACTTGAAAAACCATTAAATGTAATTTTTAATCTTTGTTGGAAGCAGCCCAGAGTGGCTGGGGGAACCCAGCCAGATGGGTGGTGTACAAATAATAAATTATTATTATTATTATTATTATTATTATTATTATTATTATTATTAACCAAATAAATAATTTAATAATAATAATAATAATAATAATAATAATAATAATAATAATTCCTAGCTTGCAGAGGTGACAGAGGCTATAAGCTGTGTTATGAAAGGCGATTCTTTCTACTCCTTACATTTTTATTGCAAGCTCATTTTTTGAGATAATTTTACAGGCCGAGACTCGTGGGTATTGAACAAAGCTAAATGTTGGAAGACTTTGGACCGGGGGGGGCGGGGGGGGATGGGAGGGAGTCCTTCAGGCGGCAGACATTTAAGACTGTGGAACTCCCACAGGAGGCAGTAAGGGCCACCAACCTGGATGGCTGTAAATAATAATAAAAACAAATTTTATTTATACCCCGCCCTCCCCAGCCAGAGCCAGGCTCAGGGCGGCTAACACCAATAAAATCACAGTAAAAAACAATGGGGAGTGGGGACCCAATTGAAAATACAGGTTAAAATGCAATTTAAAATGCAGCCTCATTTTAATAGTAGCCCATAGACCAAAACCCTAAAGGGAGGGAAACATAAGGGTCAGACTGAGTCCAAACCAAAGGCCAGGCAGAACAGCTCTGTCTTGCAGGCCCTGCGGAAAGATGTCAAGTCCCGCAGGGCCCTAGTCTCTTGCGACAGAGCGTTCCACCAAGTCGGGGCCAGTACTGAAAAGGCCCTGGCTCTAGTTGAGACCAATCTAACCACCTTGCGACCTGGGACCTCCAAAATGCTGTCATTTGTGAAACTTAAGGTCCTCCGCAGGGCATACCAGGAGAGGCGGTCCCATAGGTACGTGGGTCCTAGGCCTCATACGGCTAGGATTAGGACTACTGCTTCTGAATACCTATCGCTGGAAATCACAGAAGGGGAGTGGGCTCTTGCGGACAAATCCCGCTTGCTGGTTTTGTTGGCCACTGTGGGAACAGGAAACTGGACCAGATGGGCCATTGGACTGATCTTGTGAGCTCTTCCTACGATCTCAATATGGGGAAAAGCAGGTAGGAAATCAAGTCAACAACATTTAGGAGCATTGTATAGACTCTCCTGTTTTCCCAGGCATTTGATGATTGAAAGAAACTGTTCCCTGAAATTATTAGCCGTGAGGATATCTGGCTCCTTATAAATGTTCTTAAAGGTAAAGGGACCCCTGAACATTAGGTCCAGTCATGGCTGACTCTGGGGTTGCGGCGCTCATCTCGCTTTATTGGCCGAGGGAGCCGGAGTACAACTTTCAGGTCATGTGGCCAGCATGACTAAGCCACTTCTGGCGAACCAGAGCAGCGCACGGAAACACCGTTCACCTTCCCGCCAGAGCGGTACCTATTTATCTACTTGCACTTTGATGTGCTTTCGAACTGCTAGGTTGGCAGGAGCTGGGACCAAGCAACGGGAGCTCACCCCGTCGCGGGGATTCGAACTGCCAACCTCATCGGCAAGCCCTAGGCTCTGTGGTTTAGACCACAGCGTCACCCGTGTCCCTTTTAGCTCTACTTAGTGCTTATTATATATTTTTATTTGTGGTGTTGTGCTGGCCTGGCCTTCCGGTAGTGGGGTGGGGGTTTTACAGGGTGGGAGGGAGAGGCACAGAACTGCAAACATTGTACTAGATAATATTTATTTTAACAAGTTTACATGCTGCGACGCTTAAGATATCAACTTGTCGGAACTGCTTTCTTGGTGACTTTATTATGCCATCATTCCTAAATCCATTAAAGTGAAACCAAATCGAGAAAAAAAGTTAAAAGCATAACTACAAATTAAAAACAGCTTTTTAAAAAAGCGACAGAGAACTATCAGGAACATTTTAAAAAATGTAATGAAGGAAAAACATGGGGGGGGGTTGTCCCCTGAAGCTGTATAGATTTCTTAAAGGTCAGATGATGCGGTGGTACCACCACAAACAAGACCCTGTTCCTCGGATCCAGGCTGTGACAGTACAGTGGTACCTCAGGTTAAGAACTTAATTCGTTCTGGAGGTCCGTTCTTAACCTGAAACTGTTATTAACCTGAGGTACTACTTTAGCTAATGAGGCCTTTCGCTGCTGCCGCCACCACCACGCGATTTCTGTTCTCATCCTGAAGCAACGTTCTTAACCCGAGGTACTATTTCTGGGTTAGCAGAATCTGTAACCTGAAGCGTCTGTAACCCAAGGTACCACTGTACTTTTGAGCTGAAGTTCAGTTGAGGTTCTTGTTGGAAGAGACATGACAATACATATATAAAAGCAGGCGTTTCACAGGGCCAAAGCTCAGTGGTAGAGCGTGTGGAGCGTGTAGGTCCAATCCTTAGTATCTTCAGGCAGGGCTCAGAAAGACCCTTGCCTGAAACCTCCAGTGAACAGCTGACAGTCAGTGTAGGCAATACTGAGCTAGATAGGCCATAGGTGTGGATCAAAATAAAACAGCTTCCTGCGTTCTTATGTGGTTGAGCATCTGCCAAACTCAATCCTCAATGATCTCCCCAGGGAGGGCCTAGATGGATCCCTGCCTGGAAAACCTCTGTCAGACAGCACTGATGAGCTAAACGGGCCAAAGATCTGATTCAGTTTGATACAGCTTCTTATATTCCTCTTGCGATTGTATGATTCTGCTCATGTCCTCTGGAGGCTTCTATCAGTAAGGAGAGGTGATCCCCCTCAATACTTTTCCCACAGCTCAGACATTCCTCAAGATTCCCCCAACTAGCAATCTATGGAGTTGTGTAGGAGAAGCGAGCTCCAAAAGCAAACATTTTCCGCCCGCGTGAGCACTTCTATTGCTCCTGCCTCGCGTGGATAATCTGATGTCTACGAAGGTGGTCACTCCGGCCAAACTTCTTCCCACACTCCAGACATTTATACAATTTCCCCCTTGCGTGAACCGCTTGATGGAAAGCAAGGCCTGAGCTCGCGCCGCAACTTCCTCCGCACTCGTACTCTTTCTCGCCATCATTAACTATGTGATGGTTTACAAAATATGATTTGCAAGCTAGTCTCTCGTCACACTCTGAGCAACTGTACAGGTCCTCTCCCGGGTGTAAGCTTTGGTGCAAAATCTGGGAGTCGTTCTGACTCAAGCTCTTTCCGCACATGAAGCACTTGCGCAGCTTTTCCAGGGGATGGATTCTTTGATAGGAAGGAAGATTTGCATTCTGGCAGAAGCTTTCGCCAAAGTCTGCACACGGATACAGTTTCTCTCCAGCATGAATGCGTTGATGTGCAGTAAAAAGCCGGCTCCACCTAAATCTCTTTCCGCACTCCAAGCATTTGTACGGTTTCTCCCCCGTGTGAATTCTCTGATGTGCAATAAGGGACTTATCCCAGCTGAAGCTCTTTCCGCACTCCAGGCATTTGTACGGCTTCTCCCCGGTGTGGTTTCTCTGGTGACAAGTGAGGCTTGCACTCTGACGGAAGCTCCTTCCGCAGACGGCACATTTATACGGTTTCTCTTCCGCGTGGATTCTCTGATGGGAAGTAAGGGAGTCGCACCGGCTGAAGCTCTTGCCACACTCCAAGCATTTATACGGTTTCTCCCCTGTGTGGATTCTCTGATGAGAAGTAAGGCTTGCACTGTGGCTGAACCGTTTCCCACAAACTGAGCAGGCGTACGGTTTCTCTCCGGTGTGAATTCTCTGATGTGAAGCAAGGTTGTCGTGCCTATTGAAGCTCTTTCCGCATTGTGGGCACTTGTAAGGCTTTTCTCCCGTGTGAGTTCTCTGGTGCAGATGAAATGCTGACTGGCAACTGAAGGCTTTTCCACACTCGGCACACTTGATCCTTTTCTTTCCTCTGCATGTTGTGTGTTGTTTTGGGGCGTCACCATACTGACAAGCGGCAGATTTCTCCCCCTGCGTCTGAGTTTGTTTCTCCTCCTGCTTCTTTGCTCCATCTCGAGCCTCCATGTTCTCCCCACCATACTGACCCGTGGCTGTTTCCAACGACACGTCCAACTCTGCTCCCTCATTCTCACTCTCCCAGACGTAACCTGCTGGAATATAAGGAGAAAACTGGATAAACCCTCTGATCGAGGGAAAAGCAGAACTGACTGTTGTAGGAGGACAATGTGAAGATAGAAATTTAACTACGAATGATTGTCAGAGAAGTTGAGGGAGGTCCAATAAGTTAAAATATGTGATGTGGAATTTTGTATGATTGGATATTTTATGGAAAAGTTTAATAAAATTTATATTGTCATATGCCAAAAAAAAAAAAAAAAAAAGATTGTTGTAGGAGGACAAGTCTATCAGCTTCCCAGGATGAAGGTTAGGCTCTGCCTCCGTGGACTGTGAAGGCAACCCTCTGTCTCCACTGTTGGAAGGTGTGATGGCCTGGGACTCGGGCTCGGACTCGAAACCAGAGGAGTCTCAGTCTGCACCAGATCCTTTGCCTCAGGCGGTATCTGAACCTAGTATGGGGCCTGATTCTGAAGAGCCCCAGTCTGCACAGGCTCCCTTGCAACAAGCACCAGCTGGGCCGAGTCAGGGGCCTGAGCCTGCCCTGGCTCCAGATGCGGGGATTACCTCGTTGCCTTCAGCTGGGCAATCACCTACAGCTACTCCACTACCAGTTGGGTCAGGAGAGGCTGAGGCTGGTAACCCACCGACATCTCCCGAGCTGCAGAGACTAAGGTCGGAGAGAAGGAGAGACCTGAGTACTCGCAGGAGGAGTGCTCGCCTTCTGGTGAGACAGGGAGGTGAGCCACCGGGGGATCAGGACCGGCTGTTACCCCGCCCCAGGTTGCGGGAGCAACACTGCTGTTTGCTAGAACCTGCCCGAGACCCTGTGCCTGACCTTGCGTGGTTTCCTGCCTCGTGTCCTGCCTTGGCCCTGTCGGACTGACTCCTTATGGAACCCTTGGATTCGGGACCGGACCTGGACCGCGTCGCTCAGGTTACCCCCGGGCCCAGCACAGAAGGCTCTGAACATCAGTTTCTGGAAACGGCAGAAGGGGAGAGGACCCTTGTGTTCAGTTTCTGCTTATGGGCTTCCACTGGGCCATCTGGCTGGCTACTGTAAGAACAGGAGGCTGAACTCATAGAATCTTAGAGCTGGAGGGGACCCACAGGTCATCTAGTCCAACCCCCTTCAATGCAGGAATCTCAGCTAAAGCATCCCCTGGCCTGATCCAAGAAGGCTATTCAGGGAATACCAGGGTATGAAAAGACAATTGTACAGTGGTCTCGGGTTATAGTGATGTATGGAAGTGAGAGCTGGACCATCAAGAAGGCTGATCGCCGAAGAATTCATGCTTTTGAATTATGGTGCTGGAGGAGACTCTTGAGAGTCCCATGGACTGCAAGAAGATCAGACCTATCCATTCTGAAGGAAACCAGCCCTGAGTGCTCACTGGAAGGACAGATCCTGAAGCTGAGGCTCCAATACTGTGGCCACCTCATGAGAAGAGAAGACTCCCTGGGAAAGACCCTGATGTTGGGAAAGATGGAGGGCACAAGGAGAAGGGGACGACAGAGGACGAGATGGTTGGACAGTGTTCTCAAAGCTACCTGCATGAGTTTGACCAAATTCGGGAGTCAGTGGAAGACAGGAGGGCCTGGCATGCTCTGGTCCATGGGGTCACAAAGAGTCGGACACAACTAAACAACTAAACAAACCTCGGGTTAAGAACTTAATTCGTTCTGGAGGTCCATACTTAACCTGAAACTGTTCTTAACCTGAGGTAGCACTTTAGCTAATGGGGCTGCCTGCTGCCACCATGCGATTTCTGTTCTCATCCTGAAGCAAAGTTCTTAACCCGAGGTACTATTTCTGGGTTAGCGGAGTCTGTAACCTGAAGTGTCTGTAACCTGAAGCATCTGTAACCCGAAGTACCACTGTAATCTCTTATCCCTCTGTGGGGTCTTCGAAAGAGAAAGTAGGGAGGGTAGCAGCTAGGGGGTCGTCTGCCTGTTTTCATCTCTGTATGAATCACTTAAGAAAAATGCCTTATATTGAGTCACACACCACTGACCCATTTTGCTCAGCATTGTTTACACTGACTAGCAGCAGTTCTCTGGAGCTGGAATTGGGGTATTCCCAGTCTTACCTGGAGATGCCAGCGATTAAACCTGCGGCCTTCTGCAATCAAAGCAGAAGCTCTGTTGCTCTAATACTAAGCCACAACCCCTCTCCAAAGGGCCAGGAGTTCAGGATGTTGCCTCTTACCAACCGCCACAGAACGAGCCGACAGCAAATCACTCACTGCTCAAAGAGATAAGAGAACCAATTTAAACCAGCTGTACTCAGCTTCTCTGAAGGAATAACCCAAACATCATGAACCTTCTTTTATCCAGAGAAGCTTCCAGAACCCTCCTGAATTAATTAGAAGAGGAAAGATCTCTACACATCAGATCAACACTTTCTGCACTAAGAAATGCAAACTGACACCATCCACCACAGGAGCCCTGTTGCACAAGCAGAAGTCCATGCACAGGGCTTCACCTTATGAGTCTTGTGAGATGAATACTGCCCAGCATTACAAAGCATACAGAAGAACAAGCCTTGCTCGTGCAGAACTGGCATGGCTTCTGTAAGGGCCAGACATGTCTCATAGAGATGGATGTTACTTGTTGGGCACTGCTGAGGGGAGTTCATACTTTCAGCATCTCTAAATAAAGGCCAAAGGGATACTTACCTAAGGTGGTCACCATCCCAAGAATCTCCAGCATCACCTCCCTGTACAGAGCCCTCTGTCTGGGCTGCATCAGGGCCCATTCCTCTTCAGTGAAATAGAGGGCCACCTCCTCAAAAGTCACTGGTCCCTGGGGGGAAAAAAGAAATGTCCTTCCCGCATCAATATTCACAGGCAGGGTGTGAAAAGTGCTTCTCCCTCACTTATGATTTGAAGGGATTTTTGGACACTGGCTTGGAAACTTCAGCTGAAGGGCAGTATAAAAATACAAAATGATCAATAATATTTTTAAGACTGCAAACTTGAGGGGGCAAGCCTTATTGTTTTCATTGATCTGTAAGCTGCTCAGAGATCCTTTTTCAGCTGAAGAGCAGGATAAATATATACAGTCGTACCTTTGAGGTCAAAGGGAATCCATTCCGGAAGTCTGTTTGACTTCCAAAATGTTCGGAAACCAAAGCATGGCTTCTGATTGGCTGCAAGAAGCTCCGAAACGTTCGACTTCCGAAACATTCGACAACCGAGGTGCAATGGGCTGTCGGCAAAGTCAAAGAAGAAATTTGGGGGTGGGGAAATGCAGCGGAAGCAGTTCGACTTCTGAGGTGCGTTCGAAAATGGAAGCATTCACTTCTAGGTTTTTGGCATTCGAAAAACGAAATGTTTGGCTTCTGAGATGCTTGAAAACCGAGGTACCACTTTATATATATCAATATATATCAATATATATCAATATATATATATATATATATATATATATATATATATATATATCAATAAAGAGTATCCCTCCTACCTGAGGTGACTCCACAGCCTCCATCCCTATGCAAAGGGGAGAGGGTCTGGAAAATATTTCAGATGCCATTTCACTACCTATGAAGGAAGATAAAAAGGGTCCAGCTATTTGCAACTTTCACCTCAAAGGGGGTATAAGGAGAGTTGGGGGAAATGGTTCAGAAATAAGAGACAGAAATGATCGAGGGGGTTGGAGAAACTCCCTTATGAGGAAAGGTTACAACATTTGTGACTTTTATTATTTACGAAAAAAGGATAAGTACGTGTGGAAGGGAGGCAGAGACACATACCAAAGAGGTATATAAAATTTTGCAGGGTGTGCATATTTAAAGTAGGATTTTATTTTATTTTTATTTATTTACTTACTAAATTTGTATACCGCCCATATACCCACAGGTCTCAGGGCGGTTCAACAGATAAAATTACAGTATAAAACCACAAAATACACAATCAAAATAAAAACAACCCAATAGCCGCCGCCACCCAACACTTTTTAAAAGGGCATCAGATAACAATCAACCAAAGGCCCAGTTAAAGAGGAACGTTTTTGCCTGAATTCAAACTCATCCAGTTGAAGTTGAAGGTTGGAAGATTCAGGGCAAGACAAAAGGAAGGCCTTGTTCACACAGCACATTATTAAACGATGGAACTCTCTTCCACAAGAGGCAGCGACAAACTTGGATGGCGTTAAAATACGACTGGGCAGATTCATAGAGGAGACGGCTATCAATGGCCGCTTGCCACAACAGCTACCGTACATTCCACCTCCACTGCAGTGATGCTTCTGGGTCCAACTTTCTGGGAACTGCAGGTGGGCAGACAGCTCTCAAACTCAGGTGTCGCTTGCAAGATTCCCAGAGGTGCCTGGTTGGCCATTGTGACGCTGCCTCCCGACTGGCTTCCTCCTCTCAATTCCACCTTCCATTGGCCGGCTTTCTTGAGCACGTAAAATTGATTAGGATTGCCAACGTTGTTGTTTTTTCCCCTGGCCTTGCTCCTGTGCAGTTTAACATTCACCACCAGGTACCTGGCAATGTGGCATGAGAGCCTCCTGTTGCGGGAATTTATGTATAGATTTGGGGGGGGGGGTTGCCCCTCCAGCAGATATCATGCGCATGCAACCCACTACCAAAATCAGCACAATCACTTTTGTGATTTGTCCCCACAAAACACTTCATCACCGTTTCTTCCTGTCTATTCAAAGGGCCTCTGCTGCACGATACCAAATGTAAGAATTCACTGATAAATGTATCTATGTACTGGCTCACTGGGAAAACTTCAGAAATTCATATAGACATGTGAGCTCAGCTACTCAGCAGCCCCTCTGCCTGAGTGATAATCCCTGGCATCCTGATACCTGAGTGCCAGACAGGTAAAAAGTAAAGGGGACCCCTGACCATTAAGTCCAGTCATGATCGACTCTGGGGTTGCGGCGCTCATCTCGCTTTATTGGCCAAGGGAGCCAGAGTGCAGCTTCCGGGTCATGTGGCCAGCATGACTAAGCCGCTTCTGGCAAACCAGAGCAGCGCACGGAAACACTGTTTACCTTCCCGCAGGAATGGTACCTATTTATCTACTTGCACTTTGATGTGCTTTCGAACTGCTAGGTTGGCAGGAGCAGGGACCAAGCAACGGGAGCTCACCCCGTTGTGGGGATTCGAACCACCGACCTTCTGATTGGCAAGTCCTAGACTCTGTGGCTTAACCCACAGCACCACCCACGTCCCTTGCCAGACAGGTAGCCATTCCAGAAAAAACAAAGCCAGATAAAGACAAAAGGGTGTGATTAACTTGGCTGGGAAACAGGGAAATGTAAATATCTTTTTTGTTACACTTGATGGGTGTTTGGTGGAGGGCAAGGAGAACCATGGGGCAGGGTCCAGGATGCTCAGATTACTGCCACCAGACCTCCCCTTTCATGATGTAACCATGATGTATGAGTGATGTAGTTTTGGGAGGGTGTAACATGGGGATTAGCAGCTAATAACAGTTTGGGTTCTCTTTTGTCTGGGCTTCCATCTTGTTCCACCTTGTGGCAGGTGGGAATCCTGTTGCGACAGTCTTCAGTAAAGACCAAGCCTACTGGCTGCTGTTTTGCTCTGGTATTCCTGGCTGGTGTCCTTGATTTTTGTCCAAGGGAGCCCTCAGATTTCTCCGTTAACACTCCCAACCCCGTCCCCCTTCCCATTTGTGGAAAAGCTTCATTTATGCTTTTCAGGCGTCTTTTGAAGGCACAAGAGCAAAGAGAGAGATGTGGAAGAGTGAAGGAAAGTGGTAACCTTAATTTATGCAGCATAAGGAAATGATTGCAGGTTACTAGTGAATAAGGTCCCCAACACAGGAAACGAGAAGCAGTTGTAGGTTGGGGGGAGATAATGGATGCTTACCTGTGGAGTGATTAACCTACCTGGATCTCTCAGTGCACTGAGCGCATCTCTCCAATGAGCCTAATAATTCGCTTAGGGGAAGAGCTCTTGCGGGAGTCCTGCTTTCCCCAGCACGCGGAATTATTTGCCTTAATCTTGCATTTCCCTCCCTGCGGCCGCCTTCAGCATCTCTGCGAAAGCAAGAAGAAACTCACGTGGAACACTTTGCATTTTCCCCCCATTCAGATCTGCGGAAGAGGAAAGGGGCACATACCCTCTCCTCCTCTTTGCAATCTTCTGCTCTAGGAATGTGGGCTCAGATGCTGTTGCTGCTGTTAACCATTGAAGACCAAACAGGGAGGGAGCTGCCTCTTTTTGGCATCCTTGAGAGAGAGAGAAAGGGAGAGCAGGAAAGGTGAGTGATTTCAGGTGCGTGTAAAATAGCTGAATGCCTCTCCAAGAAAGGAGCAGTAGCTCCTTGCTTACAGAAAGCTAGCTTGCCAGGGAACAGGGGAAAACAAAACCTTTCTCCCCTGGTCCCTGGAATTTAAATTTGTGGCAAATGTGAAAAGGGCAAATCCCATGCTAGGGGTTACTAGGAACCTAAGAATAACTCTTATTATTAACTCTTATTAAGAATAACAGCAGTCACGAAATTAAAAGATGCCTGCTTCTTGGGAGAAAGGCGATGGCAAACCTAGACAGCATCTTAAAAAGCAGAGACATCACCTTGCCAACAAAGGTCCGTATAGTTAAAGCCATGGTTTTCCCAGTAGTGATGTATGGAAGTGAGAGCTGGACCATAAAGAAGGCTGATTGCCGAAGAATTGGTGCTTTTTAATTATGGTAACGGAGGAGACTCTTGAGAGTCCCGTGGACTGCAAGAAGATCAAACTATCCATTCTGAAGGAAATCAGCCCTGAGTGCTCACTGGAAGGACAGATCCTGAAGCTGAGGCTCCAAGACTTTGGCCACCTCATGAGAAGACTCCCTGGAAAAGACCCTGATGTTGGGAAAGGTGGAGGGCAGAAGGAGAAGGGAACGTCAGAGGACGAGATGGTTGGACAGTGTTCTCGAAGCTACCAGCATGAGTTTGACCAAACTGCGGGAGGCAGTGGAAGACAGGAGTGCCTGGGGTGCTCTGGTCCATGGGGTCACGAAGAGTTGGACACGACTAAACGACTAAACAACAACAACAGGAATAACTCTACAGTCCATGAGGCAGACTGAGGCAGCCACTTCAGACAGTGGAAGCAAATACTAATAATAGTACTAATCATTTATTTATTGTACCCCATCCATCTGACTGGGTTGTCCCAGCCATTCTGCACCTGGCTGATCCAACAGGGTCATTCTTAGGTTCTTAATAACCCCTAGCATAGGATATGCCCTCTTGCCACAAATTCCAGGGGAAAAGGTTCTGTCTGTTGAATTTGCAGAGTCCCGAGCACAGCGGAATGATGAGGAGTACATGCCACATACTCTACATTACTTTATTTACACTTCAAAGCTGAGAGATTACATACATGCATCTTGCTTCTGCCGGAGCAGAGAAAGCATCCTCTCTCCTCTGATGCACGGAGAGAACTGTGAAAAACAGGAAACCAGTGTACGTCACATCCAGTCTCCTTTCCCGTGAGAAACTCCAACAGCAACTCTGAGTGTGGAATGTAAACATTGTCTTGTGACAAGCATTTCGCTGCACAGTGAAGAGAGCAGAAACCAACATCCTCCCCCTTTCTGTGAACATCACTGGGCAGCGTGTTCGTACAATATCAGTACAAACCCAACTTCTGCACATAGGTACAGTGTTGATCCCTTGATACAATCTTGGACAATACATCAGCAGGAATTTCATTACCTGGCATATAGGACACCGTTACGAGTCCCTTCTGAATACGTTCCCTAGCATGTTGCAATTTCAACTGCAAGTGCTTCGTGCTTTGCTTACAACCTTCAGAATTCAGCAAAGCCAAACATGCTTTGTTGTCCTGGTAAACCTGGATTGGACATTTGACAGGAATTTTCATGTCTTTGCACAATTGTAACAACCATTCACAATCCTTAAGTGAATAAGACAGTGCATTCAGTTCAGCTTCACCAGTACTTAAGCTAACTGTTGTTTGCTTCTTGCATGACCAATCAAATAGACCTTGATTGTACATATAGCAAACTCCAGACGTGCTTTTCCTGTCTGTAGTGTCACTTCCAAAACTTGCATCTGCAAATATCTCAAGACCACCAGACTTCTGATTGTTAAATCTCAGTCTGTAATGCATAGTGCCTTTCAAATAGCGCGCTATACGTTTCGGAGCTTTCCAATCTTTAACAGTAGGATTGTTGACTTGTCTGCTTAGCAAATTACAGCTAACAGCAATGTCTGGTCTTGAACATCTGGCAATGAAGTTTAGCTTGCCTAGCACACTTCTGTACAGTGTAGTGTCAGAAAATGCTTCTTCAGTGTCATCTACCTGATAACCTGTTGTCATCGGTGTGTCTACAGGGTTAGCATCCATCAGGTTTAGTTTGCTTAACACATCAGCAATTTTCCGTGACTGGTGTACTAGAATGTTACCATCTTGATCTCTCTCTATTTCCAGAGATAGGTAGTTGTTTACCTCACCAAGATCTTTCATGTCAAAGTGTTCTTTCAGTTGAGCTAGGGCGTTATTGTACATTGTGACATCTTCCCAAAAGAATAAAAGATCATCAACATAAAACAAGCAATACAGTTTCTTTTGCCCCTCCTCTTTGACAAATACACCGAGGTACCACTCTATGAATATTTCAATGGGAAGTATGGGCCTGCTAATTTATGTTGGTCAGGAGAGAATCAGCTAAATAATCATGGGCGGGCGTTTCTCTCTCCCCAACCCCCCCCAAAAAAAACTGCAAAACGTGGGAGCAGTGGGAATGGCAGTGAAAGGGCAAGCCTGGAAAGTGAGAGGAAGATAAGAGAGAGGGGCTTAGGAAGGGAGAAAGCAGAGTGGGGTGTTTGTGTGTCAAATTCAGGAGGTAGCAGCACTTTTCCAAAGGTTTCTCTGCTTTGGAACTTGCAGGGGCTGGAAATAGTTCCACCCCAGCCCGGCTTCTTCTGCCACCCCAAAGATTAAAATGGTAGCGCTGGGTGACAGCCGCCCACTCTCGCTAACCTGCAGCCCTTCAGGGATCTCTCCGTGGAGAGCGCCAACCCCTTCCAGAAGAAGTTAAAACTTGCAAAGGCTACCAAGGCATGGAGCTGAATTCTCCTCACACACACCCACACCCCCGCCATAAAAAAAAAGGACAGGGGGAACTTGCAAAAAGGGCGGCCTCACATGAGCAGACTGGCGCCGGTGCGCAGAGAAAGAGAGGCTGAGCTTTTCTTGACAATATTCTGAACTCCTCCAACAGTGGCAGGTTGCAAAGGCGAGACGCGCATGCTGGGTGGGTGGGGTATGCGCGGGGGCTTGCGAGATGGGAAGGAGAGTGGTGGGGAAGCGGGAGACCTGGAGGGGCGGCGACTGAGCCGCGAGGGACCCCAGCAGCGGTGCTGCCTTCCGCCTGAACGGCCTGCGCACAAGGCCTCCTGGCCGCCGCCATTTCCTGCTCCGCCGTCTCCACGTCTGGCCTGGGACCCCCACAGCACCAGAAGCCCGACAGGCAGCAGCAGCAGCAGCGAGAACTGAATTTAGGACCTTGGCGGGCCTGATCCGGCCTGTGGGCCGTAGTTTGAGGACCCCTGTCTTAACCTGACCATAAGCCCTCTCTCTTCTCAAATCCATCCCTATCTTCTCAAATCAAGCCCCATCTCTTCACCTGACCCGTAGCCCTATCTCTCTCTCTCTCTCTCCCTCTTTTTATCCTCCCCTTTTTGTGACTTTGTAGCCATTTGGTGACAGGCTCCTTCACTCTGACAGAATTTCAGGGAGACTGCACCAGCAGACTCTGGCCTGGCTCTGCTGTCTGTCACACCTGTCCTTAAGGCGAGGGGTGTCTGGGTTCCTTGACAGTGTGTGGCCAGTTCCTTGTTGCAGCTCGGGGAGCTATCTAACCACCTAGGGTCTTTGAACTCATTTTAGCCAATGCATTCGAATGGAGAAGGGAGGGGAGCTTTGAGTTGAACAAATCCTTTAATTCCAGTATTTCTATTGTTCTACTGTCTCTTCCTAGAGGGTTTCCCAAAAAGGGACACGGGTGGCGCTGTGCTCTAAACCACAGAGCCTAGGGCTTGCTGATCAGAAGGCCGGTGGTTCAAATCCCCACGACAGGCTGAGCTCCCGTTGCTCGGTCCCTGCTCCTGCCAACCTAGCAGTTCGAAAGCACGTCAAAGTGCAAGTAGATAAATAGGTACCACTCCAGCGGGAAGGTAAATGGCGTTTCCGTGCGCTGCTCTTGGTTCGCCAGAAGCGGCTTAGTCATGCTGGCCACATGACCCGGAAACTGTACGCCACCTCCTTCGGCCAATAAAGCAAGGTGAGCGCCGCAACCCCAGAGTCGGCCACGACTGGACCTAATGGTCAGGGGTCCCTTTACCTTAGCGAGTTTCCTGCTTATTTCCCATTGTTGTTGAAGGCATGAAGGTGGCGCCTGCGGTGCTTCAGAAACTTCAGCTGCTGCAGAATCTGGCAGTCAGGTTGCTCACCGGAGCAAGACTGTGTGAGCATATTACACTGATCCTGGTCCAACCACACTGGAAACCAATTAGTTTCTGAGCCCAATTCAAAGTGCTGGTTTTGACCTATAAAGCCTTAACAGCTCAGGATCACAATACCTCAAGTATTGCCCCAGGCTGGATATCACCCTCTAAGACACTTCTTCATGTGCCTCCTCCATGTGTGGAAGGTGAGGTTTGGCTGGCACCTTCATTATGCGCCTTTAGGTCCCGAGCGAAAACATTCTTCTTCAACCAGGACTTTGGCTGAATAAAGGGCAGTAATAAATGAAATATACAAATGTCTGTAGTAATAAAAAACACATCTTTGTGGGGAGAAGCTCTCCTGCACAAAACTGCTGCATTAAAAATAAAAATAAAATTTGCTATTGCATGTACAGAAAGTGGGGAAAGAGAAGGAAGGGACCAGCAGCCTTTTGTGCGAGTGATTCCAAATCCTTGCATGACTTGCAGGCCACACAAATATTTTTTTTTAAAGTTGACTGCCCTTTGGGGCAAATCTGGTACATCACAAAACATGTATTTCACAAATTAGTTTTCCAAAATGGTGTGTTTCCGGGCTTAGAGCAGCACACATGATGTGGAAATTCATGAAGGAGTTCCTGACCAGAGATCCAAATAAAACTAGGTAACGGAATCAAAAAATATTTATTGTGCACACCGAGGATTTATTATCCGCTTCTCACAGGATTTTTTTTCCACGAACAAAAATATAGCTGGGACTGACCGCTGAGACCATATAACACCGGTCCTGAAAGACCTACATTGACTCCCACAATTCCAAGTGTTAGTGCTGACCTTTAAAGCCCTAAATGGCCTCGGCCCAGTATACCTGAAGGAGCGTCTCCACCTCCATTGGCCCTCCTCCAAGGGCCTTCTGGTGGTTCCCTCACTGCAAAAAGTGAGGATACAGGAAACCAGGCAGAGAGCCTTCTCGGTAGTGGCACCCATCCTATGAAATGTCCTCCCTTCAGATGTCAAGGAAATAATAAATTGATGTTTTATTGTGTTTTTAATATTCTGTTGGGAGCCACCCAGAGTGGCTTGGGAGGCCCAGCCAGATAAGTGGGGTATAAGTAATAACTTAGTATTATTTTTTATTTTCACTACTACTACTACTACTACTACTACTACTATAGGATTCTGCAGCAGTAACCAGTCAGCTTCTAACATGTTAAGGCATGAGAAATAGTATTTTCTTGTTACTGACTTTTGCCTATACATTCCATCTATCTGTACGTAACTGTATCTACAAAAGCCTACAAGCTGTATATGTTTATTGTTTGGACCATTATGGTCATATGAAATATATGCATAAATATGGCATTAAAATACAGTATCAGTCTATATTACACACACACACACAAATAAGTTTTTAGATGTCATTCCTAATTAAATCTTTACAGTCCACCATGTTCTCCCCAATGAACATGTTCTCCTCAATGAACAGCTCTTTCCACACTCCATGCATTCATATGGTTTCTCCCCTGTATGAGTTCTTTGATGTCTAATAAGGATGCTTCTGGCACTGAAGCTCTTTCACACTCCATGCATTTATATGGATTTATATGGTTTTCCTGTGTGTGAATTATATGATGCATTTTAAAAGAGTTGCTGCAACTGAAGCTCTTTTCACACTCCATGCATTTATAAGGTTTCTCCCCTGTATGAGTTCTTTGATGCACATTAAGTTGGCTACTGGATTTGAAGCCCTTTCCACACTCCATGCATTTATAAGGTTTCTCCCCTGTATGAGTTCTTTGATGCTCATTAAGGTGACTACTGTTTCTGAAGCTCTTTCCACACTCCATGCATTTATAAGGCTTCTCCCCTGTATGAGTTCTTTGATGCACATTAAGTTGGCTACTGGATTTGAAGCCCTTTCCACACTCCATGCATTCATAAGGTTTTTCATCTGAGTGTACTCTTTGATGTCTAGCAAGGGCTGAGCGACTACAGCTGTAGTAATTTTATCTTATGTTCAAGATTTCTAAACACCTGATCCAAAAGGTCTCTCAAGTGGCACAGTGATCTCTTTCTGCACACAGTACATTCATGTTTTTTCTCCACCCTGTTAAGTTGATTTTCATCTGCTTGGGAAACACTGTGTTCATCCCTTGGCTTCACTGTTTCTCTCCTCTCTTGTTTGTTGGCTCCATCTTGAACCCCCAACTTCGGGGCAGCTGTTTATACGCATTGGGTATCTTATATAATCAAACAAGGATAAACCTGGTTCAGAATAGAGCATATTGGTAGCGATCTACTGCTTAGTTACAGCATATACAAAGAAGCTCTTCTGCAATAATTTTTATAACGTCCCTCTAAATATTCTGAGCACATAGTCTGAAAACAAAAGTCAGAAATGCTTGCCTAAAGGAACAGATTGGTAAATCAGAGGGGAAATTCTCAAGTTCATGTCTTATTTTAATTAAATACCAATGTGGGGCAGTGTACAAAATTAGCCAGGCGCCCGACACATTTTGCACCTGGCTATTGGCAACTTGGAAAACTCAGCAGTGGCCAGAAGATTGGAGAAGATCAGTCTACATCCCAATCCCAAAGAAGGGCAGTGCCAAAGAATGCTCCAACTATCGCACAATTGCACTAATTTCTCACGCTAGCAAGGTTATGCTTAAAATTCTACAAGGAAGGCTCAAGCAGTATGTGGACCGAGAACTCCCAGAAGTGCAAGCTGGATTTAGAAGAGGCAGAGGAACCAGAGACCAAATTGCAAACATGCGCTGGATTATGGAGAAAGCTAGAGAGTTCCAGAAAGACATTTACTTCTGCTTCATTGACTATGCAAAAGCTTTTGACTGTGTCGACCATGGCAAACTATGGCAAGTTCTTAAAGAAATGGGAGTGCCTGATCACCTCATCTGTCTCCTGAGAAATCTCTATGTGGGACAAGAAGCTACAGTTAGAACTGGATATGGAACAACTGACTGGTTCAAAATTGGGAAAGGAGTACGACAAGGCTGCATTTTGTCTCCCTGCTTATTTAACTTATATGCAGAATTCATCATGCGAAAGGCTGGGCTGGATAAATCCCTAGCCGGAATTAAGATTGCCGGAAGAAATATCAACAACCTCAGATATGCAGATGACACAACCTTGATGGCAGAAAGTGAGGAGGAATTAAAGAACCTTTTATTGAGGGTGAAAGAGGAGAGTGCAAAATATGGTCTGAAGCTCAACATCAAAAAAACGAAGATCATGGCTACTGGTCCCATCACCTCCTGGCAAATAGAAGGGGAAGAAATGGAGGCAGTGAGAGATTTTACTTTCTTGGGCTCCATGATCACTGCAGATGGTGACAGCAGCCATGAAATTAAAAGACGCCTGCTTCTTGGGAGAAGGGCAATGACAGGCCTAGACAGCATCTTGAGAAGTAGAGACATCACCTTGCCAACAAAGGTCCGTATAGTTAAAGCTATGGTTTTCCCAGTAGTGATGTATGGAAGTGAGAGCTGGACCATAAAGAAGGCTGATCGCCGAAGAATTGATGCTTTTGAATTCTCTGGTGTCGAGAAAGGTGGTTACTGTGGTGGTAGCTCTTTCCACACTCCAAACATTTGTAGGGTTTGTCCCGTGTGAATTCTCTTATGTGCATGAAGGATGTTGGAGTCACTGAAGCTTTTTCTACATTTCAAACATTTATACGGTTTCTCCCCCGTATGAGTTTGTCGATGCACATTAAGGGAGGAACTCTGACTGAAGCTCTTTCCACACTCCAGGCATTCATATGGTTTTCCCCGTGTGAGTTCTTTGATGTTTAGTAAGGTAGCCACTGTAGCTGAAGCTCTTTCCACACTCCAGGCATTTATATGGATTTATATGGTTTTCAAATCCCTGCGGCGGGGTGCGCTCCCGCTGCTCGGTCCCAGCAGTTCGAAAGCACCCCCGGGTGCAAGTAGATAAATAGGGACCGCTTACCAGCGGGAAGGTAAACGGCGTTTCCGTGTGCGGCTCTGGCTCTGGCTCTGGTCAGAGCAGCGATGTCACGCTGGCCACATGACCCGGATGGGCGCACAACCCCAGAGTCTGTCAAGACATGCCCGTACGGGCAGGGGTACCTTTACCTTTACCTTTATGGTTTTCCTGTGTGTGAATTATATGGTGCATTTTAACAGACTTGCTGCAACTGAAGCTCTTTCCACACTCCATGCATTTATAAGGTTTTTCACCTGTATGAGATCTTCGATGCACATTAAGGGAGGCACTCTGATTGAAGCTCTTTCCACACTCCATGCATGTATATGGTTTTTCCCCTGTGTGAGTTCTTTGATGTTTAGTAAGGGTACTACTGTCAAAGAAACTCTTTCCACATTCCCAGCATTTGTAAGGTTTCTCCCCTGTATGAGTTCTTTGATGCAAAGTAAGGTGGGCACTGTTTCTGAATCTCTTTCCACACTCCATGCATTCATAAGGTTTCTTCCCTGTATGTATTATCTGATGCACATTAAGTTGGCCACTGTTTCTGAATCTCTTTCCACACTCCATGCATTCATAAGGTTTCTCCCCTGTATGAGTTCTCTGATGCAAATTAAGTTGGCTACTGAATTTGAAGCCCTTTCCACACTCCAGGCATTTATATGGTTTCTCCCCTGTATGAGTTATCTGATGCACATTAAGTTGGCTACTGGATTTGAAGCTCTTTCCACACTCCATGCATTCATAAGGTTTCTCCCCTGTATGAGTTCTCTGATGCACATTAAGCTGGCCACTGTCTCTGAAGCTCTTTCCACACTCCTGGCATTTATATGGTTTTTCCCCTGTGTGAGTTTTTTGATGTCTAATAAGGTTGCTTCTGGCACTGAAGCTCTTTCCACACTCCATGCATTCATAAGGTTTCTCCCCTGTATGAATTATCTGATGCACATTAAGTTGGCTACTGGATTTGAAGCCCTTTCCACACTCCATGCATTCATAAGGTTTTTCACCTGAGTGTACTCTTTGATGTATAGTAAGGGCTGCGCGACTACAGAATCTCTTTCCGCACACAGTACATTCATGTTTTTTCTCCACCCTGTTAATCTGATTTTCATCTTCTTGGGAAACACTGTGTTCACCCCTTGGCTTCACTGTTTCTGTCCTCTCTTGTTTGTTGGCTCCATCTTGAACCCCCAACTTCCTTTCCTTCTCTTGCTCCTCACCTCTTTCTGGCCAGACTTCTGATGGCTCCTCCTCATCCAGGACCCCCCAGACATCTCCTGATGGAATAAAAATTTTAAAATAAAGGTTGATACAGCTGCTTCCTTATCAAAACTCAAGGCCTGGCACTATGTTAAAGGCGTTTTACATAAAAACAAATGGTGCGATACCTGGTTTTAATAAAATATCACCATTTAATCAAGGGTTATTTGTATCAGAAAAGTTCTGGTGAGCAGTCCCTAAGATTAACCAAGCCATAAATAACACAATTTAAACCAGCAGGCAATAACATCAACAGAGCCTGCCTGCCTATGGGCCTGTGTGAGGCGGCTGCCTCAGGTGTCACCCCCAAAGGGGCGTCACTGCTCAGCTTTGCTGCTAGTCTCCCCGGCTTCCAGGGGCGAAGTGGAATGGGCAGCAAAGCTTTGTGAGTCCTCTCTCCTCCAGCCAAGTCCAGAAAAGGATCCTCCCCCAACAAGGGCAAGTCCACAAGAGGGCAGACATTCCACCACTCAGCTTTGCCAGTGAATGGGGGGAGGCGTCTGCACCCCTTGGAGGACTGGTGGGGTGAGGGGGGACCACCCCACCCAACCTGCAGGGGTACGCTCCTTATGGATTTTGAGCCCCCATTGTGGGGGCAGAAGTGAGGCCACCCCTGAGCATTGATAATACAGAACTGCAACTCAGAGCAGCTTGAAAGTCTAGCTCTGAAGAGCTTGTTGAAAAACCAAAATGAATAATAACAATAATAGCATTTATTTTATTTATATCCCAACCGTCTGGCTGGGTTTCCCAAGCCACTCTGGGTGGCTTACAGCATATATAAAAATGCAATCAAACCTCATATATTAAGAAACAGAATATTCTATATATGCAACAAACAAACCAATACATCAATAGAAACCAATAACAATAACAAGATACTCAAGTTTTCTACAAATTAGGATCCCCCACACAGAAGATTGTTAGTATGCTTTTTCTACCATTCTCCACGCTAGATTGCCACAATGCATTATACTTCTGGCTGCTTTAGAAGAGCGTTCAGAAACTACAGAGTGCTGACCGGTGCAAGAGGCTCTGAGCATATCTGGGTTCCTGTCTTCAAGTCAAGGTGCTGATTTTGACTTATGTAGCTCAATGGCTGCTTCTCATGAATCCACCGAGAGCCTGCGCTCATCATCTGAGGTCCTTCTCACAGTGCCCTCTCCAACTGAGGTGCAAAGAGAGGCAATACAGAATGCGTCTTTCACTGCTGGCTCCCCACCTAAAGAATGCTCTCCCCCAGGGAGGCAACCCAGAAGCCATCACTGGCTAATTGTAGCAGAGAAGCAATAATATTTATTTTCAGCCAGGCTTCTGGCATTTAACCTGGGAGAAAAACAAACACTGTGACCTCCTTTAGCGGAGCTGAAGGAAGGCACTCCGAGCCACTGAGGAACCCATACCTATTATAACTATTAATGAAGGCGAAAAGGATCCTTACCCTGAGAGGTCACCATCTCACGAACCTCCACCATGACGTCCTTGTACAGAGCTCTCCGTAGGGCCCACTTGTCGTCAGCGAAATACAAGGACACCTGTCAAAGCTCACTGATCCCTGGAAGGACAGAACAATTCCCTTCTTTATAGGCACTCCAAGGCAAGGTGTGGAAACCATCTCTCCTCAGATCCCCCTCCAATGATAGATGGGGCAACTGGAGATTTGACCTTCAGTGTTTATTTGTTTTTTAATAAGACGTGAAAATCTGGATAACTAAATTTAAGACTGGGGGAAATGGGTGTTTTGTCCCACCCCATACTCCCTCCCCTTCCTCAGGTGTTTGAAGACCAAACATGCTGCCCAGCAGGCAAAATGGGAAGTGGAGAGGGATGATTTTTTTCAATGATGGCTTTATGCATACTGGTTTCTAAATTGGTTTGTGGGTTTTAGTTGTGTTCTAGCTCCCATTGGATCACTGTGCCACTTGAGAGACCTTTTGGATCAGGTGTTTAGAAATCTTGAACATAAGATAAAATTACTACAGCTGCAGATGGCCAGTTATACGCCCAGGGGCCCACCTTTTTTAATGATATATGTTTAGTACATACATTTTGCAGAGGAAAAGTTTTTTTTCATGGTTTAATTTGCAGTGGACCTACGGCCTTCGATACAATAAAATGCTAAAGAGTCTTAACTGAGGAGGATCCTCTCCTGCCATAGAGCATGCAGCTCCTTCTGCACTCTATGGGGCGCTACCTTTGAAGGTGACCCGGAAACTAGATCAAATCCAGAATGCAGCAGCTAGACTCGTAACTGGGAGCAGCAGCCAACTAAGACCTGAAAGATCTACATTAGCTCCCAGTATGTTTCCGAGCAAAATTCAAAATGTTGGTGCTGACCTTTAAAGCCCTAAATGGCCTCAGCATGTATACCTGAAGGAGCGTCTCCACCCCATCGCTCAGTCCTGACACTGAGGCCCAGATAGAATTACTACAGCTGCAGATCGCTAGTTATAGCGGTACCTCAAGTTAAGAACTTAATTCGTTCTGGAGGTCCGTTCTTATCCTGGAACTGTTCTTAACCTGAAGCACCACTTTAGCCTCCCACTGTTTCTGCACGATTTCTGTTCTAATCCTCAAGCAAAGTTCTTAACCTGAGGTGCTATTTCTGGGTTAGCGGAGACTGTAAGCTGAAGCGTATGTAACCCGAGGTACCACTGTATATCCCCAGGGGCCCACCTTTTTTAAAGCCCTAAATGTCCTTGGCCCAGTATACCTGAAGGAGCGTCTCCACCCCATCGTTCAGTCCGGACACTGAGGTCCAGCTCCAAGGGCTTTCTGGCAGTTCCCTCGCGGCAAGAAGCCAAATTACAGGGAACCAGGCAGAGGGCCTTCTCGGAAATGGCACCTGCCCTGTGGAAAGCCCTCCCTTCAGATGTCAAGGAAATAAATAACTATCTGACTTTTAGAAGACATCTGAAGACAGCCCTGTTGAGGAAAGCTTTTAAGGTTTCATCTTTTATTGTGCTTTTAATTTTCTGTTGGGAGCCACCCAGAGTGGCTGGGGAAGCCCAGCTAAATGGGCGGGGTATGAAGGAATAGAATAATCGTAATTCTTGTTCCTCCTGCTCCTCCCTGGCTGGCAGGAGACTCTCCTGGCTCCCTGTTCACTCCCTGCCATTCCTCCCCATTCCCTGCCCTGCGGCCTTTGCTGGGCGCTCCTTCTGCTTTCTCTGGACAGAGGAGCGGGAGAAAAGGCCGCAGGATGAGGCCAGAGGCCGGCGAAGGCCAGCGAGCAGCGTCGCTTCGGCCTCCCGCTTCCCCTCCCAGGAGAGGACGACCTTTCCCCGCCGCCCAGGAGGGAAGCGGCGCCCTCCCTCTCGCCCCCCAGTTCCGCCCCCGGCTCGGCCCCCTCCCCCCAGTTACCCGCCTCCAGGGAGGACGGCATCAACCCGGGGAAGCGGAACAGGAAGCGGAAGCGCCTCCTCTCTCGCCAGTCTTCCCTTCCTCTCTAGGAATCGAAGCTCTGTCGCCGCAGTTAACCCTTGCGGAGCCGCGGGGCAGGAGCCTCTTGGCTGCTCCGGGCAGAGAGGGAGCCCGGCTGGTCTCCGGCTCTGAAGCAGGAGGGGGAAACCCGGCTGCAGGATCAGGCCAGCGGCGCCCCCAGGACAGAATCCCCGCCCCCCCCGCAGGTGCTCCAAGCAAGATCCGAGTTCAAGAGCAGCTTTATCCTCACCTGTGGTATTCTACTTATTTATATCCCGCCTTTTTCCAAGGCAGAGAGCCAAGGCGGCTTACAAAGGGGTTGCCATGGCTATAAATTCTAAAAGGCAGGCGGCATTGAGAGGCAAGGAACTGCAAACGTTTCAAAGATCCTGGTTGAAATCAGAATTAGAAAAAAAATCAAGATGCACCTATTTTGTGAAATCAGCTGAGAAGAGAGGTCCAGCGGCTGCAAAAAAAAGTGTACTTTAAATATTTTCAAATGACATAATACGTGACAGAGTCTCGAATTAGGATTAGCTATTTTGGATTGGGACGCGGGTGGCACTGTAGGTTAAACCACAGAGCCTAGGACTTGCCAATCAGAAGGTCGGCGGTTTGAATCCCTGCGACGGAGTGAGCTCCCATTGCTCGGTCCCTGCTCCTGCCAACCTACCAGTTCGAAAGCACGTCAAAGTGCAAGTAGATAAATAGGTACAGCTCTGGCAGGAAGGTAAACGGCGTTTCCGTGTGCTGCTCTGGTTCGCCAGGAGCGTCTTAGTCATGCTGGCCACATGACCCGGAAGCTGTACGCCAGCTCCCTTGGCCAGTAAAGCGAGATGAGCGCCGTAACCCCAGAGTCGGCCATGATGACTGGACCTAATGGTCAGGGGTCCCTTTACCTTTACCTATTTTGAATCAAACCGAGTCCTTTCCAAGTGTGCATCTAAAATGGTGCATGTACAGAGGGAAACAAACCCCCACGAGGGACCTTGGTTTACTGCCTTAGAATAGCACACATGATGTGGAAATTCATGAAGGAGATCCTGACCGGAGATCAAAATAAAACTAGGTAACGGAATAAAAAAATATTTATTGTGCACAGAGGTAGGGCTCGTGTCACACGATTTTTCCCCACGCACAAAAATATAGCTGGGACTGGCCACTGAGACCACATAACACCTGTCCTGAAAGACATACATTGTCTCCCACTACATTTCCAAGCACAATTCAAAGTGTTGGTGCTGACCTTTAAAGCCCTAAATGGCCTCGGCCCAGTATACCTGAAGAAGCGTCTCCACCCCCATCATTCAGCCCAGACACTGAGGTCCAGCTCCGAGGGCCTCCTGCAGGTTCCCTCACTGCAAAAAGTGAGGATACAGGGAACCAGGCAGAGGGCCTTCTTGGTAGTAGCACCCGCCCTGTGGAATGCCATCCCATCAGATGTCAAGGAAATAAACAACTATCTGACTTTTAGAAGACATCTTTGAAATGTGCTCGGAAACGTGCTGGGAGACAATGTAGGTCTTTCAAGACCGGTGTTATGTGGTCTTGGCAGCCGTTCTCAGTCACCATTCCCAGTCACCAGTGTAGCTGCCGCATTTTGGATTAGCACCACTCTGGCGAGACAGTCCGCGGGCAAGTAGGGTCTCAGCCTACGTACCAGATGGAGCTGGTAGACAGCTGACCTGGACACAGAATTAAACTGTGCCTCCATGGACAGCTGTGAGTCCAAAATGACTCGCAAGCTGCGCACCTGGTCCTTCCGGGGCACAGTTACCCCATTCAGGACCAGGGAGTCCTCTACACCTGCCCGCCTCCTGTCCCCCCAAAACAGTACTTCTGTCTTGTCAGGATGCAACCTCAATCTGTTGGCCACCATCCATCCTCCAACAGCCTCCAGACACTCACACAGGACCTTCACTGCCTTCACTGGTTCTGATTTGAAAGAGAGATAGAGCTGGGTATCATCCACATACTGATGAACACCTAGCCCAAACCCCATGATGATCTCTCCTAGCGGCTGCATGTAGATGTTGAAAAGCATGGGGGAGAGGACAGAACCCTGAGGCACCCCACAAATGAGAGCCCAGGGGTCTGAACACTCATCCCCACCACCACTTTCTGAACATGGCCCAGGAGGAAGGAGCAGAACCACTGTATGACAGTGGTATGAAGACCAAACAGGGAGGGAGCTGCCTCTTTTTGGCATCCTTCAGAGATAGAGCAGGAAAGGCGGGTGATCTCAGGTGTGTGTAAAATAGCTGAATGCCTCTCCATGAAAGAAGCAGTAGCTCCTTGCTTATAGAAAGCTAGCTTGCCAGGGAACAGGGGAAAACAAAACCTTTCTCCCTTGGTCCCTGGAATTTAAATTTGTGGCAACTGTGAAAAGGGCAAATTCTATGTTAGGGGTTATTGGGAACCTAAGAATTTAAAGCCCTAAACGGCCTCGGTCCTGTATACCTGAAGGAGCATCTCCACCCCCATCGTTCAGCCCGGACACTGAGATCCAGCGCCAAGGGCCTTCTGGCGGTTCCCTCATTGCGAGAAGTGAGGCTACAGGGAACCAGGCAGAGGGCCTTCTCGGTAGTGGCGCCCGACCTGTGGAACGCCCTCCCACCAGATGTCAAAGAGATAAAGAATTACCTGACATTCAGAAGACATCTTAAGGCAGCCCTGTTCAGGGAAGTTTTTAATATGTAATGCTGTATTGTTTTTAACACTGATTGGGAGCCGCCCAGAGTGGCTGGGGAAACTCAGCCAGATGGGCGGGGTATAAATAATAAATTATTATTATTATTATTATTACTAAGAATAACTCTACAGTCCATGAGGCAGACTGAGGCAGCCACTTCAGGTCATAGCTGTCAACCTTTCCCTTTTCTTGCGAGGAATCCTATTCGGAATAAGGGAATTTCCCTTAAAAAAAGGGAAACATTGACAGCTATTGCAGTGGAAGCAAATACTAATACTAACAATAATCATTTATTTATTGTACCCCATCCATCTGACTGGGTTGTCCCAGCCATTCTGCACCTGGTTGATCCAACAGAGTCATTCTTAGGTTCTTAATAACCCCTAGCATAGGATTTGCCCTCTTGGCAGTTGCCACAAATTCGAGGGGAAAAGGTTCTGTCCTCATCTGTTCCCTGACATGCTGGCTTTCTATCAGTGGCGTAGCATGGGTTGTCAGCACCCGGGGCAAGGCAAGTAATTTGCACCCCCTAGCCTGTGGATTTGCGCCCCTAACCCGTGGATTTGCGCCCCCTAACCCCCAGATGTTGCGCCCGGTGCGGCCGGGCCCCCCTGCACCCCCCCCACGCTACGCCACTGCTTTCTATAAGCCAGGATTTGCTGCTCCTTTCATGGAGAAGCATTCAGCTGTCTCCCACAGGCTCCCTAAGTCTGCTCCTCTCCCAAGCAACCTGAGATTTCTTCGCCTTATCTGCCTGTGCTCCACCCTCTTCATCCCTTTGCAGATTCTGAGAGATCAAGGGGGAGGGGAGCCGGTCAGAGCAGGAGGGGGAGACCCCCTAACTTAGTCACCAGCCTGACTCATCTCTGCCTCTTGGCTCCTCTCCAGCCTCCTCTTCTGCCTCTGATTCTGGACTGCTCTCTGCCACAAAATACTTTTAATACCATACAGCTTCCTTCACCCATTAATACCTTGGTTCATGAGGGTCACTTTTCCTCAGTTACCCACTCTCTAAGCCAGGGGTCCTTAAACTTTTTAAACATTGGGCCGGTGCGCTGTCCCTCAGACACTGTTGTGGGCCGGACTATATTTTTTTTTGGGGGGGGGGGGAATAATGAACGAATTCCTATGCACATTGCGTGTTATAGCTAATGACTTGCAGTTCAAACAATGTGGATTAAAGGCAAAGGAGGAATTGGCTAAATGGTAGGGAAAGATGGAGTTTTCCCACTGGAGCTATAGAAAGTGGAAACTGTGCCTTTTAAACTTGCTCATAAAGGATCTAGAGTTAGGGGCAGAGGAAGCCAAGTTTGCCTATGACACAGGAACTTGCCAAATTGAGTGAATGTGCTGCAAAATAGTTAAGACAGCAAATGCAATTCAGTTTCCATGAGCGTCAAGTGATGTCTGCCTCCGCTGAAAAGGCTCGATTTCCCTCGGTGTCCCAGTGGGTCAAGGAGCCTTCCCTCCCCAGCTGCCGGGCCCCCCAGGAGCCCCAATACTTCGCCTATGAGAGCCTGGAAGATGCCGATGACTCTCTCCACAGACCTCTGCAGCTGCCCCTCGTCTGCCCGGCTCAGCTTGGCCTGCACTGTTGCTGCAGGAAGCCCTTCTCCACCCCACCCGGACCCCAGCCCGGCTCTTGCCACACAGGCGGCTGCGCCCAGGGATGCCCTCGCTGCCTTGCTCGGTCTGCACTCTGCACGCACTCAGAGGCTCCTGAGCAGCGGCGACACCCACATAGGCGTCCCGGAGGCAGCAGCGGCTCCTCCTCCTGCCCCACGAAGGGGCAGCTCGGGGCCGGGCGAGGCGGGGGGAAGCCATACAATATTTAAAATGAATAATGATTTTAATCAACATAAACTTACAGTGGTACCTTGGGTTACAGACGCTTCAGGTTACAGACGCTTCAGGTTACAGACTCTGCTAACCAGAAATAGTACCTTGGGTTAAGAACTTTGCTTCAGGGTGAGAACAGAAACCGCGCGGTGGCAGCGGGAGGCCCCATTAGCTAAAGTGGTGCTTCAGGTTAAGAACAGTTTCAGGTTAAGAACGGACTTCTGGAACGAATTAAGTTCTTAACCCAAGGTACCACTCTATAAATATTTCAATGGGAAGTATGGGCCTGCTAATTTATGTTGGTCAGGAGAGAATCAGCTAAATAATCATGGGCGGGCGTTTCTCTCTCCCCAACCCCAACCCCCCCCCAAAAACCTGCAAAACGTGGGAGCAGTGGGAATGGCAGTGAAAGGGCAAGCCTGGAAAGTGAGAGGAAGATAAGAGAGAGGGGCTTAGGAAGGGAGAAAGCAGAGTGGGGTGTTTGTGTGTCAAATTCAGGAGGTAGCAGCATTTTTCAAAAGGTTTCTCTGCTTTGGAACTTGCAGGGGCTGGAAATAGACAGTTCCACCCCACCTTGGCTTCTTCTGCCACCCCAAAGATTAAAATGGTAGTGCTGGGTGGCACCTGCCCGCTCTTGCCAACCTGCAGCCCTTCAGGGATCTCTCCGTGGAGAGAGCCAACCCTTTCCAGAAGAAGTTAAAACTTGCAAAGGCTACCAAGGCATGGAGCTGAATTCTCCTCACACACCCCCACACCCCGCCATAAAGAAAAAGACAGGGGGAACTTGCAAAAAGGGCGGCCTCACATGAGCAGACTGGCGCCGGTGCGCAGGGAAAGAGAGGCTGAGCTTTTCTTGACAATATTCTGAACTCCTCCAACCGTGGCAGGTTGCAAAGGCGAGACGCGCATGCTGGGTGGGTGGGGTATGCGCGGGGGCTTGCGAGATGGGAAGGAGAGTGGTGGGGAAGTGGGAGACCTGGAGGGGCGGCGACTGAGCCGCGAGGGACCCCAGCAGCGGTGCTGCCTTCCGCCTGAACCGCCTGCGCACAAGGCCTCCTGGCCGCCGCCATTTCCTGCTCCGCCGTCTCCACGTCTGGCCTGGGACCCCCACAGCACCAGAAGCCAGACAGCCAGCAGCAGCAGCAGCGAGAACTGAATTTAGGACCTTGGCGGGCCTGATCCGGCCTGTGGGCCGTAGTTTGAGGACCCCTGTCTTAACCTGACCATAAGCCCTCTCTCTTCTCAAATCCATCCCTATCTTCTCAAATCAAGCCCCATCTCTTCACCTGACCCGTAGCCCTCTATCTCTCTCTCTCTTTTTATCCTCCCCTTTTTGTGACTTTGTAGCCATTTGGTGACAGGCTCCTTCACTCTGACAGAATTTCAGGGAGACTGCACCAGCAGACTCTGGCCTGGCTCTGCTGTCTGTCACACCTGTCCTTAAGGCGAGGGGTGTCTGGGTTCCTTGACAGTGTGTGGCCAGTTCCTAGTTGGAGCTTGGGGAGCTATCTAACCACCTAGGGTCTTTGAACTCATTTTAGCCAATGCATTCGAATGGAGAAGGGAGGGGAGCTTTGAGTTGAACAAATCCTTTAATTCCAGTATTTCTATTGTTCTACTGTCTCTTCCTAGAGGGTTTCCCAAAAAGGGACACGGGTGGCGCTGTGCTCTAAACCACAGAGCCTAGGGCTTGCTGATCAGAAGGCCGGTGGTTCAAATCCCCACGACAGGCTGAGCTCCCGTTGCTCGGTCCCTGCTCCTGCCAACCTAGCAGTTCGAAAGCACGTCAAAGTGCAAGTAGATAAATAGGTACCACTCCAGCGGGAAGGTAAACAGCATTTTCGTGCGCTGCTCTGGTTCGCCAGAAGCGGCTTAGTCATGCTGGCCACATGACCCGGAAACTGTACGCCACCTCCTTCGGCCAATAAAGCAAGGTGAGCGCCGCAACCCCAGAGTCGGCCACGACTGGACCTAATGGTCAGGGGTCCCTTTACCTTAGCGAGTTTCCTGCTTATTTCCCATTGTTGTTGAAGGCATGAAGGTGGCGCCTGCGGTGCTTCAGAAACTTCAGCTGCTGCAGAATCTGGCAGTCAGGTTGCTCACCGGAGCAAGACTGTGTGAGCATATTACACTGATCCTGGTCCAACCACACTGGAAACCAATTAGTTTCTGAGCCCAATTCAAAGTGCTGGTTTTGACCTATAAAGCCTTAACAGCTCAGGATCACAATACCTCAAGTATTGCCCCAGGCTGGATATCACCCTCTAAGACACTTCTTCATGTGCCTCCTCCATGTGTGGAAGGTGACAAAACAAGATCAGGACTTTTCTACAGTGGCTCCGTTTGTGGAAAGCTCTCCACAGGGAGGTTTGGCTGGCACCTTCATTATGCGCCTTTAGGTCCCGAGCGAAAACATTCTTCTTCAACCAGGACTTTGGCTGAATAAAGGGCAGTAATAAATGAAATATACAAATGTCTGTAGTAATAAAAAACACATCTTTGTGGGGAGAAGCTCTCCTGCACAAAACTGCTGCATTAAAAATAAAAATAAAATTTGCTATTGCATGTACAGAAAGTGGGGAAAGAGAAGGAAGGGACCAGCAGCCTTTTGTGCGAGTGATTCCAAATCCTTGCATGACTTGCAGGCCACACAAATATTTTTTTTTAAAGTTGACTGCCCTTTGGGGCAAATCTGGTACATCACAAAACATGTATTTCACAAATTAGTTTTCCAAAATGGTGTGTTTCCGGGCTTAGAGCAGCACACATGATGTGGAAATTCATGAAGGAGTTCCTGACCAGAGATCCAAATAAAACCAGGTAACGGAATCAAAAAATATTTATTGTGCACACCGAGGATTTATTATCCGCTTCTCACAGGATTTTTTTTCCACGAACAAAAATATAGCTGGGACTGACCGCTGAGACCATATAACACCGGTCCTGAAAGACCTACATTGACTCCCACAATTCCAAGTGTTAGTGCTGACCTTTAAAGCCCTAAATGGCCTCGGCCCAGTATACCTGAAGGAGCGTCTCCACCTCCATTGGCCCTCCTCCAAGGGCCTTCTGGTGGCTCCCTCACTGCAAAAAGTGAGGATACAGGAAACCAGGCAGAGAGCCTTCTCGGTAGTGGCACCCATCCTATGAAATGTCCTCCCTTCAGATGTCAAGGAAATAATAAATTGATGTTTTATTGTGTTTTTAATATTCTGTTGGGAGCCACCCAGAGTGGCTTGGGAGGCCCAGCCAGATAAGTGGGGTATAAGTAATAACTTAGTATTATTTTTTATTTTCACTACTACTACTACTTCTACTACTTCTACTATAGGATTCTGCAGCAGTAACCAGTCAGCTTCTAACATGTTAAGGCATGAGAAATAGTATTTTCTTGTTACTGACTTTTGCCTATACATTCCATCTATCTGTACGTAACTGTATCTACAAAAGCCTACAAGCTGTATATGTTTATTGTTTGGACCATTATGGTCATATGAAATATATACATAAATATGGCATTAAAATGCAGTATCAGTCTATATTACACACACACACACAAATAAGTTTTTAGATGTCATTCCCAATTAAATCTTTACAGTCCACCATGTTCTCCTCAATGAACATTCTCTCTGCCTAGTTTCTGAAGCTCTTTCCACACTCCATGCATTCATATGGTTTCTCCCCTGTATGAGTTCTTTGATGTCTAATAAGGATGCTTCTGGCACTGAAGCTCTTTCCACACTCCATGCATTTATATGGATTTATATGGTTTTCCTGTGTGTGAATTATATGATGCATTTTAAAAGAGTTGCTGCAACTGAAGCTCTTTTCACACTCCATGCATTTATAAGGTTTCTCCCCTGTATGAGTTCTTTGATGCACATTAAGGGAGGAACTCCAACTGAAAGTCTTTCCACACTCCATGCATTTATAAGGCTTCTCCCCTGTATCAGTTCTTTGATGCTCATTAAGGTGACTACTGTTTCTGAAGCTCTTTCCACATTCCATGCATTTATAAGGCTTCTCCCCTGTATGAGTTCTTTGATGCACATTAAGTTGGCTACTGGATTCGAAGCCCTTTCCACACTCCATGCATTCATAAGGTTTTTCACCTGAGTGTACTCTTTGATGTTGGGAAAGATGGAGGGCACAAGGAGAAGGGGGCGACAGAGGACGAGATGGTTGGATAGTGTTTTCGAGGTTACCAGCATGAGTCTGACCAAGCTGCGGGGGGCAGTGGAGGCCAGGATTGCCTGGCGTTCTCTGGTCCATGGGGTCACGAAGAGTCGGACACGACTAAACGACTAAACAACAACAACAAATTGGCAACTTCATGCACAGTAAAGAAACTACTATAACCGAAGCTCTTTACACACATCAACTTTCATAGGGTTAGTCCCCTGAAGGAGTTCTCTGGTGTCGAGAAAGGTGGTTACTGTGGTGATAGCTCTTTCCACACTCCAAACAATTGTAGGGTTTGTCCCGTGTGAATTCTCTTATGTGCATGAAGGATGTTAGAGTCAGTGAAGCTTTTTCTACATTTCAAACATTTATACGGTTTCTCCCCCGTATGAGTTCGTCGATGCACATTAAGGGAGGAACTCTGACTGAAGCTCTTTCCACACTCCAGGCATTCATATGGTTTTCCCCGTGTGAGTTCTTTGATGTTTAGTAAGGTAGCCACTGTAGCTGAAGCTCTTTCCACACTCCAGGCATTTATATGGATTTATATGGTTTTCCTGTGTGTGAATTATATGGTGCATTTTAACAGACTTGCTGCAACTGAAGCTCTTTCCACACTCCATGCATTTATAAGGTTTTTCACCTGTGTGAGTTCTTTGATGTTTAGTAAAGGTACTATAGTCACTGAAGCTCTTTCCACACTCCATGCATTTATAAGGTCTTTCACCTGTATGAATTCGTCGATGCACATTAAGGGAGGCACTCTGATTGAAGCTCTTTCCACACTCCATGCATGTATATGGTTTTTCCCCTGTGTGAGTTCTTTGATGTTTAGTAAGGGTACTACTGTCAAAGAAACTCTTTCCACATTCCCAGCATTTATAAGGTTTCTCCCCTGTATGAGTTCTTTGATGCAAAGTAAGGTGGGCACTGTTTCTGAATCTCTTTCCACACTCCATGCATTCATAAGGTTTCTTCCCTGTATGCATTATCTGATGCACATTAAGTTGGCCACTGTTTCTGAATCTCTTTCCACACTCCATGCATTCATAAGGTTTCTCCCCTGTATGAGTTCTCTGATGCACATTAAGTTGGCTACTGGATTTGAAGCCCTTTCCACACTCCATGCATTCATAAGGTTTCTCCCCTGTATGAGTTCTTTGATGCACATTAAGCTGGCCACTGTCTCTGAAGCTCTTTCCACACTCCATGCATTCATAAGGTTTTTCACCTGAGTGTACTCTTTGATGTATAGTAAGGGCTGCGCGACTACAGAATCTCTTTCCGCACACAGTACATTCATGTTTTTTCTCCACCCTGTTAATCTGATTTTCATCTTCTTGGGAAACACTGTGTTCATCCCTTGGCTTCACTGTTTCTCTCCTCTCTTGTTTGTTGGCTCCATCTTGAACCCCCAACTTCCTTTCCTTCTCTTGCTCCTCACCTCTTTCTGGCCAGACTTCTGATGGCTCCTCCTCATCCAGGACCCCCCAAACATCTCCTGATGGAATAAAAATTTTAATATAAAGGTTGATACAGCTGCTTCCTTATCAAAACTCAAGGCCTGGCACTATGTTAAAGGCGTTTTACATAAAAACAAATGGTGCGATACCTGGTTTTAATAAAATATCACCATTTAATCAAGGGTTATTTGTATCAGAAAAGTTCTGGTGAGCAGTCCCTAAGATTAACCAAGCCATAAATAACACAATTTAAACCAGCAGGCAATAACATCAACAGAGCCTGCCTGCCTATGGGCCTGTGTGAGGCGGCTGCCTCAGGTGTCACCCCCAAAGGGGCTCAGCTTTGCTGCTAGTCTCCCCGGCTTCCAGGGGCGAAGTGGGATGGGCAGCAAAGCTCTGTGAGTCCTCTCCCCTCCAGCCAAGTCCAGAAAAGGATCCTCCCCCAACAAGGGCAAGTCCACAAGAGGGCAGACATTCCACCACTCAGCTTTGTCAGGATCTGAAAAGGCTCTTTGCCAGTGAATGGGGGGAGGCGTCTGCACCCCTTGGAGGTCTGGTGGGGTGAGGGGGGACCACCCCACCCAACCTGCAGGGGTACGCTCCTTATGGATTTTGAGCCCCCATTGTGGGGGCAGAAGTGAGACCATCCCTGAGCATTGATAATACAGCACTGCAACTCAGAGCAGCTTGAAAGTCTAGCTCTGAAGAGCTTGTTGAAAAACCAAAATGAATAATAACAATAATAGCATTTATTTTATTTATATCCCAAGCGTCTGGCTGGGTTTCCCAAGCCACTCTGGGTGGCTTACAGCATATATAAAAATGCAATCAAACCTCATATATTAAGAAACAGAATATTCTATATATGCAACAAACAAACCAATACATCAATAGAAACCAATAACAATAACAAGATACTCAAGTTTTCTACAAATTAGGATCCCCCACACAGAAGATTTTTAGTATGCTTTTTCCACCATTCTCCACGCTAGATTGCCACAATGCATTATACTTCAGGCTGCTTTAGAAGAGCGTTCAGAAACTACAGAGTGCTGACCGGTGCAAGAGGCTCTGAGCATATCTGGGTTCCTGTCTTCAAGTCAAGGTGCTGATTTTGACTTATGTAGCTCAATGGCTGCTTCTCATGAATCCACCGAGAGCCTGCGCTCATCATCAGAGGTCCTTCTCACAGTGCCCTCTCCAACTGAGGTGCAAAGAGAGGCAATACAGAATGCGTCTTTCACTGCTGGCTCCCCACCTAAAGAATGCTCTCCCCCAGGGAGGCAACCCAGAAGCCATCACTGGCTAATTGTAGCAGAGAAGCAAGAATATTTATTTTCAGCCAGGCTTCTGGCATTTAACCTGGGAGAAAAACAAACACTGTGACCTCCTTTAGTGGAGCTGAAGGAAGGCACTCCGAGCCACTGAGGAACCCATACCTATTATAACTATTAATGAAGGCGAAAAGGATCCTTACCCTGAGAGGTCACCATCTCACGAACCTCCACCATGACGTCCTTGTACAGAGCTCTCCGTAGGGCCCACTTGTCGTCAGCGAAATGCAAGGACACCTGTCAAAGCTCACTGATCCCTGGAAGGACAGAACAATTCCCTTCTTTATAGGTACTCCAAGGCAAGGTGTGGAAACCATCTCTCCTCAGATCCCCCTCCAATGATAGATGGGGCAACTGGAGATTTGACCTTCAGTGTTTATTTGTTTTTTAATAAGACGTGAAAATCTGGATAACTAAATTTAAGACTGGGGGAAATGGGTGTTTTGTCCCACCCCATACTCCCTCCCCTTCCTCAGGTGTTTGAAGACCAAACATGCTGCCCAGCAGGCAAAATGGGAAGTGGAGAGGGATGATTTTTTTCAATGATGGCTTTATGCATCCTGGTTTCTAAATTGGTTTGTGGGTTTTAGTTGTGTTCTAGCTCCCATTGGATCACTGTGCCACTTGAGAGAGCTTTTGGATCAGGTGTTTAGAAATCTTGAACATAAGATAAAATTACTACAGCTGCAGATGGCCAGTTATACGCCCAGGGGCCCACCTTTTTTAATGATATATGTTTAGTACATACATTTTGCAGAGGAAAAGTTTTTTCTCGTGGTTTAATTTTCAGTGGACCTATGGCCTTCGATACAATAAAATGCTAAAGAGTCTTAACTGAGGAGGATCCTCTCCTGCCGTAGAGCATGCAGCTCCTTCTGCACTCTATGGGGCGCTACCTTTGAAGGTGACCCGGAAACTAGATCAAATCCAGAATGCAGCAGCTAGACTCGTAACTGGGAGCAGCAGCCAACTAAGACCTGAAAGATCTACATTAGCTCCCAGTATGTTTCCGAGCAAAATTCAAAATGTTGGTGCTGACCTTTAAAGCCCTAAATGGCCTCAGCATGTATACCTGAAGGAGCGTCTCCACCCCATCGCTCAGTCCTGACACTGAGGCCCAGATAGAATTACTACAGCTGCAGATCGCTAGTTATAGCGGTACCTCAAGTTAAGAACTTAATTCGTTCTGGAGGTCCGTTCTTATCCTGGAACTGTTCTTAACCTGAAGCACCACTTTAGCCTCCCACTGTTTCTGCACGATTTCTGTTCTAATCCTCAAGCAAAGTTCTTAACCTGAGGTGCTATTTCTGGGTTAGCGGAAACTGTAAGCTGAAGCGTATGTAACCCGAGGTACCACTGTATATCCCCAGGGGCCCACCTTTTTTAAAGCCCTAAACAGCCTTGGCCCAGTATACCTGAAGGAGCATCTCCACCCCATCGTTCAGTCCGGACACTGAGGTCCAGCTCCAAGGGCTTTCTGGCAGTTCCCTCGCGGCAAGAAGCCAAATTACAGGGAACCAGGCAGAGGGCCTTCTCGGTAGTGGCACCCGCCCTGTGGAAAGCCCTCCCTTCAGATGTCAAGGAAATAAACACCTATCTGACTTTTAGAAGACATCTGAAGACAGCCCTGTTGAGGAAAGCTTTTAATGTTTCCTCTTTTATTCTGCTTTTAATTTTCTGTTGGGAGCCACCCAGAGTGGCTGGGGAAGCCCAGCTAAATGGGCGGGGTATGAAGGAATAGAATAATCGTAATTCTTGTTCCTCCTGCTCCTCCCTGGCTGGCAGGAGACTCTCCCGGCTCCCTGTTCACTCCCTGCCATTCCTCCCCATTCCCTGCCCTGCGGCCTTTGCTGGGCGCTCCTTCTGCTTTCTCTGGACAGAGGAGCGGGAGAAAAGGCCGCAGGATGAGGCCAGAGGCCGGCGAAGGCCAGCGAGCAGCGTCGCTTCGGCCTCCCGCTTCCCCTCCCAGGAGAGGACGACCTTTCCCCGCCGCCCAGGAGGGACGCGGCGCCCTCCCTCTCGCCCCCCAGTTCCGCCCCCGGCTCGGCCCCCTCCCCCCAGTTACCCGCCTCCAGGGAGGACAGCATCAACCCGGGGAAGCGGAACAGGAAGCGGAAGCGCCTCCTCTCTCGCCAGTCTTCCCTTCCTCTCTAGGAATCGAAGCTCTGTCGCCGCAGTTAACCCTTGCGGAGCCGCGGGGCAGGAGCCTCTTGGCTGCTCCGGGCAGAGAGGGAGCCCGGCTGGTCTCCGGCTCTGAAGCAGGAGGGGGAAACCCGGCTGCAGGATCAGGCCAGCGGCGCCCCCAGGACAGAATCCCCGCCCCCCCCCGCAGGTGCTCCAAGCAAGATCCGAGTTCAAGAGCAGCTTTATCCTCACCTGTGGTATTCTACTTATTTATATCCCGCCTTTCTCCCAGACCGAGAGTCAAGGCGGCTTACAAAGGGGTTGCCATAGTTATAAATTCTAAAAGGCAGGCGGCATTGAGAGGCAAGGAACTGCAAACGTTTCAAAGATCCTGGTTGAAATCAGAATTAGAAAAAAAATCAAGATGCACCTATTTTGTGAAATCAGCTGAGAAGAGAGGTCCAGCGGCTGCAAAAAGATGAGTGCTTTAAATATTGTCAAATGACAGAATACCTGACAGAGTCTCGAATTAGGATTAGCTATTTTGGATCCAACTGAGTCCTTTCCAAGTGTGCCTCTAAAATGGTGCATGCACACAGGGAAACAAACCCCCACGAGGGACCTTGGTTTCCCGGCTTTGCTTCAGGATGAGAACAGAAATTGCGGCGCGACGGCAGCGGGAGGCCCCATTAGCTAAAGTGGTGCTTCAGGTTAAGAACAGTTTCAGATTAAGAACAGACCCCAAGAACGAATTAAGTTTTTAACCCGAGGTACCACTGTACAGCTTTAAAATACAGTATCAGCCTATATGCTGGACCATAAAGAAGGCAGATCGCCGAAGAATTGATTCCTTTGAATTATGGTGCTGGAGGAGACTCTTGAGAGTCCCATGGACTGCAAGAAGAACAAACCGATCCATTCTTAAGGAAATCAGCCCTGAGTGCTCACTGGAAGGACAGATCGTGAAGCTGAGGCTCCAATACTTTGGCCACCTCATGAGAAGAGAAGACTCCCTGGAGAAGACCCTGATGTTGGGAAAGATGGAGGGCACAAGGAGAAGGGGACGACAGAGGACGAGATGGTTGGATAGTGTCTTCGAAGCTACAAACATGAGTCTGACCAAACTGCGGGAGGCAGTGGAAGACAGGAGGGCCTGGCGTGCTCTGGTCCATGGGGTCACGAAGAGTCGGACACGACTAAATGACTAAACAACAACAACAACAACATCAGCCTATATTATACACACACACACAGACACACACACACATACAAATAAGTTTTTAGATTTCATTCCCAATTAAATATTTACAGTCCACCATGTTTTCCTCAATGAACTTTCTCAGTCTGGGGGCAGCAACTGCAGATCTCACAACTTTGTCACAGATTTCTCAAACCAGACAACAAATATGTGACTTTCAGTAATAATCACAATAATTTATTATTTATACCCCACCCATCTGTGTGGGTTTCCCCAGCCACTCAGGGCAGCTTCCAACAAAATATTAAAATACAATAGACCGTCAAACATTAAAAGCTTCCCTAAACAGGGCTGCCTTCAGATGTCTTCTATAAGTCTGGTAGTTTCTATAAGTCTGTTTTCTATAAGTCTGTAGTCTTCTGTAAGTCTGTTTTCTGCAGATGCAATAGAGGCGGTGGTCTTCTTCACCGTCACTATCGCCACTTGGTAGGCTCCACATTGAGCTCTAACCCATGTGCGGTCAGATGCAGAATGAGTCATCCACCACCGGCACTCTAGCCATCTCAGTGATTGTTTCATTGCCCTCAGATTGGTGGAAAACCACGGGGCTGCCCAGGCTCCATGCAATTGGAGAGAGCGCTTCAGAGCCAGTCAATAGCTCTGGTTAACTCCACATTCCAGCGGGCCACCAGGGAATCAGCTGAAAGGCCATCAACATGGGATAAAGCATCCCCTACCACTCTCTGGAAACCATTTAGATCCATTAAGTGGCGGGGACGGACCATCCAAATAGGCCCCACTGCCCTGCAGAGGGGAAGGGTCGCGGAGAAGCCCAGTTGCACCAGGAAGTGATCTGACCATTGCACTTCTTTTGTTTCGCTTTTATTAGTGTCAGATCACCAACATGCATAGAGGTGAACACCAGGTCTAAGGCTATGAGTTGGGCCAGACTTATTCAGGGACAGCCCCATGGAGGCCATAGTTTCCACGAAGTCCTGAGCAGCCCCTTGTAAGGTCGTGTTGGCGTGGATGTCAAAATCCCCTAGGACAACCAAATTAGGTGTTTCCAAGAGAACATTCACCACAACCTGAAGCAGCTCGGGCAGGGAATCCTTGGTGCAGTGGGGAGGTCAGTACACTAAAAGGAATCCTGTACTGCCCCTATTGCCCAACTTCTAGAATATGCACTCAGAGAACTGGGTCTTCCCAACAGGACGCCTAGTGCAGACTAATGACTTCCTAAAAATCACTGCAACCCCCCCTCCCCACCCACATGATCTGGGTTGCTGTGCGTAAGAGAAGCCAGGTGGACAAGCAGCAGCAAGGACAGGCCCATCTGCTTCATCCAACCAAGTCTCTGTTACACATGCTAGGTCAAGTCCTCCATCCATGATCAAGTCATTGATGGCAGTGGTCTTATGAATAATTGACCTGGCATTGCACAGCAGCACCTTCTGGTCATGTGGGTATCCCTCGCTGATTCCAGTATCTGTCCGGTCAATACCAGCCCCGGAGGCAGGGATAGTTCTCAAACAATGACTAAACCTGCCTCCTTGGTAATCACATGGTCTGGTCTTAGTGTAACTCCTCCCCCACGCCAGAAATAATTTTAAAGGTAAAAAAGAAAATTTTAAAGTATTTTAAGATGAACTCTGTGTTGTTCTGAGTTCTCCTGGGGAGCGACAGCAGCAGCCTCAGCTGTCCTTATGAGGCCTGACAGGCCCTGCCCTGGGCAGGTGGTGAGTGGCAGGAACGGGGCACTCAGGAAGGGGAGTCCTCCTGGGCAGCTGATTACACGCATTGGGTATCTTATATAATCAAACAAGGATAAACCTGGTTCAGAATAGAGCATATTGGTAGCGATCTACTGCTTAGTTACAGCATATACAAAGAAGCTCTTCTGCAATAATTTTTTATAGCGTCCCTCTAAATATTCTGAGCACATAGTCTGAAAACAAAACTCAGAAATGCTTGCCTAAATGAACAGATTGGTAAATCAGAGGGGAAATTCTCAAGTTCATGTCTTATTTTAATTTAATACCAATGTGGGGCAGTGTACAAAATTAGCCAGGCGCCAGACACATTTTGCATCTGGCTACTGGCGACTTATCACTAGACAGCTGTTGCAACTAAAGCTCTTTCCACACCCCAAAAATGTTTGTTGTTTGTCCCCTGTACGAGTTCTTTCATGCACAGTAAAGAAACTACTATAACTGAAGCTCTTTACACACATCAACTTTCATAGGGTTAGTCCCCTGAAGGAGTTCTCTGGTGTCGAGAAAGGTGGTTACTGCGGCGGTAGCTCTTTCCACACTCCAAACATTTGGAGGGTTTGTCCCGTGTGAATTCTCTTATGTGCATGAAGGATGTTAGAGTCACTGAAGCTTTTTCTACATTTCAAACATTTATACGGTTTCTCCCCCGCCCGTATGAGTTCGTCGATGCACATTAAGGGAGGCAGTCTGACTGAAGCTCCTTCCACACTCCAAGCATTTATATGGTTTTTCCCGTGTGAGTTCTTTGATGTTTAGTAAGGTAGCCACTGTAGCTGAAGCTCTTTCCACACTCCATGCATTCATAAGGTTTCTCCCCTGTATGAGTTATCTGATGCACATTAAGTTGGCCACTGTTTCTGAATCTCTTTCCACACTCCATGCATTCATATGGTTTCTCCCCTGTATGAGTTCTCTGATGCACATTAAGTTGGCTACTGCATTTGAAGCCCATTCCACACTCCATGCATTCATAAGGTTTCTCCCCTGTATGAGTTCGTCGATGCACATTAAGGTGGCCACTGTTATTGAAGCTCTTTCCACACTCCATGCATGTATATGGTTTTCCCCCTGTGTGAGTTCTTTGATGTTTAGTAAAGGTACTATAGTCACTGAAGCTCTTTCCACACTCCATGCATTTATAAGGTCTTTCACCTGTATGAATTCGTCGATGCACATTAAGGGAGGCACTCTGATTGAAGCTCTTTCCACACTCCATGCATTTATATGGTTTTTCCCCTGTGTGAGTTCTTTGATGTTTAGTAAGGGTACTACTGTCAAAAAAACTCTTTCCACATTCCCAGCATTTATAAGGTTTCTCCCCTGTGTGAGTTCTTTGATGCAAAGTAAGGTGGCCACTGTAGCTGAAGCTCTTTCCACACTCCATGCATTCATAAGGTTTCTCCCCTGTATGAGTTATCTGATGCACATTAAGGTGGCCACTGTTTCTGAATCTCTTTCCACACTCCATGCATTCATAAGGTTTCTCCCCTGTATGAGTTCTCTGATGCACATTAAGTTGGCTACTGGATTTGAAGCCCTTTCCACACTCCATGCATTCATAAGGTTTCTCCCCTGTATGAGTTCTTTGATGCACATTAAGGTGGCCACTGTCTCTGAAGCTCTTTCCACACTCCATGCATTCATAAGGTTTTTCACCTGAGTGTACTCTTTGATGTATAGTAAGGGCTGCGCGACTACAGAATCTCTTTCCGCACACAGTACAGTCATGTTTTTTCTCCACCCTGTTAATCTGATTTTCATCTTCTTGGGAAACACTGTGTTCATCCCTTGGCTTCACTGTTTCTCTCCTCTCTTGTTTCTTGGCTCCATCTTGAACCCCCAACTTCCTTTCCTTCTCTTGCTCCTCACCTCTTTCTGGCCAGACTTCTGATGGCTCCTCCTCATCCAGGACACCCCAAACATCTCCTGATGGAATAAAAATTTTAAAATAAAGGTTGATACAGCTGCTTCCTTATCAAAACTCAAGGCCTGGCACTATGTTAAAGGCGTTTTACATAAAAACAAATGGTGCGATACCTGGTTTTAATAAAATATCACCATTTAATCAAGGGTTATTTGTATCAGAAAAGTTCTGGTGAGCAGTCCCTAAGATTAACCAAGCCATAAATAACACAATTTAAACCAGCAGGCAATAACATCAACAGAGCCTGCCTGCCTATGGGCCTGTGTGAGGCGGCTGCCTCAGGTGTCACCCCCAAAGGGGCGTCACTGCTTAGCTTTGCTGCTAGTCTCCCCGGCTTCCAGGGGCGAAGTGGGATGGGCAGCAAAGCTCTGTGAGTCCTCTCTCCTCCAGCCAAGTCCAGAAAAGGATCTTCCCCCAACAAGGGCAAGTCCACAAGAGGGCAGACATTCCACCACTCAGCTTTGTCAGGATCTGAAAAGGCTCTTTGCCAGTGGATGGGGGGGGGGGCTCTGCACCCCTTGGAGGTCTGGTGGGGTGAGGGGGGGACATGCAACAAACAAACCAATACATCAATAGAAACCAATATCACTAACAAGATACTCAAGTAGTCTACAAATTAGGGTCCCCCACATAGAAGATTTTTAGTATGCTTTTCCCACCATTCTCCACGCTAGATTGCCACAATGCATTATACTTCAGGCTGCTTTAGATGACCGTTCAGAAACTACAGAGTCCTGACCGGTGCAAGAGGCTCTGAGCATATCTGGGTTCCTGACTTCAGTTCAAGGTGCTGATTTTGACTTACGTAACTCAAGGACTGAAGGGACGCAGGTGGCACTGTGGGTTAAACCACAGAGCCTAGGACTTGCCGATCAGAAGGTCGGCGGTTCAAATCCCTGCGACGGGGTGAGCTCCCGTTGCTCGGTCCCTGCTCCTGCCAACCTAGCAGTTCAAAAGCATGTCAAGTGCAAGTAGATAAATAGGTACCACTCTGGTGGGAAGGTAAACGGCTTTTCTGTGTTCTGCTCTGGTTCGCCAGAAGCGGCTTAGTCATGCTGGCCACATGACCCGGAAGGTGTATGCTGGCTCACTCGGCCAATAAAGCGAGATGAGCGCCGCAACCCCAGAGTCGGCCATGACTGGACCTAATGGTCAGGGGTCCTTTTACCTTTACCTTTAACTCAAGGACTGCTTCTCATGAATCCACCGAGAGCCTGCGCTCATCATCAGAGGTCCTTCTCACAGTGCCCTCTCCAACTGAGGGGCAAAGAGAGGCAATACAGAATGCGTCTTTCAGTGCTGGCTCCCCACCTAAAGAATGCTCTCCCCCAGGGAGGCAACCCAGAAGCCATCACTGGCTAATTGTAGCAGAGAAGCAAGAATATTTATATTCAGCCAGGCTTCTGGCCTTTAACTTGGGAGAAAAACAAACAAAAGGAAGGCACTCCGAGCCACTGAGGAACCCATACCTATTATAACTATTAATGAAGGCGAAAAGGATCCTTACCCTGAGAGGTCACCATCTCACGAACCTCCACCATGACGTCCTTGTACAGAGCTCTCCGTAGGGCCCACTTGTCGTCAGCGAAATGCAAGGACACCTGTCAAAGCTCACTGATCCCTGGAAGGACAGAACAATTCCCTTCTTTATAGGCACTCCAAGGCAAGTGTGGAAACCATCTCTCCTCAGATCCCCCTCCAATGATAGATGGGGCAACTGGAGATTTGACCTTCAGTGTTTATTTGTTTTTTAATAAGACGTGAAAATCTGGATAACTAAATTTAAGACTGGGGGAAATGGGTGTTTTGTCCCACTCCATACTCCCTCCTTCCTCCCCTTCCTCAGGTGTTTGAAGACCAAACATGCTGCCCAGCAGGCAAAATGGGAAGTGGAGAGGGAAGATTTTTTTCAATGATGGCTTTATGCATACTGGTTTCTAAATTGGTTTGTGGGTTTTAGTTGTGTTCTAGCTACCGTTGGATCACTGTGCCACTTGAGAGACCTTTTGGATCAGGTGTTTAGAAATCTTGAACATAAGATAAAATTACTACAGCTGCAGATGGCCAGTTATACCCCCAGGGGCCCACCTTTTTTAATGATATATGTTTAGTACATACATTTTGCAGAGGAAAAGTTTTTTTTCATGGTTTAATTTACAGTGGACCTACGGCCTTCGATACAATAAAATGCTAAAGAGTCTTAACTGAGGAGGATCCTCTCCTGCCATAGAGCATGCAGCTCCTTCTGCACTCTATGGGGCGCTACCTTTGAAGGTGACCCGGAAACTAGATCAAATCCAGAATGCAGCAGCTAGACTCGTAACTGGGAGCAGCAGCCAACTGAGACCTGAAAGACCTACATTAGCTCCCAGTATGTTTCCGAGCAAAATTCAAAGTGTCGGTGCTGACCTTTAAAGCCCTAAATGGCCTCAGCATGTATACCTGAAGGAGCATCTCCGCCCCATCGCTCAGTCCTGACACTGAGGCACAGCTCCAAGGGCCTTCTGGCGGTTCCCTCCCTGCGAGAAGTGAGGTTACAGGGAACCAGGCAGAGGGCCTTCTTGGTAGTAGCACCCGCCCTGTGGAACGCCCTCCCATCAGATGTCAAGGAAATAAACATCTAAGAAGAAGACATCTGAGGGCAGCCCTGTTGAGGAAAGCTTTTAATGTTTGATCTTTTATTCTGCTTTTAATTTTCTGTTGAGAGCTCCCCAGAGTGGCTGGGGAAACCCAGCTAAATGGGCGGGGCATGAAGGAATAAAATAATAATAATTCCTCCTGCTCCTCCCTGGCTGGCAGGGGACTCTCCTGACTCCCTGTTTACTCCCTGCCATTCCTCCCCATTCCCTGCCCTGCGGCCTTTGCTGGGCGCTCCTTCTGCTTTCTCTGGACAGAGGATCTGAAGAAGTGTGCATGCACACGAAAGCTCATGCCAAGAACTAACTTAGTTGGTCTTTAAGGTGCTACTGGAAGGAATTTTTTTTGTTCTGGTTAAAGAGGAACATTTTTGCCTGAATTCTAGCTCGTCCAGTTGAAGTTGAAGGTCAGAAGATTCAGGGCAAGACAAAAAGAAGGCCTTGTTCAGACAGCACATTATTAAACGATGGAACTCTCTTCCACAAGAGGCAGTGACAAACTTGGATGGTGTTAAAATACAATTGGAAAAGATTCATATAGAGGAGACGGCTATCAATGGCTGCCTGCCACAACAGCTACCATACATTCCACCTCCACTTTCTGTGATGCTTCTTGGTCCAACTTGCTGGGAACTCCTTCTCTCAATTCCGCCTTCCATTGGCCGGCTTTCTTGAGCACGCAAAATGGATTAGGATTGCCAACGTTGTTGTTTTTTTCCCCTGGCCTTGCTCCTGTGCAGTTTAACATTCACCACCAGGTACCTGGCAATGTGGCATGAGAGCCTCCTGTTGCGGGAATTTATGTATAGATTTGGGGGTGGGATGCCCCTCCAGCAGATATCATGCGCATGCAACCCACTACCAAAATCAGCACAATCACTTTTGTGATTTGTCCCCACAAAACACTTCATCACCGTTTCTTCCTGTCTATTCAAAGGGCCTCTGCTGCACGATACCAAATGTAAGAATTCACTGATAAATGTATCTATGTACTGGCTCACTGGGAAAACTTCAGAAATTCATATAGACATGTGAGCTCAGCTACTCAGCAGCCCCTCTGCCTGAGTGATAATCCCTGGCATCCTGATACCTGAGTGCCAGACAGGTAAAAAGTAAAGGGGACCCCAGACCATTAAGTCCAGTCGTGATTGACTCTGGGGTTGCGGCGCTCATCTCGCTTTATTGGCCAAGGGAGCCAGCGTACAGCTTCCGGGTCATGTGGCCAGTATGACTAAGCCGCTTCTGGCAAACCAGAGCAGCGCACGGAAACGCTGTTTACCTTCCCGCCGGAGTGGTACCTATTTATCTACTTGCACTTTGATGTGCCTTCGAAATGCTAGGTTAGCAGGAGCAGGGACCAAGCAACGGGAGCTCACCCCGTTGTGGGGATTCGAACCACCGGCCTTCTGATTGGCAAGTCCTAGACTCTGTGGCTTAACCCACAGCACCACCCACGTCCCTTGCCAGACAGGTAGCCATTCCAGAAAAAACAAAGCCAGATAAAGACAAAAGGGTGTGATTAACTTGGCTGGGAAACAGGGAAATGTAAATATCTTTTTTGTTACACTTGATGGGTGTTTGGTGGAGGGCAAGGAGAACCATGGGGCAGGGTCCAGGATGCTCAGATTACTGCCACCAGACCTCCCCTTTCATGATGTAACCATGATGTATGAGTGATGTAGTTTGGGGGGGGGTGTAACATGGGAATTAGCAGCTAATAAAAGTTTGGGTTTTCTTTTGTCCGGGGCTTCCATTTTGTTCCACCTTGTGGCAGGTGGGAATCCTGTTGCGACAGTCTTCAGTAAAGACCAAGCCTACTGGCTGCTGTTTTGCTCTGGTATTCCTGGCTGGTGTCCTTGTTTTTTGTCCAAGGGAGCCCTCAGATTTCTCCGTTAACACTCCCAACCCCGTCCCCCTTCCCATTTGTGGAAAAGCTTCGTTTATGCCTTTCTGGAGTCTTTTGAAGGCACAGGAGCAAAGAGAGAGATGTGGAAAGTGGCAACCTTAATTTATGCAGCATAAGGAAATGATTGCAGATTACTAGTGAATAATAATAATAATAATAATAATAATAATAATAATAATAATAATAATTGATTAATTATTTATACCCCGCCCATCTGGCTGGGCTTCCCCAGCCACCCTGGGCGGCTTCCAAAAAAATATTAAAATACTGTAATACATCAAACATTAAAAGCTTCCCTAAATAAGGTCCCCAACACAGGAAACAAGAAGCTGTTGTAGGTTGGGGGGAGATCATGGAGGGATGCTTACCTGCAGAGTGATTAACCTACCTGGATCTCTCAGTGCACGGAGCGCATCTCTCCAATGAGCCTAATAATTCGCTTAGGGGAAGAGCTCTTGCGGGAGTCCAGCTTTCCCCAGCACGCGGAATTATTTGCCTTAATCTTGCATTTCCCTCCCTGCGGCCGCCTTCAGCATCTCTGCGAAAGCAAGAAGAAACTCACGTGGAACACTTTGCATTTTCCCCCCTTTCAGATCTGCGGAAGAGGAAAGGGGCACATACCCTCTCCTCCTCTTTGCAATCTTCTGCTCTAGGAATGTGGGCTCAGATGCTGTTGCTGCTGTTAACCATTGAAGACCAAACAGGGAGGGAGCTGCCTCTTTTTGGCATCCTTCAGAGATAGAGCAGGAAAGGCGGGTGATCTCAGGTGTGTGTAAAATAGCTGAATGCCTCTCCATGAAAGAAGCAGTAGCTCCTTGCTTATAGAAAGCTAGCTTGCCAGGGAACAGGGGAAAACCAAACCTTTCTCCCTTGGTCCCTGGAATTTAAATTTGTGGCAACTGTGAAAAGGGCAGATTCCATGTTAGGGGTTATTGGGAACCTAAGAATAACTCTACAGTCCATGAGGCAGACTGAGGCAGCCACTTCAGGCCATAGCTGTCAACTTTTCCCTTTTCTTGCGAGGAATCCTATTCGGAATAAGGGAATTTCCCTTAAAAAAAGGGAAACATTGACAGCTATTGCAGTGGAAGCAAATACTAATACTAACAATAATCATTTATATTTTTTTTGGGGGGGGGGGGAAATAATGAACGAATTCCTATGCACATTGCGTGTTATAGCTAATGACTTGCAGTTCAAACAACGTGGATTAAAGGCAAAGGAGGAATTGGCTAAATGGTAGGGAAAGATGGAGTTTTCCCACTGGAGCTATAGAAAGTGGAAACTGTGCCTTTTAAACTTGCTCATAAAGGATCTAGAGCTAGGGGAAGAGGAAGCCAAGTTTGCCTATGACACAGGAACTTGCCAAATTGAGTGAATGTGCTGCAAAATAATTAAGACAGCAAATGCAATTCAGTTTCCATGAGCGTCAAGGCTCGATTTCCCTCGGTGTCCCAGTGGGTCAAGGAGCCTTCCCTCCCCAGCTGCTGGGCCCCCCAGGAGCCCCAATACTTCGCCTATGAGAGCCTGGAAGATGCCGATGACTCTCTCCACAGACCTCTGCAGCTGCCCCTCGTCTGCCCGGCTCAGCTTGGCCTGCACTGTTGCTGCAGGAAGCCCTTCTCCACCCCACCCGGACCCCAGCCCGGCTCTTGCCACACAGGCGGCTGCACCCAGGGATGCCCTCGCTGCCTTGCTCGGTCTGCACTCTGCACGCACTCAGAGGCTCCTGAGCAGCGGCGACACCCACATAGGCGTCCCGGAGGCAGCAGCGGCTCCTCCTCCTGCCCCGCGAAGGGGCAGCTCGGGGCCGGGCGAGACGGGGGGGAAGCCATACAATATTTAAAATGAATAATGATTTTAATCAACATAAACTTACAGTGGTACCTTGGGTTACAGACGCTTCAGGTTACAGACGCTTCGGGTTACAGACTCTGCTAACCAGAAATAGTACCTTGGGTTAAGAACTTTGCTTCAGGGTGAGAACAGAAACCGCGCGGTGGCAGCGGGAGGCCCCATTAGCTAAAGTGGTGCTTCGGGTTAAGAACAGTTTCAGGTTAAAAACGGACTTCTGGAACGAATTAAGTTCTTAACCCGAGATACCACTCTATAAATATTTCAATGGGAAGTATGGGCCTGCTAATTTATGTTGGTCAGGAGAGAATCAGCTAAATAATCATGGGCGGGCGTTTTTCTCTCCCCCACCCCACCCCACCCCCAAAAAAACTGCAAAACGTGGGAGCAGTGGGAATGGCAGTGAAAGGGCAAGCCTGGAAAGTGAGAGGAAGATAAGAGAGAGGGGCTTAGGAAGGGAGAAAGCAGAGTGGGGTGTTTGTGTGTCAAATTCAGGAGGTAGCAGCACTTTTCCAAAGGTTTCTCTGCTTTGGAACTTGAAGGGGCTGGAAATAGACAGTTCCACCCCACCCCGGCTTCTTCCGCCACCCCAGAGATTAAAATGGTAGTGCTGGGTGGCACCTGCCCGCTCTTGCCAACCTGCAGCCCTTCAGGGATCTCTCCGTGGAGAGAGCCAACCCCTTCCAGAAGAAGTTAAAACTTGCAAAGGCTACCAAGGCATGGAGCTGAATTCTCCTCACACACCCCCACACCCCCACCATAAAAAAAAAGGACAGGGGAAACTTGCAAAAAGGGCGGCCTCACATGAGCAGACTGGCGCCGGTGCGCAGAGAAAGAGAGGCTGAGCTTTTCTTGACAACATTCCGAACTCCTCCAACAGTGGCAGGTTGCAAAGGCGAGACGCGCATGCTGGGTGGGTGGGGTATGCGCGGGGGCTTGCGAGATGGGAAGGAGAGTGGTGGGGAAGTGGGAGACCTGGAGGGGCGGCGACTGAGCCGCGAGGGACCCCAGCAGCGGTGCTGCCTTCCGCCTGAACCGCCTGCGCACAAGGCCTCCTGGCCGCCGCCATTTCCTGCTCCGCCATCTCCACTTCTGGCCTGGGACCCCCACAGCACCAGAAGCCAGACAGCCAGCAGCAGCAGCAGCGAGAACTGAATTTAGGACCTTGGCGGGCCTGATCCGGCCTGTGGGCCGTAGTTTGAGGACCCCTGTCTTAACCTGACCATAAGCCCTCTCTCTTCTCAAATCCATCCCTATCTTCTCAAATCAAGCCCCATCTCTTCACCTGACCCGTAGCCCTATCTCTCTCTCTCTCTCTCTCTCCCTTTTTATCCTCCCCTTTTTGTGACTTTGTAGCCATGTGGTGACAGGCTCCTTCACTCTGACAGAATTTCAGGGAGACTGCACCAGCAGACTCTGGCCTGGCTCTGCTGTCTGTCACACCTGTCCTTAAGGCGAGGGGTGTCTGGGTTCCTTGACAGTGTGTGGCCAGTTCCTTGTTGCAGCTTGGGGAGCTATCTAACCACCTAGGGTCTTTGAACTCATTTTAGCCAATGCATTCAAATGGAGAAGGGAGGGGAGCTTTGAGTTGAACAAATCCTTTAATTCCAGTATTTCTATTGTTCTACTGTCTCTTCCTAGAGGGTTTCCCAAAAAGGGACACGGGTGGCGCTGTGCTCTAAACCACAGAGCCTAGGGCTTGCTGATCAGAAGGCCGGTGGTTCAAATCCCCACGACAGGCTGAGCTCCCGTTGCTCGGTCCCTGCTCCTGCCAACCTAGCAGTTCGAAAGCACGTCAAAGTGCAAGTAGATAAATAGGTACCACTCCAGCGGGAAGGTAAATGGCGTTTCCGTGCGCTGCTCTTGGTTCGCCAGAAGCGGCTTAGTCATGCTGGCCACATGACCCGGAAACTGTACGCCACCTCCTTCGGCCAATAAAGCAAGGTGAGCGCCGCAACCCCAGAGTCGGCCACGACTGGACCTAATGGTCAGGGGTCCCTTTACCTTAGCGAGTTTCCTGCTTATTTCCCATTGTTGTTGAAGGCATGAAGGTGGCGCCTGCGGTGCTTCAGAAACTTCAGCTGCTGCAGAATCTGGCAGTCAGGTTGCTCACCGGAGCAAGACTGTGTGAGCATATTACACTGATCCTGGTCCAACCACACTGGAAACCAATTAGTTTCTGAGCCCAATTCAAAGTGCTGGTTTTGACCTATAAAGCCTTAACAGCTCAGGATCACAATACCTCAAGTATTGCCCCAGGCTGGATATCACCCTCTAAGACACTTCTTCATGTGCCTCCTCCATGTGTGGAAGGTGACAAAACAAGATCGGGACTTTTCTACAGTGGCTCCGTTTGTGGAAAGCTCTCCACAGGGAGGTTTGGCTGGCACCTTCATTATGCGCCTTTAGGTCCCGAGCGAAAACATTCTTCTTCAACCAGGACTTTGGCTGAATAAAGGGCAGTAATAAATGAAATATACAAATGTCTGTAGTAATAAAAAACACATCTTTGTGGGGAGAAACTCTCCTGCACAAAACTGCTGCATTAAAAATAAAAATAAAATTTGCTATTGCATGTACAGAAAGTGGGGAAGGAGAAGGAAGGGACCAGCAGCCTTTTGTGCGAGTGATTCCAAATCCTTGCATGACTTGCAGGCCACACAAATATTTTTTTTTAAAGTTGACTGCCCTTTGGGGCAAATCTGGTACATCACAAAACATGTATTTCACAAATTAGTTTTCCAAAATGGTGTGTTTCCAGGCTTAGAGCAGCACACATGATGTGGAAATTCATGAAGGAGTTCCTGACCAGAGATCCAAATAAAACCAGGTAACGGAATCAAAAAATATTTATTGTGCACATCGGGGATTTATTATCCGCTTCTCACAGGATTTTTTTTCCACGAACAAAAATATAGCTGGGACTGACCGCTGAGACCATATAACACCGGTCCTGAAAGACCTACATTGACTCCCACAATTCCAAGTGTTAGTGCTGACCTTTAAAGCCCTAAATGGCCTCGGCCCAGTATACCTGAAGGAGCGTCTCCACCTCCATTGGCCCTCCTCCAAGGGCCTTCTGGTGGTTCCCTCACTGCAAAAAGTGAGGATACAGGAAACCAGGCAGAGAGCCTTCTCGGTAGTGGCACCCATCCTATGAAATGTCCTCCCTTCAGATGTCAAGGAAATAATAAATTGATGTTTTATTGTGTTTTTAATATTCTGTTGGGAGCCACCCAGAGTGGCTTGGGAGGCCCAGCCAGATAAGTGGGGTATAAGTAATAACTTAGTATTATTTTTTATTTTCACTACTACTACTACTTCTACTACTACTACTATAGGATTCTGCAGCAGTAACCAGTCAGCTTCTAACATGTTAAGGCATGAGAAATAGTATTTTCTTGTTACTGACTTTTGCCTATACATTCCATCTATCTGTACGTAACTGTATCTACAAAAGCCTACAAGCTGTATATGTTTATTGTTTGGACCATTATGGTCATATGAAATATATACATAAATATGGCATTAAAATGCAGTATCAGTCTATATTACACACACACACACAAATAAGTTTTTAGATGTCATTCCCAATTAAATCTTTACTGTCCACCATGTTCTCCTCAATGAACATTCTCAATTTTTGGGCAGCAACTTTGTCACAGATTTCTCAAACGAGACAACAAATATGTGACTTTCAGTTGATCATCCACATCAGGTATCTTACATAACAAATCAAGGATAAACTTGGTTCACAATAGAGAGAACATATTGGTAGAGATCTACTGCTTAGTTAAGGCATACACAAAGATGCTGTTCTGCGATAATTTTTTATAGCGTCCCTCTAAATATTCTGAGCACATAGTCTGAAAACAAAAGTCAGAAATGCTTGCCTAAATGAACAGATTGGTAAATCAGAGGGGAAATTCTCAAGTTCGTGTCTTATTTTAATTAAATACCAATGTGGGGCAGTGTTCAAAATTAGCCAGGCGCCACAGTTTGCACCTGGCTACTGGCGACTTATCACTAGCCAGATGGATATACATACTCCCAAAACTGTTTTACTGAGCCTGAACTTTTGCGACAGCAAAGTATTTGGTCCTTAAGCTGCTTCCTTGCTGTACTGGAAAAGCCCTCGTGCATGGATGAAGGTGAAGAACTGCACATCGTCAAAGAGTGAGCTACTAACTCCCTATTAGGAAACACTGGTCTGCGAGCGCTCCAATTGGAGAACAGCTTTTACCACTGTAACAGAAGCTCTTTCCACACGTCAGCTTTCATAGGGTTAGTCTCCTGAATGAGTTTTTTCTCAGTGTCGAGAAAGGTGATTACTGCGGCGGTAGCTCTTTCCACACTGCAAACATTTATATGATTTGTCCCCTGTGTGAATTCTCCTATGTGCATGAAGGGTGCTAGAGTCACTGAAGCTTTTTCTACATTCCAAGCATTTATAAAGTTTCTCCCCTGTGAGTTCTTTGAAAGTAAGGAGGCTACCGTGACCAAACCTCTTTCCACACTCCAGGCGTTCATGCGGTTTGTTCCCTGTACTAGGTGTCTGATGTCATTTAAGGTGAGAAATGCATGTCATTTAAGGTGAGAAATTCTCCCCTGTGTGAATTCTATGGTGCATGTTAAGGGACCTGCTGTGACTGAAGCTCTTTCCACACCCCATGCATTTATAAAGTTTCTCCCCTGTGAGTTCTTTGATGTTTAGTAAAGGTACTATAGTCACTGAAGCTCTTTCCACACTCCAGGCATTTATAAGGTTTTTCACCTGTATGAAGTCGTCGATGCACATTAAGGGAGGCACTCTGATTGAAGCTCTTTCCACACTCCATGCATTTATATGGTTTTTCCCCTGTATGAGTTCTTTGATGTTTAGTAAGGGTACTACTGTCAAAGAAACTCTTTCCACATTCCCAGCATTTATATGGTTTCTCCCCTGTATGAGTTCTTTGATGCAAAGTAAGGTAGCCACTGTTTCTGAATCTCTTTCCACACTCCAAGCATTCATAAGGTTTCTCCCCTGTATGAGTTCTTTGATGCACATTAAGGTAGCCACTGTTTCTGAATCTCTTTCCACACTCCATGCATTCATAAGGCTTCGCCCCTGTATGAGTTCTTTGATGCAAAGTAAGGTAGCCACTGTTTCTGAATCTCTTTCCACACTCCATGCATTCATATGGTTTTCCCCCTGTATGAGTTCTTTGATGTCTAATAAGGATGCTTCTGGTACTGAAGCTCTTTCCACACTCCAGGCATTTATATGGATTTATATGGTTTTCCTGTGTGTGAATTGTATGATGCATTTTAACAGACTTGCTGCAACTGAAGCTCTTTCCACACTCCATGCATTTATATGGTTTTTCCCCTGTATGAGTTCTTTGATGTTTAGTAAGGGTACTACTGTCAAAGAAACTCTTTCCACATTCCCAGCATTTATATGGTTTCTCCCCTGTATGAGTTCTTTGATGCACATTAAGGTGGCCACTCTTTCTGAAGCTCTTTCCACATTCCCAGCATTTATATGGTTTCTCCCCTGTATGAGTTCTTTGATGCACATTAAGGTGGCCACTATTTCTGAAGCTCTTCCCACACTCCATGCATTCATAAGGTTTGTCCCCTGTATGAGTTCCTTGATGCAAAGTAAGGTAGCCACTGTAACTGAATCTCTTTCCACACTCCATGCATTCATAAGGTTTCTCCCCTGTATGAATTCTTTGATGTCTAATAAGGATGCTTCTGGTACTGAAGCTCTTCCCACACTCCATGCATTCATAAGGTTTCTCCCCTGTATGAGTTCTTTGATGCTCATTAAGGTGGCTACTGTAACTGAATCTCTTTCCACACTTCATGCATTCATAAGGCTTCTCCCCTGTATGAGTTCGTCGATGCACATTAAGGGAGGAACTCTGACTGAAGCTCTTCCCACACTCCATGCATTCATAAGGTTTCTCCCCTGTATGAGTTCTTTGATGCTCATTAAGGTGGCTACTGTAACTGAATCTCTTTCCACACTTCATGCATTCATAAGGCTTCTCCCCTGTATGAGTTCGTCGATGCACATTAAGGGAGGAAGTCTGACTGAAGCTCTTTCCACACTCCATGCATTTATAAGGCTTCTCCCCTGTATGAATTCTTTGATGCTCATTAAGGTGGCTACTGTTTCTGAAGCTCTTTCTACACTCCATGCATTTATAAGGCTTCTCCCCTGTATGAGTTCTTTGATGCACATTAAGTTTGCTACTGGATTCGAAGCCCTTTCCACACTCCATGCATTTATAAGGTTTTTCACCTGAGTGTACTCTTTGATGTATAGTAAGGTAGGCACTGTAACTGAATCTCTTTCCACACTCCATGCATTCATAAGGTTTTTCACCTGAGTGTACGCTTTGATGTCTAGCAAGGGCTGAGCGACTACAGAATCTCTTTCCGCACACAGTACATTCATGTTTTTTCTCCACCCTGTTAAGTTGATTTTCATCTTCTTGGGAAACACTGTGTTCATCCCTTGGCTTCACTGTTTCTCTCCTCTCTTGTTTGTTGGCTCCATCTTGAACCCCCAACTTCCTTTCCTTCTCTTGCTCCTCACCTCTTTCTGGCCAGACTTCTGATGGCTCCTCCTCATCCAGGACCCCCCAGACATCTCCTGATGGAATAAAAATTTTAAAATAAAGATTGATACAGCTGCTTCCTTATCAAAACTCAAGGCCTGGCACTATGTTAAAGGCGTTTTACATAAAAACAAATAGTGTGATACCTGGTTTTAATAAAATATGACCATTTAATCAAGGGTTATTTGTATCAGAAACGTTCTGGTGAGCAGTCCCTAAGATTAACCAAGCCATAAATAACACAATTTAAACCAGCAGGCAATAACATCAACAGAGCCTGCCTGCCTATGGACCTGTGTGAGGCGGCTGCCTCAGGTGTCACCCCCAAATGGGCTTAGCTTTGCTGCTAGTCTCCCCGGCTTCCAGGGGCGAAGTGGAATGGGCAGCAAAGCTCTGTGAGTCCTCTCCCCTCCAGCCAAGTCCAGAAAAGGATCCTCCCCCAACAAGGGCAAGTCCACAAGAGGGCAGACATTCCACCACTCAGCTTTGTCAGTGAATGGGGGGAGGCGTCTGCACCCCTTGGAGGTCTGGTGGGGTGAGGGGGGACCACCCCACCCAACTTGCAGGGGTATGCTCCTTATGGATTTTGAGCCCCCATTGTGGGGGCAGAAGTGAGGCCACCCCTGAGCATTGATAATACAGCACTGCAACTCAGAGAAGCTTGAAAGTCTAGCTCTGAAGAGCTTGTTGAAAAACCAAAATGAATAATAACAATAGTAGCATTTATTTTATTTATATCCCAAGCGTCTGGCTGGGTTTCCCAAGCCACTCTGGGTGGCTTACAGCATATATAAAAATGCAATCAAACCTCATATATTAAGAAACAGAATATTCTATATATGCAACAAACAAACCAATACATCAATAGAAACCAATAACAATAACAAGATACTCAAGTATTCTACAAATTAGGATCCCCCACACAGAAGATTTTTAGTATGCTTTTTCTACCATTCTCCACGTTAGATTGCCACAATGCATTATACTTCAGGCTGCTTTAGAAGAGCGTTCAGAAACTACAGAGTCCTGACCGGTGCAAGAGGCTCTGAGCATATCTGGGTTCCTGACTTCAGTTCAAGGTGCTGATTTTGACTTATGTAGCTCAATGGCTGCTTCTCATGAATCCACCGAGAGCCTGCGCTCATCATCAGAGGTCCTTCTCACAGTGCCCTCTCCAACTGAGGTGCAAAGAGAGGCAATACAGAATGCGTCTTTCAGTGCTGGCTCCCCACCTAAAGAATGCTCTCCCCCAGGGAGGCAACCCAGAAGCCATCACTGGCTAATTGTAGCAGAGAAGCAAGAATATTTATTTTCAGCCAGGCTTCTGGCCTTTAACTTGGGAGAAAAACAAACACTTTGACCTCCTTTAGTGGAGCTGAAGGAAGGCACTCCGAGCCACTGAGGAACCCATACCTATTATAACTATTAATGAAGGCGAAAAGGATCCTTACCCTGAGAGGTCACCATCTCACGAACCTCCACCATGACGTCCTTGTAGGGCCCACTTGTCGTCAGCGAAATTCAAGGACACCTGTCAAAGCTCACTGATCCCTGGAAGGACAGAACAATTCCCTTCTTTATAGGCACTCCAAGGCAAGGTGTGGAAACCATCTCTCCTCAGATCCCCCTCCAATGATAGATGGGGCAACTGGAGATTTGACCTTCAGTGTTTATTTGTTTTTTAATAAGACGTGAAAATCTGGATAACTAAATTTAAGACTGGGGGAAATGGGTGTTTTGTCCCACCCCATACTCCCTCCTTCCTCCCCTTCCTCAGGTGTTTGGAGACCAAACATGCTGCCCAGCAGGCAAAATGGGAAGTGGAGAGGGATGTTTTTTTCAATGATGGCTTTATGCATCCTGGTTTCTAAATTGGTTTGTGGGTTTTAGTTGTGTTCTAGCTCCCATTGGATCACTGTGCCACTTGAGAGAGCTTTTGGATCAGGTGTTTAGAAATCTTGAACATAAGATAAAATTACTACAGCTGCAGATGGCCAGTTATACGCCCAGGGGCCCACCTTTTTTAATGATATATGTTTAGTACATACATTTTGCAGAGGAAAAGTTTTTTCTCGTGGTTTAATTTTCAGTGGACCTATGGCCTTCGATACAATAAAATGCTAAAGAATCTTAACTGAGGAGGATCCTCTCCTGCCATAGAGCATGCAGCTCCTTCTGCACTCTATGGGGCGCTACCTTTGAAGGTGACCCGGAAACTAGATCAAATCCAGAATGCAGCAGCTAGACTCGTAACTGGGAGCAGCAGCCAACTAAGACCTGAAAGATCTACATTAGCTCCCAGTATGTTTCCGAGCAAAATTCAAAATGTTGGTGCTGACCTTTAAAGCCCTAAATGGCCTCAGCATGTATACCTAAAGGAGCATCTCCGCCCCATCGCTCAGTCCTGACACTGAGGCCCAGATAGAATTACTACAGCTGCAGATGGCTAGTTATATTGGTACCTCAAGTTAAGAACTTAATTCGTTCTGGAGGTCCGTTCTTAACCTGGAACTGTTCTTAACCTGAAGCACCACTTTAGCCTCCCACTGTTTCTGCACGATTTCTGTTCTAATCCTCAAGCAAAGTTTTTAACCTGAGGTGCTATTTCTGGGTTAGCGGAGACTGTAAGCTGAAGCGTATGTAACCCGAGGTACCACTGTATATCCCCAGGGGCCCACCTTTTTTAAAGCCCTAAACAGCCTTGGCCCAGTATACCTGAAGGAGCATCTCCACCCCATCGTTCAGCCCGGACACTGAGGTCCAGCTCCAAGGGCTTTCTGGCAGTTCCCTCGCGGCAAGAAGCCAAATTACAGGGAACCAGGCAGAGGGCCTTCTCGGTAGTGGCACCCGCCCTGTGGAAAGCCCTCCCTTCAGATGTCAAGGAAATAAACACCTATCTGACTTTTAGAAGACATCTGAAGACAGCCCTGTTGAGGAAAGCTTTTAATGTTTCCTCTTTTATTCTGCTTTTAATTTTCTGTTGGGAGCCACCCAGTGGCTGGGGAAGCCCAGCTAAATGGGCGGGGTATGAAGGAATAGAATAATCGTAATTCTTGTTCCTCCTGCTCCTCCCTGGCTGGCAGGAGACTCTCCCGGCTCCCTGTTCACTCCCTGCCATTCCTCCCCATTCCCTGCCCTGCGGCCTTTGCTGGGCGCTCCTTCTGCTTTCTCTGGACAGAGGAGCGGGAGAAAAGGCCGCAGGATGAGGCCAGAGGCCGGCGAAGGCCAGCGAGCAGCGTCGCTTCGGCCTCCCGCTTCCCCTCCCAGGAGAGGACGACCTTTCCCCGCCGCCCAGGAGGGACGCGGCGCCCTCCCTCTCGCCCCCCAGTTCCGCCCCCGGCTCGGCCCCCTCCCCCCAGTTACCCGCCTCCAGGGAGGACAGCATCAACCCGGGGAAGCGGAACAGGAAGCGGAAGCGCCTCCTCTCTCGCCAGTCTTCCCTTCCTCTCTAGGAATCGAAGCTCTGTCGCCGCAGTTAACCCTTGCGGAGCCGCGGGGCAGGAGCCTCTTGGCTGCTCCGGGCAGAGAGGGAGCCCGGCTGGTCTCCGGCTCTGAAGCAGAAAAGGGAAACCCGGCTGCAGGATCAGGCCAGCGGCGCCCCCAGGACAGAATCCCCGCCCCCCCCCGCAGGTGCTCCAAGCAAGATCCGAGTTCAAGAGCAGCTTTATCCTCACCTGTGGTATTCTACTTATTTATACCCCGCCTTTTTCCAAGGCAGAGAGCCAAGGCGGCTTACAAAGGGGTTGCCATAGTTATAAATTCTAAAAGGCAGGCGGCATTGAGAGGCAAGGAACTGCAAACGTTTCAAAGATCCTGGTTGAAATCAGAATTAGAAAAAAAATCAAGATGCACCTATTTTGTGAAATCAGCTGAGAAGAGAGGTCCAGCGGCTGCAAAAAAAAAGTGTACTTTAAATATTTTCAAATGACATAATACGTGACAGAGTCTCGAATTAGGATTAGCTATTTTGGATTGGGACGCGGGTGGCACTGTAGGTTAAACCACAGAGCCTAGGACTTGCCAATCAGAAGGTCGCGGTTTGAATCCCCGCGACGGAGTGAGCTCCCATTGCTCGGTCCCTGCTCCTGCCAACCTACCAGTTCGAAAGCACGTCAAAGTGCAAGTAGCAGGTTTTAAATTGAATAGACAAAAAACGAAAGTGTTGGAAAAAAATTTAACAATGGAAGAAAGAGAGAGTTTTCAGAATGAAACAGGCTTGGAAATAACAAAAAGGGTAAAATACCTGGGGGTAAACTTAACATCCAAGAATGTGAACTTATTTAAGGATAATTATGAAAAATGTTGGTCAGAAGTTAAAAAGGATCTGGAAATATGGTCAAGGCTGAAACTTTCCTTGTTAGGCCGAATCGCTACTATTAAGATGAATGTATTGCCTAGAATGCTGTTCTTATTCCAGACGTTGCAGATTGTGGACAAGATGGACTGTTTCAAGAAGTGGCAGAAAGACATATCAAAATTTGTCTGGCAGGGCAAAAAGCCCAGAATTAAATTTAAGATTTTAATTGATGCAAAGGATAGAGGGGGGTTTGCCCTGCCGGACTTAAGACTTTATTATGAATCAGCAGCTTTCTGCTGGTTGAAACACTGGCTACTTCTTGAGAATACTGATATTTTGGATCTGGAAGGGTATGACAATAGTTTTGGTTGGCATGCATACTTATGGTACGACAAGGTAAAGGTGTATAAAAGTTTCAAAAACCATATTGTAAGGAAAGCATTGTATAACGTTTGGATTAGATATAAAGATTTGTTGGAAAGTAAAACCCCTAGGTGGGTGTCACCAATGGAAGCTAGGGAAGTAAAAAAGCTTAATATGGATTCTAAATGGCCAAAATATCATGAGATTTTAGAATACGATGGCGAAAGGGTGAAACTTCAGAGTTATGAGAAACTAAAGCCTAAGGTTCGAGATTGGTTGCACTACCATCAGATAAATGAGACGTTTAAACAGGACAGGAAAATAGGATTTCAGAAAGAGAAGTCAAAATTAGAAACAGAATTGCTGGAACCCAATACTAAGAACTTATCAAAAATGTATAACTTGCTGTTAAAATGGAATACACAGGATGAAATGGTGAAATCAGCTATGATTAAATGGGCACAAGATATCGGTCATGATATTATGTTTGCTGACTGGGAACAGTTATGGACCACCGGTATTAAATTTACTGCATGTAATGCCTTAAAGGAAAATATTATGAAAATGATTTACCGGTGGTACATGACCCCAGTCAAGCTTGGAAAAATATATCATTTGCCTAGTAATAAGTGTTGGAAATGTAATGAGACTGAAGGCACTTTCTACCACCTCTGGTGGACCTGCCCAAAGGTTAAAGCTTTCTGGGAAATGATCTATAATGAAATTAAGAAGGTCCTTAAGTGGACTTTTCCTAAGAAACCAGAGGCTTTCCTTTTGGGCATGGTGGGCCAAGTGGTGTCAAGGAAGGATAGGATTTTCTTTATGTATGCCACTACAGCAGCAAGAATTCTACTGGCAAAGTATTGGAAGACGCAAGAACTACCTACTCTGGAAGAATGGCAAACAAAGGTGATTGACTTTATGGGACTGGCCGAGATGACGGGCAGAATCCGGGACCAGGGGAAAGAGACAGTGGAAGAGGACTGGAAGAAATTCAAAATATATCTTAAAAATAATTGCAAAATTGAGGAATGTTAAGATGTCAGGGGGTAAGAAGTAAAGAATTGCAGCAGTAAACAAAAAAACTTAAGAAATTTTTATGAAAGGGAATTAAGATAATGGAACTAAGGGTTGCGAAAGAATTATTAAACAAGGATGCAGGGATGGGGAGGTATGGGGAAGTCAAAGAAAGAAGGGTATGAACCGATGAGCTTGAAGTTGTACTGTTTTATATTGTTCTTTATTATTTGTGTGGAAAATTAATAAAAATTATTATAAAAAAAAAAATGAAATCAGCTGAGAAGAGAGGTCCAGGGGCTGTAAAAAGATGAGTGCTTTAAATATTTTCAAATGACATAATACGTGACAGAGTCTCGAATTAGGATTAGCTATTTTGGATTGGGGCACGGATGGCACTGTAGGTTAAACCACAGAGCCTAGGACTTGCCAATCAGAAGGTCGGCGGTTTGAATCCCCGCGACGGAGTGAGCTCCCATTGCTCGGTCCCTGCTCCTGCCAACCTACCAGTTCGAAAGCACGTCAAAGTGCAAGTAGATAAATAGGTACAGCTCCGGCAGGAAGGTAAACGGCGTTTCTGTGTGCTGCTCTGGTTCGCCAGGAGCGTCTTAGTCATGCTGGCCACATGACCCGGAAGCTGTACGCCGGCTCCCTTGGCCAGTAAAGTGAGATGAGCGCCGCAACCCCAGAGTCGGCCATGACTGGACCTAATGGTCAGGGGTCCCTTTACCTTTACCTATTTTGAATCAAACCGAGTCCTTTCCAAGTGTGCATCTAAAATGGTGCATGTACAGAGGGAAACAAACCCCCACGAGGGACCTTGGTTTACTGCCTTAGAATAGCACACATGATGTGGAAATTCATGAAGGAGATCCTGACCGGAGATCAAAATAAAACTAGGTAACGGAATAAAAAAATATTTATTGTGCACAGAGGTAGGGCTCGTGTCACACGATTTTTCCCCACGCACAAAAATATAGCTGGGACTGGCCACTGAGACCACATAACACCTGTCCTGAAAGACATACATTGTCTCCCACTACATTTCCAAGCACAATTCAAAGTGTTGGTGCTGACCTTTAAAGCCCTAAATGGCCTCGGCCCAGTATACCTGAAGAAGCGTCTCCACCCCCATCATTCAGCCCAGACACTGAGGTCCAGCTCCGAGGGCCTCCTGCAGGTTCCCTCACTGCAAAAAGTGAGGATACAGGGAACCAGGCAGAGGGCCTTCTTGGTAGTAGCACCCGCCCTGTGGAATGCCATCCCATCAGATGTCAAGGAAATAAACAACTATCTGACTTTTAGAAGACATCTTTGAAATGTGCTCGGAAACGTGCTGGGAGACAATGTAGGTCTTTCAAGACCGGTGTTATGTGGTCTTGGCAGCCGTTCTCAGTCACCATTCCCAGTCACCAGTGTAGCTGCCGCATTTTGGATTAGCACCACTCTGGCGAGACAGTCCGCAGGCAGATAGGGTCTCAGCCTACGTACCAGATGGAGCTGGTAGACAGCTGACCTGGACACAGAATTAACCTGTGCCTCCATGGACAGCTGTGAGTCCAAAATGACTCGCAAGCTGCGCACAGTTACCCCATTCAGGACCAGGGAGTCCTCTACACCTGCCCGCCTCCTGTCCCCCCAAAACAGTACTTCTGTCTTGTCAGGATTCAACCTCAATCTGTTGGCCACCATCCATCCTCCAACAGCCTCCAGACACACCGGACCTTCACTGCCTTCACTGGCTCTGATTTGAAAGAGAGATAGAGCTGGGTATCATCCACATACTGATGAACACCTAGCCCAAACCCCATGATGATCTCTCCTAGCGGCTGCATGTAGATGTTGAAAAGCATGGGGGAGAGGACAGAACCCTGAGGCACCCCACAAATGAGAGCCCAGGGGTCTGAACACTCATCCCCACCACCACTTTCTGGACATGGCCCAGGAGGAAGGAGCAGAACCACTGTATGACAGTGCCCCCAGCCCCTCTAGACGGTCCAGAAGGATGTTATGGTCGATGGTATCAAAAGCCGCTGAGAGAGCCAGCAGAACTAGGAAACAGCTCTCACCTTTGTCCCTAGCCCGCCAGAGATCATCAACCAGTGCGACGAAGGCAGTTTTAGTCCCGTCATGAGACCTGAATCCCGACTGGAAGGGATCCAAATGGTCCGCTTCTTCCAGGCGTGCCTGGAGTTGTTCAGCAACCACTCGCTCAATCACCTCGCACAAGAATGGAAGATTTGAGACTGGGTGATAGCTGGCCATATTGGCCGCATTTAAAGATGGTTTTTTAAAGTTATTTGATAACCGCCTCTTTCAGTGAGTCTGGGAAGGCTCCCTCACAGAGAGAAGCATTCAGCACTCCGCAAAGCCCATTGCCCAGCCCTTCCCGGCTAGCTTTTACAAGCCTGTCTGGGCAAGGATCAAGGAGGTGGTTGGTTTCACTCGTCCAAGCAGCCTGTCCACATCCTCAAAGGTAACAGATTGGAACTGATCCCACGCAACTTGACTAGACGGAACTCTAGCACTCTCCCGCCCCGGCCCTGCTCCCACGGTGGAGTCTACCTCTTCCCGAATCTGAGCACCTTTTTCTGCAAAAAACTGCAAAATCATTGCAGGAGATCATGTAGCCCGTACTGGGCCCCAATGGAGCAGGTGGTTCCGCTAAATTGCGCACCACCTGAAAGTGTCTCCTGCTGCTGTTTTCTGCAGATGCAATAAAGGCGGTGGTCTTCTTCACCGTCACTATCACCACTTGGTAGGCTCCACATTGAGCTCTAACCCATGTGCGGTCAGATGCAGAATGAGTCATCCGCCACCGGCACTCTAGCCATCTCAGTGATTGTTTCATTGCCCTCAGATCCGTGGAAAACCACGGGGCTGTCCGGGCTCCATGCAATTGGAGAGAGCGCTTCAGAGCCAAACAGTCAATAGCTCTGGTTAACTCCACATTCCAGCGGGCCACCAGGGAATCAGCTGAAAGGCCATCAACATGGGATAAAGCATCCCCTACCACTCTCTGGAAACCATTTGGATCCATTAAGTGGCGGGGACGGACCATCCAAATAGGCCCCACTGCCCTGCAGAGGGGAAGGGTCGCGGAGAAGTCCAGTTGCACCAGGAAGTGATCTGACCATTGCACTTCTTTTGTTTCACTTTTATTAGTGTCAGATCACCAACATGCATAGAGGTGAACACCAGGTCTAAGGCTATGAGTTGGGCCAGACTTATTCAGGGACAGCCCCATGGAGGCCATAGTTTCCACGAAGTCCCGAGCAGCCCCTTGTAAGGTTGTATTGGCGTGGATGTCAAAATCCCCTAGGACAACCAAATTAGGTGTTTCCAAGAGAACATTCACCACAACCTGAAGCAGCTCGGGCAGGGAATCCTTGGTGCAGTGGGGAGGTCAGTACACCAAAAGGAATCCTGTACTGCCCCTATTGCCCAACTTCTAGAACATGCACTCAGAGAACTGGGTCTTCCCAACAGGACGCCTAGTGCAGACTAATGACTTCCTAAAAATCACTGCAACCCCCCCTCCCCACCCACATGATCTGGGTTGCTGTGCGTAAGAGAAGCCAGGTGGACAAGCAGCGGCAAGGACAGGCCCGTCTGCTTCATCCAACCATGTCTCTGTTACACATGACACTCCCAACCCCGTCCCCCTTCCCATTTGTGGAAAAGCTTCGTTTATGCCTTTCTGGAGTCTTTTGAAGGCACAGGAGCAAAGAGAGAGATGTGGAAAGTGGCAACCTTAATTTATGCAGCATAAAGAAATGATTGCAGATTACTAGTGAATAATAATAATAATAATAATAATAATAATAATAATAATAATAATAATAATAATTTATTAATTATTTATACCCCGCCCATCTGGCTGGGCTTCCCCAGCCACCCTGGGCGGCTTCCCAAAAAATATTAAAATACTGTAATACATCAAACATTAAAAGCTTCCCTAAATAAGGTCCCCAACACAGGAAACAAGAAGCTGTTGTAGGTTGGGGGGAGATCATGGAGGGATGCTTACCTGCAGAGTGATTAACCTACCTGGCTCTCTCAGTGCACGGAGCGCATCTCTCCAATGAGCCTAATAATTCGCTTAGGGGAAGAGCTCTTGCGGGAGTCCTGCTTTCCCCAGCACGCGGAATTATTTGCCTTAATCTTGCATTTCCCTCCCTGCGGCCGCCTTCAGCATCTCTGCGAAAGCAAGAAGAAACTCACGTGGAACACTTTGCATTTCCCCCCCTTTCAGATCTGCGGAAGAGGAAAGGGGCACATACCCTCTCCTCCTCTTTGCAATCTTCTGCTCTAGGAATGTGGGCTCAGATGCTGTTGCTGCTGTTAACCATTGAAGACCAAACAGGGAGGGAGCTGCCTCTTTTTGGCATCCTTCAGAGATAGAGCAGGAAAGGCGGGTGATCTCAGGTGTGTGTAAAATAGCTGAATGCCTCTCCATGAAAGAAGCAGTAGCTCCTTGCTTATAGAAAGCTAGCTTGCCAGGGAACAGGGGAAAACAAAACCTTTCTCCCTTGGTCCCTGGAATTTAAATTTGTGGCAACTGTGAAAAGGGCAAATTCTATGTTAGGGGTTATTGGGAACCTAAGAATTTAAAGCCCTAAACGGCCTCGGTCCTGTATACCTGAAGGAGCATCTCCACCCCCATCGTTCAGCCCGGACACTGAGATCCAGCGCCAAGGGCCTTCTGGCGGTTCCCTCATTGCGAGAAGTGAGGCTACAGGGAACCAGGCAGAGGGCCTTCTCGGTAGTGGCGCCCGACCTGTGGAACGCCCTCCCACCAGATGTCAAAGAGATAAAGAATTACCTGACATTCAGAAGACATCTTAAGGCAGCCCTGTTCAGGGAAGTTTTTAATATGTAATGCTGTATTGTTTTTAACACTGATTGGGAGCCGCCCAGAGTGGCTGGGGAAACTCAGCCAGATGGGCGGGGTATAAATAATAAATTATTATTATTATTATTATTACTAAGAATAACTCTACAGTCCATGAGGCAGACTGAGGCAGCCACTTCAGGTCATAGCTGTCAACCTTTCCCTTTTCTTGCGAGGAATCCTATTCGGAATAAGGGAATTTCCCTTAAAAAAAGGGAAACATTGACAGCTATTGCAGTGGAAGCAAATACTAATACTAACAATAATCATTTATTTATTGTACCCCATCCATCTGACTGGGTTGTCCCAGCCATTCTGCACCTGGTTGATCCAACAGAGTCATTCTTAGGTTCTTAATAACCCCTAGCATAGGATTTGCCCTCTTGGCAGTTGCCACAAATTCGAGGGGAAAAGGTTCTGTCCTCATCTGTTCCCTGACATGCTGGCTTTCTATCAGTGGCGTAGCATGGGTTGTCAGCACCCGGGGCAAGGCAAGTAATTTGCACCCCCTAACCTGTGGATTTGCGCCCCTAACCCGTGGATTTGCGCCCCCTAACCCCCAGATGTTGCGCCCGGTGCGGCCGGGCCCCCCTGCACCCCCCCCACGCTACGCCACTGCTTTCTATAAGCCAGGATTTGCTGCTCCTTTCATGGAGAAGCATTCAGCTGTCTCCCACAGGCTCCCTAAGTCTGCTCCTCTCCCAAGCAACCTGAGATTTCTTCGCCTTATCTGCCTGTGCTCCACCCTCTTCATCCCTTTGCAGATTCTGAGAGATCAAGGGGGAGGGGAGCCGGTCAGAGCAGGAGGGGGAGACCCCCTAACTTAGTCACCAGCCTGACTCATCTCTGCCTCTTGGCTCCTCTCCAGCCTCCTCTTCTGCCTCTGATTCTGGACTGCTCTCTGCCACAAAATACTTTTAACACCATACAGCTTCCTTCACCCATTAATACCTTGGTTCATGAGGGTCACTTTTCCTCAGTTACCCACTCTCTAAGCCAGGGGTCCTTAAACTTTTTAAACATTGGGCCGGTGCGCTGTCCCTCAGACACTGTTGTGGGCCGGACTATATTTTTTTTTTGGGGGGGGGGAATAATGAACGAATTCCTATGCACATTGCGTGTTATAGCTAATGACTTGCAGTTCAAACAATGTGGATTAAAGGCAAAGGAGGAATTGGCTAAATGGTAGTGAAAGATGGAGTTTTCCCACTGGAGGTATAGAAAGTGGAAACTGTGCCTTTTAAACTTGCTCATAAAGGATCTAGAGTTAGGGGCAGAGGAAGCCAAGTTTGCCTATGACACAGGAACTTGCCAAATTGAGTGAATGTGCTGCAAAATAATTAAGACAGCAAATGCAATTCAGTTTCCATGAGCGTCAAGTGATGTCTGCCTCCGCTGAAAAGGCTCGATTTCCCTCGGTGTCCCAGTGGGTCAAGGAGCCTTCCCTCCCCAGCTGCCGGGCCCTCCAGGAGCCCCAATACTTCGCCTATGAGAGCCTGGAAGATGCCGATGACTCTCTCCACAGACCTCTGCAGCTGCCCCTCGTCTGCCCGGCTCAGCTTGGCCTGCACTGTTGCTGCAGGAAGCCCTTCTCCACCCCACCCGGACCCCAGCCCGGCTCTTGCCACACAGGCGGCTGCGCCCAGGGATGCCCTCGCTGCCTTGCTCGGTCTGCACTCTGCACGCACTCAGAGGCTCCTGAGCAGCGGCGACACCCACATAGGCGTCCTGGAGGCAGCAGCGGCTCCTCCTCCTGCCCCGCGAAGGGGCAGCTTGGGGCCGGGCGAGACGGGGGGAAGCCATACAATATTTAAAATGAAAAATGATTTTAATCAACATAAACTTACAGTGGTACCTTGGGTTACAGACGCTTCAGGTTACAGACGCTTCGGGTTACAGACTCTGCTAACCAGAAATAGTACCTTGGGTTAAGAACTTTGCTTCAGGGTGAGAACAGAAACCGCGCGGTGGCAGCGGGAGGCCCCATTAGCTAAAGTGGTGCTTCAGGTTAAGAACAGTTTCAGGTTAAGAACGGACTTCTGGAACGAATTAAGTTCTTAACCCGAGGTACCACTCTATAAATATTTCAATGGGAAGTATGGGCCTGCTAATTTATGTTGGTCAGGAGAGAATCAGCTAAATAATCATGGGCGGGCGTTTCTCTCTCCCCAACCCCAACCCCCCCCCAAAAAAACCTGCAAAACGTGGGAGCAGTGGGAATGGCAGTGAAAGGGCAAGCCTGGAAAGTGAGAGGAAGATAAGAGAGAGGGGCTTAGGAAGGGAGAAAGCAGAGTGGGGTGTTTGTGTGTCAAATTCAGGAGGTAGCAGCACTTTTCCAAAGGTTTCTCTGCTTTGGAACTTGCAGGGGCTGGAAATAGACAGTTCCACCCCACCCCGGCTTCTTCCGCCACCCCAGAGATTAAAATGGTAGTGCTGGGTGGCACCTGCCCGCTCTTGCCAACCTGCAGCCCTTCAGGGATCTCTCCGTGGAGAGAGCCAACCCCTTCCAGAAGAAGTTAAAACTTGCAAAGGCTACCAAGGCATGGAGCTGAATTCTCCTCACACACCCCCACACCCCCGCCATAAAAAAAAAGGACAGGGGAAACTTGCAAAAAGGGCGGCCTCACATGAGCAGACTGGCGCCGGTGCGCAGAGAAAGAGAGGCTGAGCTTTTCTTGACAACATTCCGAACTCCTCCAACAGTGGCAGGTTGCAAAGGCGAGACGCGCATGCTGGGTGGGTGGGGTATGCGCGGGGGCTTGCGAGATGGGAAGGAGAGTGGTGGGGAAGTGGGAGACCTGGAGGGGCGGCGACTGAGCCGCGAGGGACCCCAGCAGCGGTGCTGCCTTCCGCCTGAACCGCCTGCGCACAAGGCCTCCTGGCCGCCGCCATTTCCTGCTCCGCCGTCTCCACGTCTGGCCTGGGACCCCCACAGCACCAGAAGCCAGACAGCCAGCAGCAGCAGCAGCGAGAACTGAATTTAGGACCTTGGCGGGCCTGATCCGGCCTGTGGGCCGTAGTTTGAGGACCCCTGTCTTAACCTGACCATAAGCCCTCTCTCTTCTCAAATCCATCCCTATCTTCTCAAATCAAGCCCCATCTCTTCACCTGACCCGTAGCCCTATCTCTCTCTCTCTCTCTCTCTCCCTTTTTATCCTCCCCTTTTTGTGACTTTGTAGCCAATCGGTGACAGGCTCCTTCACTCTGACAGAATTTCAGGGAGACTGCACCAGCAGACTCTGGCCTGGCTCTGCTGTCTGTCACACCTGTCCTTAAGGCGAGGGGTGTCTGGGTTCCTTGACAGTGTGTGGCCAGTTCCTTGTTGGAGCTTGGGGAGCTATCTAACCACCTAGGGTCTTTGAACTCATTTTAGCCAATGCATTCGAATGGAGAAGGGAGGGGAGCTTTGAGTTGAACAAATCCTTTAATTCCAGTATTTCTATTGTTCTACTGTCTCTTCCTAGAGGGTTTCCCAAAAAGGGACACGGGTGGCGCTGTGCTCTAAACCACAGAGCCTAGGGCTTGCTGATCAGAAGGCCGGTGGTTCAAATCCCCACGACAGGCTGAGCTCCCGTTGCTCGGTCCCTGCTCCTGCCAACCTAGCAGTTCAAAAGCACGTCAAAGTGCAAGTAGATAAATAGGTACCACTCCAGCGGGAAGGTAAATGGCGTTTCCGTGCGCTGCTCTTGGTTCGCCAGAAGCGGCTTAGTCATGCTGGCCACATGACCCGGAAACTGTACGCCACCTCCTTCGGCCAATAAAGCAAGGTGAGCGCCGCAACCCCAGAGTCGGCCACGACTGGACCTAATGATCAGGGGTCCCTTTACCTTAGCGAGTTTCCTGCTTATTTCCCATTGTTGTTGAAGGCATGAAGGTGGCGCCTGCGGTGCTTCAGAAACTTCAGCTGCTGCAGAATCTGGCAGTCAGGTTGCTCACCGGAGCAAGACTGTGTGAGCATATTACACTGATCCTGGTCCAACCACACTGGAAACCAATTAGTTTCTGAGCCCAATTCAAAGTGCTGGTTTTGACCTATAAAGCCTTAACAGCTCAGGATCACAATACCTCAAGTATTGCCCCAGGCTGGATATCACCCTCTAAGACACTTCTTCATGTGCCTCCTCCATGTGTGGAAGGTGACAAAACAAGATCGGGACTTTTCTACAGTGGCTCCGTTTGTGGAAAGCTCTCCACAGGGAGGTTTGGCTGGCACCTTCATTATGCGCCTTTAGGTCCCGAGCGAAAACATTCTTCTTCAACCAGGACTTTGGCTGAATAAAGGGCAGTAATAAATGAAATATACAAATGTCTGTAGTAATAAAAAACACATCTTTGTGGGGAGAAGCTCTCCTGCACAAAACTGCTGCATTAAAAATAAAAATAAAATTTGCTATTGCATGTACAGAAAGTGGGGAAAGAGAAGGAAGGGACCAGCAGCCTTTTGTGCGAGTGATTCCAAATCCTTGCATGACTTGCAGGCCACACAAATATTTTTTTTTAAAGTTGACTGCCCTTTGGGGCAAATCTGGTACATCACAAAACATGTATTTCACAAATTAGTTTTCCAAAATGGTGTGTTTCCGGGCTTAGAGCAGCACACATGATGTGGAAATTCATGAAGGAGTTCCTGACCAGAGATCCAAATAAAACCAGGTAACGGAATCAAAAAATATTTATTGTGCACACCGAGGATTTATTATCCGCTTCTCACAGGATTTTTTTTCCACGAACAAAAATATAGCTGGGACTGACCGCTGAGACCATATAACACCGGTCCTGAAAGACCTACATTGACTCCCACAATTCCAAGTGTTAGTGCTGACCTTTAAAGCCCTAAATGGCCTCGGCCCAGTATACCTGAAGGAGCGTCTCCACCTCCATTGGCCCTCCTCCAAGGGCCTTCTGGTGGTTCCCTCACTGCAAAAAGTGAGGATACAGGAAACCAGGCAGAGAGCCTTCTCAGTAGTGGCACCCATCCTATGAAATGTCCTCCCTTCAGATGTCAAGGAAATAATAAATTGATGTTTTATTGTGTTTTTAATATTCTGTTGGGAGCCACCCAGAGTGGCTTGGGAGGCCCAGCCAGATAAGTGGGGTATAAGTAATAACTTAGTATTATTTTTTATTTTCACTACTACTACTACTTCTACTACTACTACTATAGGATTCTGCAGCAGTAACCAGTCAGCTTCTAACATGTTAAGGCATGAGAAATAGTATTTTCTTGTTACTGACTTTTGCCTATACATTCCATCTATCTGTACGTAACTGTATCTACAAAAGCCTACAAGCTGTATATGTTTATTGTTTGGACCATTATGGTCATATGAAATATATACATAAATATGGCATTAAAATACAGTATCAGTCTATATTACACACACACACACAGATCAGTTTTTAGATGTCATTCCCAATTAAATCTTTACAGTCCACCATGTTCTCCTCAATGAACATGTTCTCCTCAATGAACAGCTCTTTCCACACTCCATGCATTCATATGGTTTCTCCCCTGTATGAGTTCTTTGATGTCTAATAAGGATGCTTCTGGCACTGAAGCTCTTTCCACACTCCATGCATTTATATGGATTTATATGGTTTTCCTGTGTGTGAATTATATGATGCATTTTAAAAGAGTTGCTGCAACTGAAGCTCTTTTCACACTCCATGCATTTATAAGGTTTCTCCCCTGTATGAGTTCTTTGATGCACATTAAGGGAGGAACTCCAACTGAAAGTCTTTCCACACTCCATGCATTTATAAGGCTTCTCCCCTGTATCAGTTCTTTGATGCTCATTAAGGTGACTACTGTTTCTGAAGCTCTTTCCACATTCCATGCATTTATAAGGCTTCTCCCCTGTATGAGTTCTTTGATGCACATTAAGTTGGCTACTGGATTCGAAGCCCTTTCCACACTCCATGCATTCATAAGGTTTTTCATCTGAGTGTACTCTTTGATGTCTAGCAAGGGCTGAGCGACTACAGCTGTAGTAATTTTATCTTATGTTCAAGATTTCTAAACACCTGATCCAAAAGGTCTCTCAAGTGGCACAGTGATCTCTTTCTGCACACAGTACATTCATGTTTTTTCTCCACCCTGTTAAGTTGATTTTCATCTGCTTGGGAAACACTGTGTTCATCCCTTGGCTTCACTGTTTCTCTCCTCTCTTGTTTGTTGGCTCCATCTTGAACCCCCAACTTAGGGGCAGCTGTTTATACGCATTGGGTATCTTATATAATCAAACAAGGATAAACCTGGTTCAGAATAGAGCATATTGGTAGCGATCTACTGCTTAGTTACAGCATATACAAAGAAGCTCTTCTGCAATAATTTTTTATAACGTCCCTCTAAATATTCTGAGCACGTAGTCTGAAAACAAAAGTCTGAAATGCTTGCCTAAAGGAACAGATTGGTAAATCAGAGGGGAAATTCTCAAGTTCATGTCTTATTTTAATTAAATACCAATGTGGGGCAGTGTACAAAATTAGCCAGGCGCCCGACACATTTTGCACCTGGCTATTGGCAACTTGGAAAACTCAGCAGTGGCCAGAAGATTGGAGAAGATCAGTCTACATCCCAATCCCAAAGAAGGGCAGTGCCAAAGAATGCTCCAACTATCGCACAATTGCACTAATTTCTCACGCTAGCAAGGTTATGCTTAAAATTCTACAAGGAAGGCTCAAGCAGTATGTGGACCGAGAACTCCCAGAAGTGCAAGCTGGATTTAGAAGAGGCAGAGGAACCAGAGACCAAATTGCAAACATGCGCTGGATTATGGAGAAAGCTAGAGAGTTCCAGAAAGACATTTACTTCTGCTTCATTGACTATGCAAAAGCCTTTGACTGTGTCGACCATGGCAAACTATGGCAAGTTCTTAAAGAAATGGGAGTGCCTGATCACCTCATCTGTCTCCTGAGAAATCTCTATGTGGGACAAGAAGCTACAGTTAGAACTGGATATGGAACAACTGACTGGTTCAAAATTGGGAAAGGAGTACGACAAGGCTGCATTTTGTCTCCCTGCTTATTTAACTTATATGCAGAATTCATCATGCGAAAGGCTGGGCTGGATAAATCCCTAGCCGGAATTAAGATTGCCGGAAGAAATATCAACAACCTCAGATATGCAGATGACACAACCTTGATGGCAGAAAGTGAGGAGGAATTAAAGAACCTTTTATTGAGGGTGAAAGAGGAGAGTGCAAAATATGGTCTGAAGCTCAACATCAAAAAAACGAAGATCATGGCTACTGGTCCCATCACCTCCTGGCAAATAGAAGGGGAAGAAATGGAGGCAGTGAGAGATTTTACTTTCTTGGGCTCCATGATCACTGCAGATGGTGACAGCAGCCACGAAATTAAAAGACGCCTGCTTCTTGGGAGAAGGGCAATGACAGGCCTAGACAGCATCTTGAGAAGTAGAGACATCACCTTGCCAACAAAGGTCCGTATAGTTAAAGCTATGGTTTTCCCAGTAGTGATGTATGGAAGTGAGAGCTGGACCATAAAGAAGGCTGATCGCCGAAGAATTGATGCTTTTGAATTATGGTGCTGGAGGAGACTCTTGAGAGTCCCATGGACTGCAAGAAGATCAAACCTCTCCATTCTGAAGGAAATCAGCCCTGAGTGCTCACTGGAAGGACAGATTGTGAAGCTGAGGCTCCAGTACTTTGGCCACCTCATGAGAAGAGAAGACTCCCTGGAGAAGACCCTGATGTTGGGAAAGATGGAGGGCACAAGGAGAAGGGGGCGACAGAGGACGAGATGGTTGGATAGTGTTTTCGAGGTTACCAGCATGAGTCTGACCAAGCTGCGGGGGGCAGTGGAGGCCAGGATTGCCTGGCATTCTCTGGTCCATGGGGTCACGAAGAGTCGGACACGACTAAACGACTAAACAACAACAACAAATTGGCAACTTATCACTAGACAGCTGTTGCAACTAAAGAAAGCTCTTTCCATACCCCAAAAATGTATATTGTTTGTCCCCGGTAGGAGTTTTTCATGCACAGTAAAGAAACTACTATAACCGAAGCTCTTTACACACATCAACTTTCATAGGGTTAGTCCCCTGAAGGAGTTCTCTGGTGTCGAGAAAGGTGGTTACTGTGGTGGTAGCTCTTTCCACACTCCAAACATTTGTAGGGTTTGTCCCGTGTGAATTCTCTTATGTGCATGAAGGATGTTGGAGTCACTGAAGCTTTTTCTGCATTTCAAACATTTATACGGTTTCTCCCCCGTATGAGTTCGTCGATGCACATTAAGGGAGGAACATTGACTGAAGCTCTTTCCACACTCCAGGCATTCATATGGTTTTCCCCGTGTGAGTTCTTTGATGTTTAGTAAGGTAGCCACTGTAGCTGAAGCTCTTTCCACACTCCAGGCATTTATATGGATTTATATGGTTTTCAAATCCCTGCGGCGGGGTGCGCTCCCGCTGCTCGGTCCCAGCAGTTCGAAAGCACCTCCGGGTGCAAGTAGATAAATAGGGACCGCTTACCAGCGGGAAGGTAAACGGCGTTTCCGTGTGCGGCTCTGGCTCTGGCTCTGGCCAGAGCAGCGATGTCACGCTGGCCACGTGACCCGGATGGGCGCACAACCCCAGTCTGTCAAGACATGCCCGTACGGGCAGGGGTACCTTTACCTTTACCTTTATGGTTTTCCTGTGTGTGAATTATATGGTGCATTTTAACAGACTTGCTGCAACTGAAGCTCTTTCCACACTCCATGCATTTATAAGGCTTCTCCCCTGTATGAGATCTTCGATGCACATTAAGGGAGGCACTCTGATTGAAGCTCTTTCCACACTCCATGCATGTATATGGTTTTTCCCCTGTGTGAGTTCTTTGATGTTTAGTAAGGGTACTACTGTCAAAGAAACTCTTTCCACATTCCCAGCATTTATAAGGTTTCTCCCCTGTATGAGTTCTTTGATGCAAAGTAAGGTGGTCACTGTTTCTGAATCTCTTTCCACACTCCATGCATTCATAAGGTTTCTCCCCTGTATGAGTTCTCTGATGCACATTAAGTTGGCTACTGAATTTGAAGCCCTTTCCACACTCCAGGCATTTATATGGTTTCTCCCCTGTATGAGTTCTCTGATGCACATTAAGCTGGCCAGTGTCTCTGAAGCTCTTTCCACACTCCATGCATTCATAAGGTTTTTCACCTGAGTGTACTCTTTGATGTATAGTAAGGGCTGCGCGACTACAGAATCTCTTTCCGCACACAGTACATTCATGTTTTTTCTCCACCCTGTTAATCTGATTTTCATCTTCTTGGGAAACACTGCGTTCATCCCTTGGCTTCACTGTTTCTCTCCTCTCTTGTTTCTTGGCTCCATCTTGAACCCCCAACTTCCTTTCCTTCTCTTGCTCCTCACCTCTTTCTGGCCAGACTTCTGATGGCTGCTCCTCATCCAGGACCCCCCAGACATCTCCTGATGGAATAAAAATTTTAAAATAAAGATTGATACAGCTGCTTCCTTATCAAAACTCAAGGCCTGGCACTATGTTAAAGGCGTTTTACATAAAAACAAATGGTGTGATACCTGGTTTTAATAAAATATGACCATTTAATCAAGGGTTATTTGTATCAGAAAAGTTCTGGTGAGCAGTCCCTAAGATTAACCAAGCCATAAATAACACAATTTAAACCAGCAGGCAATAACATCAACAGAGCCTGCCTGCCTATGGGCCTGTGTGAGGCGGCTGCCTCAGGTGTCACCCCCAAAGGGGCTCAGCTTTGCTGCTAGTCTCCCCGGCCTCCAGGGGCGAAGTGGGATGGGCAGCAAAGCTCTGTGAGTCCTCTCTCCTCCAGCCAAGTCCAGAAAAGGATCTCCCCCAACAAGGGCAAGTCCACAAGAGGGCAGACATTCCACCACTCAGCTTTGTCAGGATCTGAAAAGGCTCTTTGCCAGTGAATGGGGGGAGGCGTCTGCACCCCTTGGAGGTCTGGAGGGGTGAGGGGGGACCACCCCACCCAACCTGCAGGGGTACGCTCCTTATGGATTTTGAGCCCCCATTGTGGGGGCAGAAGTGAGGCCACCCCTGAGCATTGATAATACAGCACTGCAACTCAGAGAAGCTTGAAAAGTCTAAATCTGCAGAGCTTGTTGAAAAACCAAAATGAATAATAACAATAGTAGCATTGATTTTATTATATCCCAACCGTCTGGCTGGGTTTCCCAAGCCTCTCTGGGTGGCTTGCAGCATATATAAAAATGCAATCAAACATCATATATTAAGAAACAGAATATTCTATATATGCAACAAACAAAGCAATACATCAGTAGAAACCAATAACAATAACAAGATACTCAAGTGTTCTACAAATTAGGATCCCCCACACAGAAGATTGTTAGTATGCTTTTTCTACCATTCTCCACGCTAGATTGCCACAATGCATTATACTTCAGGCTGCTTTTGAAGAGCGTTCAGAAACTACAGAGTGCTGACCGGTGCAAGAGGCTCTGAGCATATCTGGGTTCCTGACTTCAGTTCAAGGTGCTGATTTTGACTTATGTAGCTCAATGGCTGCTTCTCATGAATCCACCGAGAGCCTGCGCTCATCATCTGAGGTCCTTCTCACAGTGCCCTCTCCAACTGAGGTGCAAAGAGAGGCAATACAGAATGCGTCTTTCACTGCTGGCTCCCCACCTAAAGAATGCTCTCCCCCAGGGAGGCAACCCAGAAGCCATCACTGGCTAATTGTAGCAGAGAAGCAATAATATTTATTTTCAGCCAGGCTTCTGGCATTTAACCTGGGAGAAAAACAAACACTGTGACCTCCTTTAGCGGAGCTGAAGGAAGGCACTCCGAGCCACTGAGGAACCCATACCTATTATAACTATTAATGAAGGCGAAAAGGATCCTTACCCTGAGAGGTCACCATCTCACGAACCTCCACCATGACGTCCTTGTACAGAGCTCTCCGTAGGGCCCACTTGTCGTCAGCGAAATACAAGGACACCTGTCAAAGCTCACTGATCCCTGGAAGGACAGAACAATTCCCTTCTTTATAGGCACTCCAAGGCAAGGTGTGGAAACCATCTCTCCTCAGATCCCCCTCCAATGATAGATGGGGCAACTGGAGATTTGACCTTCAGTGTTTATTTGTTTTTTAATAAGACGTGAAAATCTGGATAACTAAATTTAAGACTGGGGGAAATGGGTGTTTTGTCCCACCCCATACTCCCTCCTTCCTCCCCTTCCTCAGGTGTTTGGAGACCAAACATGCTGCCCAGCAGGCAAAATGGGAAGTGGAGAGGGATGATTTTTTTCAATGATGGCTTTATGCATACTGGTTTCTAAATTGGTTTGTGGGTTTTAGTTGTATTCTAGCTCCCATTGGATCACTGTGCCACTTGAGAGACCTTTTGGATCAGGTGTTTAGAAATCTTGAACATAAGATAAAATTACTACAGCTGCAGATGGCCAGTTATACGCCCAGGGGCCCACCTTTTTTAATGATATATGTTTAGTACATACATTTTGCAGAGGAAAAGTTTTTTTTCATGGTTTAATTTGCAGTGGACCTACGGCCTTCGATACAATAAAATGCTAAAGAGTCTTAACTGAGGAGGATCCTCTCCTGCCATAGAGCATGCAGCTCCTTCTGCACTCTATGGGGCGCTACCTTTGAAGGTGACCCGGAAACTAGATCAAATCCAGAATGCAGCAGCTAGACTCGTAACTGGGAGCAGCAGCCAACTGAGACCTGAAAGATCTACATTAGCTCCCAGTATGTTTCCGAGCAAAATTCAAAGTGTTGGTGCTGACCTTTAAAGCCCTAAATGGCCTCAGCATGTATACCTGAAGGAGCGTCTCCACCCCATCGCTCAGTCCTGACACTGAGGCCCAGATAGAATTACTACAGCTGCAGATGGCTAGTTATATTGGTACCTCAAGTTAAGAACTTAATTCGTTCTGGAGGTCCGTTCTTAACCTGGAACTGTTCTTAACCTGAAGCACCACTTTAGCCTCCCACTGTTTCTGCACGATTTCTGTTCTAATCCTCAAGCAAAGTTCTTAACCTGAGGTGCTATTTCTGGGTTAGCGGAGACTGTAAGCTGAAGCGTATGTAACCCGAGGTACCACTGTATATCCCCAGGGGCCCACCTTTTATAAAGCCCTAAATGTCCTTGGCCCAGTATACCTGAAGGAGCATCTCCACCCCATCGTTCAGTCCGGACACTGAGGTCCAGCTCCAAGGGCTTTCTGGCAGTTCCCTCGCGGCAAGAAGCCAAATTACAGGGAACCAGGCAGAGGGCCTTCTCGGAAGTGGCACCCGCCCTGTGGAATGCCCTCCCTTCAGATGTCAAGGAAATAAACACCTATCTGACTTTTAGAAGACATCTGAAGACAGCCCTGTTGAGGAAAGCTTTTAATGTTTCATCTTTTATTGTGCTTTTAATTTTCTGTTGGGAGCCACCCAGAGTGGCTGGGGAAGCCCAGCTAAATGGGCGGGGTATGAATGAATAGAATAATCGTAATTCTTGTTCCTCCTGCTCCTCCCTGGCTGGCAGGAGACTCTCCCGGCTCCCTGTTCACTCCCTGCCATTCCTCCCCATTCCCTGCCCTGCGGCCTTTGCTGGGCGCTCCTTCTGCTTTCTCTGGACAGAGGAGCGGGAGAAAAGGCCGCAGGATGAGGCCAGAGGCCGGCGAAGGCCAGCGAGCAGCGTCGCTTCGGCCTCCCGCTTCCCCTCCCAGGAGAGGACGACCTTTCCCCGCCGCCCAGGAGGGACGCGGCGCCCTCCCTCTCGCCCCCCAGTTCCGCCCCCGGCTCGGCCCCCTCCCCCCAGTTACCCGCCTCCAGGGAGGACGGCATCAACCCGGGGAAGCGGAACAGGAAGCGGAAGCGCCTCCTCTCTCGCCAGTCTTCCCTTCCTCTCTAGGAATCGAAGCTCTGTCGCCGCAGTTAACCCTTGCGGAGCCGCGGGGCAGGAGCCTCTTGGCTGCTCCGGGCAGAGAGGGAGCCCGGCTGGTCTCCGGCTCTGAAGCAGGAGGGGGAAACCCGGCTGCAGGATCAGGCCAGCGGCGCCCCCAGGACAGAATCCCCGCCCCCCCCCGCAGGTGCTCCAAGCAAGATCCGAGTTCAAGAGCAGCTTTATCCTCACCTGTGGTATTCTACTTATTTATATCCCGCCTTTTTCCAAGGCAGAGAGCCAAGGCGGCTTACAAAGGGGTTGCCATAGTTATAAATTCTAAAAGGCAGGCGGCATTGAGAGGCAAGGAACTGCAAACGTTTCAAAGATCCTGCTTGAAATCAGAATTAGAAAAAAAATCAAGATGCACCTATTTTGTGAAATCAGCTGAGAAGAGAGGTCCAGCGGCTGCAAAAAAAAGTGTACTTTAAATATTTTCAAATGACATAATACGTGACAGAGTCTCGAATTAGGATTAGCTATTTTGGATTGGGACGCGGGTGGCACTGTAGGTTAAACCACAGAGCCTAGGACTTGCCAATCAGAAGGTCGGCGGTTTGAATCCCCGCGACGGGGTGAGCTCCCGTTGCTCGGTCCCTGCTCCTGCCAACCTACCAGTTCGAAAGCACGTCAAAGTGCAAGTAGATAAATAGGTACCGCTCCGGCAGGAAGGTAAACGGTGTTTCCGTGCGCTGCTCTGGTTCGCCAGGAGCGTCTTAGTCATGCTGGCCACATGACCCGGAAGCTGTACGCTGGCTCCCTTGGCCAGTAAAGCGAGATGAGCGCCGCAACCCCAGAGTCGGCCATGATGACTGGACCTAATGGTCAGGGGTCCCTTTACCTTTACCTATTTTGAATCAAACCGAGTCCTTTCCAAGTGTGCATCTAAAATGGTGCATGTACAGAGGGAAACAAACCCCCACGAGGGACCTTGGTTTACTGCCTTAGAATAGCACACATGATGTGGAAATTCATGAAGGAGATCCTGACCGAAGATCAAAATAAAACTAGGTAACGGAATAAAAAAATATTTATTGTGCACAGAGGTAGGGCTCGTGTCACACGATTTTTCCCCACGCACAAAAATATAGCTGGGACTGGCCACTGAGACCACATAACACCTGTCCTGAAAGACATACATTGTCTCCCACTACATTTCCAAGCACAATTCAAAGTGTTGGTGATGACCTTTAAAGCCCTAAATGGCCTCGGCCCAGTATACCTGAAGAAGCGTCTCCACCCCCATCATTCAGCCCAGACACTGAGGTCCAGCTCCAAGGGCCTCCTGCAGGTTCCCTCACTGCAAAAAGTGAGGATACAGGGAACCAGGCAGAGGGCCTTCTTGGTAGTAGCACCCGCCCTGTGGAATGCCATCCCATCAGATGTCAAGGAAATAAACAACTATCTGACTTTTAGAAGACATCTTTGAAATGTGCTCGGAAACGTGCTGGGAGACAATGTAGGTCTTTCAAGACCAGTGTTATGTGGTCTTGGCAGCCATTCTCAGTCATCATTCCCAGTCACCAGTGTAGCTGCCGCATTTTGGATTAGCACCACTCTGGCGAGACAGTCCGCAGGCAGATAGGGTCTCAGCCTACGTACCAGATGGAGCTGGTAGACAGCTGACCTGGACACAGAATTAACCTGTGCCTCCATGGACAGCTGTGAATCCAAAATGACTCGCAAGCTGCGCACCTGGTCCTTCCGGGGCACAGTTACCCCATTCAGGACCAGGGAGTCCTCTACACCTGCCCGCCTCCTGTCCCCCCAAAACAGTACTTCTGTCTTGTCAGGATGCAACCTCAATCTGTTGGCCACCATCCATCCTCCAACAGCCTCCAGACACTCACACAGGACCTTCACTGCCTTCACTGGTTCTGATTTGAAAGAGAGATAGAGCTGGGTATCATCCACATACTGATGAACACCTAGCCCAAACCCCATGATGATCTCTCCTAGCGGCTGCATGTAGATGTTGAAAAGCATGGGGGAGAGGACAGAACCCTGAGGCACCCCACAAATGAGAGCCCAGGGGTCTGAACACTCATCCCCACCACCACTTTCTGAACATGGCCCAGGAGGAAGGAGCAGAACCACTGTATGACAGTGCCCCCAGCCCCTCTAGACGGTCCAGAAGGATGTTATGGTCGATGGTATCAAAAGCCGCTGAGAGAGCCAGCAGAACTAGGAAACAGCTCTCACCTTTGTCCCTAGCCCGCCAGAGATCATCAACCAGTGCGACCAAGGCAGTTTTAGTCCCGTCATGAGGCCTGAATCCCTACTGGAAGGGATCCAAATGGTCCGCTTCTTCCAGGCGTGCCTGGAGTTGTTCAGCAACCACTCGCTCAATCACCTCGCACAAGAATGGAAGATTTGAGACTGGGTGATAGCTGGCCATATTGGCCGCATTTAAAGATGGTTTCTTAAAGTTATTTGATAACCGCCTCTTTCAGCGGGTCTGGGAAGGCTCCCTCACAGAGAGAAGCATTCAGCACTCCGCAAAGCCCATTGCCCAGCCCTTCCCGGCTAGCTTTTACAAGCCTGTCTGGGCAAGGATCAAGGAGGTGGTTGGTTTCACTCGTCCAAGCAGCCTGTCCACATCCTCAAAGGTAACAGATTGGAATTGATCCCACGCAACATGACTAGACGGAACTCTAGCACTCTCCCGCCCCGGCCCTGCTCCCACGGTGGAGTCTACCTCTTCCCGAATCTGAGCACCTTTTTCTGCAAAAAACTGCAAAATCATTGCAGGAGATCATGTAGCCCGTACTGGGCCCCAATGGAGCAGGTGGTTCCGCTAAATTGCGCACCACCTGAAAGTGTCTCCTGCTGCTGTTTTCTGCAGATGCAATAAAGGCGGTGGTCTTCTTCACCGTCACTATCACCACTTGGTAGGCTCCACATTGAGCTCTAACCCATGTGCGGTCAGATGCAGAATGAGTCATCCGCCACCGGCACTCTAGCCATCTCAGTGATTGTTTCATTGCCCTCAGATCCGTGGAAAACCACGGGGCTGTCCGGGCTCCATGCAATTGGAGAGAGCGCTTCAGAGCCAAACAGTCAATAGCTCTGGTTAACTCCACATTCCAGCGGGCCACCAGGGAATCAGCTGAAAGGCCATCAACATGGGATAAAGCATCCCCTACCACTCTCTGGAAACCATTTGGATCCATTAAGTGGCGGGGACGGACCATCCAAATAGGCCCCACTGCCCTGCAGAGGGGAAGGGTCGCGAAGAAGTCCAGTTGCACCAGGAAGTGATCTGACCATTGCACTTCTTTTGTTTCACTTTTATTAGTGTCAGATCACCAACATGCATAGAGGTGAACACCAGGTCTAAGGCTATGAGTTGGGCCAGACTTATTCAGGGACAGCCCCATGGAGGCCATAGTTTCCACGAAGTCCCGAGCAGCCCCTTGTAAGGTTGTATTGGCGTGGATGTCAAAATCCCCTAGGACAACCAAATTAGGTGTTTCCAAGAGAACATTCACCACAACCTGAAGCAGCTCGGGCAGGGAATCCTTGGTGCAGTGGGGAGGTCAGTACACCAAAAGGAATCCTGTACTGCCCCTATTGCCCAACTTCTAGAACATGCACTCAGAGAACTGGGTCTTCCCAACAGGACGCCTAGTGCAGACTAATGACTTCCTAAAAATCACTGCAACACCCCCTCCCCACCCACATGATCTGGGTTGCTTTGCGTAAGAGAAGCCAGGTGGACAAGCAGCGGCAAGGACAGGCCCGTCTGCTTCATCCAACCATGTCTCTGTTACACATGACACTCCCAACCCCGTCCCCCTTCCCATTTGTGGAAAAGCTTCGTTTATGCCTTTCTGGAGTCTTTTGAAGGCACAGGAGCAAAGAGAGAGATGTGGAAAGTGGCAACCTTAATTTATGCAGCATAAAGAAATGATTGCAGATTACTAGTGAATAATAATAATAATAATAATAATAATAATAATAATAATAATAATAATAATTTATTAATTATTTATACCCCACCCATCTGGCTGGGCTTCCCCAGCCACCCTGGGCGGCTTCCAAAAAAATATTAAAATACTGTAATACATCAAACATTAAAAGCTTCCCTAAATAAGGTCCCCAACACAGGAAACAAGAAGCTGTTGTAGGTTGGGGGGAGATCATGGAGGGATGCTTACCTGCAGAGTGATTAACCTACCTGGATCTCTCAGTGCACGGAGCGCATCTCTTCAATGAGCCTAATAATTCGCTTAGGGGAAGAGCTCTTGCGGGAGTCCTGCTTTCCCCAGCACGCGGAATTATTTGCCTTAATCTTGCATTTCCCTCCCTGCGGCCGCCTTCAGCATCTCTGCGAAAGCAAGAAGAAACTCACGTGGAACACTTTGCATTTTCCCCCCATTCAGATCTGCGGAAGAGGAAAGGGGCACATACCCTCTCCCTCTTCCCCCCTCCCCAAATCTCCTCCTCTTTGCAATCTTCTGCTCTAGGAATGTGGGCTCAGATGCTGTTGCTGCTGTTAACCATTGAAGACCAAACAGGGAGGGAGCTGCCTCTTTTTGGCATCCTTCAGAGATAGAGCAGGAAAGGCGGGTGATCTCAGGTATGTGTTAAATAGCTGAATGCCTCTCCATGAAAGAAGCAGTAGCTCCTTGCTTATAGAAAGCTAGCTTGCCAGGGAACAGGGGAAAACAAAACCTTTCTCCCTTGGTCCCTGGAATTTAAATTTGTGGCAACTGTGAAAAGGGCAAATTCCATGTTAGGGGTTATTAGGAACCTAAGAATAACTCTACAGTCCATGAGGCAGACTGAGGCAGCCACTTCAGGCCATAGCTGTCAACTTTTCCCTTTTCTTGCGAGGAATCCTATTCGGAATAAGGGAATTTCCCTTAAAAAAAGGGAAACATTGACAGCTATTGCAGTGGAAGCAAATACTAATACTAACAATAATCATTTATTTATTGTACCCCATCCATCTGACTGGGTTGTCCCAGCCATTCTGCACCTGGTTGATCCAACAGAGTCATTCTTAGGTTCTTAATAACCCCTAGCATAGGATTTGCCCTCTTGGCAGTTGCCACAAATTCGAGGGGAAAAGGTTCTGTCCTCATCTGTTCCCTGACATGCTGGCTTTCTATCAGTGGCGTAGCATGGGTTGTCAGCACCCGGGGCAAGGCAAGTAATTTGCACCCCCTAACCTGTGGATTTGCGCCCCTAACCCGTGGATTTGCGCCCCCTAACCCCCAGATGTTGCGCCCGGTGCGGCCGGGCCCCCCTGCACCCCCCCACGCTACGCCACTGCTTTCTATAAGCCAGGATTTGCTGCTCCTTTCATGGAGAAGCATTCAGCTGTCTCCCACAGGCTCCCTAAGTCTGCTCCTCTCCCAAGCAACCTGAGATTTCTTCGCCTTATCTGCCTGTGCTCCACCCTCTTCATCCCTTTGCAGATTCTGAGAGATCAAGGGGGAGGGGAGCCGGTCAGAGCAGGAGGGGGAGACCCCCTAACTTAGTCACCAGCCTGACTCATCTCTGCCTCTTGGCTCCTCTCCAGCCTCCTCTTCTGCCTCTGATTCTGGACTGCTCTCTGCCACAAAATACTTTTAATACCATACAGCTTCCTTCACCCATTAATACCTTGGTTCATGAGGGTCACTTTTCCTCAGTTACCCACTCTCTAAGCCAGGGGTCCTTAAACTTTTTAAACATTGGGCCGGTGCGCTGTCCCTCAGACACTGTTGTGGGCCGGACTATATTTTTTTTTGGGGGGGGGAAATAATGAACGAATTCCAATGCACATTGCGTGTTATAGCTAATGACTTGCAGTTCAAACAATGTGGATTAAAGGCAAAGGAGGAATTGGCTAAATGGTAGGGAAAGATGGAGTTTTCCCACTGGAGCTATAGAAAGTGGAAACTGTGCCTTTTAAACTTGCTCATAAAGGATCTAGGGTTAGGGGCAGAGGAAGCCAAGTTTGCCTATGACACAGGAACTTGCCAAATTGAGTGAATGTGCTGCAAAATAGTTAAGACAGCAAATGCAATTCAGTTTCCATGAGCGTCAAGTGATGTCTGCCTCCGCTGAAAAGGCTCGATTTCCCTCGGTGTCCCAGTGGGTCAAGGAGCCTTCCCTCCCCAGCTGCCGGGCCCCCCAGGAGCCCCAATACTTCGCCTATGAGAGCCTGGAAGATGCCGATGACTCTCTCCACAGACCTCTGCAGCTGCCCCTCGTCTGCCCGGCTCAGCTTGGCCTGCACTGTTGCTGCAGGAAGCCCTTCTCCACCCCACCCGGACCCCAGCCCGGCTCTTGCCACACAGGCGGCTGCACCCAGGGATGCCCTCGCTGCCTTGCTCGGTCTGCACTCTGCACGCACTCAGAGGCTCCTGAGCAGCGGCGACACCCACATAGGCGTCCCGGAGGCAGCAGCGGCTCCTCCTCCTGCCCCGCGAAGGGGCAGCTCGGGGCCGGGCGAGACGGGGGGAAGCCATACAATATTTAAAATGAATAATGATTTTAATCAACATAAACTTACAGTGGTACCTTGGGTTACAGACGCTTCAGGTTACAGACGCTTCAGGTTACAGACTCTGCTAACCAGAAATAGTACCTTGGGTTAAGAACTTTGCTTCAGGGTGAGAACAGAAACCGCGCGGTGGCAGCGGGAGGCCCCATTAGCTAAAGTGGTGCTTCAGGTTAAGAACAGTTTCAGGTTAAGAACGGACTTCTGGAACGAATTAAGTTCTTAACCCGAGGTACCACTCTATAAATATTTCAATGGGAAGTATGGGCCTGCTAATTTATGTTGGTCAGGAGAGAATCAGCTAAATAATCATGGGCGGGCGTTTCTCTCTCCCCAACCCAACCCCCCCCACAAAAAACCTGCAAAACGTGGGAGCAGTGGGAATGGCAGTGAAAGGGCAAGCCTGGAAAGTGAGAGGAAGATAAGAGAGAGGGGCTTAGGAAGGGAGAAAGCAGAGTGGGGTGTTTGTGTGTCAAATTCAGGAGGTAGCAGCACTTTTCCAAAGGTTTCTCTGCTTTGGAACTTGAAGGGGCTGGAAATAGACAGTTCCACCCCAGCCCGGCTTCTTCTGCCACCCCAGAGATTAAAATGGTAGTGCTGGGTGGCACCTGCCCGCTCTTGCCAACCTGCAGCCCTTCAGGGATCTCTCCGTGGAGAGAGCCAACCCCTTCCAGAAGAAGTTAAAACTTGCAAAGGCTACCAAGGCATGGAGCTGAATTCTCCTCACACACCCCCACACCCCCGCCATAAAAAAAAAGGACAGGGGAAACTTGCAAAAAGGGCGGCCTCACATGAGCAGACTGGCGCCGGTGCGCAGAGAAAGAGAGGCTGAGCTTTTCTTGACAATATTCTGAACTCCTCCAACAGTGGCTCCTCCAACTTGCAAAGGCGAGATGTGCATGCTGGGTGGGTGGGGTATGCGCGGGGGCTTGCGAGATGGGAAGGAGAGTGGTGGGGAAGTGGGAGACCTGGAGGGGCGGCGACTGAGCCGCGAGGGACCCCAGCAGCGGTGCTGCCTTCCGCCTGAACCGCCTGCGCACAAGGCCTCCACTTCTGGCCTGGGACCCCCACAGCACCAGAAGCCAGACAGCCAGCAGCAGCAGCAGCGAGAACTGAATTTAGGACCTTGGCCGGCCTGATCCGGCCTGTGGGCCGTAGTTTGAGGACCCCTGTCTTAACCTGACCATAAGCCCTCTCTCTTCTCAAATCCATCCCTATCTTCTCAAATCAAGCCCCATCTCTTCACCTGACCCGTAGCCCTATCTCTCTCTCTCTCTCTCTCTCCCTTTTTATCCTCCCCTTTTTGTGACTTTGTAGCCATTTGGTGACAGGCTCCTTCACTCTGACAGAATTTCAGGGAGACTGCACCAGCAGACTCTGGCCTGGCTCTGCTGTCTGTCACACCTGTCCTTAAGGCGAGGGGTGTCTGGGTTCCTTGACAGTGTGTGGCCAGTTCCTTGTTGGAGCTTGGGGAGCTATCTAACCACCTAGGGTCTTTGAACTCATTTTAGCCAATGCATTCGAATGGAGAAGGGAGGGGAGCTTTGAGTTGAACAAATCCTTTAATTCCAGTATTTCTATTGTTCTACTGTCTCTTCCTAGAGGGTTTCCCAAAAAGGGACACGGGTGGCGCTGTGCTCTAAACCACAGAGCCTAGGGCTTGCTGATCAGAAGGCCGGTGGTTCAAATCCCCACGACAGGCTGAGCTCCCATTGCTCGGTCCCTGCTCCTGCCAACCTAGCAGTTCAAAAGCACGTCAAAGTGCAAGTAGATAAATAGGTACCACTCCAGCGGGAAGGTAAATGGCGTTTCCGTGCGCTGCTCTTGGTTCACCAGAAGCGGCTTAGTCATGCTGGCCACATGACCCGGAAACTGTACGCCACCTCCTTCGGCCAATAAAGCAAGGTGAGCGCCGCAACCCCAGAGTCGGCCACGACTGGACCTAATGGTCAGGGGTCCCTTTACCTTAGCGAGTTTCCTGCTTATTTCCCATTGTCGTTGAAGGCATGAAGGTGGCGCCTGCGGTGCTTCAGAAACTTCAGCTGCTGCAGAATCTGGCAGTCAGGTTGCTCACCGGAGCAAGACTGTGTGAGCATATTACACTGATCCTGGTCCAACCACACTGGAAACCAATTAGTTTCTGAGCCCAATTCAAAGTGCTGGTTTTGACCTATAAAGCCTTAACAGCTCAGGATCACAATACCTCAAGTATTGCCCCAGGCTGGATATCACCCTCTAAGACACTTCTTCATGTGCCTCCTCCATGTGTGGAAGGTGACAAAACAAGATCGGGACTTTTCTACAGTGGCTCCGTTTGTGGAAAGCTCTCCACAGGGAGGTTTGGCTGGCACCTTCATTATGCGCCTTTAGGTCCCGAGCGAAAACATTCTTCTTCAACCAGGACTTTGGCTGAATAAAGGGCAGTAATAAATGAAATATACAAATGTCTGTAGTAATAAAAAACACATCTTTGTGGGGAGAAGCTCTCCTGCACAAAACTGCTGCATTAAAAATAAAAATAAAATTTGCTATTGCATGTACAGAAAGTGGGGAAAGAGAAGGAAGGGACCAGCAGCCTTTTGTGCGAGTGATTCCAAATCCTTGCATGACTTGCAGGCCACACAAATATTTTTTTTTAAAGTTGACTGCCCTTTGGGGCAAATCTGGTACATCACAAAACATGTATTTCACAAATTAGTTTTCCAAAATGGTGTGTTTCCAGGCTTAGAGCAGCACACATGATGTGGAAATTCATGAAGGAGTTCCTGACCAGAGATCCAAATAAAACCAGGTAACGGAATCAAAAAATATTTATTGTGCACACCGAGGATTTATTATCCGCTTCTCACAGGATTTTTTTTCCACGAACAAAAATATAGCTGGGACTGACCGCTGAGACCATATAACACCGGTCCTGAAAGACCTACATTGACTCCCACAATTCCAAGTGTTAGTGCTGACCTTTAAAGCCCTAAATGGCCTCGGCCCAGTATACCTGAAGGAGCGTCTCCACCTCCATTGGCCCTCCTCCAAGGGCCTTCTGGTGGTTCCCTCACTGCAAAAAGTGAGGATACAGGAAACCAGGCAGAGAGCCTTCTCGGTAGTGGCACCCATCCTATGAAATGTCCTCCCTTCAGATGTCAAGGAAATAATAAATTGATGTTTTATTGTGTTTTTAATATTCTGTTGGGAGCCACCCAGAGTGGCTTGGGAGGCCCAGCCAGATAAGTGGGGTATAAGTAATAACTTAGTATTATTTTTTATTTTCACTACTACTACTACTTCTACTACTACTACTATAGGATTCTGCAGCAGTAACCAGTCAGCTTCTAACATGTTAAGGCATGAGAAATAGTATTTTCATGTTACTGACTTTTGCCTATACATTCCATCTATCTGTACGTAACTGTATCTACAAAAGCCTACAAGCTGTATATGTTTATTGTTTGGACCATTATGGTCATATGAAATATATACATAAATATGGCATTAAAATACAGTATCAGTCTATATTACACACACACACAAATCAGTTTTTAGATGTCATTCCCAATTAAATCTTTACAGTCCACCATGTTCTCCTCAATGAACATGTTCTCCTCAATGAACAGCTCTTTCCACACTCCATGCATTCATATGGTTTCTCCCCTGTATGAGTTCTTTGATGTCTAATAAGGATGCTTCTGGCACTGAAGCTCTTTCCACACTCCATGCATTTATATGGATTTATATGGTTTTCCTGTGTGTGAATTATATGATGCATTTTAAAAGAGTTGCTGCAACTGAAGCTCTTTTCACACTCCATGCATTTATAAGGTTTCTCCCCTGTATGAGTTCTTTGATGCACATTAAGGGAGGAACTCCAACTGAAAGTCTTTCCACACTCCATGCATTTATAAGGCTTCTCCCCTGTATCAGTTCTTTGATGCTCATTAAGGTGACTACTGTTTCTGAAGCTCTTTCCACATTCCATGCATTTATAAGGCTTCTCCCCTGTATGAGTTCTTTGATGCACATTAAGTTGGCTACTGGATTCGAAGCCCTTTCCACACTCCATGCATTCATAAGGTTTTTCATCTGAGTGTACTCTTTGATGTCTAGCAAGGGCTGAGCGACTACAGCTGTAGTAATTTTATCTTATGTTCAAGATTTCTAAACACCTGATCCAAAAGGTCTCTCAAGTGGCACAGTGATCTCTTTCTGCACACAGTACATTCATGTTTTTTCTCCACCCTGTTAAGTTGATTTTCATCTGCTTGGGAAACACTGTGTTCATCCCTTGGCTTCACTGTTTCTCTCCTCTCTTGTTTGTTGGCTCCATCTTGAACCCCCAACTTAGGGGCAGCTGTTTATACGCATTGGGTATCTTATATAATCAAACAAGGATAAACCTGGTTCAGAATAGAGCATATTGGTAGCGATCTACTGCTTAGTTACAGCATATACAAAGAAGCTCTTCTGCAATAATTTTTTATAACGTCCCTCTAAATATTCTGAGCACGTAGTCTGAAAACAAAAGTCAGAAATGCTTGCCTAAAGGAACAGATTGGTAAATCAGAGGGGAAATTCTCAAGTTCATGTCTTATTTTAATTAAATACCAATGTGGGGCAGTGTACAAAATTAGCCAGGCGCCCGACACATTTTGCACCTGGCTATTGGCAACTTGGAAAACTCAGCAGTGGCCAGAAGATTGGAGAAGATCAGTCTACATCCCAATCCCAAAGAAGGGCAGTGCCAAAGAATGCTCCAACTATCGCACAATTGCACTAATTTCTCACGCTAGCAAGGTTATGCTTAAAATTCTACAAGGAAGGCTCAAGCAGTATGTGGACCGAGAACTCCCAGAAGTGCAAGCTGGATTTAGAAGAGGCAGAGGAACCAGAGACCAAATTGCAAACATGCGCTGGATTATGGAGAAAGCTAGAGAGTTCCAGAAAGACATTTACTTCTGCTTCATTGACTATGCAAAAGCCTTTGACTGTGTCGACCATGGCAAACTATGGCAAGTTCTTAAAGAAATGGGAGTGCCTGATCACCTCATCTGTCTCCTGAGAAATCTCTATGTGGGACAAGAAGCTACAGTTAGAACTGGATATGGAACAACTGACTGGTTCAAAATTGGGAAAGGAGTACGACAAGGCTGCATTTTGTCTCCCTGCTTATTTAACTTATATGCAGAATTCATCACGCGAAAGGCTGGGCTGGATGAATCCCTAGCCGGAATTAAGATTGCCGGAAGAAATATCAACAACCTCAGATATGCAGATGACACAACCTTGATGGCAGAAAGTGAGGAGGAATTAAAGAACCTTTTATTGAGGGTGAAAGAGGAGAGTGCAAAATATGGTCTGAAGCTCAACATCAAAAAAACGAAGATCATGGCTACTGGTCCCATCACCTCCTGGCAAATAGAAGGGGAAGAAATGGAGGCAGTGAGAGATTTTACTTTCTTGGGCTCCATGATCACTGCAGATGGTGACAGCAGCCACGAAATTAAAAGACGCCTGCTTCTTGGGAGAAGGGCAATGACAGGCCTAGACAGCATCTTGAGAAGTAGAGACATCACCTTGCCAACAAAGGTCCGTATAGTTAAAGCTATGGTTTTCCCAGTAGTGATGTATGGAATGAGAGCTGGACCATAAAGAAGGCTGATCGCCGAAGAATTGATGCTTTTGAATTCTGGTGCTGGAGGAGACTCTTGAGAGTCCCATGGACTGCAAGAAGATCAAACCTCTCCATTCTGAAGGAAATCAGCCCTGAGTGCTCACTGGAAGGACAGATTGTGAAGCTGAGGCTCCAGTACTTTGGCCACCTCATGAGAAGAGAAGACTCCCTGGAGAAGACCCTGATGTTGGGAAAGATGGAGGGCACAAGGAGAAGGGGGCGACAGAGGACGAGATGGTTGGATAGTGTTTTCGAGGTTACCAGCATGAGTCTGACCAAGCTGCGGGGGGCAGTGGAGGCCAGGATTGCCTGGCGTTCTCTGGTCCATGGGGTCACGAAGAGTCGGACACGACTAAACGACTAAACAACAACAACAAATTGGCAACTTATCACTAGACAGCTGTTGCAACTAAAGAAAGCTCTTTCCATACCCCAAAAATGTATATTGTTTGTCCCCGGTAGGAGTTTTTCATGCACAGTAAAGAAACTACTATAACCGAAGCTCTTTACACACATCAACTTTCATAGGGTTAGTCCCCTGAAGGAGTTCTCTGGTGTCGAGAAAGGTGGTTACTGTGGTGGTAGCTCTTTCCACACTCCAAACATTTGTAGGGTTTGTCCCGTGTGAATTCTCTTATGTGCATGAAGGATGTTGGAGTCACTGAAGCTTTTTCTGCATTTCAAACATTTATACGGTTTCTCCCCCGTATGAGTTCGTCGATGCACATTAAGGGAGGAACATTGACTGAAGCTCTTTCCACACTCCAGGCATTCATATGGTTTTCCCCGTGTGAGTTCTTTGATGTTTAGTAAGGTAGCCACTGTAGCTGAAGCTCTTTCCACACTCCAGGCATTTATATGGATTTATATGGTTTTCAAATCCCTGCGGCGGGGTGCGCTCCCGCTGCTCGGTCCCAGCAGTTCGAAAGCACCTCCGGGTGCAAGTAGATAAATAGGGACCGCTTACCAGCGGGAAGGTAAACGGCGTTTCCGTGTGCGGCTCTGGCTCTGGCTCTGGCCAGAGCAGCGATGTCACGCTGGCCACGTGACCCGGATGGGCGCACAACCCCAGTCTGTCAAGACATGCCCGTACGGGCAGGGGTACCTTTACCTTTACCTTTATGGTTTTCCTGTGTGTGAATTATATGGTGCATTTTAACAGACTTGCTGCAACTGAAGCTCTTTCCACACTCCATGCATTTATAAGGCTTCTCCCCTGTATGAGATCTTCGATGCACATTAAGGGAGGCACTCTGATTGAAGCTCTTTCCACACTCCATGCATGTATATGGTTTTTCCCCTGTGTGAGTTCTTTGATGTTTAGTAAGGGTACTACTGTCAAAGAAACTCTTTCCACATTCCCAGCATTTATAAGGTTTCTCCCCTGTATGAGTTCTTTGATGCAAAGTAAGGTGGTCACTGTTTCTGAATCTCTTTCCACACTCCATGCATTCATAAGGTTTCTCCCCTGTATGAGTTCTCTGATGCACATTAAGTTGGCTACTGAATTTGAAGCCCTTTCCACACTCCAGGCATTTATATGGTTTCTCCCCTGTATGAGTTCTCTGATGCACATTAAGCTGGCCACTGTCTCTGAAGCTCTTTCCACACTCCATGCATTCATAAGGTTTTTCACCTGAGTGTACTCTTTGATGTATAGTAAGGGCTGCGCGACTACAGAATCTCTTTCCGCACACAGTACATTCATGTTTTTTCTCCACCCTGTTAATCTGATTTTCATCTTCTTGGGAAACACTGTGTTCATCCCTTGGCTTCACTGTTTCTCTCCTCTCTTGTTTCTTGGCTCCATCTTGAACCCCCAACTTCCTTTCCTTCTCTTGCTCCTCACCTCTTTCTGGCCAGACTTCTGATGGCTCCTCCTCATCCAGGACCCCCCAGACATCTCCTGATGGAATAAAAATTTTAAAATAAAGATTGATACAGCTGCTTCCTTATCAAAACTCAAGGCCTGGCACTATGTTAAAGGCGTTTTACATAAAAACAAATGGTGTGATACCTGGTTTTAATAAAATATGACCATTTAATCAAGGGTTATTTGTATCAGAAAAGTTCTGGTGAGCAGTCCCTAAGATTAACCAAGCCATAAATAACACAATTTAAACCAGCAGGCAATAACATCAACAGAGCCTGCCTGCCTATGGGCCTGTGTGAGGCGGCTGCCTCAGGTGTCACCCCCAAAGGGGCGTCACTGCTTAGCTTTGCTGCTAGTCTCCCCGGCCTCCAGGGGCGAAGTGGAATGGGCAGCAAAGCTTTGTGAGTCCTCTCCCCTCCAGCCAAGTCCAGAAAAGGATCTTCCCCCAACAAGGGCAAGTCCACAAGAGGGCAGACATTCCACCACTCAGCTTTGTCAGGATCTGAAAAGGCTCTTTGCCAGTGAATGGGGGGAGGCGTCTGCACCCCTTGGAGGTCTGGTGGGGTGAGGGGGGACCACCCCACCCAACCTGCAGGGGTACGCTCCTTATGGATTTTGAGCCCCCATTGTGGGGGCAGAAGTGAGGCCACCCCTGAGCATTGATAATACAGCACTGCAACTCAGAGAAGCTTGAAAAGTCTAAATCTGCAGAGCTTGTTGAAAAACCAAAATGAATAATAACAATAGTAGCATTGATTTTATTTATATCCCAACCGTCTGGCTGGGTTTCCCAAGCCTCTCTGGGTGGCTTGCAGCATATATAAAAATGCAATCAAACATCATATATTAAGAAACAGAATATTCTATATATGCAACAAACAAAGCAATACATCAGTAGAAACCAATAACAATAACAAGATACTCAAGTGTTCTACAAATTAGGATCCCCCACACAGAAGATTGTTAGTATGCTTTTTCTACCATTCTCCACGCTAGATTGCCACAATGCATTATACTTCAGGCTGCTTTTGAAGAGCGTTCAGAAACTACAGAGTGCTGACCGGTGCAAGAGGCTCTGAGCATATCTGGGTTCCTGACTTCAGTTCAAGGTGCTGATTTTGACTTATGTAGCTCAATGGCTGCTTCTCATGAATCCACCGAGAGCCTGCGCTCATCATCTGAGGTCCTTCTCACAGTGCCCTCTCCAACTGAGGTGCAAAGAGAGGCAATACAGAATGCGTCTTTCACTGCTGGCTCCCCACCTAAAGAATGCTCTCCCCCAGGGAGGCAACTCAGAAGCCATCACTGGCTAATTGTAGCAGAGAAGCAATAATATTTATTTTCAGCCAGGCTTCTGGCATTTAACCTGGGAGAAAAACAAACACTGTGACCTCCTTTAGCGGAGCTGAAGGAAGGCACTCCGAGCCACTGAGGAACCCATACCTATTATAACTATTAATGAAGGCGAAAAGGATCCTTACCCTGAGAGGTCACCATCTCACGAACCTCCACCATGACGTCCTTGTACAGAGCTCTCCGTAGGGCCCACTTGTCGTCAGCGAAATACAAGGACACCTGTCAAAGCTCACTGATCCCTGGAAGGACAGAACAATTCCCTTCTTTATAGGCACTCCAAGGCAAGGTGTGGAAACCATCTCTCCTCAGATCCCCCTCCAATGATAGATGGGGCAACTGGAGATTTGACCTTCAGTGTTTATTTGTTTTTTAATAAGACGTGAAAATCTGGATAACTAAATTTAAGACTGGGGGAAATGGGTGTTTTGTCCCACCCCATACTCCCTCCTTCCTCCCCTTCCTCAGGTGTTTGAAGACCAAACATGCTGCCCAGCAGGCAAAATGGGAAGTGGAGAGGGATGATTTTTTTCAATGATGGCTTTATGCATACTGGTTTCTAAATTGGTTTGTGGGTTTTAGTTGTATTCTAGCTCCCATTGGATCACTGTGCCACTTGAGAGACCTTTTGGATCAGGTGTTTAGAAATCTTGAACATAAGATAAAATTACTACAGCTGCAGATGGCCAGTTATACCCCCAGGGGCCCACCCCCAGGGGCCCACCTTTTTTAATGATATATGTTTAGGACATACATTTTGCAGAGGAAAAGTTTTTTTTCATGGTTTAATTTGCAGTGGACCTACGGCCTTCGATACAATAAAATGCTAAAGAGTCTTAACTGAGGAGGATCCTCTCCTGCCATAGAGCATGCAGCTCCTTCTGCACTCTATGGGGCGCTACCTTTGAAGGTGACCCGGAAACTAGATCAAATCCAGAATGCAGCAGCTAGACTCGTAACTGGGAGCAGCAGCCAACTAAGACCTGAAAGATCTACATTAGCTCCCAGTATGTTTCCGAGCAAAATTCAAAGTGTTGGTGCTGACCTTTAAAGCCCTAAATGGCCTCAGCATGTATACCTGAAGGAGCGTCTCCACCCCATCGCTCAGTCCTGACACTGAGGCCCAGATAGAATTACTACAGCTGCAGATCGCTAGTTATAGCGGTACCTCAAGTTAAGAACTTAATTCGTTCTGGAGGTCCGTTCTTAACCTGGAACTGTTCTTAACCTGAAGCACCACTTTAGCCTCCCACTGTTTCTGCACGATTTCTGTTCTAATCCTCAAGCAAAGTTCTTAACCTGAGGTGCTATTTCTGGGTTAGCGGAGACTGTAAGCTGAAGCGTATGTAACCCGAGGTACCACTGTATATCCCCAGGGGCCCACCTTTTATAAAGCCCTAAATGTCCTTGGCCCAGTATACCTGAAGGAGCATCTCCACCCCATCGTTCAGTCCGGACACTGAGGTCCAGCTCCAAGGGCTTTCTGGCAGTTCCCTCGCGGCAAGAAGCCAAATTACAGGGAACCAGGCAGAGGGCCTTCTCGGTAGTGGCACCCGCCCTGTGGAAAGCCCTCCCTTCAGATGTCAAGGAAATAAACACCTATCTGACTTTTAGAAGACATCTGAAGACAGCCCTGTTGAGGAAAGCTTTTAAGGTTTCCTCTTTTATTGTGCTTTTAATTTTCTGTTGGGAGCCACCCAGAGTGGCTGGGGAAGCCCAGCTAAATGGGCGGGGTATGAAGGAATAGAATAATGATAATTCTTGTTCCTCCTGCTCCTCCCTGGCTGGCAGGAGACTCTCCCGGCTCCCTGTTCACTCCCTGCCATTCCTCCCCATTCCCTGCCCTGCGGCCTTTGCTGGGCGCTCCTTCTGCTTTCTCTGGACAGAGGAGCGGGAGAAAAGGCCGCAGGATGAGGCCAGAGGCCGGCGAAGGCCAGCGAGCAGCGTCGCTTCGGCCTCCCGCTTCCCCTCCCAGGAGAGGACGACCTTTCCCCGCCGCCCAGGAGGGACGCGGCGCCCTCCCTCTCGCCCCCCAGTTCCGCCCCCGGCTCGGCCCCCTCCCCCCAGTTACCCGCCTCCAGGGAGGACAGCATCAACCCGGGGAAGCGGAACAGGAAGCGGAAGCGCCTCCTCTCTCGCCAGTCTTCCCTTCCGCTCTAGGAATCGAAGCTCTGTCGCCGCAGTTAACCCTTGCGGAGCCGCGGGGCAGGAGCCTCTTGGCTGCTCCGGGCAGAGAGGGAGCCCGGCTGGTCTCCGGCTCTGAAGCAGGAGGGGGAAACCCGGCTGCAGGATCAGGCCAGCGGCGCCCCCAGGACAGAATCCCCGCCCCCCCCGCAGGTGCTCCAAGCAAGATCCGAGTTCAAGAGCAGCTTTATCCTCACCTGTGGTATTCTACTTATTTATACCCCGCCTTTTTCCAAGGCAGAGAGCCAAGGCGGCTTACAAAGGGGTTGCCATAGTTATAAATTCTAAAAGGCAGGCGGCATTGAGAGGCAAGGAACTGCAAACGTTTCAAAGATCCTGGTTGAAATCAGAATTAGAAAAAAAATCAAGATGCACCTATTTTGTGAAATCAGCTGAGAAGAGAGGTCCAGCGGCTGCAAAAAGATGAGTGCTTTAAATATTGTCAAATGACAGAATACCTGACAGAGTCTCGAATTAGGATTAGCTATGTTGGATCCAACTGAGTCCTTTCCAAGTGTGCCTCTAAAATGGTGCATGCACACAGGGAAACAAACCCCCACGAGGGACCTTGGTTTCCCGGCTTTGCTTCAGGATGAGAACAGAAATTGCGGCGCGACGGCAGCGGGAGGCCCCATTAGCTAAAGTGGTGCTTCAGGTTAAGAACAGTTTCAGATTAAGAACAGACCCCAAGAACGAATTAAGTTTTTAACCCGAGGTACCACTGTACAGCTTTAAAATACAGTATCAGCCTATATGCTGGACCATAAAGAAGGCAGATCGCCGAAGAATTGATTCCTTTGAATTATGGTGCTGGAGGAGACTCTTGAGAGTCCCATGGACTGCAAGAAGAACAAACCGATCCATTCTTAAGGAAATCAGCCCTGAGTGCTCACTGGAAGGACAGATCGTGAAGCTGAGGCTCCAATACTTTGGCCACCTCATGAGAAGAGAAGACTCCCTGGAAAAGACCCTGATGTTGGGAAAGATGGAGGGCACAAGGAGAAGGGGACGACAGAGGTTGGATAGTGTCTTCGAAGCTACAAACATGAGTCTGACCAAACTGCGGGAGGCAGTGGAAGACAGGAGGGCCTGGCGTGCTCTGGTCCATGGGGTCACGAAGAGTCGGACACGACTAAATGACTAAACAACAACAACAACAACATCAGCCTATATTATACACACACACACAGACACACACACACATACAAATAAGTTTTTAGATTTCATTCCCAATTAAATATTTACAGTCCACCATGTTTTCCTCAATGAACTTTCTCAGTCTGGGGGCAGCAACTGCAGATCTCACAACTTTGTCACAGATTTCTCAAACCAGACAACAAATATGTGACTTTCAGTAATAATCACAATAATTTATTATTTATACCCCACCCATCTGTGTGGGTTTCCCCAGCCACTCAGGGCAGCTTCCAACAAAATATTAAAATACAATAGACCGTCAAACATTAAAAGCTTCCCTAAACAGGGCTGCCTTCAGATGTCTTCTATAAGTCTGGTAGTTTCTATAAGTCTGTTTTCTATAAGTCTGTAGTCTTCTGTAAGTCTGTTTTCTGCAGATGCAGTAGAGGCGGTGGTCTTCTTCACCGTCACTATCGCCACTTGGTAGGCTCCACATTGAGCTCTAACCCATGTGCGGTCAGATGCAGAATGAGTCATCCACCACCGGCACTCTAGCCATCTCAGTGATTGTTTCATTGCCCTCAGATTGGTGGAAAACCATGGAACTGCCCAGGCTCCATGCCATTGGAGAGGGCGCTTCAGAGCCAGTCAATAGCTCAGGTTAACTCCACATTCCAGCGGGCCACCAGGGAATCAGCTGAAAGGCCATCAACATGGGATAAAGCATCCCCTACCACTCTCTGGAAACCATTTGGATCCATTAAGTGGCGGGGACGGACCATCCAAATAGGCCCCACTGCCCTGCAGAGGGGAAGGGTCGCGGAGAAGCCCAGTTGCACCAGGAAGTGATCTGACCATTGCACTTCTTTTGTTTCGCTTTTATTAGTGTCAGATCACCAACATCCATAGAGGTGAACACCAGGTCTAAGGCTATGAGTTGGGCCAGACTTATTCAGGGACAGCCCCATGGAGGCCATAGTTTCCACGAAGTCCTGAGCAGCCCCTTGTAAGGTCGTGTTGGCGTGGATGTCAAAATCCCCTAGGACAACCAAACTAGGTGTTTCCAAGAGAACATTCACCACAACCTGAAGCAGCTCGGGCAGGGAATCCTTGGTGCAGTGGGGAGGTCAGTACACTAAAAGGAATCCTGTACTGCCCCTATTGCCCAACTTCTAGAATATGCACTCAGAGAACTGGGTCTTCCCAACAGGACGCCTAGTGCAGACTAATGACTTCCTAAAAATCACTGCAACCCCCCCTCCCCACCCACATGATCTGGGTTGCTGTGCGTAAGAGAAGCCAGGTGGACAAGCAGCGGCAAGGACAGGCCCATCTGCTTCATCCAACCAAGTCTCTGTTACACATGCTAGGTCAAGTCCTCCATCCATGATCAAGTCATTGATGGCAGTGGTCTTATGAATAATTGACCTGGCATTGCACAGCAGCACCTTCAGGTCATGTGGGTATCCCTCGCTGATTCCAGTATCTGTCCGGTCAATACCAGCCCCGGAGGCAGGGATAGTCCTCAAACAATGACTAAACCTGCCTCCTTGGTAATGACATGGTCTGGTCTTAGTGTAACTCCTCCTTCCCCACGCCAGAAATAATTTTAAAGGTAAAAAAGAAAATTTTAAAGTATTTTAAAAATAACTGTGTGTTGTTCTGAGTTCTCCTGGGGAGCGACAGCAGCAGCCTCAGCTGTCCTTATGAGGCCTGCCAGGCCCTGCCCTGGGCAGGTGGTGAGTGGCAGGAATGGGGCACTCAGGAAGGGGAGTCCTCCTGGGCAGCTGTTTACACGCATTGGGTATCTTATATAATCAAACAAGGATAAACCTGGTTCAGAATAGAGCATATTGGTAGCGATCTACTGCTTAGTTACAGCATATACAAAGAAGCTCTTCTGCAATAATTTTTTATAGCGTCCCTCTAAATATTCTGAGCACATAGTCTGAAAACAAAACTCAGAAATGCTTGCCTAAATGAACAGATTGGTAAATCAGAGGGGAAATTCTCAAGTTCATGTCTTATTTTAATTTAATACCAATGTGGGGCAGTGTACAAAATTAGCCAGGCGCCAGACACATTCCCACACTCCATGCATTTATAAGGTTTTTCACCTGTATGAGATCTTCGATGCACATTAAGGGAGGCACTGTGATTGAAGCTCTTTCCACACTCCATGCATGTATATGGTTTTTCCCCTGTGTGAGTTCTTTGATGTTTAGTAAGGGTACTACTGTCAAAGAAACTCTTTCCACATTCCCAGCATTTAGACCTGAAAGACCTACATTAGCTCCCAGTATGTTTCCGAGCAAAATTCAAAGTGTTGGTGCTGACCTTTAAAGCCCTAAATGGCCTCAGCATGTATACCTGAAGGAGCATCTCCACCCCATCGCTCAGTCCTGACACTGAGGCACAGCTCCAAGGGCCTTTTGGCGGTTCCCTCCCTGCGAGAAGTGAGGTTACAGGGAACCAGGCAGAGGGCCTTCTTGGTAGTAGCACCCGCCCTGTGGAACGCCCTCCCATCAGATGTCAAGGAAATAAACAACTAAGAAGAAGACATCTGAGGGCAGCCCTGTTGAGGAAAGCTTTTAATGTTTGATCTTTTATTCTGCTTTTAATTTTCTGTTGAGAGCTCCCCAGAGTGGCTGGGGAAACCCAGCTAAATGGGTGGGGTATGAAGGAATAAAATAATAATAATTCCTCCTGCTCCTCCCTGGCTGGCAGGGGACTCTCCTGACTCCCTGTTTACTCCCTGCCATTCCTCCCCATTCCCTGCCCTGCGGCCTTTGCTTGGCGCTCCTTCTGCTTTCTCTGGACAGAGGATCTGAAGAAGTGTGCATGCACACGAAAGCTCATGCCAAGAACTAACTTAGTTGGTCTTTAAGGTGCTATTGGAAGGAATTTTTTTTGTTCTGGTTAAAGAGGAACATTTTTGCCTGAATTCAAGCTCGTCCAGTTGAAGTTGAAGGTCAGAAGATTCAGGGCAAGACAAAAAGAAGGCCTTGTTCACACAGCACATTATTAAACGATGGAACTCTCTTCCACAAGAGGCAGTGACAAACTTGGATGGTGTTAAAATACAATTGGAAAAGATTCATATAGAGGAGACGGCTATCAATGGCTGCCTGCCACAACAGCTACCATACATTCCACCTCCACTTTCTGTGATGCTTCTTGGTCCAACTTGCTGGGAACTCCTTCTCTCAATTCCGCCTTCCATTGGCCGGCTTTCTTGAGCACGCAAAATGGATTAGGATTGCCAACGTTGTTGTTTTTTTCCCCTGGCCTTGCTCCTGTGCAGTTTAACATTCACCACCAGGTACCTGGCAATGTGGCATGAGAGCCTCCTGTTGCGGGAATTTATGTATAGATTTGGGGGTGGGATGCCCCTCCAGCAGATATCATGCGCATGCAACCCACTACCAAAATCAGCACAATCACTTTTGTGATTTGTCCCCACAAAACACTTCATCACTGTTTCTTCCTGTCTATTCAAAGGGCCTCTGCTGCACGATACCAAATGTAAGAATTAACTGATAAATGTATCCATGTACTGGCTCACTGGGAAAACTTCAGAAATTCATATAGACATGTGAGCTCAGCTACTCAGCAGCCCCTCTGCCTGAGTGATAATCCCTGGCATCCTGATACCTGAGTGCCAGACAGGTAAAAAGTAAAGGGGACCCCAAACCATTAAGTCCAGTCGTGATCGACTCTGGGGTTGCGGCGCTCATCTCGCTTTATTGGCCAAGGGAGCCAGCGTACAGCTTCCAGGTTATGTGGCCAGCATGACTAAGCCGCTTCTGGCAAACCAGAGCAGCGCACGGAAACGCTGTTTACCTTCCCGCCGGAGTGGTACCTATTTATCTACTTGCACTTTGATGTGCCTTCGAAATGCTAGGTTGGCAGGAGCAGGGACCAAGCAACGGGAGCTCACCCCGTTGTGGGGATTCGAACCACCGACCTTCTGATTGGCAAGTCCTAGACTCTGTGGCTTAACCCACAGCACCACCCACGTCCCTTGCCAGACAGGTAGCTATTCCAGAAAAAACAAAGCCAGATAAAGATAAAAGGGTGTGATTAACTTGGCTGGGAAACAAGGAAATGTAAATATCTTTTTTGTTACACTTGATGGGTGTTTGGTGGAGGGCAAGGAGAACCATGGGGCAGGGTCCAGGATGCTCAGATTACTGCCACCAGACCTCCCCTTTCATGATGTAACCATGATGTATGAGTGATGTAGTTTTGGGAGGGTGTAACATGGGAATTAGCAGCTAATAAAAGTTTGGGTTTTCTTTTGTCCGGGGCTTCCATCTTGTTCCACCTTGTGGCAGGTGGGAATCCTGTTGCGACAGTCTTCAGTAAAGACCAAGCCTACTGGCTGCTGTTTTGCTCTGGTATTCCTGGCTGGTGTCCTTGTTTTTTGTCCAAGGGAGCCCTCAGATTTCTCCGTTAACACTCCCAACCCCGTCCCCCTTCCCATTTGTGGAAAAGCTTCGTTTATGCCTTTCTGGAGTCTTTTGAAGGCACAGGAGCAAAGAGAGAGATGTGGAAAGTGGCAACCTTAATTTATGCAGCATAAAGAAATGATTGCAGATTACTAGTGAATAATAATAATAATAATAATAATAATAATAATAATAATTTATTAATTATTTATACCCCACCCATCTGGCTGGGCTTCCCCAGCCACCCTGGGCGGCTTCCAAAAAAATATTAAAATACTGTAATACATCAAACATTAAAAGCTTCCCTAAATAAGGTCCCCAACACAGGAAACAAGAAGCTGTTGTAGGTTGGGGGGAGATCATGGAGGGATGCTTACCTGCAGAGTGATTAACCTACCTGGATCTCTCAGTGCACGGAGCGCATCTCTCCAATGAGCCTAATAATTCGCTTAGGGGAAGAGCTCTTGCGGGAGTCCAGCTTTCCCCAGCACGCGGAATTATTTGCCTTAATCTTGCATTTCCCTCCCTGCGGCCGCCTTCAGCATCTCTGCGAAAGCAAGAAGAAACTCACGTGGAACACTTTGCATTTTCCCCCCTTTCAGATCTGCGGAAGAGGAAAGGGGCACATACCCTCTCCTCCTCTTTGCAATCTTCTGCTCTAGGAATGTGGGCTCAGATGCTGTTGCTGCTGTTAACCATTGAAGACCAAACAGGGAGGGAGCTGCCTCTTTTTGGCATCCTTCAGAGATAGAGCAGGAAAGGCGGGTGATCTCAGGTATGTGTAAAATAGCTGAATGCCTCTCCATGAAAGAAGCAGTAGCTCCTTGCTTATAGAAAGCTAGCTTGCCAGGGAACAGGGGAAAACAAAACCTTTCCCCCTTGGTCCCTGGAATTTAAATTTGTGGCAACTGTGAAAAGGGCAGATTCCATGTTAGGGGTTATTAGGAACCTAAGAATAACTCTACAGTCCATGAGGCAGACTGAGGCAGCCACTTCAGGCCATAGCTGTCAACCTTTCCCTTTTCTTGCGAGGAATCCTATTCGGAATAAGGGAATTTCCCTTAAAAAAAGGGAAACATTGACAGCTATTGCAGTGGAAGCAAATACTAATACTAACAATAATCATTTATTTATTGTACCCCATCCATCTGACTGGGTTGTCACAGCCATTCTGCACCTGGTTGATCCAACAGAGTCATTCTTAGGTTCTTAATAACCCCTAGCATAGGATTTGCCCTCTTGGCAGTTGCCACAAATTCGAGGGGAAAAGGTTCTGTCCTCATCTGTTCCCTGACATGCTGGCTTTCTATCAGTGGCGTAGCATGGGTTGTCAGCACCCGGGGCAAGGCAAGTAATTTGCACCCCCTAACCTGTGGATTTGCGCCCCTAACCTGTGGATTTGCGCCCCTTAACCCCCAGATGTTGCGCCCGGTGCGGCCGGGCCCCCCTGCACCCCCCCACGCTACGCCACTGCTTTCTATAAGCCAGGATTTGCTGCTCCTTTCATGGAGAAGCATTCAGCTGTCTCTCACAGGCTCCCTAAGTCTGCTCCTCTCCCACGCAACCTGAGATTTCTTCTTCGCCTTATCTGCCTGTGCTCCACCCTCTTCATCCCTTTGCAGATTCTGAGAGATCAAGGGGGAGGGGAGCCGGTCAGAGCAGGAGGGGGAGACCCCCTAACTTAGTCACCAGCCTGACTCATCTCTGCCTCTTGGCTCCTCTCCAGCCTCCTCTTCTGCCTCTGATTCTGGACTGCTCTCTGCCACAAAATACTTTTAACACCATACAGCTTCCTTCACCCATTAATACCTTGGTTCATGAGGGTCACTTTTCCTCAGTTACCCACTCTCTAAGCCAGGGGTCCTTAAACTTTTTAAACATTGGGCCGGTGCGCTGTCCCTCAGACACTGTTGTGGGCCGGACTATATTTTTTTTGGGGGGGGGGATAATGAACGAATTCCTATGCACATTGCGTGTTATAGCTAATGACTTGCAGTTCAAACAATGTGGATTAAAGGCAAAGGAGGAATTGGCTAAATGGTAGGGAAAGATGGAGTTTTCCCACTGGAGCTATAGAAAGTGGAAACTGTGCCTTTTAAACTTGCTCATAAAGGATCTAGGGTTAGGGGCAGAGGAAGCCAAGTTTGCCTATGACACAGGAACTTGCCAAATTGAGTGAATGTGCTGCAAAATAATTAAGACAGCAAATGCAATTCAGTTTCCATGAGCGTCAAGTGATGTCTGCCTCCGCTGAAAAGGCTCAATTTCCCTCGGTGTCCCAGTGGGTCAAGGAGCCTTCCCTCCCCAGCTGCTGGGCCCCCCAGGAGCCCCAATACTTCGCCTATGAGAGCCTGGAAGATGCCGATGACTCTCTCCACAGACCTCTGCAGCTGCCCCTCGTCTGCCCGGCTCAGCTTGGCCTGCACTGTTGCTGCAGGAAGCCCTTCTCCACCCCACCCGGACCCCAGCCCGGCTCTTGCCACACAGGCGGCTGCGCCCAGGGATGCCCTCGCTGCCTTGCTCGGTCTGCACTCTGCACGCACTCAGAGGCTCCTGAGCAGCGGCGACACCCACATAGGCGTCCCGGAGGCAGCAGCGGCTCCTCCTCCTGCTCCGCGAAGGGGCAGCTCGGGGCCGGGCGAGACGGGGGGAAGCCATACAATATTTAAAATGAATAATGATTTTAATCAACATAAACTTACAGTGGTACCTTGGGTTGCAGACGCTTCAGGTTACAGACGCTTCGGTTTACAGACTCTGCTAACCAGAAATAGTACCTTGGGTTAAGAACTTTGCTTCAGGGTGAGAACAGAAACCGCGCGGTGGCAGCGGGAGGCCCCATTAGCTAAAGTGGTGCTTCGGGTTAAGAACAGTTTCAGGTTAAGAACGGACTTCTGGAACGAATTAAGTTCTTAACCCGAGGTACCACTCTATAAATATTTCAATGGGAAGTATGGGCCTGCTAATTTATGTTGGTCAGGAGAGAATCAGCTAAATAATCATGGGCGGGCGTTTTTCTCTCCCCCACCCCACCCCACCCCCAAAAAAACTGCAAAACGTGGGAGCAGTGGGAATGGCAGTGAAAGGGCAAGCCTGGAAAGTGAGAGGAAGATAAGAGAGAGGGGCTTAGGAAGGGAGAAAGCAGAGTGGGGTGTTTGTGTGTCAAATTCAGGAGGTAGCAGCACTTTTCCAAAGGTTTCTCTGCTTTGGAACTTGCAGGGGCTGGAAATAGACAGTTCCACCCCACCTTGGCTTCTTCTGCCACCCCAGAGATTAAAATGGTAGCGCTGGGTGGCACCTGCCCGCTCTTGCCAACCTGCAGCCCTTCAGGGATCTCTCCGTGGAGAGAGCCAACCCCTTCCAGAAGAAGTTAAAACTTGCAAAGGCTACCAAGGCATGGAGCTGAATTCTCCTCACACACCCCCACACCCCCGCCATAAAAAAAGGACAGGGGAAACTTGCAAAAAGGGCGGCCTCACATGAGCAGACTGGCGCCGGTGCGCAGGGAAAGAGAGGCTGAGCTTTTCTTGACAACATTCCGAACTCCTCCAACAGTGGCAGGTTGCAAAGGCGAGACGCGCATGCTGGGTGGGTGGGGTATGCGCGGGGGCTTGCGAGATGGGAAGGAGAGTGGTGGGGAAGTGGGAGACCTGGAGGGGCGGCGACTGAGCCGCGAGGGACCCCAGCAGCGGTGCTGCCTTCCGCCTGAACCGCCTGCGCACAAGGCCTCCTGGCCGCCGCCATTTCCTGCTCCGCCGTCTCCACGTCTGGCCTGGGACCCCCACAGCACCAGAAGCCAGACAGGCAGCAGCAGCAGCAGCGAGAACTGAATTTAGGACCTTGGCGGGCCTGATCCGGCCTGTGGGCCGTAGTTTGAGGACCCCTGTCTTAACCTGACCATAAGCCCTCTCTCTTCTCAAATCCATCCCTATCTTCTCAAATCAAGCCCCATCTCTTCACCTGACCCGTAGCCCTATTTCTCTCTCTCTCTCTCTCTCCCTTTTTATCCTCCCCTTTTTGTGACTTTGTAGCCATTTGGTGACAGGCTCCTTCACTCTGACAGAATTTCAGGGAGACTGCACCAGCAGACTCTGGCCTGGCTCTGCTGTCTGTCACACCTGTCCTTAAGGCGAGGGGTGTCTGGGTTCCTTGACAGTGTGTGGCCAGTTCCTTGTTGCAGCTTGGGGAGCTATCTAACCACCTAGGGTCTTTGAACTCATTTTAGCCAATGCATTCGAATGGAGAAGGGAGGGGAGCTTTGAGTTGAACAAATCCTTTAATTCCAGTATTTCTATTGTTCTACTGTCTCTTCCTAGAGGGTTTCCCAAAAAGGGACACGGGTGGCGCTGTGCTCTAAACCACAGAGCCTAGGGCTTGCTGATCAGAAGGCCGGTGGTTCAAATCCCCACGACAGGCTGAGCTCCCGTTGCTCGGTCCCTGCTCCTGCCAACCTAGCAATTCGAAAGCACGTCAAAGTGCAAGTAGATAAATAGGTACCACTCCAGCGGGAAGGTAAATGGCGTTTCCGTGCGCTGCTCTTGGTTCGCCAGAAGCGGCTTAGTCATGCTGGCCACATGACCCGGAAACTGTACGCCACCTCCTTCGGCCAATAAAGCAAGGTGAGCGCCGCAACCCCAGAGTCGGCCACGACTGGACCTAATGGTCAGGGGTCCCTTTACCTTAGCGAGTTTCCTGCTTATTTCCCATTGTTGTTGAAGGCATGAAGGTGGCGCCTGCGGTGCTTCAGAAACTTCAGCTGCTGCAGAATCTGGCAGTCAGGTTGCTCACCGGAGCAAGACTGTGTGAGCATATTACACTGATCCTGGTCCAACCACACTGGAAACCAATTAGTTTCTGAGCCCAATTCAAAGTGCTGGTTTTGACCTATAAAGCCTTAACAGCTCAGGATCACAATACCTCAAGTATTGCCCCAGGCTGGATATCACCCTCTAAGACACTTCTTCATGTGCCTCCTCCATGTGTGGAAGGTGACAAAACAAGATCGGGACTTTTCTACAGTGGCTCCGTTTGTGGAAAGCTCTCCACAGGGAGGTTTGGCTGGCACCTTCATTATGCGCCTTTAGGTATTAGGTATTATTTTTTATTTTCACTACTACTACTACTTCTACTACTACTACTATAGGATTCTGCAGCAGTAACCAGTCAGCTTCTAACATGTTAAGGCATGAGAAATAGTATTTTCTTGTTACTGACTTTTGCCTATACATTCCATCTATCTGTACGTAACTGTATCTACAAAAGCCTACAAGCTGTATATGTTTATTGTTTGGACCATTATGGTCATATGAAATATATACATAAATATGGCATTAAAATACAGTATCAGTCTATATTACACACACACACACAAATAAGTTTTTAGATGTCATTCCCAATTAAATCTTTACAGTCCACCATGTTCTCCTCAATGAACATTCTCTCTGCCTAGTTTCTGAAGCTCTTTCCACACTCCATGCATTCATATGGTTTCTCCCCTGTATGAGTTCTTTGATGTCTAATAAGGATGCTTCTGGCACTGAAGCTCTTTCTACACTCCATGCATTTATATGGATTTATATGGTTTTCCTGTGTGGGAATTATATGATGCATTTTAAAAGAGTTGCTGCAACTGAAGCTCTTTTCACACTCCATGCATTTATAAGGCTTCTCCCCTGTATGAGTTCTTTGATGCACATTAGGGGAAGAACTCCAACTGAAAGTCTTTCCACACTCCATGCATTTATAAGGCTTCTCCCCTGTATCAGTTCTTTGATGCTCATTAAGGTGACTACTGTTTCTGAAGCTCTTTCCACACTCCATGCATTTATAAGGCTTCTCCCCTGTATGAGTTCTTTGATGCACATTAAGTTGGCTACTGGATTCGAAGCCCTTTCCACACTCCATGCATTCATAAGGTTTTTCATCTGAGTGTACTCTTTGATGTCTAGCAAGGGCTGAGCGACTACAGATGTAGTAATTTTATCTTATGTTCAAGATTTCTAAACACCTGATCCAAAAGGTCTCTCAAGTGGCACAGTGATCTCTTTCTGCACACAGTACATTCATGTTTTTTCTCCACCCTGTTAAGTTGATTTTCATCTGCTTGGGAAACACTGTGTTCATCCCTTGGCTTCACTGTTTCTCTCCTCTCTTGTTTGTTGGCTCCATCTTGAACCCCCAACTTCGGGGCAGCTGTTTATACGCATTGGGTATCTTATATAATCAAACAAGGATAAACCTGGTTCAGAATAGAGCATATTGGTAGCGATCTACTGCTTAGTTACAGCATATACAAAGAAGCTCTTCTGCAATAATTTTTATAACGTCCCTCTAAATATTCTGAGCACATAGTCTGAAAACAAAAGTCAGAAATGCTTGCCTAAAGGAACAGATTGGTAAATCAGAGGGGAAATTCTCAAGTTCATGTCTTATTTTAATTAAATACCAATGTGGGGCAGTGTACAAAATTAGCCAGGCGCCCGACACATTTTGCACCTGGCTATTGGCAACTTGGAAAACTCAGCAGTGGCCAGAAGATTGGAGAAGATCAGTCTACATCCCAATCCCAAAGAAGGGCAGTGCCAAAGAATGCTCCAACTATCGCACAATTGCACTAATTTCTCACGCTAGCAAGGTTATGCTTAAAATTCTACAAGGAAGGCTCAAGCAGTATGTGGACCGAGAACTCCCAGAAGTGCAAGCTGGATTTAGAAGAGGCAGAGGAACCAGAGACCAAATTGCAAACATGCGCTGGATTATGGAGAAAGCTAGAGAGTTCCAGAAAGACATTTACTTCTGCTTCATTGACTATGCAAAAGCCTTTGACTGTGTCGACCATGGCAAACTATGGCAAGTTCTTAAAGAAATGGGAGTGCCTGATCACCTCATCTGTCTCCTGAGAAATCTCTATGTGGGACAAGAAGCTACAGTTAGAACTGGATATGGAACAACTGACTGGTTCAAAATTGGGAAAGGAGTACGACAAGGCTGCATTTTGTCTCCCTGCTTATTTAACTTATATGCAGAATTCATCATGCGAAAGGCTGGGCTGGATAAATCCCTAGCCGGAATTAAGATTGCCGGAAGAAATATCAACAACCTCAGATATGCAGATGACACAACCTTGATGGCAGAAAGTGAGGAGGAATTAAAGAACCTTTTATTGAGGGTGAAAGAGGAGAGTGCAAAATATGGTCTGAAGCTCAACATCAAAAAAACGAAGATCATGGCTACTGGTCCCATCACCTCCTGGCAAATAGAAGGGGAAGAAATGGAGGCAGTGAGAGATTTTACTTTCTTGGGCTCCATGATCACTGCAGATGGTGACAGCAGCCACGAAATTAAAAGACGCCTGCTTCTTGGGAGAAGGGCAATGACAGGCCTAGACAGCATCTTGAGAAGTAGAGACATCACCTTGCCAACAAAGGTCCGTATAGTTAAAGCTATGGTTTTCCCAGTAGTGATGTATGGAATGAGAGCTGGACCATAAAGAAGGCTGATCGCCGAAGAATTGATGCTTTTGAATTATGGTGCTGGAGGAGACTCTTGAGAGTCCCATGGACTGCAAGAAGATCAAACCTCTCCATTCTGAAGGAAATCAGCCCTGAGTGCTCACTGGAAGGACAGATTGTGAAGCTGAGGCTCCAGTACTTTGGCCACCTCATGAGAAGAGAAGACTCCCTGGAGAAGACCCTGATGTTGGGAAAGATGGAGGGCACAAGGAGAAGGGGGCGACAGAGGACGAGATGGTTGGATAGTGTTTTCGAGGTTACCAGCATGAGTCTGACCAAGCTGCGGGGGGCAGTGGAGGACAGGAGTGCCTGGCGTTCTCTGGTCCATGGGGTCACGAAGAGTCGGACACGACTAAACGACTAAACAACAACAACAAATTGGCAACTTATCACTAGACAGCTGTTGCAACTAAAGAAAGCTCTTTCCATACCCCAAAAATGTATATTGTTTGTCCCCGGTAGGAGTTCTTTCATGCACAGTAAAGAAACGACTATAACCGAAGCTCTTTACACACATCAACTTTCATAGGGTTAGTCCCCTGAAGGAGTTCTCTGGTGTCGAGAAAGGTGGTTACTGTGGTGGTAGCTCTTTCCACACTCCAAACATTTGGAGGGTTTGTCCTGTGTGAATTCTCTTATGTGCATGAAGGATGTTGGAGTCACTGAAGCTTTTTCTACATTTCAAACATTTATACGGTTTCTCCCCCGTATGAGTTCGTTGATGCACATTAAGGGAGGAACATTGACTGAAGCTCTTTCCACACTCCAGGCATTCATATGGTTTTCCCCGTGTGAGTTCTTTGATGTTTAGTAAGGTAGCCACTGTAGCTGAAGCTCTTTCCACACTCCAGGCATTTATATGGATTTATATGGTTTTCAAATCCCTGCGGCGGGGTGCGCTCCCGCTGCTCGGTCCCAGCAGTTCGAAAGCACCTCCGGGTGCAAGTAGATAAATAGGGACCGCTTACCAGCGGGAAGGTAAACGGCGTTTCCGTGTGCGGCTCTGGCTCTGGCTCTGGCCAGAGCAGCGATGTCACGCTGGCCACGTGACCCGGATGGGCGCACAACCCCAGAGTCTGTCAAGACATGCCCGTACGGGCAGGGGTACCTTTACCTTTACCTTTATGGTTTTCCTGTGTGTGAATTATATGGTGCATTTTAACAGACTTGCTGCAACTGAAGCTCTTTCCACACTCCATGCATTTATAAGGTTTTTCACCTGTATGAGATCTTCGATGCACATTAAGGGAGGCACTCTGATTGAAGCTCTTTCCACACTCCATGCATGTATATGGTTTTTCCCCTGTGTGAGTTCTTTGATGTTTAGTAAGGGTACTACTGTCAAAGAAACTCTTTCCACATTCCCAGCATTTATAAGGTTTCTCCCCTGTATGAGTTCTTTGATGCAAAGTAAGGTGGGCACTGTTTCTGAATCTCTTTCCACACTCCATGCATTCATAAGGTTTCTCCCCTGTATGAGTTCTCTGATGCACATTAAGTTGGCTACTGAATTTGAAGCCCTTACCACACTCCAGGCATTTATATGGTTTCTCCCCTGTATGAGTTCTCTGATGCACATTAAGCTGGCCACTGTCTCTGAAGCTCTTTCCACACTCCATGCATTCATAAGGTTTTTCACCTGAGTGTACTCTTTGATGTATAGTAAGGGCTGCGCGACTACAGAATCTCTTTCCGCACACAGTACATTCATGTTTTTTCTCCACCCTGTTAATCTGATTTTCATCTTCTTGGGAAACACTGTGTTCATCCCTTGGCTTCACTGTTTCTCTCCTCTCTTGTTTGTTGGCTCCATCTTGAACCCCCAACTTCCTTTCCTTCTCTTGCTCCTCACCTCTTTCTGGCCAGACTTCTGATGGCTCCTCCTCATCCAGGACCCCCCAAACATCTCCTGATGGAATAAAATTTTTAAAATAAAGGTTGATACAGCTGCTTCCTTATCAAAACTCAAGGCCTGGCACTATGTTAAAGGCGTTTTACATGAAAACAAATGGTGTGATACCTGGTTTTAATAAAATATGACCATTTAATCAAGGGTTATTTGTATCAGAAACGTTCTGGTGAGCAGTCCCTAAGATTAACCAAGCCATAAATAACACAATTTAAACCAGCAGGCAATAACATCAACAGAGCCTGCCTGCCTATGGGCCTGTGTGAGGCGGCTGCCTCAGGTGTCACCCCCAAAGGGGCTCAGCTGTGCTGCTAGTTCCCCGGCCTCCAGGGGTGAAGTGGGATGGGCAGCAAAGCTTTGTGAGTCCTCTCCCCTCCAGCCAAGTCCAGAAAAGGATCTTCCCCCAACAAGGGCAAGTCCACAAGAGGGCAGACATTCCACCACTCAGCTTTGTCAGGATCTGAAAAGGCTCTTTGCCAGTGAATGGGGGGAGGCGTCTGCACCCCTTGGAGGTCTGGTGGGGTGAGGGGGGACCACCCCACCCAACCTGCAGGGGTATGCTCATTATGGATTTTGAGCCCCCATTGTGGGGGCAGAAGTGAGGCCACCCCTGAGCATTGATAATACAGCACTGCAACTCAGAGAAGCTTGAAAAGTCTAAATCTGCAGAGCTTGTTGAAAAACCAAAATGAATAATAACAATAGTAGCATTGATTTTATTTATATCCCAACCGTCTGGCTGGGTTTCCCAAGCCACTCTGGGTGGCTTACAGCATATATAAAAATGCAATCAAACATCATATATTAAGAAACAGAATATTCTATATATGCAACAAACAAAGCAATACATCAATAGAAACCAATAACAATAACAAGATACTCAAGTGTTCTACAAATTAGGATCCCCCACACAGAAGATTGTTAGTATGCTTTTTCTACCATTCTCCACGCTAGATTGCCACAATGCATTATACTTCAGGCTGCTTTTGAAGAGCGTTCAGAAACTACAGAGTGCTGACCGGTGCAAGAGGCTCTGAGCATATCTGGGTTCCTGACTTCAGTTCAAGGTGCTGATTTTGACTTATGTAGCTCAATGGCTGCTTCTCATGAATCCACCGAGAGCCTGCGCTCATCATCTGAGGTCCTTCTCACAGTGCCCTCTCCAACTGAGGTGCAAAGAGAGGCAATACAGAATGCGTCTTTCACTGCTGGCTCCCCACCTAAAGAATGCTCTCCCCCAGGGAGGCAACTCAGAAGCCATCACTGGCTAATTGTAGCAGAGAAGCAAGAATATTTATTTTCAGCCAGGCTTCTGGCATTTAACCTGGGAGAAAAACAAACACTGTGACCTCCTTTAGCGGAGCTGAAGGAAGGCACTCCGAGCCACTGAGGAACCCATACCTATTATAACTATTAATGAAGGCGAAAAGGATCCTTACCCTGAGAGGTCACCATCTCACGAACCTCCACCATGACGTCCTTGTACAGAGCTCTCCGTAGGGCCCACTTGTCGTCAGCGAAATTCAAGGACACCTGTCAAAGCTCACTGATCCCTGGAAGGACAGAACAATTCCCTTCTTTATAGGCACTCCAAGGCAAGGTGTGGAAACCATCTCTCCTCAGATCCCCCTCCAATGATAGATGGGGCAACTGGAGATTTGACCTTCAGTGTTTATTTGTTTTTTAATAAGACGTGAAAATCTGGATAACTAAATTTAAGACTGGGGGAAATGGGTGTTTTGTCCCACCCCATACTCCCTCCTTCCTCCCCTTCCTCAGGTGTTTGGAGACCAAACATGCTGCCCAGCAGGCAAAATGGGAAGTGGAGAGGGATGATTTTTTTCAATGATGGCTTTATGCATCCTGGTTTCTAAATTGGTTTGTGGGTTTTAGTTGTGTTCTAGCTCCCATTGGATCACTGTGCCACTTGAGAGAGCTTTTGGATCAGGTGTTTAGAAATCTTGAACATAAGATAAAATTACTACAGCTGCAGATGGCCAGTTATACGCCCAGGGGCCCACCTTTTTTAATGATATATGTTTAGTACATACATTTTGCAGAGGAAAAGTTTTTTCTCGTGGTTTAATTTTCAGTGGACCTATGGCCTTCGATACAATAAAATGCTAAAGAATCTTAACTGAGGAGGATCCTCTCCTGCCATAGAGCATGCAGCTCCTTCTGCACTCTATGGGGCGCTACCTTTGAAGGTGACCCGGAAACTAGATCAAATCCAGAATGCAGCAGCTAGACTCGTAACTGGGAGCAGCAGCCAACTAAGACCTGAAAGATCTACATTAGCTCCCAGTATGTTTCCGAGCAAAATTCAAAATGTTGGTGCTGACCTTTAAAGCCCTAAATGGCCTCAGCATGTATACCTGAAGGAGCGTCTCCACCCCATCGCTCAGTCCTGACACTGAGGCACAGCTCCAAGGGCCTTTTGGCGGTTCCCTCCCTGCGAGAAGTGAGGTTACAGGGAACCAGGCAGAGGGCCTTCTTGGTAGTAGCACCCGCCCTGTGGAACGCCCTCCCATCAGATGTCAAGGAAATAAACAACTAAGAAGAAGACATCTGAGGGCAGCCCTGTTGAGGAAAGCTTTTAATGTTTGATCTTTTATTCTGCTTTTAATTTTCTGTTGAGAGCTCCCCAGAGTGGCTGGGGAAACCCAGCTAAATGGGCGGGGTATGAAGGAATAAAATAATAATAATTCCTCCTGCTCCTCCCTGGCTGGCAGGGGACTCTCCTGACTCCCTGTTTACTCCCTGCCATTCCTCCCCATTCCCTGCCCTGCGGCCTTTGCTGGGCGCTCCTTCTGCTTTCTCTGGACAGAGGATCTGAAGAAGTGTGCATGCACACGAAAGCTCATGCCAAGAACTAACTTAGTTGGTCTTTAAGGTGCTACTGGAAGGAATTTTTTTTGTTCTGGTTAAAGAGGAACATTTTTGCCTGAATTCAAGCTCGTCCAGTTGAAGTTGAAGGTCAGAAGATTCAGGGCAAGACAAAAAGAAGGCCTTGTTCACACAGCACATTATTAAACGATGGAACTCTCTTCCACAAGAGGCAGTGACAAACTTGGATGGTGTTAAAATACAATTGGAAAAGATTCATATAGAGGAGACGGCTATCAATGGCTGCCTGCCACAACAGCTACCATACATTCCACCTCCACTTTCTGTGATGCTTCTTGGTCCAACTTGCTGGGAACTCCTTCTCTCAATTCCGCCTTCCATTGGCCGGCTTTCTTGAGCACGCAAAATGGATTAGGATTGCCAACGTTGTTGTTTTTTTCCCCTGGCCTTGCTCCTGTGCAGTTTAACATTCACCACCAGGTACCTGGCAATGTGGCATGAGAGCCTCCTGTTGCGGGAATTTATGTATAGATTTGGGGGTGGGATGCCCCTCCAGCAGATATCATGCGCATGCAACCCACTACCAAAATCAGCACAATCACTTTTGTGATTTGTCCCCACAAAACACTTCATCACCGTTTCTTCCTGTCTATTCAAAGGGCCTCTGCTGCACGATACCAAATGTAAGAATTCACTGATAAATGTATCTATGTACTGGCTCACTGGGAAAACTTCAGAAATTCATATAGACATGTGAGCTCAGCTACTCAGCAGCCCCTCTGCCTGAGTGATAATCCCTGGCATCCTGATACCTGAGTGCCAGACAGGTAAAAAGTAAAGGGGACCCCAAACCATTAAGTCCAGTTATGATCGACTCTGGGGTTGCGGCGCTCATCTCGCTTTATTGGCCAAGGGAGCCAGCGTACAGCTTCCGGGTCATGTGGCCAGTATGACTAAGCCGCTTCTGGCAAACCAGAGCAGCGCATGGAAACGCTGTTTACCTTCCCGCCGGAGTGGTACCTATTTATCTACTTGCACTTTGATGTGCCTTCGAAATGCTAGGTTGGCAGGAGCAGGGACCGAGCAACGGGAGCTCACCCCGTTGTGGGGATTCGAACCACCGGCCTTCTGATTGGCAAGTCCTAGACTCTGTGGCTTAACCCACAGCACCACCCACGTCCCTTGCCAGACAGGTAGCTATTCCAGAAAAAACAAAGCCAGATAAAGATAAAAGGGTGTGATTAACTTGGCTGGGAAACAGGGAAATGTAAATATCTTTTTTGTTACACTTGATGGGTGTTTGGTGGAGGGCAAGGAGAACCATGGGGCAGGGTCCAGGATGCTCAGATTACTGCCACCAGACCTCCCCTTTCATGATGTAACCATGATGTATGAGTGATGTAGTTTTGGGAGGGTGTAACATGGGAATTAGCAGCTAATAAAAGTTTGGGTTTTCTTTTGTCCGGGGCTTCCATCTTGTTCCACCTTGTGGCAGGTGGGAATCCTGTTGCGACAGTCTTCAGTAAAGACCAAGCCTACTGGCTGCTGTTTTGCTCTGGTATTCCTGGCTGGTGTCCTTGTTTTTTGTCCAAGGGAGCCCTCAGATTTCTCCGTTAACACTCCCAACCCCGTCCCCCTTCCCATTTGTGGAAAAGCTTCGTTTATGCCTTTCTGGAGTCTTTTGAAGGCACAGGAGCAAAGAGAGAGATGTGGAAAGTGGCAACCTTAATTTATGCAGCATAAAGAAATGATTGCAGATTACTAGTGAATAATAATAATAATAATAATAATAATAATAATAATAATAATAATAATAATTTATTAATTATTTATACCCCACCCATCTGGCTGGGCTTCCCCAGCCACCCTGGGCGGCTTCCAAAAAAATATTAAAATACTGTAATACATCAAACATTAAAAGCTTCCCTAAATAAGGTCCCCAACACAGGAAACAAGAAGCTGTTGTAGGTTGGGGGGAGATCATGGAGGGATGCTTACCTGCAGAGTGATTAACCTACCTGGATCTCTCAGTGCACGGAGCGCATCTCTCCAATGAGCCTAATAATTCGCTTAGGGGAAGAGCTCTTGCGGGAGTCCTGCTTTCCCCAGCACGCGGAATTATTTGCCTTAATCTTGCATTTCCCTCCCTGCGGCCGCCTTCAGCATCTCTGCGAAAGCAAGAAGAAACTCACGTGGAACACTTTGCATTTTCCCCCCTTTCAGATCTGCGGAAGAGGAAAGGGGCACATACCCTCTCCTCCTCTTTGCAATCTTCTGCTCTAGGAATGTGGGCTCAGATGCTGTTGCTGCTGTTAACCATTGAAGACCAAACAGGGAGGGAGCTGCCTCTTTTTGGCATCCTTCAGAGATGGAGCAGGAAAGGCGGGTGATCTCAGGTATGTGTAAAATAGCTGAATGCCTCTCCATGAAAGAAGCAGTAGCTCCTTGCTTATAGAAAGCTAGCTTGCCAGGGAACAGGGGAAAACAAAACCTTTCCCCCTTGGTCCCTGGAATTTAAATTTGTGGCAACTGTGAAAAGGGCAGATTCCATGTTAGGGGTTATTAGGAACCTAAGAATAACTCTACAGTCCATGAGGCAGACTGAGGCAGCCACTTCAGGCCATAGCTGTCAACCTTTCCCTTTTCTTGCGAGGAATCCTATTCGGAATAAGGGAATTTCCCTTAAAAAAAGGGAAACATTGACAGCTATTGCAGTGGAAGCAAATACTAATACTAACAATAATCATTTATTTATTGTACCCCATCCATCTGACTGGGTTGTCACAGCCATTCTGCACCTGGTTGATCCAACAGAGTCATTCTTAGGTTCTTAATAACCCCTAGCATAGGATTTGCCCTCTTGGCAGTTGCCACAAATTCGAGGGGAAAAGGTTCTGTCCTCATCTGTTCCCTGACATGCTGGCTTTCTATCAGTGGCGTAGCATGGGTTGTCAGCACCCGGGGCAAGGCAAGTAATTTGCACCCCCTAACCTGTGGATTTGCGCCCCTAACCTGTGGATTTGCGCCCCTTAACCCCCAGATGTTGCGCCCGGTGCGGCCGGGCCCCCCTGCACCCCCCCACGCTACGCCACTGCTTTCTATAAGCCAGGATTTGCTGCTCCTTTCATGGAGAAGCATTCAGCTGTCTCTCACAGGCTCCCTAAGTCTGCTCCTCTCCCACGCAACCTGAGATTTCTTCTTCGCCTTATCTGCCTGTGCTCCACCCTCTTCATCCCTTTGCAGATTCTGAGAGATCAAGGGGGAGGGGAGCCGGTCAGAGCAGGAGGGGGAGACCCCCTAACTTAGTCACCAGCCTGACTCATCTCTGCCTCTTGGCTCCTCTCCAGCCTCCTCTTCTGCCTCTGATTCTGGACTGCTCTCTGCCACAAAATACTTTTAACACCATACAGCTTCCTTCACCCATTAATACCTTGGTTCATGAGGGTCACTTTTCCTCAGTTACCCACTCTCTAAGCCAGGGGTCCTTAAACTTTTTAAACATTGGGCCGGTGCGCTGTGTCTCAGACACAGTTGTGGGCCGGACTATATTTTTTTTTGGGGGGGGGGGAAATAATGAACGAATTCCTATGCACATTGCGTGTTATAGCTAATGACTTGCAGTTCAAACAATGTGGATTAAAGGCAAAGGAGGAATTGGCTAAATGGTAGGGAAAGATGGAGTTTTCCCACTGGAGCTATAGAAAGTGGAAACTGTGCCTTTTAAACTTGCTCATAAAGGATCTAGGGTTAGGGGCAGAGGAAGCCAAGTTTGCCTATGACACAGGAACTTGCCAAATTGAGTGAATGTGCTGCAAAATAATTAAGACAGCAAATGCAATTCAGTTTCCATGAGCGTCAAGTGATGTCTGCCTCCGCTGAAAAGGCTCGATTTCCCTCGGTGTCCCAGTGGGTCAAGGAGCCTTCCCTCCCCAGCTGCCGGGCCCTCCAGGAGCCCCAATACTTCGCCTATGAGAGCCTGGAAGATGCCGATGACTCTCTCCACAGACCTCTGCAGCTGCCCCTCGTCTGCCCGGCTCAGCTTGGCCTGCACTGTTGCTGCAGGAAGCCCTTCTCCACCCCACCCGGACCCCAGCCCGGGTCTTGCCACACAGGCGGCTGCGCCCAGGGATGCCCTCGCTGCCTTGCTCGGTCTGCACTCTGCACGCACTCAGAGGCTCCTGAGCAGCGGCGACACCCACATAGGCGTCCCGGAGGCAGCAGCGGCTCCTCCTCCTGCTCCGCGAAGGGGCAGCTCGGGGCCAGGCGAGACGGGGGGAAGGCATACAATATTTAAAATGAATAATGATTTTAATCAACATAAACTTACAGTGGTACCTTGGGTTACAGACGCTTCAGGTTACAGACGCTTCGGTTTACAGACTCTGCTAACCAGAAATAGTACCTTGGGTTAAGAACTTTGCTTCAGGGTGAGAACAGAAACCGCGCGGTGGCAGCGGGAGGCCCCATTAGCTAAAGTGGTGCTTCGGGTTAAGAACAGTTTCAGGTTAAGAACGGACTTCTGGAACGAATTAAGTTCTTAACCCGAGGTACCACTCTATAAATATTTCAATGGGAAGTATGGGCCTGCTAATTTATGTTGGTCAGGAGAGAATCAGCTAAATAATCATGGGCGGGCGTTTTTCTCTCCCCCACCCCACCCCACCCCCAAAAAAACTGCAAAACGTGGGAGCAGTGGGAATGGCAGTGAAAGGGCAAGCCTGGAAAGTGAGAGGAAGATAAGAGAGAGGGGCTTAGGAAGGGAGAAAGCAGAGTGGGGTGTTTGTGTGTCAAATTCAGGAGGTAGCAGCACTTTTCCAAAGGTTTCTCTGCTTTGGAACTTGAAGGGGCTGGAAATAGACAGTTCCACCCCACCCCGGCTTCTTCCGCCACCCCAGAGATTAAAATGGTAGTGCTGGGTGGCACCTGCCCGCTCTTGCCAACCTGCAGCCCTTCAGGGATCTCTCCGTGGAGAGCGCCAACCCCTTCCAGAAGAAGTTAAAACTTGCAAAGGCTACCAAGGCATGGAGCTGAATTCTCCTCACACACCCCCACACCCCCGCCATAAAAAAGGACAGGGGAAACTTGCAAAAAGGGCGGCCTCACATGAGCAGACTGGCGCCGGTGCGCAGAGAAAGAGAGGCTGAGCTTTTCTTGTCAATATTCTGAACTCCTCCAACAGTGGCAGGTTGCAAAGGCGAAATGTGCATGCTGGGTGGGTGGGGTATGCGCGGGGGCTTGCGAGATGGGAAGGAGAGTGGTGGGGAAGTGGGAGACCTGGAGGGGCGGCGACTGAGCCGCGAGGGACCCCAGCAGCGGTGCTGCCTTCCGCCTGAACCGCCTGCGCACAAGGCCTCCTGGCCGCCGCCATTTCCTGCTCCGCCATCTCCACTTCTGGCCTGGGACCCCCACAGCACCAGAAGCCAGACAGCCAGCAGCAGCAGCAGCGAGAACTGAATTTAGGACCTTGGCGGGCCTGATCCGGCCTGTGGGCCGTAGTTTGAGGACCCCTGTCTTAACCTGACCATAAGCCCTCTCTCTTCTCAAATCCATCCCTATCTTCTCAAATCAAGCCCCATCTCTTCACCTGACCCGTAGCCCTATCTCTCTCTCTCTCTCTCCCTTTTTATCCTCCCCTTTTTGTGACTTTGTAGCCATTTGGTGACAGGCTCCTTCACTCTGACAGAATTTCAGGGAGACTGCACCAGCAGACTCTGGCCTGGCTCTGCTGTCTGTCACACCTGTCCTTAAGGCGAGGGGTGTCTGGGTTCCTTGACAGTGTGTGGCCAGTTCCTTGCTGGAGCTTGGGGCGCTATCTAACCATTGCAATCCAGGGTCTTTGTACTAATTTTAGCCAATGCATTCGAATGGAGAAGGCAGGGGAGGTTTGAGTTGAACAAATCCTTGAATTCAAGCATTTCTATTGTTCTTCCTAGAGTTTCCCAAAAAGGGACGTGGGTGGCGCTATGGTCTAAACCACAGAGCCTAGGGCTTGCTGATCAGAAGGCCGGTGGTTCAAATCCCCACGACAGGCTGAGCTCCCGTTGCTCGGTCCCTGCTCCTGCCAACCTAGCAGTTCGAAAGCACGTCAAAGTGCAAGTAGATAAATAGGTACCACTCCAGCGGGAAGGTAAATGGCGTTTCCGTGCGCTGCTCTTGGTTCGCCAGAAGCGGCTTAGTCATGCTGGCCACATGACCCGGAAACTGTACGCCACCTCCTTCGGCCAATAAAGCAAGGTGAGCGCCGCAACCCCAGAGTCGGCCACGACTGGACCTAATGGTCAGGGGTCCCTTTACCTTAGCGAGTTTCCTGCTTATTTCCCATTGTTGTTGAAGGCATGAAGGTGGCGCCTGCGGTGCTTCAGAAACTTCAGCTGCTGCAGAATCTGGCAGTCAGCTTGCTCACCGGAGCAAGACTGTGTGAGCATATTACACTGATCCTGGTCCAACCACACTGGAAACCAATTAGTTTCTGAGCCCAATTCAAAGTGCTGGTTTTGACCTATAAAGCCTTAACAGCTCAGGATCACAATACCTCAAGTATTGCCCCAGGCTGGATATCACCCTCTAAGACACTTCTTCATGTGCCTCCTCCATGTGTGGAAGGTGACAAAACAAGATCGGGACTTTTCTACAGTGGCTCCGTTTGTGGAAAGCTCTCCACAGGGAGGTTTGGCTGGCACCTTCATTATGCGCCTTTAGGTCCCGAGCGAAAACATTCTTCTTCAACCAGGACTTTGGCTGAATAAAGGGCAGTAATAAATGAAATATACAAATGTCTGTAGTAATAAAAAACACATCTTTGTGGGGAGAAGCTCTCCTGCACAAAACTGCTGCATTAAAAATAAAAATAAAATTTGCTATTGCATGTACAGAAAGTGGGGAAAGAGAAGGAAGGGATCAGCAGCCTTTTGTGCGAGTGATTCCAAATCCTTGCATGACTTGCAGGCCACACAAATATTTTTTTTTAAAGTTGACTGCCCTTTGGGGCAAATCTGGTACATCACAAAACATGTATTTCACAAATTAGTTTTCCAAAATGGTGTGTTTCCGGGCTTAGAGCAGCACACATGATGTGGAAATTCATGAAGGAGTTCCTGACCAGAGATCCAAATAAAACCAGGTAACGGAATCAAAAAATATTTATTGTGCACACCGAGGATTTATTATCCGCTTCTCAAAGGTTTTTTTTCCACGAACAAAAATATAGCTGGGACTGACCGCTGAGACCATATAACACCGGTCCTGAAAGACCTACATTGACTCCCACAATTCCAAGTGTTAGTGCTGACCTTTAAAGCCCTAAATGGCCTCGGCCCAGTATACCTGAAGGAGCGTCTCCACCTCCATTGGCCCTCCTCCAAGGGCCTTCTGGTGGTTCCCTCACTGCAAAAAGTGAGGATACAGGAAACCAGGCAGAGAGCCTTCTCGGTAGTGGCACCCATCCTATGAAATGTCCTCCCTTCAGATGTCAAGGAAATAATAAATTGATGTTTTATTGTGTTTTTAATATTCTGTTGGGAGCCACCCAGAGTGGCTTGGGAGGCCCAGCCAGATAAGTGGGGTATAAGTAATAACTTAGTATTATTTTTTATTTTCACTACTACTACTACTTCTACTACTACTACTATAGCATTCTGCAGCAGTAACCAGTCAGCTTCTAACATGTTAAGGCATGAGAAATAGTATTTTCTTGTTACTGACTTTTGCCTATACATTCCATCTATCTGTACGTAACTGTATCTACAAAAGCCTACAAGCTGTATATGTTTATTGTTTGGACCATTATGGTCATATGAAATATATACATAAATATGGCATTAAAATACAGTATCAGTCTATATTACACACACACACACACACACACACAAATAAGTTTTTAGATGTCATTCCCAATTAAATCTTTACAGTCCACCATGTTCTCCTCAATGAACATTCTCTCTGCCTAGTTTCTGAAGCTCTTTCCACACTCCATGCATTCATATGGTTTCTCCCCTGTATGAGTTCTTTGATGTCTAATAAGGATGCTTCTGGCACTGAAGCTCTTTCCACACTCCATGCATTTATATGGATTTATATGGTTTTCCTGTGTGTGAATTATATGATGCATTTTAAAAGAGTTGCTGCAACTGAAGCTCTTTCCACACTCCATGCATTTATAAGGTTTCTCCCCTGTATGAGTTCTTTGATGCACATTAAGGGAGGAACTCCAACTGAAAGTCTTTCCACACTCCATGCATTTATAAGGCTTCTCCCCTGTATCAGTTCTTTGATGCTCATTAAGGTGACTACTGTTTCTGAAGCTCTTTCCACATTCCATGCATTTATAAGGCTTCTCCCCTGTATGAGTTCTTTGATGCACATTAAGTTGGCTACTGGATTCGAAGCCCTTTCCACACTCCATGCATTCATAAGGTTTTTCATCTGAGTGTACTCTTTGATGTCTAGCAAGGGCTGAGCGACTACAGCTGTAGTAATTTTATCTTATGTTCAAGATTTCTAAACACCTGATCCAAAAGGTCTCTCAAGTGGCACAGTGATCTCTTTCTGCACACAGTACATTCATGTTTTTTCTCCACCCTGTTAAGTTGATTTTCATCTGCTTGGGAAACACTGTGTTCATCCCTTGGCTTCACTGTTTCTCTCCTCTCTTGTTTGTTGGCTCCATCTTGAACCCCCAACTTCGGGGCAGCTGTTTATACGCATTGGGTATCTTATATAATCAAACAAGGATAAACCTGGTTCAGAATAGAGCATATTGGTAGCGATCTACTGCTTAGTTACAGCATATACAAAGAAGCTCTTCTGCAATAATTTTTTATAACGTCCCTCTAAATATTCTGAGCACATAGTCTGAAAACAAAAGTCAGAAATGCTTGCCTAAAGGAACAGATTGGTAAATCAGAGGGGAAATTCTCAAGTTCATGTCTTATTTTAATTAAATACCAATGTGGGGCAGTGTACAAAATTAGCCAGGCGCCCGACACATTTTGCACCTGGCTATTGGCAACTTGGAAAACTCAGCAGTGGCCAGAAGATTGGAGAAGATCAGTCTACATCCCAATCCCAAAGAAGGGCAGTGCCAAAGAATGCTCCAACTATCGCACAATTGCACTAATTTCTCACGCTAGCAAGGTTATGCTTAAAATTCTACAAGGAAGGCTCAAGCAGTATGTGGACCGAGAACTCCCAGAAGTGCAAGCTGGATTTAGAAGAGGCAGAGGAACCAGAGACCAAATTGCAAACATGCGCTGGATTATGGAGAAAGCTAGAGAGTTCCAGAAAGACATTTACTTCTGCTTCATTGACTATGCAAAAGCCTTTGACTGTGTCGACCATGGCAAACTATGGCAAGTTCTTAAAGAAATGGGAGTGCCTGATCACCTCATCTGTCTCCTGAGAAATCTCTATGTGGGACAAGAAGCTACAGTTAGAACTGGATATGGAACAACTGACTGGTTCAAAATTGGGAAAGGAGTACGACAAGGCTGCATTTTGTCTCCCTGCTTATTTAACTTATATGCAGAATTCATCATGCGAAAGGCTGGGCTGGATAAATCCCTAGCCGGAATTAAGATTGCCGGAAGAAATATCAACAACCTCAGATATGCAGATGACACAACCTTGATGGCAGAAAGTGAGGAGGAATTAAAGAACCTTTTATTGAGGGTGAAAGAGGAGAGTGCAAAATATGGTCTGAAGCTCAACATCAAAAAAACGAAGATCATGGCTACTGGTCCCATCACCTCCTGGCAAATAGAAGGGGAAGAAATGGAGGCAGTGAGAGATTTTACTTTCTTGGGCTCCATGATCACTGCAGATGGTGACAGCAGCCACGAAATTAAAAGACGCCTGCTTCTTGGGAGAAGGGCAATGACAGGCCTAGACAGCATCTTGAGAAGTAGAGACATCACCTTGCCAACAAAGGTCCGTATAGTTAAAGCTATGGTTTTCCCAGTAGTGATGTATGGAATGAGAGCTGGACCATAAAGAAGGCTGATCGCCGAAGAATTGATGCTTTTGAATTATGGTGCTGGAGGAGACTCTTGAGAGTCCCATGGACTGCAAGAAGATCAAACCTCTCCATTCTGAAGGAAATCAGCCCTGAGTGCTCACTGGAAGGACAGATTGTGAAGCTGAGGCTCCAGTACTTTGGCCACCTCATGAGAAGAGAAGACTCCCTGGAGAAGACCCTGATGTTGGGAAAGATGGAGGGCACAAGGAGAAGGGGGCGACAGAGGACGAGATGGTTGGATAGTGTTTTCGAGGTTACCAGCATGAGTCTGACCAAGCTGCGGGGGGCAGTGGAGGCCAGGATTGCCTGGCGTTCTCTGGTCCATGGGGTCACGAAGAGTCGGACACGACTAAACGACTAAACAACAACAACAAATTGGCAACTTATCACTAGACAGCTGTTGCAGCTAAAGAAAGCTCTTTCCATACCCCAAAAATGTATATTGTTTGTCCCCGGTAGGAGTTCTTTCATGCACAGTAAAGAAACTACTATAACCGAAGCTCTTTACACACATCAACTTTCATAGGGTTAGTCCCCTGAAGGAGTTCTCTGGTGTCGAGAAAGGTGGTTACTGTGGTGGTAGCTCTTTCCACACTCCAAACATTTGTAGGGTTTGTCCCGTGTGAATTCTCTTATGTGCATGAAGGATGTTGGAGTCACTGAAGCTTTTTCTACATTTCAAACATTTATACGGTTTCTCCCCCGTATGAGTTCGTCGATGCACATTAAGGGAGGAACATTGACTGAAGCTCTTTCCACACTCCAGGCATTCATATGGTTTTCCCCGTGTGAGTTCTTTGATGTTTAGTAAGGTAGCCACTGTAGCTGAAGCTCTTTCCACACTCCAGGCATTTATATGGATTTATATGGTTTTCAAATCCCTGCGGCGGGGTGCGCTCCCGCTGCTCGGTCCCAGCAGTTCGAAAGCACCTCCGGGTGCAAGTAGATAAATAGGGACCGCTTACCAGCGGGAAGGTAAACGGCGTTTCCGTGTGCGGCTCTGGCTCTGGCTCTGGCCAGAGCAGCGATGTCACGCTGGCCACGTGACCCGGATGGGCGCACAACCCCAGAGTCTGTCAAGACATGCCCGTACGGGCAGGGGTACCTTTACCTTTACCTTTATGGTTTTCCTGTGTGTGAATTATATGGTGCATTTTAACAGACTTGCTGCAACTGAAGCTCTTTCCACACTCCATGCATTTATAAGGTTTTTCACCTGTATGAGATCTTCGATGCACATTAAGGGAGGCACTCTGATTGAAGCTCTTTCCACACTCCATGCATGTATATGGTTTTTCCCCTGTGTGAGTTCTTTGATGTTTAGTAAGGGTACTACTGTCAAAGAAACTCTTTCCACATTCCCAGCATTTATAAGGTTTCTCCCCTGTATGAGTTCTTTGATGCAAAGTAAGGTGGTCACTGTTTCTGAATCTCTTTCCACACTCCATGCATTCATAAGGTTTCTTCCCTGTATGCGTTATCTGATGCACATTAAGTTGGCCACTGTTTCTGAATCTCTTTCCACACTCCATGCATTCATAAGGTTTCTTCCCTGTATGCATTATCTGATGCACATTAAGTTGGCCACTGTTTCTGAATCTCTTTCCACACTCCATGCATTCATAAGGTTTCTCCCCTGTATGAGTTCTATGATGCACATTAAGTTGGCTACTGAATTTGAAGCCCTTTCCACACTCCATGCATTCATAAGGTTTCTCCCCTGTATGAGTTCTCTGATGCACATTAAGCTGGCCACTGTCTCTGAAGCTCTTTCCACACTCCTGGCATTTATATGGTTTTTCCCCTGTGTGAGTTTTTTGATGTCTAATAAGGTTGCTTCTGGCATTGAAGCTCTTTCCACACTCCATGCATTCATAAGGTTTCTCCCCTGTATGAGTTCTATGATGCACATTAAGTTGGCTACTGAATTTGAAGCCCTTTCCACACTCCATGCATTCATAAGGTTTCTCCCCTGTATGAGTTCTTTGATGCACATTAAGTTGGCTACTGGATTTGAAGCCCTTTCCACACTCCATGCATTCATAAGGTTTCTCCCCTGTATGAATTCGCTGATGCACATTAAGTTGACTACTGAATTTGAAGCCCTTACCACACTCCAGGCATTTATATGGTTTCTCCCCTGTATGAGTTCTCTGATGCACATTAAGCTGGCCACTGTCTCTGAAGCTCTTTCCACACTCCATGCATTCATAAGGTTTTTCACCTGAGTGTACTCTTTGATGTATAGTAAGGGCTGCGCGACTACAGAATCTCTTTCCGCACACAGTACATTCATGTTTTTTCTCCACCCCGTTAATCTGATTTTCATCTTCTTGGGAAACACTGTGTTCATCCCTTGGCTTCACTGTTTCTCTCGTCTCTTGTTTGTTGGCTCCATCTTGAACCCCCAACTTCCTTTCCTTCTCTTGCTCCTCACCTCTTTCTGGCCAGACTTCTGATGGCTCCTCCTCATCCAGGACCCCCCAGACATCTCCTGATGGAATAAAAATTTTAAAATAAAGGTTGATACAGCTGCTTCCTTATCAAAACTCAAGGCCTGGCACTATGTTAAAGGCGTTTTACATGAAAACAAATGGTGTGATACCTGGTTTTAATAAAATATCACCATTTAATCAAGGGTTATTTGTATCAGAAAAGTTCTGGTGAGCAGTCCCTAAGATTAACCAAGCCATAAATAACACAATTTAAACCAGCAGGCAATAACATCAACAGAGCCTGCCTGCCTATGGGCCTGTGTGAGGCGGCTGCCTCAGGTGTCACCCCCAAAGGGGCGTCACTGCTTAGCTTTGCTGCTAGTCTCCCCGGCTTCCAGGGGCGAAGTGGGATGGGCAGCAAAGCTTTGTGAGTCCTCTCCCCTCCAGCCAAGTCCAGAAAAGGATCCTCCCCCAACAAGGGCAAGTCCACAAGAGGGCAGACATTCCACCACTCAGCTTTGTCAGGATCTGAAAAGGCTCTTTGCTAGTAAATGGGGGGAGGGGTCTGCACCCCTTGGAGGTCTGGAGGGGTGAGGGTGGACCACCCCACCCAACCTGCAGGGGTACGCTCCTTATGGATTTTGAGCCCCCATTGTGGGGGCAGAAGTGAGGCCACCCCTGAGCATTGATAATACAGCACTGCAACTCAGAGCGGTTTGAAAGAGCTTGTTGAAAAACCAAAATGAATAATAACAATAATAGCATTTATTTTATTTATATCCCAAGCGTCTGGCTGGGTTTCCCAAGCCACTCTGGGTGGCTTACAGCATATATAAAAATGCAATCAAACCTCATATATTAAGAAACAGAATATTCTATATATGCAACAAACAAACCAATACATCAATAGAAACCAATAACAATAACAAGATACTCAAGTATTCTACAAATTAGGATCCCCCACACAGAAGATTTTTAGTATGCTTTTCCCACCATTCTCCACGCTAGATTGCCACAATGCATTATACTTCAGGCTGCTTTAGAAGAGCGTTCAGAAACTACAGAGTCCTGACCGGTGCAAGAGGCTCTGAGCATATCTGGGTTCCTGTCTTCCAGTCAAGGTGCTGATTTTGACTTATGTAGCTCAATGGCTGCTTCTCATGAATCCACCGAGAGCCTGCGCTCATCATCTGAGGTCCTTCTCACAGTGCCCTCTCCAACTGAGGTGCAAAGAGAGGCATTACATAATGCGTCTTTCAGTGCTGGCTCCCCACCTAAAGAATGCTCTCCCCCAGGGAGGCAACCCAGAAGCCTTCACTGGCTAATTGTAGCAGAGAAGCAAGAATATTTATTTTCAGCCAGGCTTCTGGCCTTTAACTTGGGAGAAAAACAAACAAAAGGAAGGCACTCCGAGCCACTGAGGAACCCATACCTATTATAACTATTAATGAAGGCGAAAAGGATCCTTACCCTGAGAGGTCACCATCTCACGAACCTCCACCATGACGTCCTTGTACAGAGCTCTCCGTAGGGCCCACTTGTCGTCAGCGAAATGCAAGGACACCTGTCAAAGCTCACTGATCCCTGGAAGGACAGAACAATTCCCTTCTTTATAGGCACTCCAAGGCAAGTGTGGAAACCATCTCTCCTCAGATCCCCCTCCAATGATAGATGGGGCAACTGGAGATTTGACCTTCAGTGTTTGTTTTTTAATAAGACGTGAAAATCTGGATAACTAAATTTAAGACTGGGGGAAATGGGTGTTTTGTCCCACCCCATACTCCCTCCTTCCTCCCCTTCCTCAGGTGTTTGGAGACCAAACATGCTGCCCAGCAGGCAAAATGGGAAGTGGAGAGCGATGTTTTTTTCAATGATGGCTTTATGCATCCTGGTTTCTAAATTGGTTTGTGGGTTTTAGTTGTGTTCTAGCTCCCATTGGATCACTGTGCCACTTGAGAGAGCTTTTGGATCAGGTGTTTAGAAATCTTGAACATAAGATAAAATTACTACAGCTGCAGATGGCCAGTTATACGCCCAGGGGCCCACCTTTTTTAATGATATATGTTTAGTACATACATTTTGCAGAGGAAAAGTTTTTTCTCGTGGTTTAATTTTCAGTGGACCTATGGCCTTCGATACAATAAAATGCTAAAGAGTCTTAACTGAGGAGGATCCTCTCCTGCCATAGAGCATGCAGCTCCTTCTGCACTCTATGGGGCGCTACCTTTGAAGGTGACCCGGAAACTAGATCAAATCCAGAATGCAGCAGCTAGACTCGTAACTGGGAGCAGCAGCCAACTAAGACCTGAAAGATCTACATTAGCTCCCAGTATGTTTCCGAGCAAAATTCAAAATGTTGGTGCTGACCTTTAAAGCCCTAAATGGCCTCAGCATGTATACCTGAAGGAGCGTCTCCGCCCCATCGCTCAGTCCTGACACTGAGGCCCAGATAGAATTACTACAGCTGCAGATGGCTAGTTATATTGGTACCTCAAGTTAAGAACTTAATTCGTTCTGGAGGTCCGTTCTTAACCTGGAACTGTTCTTAACCTGAAGCACCACTTTAGCCTCCCACTGTTTCTGCACGATTTCTGTTCTAATCCTCAAGCAAAGTTCTTAACCTGAGGTGCTATTTCTGGGTTAGCGGAGACTGTAAGCTCAAGCGTATGTAACCCGAGGTACCACTGTATATCCCCAGGGGCCCACCTTTTATAAAGCCCTAAATGTCCTTGGCCCAGTATACCTGAAGGAGCATCTCCACCCCATCGTTCAGCCCGGACACTGAGGTCCAGCTCCAAGGGCTTTCTGGCAGTTCCCTCCTTGGGAGGTTACTGGGAACCAGGCAGAGGGCCTTCTCGGTAGTGGCACCCGCCCTGTGGAAAGCCCTCCCTTCAGATGTCAAGGAAATAAACACCTATCTGACTTTTAGAAGACATCTGAAGACAGCCCTGTTGAGGAAAGCTTTTAAGGTTTCCTCTTTTATTGTGCTTTTAATTTTCTGTTGGGAGCCACCCAGAGTGGCTGGGGAAGCCCAGCTAAATGGGCGGGGTATGAAGGAATAGAATAATAATAATAATAATAATAATAATAATAATTCTTGTTCCTCCTGCTCCTCCCTGGCTGGCAGGAGACTCTCCCGGCTCCCTGTTCACTCCCTGCCATTCCTCCCCATTCCCTGCCCTGCGGCCTTTGCTGGGCGCTCCTTCTGCTTTCTCTGGACAGAGGAGCGGGAGAAAAGGCCGCAGGATGAGGCCAGAGGCCGGCGAAGGCCAGCGAGCAGCGTCGCTTCGGCCTCCCGCTTCCCCTCCCAGGAGAGGACGACCTTTCCCCGCCGCCCAGGAGGGACGCGGCGCCCTCCCTCTCGCCCCCCAGTTCCGCCCCCGGCTCGGCCCCCTCCCCCCAGTTACCCGCCTCCAGGGAGGACAGCATCAACCCGGGGAAGCGGAACAGGAAGCGGAAGCGCCTCCTCTCTCGCCAGTCTTCCCTTCCTCTCTAGGAATCGAAGCTCTGTCGCCGCAGTTAACCCTTGCGGAGCCGCGGGGCAGGAGCCTCTTGGCTGCTCCGGGCAGAGAGGGAGCCCGGCTGGTCTCCGGCTCTGAAGCAGAAAAGGGAAACCCGGCTGCAGGATCAGGCCAGCGGCGCCCCCAGGACAGAATCCCCGCCGCCCCCCCGCAGGTGCTCCAAGCAAGATCCGAGTTCAAGAGCAGCTTTATCCTCACCTGTGGTATTATACTTATTTATATCCCGCCTTTCTCCCAGACCGAGAGTCAAGGCGGCTTACAAAGGGGTTGCCATAGTTATAAATTCTAAAAGGCAGGCGGCATTGAGAGGCAAGGAACTGCAAACGTTTCAAAGATCCTGGTTGAAATCAGAATTAGAAAAAAAATCAAGATGCACCTATTTTGTGAAATCAGCTGAGAAGAGAGGTCCAGGGGCTGCAAAAAGATGAGTGCTTTAAATATTGTCAAATGACAGAATACCTGACAGAGTCTCGAATTAGGATTAGCTATGTTGGATCCAACTGAGTCCTTTCCAAGTGTGCCTCTAAAATGGTGCATGCACACAGGGAAACAAACCCCCACGAGGGACCTTGGTTTCCCGGCTTTGCTTCAGGATGAGAACAGAAATTGCGGCGCGACGGCAGCGGGAGGCCCCATTAGCTAAAGTGGTGCTTCAGGTTAAGAACAGTTTCAGATTAAGAACAGACCCCAAGAACGAATTAAGTTTTTAACCCGAGGTACCACTGTACAGCTTTAAAATACAGTATCAGCCTATATGCTGGACCATAAAGAAGGCAGATCGCCGAAGAATTGATTCCTTTGAATTATGGTGCTGGAGGAGACTCTTGAGAGTCCCATGGACTGCAAGAAGAACAAACCGATCCATTCTTAAGGAAATCAGCCCTGAGTGCTCACTGGAAGGACAGATCGTGAAGCTGAGGCTCCAATACTTTGGCCACCTCATGAGAAGAGAAGGCTCCCTGGAAAAGACCCTGATGTTGGGAAAGATGGAGGGCACAAGGAGAAGGGGACGACAGAGGACGAGATGGTTGGATAGTGTCTTCGAAGCTACAAACATGAGTCTGACCAAACTGCGGGAGGCAGTGGAAGACAGGAGGGCCTGGCGTGCTCTGGTCCATGGGGTCACGAAGAGTCGGACACGACTAAATGACTAAACAACAACAACAACAACATCAGCCTATATTATACACACACACACAGACACACACACACATACAAATAAGTTTTTAGATTTCATTCCCAATTAAATATTTACAGTCCACCATGTTTTCCTCAATGAACTTTCTCAGTCTGGGGGCAGCAACTGCAGATCTCACAACTTTGTCACAGATTTCTCAAACCAGACAACAAATATGTGACTTTCAGTAATAATCACAATAATTTATTATTTATACCCCACCCATCTGTGTGGGTTTCCCCAGCCACTCAGGGCAGCTTCCAACAAAATATTAAAATACAATAGACCGTCAAACATTAAAAGCTTCCCTAAACAGGGCTGCCTTCAGATGTCTTCTATAAGTCTGGTAGTTTCTATAAGTCTGTTTTCTATAAGTCTGTAGTCTTCTGTAAGTCTGTTTTCTGCAGATGCAGTAGAGGCGGTGGTCTTCTTCACCGTCACTATCGCCACTTGGTAGGCTCCACATTGAGCTCTAACCCATGTGCGGTCAGATGCAGAATGAGTCATCCACCACCGGCACTCTAGCCATCTCAGTGATTGTTTCATTGCCCTCAGATTGGTGGAAAACCATGGAACTGCCCAGGCTCCATGCCATTGGAGAGGGCGCTTCAGAGCCAGTCAATAGCTCAGGTTAACTCCACATTCCAGCGGGCCACCAGGGAATCAGCTGAAAGGCCATCAACATGGGATAAAGCATCCCCTACCACTCTCTGGAAACCATTTAGATCCATTAAGTGGTGGGGACGGACCATCCAAATAGGCCCCACCTCCCTGCAGAGGGGAAGGGTCGCGGAGAAGCCCAGTTGCACCAGGAAGTGATCTGACCATTGCACTTCTTTTGTTTCGCTTTTATTAGTGTCAGATCACCAACATCCATAGAGGTGAACACCAGGTCTAAGGCTATGAGTTGGGCCAGACTTATTCAGGGACAGCCCCATGGAGGCCATAGTTTCCACGAAGTCCCGAGCAGCCCCTTGTAAGGTCGTGTTGGCGTGGATGTCAAAATCCCCTAGGACAACCAAACTAGGTGTTTCCAAGAGAACATTCACCACAACCTGAAGCAGCTCGGGCAGGGAATCCTTGGTGCAGTGGGGAGGTCAGTACACTAAAAGGAATCCTGTACTGCCCCTATTGCCCAACTTCTAGAATATGCACTCAGAGAACTGGGTCTTCCCAACAGGACGCCTAGTGCAGACTAATGACTTCCTAAAAATCACTGCAACCCCCCCTCCCCACCCACATGATCTGGGTTGCTGTGCGTAAGAGAAGCCAGGTGGACAAGCAGCGGCAAGGACAGGCCCATCTGCTTCATCCAACCAAGTCTCTGTTACACATGCTAGGTCAAGTCCTCCATCCATGATCAAGTCATTGATGGCAGTGGTCTTATGAATAATTGACCTGGCATTGCACAGCAGCACCTTCAGGTCATGTGGGTATCCCTCGCTGATTCCAGTATCTGTCCGGTCAATACCAGCCCCGGAGGCAGGGATAGTCCTCAAACAATGACTAAACCTGCCTCCTTGGTAATGACATGGTCTGGTCTTAGTGTAACTCCTCCTTCCCCACGCCAGAAATAATTTTAAAGGTAAAAAAGAAAATTTTAAAGTATTTTAAAAATAACTGTGTGTTGTTCTGAGTTCTCCTGGGGAGCGACAGCAGCAGCCTCAGCTGTCCTTATGAGGCCTGCCAGGCCCTGCCCTGGGCAGGTGGTGAGTGGCAGGAATGGGGCACTCAGGAAGGGGAGTCCTCCTGGGCAGCTGTTTACACGCATTGGGTATCTTATATAATCAAACAAGGATAAACCTGGTTCAGAATAGAGCATATTGGTAGCGATCTACTGCTTAGTTACAGCATATACAAAGAAGCTCTTCTGCAATAATTTTTTATAGCGTCCCTCTAAATATTCTGAGCACATAGTCTGAAAACAAAACTCAGAAATGCTTGCCTAAATGAACAGATTGGTAAATCAGAGGGGAAATTCTCAAGTTCATGTCTTATTTTAATTTAATACCAATGTGGGGCAGTGTACAAAATTAGCCAGGCGCCAGACACATTCCCACACTCCATGCATTTATAAGGTTTTTCACCTGTATGAGATCTTCGATGCACATTAAGGGAGGCACTCTGATTGAAGCTCTTTCCACACTCCATGCATGTATATGGTTTTTCCCCTGTGTGAGTTCTTTGATGTTTAGTAAGGGTACTACTGTCAAAGAAACTCTTTCCACATTCCCAGCATTTAGACCTGAAAGACCTACATTAGCTCCCAGTATGTTTCCGAGCAAAATTCAAAGTGTTGGTGCTGACCTTTAAAGCCCTAAATGGCCTCAGCATGTATACCTGAAGGAGCATCTCCACCCCATCGCTCAGTCCTGACACTGAGGCACAGCTCCAAGGGCCTTCTGGCGGTTCCCTCCCTGCAAGAAGTGAGGTTACAAGGAACCAGGCAGAGGGCCTTCTCAGTAGTAGCACCCGCCCTGTGGAACGCCCTCCCATCAGATGTCAAGGAAATAAACAACTAAGAAGAAGACATCTGAGGGCAGCCCTGTTGAGGAAAGCTTTTAATGTTTGATCTTTTATTCTGCTTTTAATTTTCTGTTGAGAGCTCCCCAGAGTGGCTGGGGAAACCCAGCTAAATGGGTGGGGTATGAAGGAATAAAATAATAATAATTCCTCCTGCTCCTCCCTGGCTGGCAGGGGACTCTCCTGACTCCCTGTTTACTCCCTGCCATTCCTCCCCATTCCCTGCCCTGCGGCCTTTGCTTGGCGCTCCTTCTGCTTTCTCTGGACAGAGGATCTGAAGAAGTGTGCATGCACACGAAAGCTCATGCCAAGAACTAACTTAGTTGGTCTTTAAGGTGCTATTGGAAGGAATTTTTTTTGTTCTGGTTAAAGAGGAACATTTTTGCCTGAATTCAAGCTCGTCCAGTTGAAGTTGAAGGTCAGAAGATTCAGGGCAAGACAAAAAGAAGGCCTTGTTCACACAGCACATTATTAAACGATGGAACTCTCTTCCACAAGAGGCAGTGACAAACTTGGATGGTGTTAAAATACAATTGGAAAAGATTCATATAGAGGAGACGGCTATCAATGGCTGCCTGCCACAACAGCTACCATACATTCCACCTCCACTTTCTGTGATGCTTCTTGGTCCAACTTGCTGGGAACTCCTTCTCTCAATTCCGCCTTCCATTGGCCGGCTTTCTTGAGCACGCAAAATGGATTAGGATTGCCAACGTTGTTGTTTTTTTCCCCTGGCCTTGCTCCTGTGCAGTTTAACATTCACCACCAGGTACCTGGCAATGTGGCATGAGAGCCTCCTGTTGCGGGAATTTATGTATAGATTTGGGGGTGGGATGCCCCTCCAGCAGATATCATGCGCATGCAACCCACTACCAAAATCAGCACAATCACTTTTGTGATTTGTCCCCACAAAACACTTCATCACTGTTTCTTCCTGTCTATTCAAAGGGCCTCTGCTGCACGATACCAAATGTAAGAATTAACTGATAAATGTATCCATGTACTGGCTCACTGGGAAAACTTCAGAAATTCATATAGACATGTGAGCTCAGCTACTCAGCAGCCCCTCTGCCTGAGTGATAATCCCTGGCATCCTGATACCTGAGTGCCAGACAGGTAAAAAGTAAAGGGGACCCCAAACCATTAAGTCCAGTCGTGATCGACTCTGGGGTTGCGGCGCTCATCTCGCTTTATTGGCCAAGGGAGCCAGCGTACAGCTTCCAGGTTATGTGGCCAGCATGACTAAGCCGCTTCTGGCAAACCAGAGCAGCGCACGGAAACGCTGTTTACCTTCCCGCCGGAGTGGTACCTATTTATCTACTTGCACTTTGATGTGCCTTCGAAATGCTAGGTTGGCAGGAGCAGGGACCAAGCAACGGGAGCTCACCCCGTTGTGGGGATTCGAACCACCGACCTTCTGATTGGCAAGTCCTAGACTCTGTGGCTTAACCCACAGCACCACCCACGTCCCTTGCCAGACAGGTAGCTATTCCAGAAAAAACAAAGCCAGATAAAGATAAAAGGGTGTGATTAACTTGGCTGGGAAACAGGGAAATGTAAATATCTTTTTTGTTACACTTGATGGGTGTTTGGTGGAGGGCAAGGAGAACCATGGGGCAGGGTCCAGGATGCTCAGATTACTGCCACCAGACCTCCCCTTTCATGATGTAACCATGATGTATGAGTGATGTAGTTTTGGGAGGGTGTAACATGGGAATTAGCAGCTAATAAAAGTTTGGGTTTTCTTTTGTCCGGGGCTTCCATCTTGTTCCACCTTGTGGCAGGTGGGAATCCTGTTGCGACAGTCTTCAGTAAAGACCAAGCCTACTGGCTGCTGTTTTGCTCTGGTATTCCTGGCTGGTGTCCTTGTTTTTTGTCCAAGGGAGCCCTCAGATTTCTCCGTTAACACTCCCAACCCCGTCCCCCTTCCCATTTGTGGAAAAGCTTCGTTTATGCCTTTCTGGAGTCTTTTGAAGGCACAGGAGCAAAGAGAGAGATGTGGAAAGTGGCAACCTTAATTTATGCAGCATAAAGAAATGATTGCAGATTACTAGTGAATAATAATAATAATAATAATAATAATAATAATAATAATAATAATAATAATTTATTAATTATTTATACCCCACCCATCTGGCTGGGCTTCCCCAGCCACCCTGGGCGGCTTCCAAAAAAATATTAAAATACTGTAATACATCAAACATTAAAAGCTTCCCTAAATAAGGTCCCCAACACAGGAAACAAGAAGCTGTTGTAGGTTGGGGGGAGATCATGGAGGGATGCTTACCTGCAGAGTGATTAACCTACCTGGATCTCTCAGTGCACGGAGCGCATCTCTCCAATGAGCCTAATAATTCGCTTAGGGGAAGAGCTCTTGCGGGAGTCCTGCTTTCCCCAGCACGCGGAATTATTTGCCTTAATCTTGCATTTCCCTCCCTGCGGCCGCCTTCAGCATCTCTGCGAAAGCAAGAAGAAACTCACGTGGAACACTTTGCATTTTCCCCCCTTTCAGATCTGCGGAAGAGGAAAGGGGCACATACCCTCTCCTCCTCTTTGCAATCTTCTGCTCTAGGAATGTGGGCTCAGATGCTGTTGCTGCTGTTAACCATTGAAGACCAAACAGGGAGGGAGCTGCCTCTTTTTGGCATCCTTCAGAGATAGAGCAGGAAAGGCGGGTGATCTCAGGTATGTGTAAAATAGCTGAATGCCTCTCCATGAAAGAAGCAGTAGCTCCTTGCTTATAGAAAGCTAGCTTGCCAGGGAACAGGGGAAAACAAAACCTTTCCCCCTTGGTCCCTGGAATTTAAATTTGTGGCAACTGTGAAAAGGGCAGATTCCATGTTAGGGGTTATTAGGAACCTAAGAATAACTCTACAGTCCATGAGGCAGACTGAGGCAGCCACTTCAGGCCATAGCTGTCAACCTTTCCCTTTTCTTGCGAGGAATCCTATTCGGAATAAGGGAATTTCCCTTAAAAAAAGGGAAACATTGACAGCTATTGCAGTGGAAGCAAATACTAATACTAACAATAATCATTTATTTATTGTACCCCATCCATCTGACTGGGTTGTCACAGCCATTCTGCACCTGGTTGATCCAACAGAGTCATTCTTAGGTTCTTAATAACCCCTAGCATAGGATTTGCCCCCTTGGCAGTTGCCACAAATTTGAGGGGAAAAGGTTCTGTCCTCATCTGTTCCCTGACATGCTGGCTTTCTAGCAGTGGTGTAGCATGGGTTGTCAGCACCCGGGGCAAGGCAAGTAATTTGCACCCCCTAACCTGTGGATTTGCGCCCCTAACCTGTGGATTTGCGCCCCTTAACCCCCAGATGTTGCGCCCGGTGCGGCCGGGCCCCCCTGCACCCCCCCACGCTACGCCACTGCTTTCTATAAGCCAGGATTTGCTGCTCCTTTCATGGAGAAGCATTCAGCTGTCTCTCACAGGCTCCCTAAGTCTGCTCCTCTCCCACGCAACCTGAGATTTCTTCTTCGCCTTATCTGCCTGTGCTCCACCCTCTTCATCCCTTTGCAGATTCTGAGAGATCAAGGGGGAGGGGAGCCGGTCAGAGCAGGAGGGGGAGACCCCCTAACTTAGTCACCAGCCTGACTCATCTCTGCCTCTTGGCTCCTCTCCAGCCTCCTCTTCTGCCTCTGATTCTGGACTGCTCTCTGCCACAAAATACTTTTAACACCATACAGCTTCCTTCACCCATTAATACCTTGGTTCATGAGGGTCACTTTTCCTCAGTTACCCACTCTCTAAGCCAGGGGTCCTTAAACTTTTTAAACATTGGGCCGGTGCGCTGTCCCTCAGACACTGTTGTGGGCCGGACTATATTTTTTTTTTGGGGGGGGATAATGAACGAATTCCTATGCACATTGCGTGTTATAGCTAATGACTTGCAGTTCAAACAATGTGGATTAAAGGCAAAGGAGGAATTGGCTAAATGGTAGGGAAAGATGGAGTTTTCCCACTGGAGCTATAGAAAGTGGAAACTGTGCCTTTTAAACTTGCTCATAAAGGATCTAGGGTTAGGGGCAGAGGAAGCCAAGTTTGCCTATGACACAGGAACTTGCCAAATTGAGTGAATGTGCTGCAAAATAATTAAGACAGCAAATGCAATTCAGTTTCCATGAGCGTCAAGTGATGTCTGCCTCCGCTGAAAAGGCTCAATTTCCCTCGGTGTCCCAGTGGGTCAAGGAGCCTTCCCTCCCCAGCTGCTGGGCCCCCCAGGAGCCCCAATACTTCGCCTATGAGAGCCTGGAAGATGCCGATGACTCTCTCCACAGACCTCTGCAGCTGCCCCTCGTCTGCCCGGCTCAGCTTGGCCTGCACTGTTGCTGCAGGAAGCCCTTCTCCACCCCACCCGGACCCCAGCCCGGCTCTTGCCACACAGGCGGCTGCGCCCAGGGATGCCCTCGCTGCCTTGCTCGGTCTGCACTCTGCACGCACTCAGAGGCTCCTGAGCAGCGGCGACACCCACATAGGCGTCCCGGAGGCAGCAGCGGCTCCTCCTCCTGCTCCGCGAAGGGGCAGCTCGGGGCCGGGCGAGACGGGGGGAAGCCATACAATATTTAAAATGAATAATGATTTTAATCAACATAAACTTACAGTGGTACCTTGGGTTGCAGACGCTTCAGGTTACAGACGCTTCGGTTTACAGACTCTGCTAACCAGAAATAGTACCTTGGGTTAAGAACTTTGCTTCAGGGTGAGAACAGAAACCGCGCGGTGGCAGCGGGAGGCCCCATTAGCTAAAGTGGTGCTTCGGGTTAAGAACAGTTTCAGGTTAAGAACGGACTTCTGGAACGAATTAAGTTCTTAACCCGAGGTACCACTCTATAAATATTTCAATGGGAAGTATGGGCCTGCTAATTTATGTTGGTCAGGAGAGAATCAGCTAAATAATCATGGGCGGGCGTTTTTCTCTCCCCAACCCCCCCCCCCCCAAAAAAACCTGCAAAACGTGGGAGCAGTGGGAATGGCAGTGAAAGGGCAAGCCTGGAAAGTGAGAGGAAGATAAGAGAGAGGGGCTTAGGAAGGGAGAAAGCAGAGTGGGGTGTTTGTGTGTCAAATTCAGGAGGTAGCAGCACTTTTCCAAAGGTTTCTCTGCTTTGGAACTTGCAGGGGCTGGAAATAGACAGTTCCACCCCACCTTGGCTTCTTCTGCCACCCCAGAGATTAAAATGGTAGTGCTGGGTGGCACCTGCCCGCTCTTGCCAACCTGCAGCCCTTCAGGGATCTCTCCGTGGAGAGCGCCAACCCCTTCCAGAAGAAGTTAAAACTTGCAAAGGCTACCAAGGCATGGAGCTGAATTCTCCTCACACACCCCCACACCCCCGCCATAAAAAAAGGACAGGGGAAACTTGCAAAAAGGGCGGCCTCACATGAGCAGACTGGCGCCGGTGCGCAGGGAAAGAGAGGCTGAGCTTTTCTTGACAACATTCCGAACTCCTCCAACAGTGGCAGGTTGCAAAGGCGAGACGCGCATGCTGGGTGGGTGGGGTATGCGCGGGGGCTTGCGAGATGGGAAGGAGAGTGGTGGGGAAGTGGGAGACCTGGAGGGGCGGCGACTGAGCCGCGAGGGACCCCAGCAGCGGTGCTGCCTTCCGCCTGAACCGCCTGCGCACAAGGCCTCCTGGCCGCCGCCATTTCCTGCTCCGCCGTCTCCACGTCTGGCCTGGGACCCCCACAGCACCAGAAGCCAGACAGGCAGCAGCAGCAGCAGCGAGAACTGAATTTAGGACCTTGGCGGGCCTGATCCGGCCTGTGGGCCGTAGTTTGAGGACCCCTGTCTTAACCTGACCATAAGCCCTCTCTCTTCTCAAATCCATCCCTATCTTCTCAAATCAAGCCCCATCTCTTCACCTGACCCGTAGCCCTATCTCTCTCTCTCCCTTTTTATCCTCCCCTTTTTGTGACTTTGTAGCCATTTGGTGACAGGCTCCTTCACTCTGACAGAATTTCAGGGAGACTGCACCAGCAGACTCTGGCCTGGCTCTGCTGTCTGTCACACCTGTCCTTAAGGCGAGGGGTGTCTGGGTTCCTTGACAGTGTGTGGCCAGTTCCTTGCTGGAGCTTGGGGAGCTATCTAACCATTGCAATCCAGGGTCTTTGTACTAATTTTAGTCAATGCATTTGAATGGAGAAGGCAGGGGAGGTTTGAGTTGAACAAATCCTTTAATTCCAGCATTTCTATTGTTCTTCCTAGAGTTTCCCAAAAAGGGACGTGGGTGGCGCTATGGTCTAAACCACAGAGCCTAGGACTTGCCGATTAGAAGGTCGGCGGTTCGAATCCCCGCAATGGGGTGAGCTCCCGTTGCTCGGTCCCTGCTCCTGCCAACCTAGCAGTTCGAAAGCACGTCAAAGTGCAAGTAGATAAATAGGTACCACTCCAGCGGGAAGGTAAACGGCGTTTCCGTGCGCTGCTCTGGTTCGCCAGAAGCGGCTTAGTCATGCTGGCCACATGACCCGGAAACTGTACGCCACCTCCTTCGGCCAATAAAGCAAGGTGAGCGCCGCAACCCCAGAGTCGGCCACGACTGGACCTAATGGTCAGGGGTCCCTTTACCTTAGCGAGTTTCCTGCTTATTTCCCATTGTTGTTGAAGGCATGAAGGTGGCGCCTGCGGTGCTTCAGAAACTTCAGCTGCTGCAGAATCTGGCAGTCAGGTTGCTCACCGGAGCAAGACTGTGTGAGCATATTACACTGATCCTGGTCCAACCACACTGGAAACCAATTAGTTTCTGAGCCCAATTCAAAGTGCTGGTTTTGACCTATAAAGCCTTAACAGCTCAGGATCACAATACCTCAAGTATTGCCCCAGGCTGGATATCACCCTCTAAGACACTTCTTCATGTGCCTCCTCCATGTGTGGAAGGTGACAAAACAAGATCGGGACTTTTCTACAGTGGCTCCGTTTGTGGAAAGCTCTCCACAGGGAGGTTTGGCTGGCACCTTCATTATGCGCCTTTAGGTATTAGGTATTATTTTTTATTTTCACTACTACTACTACTTCTACTACTACTACTATAGGATTCTGCAGCAGTAACCAGTCAGCTTCTAACATGTTAAGGCATGAGAAATAGTATTTTCTTGTTACTGACTTTTGCCTATACATTCCATCTATCTGTACGTAACTGTATCTACAAAAGCCTACAAGCTGTATATGTTTATTGTTTGGACCATTATGGTCATATGAAATATATACATAAATATGGCATTAAAATACAGTATCAGTCTATATTACACACACACACACAAATAAGTTTTTAGATGTCATTCCCAATTAAATCTTTACAGTCCACCATGTTCTCCTCAATGAACATTCTCTCTGCCTAGTTTCTGAAGCTCTTTCCACACTCCATGCATTCATATGGTTTCTCCCCTGTATGAGTTCTTTGATGTCTAATAAGGATGCTTCTGGCACTGAAGCTCTTTCTACACTCCATGCATTTATATGGATTTATATGGTTTTCCTGTGTGGGAATTATATGATGCATTTTAAAAGAGTTGCTGCAACTGAAGCTCTTTTCACACTCCATGCATTTATAAGGCTTCTCCCCTGTATGAGTTCTTTGATGCACATTAAGGGAAGAACTCCAACTGAAAGTCTTTCCACACTCCATGCATTTATAAGGCTTCTCCCCTGTATGAGTTCTTTGATGCACATTAAGTTGGCTACTGGATTCGAAGCCCTTTCCACACTCCATGCATTCATAAGGTTTTTCATCTGAGTGTACTCTTTGATGTCTAGCAAGGGCTGAGCGACTACAGATGTAGTAATTTTATCTTATGTTCAAGATTTCTAAACACCTGATCCAAAAGGTCTCTCAAGTGGCACAGTGATCTCTTTCTGCACACAGTACATTCATGTTTTTTCTCCACCCTGTTAAGTTGATTTTCATCTGCTTGGGAAACACTGTGTTCATCCCTTGGCTTCACTGTTTCTCTCCTCTCTTGTTTGTTGGCTCCATCTTGAACCCCCAACTTCGGGGCAGCTGTTTATACGCATTGGGTATCTTATATAATCAAACAAGGATAAACCTGGTTCAGAATAGAGCATATTGGTAGCGATCTACTGCTTAGTTACAGCATATACAAAGAAGCTCTTCTGCAATAATTTTTATAACGTCCCTCTAAATATTCTGAGCACATAGTCTGAAAACAAAAGTCAGAAATGCTTGCCTAAAGGAACAGATTGGTAAATCAGAGGGGAAATTCTCAAGTTCATGTCTTATTTTAATTAAATACCAATGTGGGGCAGTGTACAAAATTAGCCAGGCGCCCGACACATTTTGCACCTGGCTATTGGCAACTTGGAAAACTCAGCAGTGGCCAGAAGATTGGAGAAGATCAGTCTACATCCCAATCCCAAAGAAGGGCAGTGCCAAAGAATGCTCCAACTATCGCACAATTGCACTAATTTCTCACGCTAGCAAGGTTATGCTTAAAATTCTACAAGGAAGGCTCAAGCAGTATGTGGACCGAGAACTCCCAGAAGTGCAAGCTGGATTTAGAAGAGGCAGAGGAACCAGAGACCAAATTGCAAACATGCGCTGGATTATGGAGAAAGCTAGAGAGTTCCAGAAAGACATTTACTTCTGCTTCATTGACTATGCAAAAGCCTTTGACTGTGTCGACCATGGCAAACTATGGCAAGTTCTTAAAGAAATGGGAGTGCCTGATCACCTCATCTGTCTCCTGAGAAATCTCTATGTGGGACAAGAAGCTACAGTTAGAACTGGATATGGAACAACTGACTGGTTCAAAATTGGGAAAGGAGTACGACAAGGCTGCATTTTGTCTCCCTGCTTATTTAACTTATATGCAGAATTCATCATGCGAAAGGCTGGGCTGGATGAATCCCTAGCCGGAATTAAGATTGCCGGAAGAAATATCAACAACCTCAGATATGCAGATGACACAACCTTGATGGCAGAAAGTGAGGAGGAATTAAAGAACCTTTTATTGAGGGTGAAAGAGGAGAGTGCAAAATATGGTCTGAAGCTCAACATCAAAAAAACGAAGATCATGGCTACTGGTCCCATCACCTCCTGGCAAATAGAAGGGGAAGAAATGGAGGCAGTGAGAGATTTTACTTTCTTGGGCTCCATGATCACTGCAGATGGTGACAGCAGCCACGAAATTAAAAGACGCCTGCTTCTTGGGAGAAGGGCAATGACAGGCCTAGACAGCATCTTGAGAAGTAGAGACATCACCTTGCCAACAAAGGTCCGTATAGTTAAAGCTATGGTTTTCCCAGTAGTGATGTATGGAATGAGAGCTGGACCATAAAGAAGGCTGATCGCCGAAGAATTGATGCTTTTGAATTATGGTGCTGGAGGAGACTCTTGAGAGTCCCATGGACTGCAAGAAGATCAAACCTCTCCATTCTGAAGGAAATCAGCCCTGAGTGCTCACTGGAAGGACAGATTGTGAAGCTGAGGCTCCAGTACTTTGGCCACCTCATGAGAAGAGAAGACTCCCTGGAGAAGACCCTGATGTTGGGAAAGATGGAGGGCACAAGGAGAAGGGGGCGACAGAGGACGAGATGGTTGGATAGTGTTTTCGAGGTTACCAGCATGAGTCTGACCAAGCTGCGGGGGGCAGTGGAGGACAGGAGTGCCTGGCGTTCTCTGGTCCATGGGGTCACGAAGAGTCGGACACGACTAAACGACTAAACAACAACAACAAATTGGCAACTTATCACTAGACAGCTGTTGCAACTAAAGAAAGCTCTTTCCATACCCCAAAAATGTATATTGTTTGTCCCCGGTAGGAGTTCTTTCATGCACAGTAAAGAAACGACTATAACCGAAGCTCTTTACACACATCAACTTTCATAGGGTTAGTCCCCTGAAGGAGTTCTCTGGTGTCGAGAAAGGTGGTTACTGTGGTGGTAGCTCTTTCCACACTCCAAACATTTGGAGGGTTTGTCCCGTGTGAATTCTCTTATGTGCATGAAGGATGTTGGAGTCACTGAAGCTTTTTCTACATTTCAAACATTTATACGGTTTCTCCCCCGTATGAGTTCGTTGATGCACATTAAGGGAGGAACATTGACTGAAGCTCTTTCCACACTCCAGGCATTCATATGGTTTTCCCCGTGTGAGTTCTTTGATGTTTAGTAAGGTAGCCACTGTAGCTGAAGCTCTTTCCACACTCCAGGCATTTATATGGATTTATATGGTTTTCAAATCCCTGCGGCGGGGTGCGCTCCCGCTGCTCGGTCCCAGCAGTTCGAAAGCACCTCCGGGTGCAAGTAGATAAATAGGGACCGCTTACCAGCGGGAAGGTAAACGGCGTTTCCGTGTGCGGCTCTGGCTCTGGCTCTGGCCAGAGCAGCGATGTCACGCTGGCCACGTGACCCGGATGGGCGCACAACCCCAGAGTCTGTCAAGACATGCCCGTACGGGCAGGGGTACCTTTACCTTTACCTTTATGGTTTTCCTGTGTGTGAATTATATGGTGCATTTTAACAGACTTGCTGCAACTGAAGCTCTTTCCACACTCCATGCATTTATAAGGTTTTTCACCTGTATGAGATCTTCGATGCACATTAAGGGAGGCACTCTGATTGAAGCTCTTTCCACACTCCATGCATGTATATGGTTTTTCCCCTGTGTGAGTTCTTTGATGTTTAGTAAGGGTACTACTGTCAAAGAAACTCTTTCCACATTCCCAGCATTTATATGGTTTCTCCCCTGTATGAGTTCTTTGATGCAAAGTAAGGTAGCCACTGTTTCTGAAACTCTTTCCACATTCCCAGCATTTATATGGTTTCTCCCCTGTATGAGTTCTTTGATGCACATTAAGGTGGCCACTATTTCTGAAGCTCTTTCCACACTCCATGCATTCATAAGGTTTGTCCCCTGTATGAGTTCCTTGATGCAAAGTAAGGTAGCCACTGTAACTGAATCTCTTTCCACACTCCATGCATTCATAAGGTTTCTCCCCTGTATGAATTCTTTGATGCACATTAAGGTGGCCACTATTTCTGAAGCTCTTTCCACACTCCATGCATTCATAAGGTTTGTCCCCTGTATGAGTTCTTTGATGCAAAGTAAGGTGGTCACTGTTTCTGAATCTCTTTCCACACTCCATGCATTCATAAGGTTTCTCCCCTGTATGAGTTCTCTGATGCACATTAAGTTGGCTACTGAATTTGAAGCCCTTTCCACACTCCAGGCATTTATATGGTTTCTCCCCTGTATGAGTTCTCTGATGCACATTAAGCTGGCCACTGTCTCTGAAGCTCTTTCCACACTCCATGCATTCATAAGGTTTTTCACCTGAGTGTACTCTTTGATGTATAGTAAGGGCTGCGCGACTACAGAATCTCTTTCCGCACACAGTACATTCATGTTTTTTCTCCACCCTGTTAATCTGATTTTCATCTTCTTGGGAAACACTGTGTTCATCCCTTGGCTTCACTGTTTCTCTCCTCTCTTGTTTGTTGGCTCCATCTTGAACCCCCAACTTCCTTTCCTTCTCTTGCTCCTCACCTCTTTCTGGCCAGACTTCTGATGGCTCCTCCTCATCCAGGACCCCCCAAACATCTCCTGATGGAATAAAAATTTTAAAATAAAGGTTGATACAGCTGCTTCCTTATCAAAACTCAAGGCCTGGCACTATGTTAAAGGCGTTTTACATGAAAACAAATGGTGTGATACCTGGTTTTAATAAAATATGACCATTTAATCAAGGGTTATTTGTATCAGAAACGTTCTGGTGAGCAGTCCCTAAGATTAACCAAGCCATAAATAACACAATTTAAACCAGCAGGCAATAACATCAACAGAGCCTGCCTGCCTATGGGCCTGTGTGAGGCGGCTGCCTCAGGTGTCACCCCCAAAGGGGCTCAGCTGTGCTGCTAGTTCCCCGGCCTCCAGGGGTGAAGTGGGATGGGCAGCAAAGCTTTGTGAGTCCTCTCCCCTCCAGCCAAGTCCAGAAAAGGATCTTCCCCCAACAAGGGCAAGTCCACAAGAGGGCAGACATTCCACCACTCAGCTTTGTCAGGATCTGAAAAGGCTCTTTGCCAGTGAATGGGGGGAGGCGTCTGCACCCCTTGGAGGTCTGGTGGGGTGAGGGGGGACCACCCCACCCAACCTGCAGGGGTATGCTCATTATGGATTTTGAGCCCCCATTGTGGGGGCAGAAGTGAGGCCACCCCTGAGCATTGATAATACAGCACTGCAACTCAGAGAAGCTTGAAAAGTCTAAATCTGCAGAGCTTGTTGAAAAACCAAAATGAATAATAACAATAGTAGCATTGATTTTATTTATATCCCAACCGTCTGGCTGGGTTTCCCAAGCCACTCTGGGTGGCTTACAGCATATATAAAAATGCAATCAAACATCATATATTAAGAAACAGAATATTCTATATATGCAACAAACAAAGCAATACATCAATAGAAACCAATAACAATAACAAGATACTCAAGTGTTCTACAAATTAGGATCCCCCACACAGAAGATTGTTAGTATGCTTTTTCTACCATTCTCCACGCTAGATTGCCACAATGCATTATACTTCAGGCTGCTTTTGAAGAGCGTTCAGAAACTACAGAGTGCTGACCGGTGCAAGAGGCTCTGAGCATATCTGGGTTCCTGACTTCAGTTCAAGGTGCTGATTTTGACTTATGTAGCTCAATGGCTGCTTCTCATGAATCCACCGAGAGCCTGCGCTCATCATCTGAGGTCCTTCTCACAGTGCCCTCTCCAACTGAGGTGCAAAGAGAGGCAATACAGAATGCGTCTTTCACTGCTGGCTCCCCACCTAAAGAATGCTCTCCCCCAGGGAGGCAACTCAGAAGCCATCACTGGCTAATTGTAGCAGAGAAGCAATAATATTTATTTTCAGCCAGGCTTCTGGCATTTAACCTGGGAGAAAAACAAACACTGTGACCTCCTTTAGCGGAGCTGAAGGAAGGCACTCCGAGCCACTGAGGAACCCATACCTATTATAACTATTAATGAAGGCGAAAAGGATCCTTACCCTGAGAGGTCACCATCTCACGAACCTCCACCATGACGTCCTTGTACAGAGCTCTCCGTAGGGCCCACTTGTCGTCAGCGAAATTCAAGGACACCTGTCAAAGCTCACTGATCCCTGGAAGGACAGAACAATTCCCTTCTTTATAGGCACTCCAAGGCAAGGTGTGGAAACCATCTCTCCTCAGATCCCCCTCCAATGATAGATGGGGCAACTGGAGATTTGACCTTCAGTGTTTATTTGTTTTTTAATAAGACGTGAAAATCTGGATAACTAAATTTAAGACTGGGGGAAATGGGTGTTTTGTCCCACCCCATACTCCCTCCTTCCTCCCCTTCCTCAGGTGTTTGGAGACCAAACATGCTGCCCAGCAGGCAAAATGGGAAGTGGAGAGGGATGATTTTTTTCAATGATGGCTTTATGCATACTGGTTTCTAAATTGGTTTGTGGGTTTTAGTTGTATTCTAGCTCCCATTGGATCACTGTGCCACTTGAGAGACCTTTTGGATCAGGTGTTTAGAAATCTTGAACATAAGATAAAATTACTACAGCTGCAGATGGCCAGTTATACCCCCAGGGGCCCACCTTTTTTAATGATATATGTTTAGTACATACATTTTGCAGAGGAAAAGTTTTTTTTCATGGTTTAATTTGCAGTGGACCTACGGCCTTCGATACAATAAAATGCTAAAGAGTCTTAACTGAGGAGGATCCTCTCCTGCCATAGAGCATGCAGCTCCTTCTGCACTCTATGGGGCGCTACCTTTGAAGGTGACCCGGAAACTAGATCAAATCCAGAATGCAGCAGCTAGACTCGTAACTGGGAGCAGCAGCCAACTGAGACCTGAAAGACCTACATTAGCTCCCAGTATGTTTCCGAGCAAAATTCAAAGTGTTGGTGCTGACCTTTAAAGCCCTAAATGGCCTCAGCATGTATACCTGAAGGAGCATCTCCGCCCCATCGCTCAGTCCTGACACTGAGGCACAGCTCCAAGGGCCTTTTGGCGGTTCCCTCCCTGCGAGAAGTGAGGTTACAGGGAACCAGGCAGAGGGCCTTCTTGGTAGTAGCACCCGCCCTGTGGAACGCCCTCCCATCAGATGTCAAGGAAATAAACAACTAAGAAGAAGACATCTGAGGGCAGCCCTGTTGAGGAAAGCTTTTAATGTTTGATCTTTTATTCTGCTTTTAATTTTCTGTTGAGAGCTCCCCAGAGTGGCTGGGGAAACCCAGCTAAATGGGCGGGGTATGAAGGAATAAAATAATAATAATTCCTCCTGCTCCTCCCTGGCTGGCAGGGGACTCTCCTGACTCCCTGTTTACTCCCTGCCATTCCTCCCCATTCCCTGCCCTGCGGCCTTTGCTGGGCGCTCCTTCTGCTTTCTCTGGACAGAGGATCTGAAGAAGTGTGCATGCACACGAAAGCTCATGCCAAGAACTAACTTAGTTGGTCTTTAAGGTGCTACTGGAAGGAATTTTTTTTGTTCTGGTTAAAGAGGAACATTTTTGCCTGAATTCTAGCTTGTCCAGTTGAAGTTGAAGGTCAGAAGATTCAGGGCAAGACAAAAAGAAGGCCTTGTTCACACAGCACATTATTAAACGATGGAACTCTCTTCCACAAGAGGCAGTGACAAACTTGGATGGTGTTAAAATACAATTGGAAAAGATTCATATAGAGGAGACGGCTATCAATGGCTGCCTGCCACAACAGCTACCATACATTCCACCTCCACTGCAGTGATGCTTCTTGGTCCAACTTGCTGGGAACTCCTTCTCTCAATTCCGCCTTCCATTGGCCGGCTTTCTTGAGCACGCAAAATGGATTAGGATTGCCAACGTTGTTGTTTTTTTCCCCTGGCCTTGCTCCTGTGCAGTTTAACATTCACCACCAGGTACCTGGCAATGTGGCATGAGAGCCTCCTGTTGCGGGAATTTATGTATAGATTTGGGGGTGGGATGCCCCTCCAGCAGATATCATGCGCATGCAACCCACTACCAAAATCAGCACAATCACTTTTGTGATTTGTCCCCACAAAACACTTCATCACCGTTTCTTCCTGTCTATTCAAAGGGCCTCTGCTGCACGATACCAAATGTAAGAATTCACTGATAAATGTATCTATGTACTGGCTCACTGGGAAAACTTCAGAAATTCATATAGACATGTGAGCTCAGCTACTCAGCAGCCCCTCTGCCTGAGTGATAATCCCTGGCATCCTGATACCTGAGTGCCAGACAGGTAAAAAGTAAAGGGGACCCCAGACCATTAAGTCCAGTCGTGATTGACTCTGGGGTTGCGGCGCTCATCTCGCTTTATTGGCCAAGGGAGCCAGCGTACAGCTTCCGGGTCATGTGGCCAGTATGACTAAGCCGCTTCTGGCAAACCAGAGCAGCGCATGGAAACGCTGTTTACCTTCCCGCCGGAGTGGTACCTATTTATCTACTTGCACTTTGATGTGCCTTCGAAATGCTAGGTTGGCAGGAGCAGGGACCGAGCAACGGGAGCTCACCCCGTTGTGGGGATTCGAACCACCGGCCTTCTGATTGGCAAGTCCTAGACTCTGTGGCTTAACCCACAGCACCACCCACGTCCCTTGCCAGACAGGTAGCTATTCCAGAAAAAACAAAGCCAGATAAAGATAAAAGGGTGTGATTAACTTGGCTGGGAAACAGGGAAATGTAAATATCTTTTTTGTTACACTTGATGGGTGTTTGGTGGAGGGCAAGGAGAACCATGGGGCAGGGTCCAGGATGCTCAGATTACTGCCACCAGACCTCCCCTTTCATGATGTAACCATGATGTATGAGTGATGTAGTTTTGGGAGGGTGTAACATGGGAATTAGCAGCTAATAAAAGTTTGGGTTTTCTTTTGTCCGGGGCTTCCATCTTGTTCCACCTTGTGGCAGGTGGGAATCCTGTTGCGACAGTCTTCAGTAAAGACCAAGCCTACTGGCTGCTGTTTTGCTCTGGTATTCCTGGCTGGTGTCCTTGTTTTTTGTCCAAGGGAGCCCTCAGATTTCTCCGTTAACACTCCCAACCCCGTCCCCCTTCCCATTTGTGGAAAAGCTTCGTTTATGCCTTTCTGGAGTCTTTTGAAGGCACAGGAGCAAAGAGAGAGATGTGGAAAGTGGCAACCTTAATTTATGCAGCATAAAGAAATGATTGCAGATTACTAGTGAATAATAATAATAATAATAATAATAATAATAATAATAATAATAATTTATTAATTATTTATACCCCACCCATCTGGCTGGGCTTCCCCAGCCACCCTGGGCGGCTTCCAAAAAAATATTAAAATACTGTAATACATCAAACATTAAAAGCTTCCCTAAATAAGGTCCCCAACACAGGAAACAAGAAGCTGTTGTAGGTTGGGGGGAGATCATGGAGGGATGCTTACCTGCAGAGTGATTAACCTACCTGGATCTCTCAGTGCACGGAGCGCATCTCTCCAATGAGCCTAATAATTCGCTTAGGGGAAGAGCTCTTGCGGGAGTCCTGCTTTCCCCAGCACGCGGAATTATTTGCCTTAATCTTGCATTTCCCTCCCTGCGGCCGCCTTCAGCATCTCTGCGAAAGCAAGAAGAAACTCACGTGGAACACTTTGCATTTTCCCCCCTTTCAGATCTGCGGAAGAGGAAAGGGGCACATACCCTCTCCTCCTCTTTGCAATCTTCTGCTCTAGGAATGTGGGCTCAGATGCTGTTGCTGCTGTTAACCATTGAAGACCAAACAGGGAGGGAGCTGCCTCTTTTTGGCATCCTTCAGAGATAGAGCAGGAAAGGCGGGTGATCTCAGGTATGTGTAAAATAGCTGAATGCCTCTCCATGAAAGAAGCAGTAGCTCCTTGCTTATAGAAAGCTAGCTTGCCAGGGAACAGGGGAAAACAAAACCTTTCCCCCTTGGTCCCTGGAATTTAAATTTGTGGCAACTGTGAAAAGGGCAGATTCCATGTTAGGGGTTATTAGGAACCTAAGAATAACTCTACAGTCCATGAGGCAGACTGAGGCAGCCACTTCAGGCCATAGCTGTCAACCTTTCCCTTTTCTTGCGAGGAATCCTATTCGGAATAAGGGAATTTCCCTTAAAAAAAGGGAAACATTGACAGCTATTGCAGTGGAAGCAAATACTAATACTAACAATAATCATTTATTTATTGTACCCCATCCATCTGACTGGGTTGTCACAGCCATTCTGCACCTGGTTGATCCAACAGAGTCATTCTTAGGTTCTTAATAACCCCTAGCATAGGATTTGCCCTCTTGGCAGTTGCCACAAATTCGAGGGGAAAAGGTTCTGTCCTCATCTGTTCCCTGACATGCTGGCTTTCTATCAGTGGCGTAGCATGGGTTGTCAGCACCCGGGGCAAGGCAAGTAATTTGCACCCCCTAACCTGTGGATTTGCGCCCCTAACCCGTGGATTTGCGCCCCCTAACCCCCAGATGTTGCGCCCGGTGCGGCCGGGCCCCCCTGCACCCCCCCACGCTACGCCACTGCTTTCTATAAGCCAGGATTTGCTGCTCCTTTCATGGAGAAGCATTCAGCTATCTCCCACAGGCTCCCTAAGTCTGCTCCTCTCCCACGCAACCTGAGATTTCTTCTTCGCCTTATCTGCCTGTGCTCCACCCTCTTCATCCCTTTGCAGATTCTGAGAGATCAAGGGGGAGGGGAGCCGGTCAGAGCAGGAGGGGGAGACCCCCTAACTTAGTCACCAGCCTGACTCATCTCTGCCTCTTGGCTCCTCTCCAGCCTCCTCTTCTGCCTCTGATTCTGGACTGCTCTCTGCCACAAAATACTTTTAACACCATACAGCTTCCTTCACCCATTAATACCTTGGTTCATGAGGGTCACTTTTCCTCAGTTACCCACTCTCTAAGCCAGGGGTCCTTAAACTTTTTAAACATTGGGCCGGTGCGCTGTGTCTCAGACACAGTTGTGGGCCGGACTATATTTTTTTTTTTGGGGGGGGGGGAAATAATGAACGAATTCCTATGCACATTGCGTGTTATAGCTAATGACTTGCAGTTCAAACAATGTGGATTAAAGGCAAAGGAGGAATTGGCTAAATGGTAGGGAAAGATGGAGTTTTCCCACTGGAGCTATAGAAAGTGGAAACTGTGCCTTTTAAACTTGCTCATAAAGGATCTAGGGTTAGGGGCAGAGGAAGCCAAGTTTGCCTATGACACAGGAACTTGCCAAATTGAGTGAATGTGCTGCAAAATAATTAAGACAGCAAATGCAATTCAGTTTCCATGAGCGTCAAGTGATGTCTGCCTCCGCTGAAAAGGCTCGATTTCCCTCGGTGTCCCAGTGGGTCAAGGAGCCTTCCCTCCCCAGCTGCCGGGCCCTCCAGGAGCCCCAATACTTCGCCTATGAGAGCCTGGAAGATGCCGATGACTCTCTCCACAGACCTCTGCAGCTGCCCCTCGTCTGCCCGGCTCAGCTTGGCCTGCACTGTTGCTGCAGGAAGCCCTTCTCCACCCCACCCGGACCCCAGCCCGGGTCTTGCCACACAGGCGGCTGCGCCCAGGGATGCCCTCGCTGCCTTGCTCGGTCTGCACTCTGCACGCACTCAGAGGCTCCTGAGCAGCGGCGACACCCACATAGGCGTCCCGGAGGCAGCAGCGGCTCCTCCTCCTGCTCCGCGAAGGGGCAGCTCGGGGCCAGGCGAGACGGGGGGAAGGCATACAATATTTAAAATGAATAATGATTTTAATCAACATAAACTTACAGTGGTACCTTGGGTTACAGACGCTTCAGGTTACAGACGCTTCGGTTTACAGACTCTGCTAACCAGAAATAGTACCTTGGGTTAAGAACTTTGCTTCAGGGTGAGAACAGAAACCGCGCGGTGGCAGCGGGAGGCCCCATTAGCTAAAGTGGTGCTTCGGGTTAAGAACAGTTTCAGGTTAAGAACGGACTTCTGGAACGAATTAAGTTCTTAACCCGAGGTACCACTCTATAAATATTTCAATGGGAAGTATGGGCCTGCTAATTTATGTTGGTCAGGAGAGAATCAGCTAAATAATCATGGGCGGGCGTTTTTCTCTCCCCCACCCCACCCCACCCCCAAAAAAACTGCAAAACGTGGGAGCAGTGGGAATGGCAGTGAAAGGGCAAGCCTGGAAAGTGAGAGGAAGATAAGAGAGAGGGGCTTAGGAAGGGAGAAAGCAGAGTGGGGTGTTTGTGTGTCAAATTCAGGAGGTAGCAGCACTTTTCCAAAGGTTTCTCTGCTTTGGAACTTGAAGGGGCTGGAAATAGACAGTTCCACCCCACCCCGGCTTCTTCCGCCACCCCAGAGATTAAAATGGTAGTGCTGGGTGGCACCTGCCCGCTCTTGCCAACCTGCAGCCCTTCAGGGATCTCTCCGTGGAGAGCGCCAACCCCTTCCAGAAGAAGTTAAAACTTGCAAAGGCTACCAAGGCATGGAGCTGAATTCTCCTCACACACCCCCACACCCCCACCATAAAAAAAAAGGACAGGGGAAACTTGCAAAAAGGGCGGCCTCACATGAGCAGACTGGCGCCGGTGCGCAGAGAAAGAGAGGCTGAGCTTTTCTTGTCAATATTCTGAACTCCTCCAACAGTGGCAGGTTGCAAAGGCGAAATGTGCATGCTGGGTGGGTGGGGTATGCGCGGGGGCTTGCGAGATGGGAAGGAGAGTGGTGGGGAAGTGGGAGACCTGGAGGGGCGGCGACTGAGCCGCGAGGGACCCCAGCAGCGGTGCTGCCTTCCGCCTGAACCGCCTGCGCACAAGGCCTCCTGGCCGCCGCCATTTCCTGCTCCGCCATCTCCACTTCTGGCCTGGGACCCCCACAGCACCAGAAGCCAGACAGCCAGCAGCAGCAGCAGCGAGAACTGAATTTAGGACCTTGGCGGGCCTGATCCGGCCTGTGGGCCGTAGTTTGAGGACCCCTGTCTTAACCTGACCATAAGCCCTCTCTCTTCTCAAATCCATCCCTATCTTCTCAAATCAAGCCCCATCTCTTCACCTGACCCGTAGCCCTATCTCTCTCTCTCTCTCTCCCTTTTTATCCTCCCCTTTTTGTGACTTTGTAGCCATTTGGTGACAGGCTCCTTCACTCTGACAGAATTTCAGGGAGACTGCACCAGCAGACTCTGGCCTGGCTCTGCTGTCTGTCACACCTGTCCTTAAGGCGAGGGGTGTCTGGGTTCCTTGACAGTGTGTGGCCAGTTCCTTGCTGGAGCTTGGGGCGCTATCTAACCATTGCAATCCAGGGTCTTTGTACTAATTTTAGCCAATGCATTCGAATGGAGAAGGCAGGGGAGGTTTGAGTTGAACAAATCCTTTAATTCAAGCATTTCTATTGTTCTTCCTAGAGTTTCCCAAAAAGGGACGTGGGTGGCGCTATGGTCTAAACCACAGAGCCTAGGGCTTGCTGATCAGAAGGCCGGTGGTTCAAATCCCCACGACAGGCTGAGCTCCCGTTGCTCGGTCCCTGCTCCTGCCAACCTAGCAGTTCGAAAGCACGTCAAAGTGCAAGTAGATAAATAGGTACCACTCCAGTGGGAAGGTAAATGGCGTTTCCGTGCGCTGCTCTTGGTTCGCCAGAAGCGGCTTAGTCATGCTGGCCACATGACCCGGAAACTGTACGCCACCTCCTTCGGCCAATAAAGCAAGGTGAGCGCCGCAACCCCAGAGTCGGCCACGACTGGACCTAATGGTCAGGGGTCCCTTTACCTTAGCGAGTTTCCTGCTTATTTCCCATTGTTGTTGAAGGCATGAAGGTGGCGCCTGCGGTGCTTCAGAAACTTCAGCTGCTGCAGAATCTGGCAGTCAGGTTGTTCACCGGAGCAAGACTGTGTGAGCATATTACACTGATCCTGGTCCAACCACACTGGAAACCAATTAGTTTCTGAGCCCAATTCAAAGTGCTGGTTTTGACCTATAAAGCCTTAACAGCTCAGGATCACAATACCTCAAGTATTGCCCCAGGCTGGATATCACCCTCTAAGACACTTCTTCATGTGCCTCCTCCATGTGTGGAAGGTGACAAAACAAGATCGGGACTTTTCTACAGTGGCTCCGTTTGTGGAAAGCTCTCCACAGGGAGGTTTGGCTGGCACCTTCATTATGCGCCTTTAGGTCCCGAGCGAAAACATTCTTCTTCAACCAGGACTTTGGCTGAATAAAGGGCAGTAATAAATGAAATATACAAATGTCTGTAGTAATAAAAAACACATCTTTGTGGGGAGAAGCTCTCCTGCACAAAACTGCTGCATTAAAAATAAAAATAAAATTTGCTATTGCATGTACAGAAAGTGGGGAAAGAGAAGGAAGGGATCAGCAGCCTTTTGTGCGAGTGATTCCAAATCCTTGCATGACTTGCAGGCCACACAAATATTTTTTTTTAAAGTTGACTGCCCTTTGGGGCAAATCTGGTACATCACAAAACATGTATTTCACAAATTAGTTTTCCAAAATGGTGTGTTTCCGGGCTTAGAGCAGCACACATGATGTGGAAATTCATGAAGGAGTTCCTGACCAGAGATCCAAATAAAACCAGGTAACGGAATCAAAAAATATTTATTGTGCACACCGAGGATTTATTATCCGCTTCTCAAAGGTTTTTTTTCCACGAACAAAAATATAGCTGGGACTGACCGCTGAGACCATATAACACCGGTCCTGAAAGACCTACATTGACTCCCACAATTCCAAGTGTTAGTGCTGACCTTTAAAGCCCTAAATGGCCTCGGCCCAGTATACCTGAAGGAGCGTCTCCACCTCCATTGGCCCTCCTCCAAGGGCCTTCTGGTGGTTCCCTCACTGCAAAAAGTGAGGATACAGGAAACCAGGCAGAGAGCCTTCTCGGTAGTGGCACCCATCCTATGAAATGTCCTCCCTTCAGATGTCAAGGAAATAATAAATTGATGTTTTATTGTGTTTTTAATATTCTGTTGGGAGCCACCCAGAGTGGCTTGGGAGGCCCAGCCAGATAAGTGGGGTATAAGTAATAACTTAGTATTATTTTTTATTTTCACTACTACTACTACTTCTACTACTACTACTATAGCATTCTGCAGCAGTAACCAGTCAGCTTCTAACATGTTAAGGCATGAGAAATAGTATTTTCTTGTTACTGACTTTTGCCTATACATTCCATCTATCTGTACGTAACTGTATCTACAAAAGCCTACAAGCTGTATATGTTTATTGTTTGGACCATTATGGTCATATGAAATATATACATAAATATGGCATTAAAATACAGTATCAGTCTATATTACACACACACACACACACACAAATAAGTTTTTAGATGTCATTCCCAATTAAATCTTTACAGTCCACCATGTTCTCCTCAATGAACATTCTCTCTGCCTAGTTTCTGAAGCTCTTTCCACACTCCATGCATTCATATGGTTTCTCCCCTGTATGAGTTCTTTGATGTCTAATAAGGATGCTTCTGGCACTGAAGCTCTTTCCACACTCCATGCATTTATATGGATTTATATGGTTTTCCTGTGTGTGAATTATATGATGCATTTTAAAAGAGTTGCTGCAACTGAAGCTCTTTTCACACTCCATGCATTTATAAGGTTTCTCCCCTGTATGAGTTCTTTGATGCACATTAAGGGAGGAACTCCAACTGAAAGTCTTTCCACACTCCATGCATTTATAAGGCTTCTCCCCTGTATCAGTTCTTTGATGCTCATTAAGGTGACTACTGTTTCTGAAGCTCTTTCCACATTCCATGCATTTATAAGGCTTCTCCCCTGTATGAGTTCTTTGATGCACATTAAGTTGGCTACTGGATTCGAAGCCCTTTCCACACTCCATGCATTCATAAGGTTTTTCATCTGAGTGTACTCTTTGATGTCTAGCAAGGGCTGAGCGACTACAGCTGTAGTAATTTTATCTTATGTTCAAGATTTCTAAACACCTGATCCAAAAGGTCTCTCAAGTGGCACAGTGATCTCTTTCTGCACACAGTACATTCATGTTTTTTCTCCACCCTGTTAAGTTGATTTTCATCTGCTTGGGAAACACTGTGTTCATCCCTTGGCTTCACTGTTTCTCTCCTCTCTTGTTTGTTGGCTCCATCTTGAACCCCCAACTTAGGGGCAGCTGTTTATACGCATTGGGTATCTTATATAATCAAACAAGGATAAACCTGGTTCAGAATAGAGCATATTGGTAGCGATCTACTGCTTAGTTACAGCATATACAAAGAAGCTCTTCTGCAATAATTTTTTATAACGTCCCTCTAAATATTCTGAGCACATAGTCTGAAAACAAAAGTCAGAAATGCTTGCCTAAAGGAACAGATTGGTAAATCAGAGGGGAAATTCTCAAGTTCATGTCTTATTTTAATTAAATACCAATGTGGGGCAGTGTACAAAATTAGCCAGGCGCCCGACACATTTTGCACCTGGCTATTGGCAACTTGGAAAACTCAGCAGTGGCCAGAAGATTGGAGAAGATCAGTCTACATCCCAATCCCAAAGAAGGGCAGTGCCAAAGAATGCTCCAACTATCGCACAATTGCACTAATTTCTCACGCTAGCAAGGTTATGCTTAAAATTCTACAAGGAAGGCTCAAGCAGTATGTGGACCGAGAACTCCCAGAAGTGCAAGCTGGATTTAGAAGAGGCAGAGGAACCAGAGACCAAATTGCAAACATGCGCTGGATTATGGAGAAAGCTAGAGAGTTCCAGAAAGACATTTACTTCTGCTTCATTGACTATGCAAAAGCCTTTGACTGTGTCGACCATGGCAAACTATGGCAAGTTCTTAAAGAAATGGGAGTGCCTGATCACCTCATCTGTCTCCTGAGAAATCTCTATGTGGGACAAGAAGCTACAGTTAGAACTGGATATGGAACAACTGACTGGTTCAAAATTGGGAAAGGAGTACGACAAGGCTGCATTTTGTCTCCCTGCTTATTTAACTTATATGCAGAATTCATCATGCGAAAGGCTGGGCTGGATAAATCCCTAGCCGGAATTAAGATTGCCGGAAGAAATATCAACAACCTCGGATATGCAGATGACACAACCTTGATGGCAGAAAGTGAGGAGGAATTAAAGAACCTTTTATTGAGGGTGAAAGAGGAGAGTGCAAAATATGGTCTGAAGCTCAACATCAAAAAAACGAAGATCATGGCTACTGGTCCCATCACCTCCTGGCAAATAGAAGGGGAAGAAATGGAGGCAGTGAGAGATTTTACTTTCTTGGGCTCCATGATCACTGCAGATGGTGACAGCAGCCACGAAATTAAAAGACGCCTGCTTCTTGGGAGAAGGGCAATGACAGGCCTAGACAGCATCTTGAGAAGTAGAGACATCACCTTGCCAACAAAGGTCCGTATAGTTAAAGCTATGGTTTTCCCAGTAGTGATGTATGGAATGAGAGCTGGACCATAAAGAAGGCTGATCGCCGAAGAATGGATGCTTTTGAATTATGGTGCTGGAGGAGACTCTTGAGAGTCCCATGGACTGCAAGAAGATCAAACCTCTCCATTCTGAAGGAAATCAGCCCTGAGTGCTCACTGGAAGGACAGATTGTGAAGCTGAGGCTCCAGTACTTTGGCCACCTCATGAGAAGAGAAGACTCCCTGGAGAAGACCCTGATGTTGGGAAAGATGGAGGGCACAAGGAGAAGGGGGCGACAGAGGACGAGATGGTTGGATAGTGTTTTCGAGGTTACCAGCATGAGTCTGACCAAGCTGCGGGGGGCAGTGGAGGCCAGGATTGCCTGGCGTTCTCTGGTCCATGGGGTCACGAAGAGTCGGACACGACTAAACGACTAAACAACAACAACAAATTGGCAACTTATCACTAGACAGCTGTTGCAGCTAAAGAAAGCTCTTTCCATACCCCAAAAATGTATATTGTTTGTCCCCGGTAGGAGTTCTTTCATGCACAGTAAAGAAACTACTATAACCGAAGCTCTTTACACACATCAACTTTCATAGGGTTAGTCCCCTGAAGGAGTTCTCTGGTGTCGAGAAAGGTGGTTACTGTGGTGGTAGCTCTTTCCACACTCCAAACATTTGTAGGGTTTGTCCCGTGTGAATTCTCTTATGTGCATGAAGGATGTTGGAGTCACTGAAGCTTTTTCTACATTTCAAACATTTATACGGTTTCTCCCCCGTATGAGTTCGTCGATGCACATTAAGGGAGGAACATTGACTGAAGCTCTTTCCACACTCCAGGCATTCATATGGTTTTCCCCGTGTGAGTTCTTTGATGTTTAGTAAGGTAGCCACTGTAGCTGAAGCTCTTTCCACACTCCAGGCATTTATATGGATTTATATGGTTTTCAAATCCCTGCGGCGGGGTGCGCTCCCGCTGCTCGGTCCCAGCAGTTCGAAAGCACCTCCGGGTGCAAGTAGATAAATAGGGACCGCTTACCAGCGGGAAGGTAAACGGCGTTTCCGTGTGCGGCTCTGGCTCTGGCTCTGGCCAGAGCAGCGATGTCACGCTGGCCACGTGACCCGGATGGGCGCACAACCCCAGAGTCTGTCAAGACATGCCCGTACGGGCAGGGGTACCTTTACCTTTACCTTTATGGTTTTCCTGTGTGTGAATTATATGGTGCATTTTAACAGACTTGCTGCAACTGAAGCTCTTTCCACACTCCATGCATTTATAAGGTTTTTCACCTGTATGAGATCTTCGATGCACATTAAGGGAGGCACTCTGATTGAAGCTCTTTCCACACTCCATGCATGTATATGGTTTTTCCCCTGTGTGAGTTCTTTGATGTTTAGTAAGGGTACTACTGTCAAAGAAACTCTTTCCACATTCCCAGCATTTATAAGGTTTCTCCCCTGTATGAGTTCTTTGATGCAAAGTAAGGTGGGCACTGTTTCTGAATCTCTTTCCACACTCCATGCATTCATAAGGTTTCTTCCCTGTATGCGTTATCTGATGCACATTAAGTTGGCCACTGTTTCTGAATCTCTTTCCACACTCCATGCATTCATAAGGTTTCTTCCCTGTATGCATTATCTGATGCACATTAAGTTGGCCACTGTTTCTGAATCTCTTTCCACACTCCATGCATTCATAAGGTTTCTCCCCTGTATGAGTTATCTGATGCACATTAAGGTGGCTACTGGATTTGAAGCCCTTTCCACACTCCATGCATTCATAAGGTTTCTCCCCTGTATGAGTTCTCTGATGCACATTAAGCTGGCCACTGTCTCTGAAGCTCTTTCCACACTCCTGGCATTTATATGGTTTTTCCCCTGTGTGAGTTTTTTGATGTCTAATAAGGTTGCTTCTGGCATTGAAGCTCTTTCCACACTCCATGCATTCATAAGGTTTCTCCCCTGTATGAGTTCTATGATGCACATTAAGTTGGCTACTGAATTTGAAGCCCTTTCCACACTCCATGCATTCATAAGGTTTCTCCCCTGTATGAGTTCTTTGATGCACATTAAGTTGGCTACTGGATTTGAAGCCCTTTCCACACTCCATGCATTCATAAGGTTTCTCCCCTGTATGAATTCGCTGATGCACATTAAGTTGACTACTGAATTTGAAGCCCTTACCACACTCCAGGCATTTATATGGTTTCTCCCCTGTATGAGTTCTCTGATGCACATTAAGCTGGCCACTGTCTCTGAAGCTCTTTCCACACTCCATGCATTCATAAGGTTTTTCACCTGAGTGTACTCTTTGATGTATAGTAAGGGCTGCGCGACTACAGAATCTCTTTCCGCACACAGTACATTCATGTTTTTTCTCCACCCCGTTAATCTGATTTTCATCTTCTTGGGAAACACTGTGTTCATCCCTTGGCTTCACTGTTTCTCTCGTCTCTTGTTTGTTGGCTCCATCTTGAACCCCCAACTTCCTTTCCTTCTCTTGCTCCTCACCTCTTTCTGGCCAGACTTCTGATGGCTCCTCCTCATCCAGGACCCCCCAAACATCTCCTGATGGAATAAAAATTTTAAAATAAAGGTTGATACAGCTGCTTCCTTATCAAAACTCAAGGCCTGGCACTATGTTAAAGGCGTTTTACATAAAAACAAATAGTGTGATACCTGGTTTTAATAAAATATGACCATTTAATCAAGGGTTATTTGTATCAGAAACGTTCTGGTGAGCAGTCCCTAAGATTAACCAAGCCATAAATAACACAATTTAAACCAGCAGGCAATAACATCAACAGAGCCTGCCTGCCTATGGGCCTGTGTGAGGCGGCTGCCTCAGGTGTCACCCCCAAAGGGGCGTCACTGCTTAGCTTTGCTGCTAGTCTCCCCGGCCTCCAGGGGCGAAGTGGAATGGGCAGCAAAGCTTTGTGAGTCCTCTCCCCTCCAGCCAAGTCCAGAAAAGGATCTTCCCCCAACAAGGGCAAGTCCACAAGAGGGCAGACATTCCACCACTCAGCTTTGTCAGGATCTGAAAAGGCTCTTTGCTAGTAAATGGGGGGAGGCGTCTGCACCCCTTGGAGGTCTGGTGGGGTGAGGGTGGACCACCCCACCCAACCTGCAGGGGTACGCTCCTTATGGATTTTGAGCCCCCATTGTGGGGGCAGAAGTGAGGCCACCCCTGAGCATTGATAATACAGCACTGCAACTCAGAGCGGTTTGAAAGAGCTTGTTGAAAAACCAAAATGAATAATAACAATAATAGCATTTATTTTATTTATATCCCAAGCGTCTGGCTGGGTTTCCCAAGCCACTCTGGGTGGCTTACAGCATATATAAAAATGCAATCAAACCTCATATATTAAGAAACAGAATATTCTATATATGCAACAAACAAACCAATACATCAATAGAAACCAATAACAATAACAAGATACTCAAGTATTCTACAAATTAGGATCCCCCACACAGAAGATTTTTAGTATGCTTTTCCCACCATTCTCCACGCTAGATTGCCACAATGCATTATACTTCAGGCTGCTTTAGAAGAGCGTTCAGAAACTACAGAGTCCTGACCGGTGCAAGAGGCTCTGAGCATATCTGGGTTCCTGTCTTCCAGTCAAGGTGCTGATTTTGACTTATGTAGCTCAATGGCTGCTTCTCATGAATCCACCGAGAGCCTGCGCTCATCATCTGAGGTCCTTCTCACAGTGCCCTCTCCAACTGAGGTGCAAAGAGAGGCATTACAGAATGCGTCTTTCAGTGCTGGCTCCCCACCTAAAGAATGCTCTCCCCCAGGGAGGCAACCCAGAAGCCTTCACTGGCTAATTGTAGCAGAGAAGCAAGAATATTTATTTTCAGCCAGGCTTCTGGCCTTTAACTTGGGAGAAAAACAAACAAAAGGAAGGCACTCCGAGCCACTGAGGAACCCATACCTATTATAACTATTAATGAAGGCGAAAAGGATCCTTACCCTGAGAGGTCACCATCTCACGAACCTCCACCATGACGTCCTTGTACAGAGCTCTCCGTAGGGCCCACTTGTCGTCAGCGAAATGCAAGGACACCTGTCAAAGCTCACTGATCCCTGGAAGGACAGAACAATTCCCTTCTTTATAGGCACTCCAAGGCAAGGTGTGGAAACCATCTCTCCTCAGATCCCCCTCCAATGATAGATGGGGCAACTGGAGATTTGACCTTCAGTGTTTGTTTTTTAATAAGACGTGAAAATCTGGATAACTAAATTTAAGACTGGGGGAAATGGGTGTTTTGTCCCACCCCATACTCCCTCCTTCCTCCCCTTCCTCAGGTGTTTGGAGACCAAACATGCTGCCCAGCAGGCAAAATGGGAAGTGGAGAGGGATGTTTTTTTCAATGATGGCTTTATGCATCCTGGTTTCTAAATTGGTTTGTGGGTTTTAGTTGTGTTCTAGCTCCCATTGGATCACTGTGCCACTTGAGAGAGCTTTTGGATCAGGTGTTTAGAAATCTTGAACATAAGATAAAATTACTACAGCTGCAGATGGCCAGTTATACGCCCAGGGGCCCACCTTTTTTAATGATATATGTTTAGTACATACATTTTGCAGAGGAAAAGTTTTTTCTCGTGGTTTAATTTTCAGTGGACCTATGGCCTTCGATACAATAAAATGCTAAAGAGTCTTAACTGAGGAGGATCCTCTCCTGCCATAGAGCATGCAGCTCCTTCTGCACTCTATGGGGCGCTACCTTTGAAGGTGACCCGGAAACTAGATCAAATCCAGAATGCAGCAGCTAGACTCGTAACTGGGAGCAGCAGCCAACTAAGACCTGAAAGATCTACATTAGCTCCCAGTATGTTTCCGAGCAAAATTCAAAATGTTGGTGCTGACCTTTAAAGCCCTAAATGGCCTCAGCATGTATACCTGAAGGAGCATCTCCGCCCCATCGCTCAGTCCTGACACTGAGGCCCAGATAGAATTACTACAGCTGCAGATGGCTAGTTATATTGGTACCTCAAGTTAAGAACTTAATTCGTTCTGGAGGTCCGTTCTTAACCTGGAACTGTTCTTAACCTGAAGCACCACTTTAGCCTCCCACTGTTTCTGCACGATTTCTGTTCTAATCCTCAAGCAAAGTTCTTAACCTGAGGTGCTATTTCTGGGTTAGCGGAGACTGTAAGCTGAAGCGTATGTAACCCGAGGTACCACTGTATATCCCCAGGGGCCCACCTTTTTTAAAGCCCTAAATGTCCTTGGCCCAGTATACCTGAAGGAGCATCTCCACCCCATCGTTCAGCCCGGACACTGAGGTCCAGCTCCAAGGGCTTTCTGGCAGTTCCCTCGCGGCAAGAAGCCAAATTACAGGGAACCAGGCAGAGGGCCTTCTCGGTAGTGGCACCCGCCCTGTGGAAAGCCCTCCCTTCAGATGTCAAGGAAATAAACAACTATCTGACTTTTAGAAGACATCTGAAGGCAGCCCTCTTGAGGAAAGCTTTTAATGTTTCATCTTCCTCCCCATTCCCTGCCCTGCGGCCTTTGCTGGGCGCTCCTTCTGCTTTCTCTGGACAGAGGAGCGGGAGAAAAGGCCGCAGGATGAGGCCAGAGGCCGGCGAAGGCCAGCGAGCAGCGTCGCTTCGGCCTCCCGCTTCCCCTCCCAGGAGAGGACGACCTTTCCCCGCCGCCCAGGAGGGACGCGGCGCCCTCCCTCTCGCCCCCCAGTTCCGCCCCCGGCTCGGCCCCCTCCCCCCAGTTACCCGCCTCCAGGGAGGACAGCATCAACCCGGGGAAGCGGAACAGGAAGCGGAAGCGCCTCCTCTCTCGCCAGTCTTCCCTTCCTCTCTAGGAATCGAAGCTCTGTCGCCGCAGTTAACCCTTGCGGAGCCGCGGGGCAGGAGCCTCTTGGCTGCTCCGGGCAGAGAGGGAGCCCGGCTGGTCTCCGGCTCTGAAGCAGAAAAGGGAAACCCGGCTGCAGGATCAGGCCAGCGGCGCCCCCAGGACAGAATCCCCGCCCCCCCCCGCAGGTGCTCCAGGCAAGATCCGAGTTCAAGAGCAGCTTTATCCTCACCTGTGGTATTCTACTTATTTATATCCCGCCTTTTTCCAAGGCAGAGAGCCAAGGCGGCTTACAAAGGGGTTGCCATAGTTATAAATTCTAAAAGGCAGGCGGCATTGAGAGGCAAGGAACTGCAAACGTTTCAAAGATCCTGGTTGAAATCAGAATTAGAAAAAAAATCAAGATGCACCTATTTTGTGAAATCAGCTGAGAAGAGAGGTCCAGCGGCTGCAAAAAAAGTGTACTTTAAATATTTTCAAATGACAGAATACCTGACAGAGTCTCGAATTAGGATTAGCTATTTTGGATCCAACTGAGTCCTTTCCAAGTGTGCCTCTAAAATGGTGCATGCACACAGGGAAACAAACCCCCACGAGGGACCTTGGTTTCCCGGCTGTGCTTCAGGATGAGAACAGAAATTGCGGCGCGACGGCAGCGGGAGGCCCCATTAGCTAAAGTGGTGCTTCAGGTTAAGAACAGTTTCAGATTAAGAACAGACCCCAAGAACGAATTAAGTTTTTAACCCGAGGTACCACTGTACAGCTTTAAAATACAGTATCAGCCTATATGCTGGACCATAAAGAAGGCAGATCGCCGAAGAATTGATTCCTTTGAATTATGGTGCTGGAGGAGACTCTTGAGAGTCCCATGGACTGCAAGAAGAACAAACCGATCCATTCTTAAGGAAATCAGCCCTGAGTGCTCACTGGAAGGACAGATCGTGAAGCTGAGGCTCCAATACTTTGGCCACCTCATGAGAAGAGAAGGCTCCCTGGAAAAGACCCTGATGTTGGGAAAGATGGAGGGCACAAGGAGAAGGGGACGACAGAGGACGAGATGGTTGGATAGTGTCTTCGAAGGTACAAACATGAGTCTGACCAAACTGCGGGAGGCAGTGGAAGACAGGAGGGCCTGGCGTGCTCTGGTCCATGGGGTCACGAAGAGTCGGACACGACTAAATGACTAAACAACAACAACATCAGCCTATATTATACACACACACACAGACACACACACACATACAAATAAGTTTTTAAATTTCATTCCCAATTAAATATTTACAGTCCACCATGTTTTCCTCAATGAACTTTCTCAGTCTGGGGGCAGCAACTGCAGATCTCACAACTTTGTCACAGATTTCTCAAACCAGACAACAAATATGTGACTTTCAGTAATAATCACAATAATTTATTATTTATACCCCACCCATCTGTGTGGGTTTCCCCAGCCACTCAGGGCAGCTTCCAACAAAATATTAAAATACAATAGACCGTCAAACATTAAAAGCTTCCCTAAACAGGGCTGCCTTCAGATGTCTTCTATAAGTCTGGTAGTTTCTATAAGTCTGTTTTCTATAAGTCTGTAGTCTTCTGTAAGTCTGTTTTCTGCAGATGCAGTAGAGGCGGTGGTCTTCTTCACCGTCACTATCGCCACTTGGTAGGCTCCACATTGAGCTCTAACCCATGTGCGGTCAGATGCAGAATGAGTCATCCACCACCGGCACTCTAGCCATCTCAGTGATTGTTTCATTGCCCTCAGATTGGTGGAAAACCATGGAACTGCCCAGGCTCCATGCCATTGGAGAGGGCGCTTCAGAGCCAGTCAATAGCTCAGGTTAACTCCACATTCCAGCGGGCCACCAGGGAATCAGCTGAAAGGCCATCAACATGGGATAAAGCATCCCCTACCACTCTCTGGAAACCATTTGGATCCATTAAGTGGCGGGGACGGACCATCCAAATAGGCCCCACTGCCCTGCAGAGGGGAAGGGTCGCGGAGAAGTCCAGTTGCACCAGGAAGTGATCTGACCATTGCACTTCTTTTGTTTCACTTTTATTAGTGTCAGATCACCAACATGCATAGAGGTGAACACCAGGTCTAAGGCTATGAGTTGGGCCAGACTTATTCAGGGACAGCCCCATGGAGGCCATAGTTTCCACGAAGTCCTGAGCAGCCCCTTGTAAGGTCGTGTTGGCGTGGATGTCAAAATCCCCTAGGACAACCAAACTAGGTGTTTCCAAGAGAACATTCACCACAACCTGAAGCAGCTCGGGCAGGGAATCCTTGGTGCAGTGGGGAGGTCAGTACACTAAAAGGAATCCTGTACTGCCCCTATTGCCCAACTTCTAGAATATGCACTCAGAGAACTGGGTCTTCCCAACAGGACGCCTAGTGCAGACTAATGACTTCCTAAAAATCACTGCAACCCCCCCTCCCCACCCACATGATCTGGGTTGCTGTGCGTAAGAGAAGCCAGGTGGACAAGCAGCGGCAAGGACAGGCCCATCTGCTTCATCCAACCAAGTCTCTGTTACACATGCTAGGTCAAGTCCTCCATCCATGATCAAGTCATTGATGGCAGTGGTCTTATGAATAATTGACCTGGCATTGCACAGCAGCACCTTCTGGTCATGTGGGTATCCCTCGCTGATTCCAGTATCTTTCCGGTCAATACCAGCCCCGGAGGCAGGGATAGTTCTCAAACAATGACTAAACCTGCCTCCTTGGTAATCACATGGTCTGGTCTTAGTGTAACTCCTCCTTCCCCACGCCAGAAATAATTTTAAAGGTAAAAAAGAAAATTTTAAAGTATTTTAAGATGAACTCTGTGTTGTTCTGAGTTCTCCTGGGGAGCGACAGCAGCAGCCTCAGCTGTCCTTATGAGGCCTGACAGGCCCTGCCCTGGGCAGGTGGTGAGTGGCAGGAATGGGACACTCAGGAAGGGGAGTCCTCCTGGGCAGCTGATTACACGCATTGGGTATCTTATATAATCAAACAAGGATAAACCTGGTTCAGAATAGAGCATATTGGTAGCGATCTACTGCTTAGTTACAGCATATACAAAGAAGCTCTTCTGCAATAATTTTTTATAGCGTCCCTCTAAATATTCTGAGCACATAGTCTGAAAACAAAACTCAGAAATGCTTGCCTAAATGAACAGATTGGTAAATCAGAGGGGAAATTCTCAAGTTCATGTCTTATTTTAATTTAATACCAATGTGGGGCAGTGTACAAAATTAGCCAGGCGCCAGACACATTTTGCATCTGGCTACTGGCGACTTATCACTAGACAGCTGTTGCAACTAAAGCTCTTTCCACACCCCAAAAATGTTTGTTGTTTGTCCCCTGTACGAGTTCTTTCATGCACAGTAAAGAAACTACTATAACTGAAGCTCTTTACACACATCAACTTTCATAGGGTTAGTCCCCTGAAGGAGTTCTCTGGTGTCGAGAAAGGTGGTTACTGTGGTGGTAGCTCTTTCCACACTCCAAACAATTGTAGGGTTTGTCCCGTGTGAATTCTCTTATGTGCATGAAGGATGTTAGAGTCAGTGAAGCTTTTTCTACATTTCAAACATTTATACGGTTTCTCCCCCGTATGAGTTCGTCGATGCACATTAAGGGAGGAACTCTGACTGAAGCTCTTTCCACACTCCAGGCATTCATATGGTTTTCCCCGTGTGAGTTCTTTGATGTTTAGTAAGGTAGCCACTGTAGCTGAAGCTCTTTCCACACTCCAGGCATTTATATGGATTTATATGGTTTTCCTGTGTGTGAATTATATGGTGCATTTTAACAGACTTGCTGCAACTGAAGCTCTTTCCACACTCCATGCATTTATAAGGTTTTTCACCTGTATGAGATCTTCGATGCACATTAAGGGAGGCACTCTGATTGAAGCTCTTTCCACACTCCATGCATGTATATGGTTTTTCCCCTGTGTGAGTTCTTTGATGTTTAGTAAGGGTACTACTGTCAAAGAAACTCTTTCCACATTCCCAGCATTTAGACCTGAAAGACCTACATTAGCTCCCAGTATGTTTCCGAGCAAAATTCAAAGTGTTGGTGCTGACCTTTAAAGCCCTAAATGGCCTCAGCATGTATACCTGAAGGAGCATCTCCACCCCATCGCTCAGTCCTGACACTGAGGCACAGCTCCAAGGGCCTTCTGGCGGTTCCCTCCCTGCGAGAAGTGAGGTTACAAGGAACCAGGCAGAGGGCCTTCTCAGTAGTAGCACCCGCCCTGTGGAACGCCCTCCCATCAGATGTCAAGGAAATAAACAACTAAGAAGAAGACATCTGAGGGCAGCCCTGTTGAGGAAAGCTTTTAATGTTTGATCTTTTATTCTGCTTTTAATTTTCTGTTGAGAGCTCCCCAGAGTGGCTGGGGAAACCCAGCTAAATGGGTGGGGTATGAAGGAATAAAATAATAATAATTCCTCCTGCTCCTCCCTGGCTGGCAGGGGACTCTCCTGACTCCCTGTTTACTCCCTGCCATTCCTCCCCATTCCCTGCCCTGCGGCCTTTGCTTGGCGCTCCTTCTGCTTTCTCTGGACAGAGGATCTGAAGAAGTGTGCATGCACACGAAAGCTCATGCCAAGAACTAACTTAGTTGGTCTTTAAGGTGCTACTGGAAGGAATTTTTTTTGTTCTGGTTAAAGAGGAACATTTTTGCCTGAATTCTAGCTCGTCCAGTTGAAGTTGAAGGTCAGAAGATTCAGGGCAAGACAAAAAGAAGGCCTTGTTCACACAGCACATTATTAAACGATGGAACTCTCTTCCACAAGAGGCAGTGACAAACTTGGATGGTGTTAAAATACAATTGGAAAAGATTCATATAGAGGAGACGGCTATCAATGGCTGCCTGCCACAACAGCTACCATACATTCCACCTCCACTTTCTGTGATGCTTCTTGGTCCAACTTGCTGGGAACTCCTTCTCTCAATTCCGCCTTCCATTGGCCGGCTTTCTTGAGCACGCAAAATGGATTAGGATTGCCAACGTTGTTGTTTTTTTCCCCTGGCCTTGCTCCTGTGCAGTTTAACATTCACCACCAGGTACCTGGCAATGTGGCATGAGAGCCTCCTGTTGCGGGAATTTATGTATAGATTTGGGGGTGGGATGCCCCTCCAGCAGATATCATGCGCATGCAACCCACTACCAAAATCAGCACAATCACTTTTGTGATTTGTCCCCACAAAACACTTCATCACCGTTTCTTCCTGTCTATTCAAAGGGCCTCTGCTGCACGATACCAAATGTAAGAATTAACTGATAAATGTATCCATGTACTGGCTCACTGGGAAAACTTCAGAAATTCATATAGACATGTGAGCTCAGCTGCTCAGCAGCCCCTCTGCCTGAGTGATAATCCCTGGCATCCTGATACCTGAGTGCCAGACAGGTAAAAAGTAAAGGGGACCCCAAACCATTAAGTCCAGTCGTGATCGACTCTGGGGTTGCGGCGCTCATCTCGCTTTATTGGCCAAGGGAGCCAGCGTACAGCTTCCAGGTTATGTGGCCAGCATGACTAAGCCGCTTCTGGCAAACCAGAGCAGCGCACGGAAACGCTGTTTACCTTCCCGCCGGAGTGGTACCTATTTATCTACTTGCACTTTGATGTGCCTTCGAAATGCTAGGTTGGCAGGAGCAGGGACCAAGCAACGGGAGCTCACCCCGTTGTGGGGATTCGAACCACCGACCTTCTGATTGGCAAGTCCTAGACTCTGTGGCTTAACCCACAGCACCACCCACGTCCCTTGCCAGACAGGTAGCTATTCCAGAAAAAACAAAGCCAGATAAAGATAAAAGGGTGTGATTAACTTGGCTGGGAAACAGGGAAATGTAAATATCTTTTTTGTTACACTTGATGGGTGTTTGGTGGAGGGCAAGGAGAACCATGGGGCAGGGTCCAGGATGCTCAGATTACTGCCACCAGACCTCCCCTTTCATGATGTAACCATGATGTATGAGTGATGTAGTTTTGGGAGGGTGTAACATGGGAATTAGCAGCTAATAAAAGTTTGGGTTTTCTTTTGTCCGGGGCTTCCATCTTGTTCCACCTTGTGGCAGGTGGGAATCCTGTTGCGACAGTCTTCAGTAAAGACCAAGCCTACTGGCTGCTGTTTTGCTCTGGTATTCCTGGCTGGTGTCCTTGATTTTTGTCCAAGGGAGCCCTCAGATTTCTCCGTTAACACTCCCAACCCCGTCCCCCTTCCCATTTGTGGAAAAGCTTCGTTTATGCCTTTCTGGAGTCTTTTGAAGGCACAGGAGCAAAGAGAGAGATGTGGAAAGTGGCAACCTTAATTTATGCAGCATAAGGAAATGATTGCAGATTACTAGTGAATAATAATAATAATAATAATAATAATAATAATAATAATAATAGATTAATTATTTATACCCCGCCCATCTGGCTGGGCTTCCCCAGCCACCCTGGGCGGCTTCCAAAAAAATATTAAAATACTGTAATACATCAAACATTAAAAGCTTCCCTAAATAAGGTCCCCAACACAGGAAACAAGAAGCTGTTGTAGGTTGGGGGGAGATCATGGAGGGATGCTTACCTGCAGAGTGATTAACCTACCTGGATCTCTCAGTGCACGGAGCGCATCTCTCCAATGAGCCTAATAATTCGCTTAGGGGAAGAGCTCTTGCGGGAGTCCTGCTTTCCCCAGCACGCGGAATTATTTGCCTTAATCTTGCATTTCCCTCCCTGCGGCCGCCTTCAGCATCTCTGCGAAAGCAAGAAGAAACTCACGTGGAACACTTTGCATTTCCCCCCCTTTCAGATCTGCGGAAGAGGAAAGGGGCACATACCCTCTCCTCCTCTTTGCAATCTTCTGCTCTAGGAATGTGGGCTCAGATGCTGTTGCTGCTGTTAACCATTGAAGACCAAACAGGGAGGGAGCTGCCTCTTTTTGGCATCCTTCAGAGATAGAGCAGGAAAGGCGGGTGATCTCAGGTGTGTGTAAAATAGCTGAATGCCTCTCCATGAAAGAAGCAGTAGCTCCTTGCTTATAGAAAGCTAGCTTGCCAGGGAACAGGGGAAAACAAAACCTTTCTCCCTTGGTCCCTGGAATTTAAATTTGTGGCAACTGTGAAAAGGGCAAATTCTATGTTAGGGGTTATTGGGAACCTAAGAATAACTCTACAGTCCATGAGGCAGACTGAGGCAGCCACTTCAGGCCATAGCTGTCAACTTTTCCCTTTTCTTGCGAGGAATCCTATTCGGAATAAGGGAATTTCCCTTAAAAAAAGGGAAACATTGACAGCTATTGCAGTGGAAGCAAATACTAATACTAACAATAATCATTTATTTATTGTACCCCATCCATCTGACTGGGTTGTCCCAGCCATTCTGCACCTGGTTGATCCAACAGAGTCATTCTTAGGTTCTTAATAACCCCTAGCATAGGATTTGCCCTCTTGGCAGTTGCCACAAATTCGAGGGGAAAAGGTTCTGTCCTCATCTGTTCCCTGACATGCTGGCTTTCTATCAGTGGCGTAGCATGGGTTGTCAGCACCCGGGGCAAGGCAAGTAATTTGCACCCCCTAACCTGTGGATTTGCGCCCCTAACCCGTGGATTTGCGCCCCCTAACCCCCAGATGTTGCGCCCGGTGCGGCCGGGCCCCCCTGCACCCCCCCACGCTACGCCACTGCTTTCTATAAGCCAGGATTTGCTGCTCCTTTCATGGAGAAGCATTCAGCTATCTCCCACAGGCTCCCTAAGTCTGCTCCTCTCCCACGCAACCTGAGATTTCTTCTTCGCCTTATCTGCCTGTGCTCCACCCTCTTCATCCCTTTGCAGATTCTGAGAGATCAAGGGGGAGGGGAGCCGGTCAGAGCAGGAGGGGGAGACCCCCTAACTTAGTCACCAGCCTGACTCATCTCTGCCTCTTGGCTCCTCTCCAGCCTCCTCTTCTGCCTCTGATTCTGGACTGCTCTCTGCCACAAAATACTTTTAACACCATACAGCTTCCTTCACCCATTAATACCTTGGTTCATGAGGGTCACTTTTCCTCAGTTACCCACTCTCTAAGCCAGGGGTCCTTGAACTTTTTAAACATTGGGCCGGTGCGCTGTCCCTCAGACACTGTTGTGGGCCGGACTATATTTTTTTTTTGTTATTTATATCAGTTCTGGAGGTGCTCTTGAATATGATTAGAGGGGATCGGTTGGTGGAAGGGATTCAGGTCGGAGCGAAACAATATAAACTTAAAGCTTTTGCAGATGACCTAGTTTTGACCCTGTAGGAGCCAGAATCTAGTACAAAAAGAGTATTACAACTGATTCAAGATTTTGGTCGGGTGGCTGGATTTAAACTAAATAAACAGAAAACCAAGGTGTTGGGGAAAAATCTGACAGATGTAGAGTCGGCACAGTTTCAGAGAGAAACGGAACTAACTGTGGTTAAAAAAGTAAAGTACCTAGGGGTAAACATATCAGCAAAAAATCTGAGTCTATTTAAGGATAACTATGAAAAATGTTGGTCTGAAATTAAGAGAGATTTGGACAGTTGGACAAAATTGAAGCTTTCTCTGTTAGGCCGAATCGCTGCTGTTAAGATGAATGTATTGCCAAAGATGTTATTTTTGTTTCAAACATTGCAGATTGTGGACAAGACAGAGTGTTTCCGGAAGTGGCAGAGAGATATATCTAGATTTGTCTGGCAGGGCAAAAAGCCCAGAATTAAGTTCAAGATACTAACTGATGCGAAAGAAAGAGGGGGCTTTGCCCTGCCAGACCTAAAGTTGTATTATGAAGCCGCAGCCTTTTGCTGGCTAAAAGACTGGCTACTTCTTGAGGACACTGATGTATTGGACTTGGAAGGGTTTAACAATGCTTTTGGTTGGCATGCATATCTATGGTACGATAAGGTTAAGATTAATAAGGTCTTTAAGAACCATATTGTCAGGAAAGCAGTTTTTAAAGTCTGGACAAAATACAAAGACTTATTGGAAAATAAAACTCCGAGGTGGCTTTCACCTCTGGAAGCTAAGGCCCGAAAAAGACTCAATATGGAGGCCAATTGGCCAAAATATTGGGAAATATTAGAAAAAGACGGAGACAATTGGAAATTGCAGAGTTTGGAGAAAATGAAGGATAAAGTGCGAGACTGGTTACATTACGCTCAGATTAAAGAAGTTTTTAAAAATGACAAAAAGCTAGGGTTCCAGGTGGAGAAATCGAAGTTGGAAACAGAATTGTTAGAACCAAAAACTAAGGTTTTATCAAGAATGTATAACTTGCTGCTGAAATGGAATACACAAGACGAAATGGTTAAATCGGTTATGATAAAGTGGGCTCAGGACATTGGGCATAATATTATGTTTGAGGACTGGGAAAGGTTGTGGACCACTGGGCTGAACTTCACTGCATGTAATGCTTTGAAGGAAAATGTAATGAAAATGATATACAGATGGTACATGACCCCAGTTAAACTTGCCAAAATATACCATTTGTCTGATAATAAATGTTGGAAATGTAAAGAACACGAAGGAACATTCTTTCACCTCTGGTGGACTTGCCCTAGAGTGAAGGCCTTCTGGGAAATGATTTATAATGAGTTGAAAAAGGTATTTAAGTATACCTTCACTAAGAAACCAGAGGCCTTCCTTCTGGGCATTGTCGGCCAGAAGGTGTTAAAGAAGGACCGAACATTTTTTATGTATGCAACAACGGCAGCAAGGATACTCATTGCTAAGAGTTGGAAAACTCAAGATCTACCCACACTGGAAGAGTGGCAGATGCAGCTGATGGACTATATGCAACTGGCCGAGATGACGGGCAGAATCCGAGACCTGGGAGAAGAGAGGGTTGAAGAAGATTGGAAGAAATTCAAGATATATCTACAAAAGTATTGTAATTTGGTTGAAGGCTAAGAAGGATGCTAGATCATAAATAATTGCCTATCATTGAATTAGATTTGAAATTGACGATAAGTGAGATTGAGGGAAATATAAAATTTGTGGAGATTAGATCAAATTAATTGAACAAAATTTAAGAATATAAACAAGATGATAAATTGCTGGAAAAATTTATAACGATGTAAGTGGGAGTGGGAGACGTGAGGGAGTCCAAAGAAGTTCTGAAAAATATGTTATGACCCATGTTATATTGTTTATTATTTTTGCATTTTGTATTTTAAAAAAATCTTAATAAATATTTATAAAAAAAAAAAGAAGATGCCGATGACTCTCTCCACAGACCTCTGCAGCTGCCCCTCGTCTGCCCGGCTCAGCTTGGCCTGCACTGTTGCTGCAGGAAGCCCTTCTCCACCCCACCCGGACCCCAGCCCGGCTCTTGCCACACAGGCGGCTGCGCCCAGGGATGCCCTCGCTGCCTTGCTCGGTCTGCACTCTGCACGCACTCAGAGGCTCCTGAGCAGCGGCGACACCCACATAGGCGTCCCGGAGGCAGCAGCGGCTCCTCCTCCTGCCCCGCGAAGGGGCAGCTCGGGGCCGGGCGAGACGGGGGGAAGCCATACAATATTTAAAATGAATAATGATTTTAATCAACATAAACTTACAGTGGTACCTTGGGTTACAGACGCTTCAGGTTACAGACGCTTCGGGTTACAGACTCTGCTAACCAGAAATAGTACCTTGGGTTAAGAACTTTGCTTCAGGGTGAGAACAGAAACCGCGCGGTGGCAGCGGGAGGCCCCATTAGCTAAAGTGGTGCTTCAGGTTAAGAACAGTTTCAGGTTAAGAACGGACTTCTGGAACGAATTAAGTTCTTAACCCGAGGTACCACTCTATAAATATTTCATTGGGAAGTATGGGCCTGCTAATTTATGTTGGTCAGGAGAGAATCAGCTAAATAATCATGGGCGGGCGTTTCTCTCTCCCCAACCCCACCCCACCCCAAAAAAAACTGCAAAACGTGGGAGCAGTGGGAATGGCAGTGAAAGGGCAAGCCTGGAAAGTGAGAGGAAGATAAGAGAGAGGGGCTTAGGAAGGGAGAAAGCAGAGTGGGGTGTTTGTGTGTCAAATTCAGGAGGTAGCAGCACTTTTCCAAAGGTTTCTCTGCTTTGGAACTTGCAGGGGCTGGAAATAGACAGTTCCACCCCACCCCGGCTTCTTCCGCCACCCCAGAGATTAAAATGGTAGTGCTGGGTGGCACCTGCCCGCTCTTGCCAACCTGCAGCCCTTCAGGGATCTCTCCGTGGGGAGAGCCAACCCCTTCCAGAAGAAGTTAAAACTTGCAAAGGCTACCAAGGCATGGAGCTGAATTCTCCTCACACACACCCACACCCCCGCCATAAAAAAAAAGGACAGGGGGAACTTGCAAAAAGGGCGGCCTCACATGAGCAGACTGGCGCCGGTGCGCAGAGAAAGAGAGGCTGAGCTTTTCTTGACAATATTCTGAACTCCTCCAACAGTGGCAGGTTGCAAAGGCGAGACGCGCATGCTGGGTGGGTGGGGTATGCGCGGGGGCTTGCGAGATGGGAAGGAGAGTGGTGGGGAAGTGGGAGACCTGGAGGGTCGGCGACTGAGCCGCGAGGGACCCCAGCAGCGGTGCTGCCTTCCGCCTGAACCGCCTGCGCACAAGGCCTCCTGGCCGCCGCCATTTCCTGCTCCGCCGTCTCCACGTCTGGCCTGGGACCCCCACAGCACCAGAAGCCCGACAGCCAGCAGCAGCAGCAGCGAGAACTGAATTTAGGACCTTGGCGGGCCTGATCCGGCCTGTGGGCCGTAGTTTGAGGACCCCTGTCTTAACCTGACCATAAGCCCTCTCTCTTCTCAAATCCATCCCTATCTTCTCAAATCAAGCCCCATCTCTTCACCTGACCCGTAGCCCTATCTCTCTCTCTCTCTCTCCCTCTTTTTATCCTCCCCTTTTTGTGACTTTGTAGCCATTTGGTGACAGGCTCCTTCACTCTGACAGAATTTCAGGGAGACTGCACCAGCAGACTCTGGCCTGGCTCTGCTGTCTGTCACACCTGTCCTTAAGGCGAGGGGTGTCTGGGTTCCTTGACAGTGTGTGGCCAGTTCCTTGTTGGAGCTCGGGGAGCTATCTAACCACCTAGGGTCTTTGAACTCATTTTAGCCAATGCATTCGAATGGAGAAGGGAGGGGAGCTTTGAGTTGAACAAATCCTTTAATTCCAGTATTTCTATTGTTCTACTGTCTCTTCCTAGAGGGTTTCCCAAAAAGGGACACGGGTGGCGCTGTGCTCTAAACCACAGAGCCTAGGGCTTGCTGATCAGAAGGCCGGTGGTTCAAATCCCCACGACAGGCTGAGCTCCCGTTGCTCGGTCCCTGCTCCTGCCAACCTAGCAGTTCGAAAGCACGTCAAAGTGCAAGTAGATAAATAGGTACCACTCCAGCGGGAAGGTAAATGGCGTTTCCGTGCGCTGCTCTTGGTTCGCCAGAAGCGGCTTAGTCATGCTGGCCACATGACCCGGAAACTGTAAGCAAGGTGAGCGCCGCAACCCCAGAGTCGGCCACGACTGGACCTAATGGTCAGGGGTCCCTTTACCTTAGCGAGTTTCCTGCTTATTTCCCATTGTTGTTGAAGGCATGAAGGTGGCGCCTGCGGTGCTTCAGAAACTTCAGCTGCTGCAGAATCTGGCAGTCAGGTTGCTCACCGGAGCAAGACTGTGTGAGCATATTACACTGATCCTGGTCCAACCACACTGGAAACCAATTAGTTTCTGAGCCCAATTCAAAGTGCTGGTTTTGACCTATAAAGCCTTAACAGCTCAGGATCACAATACCTCAAGTATTGCCCCAGGCTGAATATCACCCTCTAAGACACTTCTTCATGTGCCTCCTCCATGTGTGGAAGGTGAGGTTTGGCTGGCACCTTCATTATGCGCCTTTAGGTCCCGAGCGAAAACATTCTTCTTCAACCAGGACTTTGGCTGAATAAAGGGCAGTAATAAATGAAATATACAAATGTCTGCAGTAATAAAAAACACATCTTTGTGGGGAGAAACTCTCCTGCACAAAACTGCTGCATTAAAAATAAAAATAAAATTTGCTATTGCATGTACAGAAAGTGGGGAAGGAAAAGGAATGGACCAGCAGCCTTTTGTGCGAGTGATTCCAAATCCTTGCATGACTTGCAGGCCACACAAATATTTTTTTTTAAAGTTGACTGCCCTTTGGGGCAAATCTGGTACATCACAAAACATGTATTTCACAAATTAGTTTTCCAAAATGGTGTGTTTCCAGGCTTAGAGCAGCACACATGATGTGGAAATTCATGAAGGAGTTCCTGACCAGAGATCCAAATAAAACCAGGTAACGGAATCAAAAAATATTTATTGTGCACACCGGGGATTTATTATCCGCTTCTCACAGGATTTTTTTTCCACGAACAAAAATATAGCTGGGACTGACCGCTGAGACCATATAACACCGGTCCTGAAAGACCTACATTGACTCCCACAATTCCAAGTGTTAGTGCTGACCTTTAAAGCCCTAAATGGCCTCGGCCCAGTATACCTGAAGGAGCGTCTCCACCTCCATTGGCCCTCCTCCAAGGGCCTTCTGGTGGTTCCCTCACTGCAAAAAGTGAGGATACAGGAAACCAGGCAGAGAGCCTTCTCGGTAGTGGCACCCATCCTATGAAACGTCCTCCCTTCAGATGTCAAGGAAATTATAAATTGATGTTTTATTGTGTTTTTAATATTCTGTTGGGAGCCACCCAGAGTGGCTTGGGAGGCCCAGCCAGATAAGTGGGGTATAAGTAATAACTTAGTATTATTTTTTATTTTCACTACTACTACTACTTCTACTACTACTACTATACGATTCTGCAGCAGTAACCAGTCAGCTTCTAACATGTTAAGGCATGAGAAATAGTATTTTCTTGTTACTGACTTTTGCCTATATATTCCATCTATCTGTACGTAACTGTATCTACAAAAGCCTACAAGCTGTATATGTTTATTGTTTGGACCATTATGGTCATATGAAATATATACATAAATATGGCATTAAAATGCAGTATCAGTCTATATTACACACACACACACAAATAAGTTTTTAGATGTCATTCCCAATTAAATCTTTACTGTCCACCATGTTCTCCTCAATGAACATTCTCAATTTTTGGGCAGCAACTTTGTCACAGATTTCTCAAACGAGACAACAAATATGTGACTTTCAGTTGATCATCCACATCAGGTATCTTACATAACAAATCAAAATTCTCAAGTTCGTGTCTTATTTTAATTAAATACCAATGTGGGGCAGTGTTCAAAATTAGCCAGGCGCCACAGTTTGCACCTGGCTACTGGCGACTTATCACTAGCCAGATGGACATACATACTCCCAAAACTGTTTTACTGAGCCTGAACTTTTGCGACAGCAAAGTATTTGGTCCTTAAGCTGCTTCCTTGCTGTACTGGAAAAGCCCTCGTGCATGGATGAAGGTGAAGAACTGCACATCGTCAAAGAGTGAGCTACTAACTCCCTATTAGGAAACACTGGTCTGTGAGCGCTCCAATTGGAGAACAGCTTTTACCACTGTAACAGAAGCTCTTTCCACACGTCAGCTTTCATAGGGTTAGTCTCCTGAATGAGTTTTTTCTCAGTGTCGAGAAAGGTGATTACTGCGGCGGTAGCTCTTTCCACACTGCAAACATTTATATGATTTGTCCCCTGTGTGAATTCTCCTATGTGCATGAAGGGTGCTAGAGTCACTGAAGCTTTTTCTACATTCCAAGCATTTATAAAGTTTCTCCCCTGTGAGTTCTTTGAAAGTAAGGAGGCTACCGTGACCAAACCTCTTTCCACACTCCAGGCGTTCATGCAGTTTGTTCCCTGTACGAGGTGTCTGATGTCATTTAAGGTGAGAAATGCACTTGAAGCTTTCACCACACTCAATGCACTTATATGGCTTCTCCCCTGTGTGAATTCTATGGTGCATGTTAAGGGACCTGCTGTGACTGAAGCTCTTTCCACACCCCATGCATTTATAAAGTTTCTCCCCTGTGAGTTCTTTGATGTTTAGTAAAGGTACTATAGTCACTGAAGCTCTTTCCACACTCCAGGCATTTATAAGGTTTTTCACCTGTATGAAGTCGTCGATGCACATTAAGGGAGGCACTCTGATTGAAGCTCTTTCCACACTCCATGCATTTATATGGTTTTTCCCCTGTATGAGTTCTTTGATGTTTAGTAAGGGTACTACTGTCAAAGAAACTCTTTCCACATTCCCAGCATTTATATGGTTTCTCCCCTGTATGAGTTCTTTGATGCAAAGTAAGGTAGCCACTGTTTCTGAATCTCTTTCCACACTCCAAGCATTCATAAGGTTTCTCCCCTGTATGAGTTCTTTGATGCACATTAAGGTAGCCACTGTTTCTGAATCTCTTTCCACACTCCATGCATTCATATGGTTTTCCCCCTGTATGAGTTCTTTGATGCAAAGTAAGGTAGCCACTGTTTCTGAATCTCTTTCCACACTCCATGCATTCATATGGTTTTCCCCCTGTATGAGTTCTTTGATGTCTAATAAGGATGCTTCTGGTACTGAAGCTCTTTCCACACTCCAGGCATTTATATGGATTTATATGGTTTTCCTGTGTGTGAATTATATGATGCATTTTAACAGACTTGCTGCAACTGAAGCTCTTTCCACACTCCATGCATTTATATGGTTTTTCCCCTGTATGAGTTCTTTGATGTTTAGTAAGGGTACTACTGTCAAAGAAACTCTTTCCACATTCCCAGCATTTATATGGTTTCTCCCCTGTATGAGTTCTTTGATGCAAAGTAAGGTAGCCACTGTTTCTGAAACTCTTTCCACATTCCCAGCATTTATATGGTTTCTCCCCTGTATGAGTTCTTTGATGCACATTAAGGTGGCCACTATTTCTGAAGCTCTTTCCACACTCCATGCATTCATAAGGTTTGTCCCCTGTATGAGTTCCTTGATGCAAAGTAAGGTAGCCACTGTAACTGAATCTCTTTCCACACTCCATGCATTCATAAGGTTTCTCCCCTGTATGAATTCTTTGATGTCTAATAAGGATGCTTCTGGTACTGAAGCTCTTCCCACACTCCATGCATTCATAAGGTTTCTCCCCTGTATGAGTTCTTTGATGCTCATTAAGGTGGCTACTGTAACTGAATCTCTTTCCACACTTCATGCATTCATAAGGCTTCTCCCCTGTATGAGTTCGTCGATGCACATTAAGGGAGGAACTCTGACTGAAGCTCTTCCCACACTCCATGCATTCATAAGGTTTCTCCCCTGTATGAGTTCTTTGATGCTCATTAAGGTGGCTACTGTAACTGAATCTCTTTCCACACTTCATGCATTCATAAGGCTTCTCCCCTGTATGAGTTCGTCGATGCACATTAAGGGAGGAAGTCTGACTGAAGCTCTTTCCACACTCCATGCATTTATAAGGCTTCTCCCCTGTATGAATTCTTTGATGCTCATTAAGGTGGCTACTGTTTCTGAAGCTCTTTCTACACTCCATGCATTTATAAGGCTTCTCCCCTGTATGAGTTCTTTGATGCACATTAAGTTTGCTACTGGATTCGAAGCCCTTTCCACACTCCATGCATTTATAAGGTTTTTCACCTGAGTGTACTCTTTGATGTATAGTAAGGTAGGCACTGTAACTGAATCTCTTTCCACACTCCATGCATTCATAAGGTTTTTCACCTGAGTGTACGCTTTGATGTCTAGCAAGGGCTGAGCGACTACAGAATCTCTTTCCGCACACAGTACATTCATGTTTTTTCTCCACCCTGTTAAGTTGATTTTCATCTTCTTGGGAAACACTGTGTTCATCCCTTGGCTTCACTGTTTCTCTCCTCTCTTGTTTGTTGGCTCCATCTTGAACCCCCAACTTCCTTTCCTTCTCTTGCTCCTCACCTCTTTCTGGCCAGACTTCTGATGGCTCCTCCTCATCCAGGACCCCCCAGACATCTCCTGATGGAATAAAAATTTTAAAATAAAGATTGATACAGCTGCTTCCTTATCAAAACTCAAGGCCTGGCACTATGTTAAAGGCGTTTTACATAAAAACAAATGGTGTGATACCTGGTTTTAATAAAATATGACCATTTAATCAAGGGTTATTTGTATCAGAAACGTTCTGGTGAGCAGTCCCTAAGATTAACCAAGCCATAAATAACACAATTTAAACCAGCAGGCAATAACATCAACAGAGCCTGCCTGCCTATGGGCCTGTGTGAGGCGGCTGCCTCAGGTGTCACCCCCAAAGGGGCTTAGCTTTGCTGCTAGTCTCCCCGGCTTCCAGGGGCGAAGTGGGATGGGCAGCAAAGCTCTGTGAGTCCTCTCTCCTCCAGCCAAGTCCAGAAAAGGATCCTCCCCCAACAAGGGCAAGTCCACAAGAGGGCAGACATTCCACCACTCAGCTTTGTCAGGATCTGAAAAGGCTCTTTGCCAGTGAATGGGGGGAGGCGTCTGCACCCCTTGGAGGTCTGGTGGGGTGAGGGGGGACCACCCCACCCAACCTGCAGGGGTACGCTCCTTATGGATTTTGAGCCCCCATTGTGGGGGCAGAAGTGAGGCCACCCCTGAGCATTGATAATACAGCACTGCAACTCAGAGCAGCTTGAAAGTCTAGCTCTGAAGAGCTTGTTGAAAAACCAAAATGAATAATAACAATAGTAGCATTTATTTTATTTATATCCCAAGCGTCTGGCTGGGTTTCCCAAGCCACTCTGGGTGGCTTACAGCATATATAAAAATGCAATCAAACCTCATATATTAAGAAACAGAATATTCTATATATGCAACAAACAAACCAATACATCAATAGAAACCAATAACAATAACAAGATACTCAAGTATTCTACAAATTAGGATCCCCCACACAGAAGATTTTTAGTATGCTTTTTCTACCATTCTCCACGCTAGATTGCCACAATGCATTATACTTCAGGCTGCTTTAGAAGAGCGTTCAGAAACTACAGAGTGCTGACCGGTGCAAGAGGCTCTGAGCATATCTGGGTTCCTGACTTCAGTTCAAGGTGCTGATTTTGACTTATGTAGCTCAATGGCTGCTTCTCATGAATCCACCGAGAGCCTGCGCTCATCATCTGAGGTCCTTCTCACAGTGCCCTCTCCAACTGAGGTGCAAAGAGAGGCAATACAGAATGCGTCTTTCAGTGCTGGCTCCCCACCTAAAGAATGCTCTCCCCCAGGGAGGCAACCCAGAAGCCATCACTGGCTAATTGTAGCAGAGAAGCAAGAATATTTATTTTCAGCCAGGCTTCTGGCCTTTAACTTGGGAGAAAAACAAACACTTTGACCTCCTTTAGTGGAGCTGAAGGAAGGCACTCCGAGCCACTGAGGAACCCATACCTATTATAACTATTAATGAAGGCGAAAAGGATCCTTACCCTGAGAGGTCACCATCTCACGAACCTCCACCATGACGTCCTTGTAGGGCCCAGTTGTCGTCAGCGAAATTCAAGGACACCTGTCAAAGCTCACTGATCCCTGGAAGGACAGAACAATTCCCTTCTTTATAGGCACTCCAAGGCAAGGTGTGGAAACCATCTCTCCTCAGATCCCCCTCCAATGATAGATGGGGCAACTGGAGATTTGACCTTCAGTGTTTATTTGTTTTTTAATAAGACGTGAAAATCTGGATAACTAAATTTAAGACTGGGGGAAATGGGTGTTTTGTCCCACCCCATACTCCCTCCTTCCTCCCCTTCCTCAGGTGTTTGGAGACCAAACATGCTGCCCAGCAGGCAAAATGGGAAGTGGAGAGGGATGATTTTTTTCAATGATGGCTTTATGCATACTGGTTTCTAAATTGGTTTGTGGGTTTTAGTTGTATTCTAGCTCCCACTGGATCACTGTGCCACTTGAGAGAGCTTTTGGATCAGGTGTTTAGAAATCTTGAACATAAGATAAAATTACTACAGCTCCAGATGGCCAGTTATACCCCCAGGGGCCCACCTTTTTTAATGATATATGTTTAGTACATACATTTTGCAGAGGAAAAGTTTTTTTTCATGGTTTAATTTGCAGTGGACCTACGGCCTTCGATACAATAAAATGCTAAAGAGTCTTAACTGAGGAGGATCCTCTCCTGCCATAGAGCATGCAGCTCCTTCTGCACTCTATGGGGCGCTACCTTTGAAGGTGACCCGGAAACTAGATCAAATCCAGAATGCAGCAGCTAGACTCGTAACTGGGAGCAGCAGCCAACTGAGACCTGAAAGATCTACATTAGCTCCCAGTATGTTTCCGAGCAAAATTCAAAGTGTTGGTGCTGACCTTTAAAGCCCTAAATGGCCTCAGCATGTATACCTGAAGGAGTGTCTCCACCCCATCGCTCAGTCCTGACACTGAGGCCCAGATAGAATTACTACAGCTGCAGATCGCTAGTTATAGCGGTACCTCAAGTTAAGAACTTAATTCGTTCTGGAGGTCCGTTCTTAACCTGGAACTGTTCTTAACCTGAAGCACCACTTTAGCCTCCCACTGTTTCTGCACGATTTCTGTTCTAATCCTCAAGCAAAGTTCTTAACCTGAGGTGCTATTTCTGGGTTAGCGGAGACTGTAAGCTGAAGCGTATGTAACCCGAGGTACCACTGTATATCCCCAGGGGCCCACCTTTTTTAAAGCCCTAAACAGCCTTGGCCCAGTATACCTGAAGGAGCATCTCCACCCCATCGTTCAGCCCGGACACTGAGGTCCAGCTCCAAGGGCTTTCTGGCAGTTCCCTCGCGGCAAGAAGCCAAATTACAGGGAACCAGGCAGAGGGCCTTCTCGGAAGTGGCACCCGCCCTGTGGAAAGCCCTCCCTTCAGATGTCAAGGAAATAAACACCTATCTGACTTTCATAAGACATCTGAAGACAGCCCTGTTGAGGAAAGCTTTTAATGTTTCATCTTTTATTGTGCTTTTAATTTTCTGTTGGGAGCCACCCAGAGTGGCTGGGGAAGCCCAGCTAAATGGGCGGGGTATGAAGGAATAGAATAATCGTAATTCTTGTTCCTCCTGCTCCTCCCTGGCTGGCAGGAGCCTCTTGGCTGCTCCGGGCAGAGAGGGAGCCCGGCTGGTCTCCGGCTCTGAAGCAGGAGGGGGAAACCCGGCTGCAGGATCAGGCCAGCGGCGCCCCCAGGACAGAATCCCCGCCGCCCCCCCCCCGCAGGTGCTCCAAGCAAGATCCGAGTTCAAGAGCAGCTTTATCCTCACCTGTGGTATTCTACTTATTTATATCCCGCCTTTCTCCAAGGCAGAGAGCCAAGGCGGCTTACAAAGGGGTTGCCATGGCTATAAATTCTAAAAGGCAGGCGGCATTAAGAGGCAAGGAACTGCAAACGTTTCAAAGATCCTGGTTGAAATCAGAATTAGAAAAAAAATCAAGATGCACCTATTTTGTGAAATCAGCTGAGAAGAGAGGTCCAGCGGCTGCAAAAAAAAGTGTACTTTAAATATTTTCAAATGACATAATACGTGACAGAGTCTCGAATTAGGATTAGCTATTTTGGATTGGGACACGGGTGGCACTGTAGGTTAAACCACAGAGCCTAGGACTTGCCAATCAGAAGGTCGCGGTTTGAATCCCCGCGACGGGGTGAGCTCCCCTTGCTCGGTCCCTGCTCCTGCCAACCTACCAGTTCGAAAGCACGTCAAAGTGCAAGTAGATAAATAGGTACAGCTCTGGCAGGAAGGTAAACGGCGTTTCCGTGTGCTGCTCTGCTTCGCCAGGAGCGTCTTAGTCATGCTGGCCACATGACCCGGAAGCTGTACGCCGGCCCCCTCGGCCAGTAAAGCGAGATGAGCGCCGTAACCCCAGAGTCGGCCATGACTGGACCTAATGGTCAGGGGTCCCTTTACCTTTACCTATTTTGAATCAAACCGAGTCCTTTCCAAGTGTGCATCTAAAATGGTGCATGTACAGAGGGAAACAAACCCCCACGAGGGACCTTGGTTTACTGCCTTAGAATAGCACACATGATGTGGAAATTCATGAAGGAGATCCTGACCGAAGATCAAAATAAAACTAGGTAACGGAATAAAAAAATATTTATTGTGCACAGAGGTAGGGCTCGTGTCACACGATTTTTCCCCACGCACAAAAATATAGCTGGGACTGGCCACTGAGACCACATAACACCTGTCCTGAAAGACATACATTGTCTCCCACTACATTTCCAAGCACAATTCAAAGTGTTGGTGCTGACCTTTAAAGCCCTAAATGGCCTCGGCCCAGTATACCTGAAGAAGCGTCTCCACCCCCATCATTCAGCCCAGACACTGAGGTCCAGCTCCAAGGGCCTCCTGCAGGTTCCCTCACTGCAAAAAGTGAGGATACAGGGAACCAGGCAGAGGGCCTTCTTGGTAGTAGCACCCGCCCTGTGGAATGCCATCCCATCAGATGTCAAGGAAATAAACAACTATCTGACTTTTAGAAGACATCTTTGAAATGTGCTCGGAAACGTGCTGGGAGACAATGTAGGTCTTTCAAGACCAGTGTTATGTGGTCTTGGCAGCCATTCTCAGTCACCATTCCCAGTCACCAGTGTAGCTGCCGCATTTTGGATTAGCACCACTCTGGCGAGACAGTCCGCGGGCAAGTAGGGTCTCAGCCTACGTACCAGATGGAGCTGGTAGACAGCTGACCTGGACACAGAATTAACCTGTGCCTCCATGGACAGCTGTGAGTCCAAAATGACTCGCAAGCTGCGCACCTGGTCCTTCCGGGGCACAGTTACCCCATTCAGGACCAGGGAGTCCTCTACACCTGCCCGCCTCCTGTCCCCCCAAAACAGTACTTCTGTCTTGTCAGGATTCAACCTCAATCTGTTGGCCACCATCCATCCTCCAACAGCCTCCAGACACACCGGACCTTCACTGCCTTCACTGGCTCTGATTTGAAAGAGAGATAGAGCTGGGTATCATCCACATACTGATGAACACCTAGCCCAAACCCCATGATGATCTCTCCTAGCGGCTGCATGTAGATGTTGAAAAGCATGGGGGAGAGGACAGAACCCTGAGGCACCCCACAAATGAGAGCCCAGGGGTCTGAACACTCATCCCCCACCACCACTTTCTGAACATGGCCCAGGAGGAAGGAGCAGTGCCCCCAGCCCCTCTAGACGGTCCAGAAGGATGTTATGGTCGATGGTATCAAAAGCCGCTGAGAGAGCCAGCAGAACTAGGAAACAGCTCTCACCTTTGTCCCTAGCCCGCCAGAGATCATCTTTTTTTTTTTTTTTTTTATAATAATTTTTATTATTTTTCCACACAGATAATAAACAGCAATATAACACAATATAGCTTCATACTCATCGGTTCATAACCTTTTTTCTTTGACTTCCCCATACCTCCCCATCCCTGCATCCTTGTTTAATAATTCTTTAGCAACCCTTAAGTCCATTGTCTTAATTCCTTTTCGTAAGTATTTCTTAAGTTTTTTTTTGTTTACTGCTGCAATTCTTTACTTCTTACCCCCTGACATCTTAACATTCCTCAATTTTACAATTATTTTTAAGATATATTTTGAAATTCTTCCAGTCCTCTTCCACTGTCTCTTTCCCCTGGTCCCGGATTCTGCCCGTCATCTCAGCCAGTCCCATAAAGTCCATCACCTTTGTTTGCCATTCTTCCAGAGTAGGTAATTCTTGCGTCTTCCAATACTTTGCCAGTAGAATTCTTGCTGCTGTAGTGGCATACATAAAGAATGTCCTATCCTTCCTTAACACCACTTGGCCCACCATACCCAAAAGGAAAGCCTCTGGTTTCTTAGGAAAAGTCCACTTAAGGACCTTCTTAATTTCATTATAGATCATTTCCCAGAAAGCTTTAACCTTTGGGCAGGTCCACCAAAGGTGGTAGAAAGTGCCTTCAGTCTCATTACATTTCCAACACTTATTATTAGGCAAATGATAAATCTTTGCTAGCTTGACTGGGGTCATGTACCACCGGTAGATCATTTTCATAATATTTTCTTTTAAAGCATTACATGCAGTAAATTTAATACCGGTGGTCCATAATTGTTCCCAGTCAGCAAACATGATATCATGACCTATATCTTGTGCCCATTTAATCATAGCTGATTTCACCGTTTCATCCTGTGTATTCCATTTTAACAGCAAGTTATACATTCTTGATAAATTCTTAGTATTGGGTTCCAACAATTCTGTTTCTAATTTTGACTTCTCTTTCTGAAATCCTATTTTCCTGTCCTGTTTAAACGTCTCATTTATCTGATAGTAATGCAACCAATCTCGAACCTTAGGTTTTAGTTTCTCATAACTCTGAAGTTTCACCCTTTCACCATCGTATTCTATAATCTCATGATATTTTGGCCATTTAGAATCCATATTAAGCTTTTTTACTTCCCTAGCTTCCATTGGTGACACCCACCTAGGGGTTTTACTTTCCAACAAATCTTTGTATCTAATCCAAACGTTGTACAATGCTTTCCTTACAATATGGTTTTTAAAACTTTTATACACCTTTACCTTGTCATACCATAAATATGCATGCCAACCAAAACTGTTGTCATACCCTTCCAGATCCAAAATGTCAGTATTCTCAAGAAGTAGCCAGTGTTTCAACCAGCAGAAAGCTGCTGATTCATAATAAAGTCTTAAGTCCGGCAGGGCAAACCCCCCTCTATCCTTTGCATCAGTTAAAATCTTAAATTTAATTCTGGGCTTTTTGCCCTGCCAGACAAATTTTGATATGTCTTTCTGCCACTTCTTGAAACAGTCCATCTTGTCCACAATCTGCAACGTCTGGAATAAAAACAGCATTCTAGGCAATACATTCATCTTAATAGTAGCGATTCGGCCTAACAAGGAAAGTTTCAGCCTTGACCATATTTCCAGATCCTTTTTAACTTCTGACCAACATACATTGTCTCCCACTACATTTCCAAGCACAATTCAAAGTGTTGGTGCTGACCTTTAAAGCCCTAAATGGCCTCGGCCCAGTATACCTGAAGAAGCGTCTCCACCCCCATCATTCAGCCCAGACACTGAGGTCCAGCTCCGAGGGCCTCCTGCAGGTTCCCTCACTGCAAAAAGTGAGGATACAGGGAACCAGGCAGAGGGCCTTCTTGGTAGTAGCACCCGCCCTGTGGAACGCCCTCCCATCAGATGTCAAGGAAATAAACAACTAAGAAGAAGACATCTGAGGGCAGCCCTGTTGAGGAAAGCTTTTAATGTTTGATCTTTTATTCTGCTTTTAATTTTCTGTTGAGAGCTCCCCAGAGTGGCTGGGGAAACCCAGCTAAATGGGCAGGGTATGAAGGAATAAAATAATAATAATTCCTCCTGCTCCTCCCTGGCTGGCAGGGGACTCTCCTGACTCCCTGTTTACTCCCTGCCATTCCTCCCCATTCCCTGCCCTGCGGCCTTTGCTGGGCGCTCCTTCTGCTTTCTCTGGACAGAGGATCTGAAGAAGTGTGCATGCACACGAAAGCTCATGCCAAGAACTAACTTAGTTGGTCTTTAAGGTGCTACTGGAAGGAATTTTTTTTGTTCTGGTTAAAGAGGAACATTTTTGCCTGAATTCTAGCTCGTCCAGTTGAAGTTGAAGGTCAGAAGATTCAGGGCAAGACAAAAAGAAGGCCTTGTTCACACAGCACATTATTAAACGATGGAACTCTCTTCCACAAGAGGCAGTGACAAACTTGGATGGTGTTAAAATACAATTGGAAAAGATTCATATAGAGGAGACGGCTATCAATGGCTGCCTGCCACAACAGCTACCATACATTCCACCTCCACTGCAGTGATGCTTCTTGGTCCAACTTGCTGGGAACTCCTTCTCTCAATTCCGCCTTCCATTGGCCGGCTTTCTTGAGCACGCAAAATGGATTAGGATTGCCAACGTTGTTGTTTTTTTCCCCTGGCCTTGCTCCTGTGCAGTTTAACATTCACCACCAGGTACCTGGCAATGTGGCATGAGAGCCTCCTGTTGCGGGAATTTATGTATAGATTTGGGGGTGGGATGCCCCTCCAGCAGATATCATGCGCATGCAACCCACTACCAAAATCAGCACAATCACTTTTGTGATTTGTCCCCACAAAACACTTCATCACCGTTTCTTCCTGTCTATTCAAAGGGCCTCTGCTGCACGATACCAAATGTAAGAATTCACTGATAAATGTATCTATGTACTGGCTCACTGGGAAAACTTCAGAAATTCATATAGACATGTGAGCTCAGCTACTCAGCAGCCCCTCTGCCTGAGTGATAATCCCTGGCATCCTGATACCTGAGTGCCAGACAGGTAAAAAGTAAAGGGGACCCCAGACCATTAAGTCCAGTCGTGATTGACTCTGGGGTTGCGGCGCTCATCTCGCTTTATTGGCCAAGGGAGCCAGCGTACAGCTTCCGGGTCATGTGGCCAGTATGACTAAGCCGCTTCTGGCAAACCAGAGCAGCGCACGGAAACGCTGTTTACCTTCCCGCCGGAGTGGTACCTATTTATCTACTTGCACTTTGATGTGCCTTCGAAATGCTAGGTTGGCAGGAGCAGGGACCAAGCAACGGGAGCTCACCCCGTTGTGGGGATTCGAACCACCGGCCTTCTGATTGGCAAGTCCTAGACTCTGTGGCTTAACCCACAGCACCACCCACGTCCCTTGCCAGACAGGTAGCCATTCCAGAAAAAACAAAGCCAGATAAAGATAAAAGGGTGTGATTAACTTGGCTGGGAAACAGGGAAATGTAAATATCTTTTTTGTTACACTTGATGGGTGTTTGGTGGAGGGCAAGGAGAACCATGGGGCAGGGTCCAGGATGCTCAGATTACTGCCACCAGACCTCCCCTTTCATGATGTAACCATGATGTATGAGTGATGTAGTTTGGGGGGGGGTGTAACATGGGAATTAGCAGCTAATAAAAGTTTGGGTTTTCTTTTGTCCGGGGCTTCCATCTTGTTCCACCTTGTGGCAGGTGGGAATCCTGTTGCGACAGTCTTCAGTAAAGACCAAGCCTACTGGCTGCTGTTTTGCTCTGGTATTCCTGGCTGGTGTCCTTGTTTTTTGTCCAAGGGAGCCCTCAGATTTCTCCGTTAACACTCCCAACCCCGTCCCCCTTCCCATTTGTGGAAAAGCTTCGTTTATGCCTTTCTGGAGTCTTTTGAAGGCACAGGAGCAAAGAGAGAGATGTGGAAAGTGGCAACCTTAATTTATGCAGCATAAGGAAATGATTGCAGATTACTAGTGAATAATAATAATAATAATAATAATAATAATAATAATTGATTAATTATTTATACCCCGCCCATCTGGCTGGGCTTCCCCAGCCACCCTGGGCGGCTTCCAAAAAAATATTAAAATACTGTAATACATCAAACATTAAAAGCTTCCCTAAATAAGGTCCCCAACACAGGAAACAAGAAGCTGTTGTAGGTTGGGGGGAGATCATGGAGGGATGCTTACCTGCAGAGTGATTAACCTACCTGGATCTCTCAGTGCACGGAGCGCATCTCTCCAATGAGCCTAATAATTCGCTTAGGGGAAGAGCTCTTGCGGGAGTCCTGCTTTCCCCAGCACGCGGAATTATTTGCCTTCATCTTGCATTTCCCTCCCTGCGGCCGCCTTCTGCATCTCTGCGAAAGCAAGAAGAAACTCACGTGGAACACTTTGCATTTCCCCCCCTTTCAGATCTGCGGAAGAGGAAAGGGGCATATACCCTCTCCTCCTCTTTGCAATCTTCTGCTCTAGGAATGTGGGCTCAGATGCTGTTGCTGCTGTTAACCATTGAAGACCAAACAGGGAGGGAGCTGCCTCTTTTTGGCATCCTTCAGAGATAGAGCAGGAAAGGCGGGTGATCTCAGGTGTGTGTAAAATAGCTGAATGCCTCTCCATGAAAGAAGCAGTAGCTCCTTGCTTATAGAAAGCTAGCTTGCCAGGGAACAGGGGAAAACAAAACCTTTCTCCCTTGGTCCCTGGAATTTAAATTTGTGGCAACTGTGAAAAGGGCAAATTCCATGTTAGGGGTTATTAGGAACCTAAGAATAACTCTACAGTCCATGAGGCAGACTGAGGCAGCCACTTCAGGCCATAGCTGTCAACTTTTCCCTTTTCTTGCGAGGAATCCTATTCGGAATAAGGGAATTTCCCTTAAAAAAAGGGAAACATTGACAGCTATTGCAGTGGAAGCAAATACTAATACTAACAATAATCATTTATTTATTGTACCCCATCCATCTGACTGGGTTGTCCCAGCCATTCTGCACCTGGTTGATCCAACAGAGTCATTCTTAGGTTCTTAATAACCCCTAGCATAGGATTTGCCCTCTTGGCAGTTGCCACAAATTCGAGGGGAAAAGGTTCTGTCCTCATCTGTTCCCTGACATGCTGGCTTTCTATCAGTGGCGTAGCATGGGTTGTCAGCACCCGGGGCAAGGCAAGTAATTTGCACCCCCTAACCTGTGGATTTGCGCCCCTAACCCGTGGATTTGCGCCCCCTAACCCCCAGATGTTGCGCCCGGTGCGGCCGGGCCCCCCTGCACCCCCCCACGCTACGCCACTGCTTTCTATAAGCCAGGATTTGCTGCTCCTTTCATGGAGAAGCATTCAGCTATCTCCCACAGGCTCCCTAAGTCTGCTCCTCTCCCACGCAACCTGAGATTTCTTCTTCGCCTTATCTGCCTGTGCTCCACCCTCTTCATCCCTTTGCAGATTCTGAGAGATCAAGGGGGAGGGGAGCCGGTCAGAGCAGGAGGGGGAGACCCCCTAACTTAGTCACCAGCCTGACTCATCTCTGCCTCTTGGCTCCTCTCCAGCCTCCTCTTCTGCCTCTGATTCTGGACTGCTCTCTGCCACAAAATACTTTTAATATCATACAGCTTCCTTCACCCATTAATACCTTGGTTCATGAGGGTCACTTTTCCTCAGTTACCCATTCTCTAAGCCAGGGGTCCTTAAACTTTTTAAACATTGGGCCGGTGCGCTGTCCCTCAGACACTGTTGTGGGCCGGACTATATTTTTTTTTGGGGGGGGGGAATAATGAACGAATTCCTATGCACATTGCGTGTTATAGCTAATGACTTGCAGTTCAAACAATGTGGATTAAAGGCAAAGGAGGAATTGGCTAAATGGTAGGGAAAGATGGAGTTTTCCCACTGGAGCTATAGAAAGTGGAAACTGTGCCTTTTAAACTTGCTCATAAAGGATCTAGAGTTAGGGGCAGAGGAAGCCAAGTTTGCCTATGACACAGGAACTTGCCAAATTGAGTGAATGTGCTGCAAAATAGTTAAGACAGCAAATGCAATTCAGTTTCCATGAGCGTCAAGTGATGTCTGCCTCCGCTGAAAAGGCTCGATTTCCCTCGGTGTCCCAGTGGGTCAAGGAGCCTTCCTCCCCAGCTGCTGGGCCCCCCAGGAGCCCCAATACTTCGCCTATGAGAGCCTGGAAGATGCCGATGACTCTCTCCACAGACCTCTGCAGCTGCCCCTCGTCTGCCCGGCTCAGCTTGGCCTGCACTGTTGCTGCAGGAAGCCCTTCTCCACCCCACCCGGACCCCAGCCCGGCTCTTGCCACACAGGCGGCTGCGCCCAGGGATGCCCTCGCTGCCTTGCTCGGTCTGCACTCTGCACGCACTCAGAGGCTCCTGAGCAGCGGCGACACCCACATAGGCGTCCCGGAGGCAGCAGCGGCTCCTCCTCCTGCCCCGCGAAGGGGCAGCTCGGGGCCGGGCGAGACGGGGGGAAGCCATACAATATTTAAAATGAATAATGATTTTAATCAACATAAACTTACAGTGGTACCTTGGGTTACAGACACTTCAGGTTACAGACGCTTCGGGTTACAGACTCTGCTAACCAGAAATAGTACCTCGGGTTAAGAACTTTGCTTCAGGGTGAGAACAGAAACCGCGCGGTGGCAGCGGGAGGCCCCATTAGCTAAAGTGGTGCTTCGGGTTAAGAACAGTTTCAGGTTAAGAACGGACTTCTGGAACGAATTAAGTTCTTAACCCGAGGTACCACTCTATAAATATTTCAATGGGAAGTATGGGCCTGCTAATTTATGTTGGTCAGGAGAGAATCAGCTAAATAATCATGGGCGGGCGTTTCTCTCTCCCCAACCCCCCCCCAAAAAAAACTGCAAAACGTGGGAGCAGTGGGAATGGCAGTGAAAGCGCAAGCCTGGAAAGTGAGAGGAAGATAAGAGAGAGGGGCTTAGGAAGGGAGAAAGCAGAGTGGGGTGTTTGTGTGTCAAATTCAGGAGGTAGCAGCACTTTTCCAAAGGTTTCTCTGCTTTGGAACTTGCAGGGGCTGGAAATAGACAGTTCCACCCCACCCCGGCTTCTTCTGCCACCCCAGAGATTAAAATGGTAGTGCTGGGTGGCACCTGCCCGCTCTTGCCAACCTGCAGCCCTTCAGGGATCTCTCCGTGGGGAGAGCCAACCCCTTCCAGAAGAAGTTAAAACTTGCAAAGGCTACCAAGGCATGGAGCTGAATTCTCCTCACACACCCCCACACCCCCACCATAAAAAAAGGACAGGGGGAACTTGCAAAAAGGGCGGCCTCACATGAGCAGACTGGCGCCGGTGCGCAGAGAAAGAGAGGCTGAGCTTTTCTTGACAATATTCTGAACTCCTCCAACAGTGGCAGGTTGCAAAGGCGAGACGCGCATGCTGGGTGGGTGGGGTATGCGCGGGGGCTTGCGAGATGGGAAGGAGAGTGGTGGGGAAGTGGGAGACCTGGAGGGGCGGCGACTGAGCCGCGAGGGACCCCAGCAGCGGTGCTGCCTTCCGCCTGAAGCGCCTGCGCACAAGGCCTCCTGGCCGCCGCCATTTCCTGCTCCGCCATCTCCACTTTTGGCCTGGGACCCCCACAGCACCAGAAGCCCGACAGCCAGCAGCAGCAGCAGCAGCGAGAACTGAATTTAGGACCTTGGCGGGCCTGATCCGGCCTGTGGGCCGTAGTTTGAGGACCCCTGTCTTAACCTGACCATAAGCCCTCTCTCTTCTCAAATCCATCCCTATCTTCTCAAATCAAGCCCCATCTCTTCACCTGACCCGTAGCCCTATCTCTCTCTCCCTCTCTCTCTCTCTCTCCCTTTTTATCCTCCCCTTTTTGTGACTTTGTAGCCATTTGGTGACAGGCTCCTTCACTCTGACAGAATTTCAGGGAGACTGCACCAGCAGACTCTGGCCTGGCTCTGCTGTCTGTCACACCTGTCCTTAAGGCGAGGGGTGTCTGGGTTCCTTGACAGTGTGTGGCCAGTTCCTTGCTGGAGCTTGGGGAGCTATCTAACCACCTAGGGTCTTAGGACTCATTTTAGCCAATGCATTCGAATGGAGAAGGGAGGGGAGCTTTGAGTTGAACAAATCCTTTAATTCCAGTATTTCTATTGTTCTACTGTCTCTTCCTAGAGGGTTTCCCAAAAAGGGACACGGGTGGCGCTGTGCTCTAAACCACAGAGCCTAGGGCTTGCTAATCAGAAGGCCGGTGGTTCAAATCCCCACGACAGGGTGAGCTCCCGTTGCTCGGTCCCTGCTCCTGCCAACCTAGCAGTTCGAAAGCACGTCAAAGTGCAAGTAGATAAATAGGTACCACTCCAGCGGGAAGGTAAATGGCGTTTCCGTGCGCTGCTCTTGGTTCGCCAGAAGCGGCTTAGTCATGCTGGCCACATGACCCGGAAACTGTACGCCACCTCCTTCGGCCAATAAAGCAAGGTGAGCGCCGCAACCCCAGAGTCGGCCACGACTGGACCTAATGGTCAGGGGTCCCTTTACCTTAGCGAGTTTCCTGCTTATTTCCCATTGTTGTTGAAGGCATGAAGGTGGCGCCTGCGGTGCTTCAGAAACTTCAGCTGCTGCAGAATCTGGCAGTCAGGTTGCTCACCGGAGCAAGACTGTGTGAGCATATTACACTGATCCTGGTCCAACCACACTGGAAACCAATTAGTTTCTGAGCCCAATTCAAAGTGCTGGTTTTGACCTATAAAGCCTTAACAGCTCAGGATCACAATACCTCAAGTATTGCCCCAGGCTGGATATCACCCTCTAAGACACTTCTTCATGTGCCTCCTCCATGTGTGGAAGGTGACAAAACAAGATCGGGACTTTTCTACAGTGGCTCCGTTTGTGGAAAGCTCTCCACAGGGAGGTTTGGCTGGCACCTTCATTATGCGCCTTTAGGTCCCGAGCGAAAACATTCTTCTTCAACCAGGACTTTGGCTGAATAAAGGGCAGTAATAAATGAAATATACAAATGTCTGTAGTAATAAAAAACACATCTTTGTGGGGAGAAGCTCTCCTGCACAAAACTGCTGCATTAAAAATAAAAATAAAATTTGCTATTGCATGTACAGAAAGTGGGGAAAGAGAAGGAAGGGACCAGCAGCCTTTTGTGCGAGTGATTCCAAATCCTTGCATGACTTGCAGGCCACACAAATATTTTTTTTTAAAGTTGACTGCCCTTTGGGGCAAATCTGGTACATCACAAAACATGTATTTCACAAATTAGTTTTCCAAAATGGTGTGTTTCCGGGCTTAGAGCAGCACACATGATGTGGAAATTCATGAAGGAGTTCCTGACCAGAGATCCAAATAAAACCAGGTAACGGAATCAAAAAATATTTATTGTGTACACCGAGGATTTATTATCCGCTTCTCACAGGATTTTTTTTCCACGAACAAAAATATAGCTGGGACTGACCGCTGAGACCATATAACACCGGTCCTGAAAGACCTACATTGACTCCCACAATTCCAAGTGTTAGTGCTGACCTTTAAAGCCCTAAATGGCCTCGGCCCAGTATACCTGAAGGAGCGTCTCCACCTCCATTGGCCCTCCTCCAAGGGCCTTCTGGTGGTTCCCTCACTGCAAAAAGTGAGGATACAGGAAACCAGGCAGAGAGCCTTCTCGGTAGTGGCACCCATCCTATGAAATGTCCTCCCTTCAGATGTCAAGGAAATAATAAATTGATGTTTTATTGTGTTTTTAATATTCTGTTGGGAGCCACCCAGAGTGGCTTGGGAGGCCCAGCCAGATAAGTGGGGTATAAGTAATAACTTAGTATTATTTTTTATTTTCACTACTACTACTACTTCTACTACTACTACTATAGGATTCTGCAGCAGTAACCAGTCAGCTTCTAACATGTTAAGGCATGAGAAATAGTATTTTCTTGTTACTGACTTTTGCCTATACATTCCATCTATCTGTACGTAACTGTATCTACAAAAGCCTACAAGCTGTATATGTTTATTGTTTGGACCATTATGGTCATATGAAATATATACATAAATATGGCATTAAAATACAGTATCAGTCTATATTACACACACACACACACACAAATAAGTTTTTAGATGTCATTCCCAATTAAATCTTTACAGTCCACCATGTTCTCCTCAATGAACATTCTCTCTGCCTAGTTTCTGAAGCTCTTTCCACACTCCATGCATTCATATGGTTTCTCCCCTGTATGAGTTCTTTGATGTCTAATAAGGATGCTTCTGGCACTGAAGCTCTTTCCACACTCCATGCATTTATATGGATTTATATGGTTTTCCTGTGTGTGAATTATATGATGCATTTTAAAAGAGTTGCTGCAACTGAAGCTCTTTTCACACTCCATGAATTTATAAGGTTTCTCCCCTGTATGAGTTCTTTGATGCACATTAAGGGAGGAACTCCAACTGAAAGTCTTTCCACACTCCATGCATTTATAAGGCTTCTCCCCTGTATGAGTTCTTTGATGCACATTAAGTTGGCTACTGGATTCGAAGCCCTTTCCACACTCCATGCATTCATAAGGTTTTTCATCTGAGTGTACTCTTTGATGTCTAGCAAGGGCTGAGCGACTACAGCTGTAGTAATTTTATCTTATGTTCAAGATTTCTAAACACCTGATCCAAAAGGTCTCTCAAGTGGCACAGTGATCTCTTTCTGCACACAGTACATTCATGTTTTTTCTCCACCCTGTTAAGTTGATTTTCATCTGCTTGGGAAACACTGTGTTCATCCCTTGGCTTCACTGTTTCTCTCCTCTCTTGTTTGTTGGCTCCATCTTGAACCCCCAACTTCGGGGCAGCTGTTTATACGCATTGGGTATCTTATATAATCAAACAAGGATAAACCTGGTTCAGAATAGAGCATATTGGTAGCGATCTACTGCTTAGTTACAGCATATACAAAGAAGCTCTTCTGCAATAATTTTTTATAACGTCCCTCTAAATATTCTGAGCACATAGTCTGAAAACAAAAGTCAGAAATGCTTGCCTAAAGGAACAGATTGGTAAATCAGAGGGGAAATTCTCAAGTTCATGTCTTATTTTAATTAAATACCAATGTGGGGCAGTGTACAAAATTAGCCAGGCGCCCGACACATTTTGCACCTGGCTATTGGCAACTTGGAAAACTCAGCAGTGGCCAGAAGATTGGAGAAGATCAGTCTACATCCCAATCCCAAAGAAGGGCAGTGCCAAAGAATGCTCCAACTATCGCACAATTGCACTAATTTCTCACGCTAGCAAGGTTATGCTTAAAATTCTACAAGGAAGGCTCAAGCAGTATGTGGACCGAGAACTCCCAGAAGTGCAAGCTGGATTTAGAAGAGGCAGAGGAACCAGAGACCAAATTGCAAACATGCGCTGGATTATGGAGAAAGCTAGAGAGTTCCAGAAAGACATTTACTTCTGCTTCATTGACTATGCAAAAGCCTTTGACTGTGTCGACCATGGCAAACTATGGCAAGTTCTTAAAGAAATGGGAGTGCCTGATCACCTCATCTGTCTCCTGAGAAATCTCTATGTGGGACAAGAAGCTACAGTTAGAACTGGATATGGAACAACTGACTGGTTCAAAATTGGGAAAGGAGTACGACAAGGCTGCATTTTGTCTCCCTGCTTATTTAACTTATATGCAGAATTCATCATGCGAAAGGCTGGGCTGGATGAATCCCTAGCCGGAATTAAGATTGCCGGAAGAAATATCAACAACCTCAGATATGCAGATGACACAACCTTGATGGCAGAAAGTGAGGAGGAATTAAAGAACCTTTTATTGAGGGTGAAAGAGGAGAGTGCAAAATATGGTCTGAAGCTCAACATCAAAAAAACGAAGATCATGGCTACTGGTCCCATCACCTCCTGGCAAATAGAAGGGGAAGAAATGGAGGCAGTGAGAGATTTTACTTTCTTGGGCTTCATGATCACTGGAGATGGTGACAGCAGCCACGAAATTAAAAGACGCCTGCTTCTTGGGAGAAGGGCAATGACAGGCCTAGACAGCATCTTGAGAAGTAGAGACATCACCTTGCCAACAAAGGTCCGTATAGTTAAAGCTATGGTTTTCCCAGTAGTGATGTATGGAAGTGAGAGCTGGACCATAAAGAAGGCTGATCGCCGAAGAATTGATGCTTTTGAATTCTGGTGCTGGAGGAGACTCTTGAGAGTCCCATGGACTGCAAGAAGATCAAACCTCTCCATTCTGAAGGAAATCAGCCCTGAGTGCTCACTGGAAGGACAGATTGTGAAGCTGAGGCTCCAGTACTTTGGCCACCTCATGAGAAGAGAAGACTCCCTGGAGAAGACCCTGATGTTGGGAAAGATGGAGGGCACAAGGAGAAGGGGGCGACAGAGGACGAGATGGTTGGATAGTGTTTTCGAGGTTACCAGCATGAGTCTGACCAAGCTGCGGGGGGCAGTGGAGGACAGGAGTGCCTGGCGTTCTCTGGTCCATGGGGTCACGAAGAGTCGGACACGACTAAACGACTAAACAACAACAACAACATACTGATAGGATCATATGCGTATTACTTTAGAGGTTGTTTTGTAAGAGTGGAGCTACCAACAAGAAGGCTCTGCTTATTTCTCCCAGAACGCTGAATGATCTTACAGGCGGGATTCTGATCAGGACTTTGGGAAGTTTAGTTCTGTGAGAGAAAATAGGAATCTCCTAACAGCTCTCAGCACCCTTAACAGATTACAGTTCCCAGGATCCTTTGAGGGAAGCCGTGGCTGTTTAAAGTGACATGTAAAAGGTAAAGGTAAAGGGACCCCTGACCATTGGGTCCAGTCGTGGCCGACTCTGGGGTTGCAGTGCTCATCTCGCTGTATTGGCCAAGGGAGCCGGTGTACAGTTTCCGGGTCATGTGGCCAGCATGACTAAGCCGCTTCTGGTGAACCAGAGCAGTGCACAGAAACGCCGTTTACCTTCCCACTGGAGCAGTACCTATTTATCTACTTGCACTTTGACATGCTTTCGAACTGCTAAGTTGGCAGGAGCAGGGACCGAGCAACGGGAGCTTCTGATCGGCAAGTCCTAGGCTCTGTGGTTTGCACCTGGCTACTGGCGACTTATCACTAGACAGATAGATATACATACTCCCAAAACTGTTTTACTGAGCCTGAACCTTTGCGACAGTGAAGTATTTGGTCCTAAAGCTGCTTCCTTGCTGTACTGGAAAAGCCCTCGTGCATGGATGAAGGTGAAGAATTGCACATCGTCAAAGAGTGAGCTACTAACTCCCTATTAGGAAACACTGGTCTGCGAGCGCTCCAATTGGAGAACAGCTTTTACCACTGTAACGGAAGCTCTTTCCACACGTCAGCTTTCATAGGGTTAGTCTCCTGAATGAGTTTTTTCTCGGTGTCGAGAAAGGTGATTACTGCGGCGTTGGCTCTTTCCACACTGCAAACATTTATATGGTTTGTCCCCTGTGTGAATTCTCCTATGTGCATGAAGGGTGCTAGAGTCACTGAAGCTTTTTCTACATTCCAAGTATTTATACGGTTTGCCCCCCGTATGAGTTCTTTGATGCAAAGTAAGGAGGCTACCGTGACCAAACCTCTTTCCACACTCCAGGCGTTCATGCGGTTTGTTCCCCGTATGAGATGCCTGATGTCATTTAAGGTGAAAATTGCACTTGAAGGTTTCTCCACACTCAATGCACTTATATGGCTTCTCCCCTGTGTGAATTCTATGGTGCATGTTAAGGGACCTGCTGTGACTGAAGCTCTTTCTCCCCTGTATGAGTTATTTGATGTCTAATAAGGATGCTTCTGGCACTGAAGCTCTTTCCACACTCCATGCATTTATAAAGTTTCTCCCCTGTGAGTTCTTTGATGTTTAGTAAAGGTACTATAGTCACTGAAGCTCTTTCCACACTCCATGCATTTATAAGGTTTTTCACCTGTATGAAGTCGTCGATGCACATTAAGGGAGGCACTCTGATTGAAGCTCTTTCCACACTCCATGCATGTATATGGTTTTTCCCCTGTGTGAGTTCTTTGATGTTTAGTAAGGGTACTACTGTCAAGGAAACTCTTTCCACATTCCCAGCATTTATAAGGTTTCTCCCCTGTATGAGTTCTTTGATGCACATTAAGGTGGGCACTGTTTCTGAATCTCTTTCCACACTCCATGCATTCATAAGGTTTCTCCCCTGTATGAATTATCTGATGCACATTAAGTTGGCCACTGTATCTGAATCTCTTTCCACACTCCATGCATTCATAAGGTTTCTCCCCTGTATGAGTTCTTTGATGCACATTAAGTTGGCTACTGGATTTGAAGCCCTTACCACACTCCAGGCATTTATATGGTTTCTCCCCTGTATGAGTTCTTTGATGCAAATTAAGCTGGCCACTGTCTCTGAAGCTCTTTCCACACTCCATGCATCCATAAGGTTTTTCACCTGAGTGTACTCTTTGATGTATAGTAAGGGCTGCGCGACTACAGAATCTCTTTCCGCACACAGTACATTCATGTTTTTTCTCCACTCCGTTAATCTGATTTTCATCTTCTTGGGAAACACTGTGTTCATCCCTTGGCTTCACTGTTTCTCTCGTCTCTTGTTTGTTGGCTCCATCTTGAACCCCCCACTTCCTTTCCTTCTCTTGCTCCTCACCTCTTTCTGGCCAGACTTCTGATGGCTCCTCCTCATCCAGGACCCCCCAAACATCTCCTGATGGAATAAAAATTTTAAAATAAAGGTTGATACAGCTGCTTCCTTATCAAAACTCAAGGCCTGGCACTATGTTAAAGGCGTTTTACATAAAAACAAATGGTGTGATACCTGGTTTTAATAAAATATCACCATTTAATCAAGGGTTATTTGTATCAGAAAAGTTCTGGTGAGCAGTCCCTAAGATTAACCAAGCCATAAATAACACAATTTAAACCAGCAGGCAATAACATCAACAGAGCCTGCCTGCCTATGGACCTGTGTGAGGCGGCTGCCTCAGGTGTCACCCCCAAAGGGGCTTAGCTTTGCTGCTAGTCTCCCCGGCTTCCAGGGGCGAAGTGGGATGGGCAGCAAAGCTCTGTGAGTCCTCTCTCCTCCAGCCAAGTCCAGAAAAGGATCTCCCCCAACAAGGGCAAGTCCACAAGAGGGCAGACATTCCACCACTCAGCTTTGTCAGGATCTGAAAAGGCTCTTTGCCAGTGAATGGGGGGAGGCGTCTGCACCCCTTGGTGGTCTGGTGGGGTGAGGGGCCACCACCCCACCAAACTTGCAGGGGTATGCTCCTTATGGATTTTGAGCCCCCATTGTGGGGGCAGAAGTGAGACCACCCCTGAGCATTGATAATACAGCACTGCAACTCAGAGCAGCTTGAAAGTCTAGCTCTGAAGAGCTTGTTGAAAAACCAAAATGAATAATAACAATAATAGCATTTATTTTATTTATATCCCAACCGTCTGGCTGGGTTTCCCAAGCCACTCTGGGTGGCTTACAGCATATATAAAAATGCAATCAAACCTCATATATTAAGAAACAGAATATTCTATATATGCAACAAACAAACCAATACATCAATAGAAACCAATAACAATAACAAGATACTCAAGTATTCTACAAATTAGGATCCCCCGCACAGAAGATTTTTAGTATGCTTTTCCCACCATTCTCCACGCTAGATTGCCACAATGCATTATACTTCAGGCTGCTTTAGAAGAGCGTTCAGAAACTACAGAGTCCTGACCGGTGCAAGAGGCTCTGAGCATATCTGGGTTCCTGTCTTCCAGTCAAGGTGCTGATTTTGACTTATGTAGCTCAATGGCTGCTTCTCATGAATCCACCGAGAGCCTGCGCTCATCATCAGAGGTCCTTCTCACAGTGCCCTCTCCAACTGAGGTGCAAAGAGAGGCAATACAGAATGCGTCTTTCAGTGCTGGCTCCCCACCTAAAGAATGCTCTCCCCCAGGGAGGCAACCCAGAAGCCATCACTGGCTAATTGTAGCAGAGAAGCAAGAATATTTATTTTCAGCCAGGCTTCTGGCTTTTATCTTGGGAGAAAAACAAACACTTTGACTGTAGCACCCTGCTTGTGGTTAACACTTAGCTGGAATGAAATATTCAACGCAGCAATAGAGAAATTAAAATAGTAATTTATTTGTCAGACAAATAAATATGAGGCACAGTGGTATATGGTTACCAAGCTCTGGCCTGGCCTCTTGCCATTCTGGCCAGCACTTATATTTCCTTAATCCAGCCCCCTTGCTCCTCCTGTGGCTGCCTCTGTCCAATCAGCCTGGTTGAAATTCCTATTGGCTGTTTGCTAGAGCCAATCACAAAAGATACACCCATTTCCTTCTTGCCCTTTTATGGAAATCAAAAAGCTATATATTCTTCTATCTATAAATGACAAATAAGTAGTAATATATCTTACATGTGTCTCAACAAGGAATCTTAATTACCAGCTCACCTCTTGCCCTCCTTGCCCTATTGCCTTCCAAAACAGATAATTAATCTTAAATTTTTATCTTATGCATATGTCAAAGATTGAGTTCACATCAACATTGAGATCTCCTTCATTTGAAGGTTTCTAAACAAAAGGCCTGACAACCATATATTAGGAGCGCTCGATTGGCGTCTTCTGTCTGGCAAGGGGGGGCTGGTGCCTGACTTAATTTCAGGATAGTTACAACTCTTACAACTATATGAAATAAGAATCTAGCATTTCTTAAATCCTTTGCATAATTATATTTAAACTAATATATTTAATACATAAATAACCTTTTAAAAGGAAAAGAAATCTTAAAAGGATCTTAGTTTAAGAAACAAACAGCTTTTGAAAAGTCTTCCCAGAAAATGTTCTGTTTCTACCAGCTAGATGCTTTTTCACTGCTCTTGACCTTCTTTAACCTTAGGAAGAAGATATGGCTCATTTTACTATTTATCCACCCTTAATTTGTAGGGTCAGTGTAACCTTGGCTGTCAGCCTGTAATTCCCTTTTTACGACTTTGAGAATTGTTTTCTGCTATAAATCAGGGGGGCCCCTTGTCTAGGAGTAAAAATATCTTGTCAAGGTTTTTAGGCAACTGGTCTTCTAAGACTGGTCTTTTAAGATACAAGCCCTGATTAAACATATAAGCTTTAATAAAAATGCAGGCTTATGATTAGATGCCTCATTCCCCCCTTTCAAGCTCAAGGACCTTCATCCCAAGTGTCCTTGATAGCTTGACCTTCATCATATTCCTGAGGTAAAGCTCTGTATAGGGCCATGATATGAGGTAGAGTTTCATTTGAAATCATCTTGCTAATTGTACTTCTAAAACATGAAATGATACATGGCACCATACATAAAACCATTATTACTACTGTCAAGAAAAACAAGCAAGACAATAGTATCCCTTTGAGTCCTGCGACATTAGGTAACCAATTGGTGAGCCATCCCATATCCCATCCTTCCCATGTTTGTACTGGGACATGTGCTATATTCTTCATCTTTGTGGCCAACACACGGATTGCCTCACCATTATCAGAAATGTTGAAGCAACAGGCATTCCCTGTCAAGTTCAAGACTCCACATAGGCCTCCCTGCCTGGCAAGTACATAATCCATTCCCATTTTCAGCTGCAAAATGGCGGCTCTACTTTCATCCAACTGTTGTGCAATAAGTCTCAAACTCTGGGCCGTTGCATTGGTTACAAGTTCCACTACTGCTTGCAATCGAATTATTCTGTTTAGATTATAAATAGGATCCCGTGCCCCTTGTATGAGCTCACCAGGATTCCAGGAGGCAGGATCATAATAGGCTATAATGCGCTCTGGTGGCCAATCATCAGTACCGCTCCAACTTTGGGTACTTCCTCCTGCTATATGAGAAATGTCAGCGTTTCTTCGTGTACGCTTGGCCGAACTAGTGGGCATAATCCACATTGGTGGTAATACCCATCCCAAGAAACAAGTCCCACTCCATTTGGAAGGGAGTTTCTTGTATGCCCATTCTCCACATATCCACCACAACCATCGGGTCTGAGGTTTTTGGTACGTGGAGTGCAGAAGGCGAAATATCAAAAGGGGTAGAGAGTTCACAGTGCAGTATGTTAGATTGCCTTCTTCTGTCACAGTTATGTTCCATACCATTTTCCATGCATGAATAAAAGGAGGTGCACAGGGCAAGGTATTCCGAGTTCGATACGTAGTACCGTTTGCCCAGGTTTGACTATTCTTAATATAATCCCAAGTATAGTGGCAATGAGAAGAGCCTATCATGGTAGGAGCAGCTGAATCTGATGATTTATGCACACAGAATTCCCCTTGCACAGGTATAACTCGTATTGGTTTAGTTGAGTTCCATCCGGGGAAATTCTGTACTTCTGTTTGGTGTGGCATTTCGCTTACCATACCAATGGCATTTAATGGTATCGGTAATAAGGGCATACCTCCCTCTGAATCATCTGGCCCAAGAGAGCAAACAAGGCAATTAGTCCTATTTGCAACATTGGCTACCATCTCAGCTAAGCCTACCCACATATTGTGGTCATGGCGGAATCCATATTTAGCAAATTTGGTCAGATTCAAGGACCCTTCCCCTTCCCAAGGGATCAGGATTAATAATAAAATCATGTTGATGTCTAGCATATGCATTCCTTCCACAAAAGATTACCTTATTGTGATAGCAAATAAATATTAGCCCCAATATAATTCCCCCAGTGACAGAAATGGGGAACCACCAAGACCAAAACATATATCCCGAGGATCCCCAATGAGTAATATCCCTTATAATTGTTCCACAAGGGGGGCAGTCAATCAATTGTATAAGAGAATCTTCCCGTCCACAGTCACTGGTTCAGACGCTCCTCAAGCTTCAGGCGTGCGCAGGTCAGCCAGCTTCCAGGTTGTGGCTGCAGCAGGCCGGTCGTCTAAATGTTGCCCGTGACCTAGCCCGTTCCCGGTAGGGCTAGATACAGGGGTTTTTGGAGAGAGTCAGTTTTAAAGGATTAGAGGGGTCACCTTTGCACGTCCAACTGCCTTCAGACTTCTTCAAACGAGAGTGATGAATCCAGGGGGTCACCTCAGCTACCTTCACCGCTGTTGGAGTAGAGAGCAAGACGGTGTAAGGTCCACGCCACTTAGGTGCAAGTGGATCGCGTTTCCACTCTTTCACCCATACGCTATCGCCAGCCTGGAACTGATGAATCGGCTCGGCAATGCTGCACGGCGTGCGCTCGAGGGCCCACCTGTTAAGAGAAACAAAAACACGGGAGAGAGATTGCACTTGTTCCTGTGTCACATGGTCTCCTATTTGTTTAAGGTCAGCTGGAATATCCTGAACAAAGGAGGGTGGCCTCCCATACAGGAGCTCAAAAGGTGACAACTTAAGTCTTTTTGTGGGTGCACACCGAACACGAAACAGTGTTATGGGTAACACATCTACCCATCCCAATCCCGTTTCCTGGGTTAATTTTGCCAATTGGGTTTTCAGAGTCCGATTCATTCTTTCAGTTTTCCCTGAACTCTGAGGCCTATATGCTGCATGCAGTCTCCATTTCACTTGTAGGACTCGACATACTTCTTGTACTACTTGATCAATGAATGCTGGCCCATTATCACTTCCAATGCATCTAGGTAATCCAAACCTCGGGATCAATTCAGTGAGGAGTCTCTTAGTTACCTCTCGTGCCTTTTCAGTTCGGGTGGGAAAAGCTTCAACCCATCCGGTAAGAGTATCTACAAACACAAGGAGATACTTGAATCCCTTAGAAGGGACCAACTCTGTGAAGTCCACAATTAGGCTTTCCATGGGGACGTATCCCACATGCTGAATTCCAGGAGGTTGTACCGGTCCCTGCCTGGGATTGTTTTTAGCACAAAGAACACATTTCTGTGAAATGCAAGTTGCTAATTGTGATAGATTAATAATATACAACTTCCGACTGAGACTCTCTCTGGTTGCAGTACCGCCAAGGTGAGTAGATTCATGATAATTTCTTACAATTGTGCCTGCTAGATGATGAGGTACATAAATCCTATTATCCGGCAGGATCATCCAACCGTCCTTCACAACCGCTCCTTCCTGTTCAGCCCACTTCCTCTCTTCTGGGGTATAGTGAGGTTTAACTTCTTCTGGAACTACCTCTGGTATGAGGGCTGCTATAAATCCTCCCACAGGCTTTTGGGCTGCCTCTCGGGCTGCTTTGTCAGCAGCATGATTTCCTCTGGTTATTGGATCCCTTCCTCGTCCATGACCTTTGCAGTGCATTACAGCAATCTGTTCTGGAGCCCATACTGCTTCCAACAGGATTTCTACTTCAGGTCCATATTTCAAGGCCTTCCCGTGGGCTCCGATTAGACCTCTTTCTTTCCATAGAGCTCCATGTGCATGCAGGGTTAAGAAGGCATATTTAGAATCAGTATAGATGTTTGCCTTACATCCAGCTGCCAATTGCAGAGCTCTAGTTAAACCTATAAGTTCAGCTTTTTGTGCTGAGGTGCCAGCAGGCAAAGCTTCAGCTTCCACAACTTCCTCATTAGTGACCACAGCATATCCTGCTCGTCTGGCACCTTCATGCAGGTAACTGCTACCATCAGTATAATATACAACATCTGGATTTTTCAATGGCTCATCTTTCAGATCGGGTCTACTGGAATAAACTTCATCCATTATTTGGAGACAATCATGTGATTCTTCATCATCTACCTCTGGTAGGGGCAGCAAAGTCGCTGGATTGAGCATATTCACTACTCGTAGATGAATCCTGGGATTTTCACACAATAGGCCTTGGTATCTAGCCATCCTTGGGTTCGTTAGCCAATAACTACCCTTATATTCCATGAGTGTCAGAACAGCATGAGGTACATTCACATACATCGTCTGGCCAAAGGTAAATTTATCAGCTTCTTTGACAAGGCTTGCAGTGGCCGCTACTGCCCTTAGGCATGGAGGCCATCCTTTTGCTACTGAGTCCAATTGTTTAGACAAATAAGCTACTGGACGGTTCCAACTTCCTAATCTCTGGGTCAGGACTGCCGCTGCAATCCCATTCTGTTCATGTACATACAGCTGAAAGGGTTTTTCCGAATTAGGCAATCCAAGGGCTGGGGCCTCCATAAGTCGTTGTTTGATAACTAAAAAGGCTTGTTTCTGCTCAGGTCCCCATACAAATGGGTCCTTTTCTGCACCTCGAGTGCTTTCATGTAAGGGCTTGGCCAGACTGCTAAAATCAGGTATCCATAGTCTACAAAACCCTGCTGTTCCCAGGAATCCTCTAAGTTGTTTTCTTGTGGTAGGTTCCTTGATAAGGCAAATAGCTTCTTTCCTCAGTGGTGAAAAGAGTATTTAGGAGCTGGCGACAATCTGTCCAAGTAGGACTATGAGTATTTACTATTGAAGTCACCAAGTCCATCATAGCCTGAGGTTTTTCTGCGAAAGATGGGGTGTGTGTTTTCCAATTCATCAGATCCGTAGTCGTGAATGGAATATATTGCAGGGTCGAAGTTCGAGGTGGCCGTGGTCCGGGTTGCCCGTTAACCAGCACAGGCTCCTCAAGTGCATCAAATACTCTTCTAAGAGGGGCTACTACGTGACCTTTTTCTTCACTTTGCTCTAGGGGCCTCAAATCATAGGGGATAGTATTTGTCCCAAGGCGTTCTTTTAGCAGCTTTATACGCCTGGCTGTATTGCTTGCTGACCGATCAAGGTCTCCCTGTAACTTCTGTAATATTTCTCTAGGACTTGGATGTACAGGGGTTTGGGGTAGGCAATCAGTTGTTCCACTAAAGGAGACTGTAGATGGAGGTCTATTAGGAGTCACAGGTGGAATAACCACTTCTGCTTGGGCTTTATTATAGGACTCCAATGCCTCCTGAAGATATTTATCATAATCTATCAAGGAATCAAGCTCTGTGACTCCACCCCCATTATTCATTCCAGTTTCTTGCCTTGGGGTTACAACTGGTGGAGTGTTTGGATTAGGCTCCCTTCGATGTGGAGCATAGGGTGGAGGTGGAAGCACCTCTTCCTCTGGTCCCTCAAAAATGGGTTTGAGTTTATTTGGCAAGATTCCTTTCCTAGCTTCGGCTTTTACAGCCAATAATTTGCATCGTTTGACTTTGCATTCCCTTATCCATGGAGGATTTTTATTTAATGTGCTCAGCCAAGAATCTATATATGAAAATTGTTCTGGGCACCCTCCAGTTTCTTTGGTGATATCAGACCAAAGTTTGCTTACTAAATTTATATCAAAGGTTCCCTGAGATGGCCATCCAGTATTGTATTTCGGCCATTCTAATTCACATAACGTTCTCAAGCGCTCTGGTGTCATTTTGACTCCATATGCCCCTGAGAAGGCTTTCTTAAAATTATTTAACATACATTCAAGAGGTGTATTTCCCCCCTTTGAACCCCCAACTCCCATTGTATGGCCCTGTGAAGTATCCACTCAGTCACACATACACACGCTTTGTGAGATTCCTTGCCCAGATGGAGTCGCCTCACTGGGAACCGAAGTACTACTCACTCCACACTCAGGTCAGCTACAAATTGCTCTGTACTTTCTCACACATACAATGCGCTGGATACTTCACCACACTCTACCTCCCAACCTTTCCCTACACCAGATCACCATCTGATGTACCCAGCCACCTAGCGTACTCAGTTCCCCCTTACTGAGACGCAGAAGTTTGATCAAGACTTCTCTTCCTCCCAATTAATTGGAGGGCCAAAACCCCTTTGTGCACTTACCCTTGGCTGGTTCCCCCCGGTCCGTCGCCGCCAGTGAGCAGGGTATCAGACAGACGAGTCTTCTGCGTTCCCCTGGAAAAATTTTCCAGTGCGCGCTGGGTAAGCAGTTTAGAGGTCCTCTCTCTTGTACCCTGCCCAGTAGGGCGAAGGGGCTGCGTTCCAGCAGACCACTTATCCGAGTCACAGAGGCACCATAAAATGTAGCACCCTGCTTGTGGTTAACACTTAGCTGGAATGAAATATTCAACGCAGCAATAGAGAAATTAAAATAGTAATTTATTTGTCAGACAAATAAATATGAGGCACAGTGGTATATGGTTACCAAGCTCTGGCCTGGCCTCTTGCCATTCTGGCCAGCACTTATATTTCCTTAATCCAGCCCCCTTGCTCCTCCTGTGGCTGCCTCTGTCCAATCAGCCTGGTTGAAATTCCTATTGGCTGTTTGCTAGAGCCAATCACAAAAGATACACCCATTTCCTTCTTGCCCTTTTATGGAAATCAAAAAGCTATATATTCTTCTATCTATAAATGACAAATAAGTAGTAATATATCTTACATGTGTCTCAACAAGGAATCTTAATTACCAGCTCACCTCTTGCCCTCCTTGCCCTATTGCCTTCCAAAACAGATAATTAATCTTAAATTTTTATCTTATGCATATGTCAAAGATTGAGTTCACATCAACATTGAGATCTCCTTCATTTGAAGGTTTCTAAACAAAAGGCCTGACAACCATATATTAGGAGCGCTCGATTGGCGTCTTCTGTCTGGCAAGGGGGGGCTGGTGCCTGACTTAATTTCAGGATAGTTACAACTCTTACAACTATATGAAATAAGAATCTAGCATTTCTTAAATCCTTTGCATAATTATATTTAAACTAATATATTTAATACATAAATAACCTTTTAAAAGGAAAAGAAATCTTAAAAGGATCTTAGTTTAAGAAACAAACAGCTTTTGAAAAGTCTTCCCAGAAAATGTTCTGTTTCTACCAGCTAGATGCTTTTTCACTGCTCTTGACCTTCTTTAACCTTAGGAAGAAGATATGGCTCATTTTACTATTTATCCACCCTTAATTTGTAGGGTCAGTGTAACCTTGGCTGTCAGCCTGTAATTCCCTTTTTACGACTTTGAGAATTGTTTTCTGCTATAAATCAGGGGGGCCCCTTGTCTAGGAGTAAAAATATCTTGTCAAGGTTTTTAGGCAACTGGTCTTCTAAGACTGGTCTTTTAAGATACAAGCCCTGATTAAACATATAAGCTTTAATAAAAATGCAGGCTTATGATTAGATGCCTCATGACCTCCTTTAGTGGAGCTGAAGGGAGGCACTCCGAGCCACTGAGGAACCCATACCTATTATAACTATTAATGAAGGCGAAAAGGATCCTTACCCTGAGAGGTCACCATCTCACGAACCTCCACCATGACGTCCTTCTACAGAGCTCTCCGTAGGGCCCAGTTGTCGTCAGCGAAATGCAAGGACACCTGTCAAAGCTCACTGATCCCTGGAAGGACAGAACAATTCCCTTCTTTATAGGCACTCCAAGGCAAGGTGTGGAAACCATCTCTCCTCAGATCCCCCTCCAATGATAGATGGGGCAACTGGAGATTTTACCTTCAGTGTGTTTGTTTTTTAATAAGAAAGACATGAAAATCTGGATAACTAAATTTAAGACTGGGTGAAATGAGTGCTTTGTCCCACCCCATACTCCCTCCTTCCTCCCCTTCCTCAGGTGTGTGAAGACCAAACAAGTGGAGAGGGATGGTTTTTTCAATGATGGCTTTATGCATACTGGTTTCTAAATTGGTTTGTGGATTTTAGTTGTGTTCTAGCTACCGTTGGATCACTGTGCCACTTGAGAGGGCTTTTCAGTTAGGTGTTTAGAAATCTTGAACATAAGATAAAATTACTACAGCTGCAGATGGCCAGTTATATCCCCAGGGGCCCACCTTTTTTAATGATGAATGTTTAGTTCATACATTTTGCAGAGGACAAGTTTTGTGCTGTGTTTAAAATTTTTCTCGTGGTTTAATTTTCAGTGGACCTATGGCCTTTGATACAATAAAATGTCAAAGAGACTTAACCGAGGAGGATCCTGTCTGGCCATAGAGTCTGCAGCTCCTTCTGCACTCTATAGGGTGCTACCTTTGAAGGTGACCCGGAAACCAGAAGTAATCCAGAATGCAGCAGCTAGACTGGTAACTGGGAGAGGCGGCCGAGACCACCTAAGACCTGAAAAACTTACATTTTCTCCCAGTACATTAATTAGCAAAATTCAAAGTGTTGGTGCTGACCATTAAAGCCCTAAATGTCCTTGGCCCAGTATACCTGAAGGAGCATCTCCACCCCATCGTTCAGCCCGGACACTGAGGTCCAGCTCCAAGGGCTTTCTGGCAGTTCCCTCGCGGCAAGAAGCCAAATTACAGGGAACCAGGCAGAGGGCCTTCTCGGTAGTGGCACCCGCCCTGTGGAAAGCCCTCCCATCAGATGTCAAGGAAATAAACAACTATCTGAGTTTCATAAGACATCTGAAGACAGCCCTGTTGAGGAAAGCTTTTAATGTTTCATCTTTTATTGTGCTTTTAATTTTCTGTTGGGAGCCACCCAGAGTGGCTGGGGAAGCCCAGCTAAATGGGCGGGGTATGAAGGAATAGAATAATCGTAATTCTTGTTCCTCCTGCTCCTCCCTGGCTGGCAGGAGACTCTCCTGGCTCCCTGTTCACTCCCTGCCATTCCTCCCCATTCCCTGCCCTGCGGCCTTTGCTGGGCGCTCCTTCTGCTTTCTCTGGACAGAGGAGCGGGAGAAAAGGCCGCAGGATGAGGCCAGAGGCCGGCGAAGGCCAGCGAGCAGCGTCGCTTCGGCCTCCCGCTTCCCCTCCCAGGAGAGGACGACCTTTCCCCGCCGCCCAGGAGGGACGCGGCGCCCTCCCTCTCGCCCCCCAGTTCCGCCCCCGGCTCGGCCCCCTCCCCCCAGTTACCCGCCTCCAGGGAGGACAGCATCAACCCGGGGAAGCGGAACAGGAAGCGGAAGCGCCTCCTCTCTCGCCAGTCTTCCCTTCCTCTCTAGGAATCGAAGCTCTGTCGCCGCAGTTAACCCTTGCGGAGCCGCGGGGCAGGAGCCTCTTGGCTGCTCCGGGCAGAGAGGGAGCCCGGCTGGTCTCCGGCTCTGAAGCAGGAGGGGGAAACCCGGCTGCAGGATCAGGCCAGGGATGCCCCCAGTTGCTCCAAGCAGGATCTGAGTACAAAAGCAGCTTTGTCCTCACCTTTAGTATTATATTATGTTATATATTGTATATAACATATATTGTATTGTATATGCCCCTGTAATCTCACTGTATAAAAGTTGTACAAGTGACATTAATGTATTTCAATTTCAATATTTATTTATATCCCGCCTTTCTCCCAGACAGAGAGTCTAGGTGTCTTACAAAGGGGTTGCCATAGTTATAAATTCTAAAAGGCAGGCGGCATTGAGAGGCAAGGAACTGCAAACGTTTCAAAGATCCTGGTTGAAATCAGAATTAGAAAAAAAATCAAGATGCACCTATTTTGTGAAATCAGCTGAGAAGAGAGGTCCAGCGGCTGCAAAAAAAAGTGTACTTTAAATATTTTCAAATGACATAATACGTGACAGAGTCTCGAATTAGGATTAGCTATTTTGGATTGGGACGCGGGTGGCACTGTAGGTTAAACCACAGAGCCTAGGACTTGCCAATCAGAAGGTCGCGGTTTGAATCCCCGCGACGGAGTGAGCTCCCATTGCTCGGTCCCTGCTCCTGCCAACCTACCAGTTCGAAAGCACGTCAAAGTGCAAGTAGATAAATAGGTACAGCTCTGGCAGGAAGGTAAACGGCGTTTCCGTGCGCTGCTCTGGTTCGCCAGGAGCGTCTTAGTCATGCAGGCCACATGACCCGGAAGCTGTACGCCGGCTCCCTTGGCCAGTAAAGCGAGATGAGCGCCGCAACCCCAGAGTCGGCCATGACTGGACCTAATGGTCAGGGGTCCCTTTACCTTTACCTATTTTGAATCAAACCGAGTCCTTTCCAAGTGTGCATCTAAAATGGTGCATGTACAGAGGGAAACAAACCCCCACGAGGGACCTTGGTTTACTGCCTTAGAATAGCACACATGATGTGGAAATTCAAGAAGGAGATCCTGACCGGAGATCAAAATAAAACTAGGTAACGGAATAAAAAAATATTTATTGTGCACAGAGGTAGGGCTCGTGTCACACGATTTTTCCCCACGCACAAAAATATAGCTGGGACTGGCCACTGAGACCACATAACACCTGTCCTGAAAGACATACATTGTCTCCCACTACATTTCCAAGCACAATTCAAAGTGTTGGTGCTGACCTTTAAAGCCCTAAATGGCCTCGGCCCAGTATACCTGAAGAAGCGTCTCCACCCCCATCATTCAGCCCAGACACTGAGGTCCAGCTCCGAGGGCCTCCTGCAGGTTCCCTCACTGCAAAAAGTGAGGATACAGGGAACCAGGCAGAGGGCCTTCTTGGTAGTAGCACCCGCCCTGTGGAATGCCATCCCATCAGATGTCAAGGAAATAAACAACTATCTGACTTTTAGAAGACATCTTTGAAATGTGCTCGGAAACGTGCTGGGAGACAATGTAGGTCTTTCAAGACCGGTGTTATGTGGTCTTGGCAGCCGTTCTCAGTCACCATTCCCAGTCACCAGTGTAGCTGCCGCATTTTGGATTAGCACCACTCTGGCGAGACAGTCCGCGGGCAAGTAGGGTCTCAGCCTACGTACCAGATGGAGCTGGTAGACAGCTGACCTGGACACAGAATTAACCTGTGCCTCCATGGACAGCTGTGAGTCCAAAATGACTCGCAAGCTGCGCACCTGGTCCTTCCGGGGCACAGTTACCCCATTCAGGACCAGGGAGTCCTCTACACCTGCCCGCCTCCTGTCCCCCCAAAACAGTACTTCTGTCTTGTCAGGATTCAACCTCAATCTGTTGGCCACCATCCATCCTCCAACAGCCTCCAGACACTCACACAGGACCTTCACTGCCTTCACTGGTTCTGATTTGAAAGAGAGATAGAGCTGGGTATCATCCACATACTGATGAACACCTAGCCCAAACCCCATGATGATCTCTCCTAGCGGCTGCATGTAGATGTTGAAAAGCATGGGGGAGAGGACAGAACCCTGAGGCACCCCACAAATGAGAGCCCAGGGGTCTGAACACTCATCCCCACCACCACTTTCTGAACATGGCCCAGGAGGAAGGAGCAGTGCCCCCAGCCCCTCTAGACGGTCCAGAAGGATGTTATGGTCGATGGTATCAAAAGCCGCTGAGAGAGCCAGCAGAACTAGGAAACAGCTCTCACCTTTGTCCCTAGCCCGCCAGAGATCATCAACCAGTGCGACCAAGGCAGTTTTAGTCCCGTCATGAGGCCTGAATCCCGACTGGAAGGGATCCAAATGGTCCGCTTCTTCCAGGCGTGCCTGGAGTTGTTCAGCAACCACTCGCTCAATCACCTCGCACAAGAATGGAAGATTTGAGACTGGGTGATAGCTGGCCATATTGGCCGCATTTAAAGATGGTTTTTTAAAGTTATTTGATAACCGCCTCTTTCAGCGGGTCTGGGAAGGCTCCCTCACAGAGAGAAGCATTCAGCACTCCGCAAAGCCCATTGCCCAGCCCTTCCCGGCTAGCTTTTACAAGCCTGTCTGGGCAAGGATCAAGGAGGTGGTTGGTTTCACTCGTCCAAGCAGCCTGTCCACATCCTCAAAGGTAACAGATTGGAACTGATCCCACGCAACTTGACTAGACGGAACTCTAGCACTCTCCCGCCCCGGCCCTGCTCCCACGGTGGAGTCTACCTCTTCCCGAATCTGAGCACCTTTTTCTGCAAAAAACTGCAAAATCATTGCAGGAGATCATGTAGCCCGTACTGGGCCCCAATGGAGCAGGTGGTTCCGCTAAATTGCGCACCACCTGAAAGTGTCTCCTGCTGCTGTTTTCTGCAGATGCAATAAAGGCGGTGGTCTTCTTCACCGTCACTATCACCACTTGGTAGGCTCCACATTGAGCTCTAACCCATGTGCGGTCAGATGCAGAATGAGTCATCCGCCACCGGCACTCTAGCCATCTCAGTGATTGTTTCATTGCCCTCAGATCCGTGGAAAACCACGGGGCTGTCCGGGCTCCATGCAATTGGAGAGAGCGCTTCAGAGCCAAACAGTCAATAGCTCTGGTTAACTCCACATTCCAGCGGGCCACCAGGGAATCAGCTGAAAGGCCATCAACATGGGATAAAGCATCCCCTACCACTCTCTGGAAACCATTTGGATCCATTAAGTGGCGGGGACGGACCATCCAAATAGGCCCCACTGCCCTGCAGAGGGGAAGGGTCGCGGAGAAGTCCAGTTGCACCAGGAAGTGATCTGACCATTGCACTTCTTTTGTTTCACTTTTATTAGTGTCAGATCACCAACATGCATAGAGGTGAACACCAGGTCTAAGGCTATGAGTTGGGCCAGACTTATTCAGGGACAGCCCCATGGAGGCCATAGTTTCCACGAAGTCCCGAGCAGCCCCTTGTAAGGTTGTATTGGCGTGGATGTCAAAATCCCCTAGGACAACCAAATTAGGTGTTTCCAAGAGAACATTCACCACAACCTGAAGCAGCTCGGGCAGGGAATCCTTGGTGCAGTGGGGAGGTCAGTACACCAAAAGGAATCCTGTACTGCCCCTATTGCCCAACTTCTAGAACATGCACTCAGAGAACTGGGTCTTCCCAACAGGACGCCTAGTGCAGACTAATGACTTCCTAAAAATCACTGCAACACCCCCTCCCCACCCACATGATCTGGGTTGCTGTGCGTAAGAGAAGCCAGGTGGACAAGCAGCGGCAAGGACAGGCCCGTCTGCTTCATCCAACCATGTCTCTGTTACACATGACACTCCCAACCCCGTCCCCCTTCCCATTTGTGGAAAAGCTTCGTTTATGCCTTTCTGGAGTCTTTTGAAGGCACAGGAGCCTAATAATTCGCTTAGGGGAAGAGCTCTTGCGGGAGTCCTGCTTTCCCCAGCACGCGGAATTATTTGCCTTAATCTTGCATTTCCCTCCCTGCGGCCGCCTTCAGCATCTCTGCGAAAGCAAGAAGAAACTCACGTGGAACACTTTGCATTTTCCCCCCATTCAGATCTGCGGAAGAGGAAAGGGGCACATACCCTCTCCTCCTCTTTGCAATCTTCTGCTCTAGGAATGTGGGCTCAGATGCTGTTGCTGCTGTTAACCATTGAAGACCAAACAGGGAGGGAGCTGCCTCTTTTTGGCATCCTTCAGAGATAGAGCAGGAAAGGCGGGTGATCTCAGGTATGTGTAAAATAGCTGAATGCCTCTCCATGAAAGAAGCAGTAGCTCCTTGCTTATAGAAAGCTAGCTTGCCAGGGAACAGGGGAAAACAAAACCTTTCTCCCTTGGTCCCTGGAATTTAAATTTGTGGCAACTGTGAAAAGGGCAAATTCCATGTTAGGGGTTATTAGGAACCTAAGAATAACTCTACAGTCCATGAGGCAGACTGAGGCAGCCACTTCAGGCCATAGCTGTCAACTTTTCTCTTTTCTTGCGAGGAATCCTATTCGGAATAAGGGAATTTCCCTTAAAAAAAGGGAAACATTGACAGCTATTGCAGTGGAAGCAAATACTAATACTAACAATAATCATTTATTTATTGTACCCCATCCATCTGACTGGGTTGTCCCAGCCATTCTGCACCTGGTTGATCCAACAGAGTCATTCTTAGGTTCTTAATAACCCCTAGCATAGGATTTGCCCTCTTGGCAGTTGCCACAAATTCGAGGGGAAAAGGTTCTGTCCTCATCTGTTCCCTGACATGCTGGCTTTCTATCAGTGGCGTAGCATGGGTTGTCAGCACCCGGGGCAAGGCAAGTAATTTGCACCCCCTAACCTGTGGATTTGCGCCCCTAACCCGTGGATTTGCGCCCCCTAACCCCCAGATGTTGCGCCCGGTGCGGCCGGGCCCCCCTGCACCCCCCCACGCTACGCCACTGCTTTCTATAACCCAGGATTTGCTGCTCCTTTCATGGAGAAGCATTCAGCTATCTCCCACAGGCTCCCTAAGTCTGCTCCTCTCCCACGCAACCTGAGATTTCTTCGCCTTATCTGCCTGTGCTCCACCCTCTTCATCCCTTTGCAGATTCTGAGAGATCAAGGGGGAGGGGAGCCGGTCAGAGCAGGAGGGGGAGACCCCCTAACTTAGTCACCAGCCTGACTCATCTCTGCCTCTTGGCTCCTCTCCAGCCTCCTCTTCTGCCTCTGATTCTGGACTGCTCTCTGCCACAAAATACTTTTAATACCATACAGCTTCCTTCACCCATTAATACCTTGGTTCATGAGGGTCACTTTTCCTCAGTTACCCACTCTCTAAGCCAGGGGTCCTTAAACTTTTTAAACATTGGGCCGGTGCGCTGTCCCTCAGACACTGTTGTGGGCCGGACTATATTTTTTTTGGGGGGGGGGGGAAATAATGAACGAATTCCTATGCACATTGCGTGTTATAGCTAATGACTTGCAGTTCAAACAATGTGGATTAAAGGCAAAGGAGGAATTGGCTAAATGGTAGGGAAAGATGGAGTTTTCCCACTGGAGCTATAGAAAGTGGAAACTGTGCCTTTTAAACTTGCTCATAAAGGATCTAGGGTTAGGGGCAGAGGAAGCCAAGTTTGCCTATGACACAGGAACTTGCCAAATTGAGTGAATGTGCTGCAAAATAATTAAGACAGCAAATGCAATTCAGTTTCCATGAGCGTCAAGTGATGTCTGCCTCCGCTGAAAAGGCTCAATTTCCCTCGGTGTCCCAGTGGGTCAAGGAGCCTTCCCTCCCCAGCTGCTGGGCCCCCCAGGAGCCCCAATACTTCGCCTATGAGAGCCTGGAAGATGCCGATGACTCTCTCCAAGGACCTCTGCAGCTGCCCCTCGTCTGCCCGGCTCAGCTTGGCCTGCACTGTTGCTGCAGGAAGCCCTTCTCCACCCCACCCGGACCCCAGCCCGGCTTTTGCCACACAGGCGGCTGCGCCCAGGGATGCCCTCGCTGCCTTGCTCGGTCTGCACTCTGCACGCACTCAGAGGCTCCTGAGCAGCGGCGACACCCACATAGGCGTCCCGGAGGCAGCAGCGGCTCCTCCTCCTGCCCCGCGAAGGGGCAGCTCGGGGCCGGGCGAGACGGGGGGGAAGCCATACAATATTTAAAATGAATAATGATTTTAATCAACATAAACTTACAGTGGTACCTTGGGTTACAGACGCTTCAGGTTACAGACGCTTCGGGTTACAGACTCTGCTAACCAGAAATAGTACCTTGGGTTAAGAACTTTGCTTCAGGGTGAGAACAGAAACCGCGCGGTGGCAGCGGGAGGCCCCATTAGCTAAAGTGGTGCTTCAGGTTAAGAACAGTTTCAGGTTAAGAACGGACTTCTGGAACGAATTAAGTTCTTAACCCGAGGTACCACTCTATAAATATTTCATTGGGAAGTATGGGCCTGCTAATTTATGTTGGTCAGGAGAGAATCAGCTAAATAATCATGGGCGGGCGTTTCTCTCTCCCCAACCCCACCCCCCCAAAAAAAACCTGCAAAACGTGGGAGCAGTGGGAATGGCAGTGAAAGGGCAAGCCTGGAAAGTGAGAGGAAGATAAGAGAGAGGGTCTTAGGAAGGGAGAAAGCAGAGTGGGGTGTTTGTGTGTCAAATTCAGGAGGTAGCAGCACTTTTCCAAAGGTTTCTCTGCTTTGGAACTTGCAGGGGCTGGAAATAGACAGTTCCACCCCAGCCCGGCTTCTTCCGCCACCCCAGAGATTAAAATGGTAGTGCTGGGTGGCACCTGCCCGCTCTTGCCAACCTGCAGCCCTTCAGGGATCTCTCCGTGGAGAGCGCCAACCCCTTCCAGAAGAAGTTAAAACTTGCAAAGGCTACCAAGGCATGGAGCTGAATTCTCCTCACACACCCCCACACCCCCGCCATAAAAAAAGGACAGGGGGAACTTGCAAAAAGGGCGGCCTCACATGAGCAGACTGGCGCCGGTGCGCAGGGAAAGAGAGGCTGAGCTTTTCTTGACAATATTCTGAACTCCTCCAACCGTGGCAGGTTGCAAAGGCGAGACGCGCATGCTGGGTGGGTGGGGTATGCGCGGGGGCTTGCGAGATGGGAAGGAGAGTGGTGGGGAAGTGGGAGACCTGGAGGGGCGGCGACTGAGCCGCGAGGGACCCCAGCAGCGGTGCTGCCTTCCGCCTGAACCGCCTGCGCACAAGGCCTCCTGGCCGCCGCCATTTCCTGCTCCGCCGTCTCCACGTCTGGCCTGGGACCCCCACAGCACCAGAAGCCAGACAGCCAGCAGCAGCAGCAGCGAGAACTGAATTTAGGACCTTGGCGGGCCTGATCCGGCCTGTGGGCCGTAGTTTGAGGACCCCTGTCTTAACCTGACCATAAGCCCTCTCTCTTCTCAAATCCATCCCTATCTTCTCAAATCAAGCCCCATCTCTTCACCTGACCCGTAGCCCTCTATCTCTCTCTCTCTTTTTATCCTCCCCTTTTTGTGACTTTGTAGCCATTTGGTGACAGGCTCCTTCACTCTGACAGAATTTCAGGGAGACTGCACCAGCAGACTCTGGCCTGGCTCTGCTGTCTGTCACACCTGTCCTTAAGGCGAGGGGTGTCTGGGTTCCTTGACAGTGTGTGGCCAGTTCCTAGTTGGAGCTTGGGGAGCTATCTAACCACCTAGGGTCTTTGAACTCATTTTAGCCAATGCATTCGAATGGAGAAGGGAGGGGAGCTTTGAGTTGAACAAATCCTTTAATTCCAGTATTTCTATTGTTCTACTGTCTCTTCCTAGAGGGTTTCCCAAAAAGGGACACGGGTGGCGCTGTGCTCTAAACCACAGAGCCTAGGGCTTGCTGATCAGAAGGCCGGTGGTTCAAATCCCCACGACAGGCTGAGCTCCCGTTGCTCGGTCCCTGCTCCTGCCAACCTAGCAGTTCGAAAGCACGTCAAAGTGCAAGTAGATAAATAGGTACCACTCCAGCGGGAAGGTAAACAGCATTTTCGTGCGCTGCTCTGGTTCGCCAGAAGCGGCTTAGTCATGCTGGCCACATGACCCGGAAACTGTACGCCACCTCCTTCGGCCAATAAAGCAAGGTGAGCGCCGCAACCCCAGAGTCGGCCACGACTGGACCTAATGGTCAGGGGTCCCTTTACCTTAGCGAGTTTCCTGCTTATTTCCCATTGTTGTTGAAGGCATGAAGGTGGCGCCTGCGGTGCTTCAGAAACTTCAGCTGCTGCAGAATCTGGCAGTCAGGTTGCTCACCGGAGCAAGACCGTGTGAGCATATTACACTGATCCTGGTCCAACCACACTGGAAACCAATTAGTTTCTGAGCCCAATTCAAAGTGCTGGTTTTGACCTATAAAGCCTTAACAGCTCAGGATCACAATACCTCAAGTATTGCCCCAGGCTGGATATCACCCTCTAAGACACTTCTTCATGTGCCTCCTCCATGTGTGGAAGGTGACAAAACAAGATCAGGACTTTTCTACAGTGGCTCCGTTTGTGGAAAGCTCTCCACAGGGAGGTTTGGCTGGCACCTTCATTATGCGCCTTTAGGTCCCGAGCGAAAACATTCTTCTTCAACCAGGACTTTGGCTGAATAAAGGGCAGTAATAAATGAAATATACAAATGTCTGTAGTAATAAAAAACACATCTTTGTGGGGAGAAGCTCTCCTGCACAAAACTGCTGCATTAAAAATAAAAATAAAATTTGCTATTGCATGTACAGAAAGTGGGGAAAGAGAAGGAAGGGACCAGCAGCCTTTTGTGCGAGTGATTCCAAATCCTTGCATGACTTGCAGGCCACACAAATATTTTTTTTTAAAGTTGACTGCCCTTTGGGGCAAATCTGGTACATCACAAAACATGTATTTCACAAATTAGTTTTCCAAAATGGTGTGTTTCCGGGCTTAGAGCAGCACACATGATGTGGAAATTCATGAAGGAGTTCCTGACCAGAGATCCAAATAAAACCAGGTAACGGAATCAAAAAATATTTATTGTGCACACTGAGGATTTATTATCCGCTTCTCACAGGATTTTTTTCCCACGAACAAAAATATAGCTGGGACTGACCGCTGAGACCATATAACACCGGTCCTGAAAGACCTACATTGACTCCCACAATTCCAAGTGTTAGTGCTGACCTTTAAAGCCCTAAATGGCCTCGGCCCAGTATACCTGAAGGAGCGTCTCCACCTCCATTGGCCCTCCTCCAAGGGCCTTCTGGTGGTTCCCTCACTGCAAAAAGTGAGGATACAGGAAACCAGGCAGAGAGCCTTCTCGGTAGTGGCACCCATCCTATGAAATGTCCTCCCTTCAGATGTCAAGGAAATAATAAATTGATGTTTTATTGTGTTTTTAATATTCTGTTGGGAGCCACCCAGAGTGGCTTGGGAGGCCCAGCCAGATAAGTGGGGTATAAGTAATAACTTAGTATTATTTTTTATTTTCACTACTACTACTACTTCTACTACTTCTACTATAGGATTCTGCAGCAGTAACCAGTCAGCTTCTAACATGTTAAGGCATGAGAAATAGTATTTTCTTGTTACTGACTTTTGCCTATACATTCCATCTATCTGTACGTAACTGTATCTACAAAAGCCTACAAGCTGTATATGTTTATTGTTTGGACCATTATGGTCATATGAAATATATACATAAATATGGCATTAAAATGCAGTATCAGTCTATATTACACACACACACACAAATAAGTTTTTAGATGTCATTCCCAATTAAATCTTTACAGTCCACCATGTTCTCCTCAATGAACATTCTCTCTGCCTAGTTTCTGAAGCTCTTTCCACACTCCATGCATTCATATGGTTTCTCCCCTGTATGAGTTCTTTGATGTCTAATAAGGATGCTTCTGGCACTGAAGCTCTTTCCACACTCCATGCATTTATATGGATTTATATGGTTTTCCTGTGTGTGAATTATATGATGCATTTTAAAAGAGTTGCTGCAACTGAAGCTCTTTTCACACTCCATGCATTTATAAGGTTTCTCCCCTGTATGAGTTCTTTGATGCACATTAAGGGAGGAACTCCAACTGAAAGTCTTTCCACACTCCATGCATTTATAAGGCTTCTCCCCTGTATCAGTTCTTTGATGCTCATTAAGGTGACTACTGTTTCTGAAGCTCTTTCCACATTCCATGCATTTATAAGGCTTCTCCCCTGTATGAGTTCTTTGATGCACATTAAGTTGGCTACTGGATTCGAAGCCCTTTCCACACTCCATGCATTCATAAGGTTTTTCACCTGAGTGTACTCTTTGATGTTGGGAAAGATGGAGGGCACAAGGAGAAGGGGGCGACAGAGGACGAGATGGTTGGATAGTGTTTTCGAGGTTACCAGCATGAGTCTGACCAAGCTGCGGGGGGCAGTGGAGGCCAGGATTGCCTGGCGTTCTCTGGTCCATGGGGTCACGAAGAGTCGGACACGACTAAACGACTAAACAACAACAACAAATTGGCAACTTCATGCACAGTAAAGAAACTACTATAACCGAAGCTCTTTACACACATCAACTTTCATAGGGTTAGTCCCCTGAAGGAGTTCTCTGGTGTCGAGAAAGGTGGTTACTGTGGTGATAGCTCTTTCCACACTCCAAACAATTGTAGGGTTTGTCCCGTGTGAATTCTCTTATGTGCATGAAGGATGTTAGAGTCAGTGAAGCTTTTTCTACATTTCAAACATTTATACGGTTTCTCCCCCGTATGAGTTCGTCGATGCACATTAAGGGAGGAACTCTGACTGAAGCTCTTTCCACACTCCAGGCATTCATATGGTTTTCCCCGTGTGAGTTCTTTGATGTTTAGTAAGGTAGCCACTGTAGCTGAAGCTCTTTCCACACTCCAGGCATTTATATGGATTTATATGGTTTTCCTGTGTGTGAATTATATGGTGCATTTTAACAGACTTGCTGCAACTGAAGCTCTTTCCACACTCCATGCATTTATAAGGTTTTTCACCTGTGTGAGTTCTTTGATGTTTAGTAAAGGTACTATAGTCACTGAAGCTCTTTCCACACTCCATGCATTTATAAGGTCTTTCACCTGTATGAATTCGTCGATGCACATTAAGGGAGGCACTCTGATTGAAGCTCTTTCCACACTCCATGCATGTATATGGTTTTTCCCCTGTGTGAGTTCTTTGATGTTTAGTAAGGGTACTACTGTCAAAGAAACTCTTTCCACATTCCCAGCATTTATAAGGTTTCTCCCCTGTATGAGTTCTTTGATGCAAAGTAAGGTGGGCACTGTTTCTGAATCTCTTTCCACACTCCATGCATTCATAAGGTTTCTTCCCTGTATGCATTATCTGATGCACATTAAGTTGGCCACTGTTTCTGAATCTCTTTCCACACTCCATGCATTCATAAGGTTTCTCCCCTGTATGAGTTCTTTGATGCACATTAAGCTGGCCACTGTCTCTGAAGCTCTTTCCACACTCCATGCATTCATAAGGTTTTTCACCTGAGTGTACTCTTTGATGTATAGTAAGGGCTGCGCGACTACAGAATCTCTTTCCGCACACAGTACATTCATGTTTTTTCTCCACCCTGTTAATCTGATTTTCATCTTCTTGGGAAACACTGTGTTCATCCCTTGGCTTCACTGTTTCTCTCCTCTCTTGTTTGTTGGCTCCATCTTGAACCCCCAACTTCCTTTCCTTCTCTTGCTCCTCACCTCTTTCTGGCCAGACTTCTGATGGCTCCTCCTCATCCAGGACCCCCCAAACATCTCCTGATGGAATAAAAATTTTAATATAAAGGTTGATACAGCTGCTTCCTTATCAAAACTCAAGGCCTGGCACTATGTTAAAGGCGTTTTACATAAAAACAAATGGTGCGATACCTGGTTTTAATAAAATATCACCATTTAATCAAGGGTTATTTGTATCAGAAAAGTTCTGGTGAGCAGTCCCTAAGATTAACCAAGCCATAAATAACACAATTTAAACCAGCAGGCAATAACATCAACAGAGCCTGCCTGCCTATGGGCCTGTGTGAGGCGGCTGCCTCAGGTGTCACCCCCAAAGGGGCTCAGCTTTGCTGCTAGTCTCCCCGGCTTCCAGGGGCGAAGTGGGATGGGCAGCAAAGCTCTGTGAGTCCTCTCCCCTCCAGCCAAGTCCAGAAAAGGATCCTCCCCCAACAAGGGCAAGTCCACAAGAGGGCAGACATTCCACCACTCAGCTTTGTCAGGATCTGAAAAGGCTCTTTGCCAGTGAATGGGGGGAGGCGTCTGCACCCCTTGGAGGTCTGGTGGGGTGAGGGGGGACCACCCCACCCAACCTGCAGGGGTACGCTCCTTATGGATTTTGAGCCCCCATTGTGGGGGCAGAAGTGAGACCATCCCTGAGCATTGATAATACAGCACTGCAACTCAGAGCAGCTTGAAAGTCTAGCTCTGAAGAGCTTGTTGAAAAACCAAAATGAATAATAACAATAATAGCATTTATTTTATTTATATCCCAAGCGTCTGGCTGGGTTTCCCAAGCCACTCTGGGTGGCTTACAGCATATATAAAAATGCAATCAAACCTCATATATTAAGAAACAGAATATTCTATATATGCAACAAACAAACCAATACATCAATAGAAACCAATAACAATAACAAGATACTCAAGTTTTCTACAAATTAGGATCCCCCACACAGAAGATTTTTAGTATGCTTTTTCCACCATTCTCCACGCTAGATTGCCACAATGCATTATACTTCAGGCTGCTTTAGAAGAGCGTTCAGAAACTACAGAGTGCTGACCGGTGCAAGAGGCTCTGAGCATATCTGGGTTCCTGTCTTCAAGTCAAGGTGCTGATTTTGACTTATGTAGCTCAATGGCTGCTTCTCATGAATCCACCGAGAGCCTGCGCTCATCATCAGAGGTCCTTCTCACAGTGCCCTCTCCAACTGAGGTGCAAAGAGAGGCAATACAGAATGCGTCTTTCACTGCTGGCTCCCCACCTAAAGAATGCTCTCCCCCAGGGAGGCAACCCAGAAGCCATCACTGGCTAATTGTAGCAGAGAAGCAAGAATATTTATTTTCAGCCAGGCTTCTGGCATTTAACCTGGGAGAAAAACAAACACTGTGACCTCCTTTAGTGGAGCTGAAGGAAGGCACTCCGAGCCACTGAGGAACCCATACCTATTATAACTATTAATGAAGGCGAAAAGGATCCTTACCCTGAGAGGTCACCATCTCACGAACCTCCACCATGACGTCCTTGTACAGAGCTCTCCGTAGGGCCCACTTGTCGTCAGCGAAATGCAAGGACACCTGTCAAAGCTCACTGATCCCTGGAAGGACAGAACAATTCCCTTCTTTATAGGTACTCCAAGGCAAGGTGTGGAAACCATCTCTCCTCAGATCCCCCTCCAATGATAGATGGGGCAACTGGAGATTTGACCTTCAGTGTTTATTTGTTTTTTAATAAGACGTGAAAATCTGGATAACTAAATTTAAGACTGGGGGAAATGGGTGTTTTGTCCCACCCCATACTCCCTCCCCTTCCTCAGGTGTTTGAAGACCAAACATGCTGCCCAGCAGGCAAAATGGGAAGTGGAGAGGGATGATTTTTTTCAATGATGGCTTTATGCATCCTGGTTTCTAAATTGGTTTGTGGGTTTTAGTTGTGTTCTAGCTCCCATTGGATCACTGTGCCACTTGAGAGAGCTTTTGGATCAGGTGTTTAGAAATCTTGAACATAAGATAAAATTACTACAGCTGCAGATGGCCAGTTATACGCCCAGGGGCCCACCTTTTTTAATGATATATGTTTAGTACATACATTTTGCAGAGGAAAAGTTTTTTCTCGTGGTTTAATTTTCAGTGGACCTATGGCCTTCGATACAATAAAATGCTAAAGAGTCTTAACTGAGGAGGATCCTCTCCTGCCGTAGAGCATGCAGCTCCTTCTGCACTCTATGGGGCGCTACCTTTGAAGGTGACCCGGAAACTAGATCAAATCCAGAATGCAGCAGCTAGACTCGTAACTGGGAGCAGCAGCCAACTAAGACCTGAAAGATCTACATTAGCTCCCAGTATGTTTCCGAGCAAAATTCAAAATGTTGGTGCTGACCTTTAAAGCCCTAAATGGCCTCAGCATGTATACCTGAAGGAGCATCTCCGCCCCATCGCTCAGTCCTGACACTGAGGCCCAGATAGAATTACTACAGCTGCAGATCGCTAGTTATAGCGGTACCTCAAGTTAAGAACTTAATTCGTTCTGGAGGTCCGTTCTTATCCTGGAACTGTTCTTAACCTGAAGCACCACTTTAGCCTCCCACTGTTTCTGCACGATTTCTGTTCTAATCCTCAAGCAAAGTTCTTAACCTGAGGTGCTATTTCTGGGTTAGCGGAGACTGTAAGCTCAAGCGTATGTAACCCGAGGTACCACTGTATATCCCCAGGGGCCCACCTTTTTTAAAGCCCTAAACAGCCTTGGCCCAGTATACCTGAAGGAGCATCTCCACCCCATCGTTCAGCCCGGACACTGAGGTCCAGCTCCAAGGGCTTTCTGGCAGTTCCCTCGCGGCAAGAAGCCAAATTACAGGGAACCAGGCAGAGGGCCTTCTCGGTAGTGGCACCCGCCCTGTGGAAAGCCCTCCCTTCAGATGTCAAGGAAATAAACACCTATCTGACTTTTAGAAGACATCTGAAGACAGCCCTGTTGAGGAAAGCTTTTAATGTTTCCTCTTTTATTGTGCTTTTAATTTTCTGTTGGGAGCCACCCAGAGTGGCTGGGGAAGCCCAGCTAAATGGGCGGGGTATGAAGGAATAGAATAATCGTAATTCTTGTTCCTCCTGCTCCTCCCTGGCTGGCAGGAGACTCTCCTGGCTCCCTGTTCACTCCCTGCCATTCCTCCCCATTCCCTGCCCTGCGGCCTTTGCTGGGCGCTCCTTCTGCTTTCTCTGGACAGAGGAGCGGGAGAAAAGGCCGCAGGATGAGGCCAGAGGCCGGCGAAGGCCAGCGAGCAGCGTCGCTTCGGCCTCCCGCTTCCCCTCCCAGGAGAGGACGACCTTTCCCCGCCGCCCAGGAGGGACGCGGCGCCCTCCCTCTCGCCCCCCAGTTCCGCCCCCGGCTCGGCCCCCTCCCCCCAGTTACCCGCCTCCAGGGAGGACAGCATCAACCCGGGGAAGCGGAACAGGAAGCGGAAGCGCCTCCTCTCTCGCCAGTCTTCCCTTCCTCTCTAGGAATCGAAGCTCTGTCGCCGCAGTTAACCCTTGCGGAGCCGCGGGGCAGGAGCCTCTTGGCTGCTCCGGGCAGAGAGGGAGCCCGGCTGGTCTCCGGCTCTGAAGCAGGAGGGGGAAACCCGGCTGCAGGATCAGGCCAGGGATGCCCCCAGTTGCTCCAAGCAGGATCTGAGTACAAAAGCAGCTTTGTCCTCACCTTTAGTATTATATTATGTTATATATTGTATATAACATATATTGTATTGTATATGCCCCTGTAATCTCACTGTATAAAAGTTGTACAAGTGACATTAATGTATTTCAATTTCAATATTTATTTATATCCCGCCTTTCTCCCAGACAGAGAGTCTAGGTGTCTTACAAAGGGGTTGCCATAGTTATAAATTCTAAAAGGCAGGCGGCATTGAGAGGCAAGGAACTGCAAATGTTTCAAAGATCGTGGTTGAAATCAGAATTAGAAAAAATTAAAGATGCACTTTTTTTGTGAAATCAGCTGAGAAGAGAGGTCCAGCGGCTGCAAAAAAAAGTACTTTAAATATTTTCAAATGACATAATACCTGACAGAATCTCGAGTTTGGATTGGCTATTTCGGATCAAACCGAGTCCTTTCCAAGTGTGTACCCCCTCTTCGCATTTTTGACCTCTCAAGAGGCATGGGGAACATGTGACTCTCTCATCAGCTGATTCCAGTATAGACAAGACATAGATAATTTTTTATTGATTTTACTCGATAGACAGACATTTATCTATGAAATCACAAGATAATAAAGGAATACACATATTTGAATCGTCCAAATTAATCAGGGAAGGAAGGGGATACACAGATATCAGAGTCCATTCTAACTTGTTATTTTTCACAGAGTTCATCTAAAGCGGCTGGTAGTTCCAAAAGTATTGCAGCCTCTTTCAGTTACATATTGCTCCATGTGCTTGGACACGGACCTTGCAACAGTCATCTAAAGCCCAAATTGGGCCCCTGAACCCGAAGCATGGGAAGCCCCAACAACAAATTTATGATTTGGCAGAATATTTAGATTATTTCATATGTATATGTATAATTTGGAATATTTAATGTCATTTGATTGGATTGTTAAAATGGAAAATTTAATAAAGAATTATTTAAAAAATCAAATCAAGTGGTGCTTGTGGAATCCCCCCCCCCCCCAGGGACGCTTGCCTGGGACCACCTTTACCTACCGTATTTTTTGCTCTATAAGACTCACTTTTTCCCTCCTAAAAAGTAAGGGGAAATGTGTGTGCGTCTTATGGAGCGAATGCAGGCTGCGCAGCTATCCCAGAAGCCAGAACAGCAAGAGGGATTGCTGCTTTCACTGCGCAGCGATCCCTCTTGCTGTTCTGGCTTCTGAGATTCAGAATATTTTTTTTCTTGTTTTCCTCCTCCAAAAACTAGGTGCGTCTTGTGGTCTGGTGCGTCTTATAGAGCGAAAAATATGGTATTTTAGGCACCCATTTTACCTAGGGTTATGACCCTCAATCTGAAGGGCTTTTAAGTACTTGCGGCCTCTTCTAGCGAGGCAGGTTCCTTGTATTCGTACAGATATCTTTCGTACAGCATCGGTTTGATTGTCGTAACTGGTATTGATGTTTATGCAGTGTTCTAAGTCGCCTTGGAAATCATTCTTAAGGAAATCAGCCCTGAGTGCTCACTGGAAGGACAGATTGTGAAGCTGAGGCTCCAATGCTTTGGCCACCTCATGAGAAGAGAAGACTCCCTGGAAAAGACCCTGTTGCTGGGAAAGATGGAGGGCCCAAGGAGAAGGGGACGACAGAGGATGAGATGGTGGGACAGTGTTCTCAAAGCTACCAGAATGAGTTTGACCAAACTGCAGGAGGCAGTGGAAGACAGGAGTGCCTGGCGTTCTCTGGTCCAGGGGGTCACAAAGAGTCGGACACGACTAAACGACTAAACAACAACAACAAGTCGCCTTGGATCACTTTTGTGAGCGAAGTGACTAATTAATGTGAATAATGATGATGGTGATAATCCCTCGCTGGGGTTGCTGAGGGAAGATTACGGGAGCAACAACCGGAGGGCCGTTGTTTCCCCATCCCTGAATTAGGAGAAGAAGCGAAAGGCCTCTGGACCAGGGATGATAAACCTGTGGCTCTCCAGATATCTTGGACTGCAGCTTCCACCATCCCTGACCCATTCCCCACACTGGCTGAGGCTGATGTGGGTTGAAGTCCAAGAACCCTGGTGGGCTATGGGCTACCCAGACCTGCTGCAGCCCACAGACAACCCCCCTTTCCAAGGCCCCCATGTCTTCCTTGCCCAGCCTGCTGCCTCTTTCCCCCTAGTGCTCCACCTCCTCTTTCTCCCTAGATGTTTCTTCCTTCGTCTCTCTCTTCCACCCCTCAGCAGATTGACTTAATCGCATTTATACTGGGTAAAACCTCAGTGCCTAGGACTTGCCGAAAGTATGGTCAGCGGTTCGAATCCCCGCGGCGGGGTGAGCTCCTGTCTTTCGGTCCTAGCTCCTGCCCACCTAGCAGTTCGAAAGCACCCCTAAGTGCAAGTAAGATAAGTAGGTACCGCTTTATAGCAGGAAGGTAAACGGCGTTTCCATGTGCTGCGCTGGTGCTGGCTCGCCAGAGCAGCTTTGTCACGCTGGCCACGTGACCCGGAAGTGTCTCTGGACAGCGCTGGCCCCCGGCCTCTTAAGTGAGATGGGCGCACAACCCTAGCGTCGGACACGACTGGCCCATCTGTAACACGTGCACCAATCAAGTGAAATCTAACAAGGAGCATCTTCAGAACAGAGGCTTTCCCATGCTTGGGCCTTTTCCTCTGCCCCACAGGTAGTGGATAGCCTGTCCTTCTCTTCAGGGCATTTCCTTCCTGCCACTTCCTGCGCTGACCCTCAGAGACCTCCCCGCTTTTTTCAGCCCGAGCCACGGTGTTCTCCGTCGCCATTCTTGAAACGACTGCTATCGCTTCAGGTTGCTCCAAAACGCCTCGGTGATTCTCTTCGTTCTCGCTCTCGGGCCAGTAACCTGTTAAGGTTGAAAGAAAGGGGTGGAGTCAGATGGTGCTGCTAAGCACATGGAAAGGGAGGAGATGAGGAGGGTCCCACTCCCACAGGGCCAGACCAAAGTGCTTTCTAGCCCAGCTTCCTGTTTCTCATGATGCTCAGCTCACAAGCAGGTAAAGGGACCCCTGACCATTAGGTCCACTCGTGACCGACTCTGGGGTTGCAGCGCTCATCTCGCTTTATTGACCGAGGGAGCCAGTGTACAGCTTCCGGGTTATGAGGCAAACAGCCCTTCCTCCCCCTGTATGGTATTTAGAGGTATACTACGGCTGTCTTCTGTGTTCTTCTGCAAAGCTAGCAAGGAGAACGGCTACTATTTAGCTCCAGAGTGGCTGCTCTGTAGCCCAAGGTGGAATGTGTCCCGACTGAAGCTTTCACCACAGTCTGCATATTTGTCTCGTATCTCTAGTAAGTGACCATTGTGGGGCTCTTTAATGTTTGATTTATCATGGAAGCTCCCCCTACGGTCTGAGCACGGGTACAGTATCTCCCCCGTATGTATTTTCCGATGTCTAGTAAGACTCAAGCTCTGACTAAAGCTTTCCCCGCAGTCTAGACATTTGTACGGCTTCTCCCCCGTGTGGGTCCTCTGATGCTGAATACGGCTGGACTTGTCGCGAAAGCTGACGCCACAGTCCAAGCATCTGTACGGTTTCTCCCCCATGTGGATCCGCTGGTGCGAAATCAGGATCGTGCGCTGACCGAAGCTCTCTCCTCAGTCAAGGCACCGGTACGGCTTCTCTCCCGTGTGGATCCTCTGGTGCCTGATTAGGGTGGAGTTCACGCTGAAGCTCTTCCCGCATGTGAAACATTTGTAGGGTTTCTCCCCTGTGTGGATTCTCTGATGAACAATGAGGCTCGCTCTCCGAGTGAACTTCTCACCACAGTGCAAGCATTTATGTGGGTTCTCCCCTGTGTGGGTTATCTGATGTCGAGTAAGGCTAGATTTGCAAGGAAAGCTTTTGACACACACACTGCATGGATATGCGCCCTTTCCTTCATGTAGCCTCTGCTTGGCTGTAAATTCAGGGCCTTCCCCGCAATTCAGGGCAATTTTTTTTTTAAAGGAACTTACTGCTGCTTCCACGTGCTGCCTCCACCAGCAGAAGTTGAGTCTGCAAAAAACCAAGTTAAGGCATTCAAAAGGACCCCCTCCTCTTCCTCCTCCAGACCTTCACCCATTCATTCCCAGGCCTTTCCAGGCATCACGGCTTGCTAGGCTTAACCCCTTAAGCGTCCAGTTTCCTAACTCCCAGTTTCAAGTTGTTGTTGTTTAGTCGTTTAGTCATGTCCGACTCTTTGTGACCCCCTGGACCAGAGCACGCCATAAAGAAGGCTGATCGCCGAAGAATTGATGCTTTTGAATTATGGTGCTGGAGGAGACTCTTGAGAGTCCCATGGACTGCAAGAAAATCAATACGATCCATTCTTAAGGAAATCAGCCCTGAGTGCTCACTGGAAGGACAGATCTTGAAGCTGAGGCTCCAATACTTTGGCCACCTCATGAGAAGAGAAGACTTCCTGGAAAAGACCCTGATGTTGGGGAAGATTGAGGGCACAAGGAGAAGGGGACGACAGAGGACGAGATGGTTGGACAGTGTTCTGGAAGCTACCAGCATGAGTTTGACCAAACTGCAGAAGGCAGTGGAAGACAGGAGTGCCTGGTGTGCTCTGGTCCATGGGGCCACGAAGAGTCGGACACGACTAAACGACAACAACAATCCCTATAATTCCCAAGAGAAAGGCTTCTAGGTTGTTGTTTTACAAACATTATTTTAAACATCTTTTTCAATTTGTTGTACAGTGGTACCTTGGGTTACATACGCTTCAGGTTACAGACTCCGCTAACCCAGAAATAGTGCTTCAGGTTAAGAACTTTTCTTCAGGATGAGAACAGAAATCGTGCTCCGGTGGCGTGGCAGCAGCAGGAGGCCCCATTAGCTAAAGTGGTGCTTCAGGTTAAGAACAGTTTCAGCTTAAGAACAGACCTCCGGAACGAATTAATTTTTCATTGGTTTTCCAAATTTATAACAAACATAAAAGAAAAATATTACAATATAAAAAACAAACAAACATACAAACAATTATCCTAACTATTATAATCCCACTTTTGTACCATTATTGAGTGACTTCCTCGAAACCCCCTAGCTGAGTTTTCATGTAAATCATTGCAGCAGTTTTCTAATAAGACTTCTGAAATTTTTTTTTTTGGGGGGGGTATCTCCCAAGTCTGTTCATACCCTATAAATATTTCTATACTGCCCCATGTCAAAACTGGGTGGGTGACCTTGGTCCAGTTGCTGCCTCTCAGCCTGGCCTACCTTGCAGGGTTGCTGTTAGTTGACGGCCGTGGGTGCCACTCTGAGCTCCTCAGAGATAAGGGCAGGATAGGGATGCAACAGACACATAAATCATGCAGGCAGCGGACAGCAGCACAATGTTTGCGCCGCTCGCTGCCTCTTGTGGCTGCACTGTATAGCCCAGCAAAAGGCAAATAAAGATACAGTGGTGCCCCACAAGACGAATGCCTTGCAAGACGAAAAACCCGCTAGACGAAAGGGTTTTCCGTTTTGGAGGCGCTTCGCAAGACGAATTTCCCTATGGGCTTGCTTCGCAAGACGAAAATGTCTTGCGAGTCTTGCGATTTTTTTTTTGCATCCCCCCCCCCTTTTTCTAAGTCGCTAAGCTGTTAATAGCCTCTTAGCCGCTTTGCTGCTTTTCTGCTAAGCCGCTAATAGCGCTAAGCCGTCAATGGGCTTGCTTCGCAAGACGAAAAAACCGCTTGACGAAGAGAATCGAGGAACGGATTCTTTTCGTCTTGCGAGGCGAGGCACCACTGTATATGCTTCCTGGGAGCATGGGGAAGCAGTCGCAATCTCTCAAACTTGTTGAATGGTTTCTTTAAATGTAAAGGTTCATCATTGTTCCACCTAATGTGTATGTCTTTAAGGGGCCAGAGCAAGATAAAGAGACCCAGCTTTACAGCTGTGAAACATAGCAGGTGCTGCTGAGTTGCATTGATTAAGGTGTGTCAGTATTTGCATGTAGTATATAAGGAGCAGCACCTAGCTTTCCCATTACCCTGGGGGATGGGTTGGTGGTTGGGTCTGGTTTGTTGTTAATGTATTTAGTGTAGAAGGAGTTTTTGTTTTTTTGTAATTAAAACCTTGTTTAAGCTATTTTTGAGTCCCTTTCTTTTTAATGCATGGTCTCCCCAGCAAGTTCTCTGCAGCGCTAAAAGGTAAAGGTAAAGGTACCCCTGCCCGTACGGGCCAGTCTTGACAGACTCTGGGGTTGTGCGCCCATCTCACTTAAGAGGCCAGGGGCCAGCGCTGTCCGGAGACACTTCCGGGTCACGTGGCCAGCGTGACAAAGCTGCATCTGGCGAGCCAGAGCCACACACGGAAACGCCGTTTACCTTCCCGCTGGTAAGCGGTCCCTATTTATCTACTTGCACCCGGAGGTGCTTTCGAACTGCTAGGTTGGCAGGCGCTGGGACCGAGCAGCGGGAGCGCACCCCGCCGCAGGGATTCGAACCGCCGACCTTTCGATCGGCAAGCCCTAGGCGCTGAGGCTTTAACCCACAGCGCCACCTGCGTCCCTCTCTGCAGCGCTACCATACTGCAAATAGCCAACAAAACTAAGCTACGTCACAAGGGTGTTGTGAGGAGAAAATGGAGAGGGGAAGAGCCATGGGCTTCCCTTAAGCTCCTTGGAGGAAAGGCGGGATATTTTATTTTTCTCTTCCAACTTTTCTCTTTATTTTTTTCTTCCCCCCCCTTCTTTTCTTCTTTTTTCCTCTTTTGTTCCTTTTTCATATACATGTGCTTATTTGAAATATATATGTATGTATTTGTAATATTTTGTAACAATTATGTTAAATAAATTAAAAATTATTATTTTTTAAAAAGGGCTGGAAGGCTGCCTTCAAATCGCAGCCCTTAGGGACCCCCCCTACCCTGATCTAGGTTTTCTCAGCGTGGCTGGTACAAACCAGGGTTTGAAGCTGCCAAGCTAGACAGCTTCGAGAGAGGACCGGGCAAGTTCATGGAGAGGTGTGTGCGCTTCAGTAGCTACTAGCCAGGACAGCTCTGTTCTGCCTTCATGGCTGGAGGAAGCAAAACTTCTAAATACCAGTTGCCGGAAACCAAAGGGCTTTTGTGCTATTGTGCTTGAATCCTGCTTGAATCTCACAGGTCGGCCCCTGTGAGAACAGGATGCCAGACCAAATGAGCCTTTGGTCTGATCCAGAAGACTTCTCTTATGTTCTAAAGTGATGACATAATAATAATAAAATAAAACAAAAAAATAATAATAAAAAAATTATTACTTATACCTCACCCATCTGGCAAGGCCTTCCCAACCACAGGGAACCAGGCCGAGGGCCTTCTCGGTAGTGGCACCCACCCTGTAGAACGCCCTCCCACCAGATGTCAAAGAGAAAAATAACTACTAAACTTTTAGAAGGCTGCCCTCTTTAGGGAAGCTTTTAATGTTTAATAGGTTATTGTATTCTAGTGTTCTGTTGGAAGCCGCCCAGAGTGGCTGAGGAAACTCAGCCAGATGGGCGGGGTATGAATAATAAAGTATTATTATTATTAACCACTCTGAGCAGCTACCAACATATTAAAAACACGATAAAACATCAAACATTAAAAACTTCCCTAAACAGGGCTGCCTTCAGATGTCTTCTAAAAGTCAGGTAGTTATTTCCTCCACATCTGATGGGAGTTCCACAGGGCGGGTGCCACTACCGAAAAGGCCCTCTGCCTGGTTCCCTATAACCTCACTTCTCGCAGGGAGGGAACCGTCAGAAGGCCCTCGGCCCTTATGTGTGGGCTCAGCAAATGAGCTATACGATATTTGCCCAGTATACCCGAAGGAGCGTCTCCATCCCCATCATTCAGCCTGGACACTGAGCTGTGGCTCCGAGGGCTTTCTGGTGGTTCCCTCAACACCAGGAGTGAGGTTGTAGGAAACCAGCCAGAAGGCCTTCTCGATAGTCCCATCCGCCCTGTGGGATGTCCTTCAGTCCACCTAGCTGCCAATCTTGCCGATGGTGTGGTGGCTCATGGCGGGCGGCAGCTGTGGAAGCTCAGGCTCCATGACCTGAATCTGCACAAAGAGACAGCCAAGATGGCCGATGGCCTCTTCACCCTCAGCTTTTGTAGCTGGAGTCAGTCAGGGCCCTGCCCTCCTAGGTCAGGTGGGGAAAGTCTTGCAAGGCAGGGAGCAGGTCTTCCAAGACTCATAGCAGAGTCCTTTCCAAATCTACTACTCTGTGATTCTCTGAAAATGTTTTGAACAAAAATGCTTTGTCTGTCTTCACATGCCTCCACGAGAGCCCTGGAGAGCGGTGACACAAAAACAGGTCCTTTTTTACAGTAGCTCCCCATTTGTGGACTGTTCTCCCTAGGGAGGCGCTCCTGGCGTTTGAAATTTGATGAAGTAATAGATATGCAATAATGCCTGCTACAAAAACAAACAATTTTCCTTACAAAAGAGCAATTTATTTAAATCTATCACTATATGTTGCAGAAACATGCTGGTCATTGAGGCAGTCCCTAAGGAGGTTACATTCTCCATTTGTGGGATTTGTGACAACCATTGCGGGTTTGCTTTTATTTTATTTATATAAATATATATTTTATTTATATATATTTAATATATATATATATATATATATATATATATATATATATATATATATTTATTTATTTATTTATTAAAATGCCCTCTAAAAATGCCCTGATATTCAAGTGTGTACGTGCCAGTGCTTTCATAGCCCAAATGGAACGGCAGACCCTCAAGATGAAAAAAGTTTCAGCAGGTCCCGGAGGAAATTCAAAAGTACAGGGAAAAAGTTTGGAGAAAAATTGCAGAGCCCAATGAGGACTATTGGGGAATGGGAAGGGGGTGGAGAGATAATTGGTTGGAGGGCCTTGAATCTTGAACAGCTACTCTTCACTCTGTAACAATTTGTTACACACAAAACACAGCACCTTCCAGATGCTACTGGACTCCAATTCCCATCAGCACCCGAGGGCCAGCATGCCCAATAGTTACAGGGGATGATGGGAATCGGAGTCCAGCAACTTCCAGAAGACCCCCCAAGTGTTTCCCCTATCCCTGCTCTAAAGGGGTGTGTGTGACATCCTTGCTTAACATTTTCCATGCTGACATTTCAGCTTACACACAAACCCTGTAAATATGGCCACACATGTTACTAGTCAACAAACACAGCCCGATCCTGTGCACACTGGCTTAGCATTTCTCATTGAAATACCGGGTTTATATCCCTTCAATTTCCCACTCAGTCAGAAGAGAAAGAGAGAAATTACTAAACTGGTGCCTCTCATGATGGAATACTCCAAATTCACGATTGCAAAGAATCAAGGGCAGGCGAAACGATCCCCATTCCAGCTCAAAGCTTTTCATTATCATATCCTAACTGAAACTGATTAGAGATGCTTAATGTGGCTTTCACCTTGCCAACAAAGGTCCGTATAGTTTAAAGCTATGGTTTTCCCAGTAGTGATGTATGGAAGTGAGAGCTGGACCGTAAAGAAGGCTGATGGCCGAAGAATTGATGCTTTTGAATTATGGTGCTGGAGGAGACTCTTGAGAGTCCCATGGACTGCAAGAAGATCAAACCTATCCATTCTTAAGGAAATCAGCCCTGAGTGCTCACTGGAAGGACAGATCGTGAAGATGAGACTCCAATACTTTAGCCACCTCATGAGAAAACTCCCTGGAAAAGACCCTGATGCTGGGAAAGATGGAGGGCACAAGGAAAAGGGGACGACAGAGGACGAGATGGTGGGACAGTGTTCTCAAAGCTACCAGCATGAGTTTGACCAAACTGCGGGAGGCAGTGGAAGACAGAAGTGCTTGGCGTGCTCTGGTCCAGGGGATCACGAAGAGTCGGACACGACTAAACGACTAAACAACAACAATGCAGCTTTGAACTGGGCTGAAAATACTTTGTTTGCTTGCTTTCAAAATACTGATAATCTCTGGAACATTTATAGCCTGAAAAACAGGGGGCGGAGAGTGTGTATGCTATCTGTTGCTGTTGTTTGTCGCTCTCTTATCCGAGTGCCTGAAAAATGGTCTCCCTCGCCGGTGATGTCCTAGCTGGCACATCCAGATTCAGGGATGGGGAACAGATATTGCTAGACTACAACCCCCATCACCCTTGATTTGGTTCACATTGGCCGATGGTAGCTGGAGTCCAGCAATAATATAGCAAGAACCAAGCGTTTGGCACTCCTGCTTCATGGAGCCACATGGCTCAGAAAATACAAAGCTGTCTTCAAATGCCCCAGACCGTTGGTTCATTTAGCTCGCCAGTGTTGTCTTCTCCCAGAGAATCCTGGGAAGTGTAGTTTGTTAAAGGTGCTGAGCACTGTTAGGTGACCCCATATTCTCCCGCATGGAGCGACAGTTCTCAGTGTGGTTTAGCAATCCATCCATCCATCTTCACAGGGGAACTCTGGGAACTGCAGCTCTGAGAGGGGAACAGGGGCCTCCTAACAGCCCTCAGAACACTTAACAAACTACATTTCCCAGGATTCTTTGGAAGGGAAACCATGAGTGTTCCAAGCAGTATCATGCTTTAAAGGCACAGCCCGGATGAGTCCAGAACTCTCATTACAGTCGTACCTTGGAAGTCAGACGGAATCCTTTCTGGAAGTCTGTTCGACTTCCAAAACGTTCAATAACCAAATCACGGCTTCTGATTGGCTGCAGGAAGCTCCTGCAGCCAATCAGAAGCCGTAGAAGCCCCATCGGACGTTCAACTTCCAAAAGCATTTCGCAAAGTAGAACGGTCGCTTCCAGGTTTGCGGCATTTGGGAGCCAAAACGTTTGACTTGCAAGGCGTTTGGAATCCAAGGTATGGCTGTACTACTTATGATTCAGACAACGACACTCCTTGTGCTGATGTGAGCCACGTTTGCCATTTTATCCATTGCACAGAGCAACTGATGGATGTGCAGCTTGTCGCCTAAAACCCCTGGAACTTCCTCATGTGGCTGTGAAACCCATTTTTAGGTTTACCGTGGAGCAAAAGTAGTCTGGCTTCAAGCTTTGAGATCTTGTGTTTTATCAACACACAGCACACACAACCTCTCTTGTGTCTCCTGCCATCTAGACACGCACAGTTCTGAAGATCCTCCCGGCCCTCAGAAATGTGGCTTCTTCTTTCCATGCGTCTTCTCGTGCCTGGTGAGATGTGCGGACTGGCGGAACTTCTTCCCGCAGATGAGGCACAGATACGGTTTCTCTCCCGTGTGGATTCTCTGGTGTCTAAGAAGGAGCGACGGAGAGATGGATTTGTGGCCGCACTCCAAACACCTGAACCGTTTCGCCCTCTCGCAGACGCTCTTGCGGCCATTAAGGCTCAGCTTGGGACGGCTGCCCCCCTCGCACTTCGCACACTCATACGTTTTCCTCCCTGTGCCTGCCATCTTTGCCTTGGGCCTCCGACGTCCGGACACCGCCGGGCTGAACTTCTTCCCACAGTCCGAACACTTGTGAAGCTTCTCTCCCGTGTGGGCTTTCATGTGTCTGGTAAGCGTGGATCTGCGAGTGAAGCTTTTCCCGCAGACAGAGCACACCACCCTTCCCGTCGCTCCTTGCTGTCCCGCTTGTGGGGTTGCGACTTTGAAGTAAAGCTCTTCTGCCACGGGCTTTCCCCTCCGAGTCCCTGTTGTTCTTCCTTCTCTTCTCTTCCCACCGTCTCGCTTCTCCTCTCCACACACTCCGTTTCCTTCCGACGGGACCCAAAGCAGCTCGCCGTCATCCTGAATCGTCCACACAGGACCTTCTGGAATGAAAGACAGAGAATCTGATGTTAATCCTTCATTATTTTCAGCGAATTATTGTCATATTTTGAAATGCAGTAGAAATATGAGATGATTAGGATTCCCTCCGATCTCAAAGCATGGGAAGTCAGCTAAAAAATAATAATACAGCGGTACCTCAGGTTACATACACTTCAGGTTACAAACGCTTCAGGTTACAGACTCTGCTAACCCAGAAATAGTGCTTCAGGTTAAGAACTTTGCTTCAGGATGAGAACAGAAATCGGGCTCCGGCAGCGCAGCAGCAGGCCCCATTAGCTAAAGTGGTGCTTTAGGTTAAGAAGTTTCAGGTTGAGTACGGACCTCCGGAATGAATTAAGTACTTAACCCAAGGTACCACTGTAATTTATAATTAGGCATAACATTGGGATTTGTTTGATTATTGGATAATTTGTAAAATCTGGAATATATAATTTGGTTTGATTGCAAATTTTTAATAAATATTATTTTTAAAAACAAAAATAAAAGACAATCATAGAATTACCTCCCGCTGCAAAGTCTTCAGCCGCAGGAACACCAGAACTGGCAGCCTGCCCATGCCTGACCACGCTCTGGATTCCAGATCTTGTCTTGAACCGGTTAAACCAACCTCTGCTTGCCTTGAAGACTTCTGGCTCGCCTGAGGTTCCTGGCTGTTGCTGGACGAGGTCTGCGTGCAAGGCCTTGGCCTTCTTACAAATGACGGCCTCAGTCACTGTGTCCCCTGCACGCTGCTTCTCTTCTAACCAGATGAGCAGCAACTTCTCCACCTCCTCCAGAACAGCTGGGCGGTTCTTCACGATCCTGGTGACTCCCTTGGCTACATCAGTCGCAAGGATCTTCTCCCTCATCTTCAGGATGGTCGCGATGGTCGATGGATTCCTCCCGTACTCCCTGGAGAGGTCTGTCACACGCATTCCACCGTCGTGCTTCCGGATGATCTCCTTCTTCATTTCCAGCGTCACCTTCTCCTTCTTCCTCTCGCCGGCCTCTGCAGCAGCAGTCTTCTTGGGCCCCATGGCAGCACAGCTCCTACCTTCGCAAACCCCCCCCCCAAAATAATCAGTGCTTCACATCAAAAAAATTCAAAAGCACCAAACCTAGAAAACACACAAGCTTCCAGATTCTTGCAAACCCCTCCCAAACTGTTCCCCCAACCACCCACCACACAGAAATTCAAACCCAGATTTTTTTAAAAAAAAAACAGCAGAGTGGCCCAATGGTCACAAAAAATCATAAAAATGCAGAAAAGAAACACACAAGCTTCCAGATTCTTGCAAACCCCTCCCCAACTGTTCCCCCAGCCACCCACCACACAGAAATTCAAACCCAGATTTTTAAAAAACAACAACAGCAGAGTGGCCCAATTGTCACAAAAAATCATAAAAATGCAGAAAAAAACACACAAGCTTCCAGATTCTTGCAAACCCCTCCCCAACTGTTCCCCCAGCCACCCACCACACAGAAATCCAAACCCAGAAATCTTTTTTTTTAACAACAGCAGAGTGCCCCAATGGTCACAAAAAATCATAAAAATGCAGAGGAAAAAAACAAGCTTCCAGATTCTTGCAAACCCCTCCCCAACACCAAGTCCTTGAATTCCAAACACCCCAACCAAAAATCCAAACCCCCCAAAAAAAGTTTTAAAAGTTTAACTTACTAAATGGCTGCAAAAGAAGTTTTGGAAAAGCTTCAAAAATCACCAAAGTCTTCAAAAACCTCAAAAAAGGCTACCACACCACGTGCTATGAGTTGCTCCTCGAAGTCAAGTCGCAACTGCACCTCTTCAAGCAATGCACCCTGGGTATTAATGGTTTTACGAAAAAGGAAACAAACTTGCAAGACATTTTTGTCTTGCAAAGCAAGCCCACAGGGAAATTCGTCTTGCGAAGCAACTCATAAAACGAAAAACTCTTTCGTCTTGCGAGTTTTTCGTCTTACGAGGCATTCGTCTTGCGAGGTACCACTGTATATGAAAACCAATCGTAAGGTAAGGAATGGCACTCAGCATTGGAAATAGAGGGAGCTATTCCATACCTAGAAAGCCAGCATTCTGGCGACTCTCCTTCTTCATCTCCTTGCAGAATTCTGGAGCAGCGTCATCCGCTTCAGAGAGGCTCACAACCACTTCTGCCAAAGTTCCTAGAGCCTAGAACAGAGTGGAAAGAGAGAAGAGGCTAGGAGCTCAAAGGATTTGTTCAAGGATCTCGTTCCTCCATCCATGTTCTATCGCCAATTCTGCATCCCGCCAAACCTTTCAGGAGAGAGGTGGGGAGCCTTCCATGCCTGGTGGGCCTATCTTTAACTGCCCATGCCTGGCAGGCGAAACCTGAAGGGTCAATCCCCTACCATCACTGTGCACAGCCCCGCACTGCTCTCTTAACCTCAAAAATCCAGAAGCCCAACAGCCCCGCGTGGCTCTTTGCAAAAGGGCTTTTAAACAGCCCTGTGTGAATTTCTGAACCCCCCGTTTTCAATGGCTCAAAAAGTAGCACAGGGACAGAGGAGCGTTTTCCACAAAAATTGCTGCTAAAATGAGAATAACCCCCTCCATTTTAACACACGCCCCACCACCCAACATGGGAGCACTTCTTGCTCCAGCAAATGAACAATTGGGTTTTTGCCTTAAAGTTTCCAATTGTTCCTCTGAACCCTTTCCATTATACATGGCATCAAGTAGAGGGTGGGTGGGTTTGGCTCGCCCAAAATGGCCTTGCAGGCCAAATGGGGATAACCAGTGGACCAGAGGTTCCCCAGCTCCTTTGCCTCACCTGTCCTCCCCATCTTTCAGCCTTCCGCTGTCTCATCAGGAAATCCTCAGCCAGCACCACAGCCTGGGAGCAGGTTGCCGGACTCCCATCTCGGACCCAGCTCTGTATTGCCGGTGGCAAGACCGCCAAGAACTGCTCCAGGATCACCAGCTCCAGCATCTGCTCCTTGGTGCACCTCTCTGGCTTCAGCCACTCACGGCACAGCGCATGCAGCCGGTCGCAGGCCTCTCGGGGTCCCTCAGCCTCCTGGTAGCAGAAAAGCCGGAAGCGCTGGCGCTGTGTCTCTGTCACAGCGGCACCCTTGCTTGAGATCTCTTTGCCCGCTTTGACCCTGTCTCCCCTTTTGCCAGAGTCCAGATCATGTGAGGTTTGGTGAGCTCCTCCTTTGAGGCCTGGCGAAAGACCGATTGCCACCTCTCCACAAGGTCCCAAATCAGCTACCGTTTCGGAAGGGACCAGGGAGGATTTGGTAACTTCCCAGCGCATGGTCTTTGGAGACTCTGGGCTCCCCCAGTGAGGGGTGTGCACCACCTTCAGGAACTCCTGCCACTGGACTTCCCAGCTGTGGGCCAATCCCTCCTCAGCTTCCAGCCGCCCTGGTCTTGGCATGGCCCAACTCGCAAACTCTCCAATCGTCCCAACCTGGGCAATGCTGAGAGTCCTTGCTCCGTTCTTCATTGCTTCCAGATCCCCAGGATTGTCCACATCTACCTCAGCTGCTGACCACTCTCGGGACATCTTTACTGTAGACAAATCTTGAAAACAGTTCCTAAGCGAATAATATTTTTTTTAAAAAAAGAAAAAACTGAGCCGCTTTCTGAAGGCAAGAAGCAAGCAAGGGATGCCTAGCCTTTGTGCTGGACTTCATCCATTTCAGCTGGCCATTCTTGAAAGTAACAGGTGTGCAGAAAAACTAGGGGTTTGCACAGGAGCTACTAACAGCTTGCTCCTCTTGCAAACTCTACTTATCCCTAAAGGAAAACAACAACAACAACAATCAATTTTATTTATACCCCGCCCTCCCCAGCCAAGACCGAGCTCAGGGCGGCTAACAACCAATAATAAAAACAAGTTGATTAAAATACAATTTAAAAAACATTAAAATACAACATTAAAACATTAGGATGCAGCCTCTTCACAGGAGGAGAAAGGAAAAAGAAAGAAGGGGAGTGAATCAAACTGATTCTAAGCCAAAGGCCAGGCGGAACAACTCTGTCTTACAGGACCTGCGGAAAGAAATCAGATCCCGCAGGGCCCTGGTCTCATGAGACAGAGCGTTCCACCAGGCTGGAGCCAGTGTTGAGAAGGCCCTGGCTCTGGTTGAGGCTAATCTGACTTCCTTAGGAAGTTGAGCTGTGAATCTGATCACATGCTTTCTGAACTTTCCCCCTGAAGAATCCTGAAAACTATAGTGTGTTAAGGGTGCTGGGAACTTTAATTCTATGGGGTGGGGTATACTAAGTTGCCAAAATTCTTTAACGAGGTGTGTGTGTTATTTTAAATGTATGGTGCCTGTGCAGCCACTGAATCACAGCTGGTAAGGCAGTATTCCTGCTCCTCTTGTAAAGAACTGGAGGAGGCTGGAGTTAATAGATACTTAGATCCATAAAAGCCGACCTAAGAATTAATATTTGCTTTTTCAAACAAAGAAAGCCCACCTACTAAATTCAGAGCAGAGGTAGCATTCGAACTCGGGACCTTCCGGGATTCCACCCCTATCCCCACGCGCCCTCCTAGTTCATCACCTCCGATTCACAGGCTGTTAAACCTGTTTAAAATAAAATTTAAAAAATACAAACACCCCCGAGAAAAGCTGGGATTAGCAGTTTCTTGCAAACGAACGGTGTGTGTGTCTAAACGCTGAATTAAATAAGTAAGTCCTACAAATTCCACCCGCTTTCTCGCTCCAAGAACGTAACTTTGGGGGTAGAGAGAGGAGGAAATCAGCTGCAAAGCTGTTTTGCCATCCCACAAAGCACAAACACACATCCCAAGATATTTCTCCTCCGGCTTCTTAATGCCTGCTCACCTTCTGCTTCCACAAAATCTGATTTCCCTATTCTTTGCACTCACTCGCTTCCCACGTGGCTGATGGAGACCAAAACAATGATGAACAGTCCATGCGGCAGGGAAAGGGGCGGAGCCTGCGTGGGGGGGCGTGTCCAGTCTGCGCGCGCGCGCGCGCGCCGGGATCCTGGGAGGACCGGGTGACGTACTTGCAGAAATCAGCAGCCCCGCGTGGCCTCTCTAGGAATCCAAGGCTCCCGCAGCTTAACCCCTGGGTGCCCGAACGTGAGCTGCGCTTTGCTGAAATGAGGGGGTGGGGGTGGGTGGATTTCCCGCCCCCTTTCCTGCAAGGCGGAGATCTAAAACAGGGGTGGAATTGGGGGGGGGGGCGGTTGCTGCAGCCCTCCAGGTGTTGGCCAATGGGGCTGAGGTGGTGGGACCTGGAGATCTGCAACGTCTGGAATAAAAGCCCCACTCCCAACAAGAGTTGCTAAATGGCCAGAAGACTTACCTAAATCTAGGAAAAGCTGCCTTCGGCAGGTGGCGCCAAGAGGAGAAATATTTGGAATTGTTTGCATGAAGTGCATGTGCAGCGGGCTCTGTCGGAACCCATTCCCTTCCCCCTCCAGCTCCTCCCACCCTCTTAAAGTTTTGAATGTACAGTATTTATTTCCACTGCAAAAAAATGAAAGTATAAAATATGTGAAAATAAAAACCACATCTGGAGAGCTACAAGTTCCCCCATCCCTGTGATCAAGGGGCTTGAGCTATTCCCCTATGAGGATTATATTATTATTGTTGTTGTTGTTGTTAGACCTGTAGGGTTGGAAGGGGGACGCAGGTGGCACTGTGGGTTAAAGCCTCAGCGCCTAGGGTTTGCCGATCGAAAGGTCGGCGGTTCGAATCCCTGCGGCGGGGTGCGCTCCCGCTGCTCAGTCCCAGCGCCTGCCAACCTAGCAGTTCGAAAGCACCTCCGGGTGCAAGTAGATAAATAGGGACCGCTTACCAGCGGGAAGGTAAACGGCGTTTCCGTGTGCGGCTCTGGCTCGCCAGAGCAGCGATGTCACGCTGACCACGTGACCCGGAAGTGTCTGCGGACAGTGCTGGCCCCTGGCCTCTTAAGTGAGATGAGCGCACAACCCCAGAGTCTGTCAAGACTGGCCCGTACGGGCAGGGGTACCTTTACCTTTACCTTTTAGGGTTGGAAGGGACTGCTACGGTCAGCTAGTCCAGCCCCCTGCAAGAATTGCAGTAAAATGATCCCTAGCAGATGCCCTGTTTGATGTTTTATTGTGTTTTTATTATCCTATTGGAAGCCACCCAGAGTGGCTGGGGAGGCCCGGCCAGATGGACGGGGTATAAGTAATAAATTTAATAATGATGATGATGTTGCTGCTGTTGTTTATTAAGTTTATAAACCACCCTTCATGAAAAGATCTCAGGGCGGTTCACCGAATAAAATGCAATGTAAAAACTCAGGTAAATAATTAAAACAAAAACAGCAGAACAATAAACCCTCCCCCTTCCCCCAGACATATTTAAAAGGCTGTAGAATATTAATAGTCTTACCCTATTGTTGTTTTTACAAAATGTCTTGTTGCCACTGTTACCAGAAAAATCCGAGGGCTCCCTTGGACAAAAGTAAAGACACCAACCAGAGTAAATTGAAGCAAATCAGCAGCCTGTAGGCTTGGCCTTTATTGAACTGTTGCAACAGGGTGCTCCCCTCACTTGCAGGTGAGAGGAAAGACCCAGAAAGATGGTGTGCAAGACCTTATAAAAACTTTTGAAATTCCCACCCTGTAGGTCAAGCCCACCCCCAGAAACATCATGCATACATTACAGAAAGGAGGGGTTGAGGGAGGAGTTGTGGTGGTAACCTGAGTGTCCTGTCACCTGGCTGGTTCCCTTCTCTCCCCCTCCCCATGAGTCACTTCCAGGAGACAAAGGGGAGCTGGCAGTTTCCTGCCCCCTGAGGGAAGATCTGATCATTGTCCTTTGTTCCAGTCCATGCTGAATCCACTCCCATATGCAAGTTCTTTGTGATCTTGATGGTCTTCTGTCTAGGACCATCAGGGTTGGCATAGCAACTGGGCAGGGCCTCCTGTGTATGTGCTGGGATGCTCAAGGGATTATGGCTGCCCTGTATCAAACCTTTCCCATTTTGTAGTCCTTCCTTCATGGAGAAAAATAAAAGTGGAACAGTGCAAATCCGATGTATGGTTGATTTTCTATGAATTTATAACAGAAGCGTAGCGTATGGAGTGTGTGAGTGTGTGTGAAGTTTGTACAAACTGAATGATGGGGGGGGGGTTTCCTGCTACACCACTGAGGTCACAATCACCAATGCCATGATTTTAAGCATACTTTAATAGTCATGGAGAATCCTGGGAGCTGCAATTTGTTGAAGGTGCTAGGAATTGTTTCTTTGTGAAGCCAGCAGACCATTTAATGATTTATCAATTATATTCTCATTATGACTTTAATTTCTTACATGGTATTTTATTGCATTGCAATTTTGAATTCAAAAATCCTAATACAAGACAAGAAATAAAGGGATAAAAGTACAATTAAAAACCTGTAGAAATATTTAATACAATGCTAAGGTAAAGGTAAAGGTACCCCTGCCCGTACGGGCCAGCCTTGACAGACTCTGGGGTTGTGCGCCCATCTCACTCAAGAGGCCAGGGGCCAGCGCTGTCCGGAGACACTTCCGGGTCACGTGGCCAGCGTGACATCGCTGCTCTGGCGAGCCAGAGCCGCACACGGAAACGCCGTTTACCTTCCCGCTGGTAAGCGGTCCCTATTTATCTACTTGCACCCGGAGGTGCTTTCGAACTGCTAGGTTGGCAGGCGCTGGGACCGAGCAGCGGGAGCGCACCCCGCCGCAGGGATTCGAACCGCCGACCTTTCGATCGGCAAGCCCTAGGCGCTGAGGCTTTAACCCACAGCGCCACCTGCGTCCCAATGCTGGAGACCGCCTAAAGGAAGCTTATGGCTTGCACTATGGGACGCGGGTGGCGCTGTGGGTTAAACCACAGAGCCTAGGACTTGTGGATCAAAAGGTCGGCGGTTCGAATCCCTGCGATGGGGTGAGCTCCCGTTGCTCGGTCCCTGCTCCTGCCAACCTAGCAGTTCAAAAGCACGTCAAAGTAGATAAATAGGTACCGCTCTGGCGGGAAGGTAAACGGCGTTTCCGTGCGCTGCTCTGGTTCACCAGAAGTGGCTTAGTCATGCTGGCCACATGACCTGGAAGCTGTACGCCAGCTCCCTTGGCCAATAAAGCGAGATGAGTGCCGCAATCCCAGAGTCGGCCACGACTGGACCTAATGCTCAAGGGTCCCTTTACCCTTTACTTCTGAGTAGACATGGTTAGGCTTGCACACTGCAAGCATGCTCAGTGGGCGAGGAATTGAACCCGTGGACAATGGAAACCCAGAGGCGGGGAATGGAATGGGATATCTTGAAACAACGGGTGTGGTTTAAATAATAAAATTATTATTAATATTCTTAGATGCCTGACACCCTGAGCAGGAGCAGTCCACACATGGCCACATTTTGTCTCCATTATAATCACATCTCTGGGTGTGTTTTAATAATAAGCCCTCTTGGGAACTAAAGCAGGCATAATACTCTTCATGGATAAAATCAAACCTCTGGAGATCTGGAACCCAATTAGGAGGCTGGTATTAGTTTCATTAAAAAGGACGCAGGTGGTGCTGTGGGTTAAAGCCTCAGCGCCTAGGGCTTGCCGATCGAAAGGTCGGCGGTTCGAATCCCTGCGGCGGGGTGCGCTCCCGCTGCTCGGTCCCAGCGCCTGCCAACCTAGCAGTTCGAAAGCACCTCCGGGTGCAAGTAGATAAATAGGGACCGCTTACCAGCGGGAAGGTAAACGGCGTTTCCGTGTGCGGCTCTGGCTCGCCAGAGCAGCGATGTCACGATGGCCACATGACCCGGAAGTGTCTCCGGACAGCGCTGGCCCCTAGCCTCTTAAGTGAGATGGGCGCACAACCCCAGAGTCTGTCAAGACTGGCCCGTACGGGCAGGGGTACCTTTACCTTTACCTTTATTAGTTTCATTGTTTATTTCATGAGAAGTTCACAGGCTGTCTCTCCCACATAGAAATCCCTCAGGGTCTTTCTCACCTTCCCATGCAGAGAGAGAGACAGAGAAAACACTGGCAAACATTGTGACAGAAAACTTCTGATAAGATCCAAGTGAAGCAATTTGTGAACATTTTCCAAAAAGTCATTTTCATGTGCCTCCTGCTACATTCTTTTTTTAACAAGCACTCCATGAATTAAGCAATTTTGCTTCAGGCTGCAATCTGATACACATTCGTCTTGGAGTAAGCCCCATTGAACTGAGTAAGACTTACATCTCTGTAAACCTGCCCTGTAAATTGTAGATCTGTGCGCCATAACTGTTTGAAAGCACAACATCAACAATATATGGATGGCTATTTATCCATCTGCTCTCACTATGGACAAATATATGAAATTTACTGCAGGGCGGCACTGTGAAGATCTACACCGTCCATTTAAAGCGCATGGCTTTCCCAACAGAATCGTGGGAACTGTAGTTCCCCACCACCACGGAGCTACAATTCCCTGCACCTTTAACAAGCTACAAGGGACGCGGGTGGCGCTGTGGGTTAAACCACAGAGCCTAGGACTTGCCAATCAGAAGGTCGGCGGTTCGAATCCCCACAATGGGGTGAGCTCCCGTTGCTCGGTCCCTGCTCCTGCCAACCTAGCAGTTCAAAAGCACGTCAAAGTGCAAGTAGATAAAGAGGTACTGCTCCGGCGGGAAGGTAAACGGCGTTTCTGTGCGCTGCTCTGGTTTGCCAGAAGCGGCTTAGTCATGCTGGCCACATGACCTGGAAGCTGTCTGCGGACAAACGCCAGCTCCCTCGGCCTATAGAGCGAGATGAGTGCGCAACCCCAGAGTCGGTCACGACTGGACCTATTGGTCAGGGGTCCCTTTACCTTTACCTTAACAAGCTACAGTTTGAGGGATTATTTGGGGGAAGTGATGTGCTCTAAATGTGCATCGGTTGTGCTTTAAATGGGTGGCGTGGCTCTGCCTAGTATGTAACATGCCCTTCCCCAACTGGGTGCCTCCCCCGATGTTTTGAACTACGACTCCCACCGGCGCCAGCCGGCAGAATCAAAACATCTGGAAGTCCATCAAGAACAGGAAAGACTAACCCAGAGGGGATTTTTGGAAAGCTGCCCTAAATTGTCCTCAAAGGGAACACACAAAGCTTGCTTCACACCAAGTCAGCTGGCCAATTTAGTAATATAGGGACAGTTCTTTTACCACTTGAAAGGTGTACAATTTTGCAAGGTATGGTTAAAAATAATTTCCCAGCCTATTTTATGTTTTACATAAATTGTAAACCGCTTTAATTATTGTAGTAGAAAAGCGGGATGCAGATAATAAACTAACTAAACTATTACTTTGATACAAAATACTATTTTATTCTTTTAAAAAAAATGCTCCAAGGCTTATTGTGCCACCCAAGACACTTATTTAAGGGGTGATGCTGGGGGTGGGGGCCTGAACCCGGGGCTGCCTGCGTACATTTCATACACGAGTTAAACTTTAATAAAAAATTCTACACAGCACCCTCGCTACCCAAAAGACTAGGGCTGCAATCCTATAACTACTTAAGGGGAGTAATGGTCAGTGCCTGTGGTGGGGCGGAAGGAAGGGAGCCCAACAGCAGGTGGCGCCAGAGCCAAGGAGAGAATCATAGAGTTGGAATAGGTGGAGCCAACTAATTCTGCTTTTGTCCCCACCCTCCTGCTGAGTTCTACAAGGGCAGAAATGGACTGAGGGCAGCGTGGGACACTCCTCTGAGCGATCTGTAAGACGGCAGTCGGCAGGCAATAGAGACTGGTCCACTAGGGGAAATGGGGGTGGGGGGGTCAATGCTCCGCCAAACTCAGCCGGTCCTCAGCGACACCCACCTACACACACAGTGTTCTCCTTGCAGAGCAGGGAGAATAGGGGGAAACTAGAACTAGACTGGCTCTCCCTAGCCTTCTGCCCTGCCAGACCCAGTAAGCAGCTGCCCTAATGAATCAGCCGCCTACTGCTACGTACACCCACAGAGGTGAGCCCCACCTGCGAGGCCCAAAGCCCAAGTTACCAAAACTTTGCAGCGGAGACATATTCCGACGTCAGGTTACTAAAACACACAGAAACTATATAGCACTACTTGCATGTCACAAGTTGTCCATGACCAGTTAACGCAGAGAAAACTGTCACCGTATTCCTCGTGCCCCATCCATTCCGAATATAGAGAAATCATTGATGGGGTTGGAGGATGGAATTGCAACAAGTTCTTCATAGCCCAAAGAGGTATATTCCCTCTGCGCATCCACAGATGTCCACCAACCAACATTTATTGGCACAGCAGCAACCTAACCATATACAGAGGTGGATGTCTAGCAACTGAAAAGCTTTTGGTGTTAATTATCGCTGCAGTTCCCATACTGGGCATCAGGGTATGCTAGTGAGAAGGGGCAAGACTCGCAAGCGATTCGCTGCAGAGGTTTTCCCTCTTTCCGATTGGCCTCCACGAGACGGCAACAAATGCCGCCCATCCGGAAACTAAGCGCTATTGCTCAAATCACCTCCGATATAGCGGCACAGTCAAATTCCCTCAGAGGAGTGTGCCTGTTGTGACTCTGCTTGAGTACACGGGCCTGGGATTTTTCTCTTTCCAAGAAAGAGGCATGTACAGTCCCAAAAAGTCAGGAGCGGATCCTGAGCGGGCGGGGATTCTTACACCTAAACAAACTACGCTAAGACTGCAGTCTGCTCTTGTATCTTAGTCCGGGAGGCCGGAGGGGACGTGCGCCTCAGCTCTCGGACGGCTGAGAGACGTAGGATGAGGGTTTCTCCCCCTTGTGCTTCCTCACGATGTGCTTGATTACGTGCGCCCGCTGGCTGAAGCTCTTGCGGCAGACCAGGCAGGTGTACGGCTTCTCTCCCGTGTGCATCCTCTGGTGAACTTGGAGGCCCGACGAGTGCCGGAAGCTCTTCCCGCAGTCAGAGCACTGGTACGGCTTCTCCTCGGTGTGGATGACTTCGTGGGTGAGCAGGCTGGTCTTCTGGTTGAAGCTCTTCCCGCAGTAGGAACACTTGTAGGGCTTCTCCCCCGTGTGGATCCTCTGGTGCCGGTTGACGCTCGACTGCGTGGCGAAGACCTTGCCGCACACAGGGCAGGGGCTCATCCGCTTCCCCTTGTACAGCTTTGCCGGGGTCTTGATGAAGCAAAGGTCGCCGCCCGGAACGATCACCGACTCGATCGTCCCCACGGACACGTCCTTCCCCAGATCGATCTCGGGTTCGTTCTGGTGCTCGGGGATATTCTCCTCCTTCTTGGGGCCCGGTGCGTCCGAGGGCTGTGGCTGGATCTCCTTCCATTGCTCGTTCAGCAGCCGCCAGCTCATCACGCTGCCCGTCTGCCGGACGTTCTTCTTGCACGACAGGCACTTGTAGACCTTCTCCCCCGTGGGATCCACCTGGTAGGGGGCAATGCCCCATTTCGGCTTGAAGCTCTCCCCGCACTCCGAGCACTGGTAGGACTTCTCTTCGGTGTGGACGGCCTCGTGAGCCATCAGGTTGGTCCTGCGGTTGAAGCCCTTCCCGCAATCGAGACACCTGTAGGGCTTCTCTCCCGAGTGGATTATCAGGTGTCGGTTGAGGCTCGATTTGCGAGTGAACGCTCTCTCGCAAACGGGGCACACGTGTCTGCCCATTCCCTCCTGCAAGCTCTGGGGCCCCGTGATCTTCCAGACTTGGATTTCGTTTGCCATGTGCCCCTCTGCTCCGCCCGGATCGCCAAAGCTCCCTTCTTCCATCTCACATTCTTCCTCTTCCATATCGGACTCCGATTCTTCGGCGGACACATGCCGCGCTTCCTTTCCGCTTTCATCCAACAATATTTCACGTCCTGGAGCAGAAGAGAACAGCGTTTTATTGCGGCAGTCCACGTCAGAACGGAACACCGTGCAAGCCGGTACAAACGTCTATAAAGGTGCAGAAACTGCAATAGAATTTAGTACATGGAAATGAATTACGTACAGAGCGGGATTCAACGTGGAATTAAATTGCTTGCGCAGCACCATGTCCCCGCCGTCTCCTGCCCTGCAAGCACCCTACACCTGTTCTAGGCAGAGGGCCTTCTCGGTAGTGGCACCCACCCTCCCATCGGATGTCAGAGAAATAAACTATCTGATTTTTAGAAAACATCTGAAGGCAGCCCTGTTTAGGGAAGTTTTTAATGTCTGATGTTTTATCGCTTAAAAATAAATAAATTATTATCATTAATTCTGTTGGGAGCTGCCCAGAGTGGCTGGGGAAACCCTGCCAAATGGGTGGGGTAGAAATAATAAATTATTGTTGTCATTATAGGGGTTCCCCCAGCCCTCCAGAGCAGATTTGGAGGGGGGCGGAAGGAGGGAAAGTCCTGTTGCTTCCACTCCTGTATCTACGGGACTGCCTCTCCTGGTATGCCCTGCAGAGGACCTTAAGGTCCATGAATAATCATAGTTTAGAGGTCCCGGGCCCTAAGGAAGTCAACTTATCCTCCACCAGGGCCAGGGCCTTCTCAGTGATGGCTCTAACCTGGTGGAATGCTCTGTCCCATGAGACCAGGGCCCTGCAGGATTTAACTTCCTTCTGCTGGGCCTGTAAGACAGAGCTATTCCGCCTGGCTTTCAATTTGAACTTAGCCTGATCTTTTATTCCCCTTCCTTCCCTCCCCCTCCCCTTTTTAAGAAGATTACCCACTCTGAGACCCCACAGCTAATTCTCCCCTGGTCTCCATGCTGGCCCAAATAGGACTAATTTAGCCAGCTAGCCCTGGTGATCATCTAATGTTTATTGGATGGATTTCCCTCCTAAATTGATTTTTGAATTCTGAATTTATCGTTATTCACGTTTTATACTGTATTTTATGCTGTTTTTTGTTGCATCCATTAAGTGTTTTGAATTTGTTGTCGGCCGCCCTGAGCCCCGTTTTCTGAACCGGAAAGGGCGGGGTATCAATACAAAATTATTTATATGATTTATTATTTCAGATCATTTAGGACTTTAAACACTAATATTTCCATTGTGTGTTACGTCCTTCCGACAGCCATACTAATGCAGAGAGGAGTGCCCATGCTCAGGGGATTTCTGCAGGGATACCATGAACCCAAGTCACAATGGTTACGTTCTCCTGCCACAGTCAGAGATGGGAAATGCCTTTGGATACCAACTTTGTTGTCCCTCGAGGCTCAGGTGGTCTTAGCGGCCCGGAGTGCCTTCCATCAGCTTTGGCTGGTGGCCCAGCTACACCCCTATCTGGACAAGGATACCCTAACTACCATTTTCTATGTGCTGGTAACCTCAAGGTTAGATTACTGCAATGTGTTATATGCAGGGCTGCCTCTGACGACAGTTCGGAAACTTCAGGTAGTGCAGAATTCAGCGGCCACGTTGCTCACCTCAGCAAGAAGCTTTGAGCATATTATACTGATCCTGATGCGATTGCACTGGCTACCAATTAGTTTCTGGGCCCAATTCTTTTTTTTTCTTTTTTTCTTTTGATAACATTTTATTTATTTTCCAAAAGTAACAACAGAAACAAAAACCAAAATAGCAACAATAATGCAGAAAGAGAAATAAAACATCATAAACAAATTTTTAAACCATACTTTTTGCTTGAGTTCCCTCCACACCCCCCCTCTTGGTTCCATTGTTTAGTATTCGTTCACGCACATCCTTTAAACCTTATATTCCTAATAACCCAATTTTAAACCTAAAACAATTTTAAACTTGTTACAAGTGACTTTTAGAAGTTAGACTAATGTAAAAATCTATACACAATGCTTAAAAGATATGCATTAAACAATTGCCCCTTTTTATAAAATTCAAAGTCCTCTTGGGTTTCAAGTTAACTGATTTGTCCTGCATAGTTCAAGAGTTTATTTTGCCAATCTTCTTCATCTTCTCTGCCAGAGGAGTCTTCCTTGTGTGGGACCTGGCTCGTCGTGACCTGGCTTCCACTCTTAAGTACAGGAACAAAGTATTTCGTTCAATAAGTCCATCAAGACCTGTACATCTCAATATCGTAGCTTCATTTTTTTTTTTTAACAACCATCATTTTCCACATTCCCTTCCAATCTTTATATGTCTTTTCCCAGGCCTTTTTAATTTTACATTGCCACCAACTTTAATCCTTTTTACCCTCCCTTCCTGTTTCCTCCCTATCACAGTCAAAGCCTCCCAGATCATTTCACACAGGGTATCATTTTTATCTGACAAAGCCTCCCATTTCCGGGCCCGATTCAAAGTGCTGGCTTTGGCTAATAAAGCCTTAAATGGCTCAGGACCGCAATGCCTCTTTCCATATGAACCTTCCCAGACCCTGAGACCATCCTCTGAGGCCCTTATTTGTGTGTCTCCTCCATGAGAGGTCCGGAGGGTGGCAAGGCGAGAACGGGGCCTTCTCTGCAGTGGCTCCCCATCTGTGGAATGTTCTCCCCAGGGAAGTTCGCCTGGCTCCTTCATTATACACCTTTAGGCGCTGTCAAAAATGTTCCTTTTTAACCAGGCCTTTGGTTGACCTGATGACATCCTATACTCTTTTAAAGTGTGCCTCTTTTGGGGAGAGGGTATTATTGGGTTGTTGTTTTTATTTTGAATATATATACTGTGGTTTTTATTCAATAAAACAACAACAACAGATGTAAACCACAGAGGAAGAGGGCTGTTGCCTTTGGGTGCTGCTGCTGGGGCTTCCCTGGTTGACCTGTGGGAGATCAAGATCCTGAACTGGGTGGGGCCGTCAAAGGACCTGTTGATGGCATTCTACCATTGTACTGTGGAGAGTGTATTAACTTATGGTCTGTGTGTGTGGTTTGGGAGTTGCACGGTCAGGGGGAAAACAATGCTGTCCAGGGTTGTAAAGACTGCAGAGAGAATAACTGGGTGCACTCTTCCCACCTTGGATCAAATCTATTCTTTCCAGATGCCATAAGAAAGCTGCAGAGATAGTGCAGGATAGTGCGCACCCTAGAAATGATCTCTTTCAGCTTCTGCCTTCTGGAAGAAGGTACAGAGTTAGAAAGACTAGGACTAGCTGCCTGAGAAACAGTTTCTACCCAAATGCGATTTTGGTTTTAAACGCATTGTAAGGAGTCTGTAAGGATGCGGGTGGCGCTGTGGGTTAAACCACAGAGCCTAGGACTTGCCTATCAGAAGGTTGGCGGTTCGAATCCCCGCAACGGGGTGAGCTCCCGTTGCTCGGTCCCTGCTCTTGCCAACCTAGCAGTTCAAAAGCACGTCAAAGTGCAAGTAGATAAATAGGTACCGCTCCAGCAGGAAGGTAAATGGCGTTTCCGTGCGCTGCTCTGGTTTGCCAGAAGCGGCTTAGTCATGCTGGCCACATGACCCGGAAGCTGTACATCGGCTCCCTCGGCCAATAAAGCAAGATGAGCGCCACAACCCCAGAGTCGGTCATGACTGGACCTAATGGTCAGGGGTCCCTTTACCTTTACGGAGTCTGTAGGGGAGTATATTGTATTTAAAAATGGGGTATCAGAGTTTTTAGGGGGCTAACCAGGTTGGAATAGCTGGGATAGCAGACTTGTTGGGTTTTGAATGTCTTATGTAGATTTTTGAATTTCGTTGTTCTGTATGGGACAATGACAATAAAGATTATCGTATCATATCATATCTGGCCTGACGCAGCAGCCAGGCTCTTTTCAACCAAAGCTGCCTTCGGAAAGCACAGAATTGAAGAGGCAAGAAAGCCTTACCTGGTGAGGTGGGGCTGTCGTCGACCTCTTCCTTCACCTCGGTCTCCATCAAAGCCTGGTCTGCATCTGACAGGCCCACAACCACTTCGTCGTACGTGTCCAGATCCTAAAACAGCCAAATGCGACCCCCGTTATTAAGACACAACAGCAGGCTATCCAATTCGGACTCCGCAGACCACAGCTGTCGTACTGAGAGCCAGCTGCCACCAGAACAGGACCTGGCAGACCAGGGTTCAAATCTCCACTTTGCCATGGCCAGTCGCTGCCTCTAGGCCTAAGCTACCTCGCAGGGTCATAGCTGTCAACTTACAGATTTGAAAATAAGGGACCAGCAGCCTCGAAAATAAGGGATCAGCAGCCAAAATAAGGGGTTTTCCGAACACAGGTATATTCAACTTCTGAGCCCCTCCGAGCCAAAGGCAGAAAGCCCAGCCAGCAGCCAAATGAAGCCTCAAGCGGTGGTTCCCACAGCGCAGCAACCCAGCAAAGGGGATGCAGCAAGGAAAACCACCGTCACCTCTCCGCTGGGAAGCGCTGAGCAAAGGGGAGTCCCCAGGCAACGCGGCCAATTTGATTGGCACAAGGTATGCAAGCTCCACCCCCCAGTCGTTCTTAGACTCCTTATTGGGTGAGCAATGCAGCCAAGCAACACAGTTGGAGCCTCCCTCCTTCCTGGCTGGCAGAGAGGGAGGGAGAGGAGCTGCTTCCTTTGAAACCCAGGGAATTTAAGGGACATCATCAATAAGGGACAGCAGCGAGACATGGCGCTGAGATAAGGGAGTTTCCCGCCAAATAAGGGACGGTTGACAGCTATGCGCAGGGTTGTGGGGATGAAATGAGGAGGGGAAGAGGCCATGTGCAGCACCTTGAGCTCCTTGGAGGAGGTGGTGGGATATAAATGGAGAAAAAACAAATCACAGTCCAAGGCAGGGGTGAGCAACTCCCCTCGTAGCCTCCGCTCCTCTCTTCCTCCATGATGTGTTCTTGAACTCTGATCATGTCTGGATTAGAGGGGGGGTGAGTTTGCGCGGAAACTAGCCCACCATCCTATATAAAAAATAAATAAATTTTGAATCCATTGTTCCTCTCACTTCTGCCTCCGGCACGTGGCCCCTCAAGAAGGAAAAGACAGCCCAACCCCCTAGGTTCCAGTAGAAGCATAGCTGTCAACTTTCCCCTTTTCTTGCGAGGAATCCAATTCAGAATAAGGGAATTTCCCTCAAAAAAAGGGAAACGTTGACAGCTATGGGTAGAAGTCTTGACCCACCGTTTAAGTCAAGAATGAGATGTGGTTTTGTGGATCCTGCCTCAGAATTGGGAGCCTGAGAGAATCAAAAGAGAGACTGGCCATGCTCACTTTTTGTCTAAATTTAAAAGGGCCCAAATGCTGCGTCTCTCTCCAGATATTGTTGTTCCCTCAACCCTGCCTGCCTGCCAACATCTAGCAGGCCAGGATTATGACAAGAGAAAAGACTTCTCTCTATCCACTTTCCTCTCACAACACACCATTGGTTTTCCCCCCGCCAGTAAGAATGAATGGGTGTTTTGTGAGCAATGGAGCGCAGCTCTACACAAAGACTTCCCTAAAAGTATCATGGGAAGTGTAGTTGCACCCCCCCCCACAGCTACAATTCCCCACCCTCATCTTGCTTTATTGGCCGAGGGAGCCAGCGTACAGCTTCCGGGTCATGTGCAGCGCATGGAAACGCCGTTTACCTTCCCGCCGGAGCGGTACCTACTTATCTACTTGCACTTTGACATGCTTTCGAACTGGTAGGTTGGCAGGAGCAGGGACCGAGCAATGGGAGCTCACCCTGCTGCGGGGAATCGAACTGCCGACCTTCTGATCGGCGAATCCTAGGCTCTGTGGTTTAACCCACAGCGCCACCCACGTCCCTAGCCCTGTTTAGGGAAGCTTTTAATGTTTAATAGATTATTGTATTTTAAATTTCTGTTGGAAGCCGCCCAGAGTGGCTGGGGAAACCCAGTCAGATGGGTGGGGTATAAAGAATATGTTGTTGTTGTTGTTGAGACCCGGATTCGAATCCCCACTCACTGGGTGACCTTGGGTCCTTGCCCATGTGGGTCCAGGCTCCCTGCTCCTTGTACCCACGCCACCACCCTGTCATACTGCCCCGAGGAAGTTTCCCCATCCCCCCCAAAACCCCTCACCTGCCCTTCCCACCTGCTCCCTACCTCTTGAGGCCTCAGCAGGAAGGCTTCTGCCAGGTCCACCGCCTGGTCGCAGGTCTCGGGGCGACCATCCCTCACCCAGGTCTGGATCTCCGGCGGCAGGACGGCCAGGAACTGCTCCAAGACCACCAGCTCCAAGATCTGTTCCTTGCTGCGCCTCTCCGGCTTCAGCCAGCCGTAGCACAGCTCCTGGAGCCGGTCGCAGGCTGTGCGAGGCCCCTCGGCCTCCCAGTAGCGGAAACCCCGGAAACGCTGGCGCTTGGCCTCCGTGTCGATATTGCCTCCGCTCGGGACATCGCCCTTCCCGTTTGGGTCTCCTGGTTTCAGGGTCCTGGAGATCTTCCAGTCTCCGTCTCGGAAGGCCGGGACGTGCTTCGCCCTCCCCTTCCCGGCAGGCTCCCGCCGGATGTCCGGGATAACCGGAGGGGTCTCGTCCCCCGACGGCCGAGCGGCATCCCAGGTGGAATGAGAGGGTTCGTCTCCCGGAGGGCAGCCCTGCCACTGAGTATCCCAGGAGTGCAGAGGTCTTTCCTCTGGCTCCACCTTGATCTCCTGGGGCTCCAGGTGAGGTGGGCTGTGGTGAAGAAGACCCTCTTCAAACACCTCCGTCTTGAAATCTTCCGACCCTGCGGCAGGCACCTCTTTCATTGTCGTCCCTGGGCAGCTTAGCGGCCTCGCGTACCAAGCTTGATGAGGCCTGCGTGAGAAAGGGCGAGATGGGATTCAAGGCTAAGTGTGACGTGATAAAACATGAAATAAAATTTATAGGGGGGGTTATTGTTTTGATTTTGATTACAGCGGCACCTTGGTACTCAAACGCCTTGGGACCCAAACACAGCAAACCTGGAAATAAGTGTTCCGGTTTGCAAACTTTTTTCGGAAGCTGAACGTGCTCCGTTTTGAGTGTTATGCTTCTGATCTGAGTGTTACTCTTCCGTTTTGAGTGTTATGCTAACGTCTGTCTGTTTTTGCTATGCTGTCATACTTCGGGTTGAAGCATTTTCGGGTTGCGCTCCGTGGCGACCCGGAAGTAACGGAGCATGTTACTTCCGGGTTTCACCGCTCACGCAGATGCTCAAAATGATGTCACGCGCAGGTGTCGCGTTCACTTCAGGATGCGGACGGGGCTCTGGAACGGATCCCGTTCGCATCCAGAGGTACAACTGTATATTTTTCGGTTTTGCAGTTTTTATTTTTGTGATTGTGTGGAACCCAGTTCAGCTACTGATTGAATGACTGTGTAACTGCAGTACATTGTTTATTGCTTTCATTTTATGGAGCAATGGTCTCATTAGATAGTAAAATTCATGTTAAATTGCTGTTTTAGAGGTTGTTTTAAAAAAAATTAATCCATTTTGCATTACTTTCTATGGGAAAGCGCACCTTGGTTTTGGAACCAACTTCTGGAACAGATTGAGAACCAAAGTACCACTGTATATATTTTGTGGTTTTATACTTTGATTTTGTTCTGTGAACCACCCTGAGACCTCTGGGTATAGGGCGATATACAAGTTCAATTAATAATAATAACAATAATAATAATAATTTTTAAAAATTATTCTTTTATTATTTTTAAGGCTGTGTGACACATGGCTTAGACAGGGGACAGTAAGCTGCATTATCCAGAGCCAGACCATTACCCCACCTAGCTCTGTGCCGCCTGCTCTGGCTGGCAGCAGCTCAGACAGATGCTTCTTCATTACATTCATTATTCAATAAATTATCTTTCCACGGATATATAATTTTATGTTATTACTCCAAAAAAAGTGGTGCTATGAGCCATCATTGCCAAAACAAGATGACACCTGATTGGATCTCTAAACACTCCTTTTTCTGGTTATTTGGCTATAACGTTTGATAGAATACAGATAACTGAACAAACTTTGTGGCATTACATTCTTCATTAAATTATATTTCCATTGGTATATAATTTTCTGCAGTGTTTTTTCCCCCTGAAAAAAAGTTTAGGGGTACTCTCATTTTGGCTGAAGAAAATTATAGTTCAAATTGGGAACCATATTATAGTTCAAATTGAGAAAAATAAATACAGTAAATGGAGAAAAGTACAAAGATTCACAAAATGTTTAGGGGTATGCGTACCCCTGCGTCCCCCCAGAAAAAGCACTGATTTAATGGTATTACTCCCCCAAAAAAGTGGTGTTATGAGCCATCAAACCTTGGAAATAGACTTTCCCCAAAAGGTTTCAACAATTTTGGCCACTAGTGTAAAAACAGTACTGTAGATGATAAAAACCGAAATGTCATTTTTTCCTTACCTGCAAAGTTGATGATAGTCCCCTTCAATAATCACAAAAGGTGACTGCTGTTCAAGTGTCCTGTAGCCCTCTTCCAGAATCCCTCTAGCTGACTCCCGTCCTGCCATGCATTCCCTTTTTACACCACTGACACCTGGTTCAGACTCAGCGGATCTTTTCCGTTGTTTTAAAATTTGTCTAAAGTGAGACATAGCGCTATCATTGAACGTGTTGGTGGCATGACTTACAGCAGCAGCATCAGGGTGATATTTTTCAACAAAGCTTTGCAGCTCAGCCCATTTCGCACACATTTCTTCGATCAGTGCAGTAGGAACGTTTTCTCTTCTCTTCTCCTCCTCCTCCTCAGACAATTCCTCAGTTGCCGCCTGTTGCTGCTCCATCAGAATGTTCTGGAGTTCTTCTGTGGTGAGCTCCGTCTTGTGGTTCTCCACTAACTCCTCGACGTCCTCCCTGCTGACTTCCAAGCCCAGGGACTTTCCCAGAGACACAATATCCTCAACAACAGGAGCATCTTCTCCAACATCCCCAAATTCACCTTCAGGAACAGCTGCCGGCCACAATTCCTTCCACGCCGACTTCAATGTTCTCTGAGACACATCGCCCCATGCTTTGTCTATGAGATGTAAGCAATGTAGGATATTGAAACGGTTCTTCCAGAACTCTCTGAGGGTTAGCTCTGTGTCCGAGGTCACCTCAGAGCACATTTGGAACACTGCTTTGGTGTAAAGCTTCTTAAAATTAGACATGACCTGCTGGTCCATAGGCTGGATGAGGGGAGTCGTGTTGGGGGGCAAAAACTTGACACTGATAAAACCGAACTCTTCCATCAACTCGTCCGCCAATCCTGGAGGGTGGGCTGGAGCGTTATCCATAATAAGCAGGCACTTCAGTGGAAGATTTTGGTCCTGGAGGTATTTTTTCACGCTTGGTCCAAACACTTCGTGAACCCACTCAACGAAAAACCGCCTGGTTAGCCAAGCTCTGCTGTTCGCCCTCCACATCACAGGCAATTCGCTTTTGATGACATTGTTTTTCTTAAATACCCTGGGGTTCTCCGAAAGGTAGACCAGCAAAGGCTTCAACTTGAAATCTCCACTTGCGTTCGCACATAATAAAAGGGTCAGCCTGTCTTTCATGGGCTTGTGTCCTGGCAATGATTTCTCCTCCTCTGTTATGTAGGTCCTCTTGGGCATTTTCTTCCAAAAGAGGCCTGTCTCGTCACAGTTGAACACTTGTTGGGGAAGGAAACCCTCAGCCTCTACGTAATCTTGAAATTCCAAAACAAATTGGTCAGCGTCTTCTCTGTTGGCAATGGCAACTTCACCATGTCTCGACGCAATGTGTATCCCACTTCTCCTCTTAAAATTATCAAACCACCCTCTGCTTGCTTTGAAAATCTCACCCTCACTTGCTCCAGGGATGTTTCTGACGAGGTCGGCATGCAAACGTAAAGCTTTTTCACAAATCATGCTCTCAGAAATGCTGTCACCGGCCAGCTGTTTTTCAGTTATCCATATGAAAAGCAATTTTTCCACTTCCTCAATGGTCTGCGTTCTTTGTTTTGTAAGTGTTTTAACACCTCTTGCAACGTTGGCTCCTTTAATGGCTTTTTTATTTTTTAAGATGGTACAAATTGTCGATTTGGCTATACCAAACTGCCTTGCCAGGTCACGTACGCGGGCACCACTTTCATGTTTGGAAATAATTTCCTTCTTCACCTCTATTGTTGTTCTGTTAATGGTTCTCTTGGCTTTGCAGCTGTTATCCATTTCTCACAGCAAAGGGGTGATTGGCAGAGGGATCCTGAGATGAGATGAGCAGAGATTTGATTGCACACAGTCACAAAAACAAATCGGTTGCAAGAGAGTCACCAAATAAGCCCAAATATCACCTCCGTGCTCAGGACTCAACAGCCGGCAGCTAGGCCTCAGGATCTTGCACTCAGCAGAAGCCGTGCGGCACGTTTGACTTCTGAGGCATGTTCGAAAACCGAAGCATTTACTTCCGGGTTTACGGCGTTTGTAAACAGAGACGTTCGAAAACCGAGGTACCACTGTATACCGCTCAATTGTGAAAAAAACAAACAAACCCTCACACCTTCGTCTTAAGCTCCCAGGGCGGATCACAACAATTAAAAACCCAGTGAGGTGTAACGGTTAAGCGTGCTGGACTGGAACCTGGGAGACCCAGATTTGAATCCCCACTCAGCCATGTGACCTTGGGCCAGTCCCCATCTCACCTCACAGGGTTGTTGAGAGGATGGAATGGGCAAGAGGAGAACCAGGCAAACCAACTTGAGTCCCTTTGAAAATAAAGGTGGCCATCAATGTAATAATAATTTAAAAACCCAACATTAAAAGGAAAATGAGCCAGTGGAAGTTCCACAAACGTGCCTAAGGCCAAAATAGACCCTTTAAGTCTTCAAAGGGCTCCCCACACAAGGCTCACTGCTGTCGGGCGGCAGTGAGAGTCTTACAGACCCTCCAAGCGTCCATATTTTCCAGGGACAGTCCTGGATTTGCAGAAGCTGCCCCCGTTTCTGATTTGATCCCACTTTTCCTTGGGACACCGCTATTTTCAATGTTGGAGAGTAACGGAGTTTTGCGACCCCCGCAGCCAAGGAGATCAGTAACTATATATATATATATATATATATATATATATATATATATACAACCTTTAGAAGACATCTGAAGGCAGCCCAGCACAGGGAAGTTTTAAAATGTTTTTTTCATGTATGTTGGAAGGCGCCCAGTGTGGCTGGGGATCAGTAACTATATATATATATATACAACCTTTAGAAGACATCTGAAGGCAGCCCAGCACAGGGAAGTTTTAAAATGTTTTTTTCATGTATGTTGGAAGGCGCCCAGTGTGGCTGGGGAAACCCATAAATCATAAAATGATGATGATGATGATGATGGCGGGATATTTCCATTGGAGAAATGTTGGGAGGGTCTGAGCGTTGGGGGTTTGTTCCTGCGCCGGATTAACCCTGCATTAAACCGCATCGCGGCTGTTTCAAGTTGTGTCCCCGGCCATCTCCGACCGCCCTTGCTTTCCGCCTCTGCTTTGCGCCTGAGCCGAGCTGGGGAGGCGAGGGCGCACCATTGCACCACCCCATTTCCAGCCTCGCCCCGCTTCCCAACCCCGCCAGACCCCTCCTCCGCCCCCCGGCCCTCCTTCCAGAGACCCTCACCTGGGATACCACCGGCGATCGGGCTTGGGAAAGCGCTGCTTCTCCGGCGGAGGCGGCCCCCTGCGTTGGGAAATTCAAAATCCAGTTTCTCGAGGAAGAGGTGGAGCCTCGCCGGCCGGGCGAGCAGAAAGGAAATGGCTCTCCAGCCCCCACCCCGGCTGGAAGCGCACCCAAAGAACCCTGGGAACTGTAGTTTGCAGAGGGTGCCGGGAACTGTAGCTCCGCCAGACGGAGAACTACAGTTCCCGGGATTCCAGTTGCGGGGAAGAGGGGGGGGGGAGAGCCATGCGCTTTGGACGCCTGCGCTGCTGCGCGCAGCTGCGCTCTCTGAACTGAACTCGTGTCTGGCCAAGACTTGGGTGGAGAGGCGGAGGAAGATGCCGTGGACCGTGTCGGAGAACGATCGCGTTTGAAGGGATCCCCCCGGGTCATCTAGTCCGACCCCCTGCGATGCAGGAATCTGTCGCCCAACGTGGGGCTGGAACGCACAGCCCTGGGCATCAGAGCCGACTTCTTCTTTTTTTTCTTTTTAATTAATTTATTTGGTTTTTCGGATTAAAGTTTTACAGTCACATATCCAACATGCAGCATAATAACAAGATTCCAAGGAATCTCTTGGACTTCCCTCCTCCCCCTTGTGGATCCTACTGTTTATCATTTCCTCCTGCATCTTTTATGATAATCCAAATCTTTTAGCCTCTCCATTGTTTCCAAAATTCACCATTAAACTACAAGCGATATTCCAATCCTACTAACGATTTTAACTGTTTACAATGGTCTTTTAAGGTAAGTAGTAAAATTTCCCCATTCCTTATTAAAATTTTTGGTCAAATCTTTTTGATTAAGTTTTGCATTGCAAATTTACGTTCAAACAGTAAACATCAACATCATCATTTAGGATTCCCTGAATCCTGACTGCCCTCCGTCCTTCCATGGTCACCACTGTCAATCTTTTTTAAACAGCTTCTGTTATTTTCTCTATTTTTCTTAAGTAATCCATAATTTTTTGTACATTCCAAGCTTTACTCAAATCCTGCCAAAGTTTTTAATTGTTTACAATGTTCTCTTAAATACATTTTTAAATTTTCCCACTCCTTAAAGTTCTTCTCTTCCTGGTTTCTGATTTTCCCTGTCAATTTCAGCATAGTCCATCATCTGGTTCCCCCCCCCCAGCTCCCCCAATAAAATATTTGAGGGCCCCCGGGCCCCCAAAACTATACCCTCCAACATTTCTCTGAGGAGAATAGGGACGTCATTAGTTTCAAGTTGTTGTTGTTTAGTCGTGTGCGACTCTTCATGACCCCCTGGACCAGAGCACGCCAGGCACTCCTGTCTTCCACTGCCTCCCGCAGTTTGGTCAGACTCATGCTGGTAGCTTTGAGAACACTGTCCCACCATCTTGTCCTCTGTCGTCCCCTTCTCCTTGTGCCCTCCATCTTTCCCAACATCAGGGTCTTTTCCAGGGAGTCTTCTGTTATTATTATTAATCCCCTGCCCATCTAACTGGGTTGCCCCATTCACCCTGGGCAGCTTCCAGCATGTATAAAAACATAATAAAACATCAAACATTAAAAAGCTTCCCTAGCTTGTCTAGTTACTTATCTCCTTGGCTCGGGTTCACAGAACTCCATACTCTCCAACATTTCTCTGACGTCTGAATAATAATAATAATAATAATAATAATAATAATAATAATTTATTATTTTTACCCTGCCCATCTGGCCGGGTTTCACCACGCCACTCTGGGCTGCTTCCAACAAAGTATTAAAATACAGTAGTCTGTTAAACATTAAAAGCTTCCCTAAAGAGGGCTGCCTTCAGATGTCTTCTAAAAGTCTGGAAGTTGTTGTTCTCTTTGACATCTGGTGGGAAGGCGGATGCCACTACCGAGAAGGCCCTCTGCCTGGTTCCTTTAACTTGGCTTCTCGCAATGAGGGAACCGCCAGAAGGCCCTCAGCACTGGGCCTCAGTGCCCGGGCAGAATGATGAGGGTGGAGACGCTCCTTCAGGTATACTGGGCCTTTGAGGCCATTTAGGGCTTTAAAGGTCAGCACCAACACTTTGAATTGTGCTCGGAAAAGTACAGGGAGCCAATGTAGGTCTTTCAAGACCGGTGTTATGTGGTCTTGGCGGCCGCTCCCAGTCCCCAGTCTAGCTGCCATATTCTGGATTAGTTGCAGTTTCCGGGTCACCTTCAAAGGTAGCCCCACGTAGAGCATATTGCAGTAGTCTAAGCGGGAGATAACCAGAGCATGCACCACTCTGGCGAGACAGTCCGCGGGCAGGTAGGGTCTCATCCTGCGTACCAGGTGGAGCTGGTAGACAGCTGCCCTGGGCACAGAATTGATCTGTGCCTCCATGGACAGCTGTGAGTTCAAAATGACTCCCAGGCTGCACACCTGGTCCTTCAGGGGCACAGTTACCCCGTTCAGGACCAGGGAGTCCTCCACACCCACCTGCCTCCTGTCCCCCCAAAACAGTACTTCTGTCTTGTCAGGATTCAACCTCAATCTGTTAACCGCCATCCCTGAAGGTGCAACGTTTCTTGTGGATGCACCCGACGTTTTTTGCGTCAGTAGCCCAAGCGGGAGATAACTAGAGCATGCACCACTCTGGCGAGACAGTTCGCGGGCAGAATAGGAACGTCCGAAGGAAAAGCGGGACTTCATCTTCCGTGGAGTACATAAACCATGCTCCCCCCATATTTTACAGCATCCTTTGCTGGAGTGCTGATTCTGGTGAAACTGTAGTTTTACAGCATTCAACTACTCCTGAATATGGAGGCTCTACATAACCAACATGTCTTAAGATTGTAAGGGAGAGCACTGCTGTACTTGCAAGCCGCCTGCAAGCTTCCAACATGCACCTGTCCAGAGGAGGGCAACCAAAATGGTCAAAAGCCTGGAAACGATGCCTTATGAGGAACGGCTAAGGGAGCTGGGCATGTTTAGCCTGGAGAAGAGGAGGTTAAGGGGTGATATGATAGCCATGTTCAAATATATAAAAGGATGTCACATAGAGGAGGGAGAAAGATTGTTTTCTGCTGCTCCAGAGAAGCGGACACGGAGCAATGGCTCCAAACTACAAGAAAGAAGATTCCCTCTAAACATTAGGAAGAACTTCCTGGCAGTAAGAGCTGTTTGACAGTGGAATTTGCTGCCAAGGAGTGTGGTGGAGTCTCCTTCTTTGGAGGTCTTTAAGCAGAGGCTTGACAACCATATGTCAGGAGTGCTCTGATGGTGTTTCCTGCTTGGCAGGGGGTTGGACTCCATGGCCCTCGTGGTCTCTTCCAACTCTATGATTCTACCTGGTTGGGCTCTTTGAGAAGGTCATTGGCCTGATCCAGCAGCCAGGCTTTTTTTGATGTTCTGGATTTTTTTTTTAATGTTCTGGAAGTATTTTGACATAAAATACAATCAGAATCAAACTAGCCTACAAAACAAGAATTTTAAAAAGAACCAAAAGATATAAAAGCAAGAAGAAAAAAAGGGGGAAGACAAAGAAGGGGGGAAACCCCCTACAAGGCCCTTCACCATATTTATATGCTATACAGTGGTACCTCAGGTTAAGTACTTAATTCGTTCCGGAGGTCTGTACTTAACCTGAAACTGTTCTTAACCTGAAGCACCACTTTAGCTAATGGGGCCTCCTGCTGCTGCTGCTGCGCGATTTCTGTTCTCATCCTGAAGCAAAGTTCTTAACCTGAAGCACTATTTCTGGGTTAGTGGAGTCTGTAACCTGAAGCATATGTAACCTGAAGCGTATGTAACCCGAGGTACCACTGTACTGTTATTTCCTTAAATAAGTTGGAGTTCTTGTTACTAAATATACCAAGAAAAAAGCACACCAAGAACTCTGGCCAATGTAAGTTTCAATAGTGGGAGTGGTCCCTACTCGCAAATCAATAGTCAATTGTTACAAAAACTAATCCATTCAAATGTATGTATTCTGACAAGGATTACAAACTCAAATAGAGATTACAAACTTTAAGAGAGATTACAAACTCAAACTCATAAATATATGTATAACACAATAATTCGTTACAGTATTAAAGGTTATGAGTAGAGATAAATTCATGTTACTCCATAGTCAGATTCGACGTGGAGGTCTTGATTTCAATCACTGAGCAAAAGTCAGAGGTCAATTATGGATCAGAAACCAGGACAGGGCCCTGTTTCGTTGCATTCACTTTCATCAGCTAATTTTTAAAGGGTCATGTAAGTTTGAAGACTTTCGGGTAAATCTATCCTGTTATTTTCTACGTTTCTCAGGGATAACAACTGAAAATAATAATAATTACAGGTATAGAATCAAATTAAAAACTCTAAGGCAGCATATAATCATACTGTACTTCCTGCCATTTATCCACATACAGAGATGTTCATGCGGGGCGAAGGGGGGGGGGATAACAAACTGTAAAGAGCTACCAGATTTTTGTGATTGCATTTTTTTAAATGCTGTTTTCAGCGTAATAAATTAAAATAACAATAGCAGCAAAAATCAGTATTGGAACTCCCTGTCTATGAACATCAGGCAGATGCCTTAACTGTAGAACCTTTATTTTTACAAGCCTATCCAGATATGAAGGATGTCGACATGTGTTTGAATCTTTTTTAAAGAACATTTCGCTGTTTTTAATTATTTCTGAACCTTTTAAATAGCTGTTTTTCCTGATTTTTTCAAATAAATAATTTGTATCCTTTCTGTAAAACTACTTTGAGAGTGTCTTTTAAATTGTAGTTAAGCGGCACACAGATTTTGGTGACCTGAAATAAATGGGGGGGGGAGGTACATCCATAACAAGTGAGGCCACTGTAACAAAATGTTGAGGGATGCAAGCCATTCCGTTCCCATCACCCCATCTCTCTTTCTTTCTCACACACCCTTAGCATGTTTGGGATGTGGATCTGGCTTTTTTGATCGTTGTCTGGAAAAGGGGAAATAATTATTAATTTTCAGTGCGGCTGGGCAAGGGTTAAAGGCAGCGAGCGGCGGCTCCTAGAGAGGCGTGGGAACTGGAGTGGGCTGCTGGGGGTGGGGAAGGAAGGGAGGAACTTCCTTTTCCTCTTTTTTTTTTTTTTTGCACCCAGAGGCAGCACTTGGAGGGTGAGGAGGGGTGAGAGCAAAGCTGGGGGGCATTTGGGTTGCAGGGGTAGGGGGTTGAGGTGGTCCTAAGGAAGGCAGGCAGGCAGGCAGGCAGGGGGAGAAGAGGCAGGCAGGCTGGTGTTGCCTGCACGGGCTGGCAGCAGCTCTCCAAGGTTTCAGCCAGGGGGGCATCCATTCCCAGGCTGGCCTGGAGGTGCCATGGGAGATTGACATTCTGCATGCCAGGCAGATTATCTGCCACTGAGCCACACTGGTTGGGCAGAAAAAGGGATCTGGGCAGAACTGGGACGCCTTTAGTCACAGCTTAGGCATGGTGGTTTTTTCTCTCAGCTGGTGAAATTCCCCCCTTTAAGAGGAAGCCTCTATCCTCCTGCTTACTTGCCTTAAAAAAATAAATAACTCAAACAATGCCTGAGCATGTTCCTGGTTCCCACCTCTAGAATGTATAACTCTATGGTGAGATACATTTGGAAGGGACCCTGAGGATTGAAGCTGCAACCTTGACATTATCAGCACCATGCTCTAACCAACTGATCCCACATTAGATTTGAGCATCAGATTTGAACATCTGGGGTCAGGTCCGAGCAAGAGCATGCCTTGCCTTTTGCTGCGTGGTGAGAGACTGTTTTTTAAAAAATGTCTGATGTTTTATTGTATTTTTAATATTCTGTTGGAAGCCGGCCAGAGTGGCTGGGGAAACCCAGTCAAGATGAGTGGGGTACAAATAATAAATTTATTATTAATAATAATATTATTATTAAAAACAAAATAAAAAAATTCCTTCCAGTAGCACCTTAAAGACCAACTAAGTTAGTTCTTGGTATGAGCTCCAACAGTCAAAATAAAAAATTCCTTCCAGTAGCACCTTAAAGACCAACTAAGTTAGTTCTAGGTATGAGCTTTCGTGTGCATGCACACTTCTTCAGATACACTGAAACAGAAGTCACCAGACCCTTCTATATAGTGAGAAGGTGGGGAGGGGTATTACTCAGAAGGGTGGTGGGAATGGGTGATTGGCAGATAGCTGTGATGAGCCTGTTGATGACTCTTAACGACTGCAATAGGCCTTACAGGAAAAAGCAAGGGGTGAGAAGGTGAAAAATGGCTTTGTCATGTATAATGAGATAAGAATCCAATGTCTTTGTTCAGACCAGGTCTCTCCATGGTTTTAAGTTTGGTAAAGGTAAAGGTACCCCTGCCCGTACGGGCCAGTCTTGACAGACTCTGGGGTTGTGCGCCCATCTCACTTAAGAGGCCGAGGGCCAGCGCTGTCCGGAGACACTTCCGGGTCACGTGGCCAGCGTGACATCGCTGCTCTGGCGAGCCAGAGCCGCACACGGAAACGCCGTTTACCTTCCCGCTGGTAAGCGGTCCCTATTTATCTACTTGCACCCGGAGGTGCTTTCGAACTGCTAGGTTGGCAGGCGCTGGGACCGAGCAGCGGGAGCGCACCCCGCCGCAGGGATTCGAACCGCCGACCTTTCGATCGGCAAGCCCTAGGCGCTGAGGCTTTAACCCACAGCGCCACCTGCGTCCCTAAGAACTAACTTAGTTGGTCTTTAAGGTGCTACTGGAAGGAATTTTTTTATTTTGTTTTGACTATGGCAGACCAACACGGCTACCTATCTGTAACTAATATTATTATTGTATCTTCTCATTGTACCAAAGGATCTAAGCAAAGGTTTCCACATTCAGAATACCAATTGCTGGGGGCAGGGCACTGCTGCCTTATGGGTCCTGCATGTGGGTTTTCAAGATTGGTCCCTGTTGGGCAAGGTGTAATGGATATTTGGCCTGATCTTCTGTTGATAATAACAATAACAATAATAATAAATTATTTATACCCCGCCCTTCCCGGTTCAGAAAACCGGGCTCAAGGTGGCTAACAACAAATTTAAAACACTTAATTGTAGAAGCAGCATAAAATACAGTATAAAAACATGAATAACAATAAAATTCAAAGTTCAGAAATCAGTTTGGGGAAAATCCATCCAATAAGCATTAGATAGTCACCAGGGCTTTCTGGCTGAATTAGTCCTACTTGGGCCAGCGAGGAGGCCAGGGGAGAATTAGCTGTGGGGTCTCAGAGTGGGTAATCTTCATAAAAGGGGAGGGGGAGGGAAGAGAAGGGAAATAAAAGATCAGGCTGAATTCAAATTAAAGGCCAGGCGGAATAGCTCTGTCTTACAGGCCCGATGGAAGGGCCCTGGTCTCATGGGACAGAACATTCCACCAGGTCGGAGCCATCACTGAGAAGGCCCTGGTGGAGGATAATCTGACTTCCTTAGGGCCCGGGACCTCTAAACTATGGTTATTCATGGACCTTAAGGTCCTCTGTGGGGCAGACCAGGAGAGGCAGTCCCGTAAATGCGAGGGCCCTAAGGCTAGAATAGCATTTTGCTGCTGCATTACACCGTTGGCTCATGTCCAGCATGTGGTCTCTCTGCTTTCTACTTCCTCCATAGCATAATTCTTCCATGCATAATTCTATACGTTTCCGTAATGTTGCCTCTTACACCTCCTTTTTCTATACAGTGGTACCTTGGTTGTCAAACGCCTTGCTACTTGAACGTTTTGGCTCCTGGACGCCGCAAACCTGGAAGTGAGTGTTCCGGTTTGCATACGTTCATTGGAAGCCAAACGTCTGACGCGGTTTCTGCGGCTTCCAATTGCATGCAGGAAGCTTCTGCAGCCAATTGGAAGCCATGCCTTGGTTGTCGAACGTTTTTGGAAGTCGAACGGACTTCTGGAATGGATCCTGTTCGAAAACCAAGGTACAACAGTACTGAAAAGCCTCAAGCGCTGTTATGTACTGAAGTTCTCACACTGGGCCAGCAGTAGATAGTTCAGGTCCACATATGCAAATAAGGGATCGAAAGTGACATTCATTGATTGGATAGTTACAGAAAGTTGTTACAGTTACATTGTACTGGAGCTCTATATAAGCAGGCTGGCTGAACCCTTCAGTTCAGTTCTGTTCTGACCTGTGAATAAACAAGAGCTGTTTGGAGAACCGCTGTGTCGTCTTGATATGTTCGCCCACAACTTAACAAGCGCAGTAACATTTCCTTTCTGTTCTTCAGGGAAAAAACAAATCTTCCAATGTGGAGAGAGAGCCCTACAGCTGGCTGTGTAGCTGAGGGGTTTTGAAAGGTCGCCACCTCCGTCTGGTCCGCTTCTCGAAATCGCCCAAGGCTTGATGGTTGGCATGTAGTGGCATGTTGCAAAAGCATGAACCAAGCCCAAAGACAAAATGGCCGCCGAGCAAAGGACGGTGTCCTGTTTGGCTCCCCACCCGTATGAGGCTGTGGCAGAGAAGGAAGTGAAAATGGAAGAGCTGGACCCGGCGGGGTCCACACCACCAGAGGGGCCAAAACGATTCAGAAAGCCCCCCCAAGGTGGGACCATTGGGGAATGCCTCAGCCGGGCCATTGCGAAGCGAACCGACTGTGAATTGGACGATGGGTTGTTGTCCCATGGCTGGGAGGCCCAGTGGCAGGAGTTCCTGAAGACCGTACAGTCTCCATTTTCTGGGTGGACCAGCTCTCCGCAGCTGCCCGTTCCATTGGCGCTCTCGGAAACGTCGGCCGGGGTTTGCCAGCAAGAAGCGGCAAGCGAGCTTCCTTCACGCATCAGAGAGGGGTTCCCCAGGACTGATGCCCAGCCCGGAGAGAAAGCGGGTTGCGGGGCTGTGAAGGGGGAGACCCCACACGAGGGAGAGACTGCCGGGGCCGAAACGCGGCGCCGACGTTTCCGCTGGTTCTGCTACCAGGAGGTCGAGGGGCCCCGGGAAGTCTGGGCCCAGCTGCGGGAGCTCTGCTGTGAGTGGCTGAGGCCCGAGCTCAACTCGAAAGAGCGGATCGTGGATTTGGTGATCCTGGAGCAGTTCCTGGCCATCTTGCCGGAGGAGATCCAGAGCTGGGTGGGCAAAGGCAGGCCGGAGACCTGTGCCCGGGCGGTGGCCCTGGCTGAAGACTTCCTGCTGAGGCAGCAGGAGGCAGAGAGGTGGAAACAGGAGGTGAGGATAGTTCCCACCATCCCACACTCTGAAAGGGTCTCAAGGTGGGGGGTGGCAGCGAGCGCTTTGGTCCTGTCGCATCCCAAGTCGGGTAGGAAAAAAAGCCCCAGTAGATCGGCAGATGCTACAGAAAAGAGGCTACAGACTTGGGTGATGATTACTTCATTGGTGTTTATTTCATTTGCACCTCCAAGGAGCTCAAGATGGCAGGCATGGTTCTCTCCCCTCCCTGTATTCTCCTCACAAAACCCTGAGAAGCAGCGACGGACAGGTCCAAGGTCACCCAGAAAGTTTCATGCCCGAGTGGGGATTTGAACCCGCATCTCCTGGGGTCTAGTCCAAGTCTCTCACTGCTGTAGCACATGGTTTACTTGAGATGTTCCTGCCAGAAGGTGATAATGATGGTTGTCATAATAATAATAATAATAATAATAATAATAATAATAATAATAATTGTTACTCATGGAATCCATAATAATTGGCCATAATAAAGCAATAGGCAAGTGCAGTGGTACCTCTGGTTGCGAACGTGATCCGTTCCGGAGGCCCGTTTGCAACATGAATAGAATGCAACCCACAGTGGCGCGTCTGCGCACGCGCAGGTTGCGATTTGCGACGTGACGTCATTTTGCGCGTCTGCACACGCACAAGTGGCGAAACCCGGAAGTAACCCTTTCCGGTACTTCCGGGTTGCCGCGGGACGCAACCTGAAAAAACATATCATGAAGCAAATGTAACATGAGGTATGACTGTATTACTATAAAAATTAATGATAATACAATAGTAGTAATTAAAGTTAATAACTAACTTACTATGTTTTTATTGTGTCATGTTAATAGTACAATTGTGCAGAAGAAGAGTGATGCTAAATAAATTTTGAATTTGTTATTTAGTGATAAATACACATTAATAATTGTAACAATAAAAATCAGACACTAGTAGTACAGTGTAATTGTTGATTTATTGTTTTAAAAATAGATTAATGACATGCTAAGTTATTACAGAAGTGGGACCTGCAACAAAGTGTGAAGTGCTTGTTTTACGGTGCAAAAGTGCCGTGCTATCTGTCATGGATGCTTTCGTTGAGATTCCTGCAATGTAGGTGGTTGTACTAGATTACCTGAGGGCTGCTTCCAACTCTAAGCTTTTATGACTCTATGCCCCCCTTTTCCAGGATACTCCATTTCATTATTTGCTTCTCCTCCTGCACCCTCCAGTTTCCAAGTAGAATAATAATAATAATAATAATAATAATAATAATAATAATAATCCCTCTCATCTGTCTGGGCTTCCCAAGCCACTCTGGGTGGCTTACAGCATATCTAAAAACATAATAAAGGTAAAGGGTAAAGGGACCCCTGACCATTAGGCCCAGTCGCGGAGGACTCTGGGGTTGCGGCGCTCATCTCGCTTTATTGGCCGAGGGAGCTGATGTACAGCTTCCGGGTCATATGGCCAGCAGGACTAAGCCGCTTCTGGTGATCCAAAGCAGCGCACAGAAACGCCGTTTACCTTCCCGCTGGAGTGGTACCTATTTATCTACTTGCACTTTGATGTGCTTTCGAACTGCTAGGTTGGAAAAACATCAAATTCCCAGTTCCCTGCCTCCTCAGCCTGTTTACAAATATATAGTACTTAGTTATTTAAACCAATAAATATGAGTTAATTCTTTAAAAAGGAAAAGTGAACCCTATGTGAACTGACCGCTCAAGTCACACTGCGACGCTTCGCCTCCAAACCTCTGGCTTTTTGCGTTTCAGGTGCTGGGAGAATTTGAGGAAGTGGCGATGAGTTTCTCTCGAGAAGAGGACACTGGAGAGGGGCCCCACCCCAGGGAGATCAAGCAAGAAGGCCAGGAGGGGGCCATGTCGCTGGGTAAGCATCTTTCCCTGTAGCAGTGGTTTCCCCGCCCTCCCCCTCCCCATATTGTCTTGCTATTGTTTGCCACCCTGGACTTCTTTGAGAGGAATTTTTCAAAATTTCAGAAACAATTTTCCTCCATTGCAAGGGATTAGACTTGGTGACTTTTGGGTCCTTTCCCACCTTACAATTCTATGATTCGATGATGATGATGATGATGATGATGATGATGATGATACAGTAAGATTTTCCAAGAAAATGCTGCCCCTAACAGAATTGAGAAAAGTCTAGAGATGCAAAAATGAGGGGAAGCTGGGAATTTCCCCCTCCCCAGTTGTTTCTCAGTCCTTCACATCTTCTTGTCTCCTTGGCTGAATGACTCCTAGGTCTCCACAACAAGAAATGTGAGGTTTTGTTCTGTTATTTGTTTCTCCGGCAACTGGTGTTCAGAGATAGACTACTTTTGAACATGAAGGTTCCATTTAGGCTTTCTAAGAAAAGCCCTGATGGATCAGGCCAGCATACTGTCTTTTCCAGGTTCCATTTTTAACAAGCTTCTGTTTTTTTATTCCAGCAGGCGATGGCTGGGAGAGCGAGGAAGAAAGGCTCTCATTTGAGGTGCCGTTGGGAAGAATAAAGCCTCGAGACCCAGAAGAGGCCTTTGGAGATCAAGACGGGACAAGGCAGGAAGAGAGAATACAAACAGACAAGAGTCAGAGTGATAAATCCATCCTTTGCCGGAGTGCTGAATCTGGTGAAACGGTAGCACAACGAAGAATTTCCACAGGAAAGCGACAGTATGTGTGCAATATTTGTGGGAAAGCTTTTACTCAGAAATCAAACCTCAACAGGCATCAGAGAATTCATACAGGAGGGAAAAAGTATCAGTGCTTTAAGTGTGGGAAAACCTTTAATTGGGAGACTAGCTTTACTAGACACCAGAGATTCCATACGGGTGAAAAGCCTTACCCGTGCTTAGAATGCGGGAAGAGCTTCAGTCGGAGTGCCAACCTTATCATCCATCAGAGAATTCACACAGGAGAGAAACCGCACCAGTGCGTAGACTGTGGTCAGAGCTTTAGTCATATCTCCAACCTCGTCAGGCACCACAGAGTTCATACTGGAGAGAAGCCTTATAAATGTCTGGAGTGCGGGAAGGGTTTCACTCAAAAATCAAACCTTATCAAACATCAGAGCGTGCACTCAGACGACAAACCACAAAGGTACTCTTCTTACGGGATGAGATTCAGTCAGAGGCCAAACCACAACAGACTCGAGAGGATTCCGTTTGGGGAAAACGCATGCAAATGTTTCAAGTGTGGGAAGGTCTTTTCCCGGAGAGGGAACCTCCTCAGGCATCAGAGCATCCACACAAAAGATAAGCCGCATAAGTGTTCAGAATGCGGGAAACGTTTCAACCAGAGGACAAACCTTAATGCTCACCAGAGAATTCACACCGGAGAGAAGCCTTACAAATGTCTGGACTGTGAAAAATGCTTTCGGTGGAGAGCACACCTCCTCATACACAAGAGACTGCACACAGGGGAGAAACCGCACAAGTGTGGTGATTGTGGGCAGAGCTTTAGCCAGAGATCCAACCTTGTGAGACATCACCGAATCCACACTGGAGAGAAGCCCTACCGATGCTCAGACTGTGGGAAGAGCTTTGGTCAGAAATCGAACCTGATCAAACATCAAAAGATTCACACTGAAGACAATGCTCTCAATCCGAAACCAAACCATATTCGGCCTGAAAGAATTATCACAGGAGAAAACCTGTATAAGTGTTTCAGATGTGGGAAAACATTTTCCCGGAGAGGGAACCTTCTTCGACATCAGAGCATCCACAGCAGAGAGAAACCACACAAATGCGCTGACTGTGGGAAGAGGTTCAGTCAGAGAACGAACCTCATCAGCCACCAGAGGATTCACACAGGTGAGAAGCCTTTCAAATGTTCGGATTGTGGGAAGAGTTTTCGTCAGAGCCCGCACCTTATCAAACATCAGAAAGTCCATACAGAAGAGGAGGCATCATACAGAAGTTCAGGTTGTCCAGAAAGTGTAGATCCAGGGTTGAACCCTGGCAGACATGAGAGAATTGAGGTGGGAGAAATCCCGTATGAATGCCTTAAGTGTGGGAAAATATTTAATTGGCAATCAAACTTTATCAGGCATCAGAAAATCCGTGCTGGTGAGGAGCCTCACAAATGCTCTGACTGCGGGGGGAAATTCAACCGAAGGAAAAACCTCATTGCCCACCAGAGAATCCACATGAGAGACAAGCCCTACAAATGTCCAGATTGTGAACAGAGCTTCACGTGGGAAGCTCACCTTATCATCCATCAAAGAATCCACACGGGAGAGAAACCCCATCAATGCACAGAGTGCGGGCAGAGCTTCAGCCAGAGGTCCAACCTTATCCGGCATCAGAGAATCCACACGGGTGAGAAGCCCTACAAATGTACAGGCTGTGGCCAGAGTTTCAGTCAGAGAACGCACCTGGTTGTACATCAGAGAACGCACACGGGAGAGAAACCGCACAAATGCCTGGACTGTGGGCAAGGCTTCAGTCAAAGGGTGCACCTTACAGTACACCGGAGAATCCACACAGGGGAGAAGCCCCATAGGTGTGTGGACTGTGGGCAAGGCTTCTGTCAAAGATCTAATCTTATCAGGCATCAGAAGACCCATGCCTGCGAGAAGAACAAATAAGGGATGCTTCCATTGAAGCCCGTGCTGAGGAGAGGGCCAAAACCATTATATAGCACAGGCTGAGAGAGTGATGCTTTTACAAAAACTCCAGTCTTGCTAGGCATCTTGGCAGGAACAGAGACTAGGAGGCACTACCTGTACCCAGAAAGTTGGATGGGGACACAAGACCTCTCCTCCAGCTCCCCTTCCTTCTTCTAAGCCTTGCAAAATAGCGACAGCAGCCAGTGACTTGCGATGGACCAGCTAGACTTGAAAAGCATTCCCATTCCGAACCCATTCCGACTTGGGGGAAACACCCGAGGCAAAGACTGGGGAACCCATGGTCCTCCCAGATCCTGCCGGACTCCAACTCCCATCAGCCCCAGCCAGCATGACCAAGGTTCTTGGGGAATGATGGGAGTTGTAGTATTGATGGCATCTGAAGGGCCAAAGGTTCCTTATTCCTGGCCTAGGCAAGGTGGGGGATTCTCTGAGTTGGATTCTTCATTCTGTTCTACCCGCCGCCTCCGTCTGTCTTCTCATCTTTCAGTTCAGCTTTCTGGTTCTATTAAACCCCTTGTGAAGCCGCAGATCTCAGTCTCCTGTTCTATTTTTTGCTTCCTTTTCCTGGAATTCTAGGGCCGCGGGTGGCGCTGTGGGTTAAACCACAGAGCCTAGGGATTGCCGATCAGAAGGTCAGTGGTTCGAATCCCCCGACAGGGTGAGCTCCCGTTGCTCGGTCTCTGCTCCTGCCAACCTAGCAGTTCGAAAGCACCTCAAAGTGCAAGTAGATAAATAGGTACCGCTCCTGCGGGAAGGTAAATGGCGTTTCCGTGCTCTGCTCTGGTTCGCCAGAAGTGGCTTAGTCATGCTGGCCACATGACCCGGAAGCTGTACGCCGGCTCCCTCGGCCAATAAAGCGAGATGACCGTCGCAACCCCAGAGCCGTCCGCGACTGGACCTAATGGTCAGGGGTCCCTTTACCTTTACCTGGAATTCTGCGTCTCCTCCCAATCCAGCCTTCTCAGAACCCAGTGCTAGCTTTCCCAGACAGGACTCGTCTTTGCCTCCTGTCCGCTCCTCCCCAACATGCCCTTCTTTCTCTTAGAAGGTAAGGCTGCGGGCAGGAGATCAACTTCTCTTTTTTGCACCATTGTACAGCACCTGGCACATAGAGGTCCCTTTACAAAACAGCAGCCCTAAGAATAAATGCATCGTGCTTAGAAGGCTGGAGATTGTTCAGTTACTCAAGCGAGGACTGTGCAGGTGAGCTCACTGCTAAAAGTGACAATGGTTTAGGGATGATATTGATATTGAAATACTTTATTGTCACTTGTACAACTTGTATACAGTGAGATTACACAAGCACCCCCCACTCAGCTCTTGGAGGTGGACCTCGGTGTCCGGGCTGAACGGTTGTTTATCCTCTACTGATCAGGACACATTTGGATATAGCAGCCAAATTTTGCACAAAATTCCTGAAAGGACAGAGCAGGGTGTTGTGTATGGATACCATTGGACGCCATTTTGAATCAAGATGGCGGGCTGAACCTTTCAAAAATGAAGATGCTCCTTCAGGTATACTGGGCTGAGGCCGTTTAGGGCTTTATAGATGAGCACCAACACTTTGAATTGTGCTCGGAAATGTACTGGGAGCCAATGAAGATCCTTTAGGACCGCTGTTATATGGTCCCAGTGGTCGCTCCCAGTCACCAGTCTGGCTGCCATATTCTGGATTAGTTGTAGTTTCCGGGTGACCTTCAAAGGTAGCCCCACATAGAGCGCATTGCAGTAGTCCAAGGGGGAGATAACCAGAGCATGCACCACTCTGGCAAGACAGTCTGCAGGTAGGTCTCAGTTTCAAACCAGACAACAAATACGTGACGTTCAGTAATAATAATAATTTATCATTTATACCCCGCCCATCTGGCTGGGTTTCCCCAGCCACTCTGGGCGGCTTCCAACAAAAGATTAAAATACAGTGGTACCTCTGGTTACGTACTTAATTCGTTCTGGAGGTCTGTTCTTAACCTAAAACTGTTCTTAACCTGAAGCACCACTTTAGCTAATGGGGCCTCCCTCTGCTGCTGTGCCGCCGCCGCATGATTTCTGTTCTCACCCTGAAGCAATGTTCTTAATCCGAGGTACTATTTCTGGATTAGCGGAGTCTGTAACCTGAAGCGTATGTAACCTGAAGCGTATGTAACCCGAGGTACCACTGTACAATAGTCCGTCAAACATTAAAAGCTTCCCTAAACATGGCTGCCTTCAGATGTCTTCTAAGTCTGGTAGTTGTTCTCTGGTGGGAGGGCGTTCCATAGGGCAGGTGCCACTACCAAGAAGGCCCTCTGCCTGGTTCCCTGTAACTTGACTTCTTGCAGCGAGGGAACCGCCAGTAGGACCTCGACGCTGGACCTCAGTGTCCGGGCAGAACGATGGGGGTGGAGACGCTCCTTCAGGTATAGTGGACCGAGGCCGTTTAGGGCTTGAAAGGTCAGCACCAACACTTTGAATTGTGCTCGGAAACGTACTGGGAGCCAATGTAGGTCTTTCAAGACCAGTGTTATGTGGTCTCGGCAGCCGCTCCCAGTCACCAATTTAGCTGCCGCATTCTGGATTAGCACCACTCTGGCGAGACAGTCTGTGGGCAGGTAGGGTCTCAGCCTGCGTATGATAGAGTTGGTAAACAGCTGCCCTGGGCACACAACTGACCTGTGACTCCATGGACAGCTGTGAGTCCAAAACAACTCCCAGGCTGCACACCTGGTCCTTCTGGGGCAGTGTTACCCCATTCAGGACCAGGGAGTCCCCCGCACTATATATTGACACTATAACCAACTTCAATCCTGCTCTTGGGGGGTTAGGTCTAGATAGGATTTCACCACCACCCTGTTCACCCGGGGATAAATCCTGCTGCTCTGGCAGGTGGCCATGGCATTTGGGCCGTGGAATTGCAAATCCAACCCACTGGTGGGTCAAATCCCTGCCCTTGTGTTGCTGTAGGGAGACTTGTGAACCCTGAGAGATTACTAAGGAAAAAAACACTCTGGTGGAGAAAGGGGGAGGTAGAGTGGGCTAAGTTAAGAGTCCTGAGAATTGTGTAGTTAAGAGTCCTGAGAATTGTTAAGAGACCCCATTCCCCTTATAGAGTTCCAATGGCCAGAGCTGTTTAACAATCAATACCTCTTCCCAGGTTTTAATACCTACCCTGGATGTTAAAATTATTGGACGTAGTTGAGATGGCAAAGACGACGTGTTTAATCAGAGAAAAAATCGTTGACAATATTTACGAAAGATCGGAAACTTGTTACAGACATCTTATGTGGAAAAGAAAATGAACTTATGAAATCTAGGTTTGAGCACTGAAGGAAATACTGATTTATAGAAAGTGGAATTGATGGGTGTTGGGCTTGGAGTGGATGTTTTGAATAATTTTCTGTATATAGTTGACAGACAAAGAATAGGAAGGTCTCCTTTTTCTCTCCCCCCTTTTTGTTTGTGCTTTTATTTAGTTTTTTAAAAATATTTTGATAAAAGATATGTGATAGTAACCTTTGTATATTTTCTTTCAAACTTTAAATAACATTTATTGGGGAAATAAATCACTCTTGGGGAACTCTGGGAACTGTAGCACTGAGGGGGGAACTTTCAGCACCCTTAACAAACTGCAGTTCCCAGGATTCTTTGGGGGAACCATGACGGTTTCAAGTGGTGCAATATGGCTTTACGTGTGTCGTGCAGATGGGGCCTACGCTGAAACCTAAAAACAAGACAAACATATCACTAGTGCTGCCCAGGAAAACAAAAACGCCTTGCTGAAAGAATGGCACTGTTGGTGGGCCTCCCTAGGGAAAGCATTCCAGAAGGGGCCAATACAGAAAAGGCCCCGTTCTCTTGCCCCCACCCTCTGGGGCCTGGTGAGCAAGGAAGAAACTTCAGATGACAAACTGACCGTCCTGGCAGATCTGCAGACCTACCCACAAGTGGAAAACATTGGAAAGTGGGGGGAACTGGATCATTATGATTGGAACGGAAAAGAGCTAGGCAACAGGGAGACCTTTGTGGTTGGGAGCAGAAGACAGTCTTGCATGGCCAAAGAAATTATTGGCCTGTTAGTTGAGAAGAATGTATGGAGTTCTACTTCTTGGGCAAGGGAGGAACCTTTCTCCAACTCGAGGGCCACATTCCTTTCCGGGCAACCTGCCAGGGGCCACATACAAGTGCTGGGTGGGGCCAGAGTCAAAAGTGGTAAAGCAACAAATGTCCATTTTTCTTCTATAGAACAGGCCGGCTCCTACAGCCACCCACCCCTCGATCCTGCCTCCAGGCAAGCAAGAAGCGCAGTCACGAGTTCGAGGATGCGCCCTGGCCAGACCGGCACACTTGAGGATGCTGCAAATAGCCAATGAGGGGACCTGGCCCGAGAAAGAGTCTTCAAGAGTCAAATACAGGGGCTTAGAGGCCCCCAGTCCCAAGGTTCTCCATTTCTGTTCTAAGGGGTAGTTTTCTCACAGGAACAGCCTGCTGGATCAGACCCATCTAATGCGGCATCTTGTTCTCACATGAGCCAGCCTGCAAGCAGAAACTTAGCCCCACAGGGACTTCCTCCTGTCCTGCAACCGGTATTCAGAGACGTTACTGAATGGAAACAAGCAGAATTGAAGAATTTAGGACAGTGTTTCCCAACTTGGGGCTCCAGCTGTTTCTTGGACTACAACTCCCATCATCCCTAGCTAGCAGGACCAGTGGTCAGGGACGATGGGGATTGTAGTCCACAAACAGCTGGAGACCCAAGTTTGGGAAACACTGGTTTAGGAGAACGTTCCAACAAAATATTTATCTAACCACGTTGTTGGGGGGAGCAGCTAAGGCATAGAGGCCAAACTCTCTTTGAGCATTTTTGCCTGGCTGGAACATGTCCTCGAGCTCTGATCATCCCAGAGGATGCTGGTCCATTTGGGTGGACGGGGCCCCTGCCCCAACTTTACTCTGCCCACAGCCTGCCCTCGCTTGCCCTGCTTTCTTACCTGAAACCCGTCCAGAGTGTGGCATCGCCCGCCCACTTCCTCCGCCCGAGTCTTGGGGTCGCCCCTTGGGCAAAACCAGAATCGGTTGGCTCTGCCTGTCGTTGGCTCTCCGGCGCCACCTACTGCCAGGCTCCCTGCAGTCCACCCCACCAGTCCCAAGGGGCATAACCCCTCTGTCAAGGGCAGTTCCCAGCCAAGGAATGTATACAGCCGATAGTTAAGTATTTATTGTCAACGATAACACAGTCGCTTCTACAGCTCTGGACATCTGTGCACCCCAATCTAATGGTTAGGCAGCTATTTCAAGGAGCAATTGCAAAACCAGTTCCCCTCCACCAGTTTATGTATCTTCCCCCAATGGCTTGCATGCATGCAGTCGGAGACGATGCCTGCAATTTCCTCTGCTCCTCCCTTTTCAATCCCCTCTTGGTTCTGGGGGACAGTGACACAGGAGAGGGTGTGTGTCGCTCCCTGCTTATTTCTCCTCCCGAACCATCCCGTGCTCCAACTCCTGACACTTCCCCTTCCTCCGACTCTTGCCTCCTGGCTGGTGCAGATCCCCACAAACCACTGTCCCTCCTTTCCCGAGTCAGACTCCAGCCCCCACATTCCCCAGTGCACAGTCGTCATTGTCCTGCGGGTCCCTGACACCCTCTCACTTTTCTGGAAGGAGCACAGGGAGGGCTGTGCTATCGAAACCACCTGTACAATGGAGAATTTTCACATTCATCTCTCTAGCCGCTGTTGCAAAAATGAGGGGGGAAGTATTTTGCCACCTTAATGGCTCAATCAAGTTATTGTGGGGGTTTTTTTGGGGTGGATTCCAGTTTCACAAAAGCTTATGCTGCAGTAAATGCATTACTCCTAACGGTGGCGCCATAAGGTGTACTAGGCTTCAGTGCCTCTCTAGTCCAACATCTTGTCTGCCACAGTGGCCAACCAATGGGAAGCCCACAAACAGGATACGGGTCACCTCCCTAGCAGGGTATAGCGTCATCATCACTAGTAACCAAATATATTCTCTGATGTCCAGGGATGCTCGCTTCTTTCCTGAAGCCTTCCCCACCGTCGGAGCCTTGGGACGATCTCCGCTCCGTGTGGATTTTCTCGTGATTCGTTAGGATTACTCTCTGGTTAAAGGTTTTCCCACAATAGGAGCATTTATACGGCCTCTCCCCTGTGTGGATTCTCAGGTGTCTCTTGACGCTGGATTGTGTCGTGAAAACTTTCCCGCACAGAGGACACTGCCTGCTTCCCCCTCCTTTGTGCAGTCTTTGTGGAGCCGACGTTTGGCAAAGGTCGCCGGCTGGAATAGCCATGGGGTTCATCTTCCACCCCTGTGCCGGGTCTTTGGTCCACCTCTCCGCTCCCTCTTGTGGGCTGCAGATTCCTTCTTCGTTCCAACGGCCCGATTTCGTCGGGGGAGCCCCCAAAAGTTCCCCACCCTGTTCATGCACCAGCCTAGCACCTCCTGGAACAGAGAGGAAATCTTTGTCAAATGGGAATCTCGGAAATAGGGAAAAGATAAAAGATAAAGATAAAGGGGAGTCCTGCTGGTAGGGGTGTCAAAAAAGGTTATTTATGTATGCCGCTACTGCGGCCCGTGTTTCGTTAGCCCCAAAATGGAAAACGAGCAAAGAAGAAGAATGGCAACTTAAACTGATGGAATATGCGCAGCTTGCAGACCTAACTTAGAGAATAAGAGAACAAGAAGAACATGCGTTTGAAGAAGATGTTTATTGACTATATGGGAGGAAATTGTGTGCATTTGGAAACGTTGGCAGCATTAAGATAAATTCAACAGTGTAAATAAGTTTTGATGGAATCTGCATCCCACAAGAGGGAGCGGTAATAATGGAATACTGAATGGTTTAGTTGATATAAAATATGCAGGGATTTATGTTATGCAAAATGAGCCATGGAAAGGGAAGAAAGGAAGTCACTGATATTTTAAGGCTGTTTAAATGAATATTCTAAATTGTAATATATATATGAGAAGAGGTGCCATCAGTATTGGCATTCCACCGGCTCTGGAGGACATACCTGTGTAGACAAATGTTTCCTCAATCTCCTGATCCGAGTTTCCTTCTTTAACAGCTGTTTCTAGCTGCTGTCCTGTTTTGATGAGGGTGTTTATTTTAATATTTTGATGGAACTGCTTTAGCACTTGTGGGTCTCCTTGCTTTCTGCCCTACCAGGCCTAATAAAACTCACTAGCCACTGCCCTGCATGTCACTGGACTACAACTCCCATCATCCCTGGCCATCAGGCCATGCTGGCAGGGGCTGATGGGAGTGGGAGTCCGCCAGCATGTTCCCCATCCCTGCTGTGGCCCTTTGGTCATTACAACGTCCCCCTTGCGCCAAACGCGTTCTCCTGTGAGGTTCCCCCTGCTCTATGGCAAATCAGTTTCAAGGTTCCTCCTTCTCACCAATCTCCGCTGGGAAGGTGAGGCTCTCTCGGGATCCTCCTGGCGAGATCTCAAGCACGTCTTCTGAGCGAGGACCTCCTAGCTGAAAACCCTTGATGGTGCTGTTCTCTTCTGGAGACAAAGGGAGATGATACTGAACGTAAGAAAAGCCTGCTGGATCAGGCCAATGGCCCATCTAGCTCAGTATCCTGCTCCCACAGTGGCCAACCAGAAGCCACAAGCAGGATTCGACCACAAGAGCCATCTCCCTTCCTGTGGTTTCCAGGAACTGGTGCTCAGAAATGCCTCCAGCCGTGGAGGCAGAGCAAAGTTGTTGTGGCTAGTAGCAACTGACAGCCCTGAATTTATCTCATCTTCTTTCAAAGCCATCTAGGTTGGCCATCATTGACTCCAGTGGGAGAGAGTTCCGTAGTCTAACTAGGCACTTCAAAAAAATGTTTGCTGGGAGGTCAACCACTGGGCTTCACCAGCAGAAGTCTCACTTGGGAAGGAGGAGAAGCAGGTGGAGGTTTGGGGAAAACGCTCTATAATGATTATGTTGTCAACGTTTACCTCCCGAAAAACACTTACAAGAAATTTGCAGCCGAGAACTGGTGCCTGCTTTTGCCATCGCTTTCCCCTCCTCCTGCCCCATCTCTTTTCCTTTTGTGTCGTGTCTTTTGGATTCCTAAGCCTGAGGGGCAGGGACCATGTTAATATCGGTCGCCGTAAGCCCCTCTAGGAACCTTTCGGGGCCAAAGAGCAGAATTTTAAAAACTTACGGTACCTCGGGTTAAGAACTTAATTCATTCTGGAAGTTTGTTCTTAACCTGAATCTGTTCTTAACCTGAAGCACCACTTTAGCTAATGGGGCCTCCCACTGCCACCCCGTGATATCTGTTCTCATCCTGAAGCAAAGTTCTTAACCTGAGGTACTATTTCTGAGTTAGCGGAGTTTGTAACCTGAAGTGTCTGTAGCCAGAGGTACCACTGTACATCAAATAAATCGTACTGGACCAACTGCGTTTTCCTGTCCAAGATGCCAGGCTTTCTGTGAGTGGGAGAAGACCCAGGCAAAACCAAGGACTGAGGAAGTCTTACCCAGTTGGCTGGCCTCTCGGTCCATGAGGGAGTCAACTGCTCCACCATCAAGTTCCTGCTTGGGCCTCCTCAACTCTTTGGCACCAGACAGAGCCTGTTCTTCTGCTGGAAGTGGGGTGACCACGTCTGCCACAGCCTGGAAAAATAGCAAGGATGGAGCCATTTAGGAAATAAGGAGAAAAGGCTGCCGGGGGGTTGGGGGGTTTTTCCTATTCACATCTCACCAATTTCAATTTCTTCTGGAAGAGTGGCATCTGGTTGAGGGCCTGAGAAATCTCCTCTGATTTTACATTAAGAGGGTGTCTCTGGCACGTGGCCCAGTCTCAGAAGTTGACCCGTATTATAAGGTTGTGCAAGGGCCACAGCGAGCCCGATATGTTTTGCCCCGGTACAGTGCCTCTTCCTTCCCTTCGTCCGTGACTCAGAGGAAGTTGCGACACTTAACGTCTACTCTGACAAACATCTGGAGGGCCTCGTTTCACTTAAGGATGCAAGAAGAGGCCAACCAGATCAGGTGTTCCTTATAGCTTGTAAACCATCGTTGTGTGGGATGTCGGTATACAGAGATTCCACATCCATAGTAGCTAGTATAGTATTGTTGGGAAGATTATTAAAAGATTGTATTTTCCTCAGAAAATCTGTGGTGTCACGTACATAGCTGGGAGCACTGATGGCATATGGTTTCAGAACAGAGTCCATATAACCGGAGACACCCACTGTAATAGTGCCAATACCTGAAATGATGGGGCGTCCTGGATTTCCTGGTTTGTGTATTTTAGGTAAGGTAAAGGTAAAGGTACCCCTGCCCGTACGGGCCAGTCTTGACAGACTCTGGGGTTGTGCGCCCATCTCACTTAAGAGGCCAGGGGCCAGCGCTGTCCTGAAACACTTCCGGGTCACGTGGCCAGCGTGACATCGCTGCTCTGGCGAGCCAGAGCCGCACACGGAAACGCCGTTTACCTTCCCGCTGGTAAGCGGTCCCTATTTATCTACTTGCACCCGGAGGTGCTTTCGAACTGCTAGGTTGGCAGGCGCTGGGACCGAGCAGCGGGAGCGCACCCCGCCGCAGGGATTCGAACCGCCGACCTTTCGATCGGCAAGCCCTAGGTGCTGAGGCTTTAACCCACAGCGCCACCTGCGTCCCTGTATTTTAGGTAGAAGATAGAAAGTTCCTGGTCGAGGTTCTGTTGGAGTGTTAGTGAGGATCTGTTCTTGGATGTGTGGGGGTAGCTCCTTAACAATCTTGTTCAGTTCTTTTTTGTATTCTTGTGTGGGGTCTGAGTCCAATTTTACGTAAAAGCCTCCTGAATGTATTGGATACATTATACATGACAAAGCCATTTTCCACCTTCTCACCCCTTGCTTTTTCCTGTAAGACCTATTGCAGTCGTTAAGAGTCGTCAACAGGCTCATCACAGCTATCTGCCAATCACCCATTCCCACCACCCTTCTGAGTAATACCCCTCCCCACCTTCTCACTATATAGAAGGGTCTGTATAGACTATATAGACTTCTGTTTCAGTGTATCTGAAGAAGTGTGCATGCACACGAAAGCTCATACCTAGAACTAACTTAGTTGGTCTTTAAGGTGCTACTGGAAGGAATTTTTTCCTTCTCCCAATTCATTTACAGTGGTACCTCAGGTTAAGAACTTAATTCGTTCTGGAGGCCCGTTCTTAACCTGAAACCATTCTTAACCTGAGGTACCACTTTAGCTAATGGGGCCTCCTGTTGCCACCACGAGATTTCTGTTCTCACCCTGAGGTAAAGTTCTTAACCTGAGGTACTACTTCCGGGTTAGCGGAATCTGTAACCTGAAGTGTTTGTAACCTGAGGTACCACTGTATTTTACATGGTTCATTTAAATTTTGCCCCATTAAAAATTCACATCAACAGACAGCATGCTTTTGCTTGTGATGCAAATCACTTTTGCCGTTTCTCTGATTTTTTTTCTTTTTAATGATGAAAATGGTGGCAGAATTTAATGTTCTGTCCTTTTTCTCAGCCTAACAAGTCTCTCCGGAGTGTTCCCCGGGCGGCAGGAGTTTTGGAATTGCTGGGTCTCCGCTCCATTTGTGTCTACCTAGCCAAACCAAACGAGACCCACTCTGCTTTATTTGACTGTGTTACAATTAATTTGGCTTGCATTTCTGTGTTTCTGATTCATCACTTAGAATCATAGAATCATAGAGTTGGAAGAGACCACAAGGGCCATCGAGTCCAACCCCCTGCCAAGCAGGAAACACCATCAGAGCACTCCTGACATATGGTTGTCAAGCCTCTGCTTAAAGACCTCCAAAGAAGGAGACTCCACCACACTCCTTGGCAGCAAATTCCACTGTCAAACAGCTCTTACTGTCAGGAAGTTCTTCCTAATGTTTAGGTGGAATCTTCTTTCTTGTAGTTTGGATCCATTGCCCCGTGTCCGCTTCTCTGGAGCAGCAGAAAACAACCTTTCTCCCTCCTCTATGTGACATCCTTTTATATATTTGAACATGGCTATCATATCACCCCTTAACCTCCTCTTCTCCAGGCTAAACATGCCCAGCTCCCTTAGCCGTTCCTCATTAGGCATTGTTTCCAGGCCTTTGACCATTTTGGTTGCCCTCCTCTGGACACGTTCCAGTTTGTCAGTGTCCTTCTTGAACTGTGGTGCCCAGAACTGGACACAATACTCCAGGTGAGGTCTGACCAGAGCAGAATACAGTGGCACTATTACTTCCCTTGAATTACTTGCATTATGTTATGCAAAAAATTAATAGAAACACAATTTGTTTTTAAAAAAGGGCATCCAGTAGTGAAAAGGAGTGAGTGTGTGTGCTCAAATACCCCTAATATTTAATAATAATAATAATAATAATAATAATAATAATAATAATAATAGTAGTAGTATTTTTTATTATTTATACCCTGCCCATCTGGCTGGGTTTCCCCAACCACTCTGGGTGGCTTACAGAATAGGGCTCAAGACAGTTCAGATGGTAGAGCACAACTCTTAATCTCAGGGTTGCGGGTTCGAGAAAGATTCCTGCATTGCAAGGGGTTGGACTAGATGATGCTCATGGTCCCTTTGAACTCTACAATTCTAACAACAAATTCAGTTTCTGTGGGCTGATCCTCACCCAGGCAAAACAATACCCCTCAAGCACAAGAGGAAGACATCAGCAGATTCAAGGGTTTTAGGATTTTGCCTGCCCCGTGTACAAACCCTCCCCTCTTAGCATCTTCTGAGATTCACACAATGGTGTGAAGGTCGTAAGAAGCAGAGTGTCTCCTCCATCATCCTGTTCTCGCAGTGGCCAACCAGACGCCCCAACGCGAAGGCCACAAGCGGGAACCTGAGCATAATAGCACATACCCCCACTGGTTCCAACATGAGCTCGGTTCTTCTCCTACCCCAAGATTGCCACAGGCCACATGTCACGCCTCACCTGCTGCTCCCGGCTCCGAGAGGCCGCTTGCTGCACCTGCAGGAACTCCTCGGCCAGGGCCACCGCCTGCGAGCAGCTTTCCGGGTCCTGTCCCCTGACCCAGCTCTGCATCTCCGGCGGCAGGATGGTCAGGAACTGCTCCAGGATCAGCAGCTCCAGGATCTGCTCCTTCGAGCGCCTCTTGACCTTCAGCCACCCCTGGCAAAGTTTTTGGAGTTGGCCGTAGGCCCCACGTGGCCCCTCAGCCTCCTGGTAGCAGAAGCGCCGGAAGCGCTGGCGCTGCTCCTCCCTGCTCATGGTGTCCCCGCGCAAGATGGCCGCCTTCACTTTCCCATAATCCTCTCTGTCTCCGGCCTCCAGGCTTCGAAAGGCCCACTCGGCTTCTCCGCTGAGGGCCGGCTGGAGGCGGGCCACCCACTCGGCCCGGGGCCACCGGCAGGCTTCAGCCACTTGCTCAAAGGAGGCCAAAAACCCCTCTGTGTCGTCCCAGGGCGTGGGCTCCTCTGGTAACTGTGGGAGCCCCCAGGCTGAGGAAGGATGAGATTCGATTTTTCTCAGGAACTCCTGCCACTGGGTTTCCCAGCGCTGGAGGGTGGCCTCTCCTGGTTCCGGTTTCACCTGGTCCGCTGGGATTTTGTGGAGGAAGCCCCAAATGCTTCCAGCCTGAAGTACACGTGGTGGCTTCCCAATTCCTGCTCCGGGGCAGGCCGGATCCTGACCCCCTGCTTTGTTCCTGGGGAGTTCCAGAGCAGGTGCAATCCGGAGGCCAAATCCCGACTTGGGTCCCTGGTCGGCAGCCATGTTGTTCTCTCTCTTGCAAGGAACTAACTTCGCCTAGCTCCGAGATGCAATCTCCCAAGCGCCGGTCGCGAATGATGCTGGGCCGATGGACCGCTCAGGATCCAACATCTGACTTTCTTTGCTCACTGTTGGGCCAGGCTGAGCTGCAGAGCTCAGGAGATTTCTTCCTGCGGGGAAATAATAAGGGAATGATTCCAGGTTTGGGAGAGACTATGCACAATATGAAGCAAGTCGCCCCTGTGCCCGTACAACACTGATACATCGCTCGAGGATTGGGGGAGGCCTGTAATTCAACGGTCCTGCTTCAAAGGGTCCCAGGTTCAAATCCTGGCAGATCTGGGATAGGCTCCCTGCCTGAAACAACGGAGAACTGATGCCAGTCCATGTTGCCAACATTGAGCCAGATGTGCTCAGTATAAGACAGCTTCCCAGGTTTTTATACTAGAGAGCAGAATCCATTGAACACGGTGGGGCTTCACTCCCAGCAAATACATAATCACAGAATTGCGAAGGTCATCTAGTTCAACCCCCTGCTATTCAGGAATCTTTTGCTCAACAAGGGACTCGAACACAGGACCCTGAGATCAAGAGTCCCGTGCTCTACCTGCTACAGTTTGGTTGTTTGTTTACACAGTTCCTAGCTGACTTTTCCTCTGGGGTTTGCAACCTTTTTAGGTCCACAGCTCCCTTGACGAACTACGGTGGTACCTCTGGTTGCGAACAGGATCCGTTCCAGAGGCCCGTTCGCAACATGAATAGAACGCAACCTGTAGCGGCACGTCTGCGCATGCGCAGGTTGCGATTCACCGCTTCTGCGCATGCACGTGATGTCATTTTGCGTGTCTGCGCATGCGGCGAAACCTGGAACTTTCTGGTATTTCCGGGTCGCTGCAGGACACAACCTGAAAAAAATGTATCATGAAGCAAACGTAACATGAGGTACGACTGTACATTCTTTCTGCGGCACCCCTGTGGGGCTCAGGAGCCCAGTTATATCTCCCCTCATCCCTTTTCAAACTCCCTCCATTGCGGAGTGTTCCTTCAGCCTCCTCTCCTCTCCCCTCTCCTTGGGAGTCCTCTGGGCAGCCGCTGCCACCGCCCTTGGTCTCTGAGCTGCCCCCACTGCCCCAAAGAGAGGTGCCCCCTCACACTGCCCCACAGGGGCCTGGGAAGCCCCCCCTGGCCAGCCCCAGAGGCACTATTTGCCTGCAGAGCTTGTAGCCAGGGCTGCTGCAACAAAAAACTGTGCAAGCCTTTGGGAGGCAGAGACGCGAGAGGGCATCAGACGAGGGAAAGGAAGGAAGGAAGGAAGGAAGAGGGATGGAGGCCAGTGTTGCCCCCAGCACCATAGCCATCAATCAAGGCACCCCAGCGACTGGCCCAAGGTAACCTAGGTAGCTTCGCGGCTGAGTAGGGATTCGAACTCTGGTCCTCTCCTCCAGTTCTGCCACCCTGGGATTTCAGCTTCGAGGCACGAGTATCGATATGGTGTAATGGTAGAGCTGGGTTCGAATTCCCACTCAGCCATGCGGCTCACTGGGTGACCTTGGGCCAGTCGCTGCCTCTCAGCCTAACCTACCTCACAGGGTTGTTGAGAGGATGAAGTGGCGAAGAGGAGAACCACGGAGACCACCTTGAGCTGTTTGGAAGATAAACGGTGGTTTATAAATGTAATAAATAAATATAAATATATACACCCCCACGTTGCCCTTCAGCCATCCCACCCCCACCCCCGCCTGTTCCTGGCTCTCCTAGACGTGCAGGATCGACCCCATCTGGACTCACCCAGATCCAAAGCCACGTGCTCCTTCCTCCCCGCAAGGAGGGATCCCCAGACCCCCAAAGCAACAACGTGTCTTGCGGGAGGAAAGTGAATATAAATTCCTTATTTCTCCCGGCACAGACCCCGCAGATGCGTCTCGCTGCCCTTCCAGAGCAAAGGCAGCAGCCGATCTCCTGGCGGCCCGATCCTTTGTGGCTTTACGCGGAAGAAAACGCCCTGCAAAAACTGCTGCTCGGAGTGCCTGACTTTCCGCAGCCCGAGCGAGGCGCCTGCTCAGCTCCTCTTTTCCAAATCCCTGGTCTGCACCCTCCTCTCTCTTTCCCTTGCCTTGTGCATTGGCTTAAAAAAAATAAATGAATAACCATTATCATTATTAAAATAGCCGCGGCTGCTTTAAAAGGGGACGTCCGAGGCAGGCACTTTGCAAAAGCTTCCTGGGGAATGGTAGTTCACAGCAACAAGGAACTGTAATACAAGTCCCAGGATGCATTGCGGGCCTGGCAGGAAATGACATCACATCACCCTCCCTGCTGCCTTTGTTGTTGTTGTTTAGTCGTGTCCGACTCTTCGTGACCCCCTGGACCAGAGAACGCCAGGCACTCCTGTCCTCCACTGCCCCCCGCAGCTTGGTCAGACTCATGCTGGTAACCTCGAAAACACTATCCAACCATCTCGTCCTCTGTCGCCCCCTTCTCCTTGTGCCCTCCATCTTTCCCAACATCAGGGTCTTCTCCAGGGAGTCTTCTCTTCTCATGAGGTGGCCAAAGTACTGGAGCCTCAGCTTCAGGATCTGTCCTTCCAGTGAGCACTCAGGGCTGATTTCCTTCAGAATGGAGAGGTTTGATCTTCTTGCAGTCCATGGGACTCTCAAGAGTCTCCTCCAGCACCATAATTCAAAAGCATCAATTCTTCGGCGATCAGCCTTCTTTATGGTCCAGCTCTCACTTCCATACATCACTACTGGGAAAACCAGAGCTTTAACTATACGGACCTTTGTTGGCAAGGTGATGTCTCTACTTCTCAAGATGCTGTCTAGGCCTGTCATTGCCCTTCTCCCAAGAAGCAGGCGTCTTTTAATTTCATGGCTGCTGTCACCATCTGCAGTGATCATGGAGCCCAAGAAAGTAAAATCTCTCACTGCCTCCATTTCTTCCCCTTCTATTTGCCAGGAGGTGATGGGACCAGGAGCCATGATCTTCGTTTTTTTGATGTTGAGCTTCAGACCATATTTTGCACTCTCCTCTTTCACCCTCAATAAAGGTTCTTTAATTCCTCACTTTCTGCCATCAAGGTTGTGTCATCTGCATATCTGAGGTTGTTGATATATAGAATAGGTAGGGCAGAGGGGGGATTTGAAATAGGGGTTAGGAGGGGGGAAGAGAGTGCAAAAATAGAAATTCCCTTTGTTTGAAGGAGATCAGGCAGCAGGAGCTCTGTGCTGAGACAAGTTGGAGGGAGACTGGGGGCTCATCTCCAGTATATTATGAGAAAATATAAATATATACAGTGCTTTTTTTTTCTTAAAAAAAATAAGTTTAAGGGTACTCTCATTCCGTCTGAGACTCAGGAAGCACCGTGACTGGAAATGAAGCCCCCATCAGGGGTAGCAATGGAACTGACGGTTCACCGTGCTAGAGAAGAAACTAAATTTTTGAAATTTTAAAGTTTCTTCTCCCATTAGATTCACAAAATGTTTAGGGGTATGCGTACCCGTGTCCCCCCAGGAAAAAGCACTGAATATAATAATATAATATAATATAATATAATATAATATAATATAATAGGAAAATATATACAGTGGTGCCCTGCAAGATGAACGCCTCGCAAGACGGAAAACCCGCTAGACGAAAGGGTTTTCCGTTTTGGAGGCGCTTCGCAAAACGAATTTCCCTATGGGCTTGCTTCGCAAGACGAAATGTCTTGCAAGTTCCTGCGGGTTTCCCCCCCTCCCCCCCCTTTTCCTAAGCCGATAAGCCGCTAAACCGCTAATAGCGCTAATCTGCTAAGCTGTCAATGGGCTTGCTTTGCAAGACGAAAAAACCGCTAGACGAAGAGCCTCACGGAACGGATTAATTTTGTCTTGCGAGGCACCACTGTATACAGTCATACCTCGGGATAAATGTGCTTCAAGTTAAGTATTTTGGGGTTGCGCTCCACGGCGACCAGGAAGTAACGGAGCGCGTTACTACCAGGTTTCGCTACGCGCGCATGCGCAATCAAAATGACATCACACACATGCGTAGAAGCGGCAAAACGTGACCCACAGATGCGGGTTGTGTTCACTTCAGGATGCGAACAGGGCTCCGGAATGGATCCCGTTCACATCCCGAGGTACCCCTCCAAATATTTCTATTAGTTTTCAGTATAGCAAAATACAGATTCAACCAACATAACTTCTTAGAAACAATGGATATGTAAAGTATGCATGTTTTGCAAAAAATATAACCTGCACTACATATTTAAAGCCGCATCATACCGCTTTAAGCAGCCATGCTAATAGCCCCCGCCAAAGTATCATGGGGACAAGAGTTTCTGAAGGTGCTGCCTTCCCCCTCCGAGAGTTCCCTATAAAGGGGGATTTATTGTTTAAACCACTCTGGGAATTGTAGCTCTAGGAGGGGAACAGAGGTCTGCTAACAGCTCCCTTAGCAAACCACAGCTCCCATACTTTTTGGGAAAGAAGCTACGTTATGGAATCATAAGTATTATGGAGTTGGAAGGGAACCCCAAGGGTCATGTATTCCAACCCCCTGCAAAGCAGGGCAGTTTAAAACAGTATCATGTAACCAAGATGATGGAATATGCCGAAATGGCAAAGATGACTGCCAGGATCAGGCACCAAGACGACAAGAAATTCAGTCAAGAGTGGGAAAAGTATACACCACTGTGTATACTTAAAAATGTTAGCGGGATTGTTGCAACACTGATAATGTGAGTTAAGGTAAAAAATGAGATAAAATGGATTAGAAAAATTGGGGGGGTGGGGAGTCCGATGTGAATGTATAATATTGTTTTTTAAATGGAAATAAAATATTTCTTTAAAAAAAATCAATATCATGGTGTTTTAAAGCTATGCAGCCAATGCCTAAAATGTCAATGGCACTAGGGCAGTCTCTAGCCAAAAAAAGTTGGCAACTGCACTGGGTGGCAGCCACCTAACCTCTACTTAAAGAGTAGACCCATTGGAATTAGTGTGCCTAAGTTAGTCCTACAACCTTCTGAACTGATTTTCCTGCCCTTTCTGCCTCCTTTATTTCTGCTTATAGAGTTGCTAATCGTTTTTAACTCGTCCCAAGTTAAACAGGCACACTGACGAATAGAATTTAAACAGATGGTGCATATGGCATGTTAAAGCTGCCGCTGCCTTATGCAGAGCCAGGCCATAGCTCCATCTAGCCTAGTGATGCCAACTCTGACTGGCAGCTGCTCTCCAGGGTCTCCTCAGAGGTATTCCACAATACATCCTATGCCATTCTTTTAAGTCAGGGACAGGGAATTGTTGCCCACCAGATAACAGAAACAGGATCCTGGGTGGTGGTGGGGAATGAAAATGTAGGAATGAAGGTAAGAGAAATAATTTCCGTTTGGGAGAAAACTCCAGAATCCACAGCTGAGCCATACTTTTTTTATTAGGACCAACCAAAAATGTCACAAAACATACGGAAGCTTTCGAGCTCTCCAGACTCATCAAGGAAAATGTTTGAAAGATTGTGGCTCTCGAGGAATTCTCTCCAGGAGTTTTTTCCTACCTCGATATTCCAAGGATTGGTAAAGGTAAAGGACCCCTGGAAGATTAAGTCCAGTCAAAGGCGACTATGGGGTTGCGGCGCTCATCTCGCTTTCAGGCCGAGGGAGCCGGCGTTTGTCCACAGACAGCTTTCCGGGTCATGTGGCCAGCATGACTAAACAGCTTCTGGCTTAATGGAACACCGAGACAGAAACCAAAGTGCATGGAAACGCCGTTTACCTTCCCACCGCAGTGGTACCTATTCATCTGCTTGCACTGGTGTGCTTTCGAACTGCTAGGTTGGCAGGAGCTGGGACAGAGCAATGGGAGCTCACTTTTATGAGCCTCCCAGACTTGTAGGCTCTACAAATCACCACACAGACAGCCATCAACAAGAACAAGGCTAATCGTACTTTGTTAAAACCTGTTTAATGTGCCGTACTTGCGAAGCTCTTTCGCAAAGGTACCTGAACTTCGTAATATTGGTCCCCACCCACCCTACCCTCAGTAACTGTAGATATGCCTCCTTGTTCCATGACAGTGTTCTGAGTTTCCAGGACAGAAGGCCCAAATCTAGTATGGACAGCCAACTTAAGGCTTACCCCCCAACTAAGGATTTCAGATGACCCAATTCAAATCACTTTAGGCCGCAATATAGTGTCTCTTTGGCTTTCAAGAGACCTCGGGAAAGGCAAAATCTAGTCCTGTCTCTCTCTGTACCAGAGCTTTCCAAACTGTGTGTTGCGATATTTCAGTGAGTCAGCTGCGGTGTGTAGTTGTGTCGCACGGACGTTCCCCACACGTCCCCCAGGGCTGGAAAGGGGTTAGTTTAACCTCCAGTTTGCTAGCAAAACTGAATTACTGTGTCACAAAAGAATGCAAGTCTAAAAAGTGTGTCACCAACGTTAAAGTCTGGAAAGCTCTGCTCAACACTATAATAAAGGTTATATCCGTTGATAAACCTTTTCTAATTTTATTCACTATGTATGTTTCAGTGGAGCAGATGAGAACAAGCAGATGGTTTTCAGAGTTGTACATTCTTTGTGGTGTAGCAAGAGTTGTCTTTTTGCCAAAGCCGTTTCCCAGTTCTAAGCACTGACGGCACAGCATTTTTCCTGCGGTTCCTCCCTCATCTGCAAATTTTCTTGTGTGAAATAAGGTGCGTGCTTTTGGCAAAAAGCTCTTTCCACACTCTGGGCATTTATATGGTTTCTGCCACGTGGGTTTTTTGATGGGAAATAAGAGAGTCACCCCGGCCAAAGCTCTTGTCACACACCGAGCATTTATAAGGCTTCTCCCCTGTGTGGATTCTCTGGTGGGAAGTAAGGTTGCTGCTCTGACTGAAGCTCTTTCCGCACTCCAAGCAGCTGTATGGCTTCTCCCCCGTGTGGGTTCTCTGATGTAAGGTGAGGTGGGCACTCCGACTGAAAGTCTTCCCGCACTCCGAGCATTCAAATGGTTTCTCTCCTGTATGCATTCTCAGGTGTGAAGTAAGGTTCCCGCTGAAATTAAAGCTCTTCCCACACGCTGGGCATTTATGCGGCTTCTCTCCAGTGTGGATTCTTTGGTGTGAAATAAGATGCTTGCTACAACTGAAGCTCCTGTCACACTCTAAGCATTTGTATAGTATCTTGCCTGTGTGGATTCTTTGATGTCTAGTAAGGTGTGCTTTCCGAATGAAGCTCTTTCCGCACTCTGAACATTTATATGGCCTCTCGCTTGAGTGCTGCGTCCTCTTATGTTGCATAAGTCTGGACTGGTCACAGAAGCTCTTGCTGCAGCCGGAGCATTTATACAGCTTCTCTGCTAGGTGGATTCTCTTATGTGAAATAAGGCGCGTGCTTCGATAGAAGCCCTTCCCGCACTCTGAGCACTTATAGGGTTTCTCCCCTCTGTGAAGCCTTTGGTGCAAAATAAGGTAGTCGCCCCGACTGAAGCTCTTCCCGCACTCAAAGCATCGAAATGGTTTCTCTCCTGTGTGGGTTCTCTGGTGTCTGTTAAGGTCCGATTTGCAGCTGAAGTTTTTCCCACACACGGGGCACGTATTCCCGGCATCCTCAAATCTTTCCACAGACGCTTCGCTTGGTTCCTCCTCATTTTCAGTCTTGCACATATCTACTGGTGGGAGAAAGAGAGAAATCTTACCCAGTGGAAGTACTGGTTACCTGGAACAGTTATTAGACCCATTATTTCCCTTTTGGCTATATTGGGTTGATGGGAGGCAAAGCCCAACCATTTCTCGAAGGCCACAAATTTCCCACCCTTACCAACTTTTATTGGCTGGAACCAGAGGTGGGTAATGCTCAGCACAGGGGCCTAACCTGCCCCCGAACTCACCAGTTTGGCTTGCAGTGGTGAAAATATCAAATGGGACATGGCACTGGGATGGGTGAAGAAGTTTAGATCTCTTTCCCCAGCCTGGTAGGAAGTGGGAAAGAGGGTGGCGGGGTGAGCGGCGGCTCAAAGGTGCCGTGTGCCCAATAAACACAACACCAGTGATCCCTACTGTCAGGGGTTCAGGAGCAGAGGCACAGGGAAGAGAGGAGATGGAGAGCGAAGGGGAAGAATCCGAGGGGAGCGTAGGAGAAGAGGACAGTGGACCGAGGGATTCCATGAGCTTTTCCAGCGAATCGGAAGATTCACAGAAGGGGGCGCCAGTGGCCAGGGGTAGGGGGTTCCCAAGGGGAACGCCCCAGGAGCAAGGGGGCAGCGGGGACTCCCAGAGCAGTAGTTGGAAATCAGGACCAGCTTCCCCACGAGAGCAGAGTGGGGGGGAAGAGTCCCAAGGATCGGGGCCAGTGCATTCCCCACCAGGGAGAGAAGATAAGGCAGGGCTGACCACACCTCCATCGGAGAGTCAGACAACGGAGGGGAGGTCAGATCCGGCCAGTATCCCGGAAGAGGGAAGCAGTGACAGAAGTAGTGTAACGGTCAGGAGGAAGGTCACTGGGTTGGCGCGAGAGGCAAGTTCAAATGTACAGGAGCGCGGGACAGCAGAGAATGAGGATTGGGAACCGGGTCCTAAAGCCCGCCGGAGGGAGGGGGAGGAGCTAAGCGACTCAGCGTCGGAGGAGTCCAGAAAGGGCAATGCCCCAGCGGGCAGGAGGACCCAGAGGAGGAGAGAGCAGCGTAAAAGGTGGAGCAGGGCTAGGATCTTAAACTGGTGTCATAGGGGAGGGGACTCAGACGGGACTTCGCCGGTCTAGCTTTTAAGACGTAGAGCTGCGCGCTGCGGCTTTGAAATGGAAACTAAACCTCAATAAAGACTTTTGTACATAACGACAGCCTCGCGTTGGTCCTCTGTGAGCTGGGACCTAGGGGCAGCTCTGACACCTACATAATCTGCTTAGAGATTTTTATTATGCTAAGCGGTATCATTGCTTTTAGAAAGACATAAACAAATAAACAACTCTCAGCCAGCTCTTGAAATCCTCCTGGAGAGCACCTCAGACTGCCTTCCACCTCGAGGCCTCCCTCCACCACGATTCCTCTCACAGCCCAGTCTTTGGAGGAAGAGAAATGCCTTCATTTTATTAATTTAAAACTTTTGTATCTCATCTTTTCTTCTGCCAAGAGAGCTCAAGGCAGAAAGCAGTGGTAAAACATGAAATACAATGAAGCACACAGGAAGTGTAGTTTGCTAAGGGTGCTGGGAATTATAGCTCTGCGAGAGATACAAACTACAGTTCCCAGGATGATTTGGAGAGGAGGAAATGAGTTTTAAATGTATGGTGTGCGCACAGCCTGAGAAACAACAACAAACAACAATGGAATAAAAAGCTGAGAGTATTCAAGTAGTGCCTAAAACCAAATTAAGGGTGCAATCTTGTACATGTCTACTCAGCAGTAAGACCTGTTGCATTCAGTAGGACTTACTCCCAGGTAAGTGGGCAGAGAAGTAGAGACGAGGAAAAGATGGCGCTCCCCCAATTCCATGTAACACAGGCTGACTGGATTGGCAGTTGAATCTTATTTTATTTTTATTTATTAGAAGCCTGTGTACCCGGCATTGCTCAGAAATGCAAAAGGTGTCGTTTTGAAAGGTTCAGCCCGCCATCTTGATTCAAGATGGCGTCCATGCACAACACCCTGCTCTGTCCTTGCAGGAATTTTGGGCAAAACTTGGCTGTGATATCCAAATGTGTCCAGATCGGTAGAGGATAAACAACTTTCCAAAATATATAGTAGAAATAAAAAAAAAAGTAGAAATAAAATCATTCAGCCCGGACACTGAGATCCAGCACCGAGGGCCTTCTGGTGGTTCCCTCACTGTGAGAGGTGAAGCCCAAGGAACCAGGCAGAGGGCCTTCTCGGTGGTGGCGCCCGCCCTGTGGAACGCCCTCCTGTCAGATGTCAAGGAAATAAACAACTATCTTGACTTTTAGAAGACATCTGAAGGCAGCCCTGTTTAGGTAAGTTTTTAATGTTTGAAGTTTTATCGTGTTTTTAATATTCTGTTGGGAGTGGATGGGGAAACCCAGCCAGATGGGTTGAGTATAAATAATAAATTGTTGTTGTTGTTGTTGTATAAAGGTAAAGGTAAAGGTACCCCTGCCCGTACGGGCCAGTCTTGACAGACTCTGGGGTTGTGCGCCCATCTCACTTAAGAAGCCAGGGGCCAGCGCTGTCCGGAGACACTTGGGTCACGTGGCCAGCGTGACATCGCTGCTCTGGCGAGCCAGAGTCGCACACGGAAACGCCGTTTACCTTCCCGCTGGTAAGCGGTCCCTATTTATCTACTTGCACCCGGAGGTGCTTTCGAACTGCTAGGTTGGCAGGCGCTGGGACCGAGCAGCGGGAGCGCACCCCGCCGCAGGGATTCGAACCGCCGACCTTTCGATCGGCAAGTCCTAGGCGCTGAGGCTTTAACCCACAGCGCCACCTTGTTGTATACTTTCCTACTATTCTTGAAAGAATAACATTGACTAGACTATCTCTTTCCCTACAGACCCTCTTGTGTGCTGCGAGCAGAAAATGGAGCCCTGTTGGTAGTGCTAACACCCTCAGATAATAATAATAATAATAATAATAATAATAATAATAATAGGATATTCTATATGGGCAGTTGAATCTTAGCCATTCAGAACTGGCAACGGGAAAAGGATGTTAGAATAGGGCTGCTGGATCAGACTAGAGGCCCATCAGGGACCTGGGAATATGGAGGAGCCTCAGCTGAGCTTAACCCAGGCAAGGACTTGAGTTCAAAGAAAGGCAAATGTCTCCTCACCACACGGACTGGCCTCTCCATCCTCAACTTCCTGCTTGATTACCACACACAGGTGCCCCTCTTCGGAGTCCCACGGAGATTGCCCTGCATCCGAGAAATTTGCATCTTCCTCCTCCTCGTCCAAAGCCACCTGGAACAGCAGAGAGCAATCCCTCCTTTTTTTTTTTACATTATGGAGCCTGTTTTTAATTTTTAATTATTATTTTTATTTTAATAAAGAAAGAATCTTAAATAAATAAGAATAAAAATGTGCACCCCACCACCGAGACCATTCCATTGGAACTATCCAATCTCCCAAAATTTCAACACCTCCTGTGGTGGTTTGACCCCTTTCTGTTTTAAGAGTACAAATTCTACAAACACCTTCCATATCTCCTCAAAATAATTTCTCCTGCATATTCCCCGTCTTACCTTAATGACACATGTTCATTTATCGTTAATAGCTATATCCCACATTCTTCCATTTTATATTCTGCTTGCCCCTTCCACTTCCTACCCATCGTAACTTGTGCAGTTGTCAATAAATTTGTGAGCAAGTCTTTCATAGCCTGCGAACCTTCCACTCCATCGTAAATTGATGATAATGCTACCTCAGGACTTTCAGTCAGCTTTAACCCAGCGATTTCCGTTATCTCCTTAAACACCCTTTGGCAAAAAAAAAAATTGTACATATTTACACCCCCACCACATGTGAACAGAATTCCCGGTTTCCTGGCATCCACTCCAACATAAAACCGAATATTCCTTGTTTATTTGATTTAATCTGACTGGCGTTAAATACCATCTCCAAACTAATTTATAATAATTTTCTTTTATTCTTAAGAGTAAGAATAGGAGCAATCCTTTCAGACTTGGGTGCTTCCGCAAAAAATGTTGGTTGCTTCCACAAGAAATGTTGCACCTAGCTTGGCCTTCAGGGATGCCAGCTAACAGATTGAGGTTGAATCCTGACAAGACAGAAGTACTGTTTTGGGGGGACAGGAGGCGGGTGGGTGTGGAGGAGTCCCGGGTCCTGAATGGGGTAAGTGTGCCCCTGAAGGACCAGGTGCGCAGCCTGGGGGTCATTTTGGACTCACAGCTGTCCATGGAGGCGCAGGTCAATTCTGTATCCAGGGCAGCTGTCTACCAGCTCCACCTGGTACGCAGGCTGAGACCCTACCTGCCCACGGACTGTCTCGCCAGAGTGGTGCATGCTCTGGTTATCTCCTGCTTGGACTACTGCAATGCGCTCTATGTAGGGCTACCTTTGAAGGTGACCCAGAAACTACAACTAATCCAGAATGTGGCAGCTAGACTGGTGACTGGGAGCGGCCAAGACCACATAACACTGGACTTGAAAGACCTACATTGGCTCCTTGTACGTTTCCGAGCAAAATTCAAAGTGTTGGTGCTGACCTTTCAAGCCCTAAACGGCCTCAAAGGCCGAAGAATACCTGAAGGAGCGTCTCCACCCTCATCATTCTGCCCGGACGCTGAGGTCCAGCACCGAGGGCCTTCTGGCGGTTCCCTCATTGCGAGAAGCAAAGCTACAGGGAGGGCCTTCTCGGTAGTGGCACCTGCCCTGTGGAACACCCTCCCACCAGATGTCAAAGAGAACAACAACTACCAGACTCTTAGAAGACATCTGAAGGCAGCCCTGTTTAGGGAAGCTTTTAATGTTTGATGTATTACAGTATTTTAATATTTTGTTGGAAGCCGCTCAGAGTGGCTGGGGAAGCCCAGCCAGATGGGCGGGGTATAAATAAATTATTATTATTATTATTATTATTATTATTATTATTATTATTATTATAACAACCAAGGAAAACGAGGCACAAGGCGCAGTCCATCAACAACCCCAAGCTATACTTCTCTCTCCTTCACATCCCTGGCCACATAGGGAAATAGTTTCACCTGTTTCTCCTCTCTCTCGGCCTCTTGCCGCCTCTGCAGGAACTCCTCGGCCAGGGCCACCGCCTGGGAGCAGCTTTCTGGGTCCTGTCCCTTGACCCAGCTCTGCACCTCCGGCGGCAGGACAGCCAGGAACTGCTCCAGGACCAACAGATCCAGAATCTGCTCCTTGGTGTGTCCTTCAACGGCCAGCCACCCTCTACAAAGTTTCTGGAGTCTACAGTAAGTCCCTCTCGGCCCCTCGGCCTCCTGGTAGCAGAAGTGCCTGAAGTGTTGGCGGTTCTTCTCCCTCCTGATGGCGTCCTGTCGCAAAATGGCTGCCTTCACCTTCCCATAATCCCCTTTGTCTCCGGCCTCCAGGCTGCTAAAGGTCCTCTCGGCTTCTCCTCTGAAGACAGGCAGGAGCCGGGCTGCCCATTCTTCTGGGGGCCACCGGCAGGCTTGGGCCACTTGCTCAAAGGAGGCCAGGAAGGCCTTCATGTCATCCCATGGTGTGGGCTCCTCCGACCACTGTGGCATTTTCCAGCCTGAGTGAGGAGAATCAACCATCTTCAGGGACACCTGTCAATCAAAACAGATATTTCAAGCCATAGGGCTCGATATTGATGAAAAAGGAAATTCACCTAAGGGTCAAAGCCATCGTTGCTTGGCAGTGTTTTCCAAACTTGGGGCGCCATCTGTTTTTGGACTACAACTCCCATCATCCCTAGCTAGCAAGACCAGTGGCAAGGAACGATGGGAATTGTAGTCCAAAAACAGCTGGAGACTCAAGTTTGGAAAACACTGGGTTAGAGTGTTGGACTAGGACCAGAGTTCAAATCGTCACTCAGTGATGAAGCTCACTGGGTGACCTTGGGGCAATGCAATTAAACGTAACTAAGAAACCCTTCTGAATAAGTTCAGGATGTCAGTAACCCCTCTAGTCCGTCATCCTTAAATAGCTCAGTCAGTAGAGCATGAGACTCTTAATCTCAGGGTTGTGGGTTCGAGTCCTCATGTCAGGCATACGATTCCTATATTTCAGGGGGCTGGACTAGAAGATCCACGCAGCCACTTCCAGCTCTAAAATTCCGTGATGTATGCGACAACGGCCGCGAGAGTTCTGGTAGCACAAGGATGGAAGACTGAAGAAACCCCAACTAAAGAATCATGGCAAGAAAAATTGATGGATTATGCAGAACTGGCAAAATTGACATATAAACTACGGGACAAGGATAACTGTGACTTTAAGGATGAATGGGAACCTTTCACAAAGTATTTGAAGACGCAACAAAGCGAACTGGACTCCTTGGCAGGTTTTGAATAAACATTCACAATTTTTTTACTGATAATAATCAGCTAAACAGTTTGAGGATCTATACAACTTTGTAACATAAAGAAAACAGCATTATTAGAGAAACCAAAGACTTGGAACTGAGGGAAGTCGGGGGGTGGGGTAGGGTGGGAGTTCTGTGTGGGAGGGGGGAGGGAGAAAAAAGGGGGGGGAATAAGGATATGTTTTTGGATAATATGTCTTGTTATAATTTTGAATAAAAAAAATAAAAATAAAACTCTGTGATTCTTTGATTCTATCCTGTTATCACAATGGCTAGCCAGACGCCCCCAAGGATAGTCCCCAAGCATGACTTGTGGCTTCAAGCAACTGGCATTCAGAAACATACTGCCTTTGACCATAGTAATGTAGTAGTAAGAAATACCGTATTTTTCGCTCTATAAGATGCACCAGACCATAAGGCGCACCTAGTTTTTGGAGGAGGAAAACAAGAAAAAAATATTCTGAATCCCAGAAGCCAGAACAGCAAGAGGGATCGCTGCGCAGCGAAAGCAGCGATCCCTCTTGCTGTTCTGGCTCCTGGGATAGTTGCGCAGCGTGTATTCGCTCCATAAGACGCACACACATTTCCCCTTACTTTTTAGGAGGGAAAAAGTGAGTCTTATAGAGCAAAAAATACGGTATTTAAAAAATAGCTTTATGCCGCACACAAACATTGCAACCCATGGGTGTCACCTGTTTCTCCTGCCCCTTGGCCTCTCGTGGCCTCAGCAGGAAATCCTCTGCGAGCGACACCACCTGGGGACAAGCCTCTGGACCTTGTTCTTTGACCCAGCTCTGCATCTCGGGCGGCAGGATGGCCAGGAACTGCTCCAGGATCACCAGCTCCAGGATCTGCTCCTTCGAGAGCCTCTCCACCTTCAGCCACCCGTAGCAAAGTCCCCGGAGCCGTAGGTACGTCCCTCTGGGCCCCTCGGCCTCCTGGTAGCAGAAGCATCTGAAACATTGACGTTGCTCTTCCCTCTTCTTGGCCTCCGCTCTCAAGATGGCCGCCTTCACTTTCCCATAATCCTCTTTGTCTTTGTCTTCCAGCCCACTGAAGTCCTGCTCAGCATCTCCCGTGAGGGCTGGCAGGATTCGGGCCGCCCACTCTTCCCTGGGCCACCGGCAGGTTTTGGCCACTCGTTCGAAAGAGGCCAGGAAAGACTTCGCGTCGTCCAGCGGCTCCTCGGGCAACTGTGGCTTCTCCCACTCGGACTGAGGCAACTCCATTTTCTTTAGGAGCTCCTGCCATGGGGCTTCTGTCGGCTCCTCGCCTGGCTCCTGCTTCACTGGCCCTCCTGGAAACCTATGCAAGAATTCCTTGATGTTCCCATCCTGGAGGAAACCTGTGCTTTTCCCTTTTCTCCCTGGCGCCTCCCGCAATGTGTCGCCTGTGGTGTCCTGATTCCCCATTTTCATTCTCGAGCGGCTTCACAAATGTGAGGGCATGTTACGGACAATTCTAGAACAAATCCATAGGCATCCTGAGCTTCCTCCCAGAGAATGAAAAGGGTAGAAACAAAAGAGAAAATGAATTCACAAGAGAACAGAGAGCTCTAATATTGCAGCTAAAAAATGGTAACTGCATTTAAGTTATACTGAAAAAATCTGCATTTGTTTTTACTCTTTTGTAGTTTTAATACTATCACCTACTAATAAAGGAGAGACTAAGTCCACACCATACATTTAAAGCACATGTCTTCCCCTCAATAATCCTGGGAACTGTAGTTTGTTAGGAGTGCTGGGAACTGTACCTATGCAACTACATTTCCCAGGATTTTTTTTTTTTTTGGGGGGGGGAAACAGTGTCCTTTAAATGTGTGGTGTGCATGAAGCCTTTGCAACCGTACCCCAGTGAAAACGTTCTGGTCCCTGGTCCTTTTTCTTCTCTGTATGTATTAAATTTCCGCCTTTCCTTTCAAAGGAGCCCGGGGCCACAAACAACAGCAAACAATCCAAGATAACAATCAAAACGTTTTGAGCATCTAAAAAAACAACAACCTCAGCACACCTATAATACTTTTTAAAGAGTCACATGTGAGCCATTCTCACAGATTATATATATATTACATATATTTTAAACAGATAATCATTTCAAGGCTGTGAGGAGCAGCATCTTTTCAGCCATCAAATGCCTGGGCGAACAGGAACCACACACACACACACACACACACACACACACAGTGCTTTTTTCTGGGGGGACACAGGCATACCCCTAAACATTTTGTGAATCTATGTACTTTTGTCCAGTTACTGTATTTTTCCTGATTTGAACTATAAAATGGTGATTTTCTGGAGTCAAAATGAGATTATCCCTTAACATTTTTAAAGAAAAAAAGCACTGTATACCATATTCAAGAGGATCTATCTATCTATCTATCTATCAATCAATCATCTATCTATCTATCTATCTATCTATCTATCTATCTATCTATCATCTATCTATCTATCAATCAATCATCTATCTATCTATCTATCTATCTATCATCTATCTATCTATCATCTATCTATCATCTATCTATCTATCTATCATCTATCTATATCTATCTATCAATCAATCATCTATCTATCTATCATCTATCTATCATCTATCTATCTATCTATCTATCTATCTATCTATCATCTATCTATCTATCTATCTATCTATCTATCTATCATCTATCTATCTATCTAGCTATCAATCATCTATCTATCTATCTATCTATCTATCTATCTATCTATCTATCTATCTATCATCTCTCTCGTGAATGCTGATAATGAATGGGAATTCCCCCTGCCGGAAACCCTGGAGAGCTGCTGCCAGCCAGTGTTGACAACACAATGCCAGATGACCCACTTTACCTAGGTATAGATCTGCCTCTGTACCTATATATTTCCTTCCTTCCATAGAGGGGTCCTGCCTCCTTTTCCAGATCTAGACGGAGCTGAGTGGGAAGGATCCTGCTGTGCCCGGATCCGAAGGGTGGGGAGGGGGGAGCTATGGGGTGCCCCTTTCCTCCTCCGCCCCCTCTCCCTGCAGCCCCTCCATGCTCACCCCTCCAGGGCGCACACTCTTTCTTCTTCTTCCCAGGCGCCCCCTCCTCCCACGGCAGGAAAAGACCCTTTGCCTGCTCCCCCCCCCCGCCCCATAAATCCTCGTCTCACCCCCCTCCCTCCCTCCCTGCTGTCTTTTCTAGGAAGCAAAGCTCTGTTGGTTTAACCCCTTTTGAGCTCTTGCTCCGGGAAACGTCATTTTCCCCCTATGGCTGGGAGGGACGTCGCGAAGGGGCCTCTTGCGCAGAATCAGAGAATCGTAAGACTTGGGAGGGATCCCCAGGGGTCATCTAGTCGAGCCCGCCCCCGCTGCAGTACAGAGGTGGGAGCAATGGGGTCGGACTAGATGATCCTCCGGGATCCCTTTCTACAGTTCTATAATTCTGAGAGCAGGCTGGCTTCCTGCGGCTCAGCTGCAGCAAGGCTGGAGCCAAATGGGTGGGAATCGCGGGGAAAGGGCAGATTGTCCTGTAAAACAAAAAATCTGGGAGGAGCTGTCCTCCCTTGGAAGTTACAGGTAGGTAGCCGTGTTGGTCTGCCATAGTCAAAACAAAATAAAAAAAATCCTTCCAGTAGCACCTTAAAGACCAACTAAGTTAGTTCTTGGTATGAGCTTTCGTGTGCATGCACACGAAATCTGAAGAAATCTGTGTATCTGAAGAAGTGTGCATGCACACGAAAGCTCATACCAAGAACTAACTTAGTTGGTCTTTAAGGTGCTACTGGAAGGAATTTTCTCCCTTGGAAGTGTTTCACTGGGAGCCCGAGCAGCAGAGGAACCTGCTTTCTTCCGAGTCAGATCAGGACGTCTGCACTGACTGGCAGTGCTGTCCTGGGTTTCAGGCGGGGTGGCGCTTTCAGCCCTATGGAGATTTATGAGTATTGAAACGTCTGCATTAAAAGATTATGCGCTTCCACTAAGTTGTTGGGCGTTTCCATCCTAGGTTTTACATCTATCTGTCTAGGATCCTTATGGAAGTGAGAGCTAGACCATAAAGATGGCTGATGCTTTTGAATTATGGTGCTGGAAGAGACTCTTGAGAGTCCCATGGACTGCAAGAAGATGAAACCGATTCATTCTGAAGGAAATCAGCCCTGAGTGCTCACTGGAAGGACAGATCGTGAAGCTGAGGCTCCAATACTTTGGCCACCTCATGAGAAGAGAAGACTCCCTGGAAAAGACCCTGATGCTGGGAAAGATGGAGGGCACAAGGAGAAGGGGACCACAGAGGACAAGATGGTGGGACAGTGTTCTCGAAGCTACAAACATGAGTCTGACCAAACTGTGGGAGGCAGTGGGAGACAGGAGTGCCTGGCGTGCTCTGGTCCAGGGGGTCACGAAGAGTCGGACACGACTAAACGACTAAACAACAGTCTAGGATCCTGCACTGAGCACGGATTGGGCTTAATGACCACCAAAGCCAAGAATTAATGCTGTACAGTATAGGGGTATTTTTTAATGTGTAATACTTTACTGTGGTTTTATAAATTGCTGGAAGCCACCCAGGATCGCTGGGGCAACCCAGTCAGATGGGCAGCATAGGAATATTACTACTATTACCACTACTACTATTACTTGGGGCACTTTACAACTTTTTTTGCCCAGATTTTGTTTTTAGGTGTGTAGGTTTTGCCTGTTTTTTTCAGGCGAGGGGCACTGAGGTCGTCAATTTTTCTTCTGGCTATTTTGTGGTGCCCACAAGTGTCTTAAGAGTTCCAAACGTGCCCCAAATTTCCTTTTGCATGTAGAGGAGTCCATCCTTAACCAGTAAGCTGCCTGATAACATTTGCCTAAGTTTGCTTATGAATACGCCCCACCCCCCAAGAATTCTGAAGCAAAAGACATTTTGATGATGCAGGCAGGTTTTCCATCATGTGCGAGAGAGGGAAGTGCCTCTTTGGGGATTAAGCTTGCTGCTGCAGTTTTTGTATTTTAAAAAAATGCATTTTAAAATTGATCAAGAGGATGGAGCAGCTCTGCTATGAAGAAACCTTAGAAAATTTGGGACTTTTTAATTCAGGGAAAAGGCAAGTAAGAGGGGACATGAAAGAGGTGTAAGCGTAGCATGGAGAAAACAAATGGAGACATTTTTATCTCCCATCATGCTAAAACTTGCAGACACTTGAGTCTTCCACTTTGGCGGGGTGGGGGTAAACTGGGAAGGAGAATTTGTCACTGCAACACAACTGAAATATGACTATAGCTCCTGATCCGTTCTCAAGCTGGTGTTCAGGATTTTTAGGACTCTTTCCAGCTGAAATGTGTTTGGCTATTGGCTGTGAAAGATACCCAGTCCATCTTTTTTGCAGACCCCACCACGTTATTGGGTTCCCTTTGCACCCCAGCTGAACCAGTGACAAAGACAACAGACTCCAAACTAGATGAAGCAAATTAAATATTTTATTGATATACAGTGCCCAACGGAGGATTAGTAATGGGTGGATGGAGAATCATTGGTCTACAGTACACCATGAGCAGTAAAACACAATGGAAATAATCTCAGTGATCATATACATAAAAAAGGTAAAGGTAAAGGACTCCTGGATGGTTAAGTCCAGTCGCAGACGACTCTGGGGTTGCGGCGGTCATCTCGCTTTACAGGCCGAGGGAGCCGGCGTTTGTCCGCAGCTTTTCCGGGTCATGTGGCCAGCATGACTAAGCCGCTTCTGGTGCAATGGAACACCGAAACCAGAGCAGCGCATAGAAACGCCGGAGCGGTACCTATTTAACTACTTGCACTTTTTGGTGTGCTTTCAAACTGCTATGTTGGCAGGAGCTGGGACCGAACAACGGGAGCTCACCCCATCGCAGGGATTCAAACCACCAACCTTCTGATCAGCAAGCTCAAGAGGCTCAGTGGTTTAGACCACAGCGCCACCCGCGTCCCTTATATACATAAAGAACTCATTAAAAATAGTGGCATAATAATGAACAGAATCACCCAAAGCGAAGTGACTCATCAAAGCAATTTGAATGCCTGCCTCTCCCTACCAAAAATCCCCTCCAGCCCATCTAGTTTTTTTTTAGTTTTTTCCCCCATGATAAAATCAACCTGAGATTCAGGAGTCACAAGAAAGACATCTCAATATTTTTTGTTTGTATGCTAACATATCATACAAGCACTTGTTTCAATCTCATAAAATCAGGTGTTTAAGACCAGAGAGAGGGGAAACGGATCTATTTGCTGCCCTGTTTAAATCTACAGTGATAATTTATTCAGTCCTCAGTTACACAGAATTGGACCATTTCTTTATTTTACTTCTTATCTATCAGGGACCTGACATCGGAGCCAGCAGTGGAGGCAGAGCTCCCAAGCGATGCCGGAGAAGGGCCAAGTAGGGAGAGAGGGAACTCATCGGCTGGGGAAGGAAATCAGCGTAACACCAGGAATAAAGGGGGGCGGTTGGGGGAATCGGAGAGGGGTCTCCAGGACTCTTCGCTGGAGACCAGCAGGGAGAGCACAGGTCCTCCTCTGCCCACACCCACCCTGCGCAGAAGACTTCCGCGCAGGGAAAGTAGGCGTAGACTTGGCGTCAAAGAGCTTTTGTGCTGGAAGAAGTTTAAGAAACGCCCACTGACGGATTCTGCTAGCGACTGAACAGCCAAGAAGTGAAGGGCTGTCCAGCCAGGAAAGGTTTAACCAGGCTAACTAGCCAGGCATGGTGGCAATTTACGCACGAGCAACCCCCATACATTCATTACATTATCCTTTTAAAAATATTTTATGATATTTTAATGTTGTAGATTAGAAACTCCATTCCATTTTGCACTGTTACTGCACAACTAATGTTTCCATCTGTGCTTGAAAAAAAAATCACCATCAGGAGATGTGATACCTGCACTGGAATGCCATCTTTTTACATTAAAGCGTGTGTATGTTGCTGTTTAGCTTAAAGTGACACCAGAGTAGCTTACAAAATTCAATGGTAAAAATATGTGACATAAACACCATGGAGATAAGGAAGTGCTACTAAGTCAGCGGCGCAAACACCTTCACAGTAACAGCGATAAATATGATGGTACATACTCAATGGAAAGAGAAGGCACTCTGCACACGCTTAAGAGCAAACGACATTTACAGGAAAGACACGTTGTCTGGTCCAGCATCAGCTTTCTAAGGCAATACCAGGACGTGAAAACAGGCAGCAGCAGAAGAAGAAGAAGAAGAAGAAGAGAAGAGTTTGGATTTGATATCCCGCCTTTCACTCCCTTTAAGGAGTCTCAAAGTGGCTAACGTTCTCCTTTCCCTTCCTCCCCCACAACAAACACTCTGTGAGGTGAGTGGGGCTGAGAGACTTCAGAGAAGTGTGACTGGCCCAAGGTCACCCAGCAGCTGCATGTGGAGGAGCAGAGATGCGAACCCGGTTCCCCAGATTACGTGACTACCGCTCTTAACCACTACACCACACTGGCTCTCAAAAGGGAAGTTGGTCCTTGGACAATATATTCAATATTGATCAGAGATGGGGACCGGTTTCATCATTTGCATTATGGGCTCAGAGCTGGACACTTCAACCCTCACCAAGTTCCCAAACTTTCCTAGGGCAGAGGGAATTTGTGACCCTCCAGATGGACTCCAACTCCCATCAGCTCTGGCAGCCAGCAGGTCATGTGGTCAGGGATGATGGGAGTTGGGGGTCCAGCAACATCTGAAAGGCGAGAGATTCCCTTTGCTCTGTTGCAGGAGAAAGCAGCATTGCCACAGATGCTTTGCCTGTGCTTGCTGAGCCCCAACCACCAGCAGTTTGCCGTTGGGGCTCGCAAAGGGCTGAACAGCAGGTGCCAACGATCAGGCAATTGGCAGGGGCCTGCAAACCTCCTGCTGGCCTATCTGCAACACCTCCTATCAGGGCCGGAGGTTCCCCACTGCTGGTTTGCTGGTTCTCGCCTGAGAAACACACATTTCAAAACCAGTTGAAGTAAATTCCCGTGAAGAGAAAAAGCCGGATCCTGTATCTACAGTGGTGCCCCGCAAGACAAATGCCTTGCAAGACGGAAAACCCGCTAGACGAAAGGGTTTTCTGTTTTGAAGGTGCTTCGCAAAACGAATTTCCTATGGGCTTGCTTTGCAAGACAAAAATGTCTTGCGAGTTCCTGCGGGTTTTTCCCCCTCCCCCCCTTTTTCTAAGCCGCTAAGCCGCTTATCCGCTAAGCCGAAAAGCCGCTAAAAGCCGCTAATAGCGCTAATCCGCTAAGCTGTCAATGGGCTTGCTTCGCAAGACAAAAAAACCGCTAGACGAAGAGACTTGCGGAACAGATTCTTTTCGTCTTGCGAGGCACCACTGTATATATAAAAATATCAGATGCTGAAAGCCATAGAAAAAAAGGGGTTTTTCCGTCGAGCGGCAAAAGCTATGTAATCGTGTCCTCAGACACAACCCCACAATGGGGGAACTCTGCAGCTTAGGGATGTCAGAGAGAAAACTCTCTTCTGAGCCACCGCCCTCCACTCAAAAACCTCTGAGGGTGTGGAGCTACCAAGCCCCCCCCCTCTGTCAAGGCCAGCGCTCAAAGGTGCACAGGGAAGGAGGCAGCCCCTTCAGATATCATTTCCTCACCCTGTGGAGGTTTCTATGCCATGTGGGTTTTCTCATGTTTCATCAGGAGCCACTGCTGGCTGAATCGCCTCCAGCAGTAGGAGCATCTGTAGGGCTTTTCTCCTGTGTGAGTCCTCTCGTGCCGCACGAGGTCCGAGCGCTCGAAGAAGGTTTTCCCGCACGCCGAGCACTTGTGGGGCTTCTCGCCCGTGTGCTTCTTCTTGTGCTTAATGAGGTTCCAGCTATACACGAAGCTCTTCCCGCAAGTGGAGCAGGTGTACGGCTTCTCCCCGTCGTGCGTCCTCTCGTGCTTGAGGAGCAGCGAGTTGCGGCTGAAGCACTTTGCGCACGCTGAGCACTGGAATGGCTTCTTCTCAAAGTGTGTGGCCCTCATGTGGGCGATCTCGCAGAAGGCTTTCCCGCAGTAAGAGCACATGCGCGACTTCTCAGGTCTCAGAAGAGGGCTCTCCCCGGCGTCCTGAACCTGTCCCCCGCCATTTTGGGTTCTTTCAAGTTGGCCAAGCCTGGAGTCTTTGCTGAAACCTCCCTCTGGAATGGCGCAGGGCTGTTCTTTAGGCCTTGAGAGGCGTTTGCCAAGGGCCTCGTCTGCCACGCCAGGAACGGATCCTCCTGCCCGATTCCTCTGGCGGTTTCTTTGCTGCCTCTTTGGGGTATGTTGGCTCCTGCCTGTTTTGCCCACCTCCTCAGCCAGGGAAACGGTCACAGTTGCTCTCCTGTGGAACGCCTGAGGCTCAGAATACTCCAGAATTTTCTCTCCACCTTTGCTCAGCTGCACATAGCCTTTCAGAATGAAAAAAAAAGGTGGGGGGGGGACGACCAAATTAACAGAACTGAGAGCAGAATATATATTTTTTATTTCACTTTTTTTTAGCATCTTGATTTATAAGGAGTATCTGCCTATGATCCTGGGTCCTTCAAATCCTTTCCTGGTTTTGGAATTAAGATAATTATTGATTGTTCCCATGATGGAGGGATCCTTTCACCCTCTATTACTGAATTATATAATACTTTTATTTTAGGAATCAATATATTTTTTAATACTCTATTCTGTTCCCCCCTTTTAGCTTCCCTATAACTTTCTCTATTTCTTTCTCTGAAATTGGTTGTTCCATAATCTCTCTATCTCTACTTTCTAGCTTTATCTCTCAGTGTGTCTCGATATATTCTTTCATCTTCCCCATAGAATTGTTACCTGCTGAATATAACTCTTGGTAGAACTCCCGAAATACTCTCAACTTATCTTTCATCAAATTATTTATTCCACCTCTAACCTCGCTCCCAAAGGAGCCCATGGCCACAAACACATCAGTGATCAAACAACACAATTAAAAAAAAGAAAATCTTCCATGATATACTTCAGTTAGTTTTGTCTGGACACTTCTTAAAATATTGAAGCTAAATTTCGCACAATGGTTCCTGGAATCCAGGAGCAAGAAAAATTTGGCTTACCCAGCAGCCCAGCACCCTGATCCTGCTTGGTTTTCTTCATCTCCACAGGGCTGGAGGGAGATGGTTCAGTCTTTATAGAGCACACCACCTCCTCAAACTTTGCCAGCTCCTGAAAAAGAAACAAGGATCCTTTTTTAAGAGCAGGGAGACAGGAATATATGCGGAGGTACAAGTACCAGATGGGTGGACTTTGTTTTTGTTTTGTTTTTTTGAATAGCACAAATTATTTTTTAGTTACAGGAAGAGTCTAATCTAGTTCTGCAATGCCTACTCTGACTGGCAGTGGCTCTGCAGGGTTCCAGAGGGGAGCCCAGCTTGGAAATGCTGAGGATCAGTGCTCTAGAACTGAGCTACCATGAATACACTGGTGGCCAAAATTGTGGGAACCCTTTGGAAGAAGTGTATTTCCAAGGTTTGATGGCTTTCTAACCAGTGGCGTAGCGTGGGGGGTGCAGGGGGGGCCGGCCGCACCGGGTGCAACATCTGGGGGGTGGGCGCGCTCGCCGCCTCCGGAGTCGCCAAAGAGCCTCGGGCGCAGGCTGTAGCAGAGCCCCATGTCTCGCGGAACCGACGAGCTGTGCGCGCGTCCGGGCTGAAGGCGTCCGGCAGGCAGTGGCTCTCAGCGTCAGGGCCGCGGAGGGCGTGCCAGGCAGCCCCTCCTCACAGCCCCGCCGCTGCTGCTGCTGCTGCAGCTGCTGGGCCATGTTGCATTTTCCTCGCCTCTCTGCCCTCCTCCTCTTCCGGGCAAGCGGCCTCATTTGGGTGGCAGCGCCAGCGGCAACTCGCCTCAGATCACCTGACACAGACCCGCCGCCGCCGCCGTGGCTACCTTACCATAAATACCCCAGCCCTGGCAGCAGCAAGAAGAAGCTGGCAGCGGCGGCAGGTTAGGGGTTAGGGGCGCAAATTACTTGCCTTGCCCCAGGTTAGGGGACGCAAATTACTTGCCTTGCCCCAGGTGCTGACAACCCACGCTATGCCGCTGCTTATAACACCACTTTTTGGGGGTGTAATACCAAAAAATTATATATCAATGGAAAGATAATTTAATGAAGAATGTAATGCAATAACTTTTATGAAGAACTATTTATTACAACAGCAGTCATAAAGAAGAAACGTGAAACACATAGAAAAAAATGAGATATACAAAAATTCTCATGCTCATTGGCTACATTCAAATGAAGGAAAGCTCCTGCATATCAACCTAAGCAAGTTGTGCTTTCTTTTTCTGGTTATTTGGCTATAACGTTTGATAGAATACAGATAATTGAACAAACTTTGTTGCATTGCATTCTTCATTAAATTATCTTTCCACTGATATATAATTTTATGGTATTAGTGGTGTTATGAGCCATCAAACCTCGGAAATACACTTCTTCCAAAAGGTTCCCACAACTTTGGCCGCTAGTATAGATAACCTTTATAGGTATAAAAAAGTTATTTAAAGCTCCAGTTCTTAAAGTGGTTTAGCAGTCTAGCCCTCTTCCCACTGAACTATAGGAATTGTAGTTCTGTGAGGCGAATATGGGTCCTGCCCAACAACTTTCGGCACCCCTAATAAACTACAGTTCCCAGAATTCTTTGGGGGAAACCAGGACTGTTTAAAGTGGTACTAAAGCACTTTAAACATATGGTTTGAATTGTGTCAGAGCTACCTTCGCCCTAGCCGGTGCCAACTGAAATTTAGGAGAGGCGGCCAAGAGGTGCAGAGCTCACTTGGTTTCCTGTTTCCCTCTGGCTTCCTGTCTTGCCCCACAGATGTTGATGGACTTGATTAGCAAATAGTCAGGCAAGAGGGAGCTGCAGTCCAATGACAGCTGGGGACCCAAAAGTTGAAGGCATTTATTCCATATACAACACGGGTGGGGGGGACGGGACCTAGACCTTGTGGAATATAAAGCTATCAATCAAGTCCAACATTGTGAGACAGAACTAACTGCCTCTACGTGGCAGGCAGTTTTGTCACTTGGTCGGTTGCTGCTAGGAGTGTTAACTGGTAACTGCTCGGATACGGTCTTCTCATGACTCACTACAGTGGTGCCCCGCAAGACGAATGCCTTGCAAGACGAAAAACTCACTAGACGAAAGAGTTTTCCATTTTTGAGGTGCTTCGCAATACGAATATCCCTATGGGCTTGCTTTGCAAGACGAAAACGTCTTGCCGCTAAGCCACTAATAGCCGTGCTTCGCAAGACGAAAAAATTCGCTAGACGAAAAAACTCGCAGAACGAATTAATTTCGTCTTGCGAGGCACCACTGTACTACAGTGGTACCTCAGGTTAAGAACTTAATTCATTCTGTTCTTAACCTGAAACTGTTCTTAACTTGAAGCACCACTTTAGCTAATGGCGCCTCCTGCTGCCGCTGCGCCACTGGAGCACGATTTCTGTTCTCATCCTGAAGCAAAGTTCTTAACCCGAGGTACTATTTCTGGGTTAGCGGAGTCTGTAACCTGAAGCGTCTGTAACCTGAGGTACCACTATATATAGTTTATCTGTTATGTAACCTAAACCTGCCTTCAGGAACAACTCTGTAAACCTGAATGAATCTGATATTAAGTAAAGGTAAAGGTAAAGGGACCCCTGACAGTTAAGTCCAGTCGCGAACGACTCTGGGGTTGCGGCGCTCATCTCGCTTTACTGGCCGAGGGAGCCGGCGTACAGCTTCCGGGTCATGTGGCCAGCATGACTAAGCCGCTTCTGGCGAACCAGAGCAGCGCACAGAAACACCGTTTACCTTCCTGCCGGAGTGGTACCTATTTATCTACTTGCACTTTTGGTGTGCTTTTGAACTGCTAGGTTGGCAGGGACCGAGCAACGGGAGCTCACCCCGTCGCGGGGATTCGAACCACCAACCTTCTGATCGGCAAGTCCTAGGTTCTGTGGTTTAACCCACAGCGCCACCTGCTTCCCTCAAAAGTAAAGTAAAGTGTCAATATGATTCAGATTCATATGTGTTTTCTTTAAGAGGAACAGAAAGGGATTATCAACCAGGAACGTATAATTATTGATAGGACTCAAACGAGTTAGCAACCCGCTTGTTGCTGCATAAACTCAAAAAGGGGATACTCTGCTAAATTATATAAATGTTCCCACAATCCTGTGGCCCCCCCAGGTCTCTCAACTTGGCCCTCGGGACTCTTCTCGGACCATACTCCCTCCTCCGTTTCCCCCCTCCTGGATGAAATGCGCCCTTGAACTGCAACGCTCTCTCTTGCTTGTCTGGTTGTATGTGTAGGACCTTTCAATTCTGGCAAACCTGACTTGCAGCTTCTTACACAAGCAAGCATGTGGCCCCCCAGAATGGAATGTGGCCCTTAGGCTATCAATGGTCCCCACCGCTTGCTGTTTGTATAGGGATGAAACACTCTCACCTGCACTTCCCATCTCTTGGTCTGCTGCTGCCTCAGGAGGAAGTCCTCGGCCAGGGCCACCGCCTGGGAGCAGGTCTCCGGGTCCTGTCCCCTGACCCAGCTCTGCATCTCCGGCGGAAGGACGGCCAGGAACTGCTCCAGGATCAGCAGCTCCAGGATCTGCTCCTTGGTGTGCCTCTCGACTTTCAGCCACCGGGAGCAAAGCTCCTGCAGCCGCGCATAGGCCCCTCTGGGCCCTTCAGCCTCCTGGTAGCAGAAGCCCCGGAAGTGTTGGCGCAGCTTCTCTCTACCGATGGCGTCCCGTTGCAAGATGGCCGCCTTCACTTTCCCATAATCCTCTCTGTCTCCGGCCTCCAGCCCACTAAAGGCCTGCTCGGCTTCTCCCCTGAGGGCCGGCAAGAGTCGGGCCACCCACTCCACCTTGGGCCACCGGCAGGCTTGGGCCACTTGCTCGAAGGAGGCGAAGAAGGCCTTGGCGTCGTCCCAGGGGGTGGGCTCCTCCAGCTGTGCTGCCCAGCCTAACTGAGAAACCTCCACTTTCTTCAGGAAGTCCTGCCACTGGGTTTCCCAGCGCTGCAGCTGCCCCTCGCTCGGTTCCTCCTTGATGTGAACTTGCGGTATTCTCTGCCGATCTTCTCCAATAATCGCAGCCTGGAGGACATCAGGAGCTTCTCGGACACTTTGCAAGACGGCCTTTTGCCTACGACTCGCTTGCTCCTCCATCTCATCCCAGAGTTAAACTCTTGTATAGAAGCTTCTCTAGATTAAAACCAAAATATATACAGTATTGGCTGTGGTGGCTGCTTTGGCAGAAGGCAAGGAGCCCCATAGCAGGTGCAGCCTTTGCAAGATGGCTGCCTTCACTTTCCCATAATCCTTTCATATTCCCAGAGCCAATGGGAGAAGGAGAAAAGTAATTTTGATTTATTTTTTTTCAAAATCCCATCTCATCTTCCTGTTGAAATCTGGGGAAGGGATACAGCTTAATGACAGAGCAAAGCAGACGCTGTACCACTGAGAGACAGCCCTTCCCCACGGCTTAGAGCATGGCTAGGCAAACTAAGGCCTGGGGGCCGGATCCGGCCCAATCACCTTCTAAATCCGGCCCTTGGACGGTCTGGGAATCAGCGTGTTTTTACATGAGTAGAATGTGTGCTTTTATTTAAAATGCATCTCCGGGTTATTTGTGGGACATAGGAATTCATTCATCCCCCCCCCCCAAAAAAAAATATAGTGCGGTCCCCCACAAGGTCTGAGGGACAGTGGACTAGCCCCCTGCTGAAAAAGTTTGCTAATCCCTGGCTTAGAGTTTGACCCATCCTGCAGCCTCTGGTCCCATGGAAAAGGAATCAGCCGCAGTATGTCTGGAGACCCCAGAGCCAGGATCCTTTCCCCACAAAGGCTGGATCAACAAACCCTTTATTATCAGGGCGTAAGTGTCCAGGCATATGAAAGACTCAGGACTAGTTGTTTACACAGAATGTGCCTGACCTAGAGAGGGAAAAGTTGGCCCATCTACCCAAAGACGTGAGCCATCAGCAGGCTTGGGGGAAACCCAGAGGTTCCCAAAAGTAGGGAGCGGGGAAGATCTTCCCCAAACCATCTCAATAGAGACTGAGCATTCAGAGTGGCCATGAAACACTGAGGGGGCAGGGAAGAGTGAAACCACAAGCGGAAGGCGGAACGGAATAGAGTATCCTGGAATGGGTGAGCTGAGGGTGTGTGTGCACCATACTCTTAAAGCACATTTATAGTGCAGTTTCTGTTTACCAAAGAAATTTATCCTAACTTTCTACCCCCGGAAAGTATCGAAGCAACTTAAGGAAGTTAGAAAGTTGACACCAGTCTTAAATCTCTTTTTCATCTACTGTCGTTTTAACTTTTTGTACATCTCACGTTATCGCTATACATTTTCCTTGGCGGTAATTTTATCGTTTCATCTTTAATGCAAAACGCTTTGAGGCTGTTGCTTTTTACAATCATGAAATAAAAAAAATAAAATAAACAGAGAAAATCAATTAAAAGCCAAAAAAAGGGGGTAGGAACCCAGACACGCAATACAGCGTGCTTGAAATGCTGGCGCCACCCGCTCACAAGAGCGGAGTATCCTCAGGGAAACCCCAAGATTTGCAGAAGTAGGGGGGGACTTTAAGGGGGGAACCCCCCCCAAAAAAAACAGCCCAGAAGAACTGAGCATGCTCAGTAGCCATGGAATGCTGGCAGAGTGTTGCGGAGGGTGGGAGGAAGGGTGGAATGGAGCGCGGAAGGCGCTGCCTTGCTGTGAAGGGGGTCGCAGTTTAGAAGCAGAGAAGGTCCCGGGTTCTAATCCCAGGAGAGACACCTTCCCTCCTACCCAAAACCCTGGAATGCTGCTGCTGGTCAGTGCAGGCGGCATTGAGCTTGACAGCTTCATATGTGTGTGTGTGTGTGTGTGTGTGTGTGTGTGTGTGTGTGTTTGGGGATGTGTCTCCTCCTGGAACCAGATCCAGTGCTTTTTTCCTAAAGGGTACGCAGGGGTACGCACAGACCTAAACATTTGGTGAATCTAAGTTTGGCCTCCTTGAGGGGCAGCATTTCACTATGAGTAGGAAAATGACACTCCCCCTCAACATTTTTTAAGGGAAAATCACTGACCAGATCTATTCCCCCCCCCCCGCCCCCGCTACTCCATTTCCCTGCATTGCAAAAACAAAAAACACCTCCACCTTCCCGAAAAGAAAAGCGTTACTGCGTGGAGGATCCATTCTCTGATGCGGAAGGAAATGAGCGCGAGAGATTTTGCTGGGGTCAGAGTTAGACCTCCCGGGATCAAAGCAGAGGGGCTGGAAATGCGTTGCCTTCCCCCAACCCCCCCAAAAAGTCACTCCCTCTTCTTCTGTCCCCCCACCTTTGGAGATCTGCCTCTGCCCTCCTGCCACTCACCTCTCCACGCACTGAGATCTTTTTTCCCTTCCTTCCTCCTCCTGTTTTTTGTTGGTTTTGGGTTTTTTTTCCCTGCAGGCGAATTCAAAACCAAACCCCACCCCCAACGGGGAAAAAAAACCTCGAGTGTTTTCCATCCAGCCAAAAAAAAACAGCACTTTATTTGGCCCCTCTAGCAAACCAAGCACTCGGTCACTTTAACCCTTTGATGCATTTGCAGACGGTTTCCCTTTTACAGGGTGGGGAGCCCGAGGGCCGTATTCCCTTCTGGGCAGCCTTCCGGGGGCCACATGTCAATGATGGGCGGGGCCTGGGGCAATTGCGGACTGGGGAATGAATGAAAGCTTCACCTCTCGACTGGTAGGCTAGCTTCCACGTGGCTGGTGCCCACTGGGGCTGGTAGGGCGGAAACCGAGGAGCCCAACAGTAGGTGGCGCCAGAGAGGCAGTGGCAGGCAGAGCCAACCAATTCTAGGGTTGCCCCCATCCTCCTACCTGCTGAATTCCGCAAGGGGCAACACTGAGAGGAGGAAACCGACAGACAGCAGTTCTCTTTGGCTTGGTTGAAAGAAAAAAGGCAGGCAGGTGGGGGCCACCTGGCACTGGTGGGGCAGTGCCCCATTTGCCCTCATGGACCAGCATCTCCACAGAGGGGAGCAGTCTGGGAAGAGTCCTGAGGGTCAGAGAGGACTGGAGGGCCAAATTTGCCTCCAGGGCCTGCACACACACACACACACACACACCATCCCAGCATTTATGTGCTTATTTCATTATTATTTTTTAAAGTTCTAATCTAGATAAAAGCACAAACGGTGACATAAAAAAAGGAATGGAAAATAGAGAAAACAAGGGAAAAGAGAAAGAAGTAGTGGGAGAAAAAGAAGAAAGAAATGAAAATAAAGAGCTTGCAATTCCGTGTCTATCAGCTATTTGTAAACTCATCCATGCGTAACAAAACCACTTTCTATAAACCAACATGATATTCACTGCTTCCTTCCTTTTTAAAAGCTCAAGGAAAAGGGAGGGCAGAGACCAAGCCTCCCTTTCATGCTCCACGGTCTGGCCAGGGAGTTAAGGCCTGGCTGCGGTTACTTAGTATAGCCTGTTCACCGCAGGCATTTGGTGGCGGAAGAATATTCCTCTTGGCAATCCCGTGATCACTGGATTGAAGCATGTTTTTAACTGGAATTGTTTTTAGGCGTTTCAGAATGTTTTTGATGCGCTTTGGTTTTTACATTCTGAAACAATTCTCCGCTGCAACAAAGGAGATCGATGTGAAAATGTGGAAGCAAAGCAAATTTCCCCACACCTTCAATGTGGGGTTCCGGAGGGCTCAGTCCTATCTCCCATGTTGTTTAACATCTACATGAAACCACTGGGTGGTTTGGAGTAGTTGTCAGCAGCATGCTGATGACACTCAGCTCCATTTCTTCTTTCTGTCTGCAGGTGAGGCAGTGGAAGTGCTGGACCAGTGTCTTGCCTTCGTAATGGACTGGATGAGAGCCAACAAACTGAAGCTCAATCCAGATAAAGTTGAGGCTCTGTTAGTGGGTGGTTCCCTAGACCAGATAGATGGCTGGGAGGTCGCCTGCTCTTGATGGGGTTACACTTCCTCTGGAGGAGCAGGTTCGTCGCTAGGAGGTGCTCCTGGATCCTTTGCTGTCCCTCAAGGCTCAGGTGGCCTCAGCTTAGGCTGGTGGCTCAGCTACATCCCTTTCTGTACAGGGATAGCCTAACTACTGTTGTTGATGCTCTCGTAACCTCAAGGTTAGATTACCGCAATGTGTTACATGTAGAGCTGCGTCTGTAGATGATTTGGAAACTTTAGCTAGTGCAGAATTCAGCGGCCAGGTTGCTCACTGGAGCAAGACGGTTTGAGCATATTACACTGATCCTGGTTCAACTGGCTACCAATTAGTTTCCGGGCCCAATTCAAAGTGCTGGTTCTGAGCTGTAAAGACTTAAATGGCTCAGAACCACAATACGTCTTTCCATATGAACCTATCTGGACCCTGAGATCATCTTCTGAGGCCCTCTTTCGTGTGCCTCCTCCTCGAGAGGTCTGGAGGGTGGCAACACGAGAACGGGGCCTTCTCTGTGGTGGCTCCCTGTCTGTGGAATGCTCTCCCCAGGAATGTTCGCCTTTCTAAGCAGGCCTTTGGTTGATTTAATTGACATCCTATGCCTTTTTAAAATGTGGGTTTTTTTGGAGGGGGGTTTATTGGGCTGTTGTTGTTTTTATTTTGATTACTGATTTTGTGGTTTTATATTTTGATTTTATTCTGTAAAACGCCCTGAGACCTGCGGGTAAATAATAATAATAATAATAATAATAATAATAATAATAATATGTTTGATGTATGTAGCAAGATTGGAAATTGGATGGAATCCGTTCTGGAAGTCCGTTTGACTTCCAAAACATTTGGAGACCAAAACGCAGCTTTTGATTGGGTGCTGGAAACTCCCATAGCCAATTGGAAGCCGTGGAAGCTGCACCGGACATTCAGCTTCCAAAAATTGTTTGAAAACCGGAACACTCACCTCCGGGTTTCGATCATTCGCGAGCCGATTTGTTCGGGAACCAAGGCAGTAGGTCCAAGGTACGACTGTATTATTTCCCCTCTGGACCATCTGTTTGGCTTTCATTCCAGTCTGCCCATAGAAACACCAATTTGTCCCAAAAGCTTTTGTTACAATCTGAGCATGTATACCAGGGTTGGCAAACTTTTTCAAGCCAAGGGCCAAGTTCCTTGGCAACCTTCCAAAGGCCGCATTCTGGTGTTGGTGGGAACAGAGGCAAAAGAGCGCAGAGCAGCAAGTGCCCATTCTACCTACGGATGGGAGGGTAGTTTTGGCACAAACAGCCTCTCCATCTTTCCTCCAGGCCAGCAAGAGATGCTGACAGATTTTAAGGACACTTCCTGCCCAAGGAGGGGGGGCGGGGAGGAAATCAGTTTGTGAAACTGGGCCAGGGAGGAGTAGCAGGAGTATGGCATGGGGAAAACGTCAAGGACCAGGTAGAGAGACCTGAAGAGCTGTATTTTGTTTCCAGGCCTTGGGTGCTATCAAGAAATAATTTATTTCTTTGCCCTAGTGACTCTGGGTGGCTCCCAACAGAATACTAAAAACACAATAAAACATCAAACTTTAAAAACTTCCCTAAACAGGGCTGCCTTCAGATGTCTTCTAAAAGTCAGGTAGTTGTTTATTTCCTTGACATCTAAAGGGAAGGCATTCCACAGGGCAGGTGCCACTACTGAGAAGGCCCTCTGCCTGGTTCCCTGTAGCTTAACTTCTTGCAGTGAGGGAACCACCAGAAGGCCCTCAAACTGGACCTCAGTGTCCAGGCTGAACGATGGGGGTGGAGACGCTCCTTCTAGTATACAGAGCAGAAGCCTGTATGCCTTTCCTTCTGTAAAAGTGTCTAATAAGATAGCAACTATGATTGCCCCATGTCTATGTTTGCTCCACAGGACTCTGAAACATGGGGAGGCAAACGAAGGCCCGCGGGCCGGATCCGGTCCAATTGTCTTCTCAATCCAGCCCACAGACGGTCCGGGAATCAGTGTGTTTTTACATGAGTAGAATGTGTGCTTTTATTTAAAATGCATCTCTGGGTTATTTGTGGGGCATAGGAATTCATTCCCTTTCCCCCCTTCAAAATATAGTCCAGCCCCCGACAAGGTCTGAGAGAAAGGTTTGCTGACCCCTGCTCTACACTGTGAAACAGGGTTGTGATCTCACTATAAAGCTTTTCTTCCCAAACTCGAAACATTCGCACCGTTCGCTCCCTGCGTGAATTCTCACACACTGGATAAGACCTGATTGATCACCAAAGTTCTTGCTGCCGTCGGGAAGCTGGCCTGATCTTTCCCCGTGTGGATTTTCTGGTGCGAAGCCAGACAGTCCCCCCATCTGAAGCTCTTCCCGCACTCGGAGCACTGGTTTGGTTTGTCCCCTGTGTGGCGTCTCTGGTGCCTCAGAAGGTCCGAGTTCTGGCTGAAGCTCTTCTCGCACTCCAAGCACTTGTAGGGCTTCTCCCTCGTGTGGATCCTCTGGTGCCGAGTGAGGCTGGACTGAGCGCTCAAGCTGATGCCACCGTCGGCACAGCTGAACGGCTTCTGCCCTGTGTGCACCCTCAAATGCCGGCTAAGGATCGATTTGCGGAGGAAAGTCTTGCCGCAGTTTGAGCAGTTGTAGAGTTTTCCCCGCCTGTGGATTCTCTGATGTGAAATCAGGTTCGCTTTGTGGTTGAAGCTCTTTCCACAGTCCAGGTATTTATATGGCACTTCCCCATCACGGTGTCTTCGATGCTGAGCCAAGCTTTTTCCAACCCTCAAGTTTTTATTTGGTTTCTCCTGGGTGGGAGCACAGAGGCACTTGGCGCTTCTCGTTTCTCTGTGTTTTTCCTGCCGGGTTGGGATTCCTTTCAGGTCCATGCCCTGACAAGCAGTAGGTTTAGCCTTATCCTCCGCCTGAGCCTCCCCCTCCTGCATCTCTGAATCACTTTGATCCTGGAGTTTCTCTTTACATCCTAATGACGTCCCACATATTTCGCCGTTTACCTTCCTGCCAGACCGGTACCTATTTATCTACTTGCACTTTGACGTGCTTTCGAACTGCTAGGTGGGCAGGAGCAGGGACCAAGCAACGGGAGCTCACCCTGTCGCAGGGATTCGAACCGCCGAACTTCTGATCAGCAAGCCGTAGGCTCAATAGGACATCCCTATTTTCATCGGAGAAATGTTGGAGGGTATGTTGAAGTCTTCTTCGACTTATAAACAAAACTGTATTGAGACTTGCACCAGACTTTTGCCTTACTCAGGTCTTACAGTTTCTTATGAAAGGTTTCTTTCTGTTCCTCACAGGGAGCTCCTGTGCAGGTTTCTCACTATTAGCATTTAGGGATCTTCCTCTGTCTGTTTCACTTCAGACAGATCACACTGACACAACACTGCCATCAGCAGCATCCGGAGAAGCCTCTCTCAGCAGCCCTTCTCTCCATCACACACACAGAGAGAGAAATCAGAAGGGCAGTTAAAAAATGACAGTTACTGGAATAACAGTCACAACCGAATGGAATGCGACTCGTGTGACTCATAGTCAGCCAATCATATGAGAGCTACTGCCGGGGGGGGGGTGGGCAGGGGAACCATGTTAAAAGTGCATAGTGATTTAACATAAGCAAACATTTCCATTTCAGGAAATTAAATCATTATCCTTAACAACCCCCACATACATTAAAACCAAGAAGAGAAATACATTAAAAAAAGCTCACCCACATTTAAAAGACTACATATGAGAAAAAGGAAGCAGAAGTAGATGTTTTTCTGGAACTCTCTAGTTTTCTCCATAATCCAGCGCATGTTTGCAATTTGGTCTGTGGTTCCTCTGCCCCTTCGAAATCCAGCTTGCACTTCTGGGATTTCTCGGTCCACATACTGGTTAAGCCTGCCTTGTAGAATTTTAAGCATAACCTTGCTAGCGTGTGAAATGAGTGCAATTGTGCGGTAGTTGGAGCATTCTTTGGCACTGCCCTTCTTTGGGATTGGGATGTAGACTGATCTTCTGCAATCCTCTGGCCACTGCCGAGTTTTCCAAATTTGCTGGCATATTGAGTGTAGCACCTTAACAGCATCACCTTTTAAAATTTTAAATAGTTCAGCTGGAATATCATCACTTCCACTGGCCTTGTTATTAGCAGCGCTTTCTAAGGCCCAAGTTTCTAAGACTTCACTCTCCAGGATGTCTGGCTCAAGGTCAGCAACCACACTACCTGGGGTATATGAGACATCCATATATTTCTGGTATAATTCCTCTGTGTATTCTTGCCACCTCTTCTTGATGTCTTCTGCTTCTGTTAGGTCCTCACCACTTTTGTCCTTTTTTATGGTAATCTTTGTACAAATAATAAACATTAATAATAAAAAATACATAAACACACACACAATGAGCTGAGAAGGAGCAGAGTCTTCGTTCCCTTTAAGCATCTTCCTCAGATCAGGAATTGCTCTTCCACATTCCCAAACCTCTAAAGAGCTGGCTGTGATGACATAGTGGTGATGGAAAAGCACTCTGTTCATGCCCAGAGGTTATGAAGAGCTGTGTTTTCCGAATGGCTTTGGGGCCTTTCGGACTGGTGGGTTTTGTGTGGTTGTGTTCTGCAACCCATGCGTGACCTAGGCCACATTCACACCATACATTTATCGTGCCTTGAAACCACTTTAAACAGTCACAGCTCCTCCTAAAGAGCTTGGGGATTTGCAGTTTATTAAGGGTGCTGAGAGATGTTAGGAGACCCCACTACTTCCCTCACAGAGCTAGATTTCCCAGAGTGGTTCCACAAAATTTTCCTCTTTACAGGGAGCAGTGTGATCTACAGGAGGGGCTCTCTTGCAACTTCCAAAGATTTCAAAAGCCCACTCTGAAGTAACTCAGAACAGGGCTTTTATTTTGGCTACCCCTGTACTGTGGAATAATAATAATAATAATAATAATAATAATAATAATAATAATAATAATTTTTTTTTGTACCCCGCCCATCTGGCAGTGTTTCCCCAGCCACTCTGGGCGGCCTCCAACAAAGACCAAAAATACACCAAAATTGTATCTGCACTTTCCCAAAAGAGTTGAAGACATTTTTGCTCTTACAGTCTTTGTTCCTACAGCTAGATAAATGGGTATTTTCATAGAATCATAGAACTGTAAAGTTGCTTTTGTGTTTTTAACTGTTTTCAAGTTATCTTATTTGCAAATCGCCTTGAGGCAGTGGTTTAGAAGGTGGTGACAACAACAACAACAACAACAACAATAATAATAATAATAATAATAATAATAATTTATATCCCACCCTCCCCAGCCGAAGCCGGGCTCAGAGCAGCTAACAACAATAAATCTAAATCTAAAATCAATTCATTCTAAAATCAATTCAAAATCAAATTAATGGCAACCATTGGGCTAGAGTTCTATGAGGATTACCAAAGGAGGGGGTCAGGCTGTGCCTTGGCCAAAGGCCAGGTGGAACAGCTCTGTCTTGCAGGCCCTGCGGAAAGATGTCAAGTCCCGCAGGGCCCTAGTCTCTTGTGACAGAGCGTTCCACCAGATCGGAGCCACAGCCGAAAAAGCCCTGGCTCTGGTTGAGGCCAGCCTAACCTCTCTGTGGCCCAGGACCTCCAAGATGTTTTTGTTTGAAGACCGTAAGGTCCTCTGTGGGACATACCAGGAGAGGCGGTCCCATAGGTACGAGGGTCCTAGGCCGTATAGGGCTTTAAAGGTTAAAACCAGCACCTTAAACCTGATCCTGTACTCCACCGGGTGAATGTGATCCCGCGGCGACAAGCCGTAAGGAGTCTCGCCGCGGCATTCTGCACCTGCTTGAGTTTCTGGGTCAGTCTCAAGGGCAATGTGTATTATTATATAATAATACACATTTTAGGACACACTGCTTTGTTGGAGAACTGTGATGCAAAATTTAGAGAAGTGCAGATTTTGAAAGATGTTTTCTGTGTTTCGTATGCCTGTGGGGTAACTTCACCTTTAAGTATGAATTGAATCAGATGTCTCCTGTATCTCTAGCTGTATACAAGGTCTGGGATTGGAAGTCACCTGCCTCCGTGTGTGCCAGTCACTGGGGAAGAGAAGGGAAAGTGAGCCCCTGCGCATGTCCCACTTTTGAGCTTCCTGTTGACATCTGGCTGGAACCAGGAAGTTGGACTCGACTGGCTTTTGGCCTGATCTTGCAAGGCTCCTCTGACGTTCTTAGAAGAGGAGACCGAAAGGAGACCATGTCACCTGCAGGTGGCCTTTTCTCTAAACTAGCAAAGTTCCAAATGCTGCAACTTTTCCTCAGAAACCTTTCCACACCACCCCCTGCCAACTGAGCATTCACCTTGGTCCTCACTGAGTCTACCCCTCCCACCAATTTCCCTCTGCCAAACATTTGTTGCATTTCTTTTCTTTTTTTTTACAAAAATATTTATATTTATTTCTAGAACCGTAACAGCAATGCGAACAAAGCAATTATCCTGGCAAATATGATAGCCCGTTTTGGCCACCGAAAACCCTTGGAGAGTGAATTCTCTCTCAGCCAGCAGGATCAACACACAGTGTTGGAAAGAACTAAAGGAAATGCAACGTATTCTCTTCCGTATCGTCTCTAGCTAGTGCGGCAACTCAGTGTGGACGGGTCGAAGGGGCAGAGTCTGGAAATAGTTAAGATGGCTTTTCCTGGGTGGTGTCCTGGATCGTGGGTGGGAGGGATTCCTTCTCCTATTGATCTCTTAAAAGTTTCACCCAGAACAGGTCCCAAGTCTGAAATCTGGAGCATCTTCTTTGCAATGCAAAGGTATAATTTCCCTACAAAGCTGGGAATGTCTGCCGCCGGAAACGCTGGAGAGCCTTGCTGACCAGTGTAGCCAACAACAAAAAAGGTGGAAAAAACCTCTGCTATAAGGGAACTTCCCAAGTTTCCTATCAGTGCTATGGATTAAGTTATTTTAAACCTACGCAAAGGCCGTAGCTTAGTGGTTTGAGCATTTGATTGCTTACGAAAGGTCCCAGGTTCAGACCTCTGTCTCCAGGTTAAGACAGATATGCTCCTTGCCTGAAATCCTGGAGAGAGGCTGCCAGTCCGTGTGGGCATAGCCAAGCTATACAGACCAGTGGCCTGACTCAGGTTCATATGTCCCAAGGGTCTCATGTTCTTTTTTCCAGTAGTCCTCAGCCAATTCCTCCCACCTATTTTGCTTGCATGGGACGCAGGTGGCGCTGTGGGTTAAAGCCTCAGCGCCTAGGACTTGCCGATCGAAAGGTCGGCGGTTCGAATCCCTGCGGCGGGGTGCGCTCCCGCTGCTCGGTCCCAGCGCCTGCCAACCTAGCAGTTCGAAAGCTCCTCCGGGTGCAAGTAGATAAATAGGGACCGCTTACCAGCGGGAAGGTAAACGGCGTTTCCGTGTGCGGCTCTTGCTCGCCAGAGCAGCAATGTCACGCTGGCCACGTGACCCGGAAGTGTCTCCGGACAGCGCTGGCCCTTGGCCTCTTAAGTGAGATGGGCGCACAACCCCAGAGTCTGTCAAGACTGGCCCGTACGGGCAGGGGTACCTTTACCTTTACTATTTTGCTTGCATACTGCAATGGTCTCCTCCATCGCGGCAAGGAGGCATTTCAGGCCAATGCGGCGGCGCTTTCCCCGCAATCCGAGCGTGCGCACGGGTCCTCCGCCACGTGGACCCGCCTGTGTCTGCTGAGGCTGAACCGCTGCCGGAACCTCTTGCCGCACTGGGGGCACTCGTACGGCTTCTCCTCCGTGTGCGTCCTCTGGTGGCGCTTGCAGTCCGAGCTGCAGGCGAAGGTCTTTCCACACTCGGAGCACACGTATGGCTTCTCGCCGGTGCGCGGCCAGCCCCGATCTGTAGAGGAAACACTTCCCGCAGTCCAAGCACCGGTGTCGCTTCCCTCTCTTGCACATCCGACTGTACTTCGCGGGGGAGGAGCTGTGTGCAAAGCTTTTTCCATAAGCGCCGTACAGGTTTTGCCGCTTGCCGACAGAGGGTCTCTGCTGGACGGCAAGTCCTCCAAGGTCCATGTGGCCTTCGCTGGAAGGAAGAGGCCCACCTGCCCTCTCTTCCGGGTGGGTTTCCTGCTGGGATTCCGCTTTGTGCTGACTCTTAGAAACATTGGCCTGCCCATGGCCCCAGTCTTCCGGGCAGGCTGTCGTCGCCCCGCATGGCTGTGCTTTTCCTGAATCTTCCGGCACATGCTTTCCCCCCACATCTAGAGTCAACCATCCTTGACCACCTGGAGAAACGAGAAAACCCCAATATCACTTACTCCCAGGACTTCAGGGGGTGGTGGGAAAGGAAAAGTAAAAGCAAGGAACGAAGGTGGTTAGGTGGAAGACAGGACAACAGGAACTTCCCATCCCCACATATGAAAACGAGTCTCTGATGTAGCAGGTTGTGGGACTCTCTGGCCTTCCAGATGTTGCTGAACCACAAAGCCCATCATCCCAGGCCATGGACTCAGTCCAGAGACAGGAAGCTTTTAATTAACAATGAAGAGAACACAGGCTTGAATGGGATTGTCTTGTGTGCATACATGATAGAAGGATTTTCTCCATGGGCATGTGGAATCCACAATTGGGTTTACAATTCCAGCCCCAAAGAGATCACTGGTGATGCTGATGGGAGTTGTAGTTCAACGACATCTGGAAGGCCAAAATCTCCCCACTTCTGTAGTGAAGAAACAGCTCTGCTGTGTGATATCAACGAAACTTTTGCAGAAAGCAATGAGGACTTCTGGGAGAAAACTACACGAGTTTAGATGCGCCAGGAACTCTAATTATGGTTGGTTTTAGCTAAGGAGGCTGGGGGAGAAATATAATCATGTTCAAATTAGAATCCATTTAATTTGCCTGTTCCAAAACAATACATGAACACAGCCACCCTTCAAAGTTTGCACTTCTGAGAGCCTTGCAATGCTGTTCTGCAGCCCCAAAATGCATACAAAAAATACATATACTAGGATAAAGTGTACACACAACGCTGCACACTTTAGTGAAGATAAGGCACACAAATGCTTTATGTTAGGCAATATTTGTTTTGCGAAAACATGTACATGTTCCCTTTACAGAAGGGAAGGAGCCACAGTCAGAGAAGAAGTCAGGGAGCACCCCAGAACCTGGCCCCCCAGAGGCTGTGTCACTCCTTACCCAACAGGCTGGCTTCTTCTCCACTGTCGTCTTCCTGCTTGATCTCCATGGATGGTGGCACCTGCTCGGCGTCACACAGAGCCTGGCTTGCCTCAAAGGAACTCCCAGCTGCATCCTCAAATGTTACCTGCACCGGCAAAAGGGAATTCTTTCAGGGGAGAGTGGGGTTGGTGGTGCAGCCACCAGCAGGTGGGCTAACCATTTAGCACTGGCAGCCAGGGCCTTCTCAGTGGTGGCTCCATTCCACTTGTGGAATGCCCTCCCTAGCAGAGTGCATCACTGCTAAAATCCAGGAGGAAATTTTATGCTGCCCTCCTGCCATCCATTCTTTTATTAGCCATGAGTATTTGCCACTCTTTTTAAAATGCCTTTTTTGATGTCCTTTGTGTCTTTCAAATATATTTATTTTTTCTGGGTTTTTTAAATCCTTTTGGAAGGAAGGGTGTGTATGTGTGTGTGTGTGTGTGTGTGTGTGTGTAAACACTATCTGCCAAGTTGAACAACCCCAGTCACTGGAAGAAGAGACAAAGAAAATGACTAATTAGTTAGAATCATAGAACTGCTCAAGCCCCTCATGGTGGTATTCTGCATAGCCGTCAACTTTTCCTTTTTTTAAAGGGAAATTTCCTTATTCTGAATAGGATTCCTCGCAAAAAAAGGGAGAAGTTGACAGCTATGTGCAGTAGCTGCAGGTTATGGAGAGTCTTCAAGGGCAGCCCCACAAAGAGTGCACTAAAGTAGTCTAACTGGAGGGAACGATGTCCAGGGCCATGGAGAATTCTGGCATAGTTATGTCAGTCCAAGAAATACATAGTTCAATGCAGCTTACCATTCATTTTTTCCTCCCCACCCCCTACATTGGGATGGGTAGAGAATTCAACCTATGTCCCATCACTTAACCTACAACCAAGTACCAGGAAAACACCTTTACCTGCTTCTCACATCTCTCAGCCTCTCGTTGCATCTGCAGGATATCCTCCGCCAGGGCCACCACCTGGGCACAGGTCTCGGGGCTACACTCCCTCACCCAGCTCTGCATCTCGGGCGGCAGGATGGCCAGGAACTGCTCCAGGATCAGCAGCTCCAGGATCTGCTCCTTCGAGAGCCTCTCCACCTTCAGCCACCCCCGGCACAGATCCTGGAGATGGCCGTAGGCCCCTCGGGGTCCCTCGGCCTCCTGGTAGCAGAACCGCCTGAAGCGTTGGCGCCGCTCTTCCCTGCTCATGGCGTCCCCTCTCAAGATGGCCGCCTTCACTTTCCCATAATCCTCTCTGTCTCCAGCCTCCAAGCTGTTGAAGGCCCGCTCGGCTTCCCCACTGAGGGCCGGCCAGAGTTGGGCCACCCACTCTTCCCTGGGCCACCGGCAGGCTTTGGCCACTTGCTCAAAGGAGGCCAGGAAGCCCTTCGTGTCCACCCAGGGCGAGGGCTCATCTGGCAACAGTCCGAGTGGGGAGACTCCATTTTCCTCAGGAACTCCTGCCATTGGGCTTCCCAATGTTGTAACAGGCCCTCATGCTGCTCTTGTTTAACTTGGTGGAGAGGTATCCATTGCACAAATTCTCTCCCAGCCTTGTTTGCATGGAGGACTTTTCCTTCCCACTGTGATCCCAGCCCTCGTGTGAGGCCTGCTGGGTCTTGCACCTCCATTTTGTTTTCCGAGTGGCCGTCTCAGTTGGCGTAGAAAATGCTAGAATCCACAGGGGGAGACGCAGTCTTTGAAACAGGCACCGTGGTCTCCTCCTTAGGGAAGAAAGATGTAAAGAGAGGGAAAGAAATGGATTTTACATCCCTTTATTTATTTTCCCCCCAATACTTTTTATTGCTTTTTTGTAACAACAACAAAAAACGAAGATCATGGCCACTGGTCCCATCACCTCCTGGCAAATAGAAGGAGAAGAAATGGAGGCAGTGAGAGATTTTACTTTCTTGGGCTCCATGATCACTGCAGATGGTGACAGCAGCCAGGAAATTAAGAGACGCCTGCTTCTTGGGAGGAAAGCAATGACAAACCTAGACAGCATCTTAAAAAGTAGAGACATCACCTTGCCAACAAAGGTCCGTATAGTAAAAGCTATGGTTTTCCCAGTAGTGATGTATGGAAGCGAGAGCTGGACCATAAAGAAGGCAGATCGCCGAAGAATTGATTCCTTTGAATTATGGTGCTGGAGGAGACTCTTGAGAGTCCCATGGACTGCAAGAAGAACAAACCGATCCATTCTTAAGGAAATCAGCCCTGAGTGCTCACTGGAAGGACAGATCCTGAAGCTGAGGCTCCAATACTTTGGCCACCTCATGAGAAGAGAAGACTCCCTGGAAAAGACCCTGATGTTGGGAAAGATGGAGGGCACAAGGAGAAGGGGACGACAGAGGACGAGATGGTTGGATAGTGTCTTCGAAGCTACAAACATGAGTCTGACCAAACTGCGGGAGGCAGTGGAAGACAGGAGGGCCTGGCGTGCTCTGATCCATGGGGTCACGAAGAGTCGGACACGACTAAACGACTAAACAACAACAACAACAACAAATAAAACAAATACTCTTACATTCAAAAATTTGTATGTCTTCTTATTTCTTATTGCACCGGGACTTCCTTCCATCCCTTCAACGGTTTTCATGTCTCAAATCTTTTCTTACAGTTTCTTATTTACACGCCATCCACATCACAAGATTTACATTAATCCTGCTACAGTTTTTAAATTCTTACAATTACTCCGTATATATTCAACAAATTTACTCCAATCCTTTTTGAACTTTGCTTCTTTTTGGTTCTGAATCTTATAAGTCAATTTCGCCAGTTCTATGTATTCAAACATTTTTGTCTGCCACTCCATTAAAATTGGGATTTCTCGGGAATTTTACATCCCTTTAAAGGGCCACACCATGCGTTTAAAGCATAGGCTAAGGGTTTTGGGAATGGAAGCTCTGAGACGAGGAAACTGCAGTTCCCAGGATGTCATGTGCTTTACATGTACGTTGAATGGCGCTTTAAAGGTATACAGTGAATCTGCTTACTGCTTTGCCATAAAAAAGTCACATGGGGTCTGCAACAAAATGTTAAGACCATGCCATAGGCCTGTTTTAGGGTGCCGAGCCAGCCATGCCCTTCACCATGGGACTCCATTCCATTTCTGGAATGAATTAATATGTTTAATTTCGAAAGGAAAAGATCTAAGGATGTTAATGTTCAAGTTAAACTTTGTAAGTATTGTGATCTGGAAAACCGTTAAAAGGACATGCAATGAAATCCAACCAAGGGGAAGCGAGGAAGTCACTTAACAATGTTAATACGTGTAATTTTTTAATAAGGTTATTAATTATGTTTGTTTGTTTTATGTGTTTGTTTATAATTTTGTGAAAACCAATACACTTTTTTGAAAAAAAAAAATAAAAAATAAAACCCAGGAGAGCTGCTTGCTGCCAGCCCGTGCAGACAATCTTTAGCTAGATGGACCAGTCAAGATAAAGACTCTTATCTAGAGTAAAGAATGAATTTGCTAAATTAATTTTAAAGTGGAATACAAGAAAGGAAGGCGGGTGGAAGTCAGGAAAATAAGGTTATGAAGGATATGAATTTGAAAAGAACTCTTTTTTAAAAAATCTTTTTTATGTTATTTTTTTTTAAAGTTTTTTTTATGTTTGTAATAGTTTTCTTTTTCTGGTTTTGGCTGTGTTTTAATTGCTTGTTTTTGTTGTCTATGTTTGTTGTTCTATTGGAATTTTTCTCTTTGTAAAACTTAATAAAATATTATTTTTTTTAAAAAAAAGATAAAGACTCTTATCTGTCAAGATAACGACTCTGGACAGGTTTCCCTCAAGAGCTGATCTGGGCTTGCAGAGGAAGAGCATCTCCCCTCTGCGCCCTCCTGCAATCCCTGCGCAGGTTTACTCCCAAGTAAATTGCAAACATGCGCTGGATTATGGAGAAAGCTAGAGAGTTCCAGAAAGACATTTACTTCTGCTTCATTGACTATGCAAAAGCCTTTGACTGTGTCGACCATGGCAAACTATGGCAAGTTCTTAAAGAAATGGGAGTGCCTGATCACCTCATCTGTCTCCTGAGAAATCTCTATGTGGGACAAGAAGCTACAGTTAGAACTGGATATGGAACAACTGACTGGTTCAAAATTGGGAAAGGAGTACAACAAGGCTGCATTTTGTCTCCCTGCTTATTTAACTTATATGCAGAATTCATCATGCGAAAGGCTGGGCTGGATGAATCCCTAGCCGGAATTAAGATTGCCGGAAGAAATATCAACAACCTCAGATATGCAGATGACACAACCTTGATGGCAGAAAGTGAGGAGGAATTAAAGAACCTTTTATTGAGGGTGAAAGAGGAGAGTGCAAAATATGGTCTGAAGCTCAACATCAAAAAAACGAAGATCATGGCTACTGGTCCCATCACCTCCTGGCAAATAGAAGGGGAAGAAATGGAGGCAGTGAGAGATTTTACTTTCTTGGGCTCCATGATCACTGCAGATGGTGACAGCAGCCACGAAATTAAAAGACGCCTGCTTCTTGGGAGAAGGGCAATGACAGGCCTAGACAGCATCTTGAGAAGTAGAGACATCACCTTGCCAACAAAGGTCCGTATAGTTCAAGCTCTGGTTTTCCCAGTAGTGATGTATGGAAGTGAGAGCTGGACCATAAAGAAGGCTGATCGCCGAAGAATTGATGCTTTTGAATTATGGTGCTGGAGGAGACTCTTGAGAGTCCCATGGACTGCAAGAAGATCCAACCTCTCCATTCTGAAGGAAATCAGCCCTGAGTGCTCACTGGAAGGACAGATTGTGAAGCTGAGGCTCCAGTACTTTGGCCACCTCATGAGAAGAGAAGACTCCCTGGAGAAGACCCTGATGTTGGGAAAGATGGAGGGCACAAGGAGAAGGGGGCGACAGAGGACGAGATGGTTGGATAGTGTTTTCGAGGTTACCAGCATGAGTCTGACCAAGCTGCGGGGGGCAGTGGGAGACAGGAGTGCCTGGCGTTCTCTGGTCCATGGGGTCACCAAGAGTCGGACACGACTAAACGACTAAACAACAACAACAAACCTAAGCAGCAGTGTTATCAGAAGAGCAAAAGTAATATCACAGACACGGGCTTGAGGAGGAACGAGGCCCTAGAGTCATCTGTCAGTGTCAGCAAATTCCTTCACACGTCTTGCCAGACATCTTGACTCTTACGACATCCTTGCAGCCAGGAGTTTCTTTACACTTACGTTTACTGCCCTGTGAGCTATCTTTCAATGTATTCAATCTGTAGGTTTATATGTCACAGCTGCCAATGTGACCCTTAGTATTTCACAAAGTGCTTCAAGGATTTCACATGTATTCTTGTAACCCTTAACACCAACCCTGTAATGTGGGCCAGGATTATCCCATTGACTCCCACATTTCTGCGATTGAGGGTGTCTTGGCTAAAGTCACCTAGCGGGTTCATAGCAGAGGTGAGATGTGGAAAAGGGAATTGCTGATCCTTAGCTCAGCCTCTTAGTGGCGATGCTTTTATTTAAAAATAAATAAGAAACTGAGTCTGGCTCTCAATCCATTTACCCTTGCATTTAACACAGTGCCTGGTTCTGCTAAAACCGATTCATTTTAATGCTAAACGACTAAACAACAACAAACCCCATGGAAGTCGGCCGCGGCTTGACCAGTGCGATTGCAGCCTGCGATTTCCCACTGCACTTCTCCCTCTCGGAGGCATCAGCGCCCCTTCACCCTTTTTTGCACGCTCTCCTCTGCACGCCTTGCTTTTCTTGCACCCGGATCCTGTTCTCTGCCTCCGATGAGGGAAACTCAAAGCAATTTCAGGCAAGGAGGGGGGAGATTTTCGGTGCTTTTTTCTTTTTGGACACACATTGCCATCACACACCCACCCACTTCCATTTCTCGGTGCTCTCTAGGAATAAGGGGGGAAGTCTTTCTCATTTTAACCCCGTGCTTTCCGGAGAAGAGTGCCTGATCTTAGGAAAGGCTCCTGCTTTGTTTTTTGATTTTATTGAAATCTATCAGAAATGCAAATTAATTTTTTAAGAAAAAGAAAAAGAAAGGCTCCTGCGTGATCCAACAAGAGAGGTTTTGCCTGTTGTCTGATGGGCTGTGTGTATGTTTTGAAAGCTATAAAGCTTGAAAAACAAAGAACAAATGTACAGAAACCAACCTCAGAAATAAAGCACGTTTTTAACATAAAAACTAAAAGCTGCAGAAAGATGTTAGGAAGCCCTTCCTGGAGCAACGATTCCCAGCATTCCCTGGGAAGAGGGATCAATTGTTAAGCCATCTTGGGAACTGTAGCGCCATGAGGGGGAGTGTGCTAACAACTCCCAGCATCCTTAAGAAACTACAGTTCCCATGATACAATGAAGGAAGCCATCACTGTTTAATGTGGTATGAGACTGCTTTAACTGTATCCTGGAGGCTGGCCTAGATGGGCCTTTGCCCCAGCAGAGCTCTGCTTATGCTTTGATGTTCTTCTGCTACTGAAGTTATGCCCAGCCCAGTACCACTGCTTCCCTAACACCCCAGCTCACCCTGCTACGCTTGTAATAACCGGTTTTTAAAAAAGGTAAAGGACACCTGGACAGTTAAGTCCAGTCAAAGATGACTCTGGGGTTGCGGCGCTCATCTAGCTTTCAGGCCGAGGGAGCCAGCATTTGTCCACAGACAGCTTTCTGGGTCATGTGGCCAGCATGAGAAAACCACTTCTGGCACAAGGGGACTCCGTGGCGGAAACCAGAGCGCACCGGAACGCAGTTTCCCTTCCTGCCAGAGCAGTACCTATTTATCTGCTTGCACTGGTGTGCTTTCGAACTGCTAGGTAGGCAGGAGCTGAGACAGAGCAACGGGAGCTCATCCCGTCGCAGGGATTCGAACTGCCGATCTTCTGATTGGCAAGCCCAAGAAGCTCTGTGGTTTAGACCACAGCGCCAGTGCTGCTCATTGCATGCTCCTTTGTGCTGATCCTCTTCCCTCATTGATGGAGAACTGGAAATTCCAATTGTTGTGGGACTCCGACCACCATCATCCCTGACCGTTCGCCATTCTGGCTGGGAGCTGATGGGAGTCAGAGTCCCACAACAGCCAGAGACCCACTGCAGGTTCCTTTGTTGCTGTAAAGCTCTTGCGGGCGTGCCCTGATGTACGTCAGAAATCACGCCAGCCAGCGGCATGGAAGCGTAGAATTGTGGACTTGGAAGGGATCTAGTCCACGGGAAGGCAAACTAAGGCCCGGGGGCTGGATCTGGCCCAATCACCTTCTAAATCTGGCCCACAGACGGTCTGGGAATCAGCGTGCTTTTACATGAGTAGAATGTGTGCTTTTGTTTTAAATGCATCTCTGGGTTATTTGTGGGGCATAGGAATTCGTTCATTATTATTTTCCAAAATATAGTTGGCCCTCCACAAGGTCTCAGGGACAGTGGACCGGCCCCCTGCTGAAAGTTTGCTGACCCCTGATCTAGTCCAACCCCCTGCAATACAGCTGTCCCATGCGGGGATTGGACTTGCAACCTTGTGTTCTCTCATAGCTCTGCTTGGAGATGCTTGGGCTGAACATGGAAGCTTCAGGGGGCCAAACATATGCTCCACCCCAAGGAAGCGCCATTTAATGGGCGCCATTAGAGCTTTCCCAGGGGGAGATCGGTGAGCTCACCTTCCGCTGCTAAAAGTCCTCACGGTTGACCACAAAGGGACTTCAGGAACATGACTTGAGATGGGAGTACTGGTGGCAAACTTGTCTTGTTTCCCCCTTTCCCCCAGTAGAGCGGGTGACACCGTTGCATGAAAGATTCTGGGTTCGAATCCCCGCTTGGCCGCAGCGAAGCTCACCGATGACTGACTTCCAGCCTAACCTGACTTCACATGGTTGTTGTGAGGATAATATTGGGGAGAGAGACATGTACGCCACCTTGGGCATCTTAAAGGATGCAAACGGAATAAATAAATGGAACAAAAAATAATAATAATGGGATAGATAAATAACGGGGGATTGATGGCAATAATAAACAAATAAATAAAAATCCCTCCCTCTAGCTGCTGTTCACCCCCCCTCTTAAAACTAAGCTAAAACAACAACAAAAACACGGTGGGGTTGCGGATCTTTATTATTTCTTTATTGCATTTGAGTCCAACATTTTCCTCCAAGGAGCTCAAGGCAACACACATGGTTCTCCCCTTGCTATTTTACTCCCCACAACAACCCTGTGAGGTAGGTTAGGCTAAGAGGAAGTGACTGGCCCAAGGTCACCCCTTGAGCTTTGTGGCTGGGTAGGGATTTGAACCCTGGTCTGCCGGTTCCTAGTCCGACACTCTAACCGCTACACCACGCTGTCTCTTCTCACTGTTAGACCCCAAGTGCTTGGAGAGATCGTAGATATCATAGTTATCTTGTGCCAAATTTGATGAAATGCAAAGCTCTGCATTAACTGTAGGTCATATGTGAGGAACCGCTGGTCCTCCAGATGTTGCTGGACTACGACTCCCATCAGCCATACCCACTGGCAATGCTTGCTGGGGCTCATGGGAGTTGTGGTTCAGCAGGAGCCAAAAGGTTTCCCATGCCTGCTGTAGTTTGAAGCAGCCCATCCACCTCCCTGCTAAACTCATTCTGGCTTCCTTTCCAGCAATTAAGACTCGTGGGCAGTGGCAGCAGAGTAGGCCAAGTTGAAATGAGAAGTCTTTTGGGTCTTTTACCACACTGATGGGGCTTGAACTTGTTTTTATACGTGGGGAAGTTAATCTGCAGAAAAGGTAAAGGGGAAATTTCCACCTCATAAGGGGAGATCAAGTTTGCTTTACCCCTTACTTCAATAAACAAGGGCCGCTTACCAGGGATGTTGTAGCAGCTTACATGACAAGTTCAGAAGTCAATCTCTACTCCCGTTTTATACGTAAGGGACACAGAGAACGGAAGGGCCGTCGAGTCCAGCATCCTGTCGTCACAGTGGCTGACCAGATGCCTGCGGGAAGCCCAAAAACAGGACCCAAGCCCAAACGAACTGTCCCCATCTGAGCCTTCCAAGAACTGGCATTCAGAAGCATTCAGCTGTGGAGGTAGCCAACCTGGCTAGTAGCCATCGAGAGCCCTCTCCTCCTCCACGAATTTGCCTAATCCTCTTTGAAAGCCATCCAAATTCGTGGCCATCACTGCCTCCAGTGGCAAGGAGTTTCACAGGTGAATCGTGCGCTGAGAGATTAAACCACACAGTGTGAGGCCCTTGATCACCCGCTAAGGAAACTCTCGGTGTTTTTGGTCGCTGGGCGGGATGCAACCGCCCTGGGAATCTAAGTACGGGAGAGAGGAGTGCTTACGACGACCTAAGACTGCCCTTCCTCTTCCACACCCCGAAGGACACGCAACCAGCCGCGAGCCGTCTACCGAAAGTCGAAATTTATTGTGAGAAATAAGTGCTAATGATCTGCTCCCGGACATCCACCCCGCGGGGGTCTTGCTCCACCAGGCTGTCGGTTTCCAGGTAGGGAGGCACGGGAACCTCGGTGTCCACCCCTTGTCCGCCATTGATAATGGGCAACTGGCGCCGGAGGGCCATGTTGTGCAGCATGGCGCACACCACAAACACCTTGGCCACCTTCTCTGGGCGAAGCATGAGCCGCCCGCCGGTGGAGTGGAGGCAGCGGAAGCGCATCTTGAGCTGCCCAAAGGCCTGCTCCACCACCATCCGCGTCGTCTCGTGCGTGGCGTTGTAGCGGGCCACGGGCTCCGGGCCGTCGTCGGGGTGCGGCGTCATGAGGAAAGGGCGCAAGGGGTAGCCACTGTCACCTGCGGGGGAGAGGAGGGAGCAACATGAGCGTGAACGGCACAGGAAGAAGAAGAAGAAGAAGAAGAGTTTGGATTTGATATCCCACTTTATCACTACCCGAAGGAGTCTCAAAGCAGCTAACAATCTCGTTTCCCTTCCTCCCCCCACAACAAACACTCTGTGGGGTGAGTGGGGCTGAGAGACTCCAAAGAAGTGTGACTGGCCCAAGGTCACCCGGCAGCTGCATGTGGAGGAGCGGGGGAGCGAACCCGGTTCACCAGATTACGAGACTACCACTCTTAACCACTACACCACACTGGATCTCAATTTGAACAAAATACAGTGGTGCCTCGCAAGATGAAATTAATCCGTTCCGCGAGTCTCTTCGTCTTGCGGTTTTTTCGTCTTGCAAAGCACGGCTATTAGCGGCTTAGCGGCTATTAACGGCTTAGCGGCTTTAAGAAAAAGGAAACAAACTTGCAAGAACTCGCAAGACGTTTCGTCTTGTGAAGCAAGCCCATAGGGAAATTCGTCTTGCGAAGCACCTCAAAAAACGGAAAACTCTTTCGTCTAGCGAGTTTTTCGTCTTGCGAGGCATTCGTCTTGCGGGGCACCACTGTATTTCCCATCTCCACACTTCCCCCCTGCTCCCCTGAGGGCACGTTCCTCTGCCACACACAACTGGGCACAGGCCTCCCCCTCTTACACACCCTCGCCCATGTTTAATAATAATAATAATAATAATAATAATAATAATAATAATAATAATTTACTTATACCCTGCCTATCTGGCTGGGTTTCCCCAGCCTCTCTGGGCGGTTTCCAACAAAATATTAAAATACAACAGTCTGTTAAACATTAAAAGCTTCTCTAAACAGGGCTGCCTTCAGATGTCTTATAAAAGTCTGGTACAGTGGTACCTTGCGTTTTGTTCCAGAGGTCCGTTCTTAACCTGAAACTGTTCTGAACCTGAAGCACCACTTTAGCTAATGGGGCTTCCTGCTGCCTCCCCCATGCAATTTCTGTTCTCATCCTGAGGTAAAGTTCTTAACCCGAGGTACTATTTCTGGGTTAGCAGAGTCTGTAACCTGAAGCATATGTAACCTGAAGCGCATGGCACCACTGTAGTTGTTCTCTTTGGTGGGAGGGCGTTCCACAGGGCGGGTGCCACTACCAAGAAGGTCCTCTGCCTGGTTCCCTGTAACTTAGCTTCTTGCAGTGAGGGAACCACCAGAAGGCCCTCGGCGCTGGACCTCAGTGTCTGGGCTGAACGATGGGGGTGGAGATGCTCCTTCAGGTATACTGGGCTGAGGCCGTTTAGGGCTTTAAAGGTCAGCACCAACACTTTGAATTGTGCTCGGAAACGTGCTGGGAGCCAGTGTGGGTCTTTCAAGACCGGTGTTATGTGGTCTTGGCAGCCGCTCCCAGTCCCCAGTCCAGCTGCCGCATTCTGGATTAGTTGTAGTTTCCGGGTCACCTTCAAAGGTAGCCCCACGATGGGGATGGAGACGCTCCTTCAGGTATACTGGGCCAAGGCCATTTAGGGCTTTAAAGGTCAGCACCAACACTTTGAATTGTGCTCAGAAACGTACCGACCACTCCCCCACTTCCTCCTCACCTCGCCCACTGCCCTTCCTGCCTGCCTCTCCCAGCTGCCCAGCTCAGACATGTGCAGAAATGGTGCCAAAAGCTAGGAAGAAAGTCGGGAAAAGTGGGTGGCACCTGGCTGGAGGGGAAGGTGCTATCACAGCCAGGGAGTGGAGCAGATGAGGAAGCACAGTGTCAACTTTCAGAAAATATCAGGGGAGCTCAGAAGACAGATGAACCTATTTTTGTAGCCCATGACAGCAACAAGAGTACTTTATTCGCAAAAAAATAATAATGGCGAAATCAGGAGATACCTACTCAAGAGAAGTGGCTGTAAAAACTGGCAGAATATGCCGAATTGGCAAATTTAACAATGAAAATTAGAGATCGAGAAGAGGCAGATTATAGGGAAGAGTGGAAGCCTTTCTTGAGTATTTAAAGAATTATTGGAAACATGTTTTTTAAAAAAAGGCAGGTAGGATTTGAATGGAGAACAGCAGTTGAATATTTGCTGGGAGCCCAGCATGGAAAAGATAAGGTAAACAATAATTATATTACGCGGCAAACTTAGAAACTATGGGGGGAACCATGGAGGGGTGGAGGGGAAGTTGAATGTGAAATGGGTGTGTATTTGGAAAGTATGTATTCTTCTGTAAACTTCTGAAATTCAGAAATGAAATTTAAAATAAACCATATATATCGGGGGAGCTTGGCCTGGCTGTGTGGGGAGGCGGCTGGCCAATAGAGGAAGGGAGGGAGGAAGACATCAACTTGCAGAAAATATTGGGGGAACTCGCCCCACTAAATACTTTACTGTGGGGTACCGAAAGGCTCGGGACCCCATATATTTGCTGCCTATGCACATGTTGTGTGGGTGTTTTAGGCAAAACTTTAAAAATGTAGCATCAACACCCACAACTGGGAAACAATGGCCTGTGAGCGCTCCAATTGGAGAAGAGCCTTTACCAAAGGTGTCATGGGCTTTGAAGACGCTCAAACTCAGGATGAAAGAGAGAAGCGTGCTAAGAGGAAGGCAGCTTGGCAAACCTTCACTGTGATCAACTGCCACCTGGAATCCAATATTCCCATTGTGGAAGGACGTGTGGATCCAGAATTGGCCTACACAGTCACTTACGGACTCACTGTTAAGACCGTGTTCATGGAAGACCAGGTGTAGCCAACTCCCGAGAGACTGCGATCTACTGTCAAAATTAAAATCTGGCAGTGATCTACCCCCGTTTTTTAGGGGTTCAGGTCAAAGTTGTCAAGTTTTTTTTGGAGGGGGTTAGGGACTTTTTTGCAGCTCTTCTGAGGGAGGGAGGAACAGAAGCAGCCACTAACCTTACCATTGCTGACCAGATAACAGCCTCCGTTTCTAAACTGTCCCTTCCCTTCTGTAACAATGCAGGGAGAGGGGCTGGGGCTGGAAGGAGGCCACCAATCAACCGCGATCTACCAAAACCTCGCAGGGATCGACCAGTAGATCGTGATCGATGTGTTGGACATTCCTGATGTAAGACAATCTTACTCGGCTACGAGGAATCGCCAAAGAAGACGACAGCAGCACAGACATCCAATGTGGGGACAGAGCAGAGAGACATGGTTCGTTCACCTCAGAACGGGCCTCCCCGAACACTCAAATACTCACCCAGGAGCCAACCCTTCCCTTCGGGCCACGACTCCAGGAGCCTCTGCAGCTGGGAGAGCTGGAATATCCGAGCGTCGTGGACGCTGCCGGGGAATTTTGCCAGCACGTGGGTGAAGCACCCCGAGGCGTCGCAGGTGGCCTGCACGTTGAGGCTGTGGAAGTTGTGGCAGTTGCGGTAGAGCGCCGGCATGTCGGCTGGCGCGATGATGGGGACATGGGTGCAGTCCACGATCCCGATGACGTTGGGGAAGCCGGCGATGTCGAAGAAGGCTTCCCGCGTGCGGCGCAGTTCCGAGTCGGTGGTGGGGAAGGTGATGTGCTCGTGGACGTGGCGCAGCATGGCCTCCAGGAAGGCGTCGAGGCAGCGGCTGACCGACGACTGCGACACGCGCAGGTTGTCGCCCGTCATCCGCTGGAAGGACCCGGTGCCCAGCACCTGCAGCGCAATCAGGACCTTCTGCAAGGTGGGGATGTGCCTGCGGCTGGCCGAGGCGCCATCCAGGTAGGGAGCCAGAAGGGTGCAGAGGTCCTGGATGGCCTGTCGGTCCAGGCGGAAGCGGGTCAAGCACTCCTCGTCGGACACCTGCAACTCGTGGGTGCGCATCCGGATGAGGCGGGTCCTCCGGGGCGGCCGCCGGCTGTGGATCTCAAGGTTGGCGGCGTAGACAAGGTCCAATAGGCCCTCGTCGTCGGAGCTGCCCTCCTCTGGGTACAGGGGGAGGGGGCCGCCTGCCCGGGGCGCCACTTGCCCAAGGTTGCCTGCGGGCAAAGAGGGGGAGGGGGAGAGAGAGAGATCCTGATCACACCAGGGACCAGATTCGGACCTTTTCTATACAGTGGCACCTCGGGTTAAGTACTTAATTCGTTCCGGAGGTCCGTTCTTAACCTGAAACTGTTCTTAACCTGAAGCACCACTTTAGCTAATGGGGCCTCCTGCTGCCGCCGCGCCGCCGGAGCACGATTTCTGTTCTTATCCTGAAGCAAAGTTCTTAACCTGAAGCACTATTTCTGGGTTAGCGGAGTGTGTAATCTGAAGCGTCTGTAACCTGAAGCGTATGTAACCTGAGGTACCACTGTATGTATATTGTATCACTCTGTCTCTCGAAAAAGAAACGTAAGAGAAAAATGGCCCAGAGAAACATGGCGAAAACAGGGTATTTATTGGGACAGTGTGATTTTTGCAGCTGTTGTGGAAGTTGCAAAACAATGAAGCACAGGGACGGAGCAATGGAGGATTTCTGAAACAACATTGCGTTATTAGTTCCACCCAAGGCATGAAGGAGAACAGCAACAACTGGGAAAAGATAGGCAACATTTTACAAGGACAGGAAGAAACATCACGGACAGAATAATTGCCACACACAGGAAGAACAAGGATATAGATAATGGGTAGGCAAACTAAGGCCCGAGGCCGGATCCAGCCCAATCGCCTTCTAAATCCGGCCCGCAGATGGTCCGGGAATCAGCGTGTTTTTACATGAGTAGAATGTGTGCTTTTATTTAAAAAGCATCTCTGGGTTATTTGTGGGGCATAGGAATCCGTTCATTTTTTCCCCTTCCAAAATATAGTCCGCCCCCCCCCCACAAGGTCTGAGGGACAGTGGACCGGCCCCCTGCTGAAAAAGTTTGCCGACCCCTTATATAGATTGAGTTCCTCATTTGTACTTCTATAAACCATTTAATGTGTCAACAGGAATGGAAGTTATTAATATTGCAGTTGTTGTGTAAGGGAATATTATTTTGACTGGGATGTAATTGAAATTATTAAGATTTTGGAACGCAGGAATAAATAAAACAATCAAACAGTCAATTTTAGCATGCGGGGGGCCATCTAAATTATGTAATTTGGCATCTGAAGGATTGTAATTGCATTATAATTTGGCATTGTTATAAGAAACGTAAGAAAACTTTGGGTGGTAAAATCAGAGTTGGAAGCGACCCTGAGGATCATCTTGTCCAGCGAAATGAACGAACGTGACCAAGTCCAAGCATTTCAAAGGTCTACTCCACTCCGTAATACTTAGCTGAACACCACCCTCTGTCTTCAAGGGACACGGCATTTGAAAAACCTGAACTGTACAGCTAAGTTGGCCATCATCACTCTCTTGCTCCCAGCCTAAGGCAAAGGTAAAGGGACCCCTGACCATTAGGTCCAGTCGTGACCGACTCTGGGGTTGCGGCGCTCATCTCGCTTTACTGGCCGAGGGAGCCGGCGTACAGCTTCTGGGTCATGTGGCCAGCCTGACTATGCCGCTTCTGGCGAACCAGAGCAGCGCACGGAAACGCCATTTACTTTCCCCCCCCGGAGTGGTACCTATTTATCTACTTGCACATGTGTGCTTTCGAACTGCTAGGTTGGCAGGAGCAGGGACCGAGCAACGGGAGCTCACCCCTTCACGGGGATTCGAACTGCCGACCTTCTGATTGGCAAGCCCTACGCTCTGTGGTTTAACCCACAGCGCCACCCGTGTCCTGCTCCCAGCCTACTTGATCTCAAAACAACAGACACCATCTCGGCTTCCCTAAATGGATCAGTCCCCAGGATATCCCTCCAGACGTTGCTGGACTCCAATACCCATCAGCCCCAGCCAGCACGGCCAGGTATGATAGGAATTATAGTACAATAATCTATGGAGGGCACTCCTAGCTAATCCTGGCAGTGGTTCTCTGGGGTTTGGGGCAAAGGCATTTCCCCGTCACCTGCTACCCTGAGATTCGTTTTTTAAAAATATGAAATGGCCAGGAGTGATGGCGAGATTTTGCGCAGCATTTTAGGCGGCGTAGGGGAAACTTTGCTCCTCCAGATGTTGTTGAACGACGGCACTCACCCTCCCTGGCGCTTGCTGAGGGCGATGGGGATGGCAGTTCGGCAACATCTGGAGGGTCAAATGCCCTCCCACCCTCTCTTTTAGGAAAATCCCAAGCTCAGTCTGTAGAGCAGGAGACAACTCTTAATCTCAGGGTTGTGGGTTCGAGCCCCATGTTGGACAAAAGATTCCTGCACTGCAGGGGGTTGGACTAGATGACCCGCAGGGTCCCTTCCACGATTCTCAATTGAGCAGCCAGTCCATTTTGACGGAACAGTGGCAATCTGATAAAAGCATTACAGAGGATGCCAGCCCAATGTTGCTTTGCACCAGCCCATCAAGCCTGACTGGCAACATCTCAGGCAGGAACAGATTGTTCCCAGACGCATTGCTCGAGATCCATTTAGCAGAAAGATCCAGCTTGATACAAGCAATAAACTCGCTCAGCCACCACATTCTGCTCTAGGGTCTCTGCTGAGAAGTAGCCATTGATCTTAAGCTCCTTAGAAGCTGATAGGTGGATACGACTCCCGCAAACAAGCAAAAAGGTCTCTAGGGTTTCCCCACCCCCTTAAAGATGAAACAGAGGCCCCCACACGGAATAAAATATGTCAGCCGCCCCGGAGGCATGTTTCTAGAGCAAGGGTTTCCCCTCGGACAGCAGAAGCATCCCACCTGTTCCAACAGGTAATCTCTCAGGTGCCAAGGATGGAGAACAAAGGAATTTTGCAGGCCTGCCCAATCCCTTTATTCGAGTCTCAAGTGAAGGACTGGGATGACACAAAAATGTGGAAGAGGTTGCAGATCCTTTGGAGGGTAACATCTCGAGAAAAGCTGGAGGAATGTTGCCTATCAGGAGAACTTTTGCAATAAGCTCCAAAACTCCCCAGTGGGGCAAATGTTTGGGGCAGAGAGGACAGTCCTGGATGCCAGGCACTCTGAATTTTGTTGGGGTGGTGGTGGAATGAGCCTACGAACCCAAAACAGGTGCGATGACTCAGTAAGCAAATAAGGTAACCACGCAAAATGAACTTCTTACCCAAATTGCTGCCCTCTTCCTCATCGGCCTCTTGCTTTGCTTCCCTGAACAGAGGCTTGGGCGCAGAGTCGGAGGGAGTTTGCTCTGGCTCCGGCTCTGGAGAATCTGCGTTGTCCATTTCGAAGAGACCCAGCACCTGAAAAGAGCAGCAAAGATCTTGATCAGGTCCGAAATTGTAGGGCTCAGAAAGGCAGGGTAATACGTAAGGGCCAAACGCCACTTAAAGTTAATGGTCTGTATTAGTTAGTGCTTGTAAAAGGCAGCTTGCAGCAAACAGTGTCAGAATTCATGTAACTGGTTCCTTTAAAACAAAAAAAAACAAAACCCCACCCTTCTTGCACAAAGCATGCAAGTCCTTCGGGTTGTCACAACAACCCTGTGATGTAGAATAAGCGGGGAGCTGGTGACTGGGTGAATGGGGATTTAATACCTGGGTTTCCCTGGAGATGGTCCAGCACCCTAGTACTGTTCCACATTTGCTCGGTTACGAGTGTTCCCAGGGAAAGGGTGGGGGGAATATTAGTGCGCTGCTCTGGTTCGCCGGAAGCGGCTTAGCCATGCTGGCCACATGACCCGGAAGCTGTACGCCGGCTCCCTCAGCCAATAAAGCGAGATCAGCGCCGCAACCCTAGAGTCGGCCATTACTGGACCTAACGGTCAGGGGTCCCTTTACCTTATGGCATGCAAACCGAACCATGGAAAGAGAAGAAGGGAAGTCACTGATATTTTAAGGTTGTTTAAATGAATATTCTAAAATGTAAAATAGAAAAACTTAATAAAAACTATACAAAAAACCAAACCCAAACCAGAGAGAGATAGGATGGGTGGTCACAGAAAAAGTGAGAGAAAAATGGGATGTCCAAAGAAACACAGAAATGAGATGAGGCGTCACGGGGGGACGGGGTGTGTGAGAGAGACAGGACAGTGTCAGGAGCCAGCCAGTAGTAAATCACGCTGTGCAAGTTGGAGTTAACTCTTTATTAGCAAAAACAGGATCAGCACAGGAGTGTCAGGCCTAATGAGCACAGCAACTCATCTCCGGCAGGTGTTGCCCCATGAAGCAGTTGCTGAGATTGAAGGTCCCTGCCTCTTCTCCTCTCCAGGGTTTCCCCCAAGCAATCTGAGACTACACCTGCGTGAAGCTTACTTCTCCCTCCACCCTTTTCATGCCTCTCCTGGTTCTGGGAATCGGAGGGGAGCTTTTGGCAGCAGGAGGGGGAGGAGACACCTGACCCATCTCTGCCTCTTGGCCTTCCTGCTTCAGCTTCTGCATGATTCTGGACTTCTCTCTGCCACAGACTCTTCCCGCTCACTAAGCCCTGTTCCGACCCTTCCTCTTCCCAGTCTTCTCCCTCTGACCACTCATTGTTGCTCAACGATCACACCCCGGGCTCTGAGACGTCTTCCCCAGCTGATTCTTCCCACCATTCCTCTGCGTCCAACCCGTTGGCGACAGACAGAGGGTTGAGGTGTCTCAGTGCTGTGCAACCAGGCAAACCAGGAAACCCTGCACCATCAACAAACATTGATCTTAATACAGCCAGACCAGGTCTGGACACCTCCAAAGGACTCAAATCAATAATGGTGTCATGTCTAGAGTGAATATGCATGGGTTTACCCTCAAAGTGCCTTGGAAGCTTATCACAGCAGGTCTCTGATTAAGTCTTCCTAGCAAAAGATGCTAAAAATGTTCTTGTTTCAACTGAGGTTGCACTGAAGCGTTTTGTATTATTAGTTTATTTGAATGGTTTGCTTCTAACGCACTAAACTCTGTATATTGTTTTATGCAATTCCATTATTCACCGCTTAGGGATACTTCTTTTTGAGCAACAGGTATACAAATTTAATAAATCTGGACTAGGTCATGGACTGCAAGAAGATCAAACCCCTCCATTCTTAAGGAAATCAGCCCCGTGTGCTCACTGGAAGGACAGATCGTGAGGCTGAGGCTCCAATACTTTGGCCACCTCATGAGAAGAGAAGACTCCCTGGAGAAGACCCTGATGTTGGGAAAGATGGAGGGCAGAAGGAGAAGGGGACGACAGAGGACGAGATGGTTGGACAGTGTTTTCGAAGCTACCAGCATGAGTCTGACCAAACTGCGGGAGGCAGTGGAGGACAGGAGTGCCTGGTGTGCTCTGGTCCAGGGGGTCACGAAGAGTCGCACACGACTAAACGACTAAACGAAAACAACAAAGGTCATCTAATTCCCTCCGCCAAAGCCCCAATGCTCAGTGCAGGATCTGCTGGGCAGGATGCAGTCCCAGCAGACTTTGCATACGCCTGGGTTTAGGCTTTCGTAAACAGACACATTCTTAGCAGTATGTAGGGAAATTCTAAAAATGCAAGGAATTTTCGAGTGGAAAGCAGCCTTGGAGATAGACTAACCCAGCCCCTCTTTAGGGCAGGGCTTTTGCAATTACAGTAGGTGCAGGGAAACCCTTTTCAGCCAGAGGGATGCATTGCCCCCTTGCCACATGGAAGGGTTTTTCACACAGGGGGGAAAGTGGGTGGGCAACCAATGGAAATTTGACGCATTGGCTCTCATGGGTGCTTTGTGATACCAGTCCTGCATTTGTAAGAAATCAATCTGTTAGTGTGGAACACTGCGGAACTCCCTGCCTCTTGACAACAGGCAGGTGACTTTGCTGCAAAGCATAATACTGGTGGTCAACAAAAGAGGTTAAAAGACACTCTCAAGGCAAATCTAAAGAAATGCAGTATGAATACATTGGTGCCTCGCAAGACAAAAAGAAGAAGAAGAAGAGGAGGAGTTTGGATTTGATATCCCGCCTTTCACTCCCTTTGAGGAGTCTCAAAGCAGCTAATATTCTCCTTTCCCTTCCTCCCCCACAACAAACACTCTGTGAGGTGAGTGGGGCTGAGAGACTTCAGAGAAGTGTGACTGGCCCAAGGTCACCCAGCAGCTGCATGTGGAGGAGCGGAGACTCGAACCCGGTTCCCCAGATTACAAGACTACCGCTCTTAACCACTACACCACACTGGCTCTCGTTCCGCGATTCTCTTCGTCTTGCGGTTTTTTCGTCTTGCGAAGCAAGCCCACTGACGGCTTAGCAGCTTAGCGCTATTAGCGGCTTAGCGGCTTAGAAAAAGGGAGGGGGGAAAGGGAAAAAAAACCACAGGAACTCGCAAGACATTTTCGTCTTGCGAAGCAAGCCCATAGGAAATTCGTTTTGCGAAGCACCTCCAAAATGGAAAACCCTTTCGTCTAGCGGGTTTTCCGTCTTGCGAGGCGTTCGTCTTGCGGGGCACCACTGTACTGACAACTGGGAAACACTGGCCTGCGAGCGCTCCAGTTGGACAACAGCCTTTACCAAAGGTGTCGTGGGCTTTGAAGACACTCAAACTCAGGAAGAAAGGCAGAAACATGCTAAGAGGCTTGGCAAACTCTTGCCATGATCAACTCCCGCCTGGAAACCTATGTCCCCACTGTGGAAGGTCGTGTAGATCCAGAATTGGCCTCCACAGTCACTTAAAGACTCATTGTTAAAACTGTGTTCATGGAAAACAATATTACTCGGCTATGAGTGATCGCCAAAGAAGAAGAAAGAAGACGAGCTAGAAATGTTTTTGTTTAAACAAGCCTACCCAGATGTTTAGAAAGCTGATGTGAGTTTTAACCTGTTTTTAGTCTGTTGTTGTTGTTGCTGTTGTTGTTAATATACCTATACCTATACCTATACCTGCAGATCTCAAGGTCCCCCTAACACATTTTAAAAGATAAGACTATTGTTAGACTTAAATTACTGTTGTTAATTGTGCTTACGGAAATTTCTATTTTTATTTTTTTTGTAAACTGCTTTTAGGTTAGTTTGTGGTTCACTGTCAAGCGGTGTATAAATTTTATGAAATAAATAAATTTGGTGTTTCTTTTTTTTAAAAAAACCCTGTTATAGACTGGTTTACACACACACACACACCCTCTCTCTATCCTCCATCCAGGCAGAAACGCTCAAGGATGCAACGCAGCATGAGCAATGAGGTTGTGGCCTGGGCAGGAGGAGTGTGGAGGAAGCAGGTGAAGAAGGGCCTCAGAGGATGACTGCAGAATCCGGGACGGTTTATATGGGGAGAAGCGGTCTTTCAGGTATTGCGTCTCTGGGCCGTTTAAGGCTTTATGGGTCAAAAGCAGCACTTTCAATTGGGACCGGAAGCTAATTGGCAGCCAGTAGAGATAAGGTAAAGGTAAAGGACCCCTGGATGGTTAAGTCCAGTCAAAGGCGACTGTGGGGTTGCGGCGCTCATCTCGCTTTCAGGCCGAGGGAGGCGGCGTTTGTCCAAAGACAACTTTCCGAGTCATGTGGCCAGCATGACTAAACAGTTTCAGGCACAACAGATCACTGTGATGGAAGCCAGAGCGCACAGAAACACCGTTTACCTTCCTGCCAGAGCGGTACCTATTTATCTACTTGCACATGTGTGCTTTCGAACTGCTAGGTTGGCAGGAGCTGGGACTGAGCAACGGGAGCTCACCCCATTGTGGGAATTTGAACCGCCGACCTTTTGATCAGCAAGCCCAAGAGGCTCAGTGATTTAGACCACAGCGCCACCCGCTCTTCCAGCCAGGATCGGTATTCTCCCCCAAATGTTTGCTGCTCCCCAAACGCACATTCACGCATGCGCACAGATGCCGATCAGGATGAGTCTCTGTCTCACCTGCTGCTCCCTTCTCTCTGCCTCCCTCTGCATCTGTAGGAAATCCTCGGCCAAAGCGGCCGCCTGGGAGCACGTCTCCGGTTCGTGTTCCCTCACCCAGCTCTGGATCTCTGGCGGCAGGATGGCCAGGAACTGCTCCAGGATCAGCAGCTCCAGGATCTGCTCCTTGGTGTGCCTCTCGGGCTTCAGCCACCGATGGCACAGGTACCAGAGCTGGCTGCACACCTCGCGGGGGCCCTCGGCCTCCTGGTAGCGGAACTGGCGGAAGCGCTGGCGCTTCATCTCCATGCTGGCTGAGTCGTCGCCCAAGACCTCCTCCTTCACTTTCACCACCCCAGACTCGCCAATCTCCCCGGAGTCCAGGCTGTTGTGGGCCTCGGGGCCTTCCCCGACCAGGCCCTGCTGGTGGCGGGACGCCCGTCCGCTCCTGGGCCACGGGCGGGCCGCTGCCGGCCCCTCGAGGGAGGATGGAAAGGCTCGCCTGTCTTCCCACTCTGCTGGCCGGGACGTTGGCGGGTTTCTCCACCCCGAGCGAGGGGAGCGAGTGGCGTTGAGGAGGGCCTTCTGATGAGCCGTCCGGCCCCTGGGCAGCCTCTCCTCTTTGTCTCGGGGGCCGCGGGAGGCCTCTCCTTTCCCCCGCCAACCTTCCTCTGGCTCGGGGTTCTCGTGTTCGTCCTCCTCAACCTCCATCTTCTTCCGCCGCCGGGCCACCTGCTCCAGCTCGCCCTGCAAATGGAGGCTCGAAGTTGCGCCCCGCTTGGCGGCCATTTTGAGACAGCCTAACCGCCGGCCTTCTCCGAAAACACGAAGGGTTTCTCTGGGAGAGGAATGCGTCCGGCCTCCGCCTTCTGGCTTACACCTGCGGAAAAACTGGCTGCTGCGATGGGGTCGTCTTTGCCTCAGAAGCACATGGAGATCAATGTTTGATGGCAGGGCCTTCTACCTGAAGAGCAAGGAAGAAAAACAGAAATTAACAGAGAAGAATTCTCAGTTAAAAACAGCCAAGGGATCCCCCAACCTATTGTATTTTACACCTTCATTTACAGAGACCAAATCAGCTTTGATACCAAAATATGCCCAATTGGTTGAAAAATAAGCGAAACAGCTGTTTTTTTCTAAACTAATGCAGAAATATTAAAAAAGAAATTCTCCTGGGCCCAATTTTGGACCAAAAAAAATCTTTAAAAATTAATTTGAGGTTATCTACACATAATTTTTTTTTAAAGAAAATCTGAGTTGTGAGACCACGTGGCACCAAGTGATTTGGCGTGGAATGGCCCAAGGGAAATCATATTCTTGCTGTATTCTATCTTGGTCAGACCACACCTGGAGTCCTGTGTCCTGTTCTGCAGAGCAGAATTTAAGAAAGATATTGACAAGCTGGAAGATGTGCAGAGGAAGGCAAGCAAGATGATCAAGGGTCCTGGAACCAAGCCCTGTGAGGAACGGATGAGGTAATTTAGCCTGGAAAAGTGGAGAGGAGTGAGAGGAGATACGACAGCCATCTTCAAATACCTAAAGGCCTGTCACATGGAAGAGGGAACAAGCTTGTTTTATCCTGCTCCACAGGGTGGGACTCAAATCAATGGATTCAAGTTACAGGAAAGGAGATTCTGACCAAACATCAGGAAGAACTTTCTGACAGTAAGGGCTGTTCAACCGCCGAAGTACCGGCACCTACTTTTCTAGAAGAAAAGGACTGCGTGGAACGGACGATGTATTTAAGCAGAGGCTGGACGGATGTCTGCTAAAATGGCAGCCAGGGCAGGAGGAATTTCTCTTTCATTTTAGGAGGGGGGTATCTATGCACAAGGGACGCGGGTGGCGCCGTGGGTTAAACCACAGAGCCTAGGACTTGCCAATCAGAAGATCGGCGGTTCGAATCCCCACCATGGGTGAGCTCCCGTTGCTCGGTCCCAGCTCCTGCCAACCTAGCAGTTCGAAAGCACGTCAAAGTACAAGTAGATAAACAGGTACCGCTCCAGCGGGAAGGTAAACGGCATTTCCGTGCGCTGCTCTGGCTCGCCAGAAGCGGCTTAGTCATGCTGGCCACATGACCTGGAAGCTGTACGCCGGCCCCCTCGGCCTATAGAGCGAGATGAGTGCACGACCCCAGAGTCGGTCATGACTGGACCTAATGGTCAGGGGTCCCTTTACCTATCTATGCACATTTGCCTGGGATCTCCTGCTAAAACAATGAGGGGGGAAACTCCCATTTGGCAGCGCCTTATGTTAGGGTAGCCATACGTCTGGAATTTCTCGGACATAGCCGGGATTCGGCTGTCGGAAACACTGTCCGGGCAGAAAATCACTGGGATGTCTGGGGAAATCCGGATGTATGTCAACCCATGTTGGAAGTGTAGATTTTGGCGAATTTCCTTGAAAACATCTCAACAACTTTTGTGTTCGTATTTTCACTTTTTGAAATATGGCAACCCTACTTAAATGGTGCTTGGAATCCCAATTTTGGGACTACAAAGCTCCTCGCGCATGACGTCATTGTGACTGACTTAGATCACCTTGGGAAATCCCACTTGTGGCCCTGAACCTTTCAAAATATTGCAGGGCAGTGCCCAGAAATCAAGATTATTATTTTTTTGGTAACTGTCTTGTACTGCGGAATTTTATTTACTTATTTCATAAAACTTATGAGCAGCTTGGTTTTAGGAGGGGGGAAAAAAACACCTCAAAGCATGAAGAGTATAAAGTAGAGAGAGATCAAGGAATGCTATTTTCATCGCCACACCAAAAGCAGAAACCACTAATGGCTTCAGTTGTCTTGCAAAGACTTCTATTTTTACCCCGGCTTTCCCTGGCCAATAGGATCAGACTCTGTTTAATGTGTTTGAATCTTCCGAATTTCTGCTTTATTTCACATTCTGCATTTTTATATCCCTGTTTTACTGGGTTTAGGTTGCATACTAAGTTTAATATTTTAACAATATACTGTTTTCACTGTTATGTCTGTGCACACTTAAACAATTTTAAAAAAATATTATATACCCAAGCGATCACTATGCTCGGCTGATGAGAGCCTCCGGCAGATAGCACCTTATCAAGAGGTTCATTCCACACCTTTTAGTATGGTGGTACCTGCCCTTTGGAATGCTCTCCCTTTAAATGTTGCAGTCTTTTTGGAGCCTACTAAAAACTTCCCTCTTCCAACAAGCCAAAATGGAGATATTTCCCAGGCTCCATCCACACTCTTCATTTAAAGCACTATCATTCCACTTAATAATAATAATAATAATAATTCATAAATTTTATTTATACCCCGCCCTCCCCGGCCAGAGCCGGGCTCAGGGCGGCTAACACCAGTAAAATTACTGTAAAAACATAATAGGGGGGAACAATTTAAAATACAGGTTAAAACGCAATTTATAATGCAGCCTCATTTTAAAAGTAGCCCATAGATCAAAACCACAAACAGTCATAGCTTCCCCCAAAGAATCCTGGGAACTGTAGTTTGTTAAGGGTGCTGACAGTTGCTAAGAGATCTTTATTCCCTTCACAGAACTACAGTTCCCAGAGCAGTTTCTCATCTTTACAAGGAATTCTGATGGCCCCCTCCTAAAACCAAAATATAAGACAGTATTTGCGGGAAGGGGGGTCGCTCTCAGGGCCAGAGGCCCAATGTGGCCCTCTAGACCTCTCTACCTGGCCCTTGAGTCGCTCCCAAGGCCACACACCCTCCGCAGGCATGCCTCAAACCCTCTGCGCGTGTTTTCGCCTGGCTAGAATGCATTCATGAACTCCAATACTTCTTGGTTTGTGGAAACTTAAGTTTACTGCACAAATGTACAATTTGCATTCATTGCTCTGCCCACATTTCCTGCTGGCCCTATTCATGACTGGCTTGTGGCCCCCAGGAGCTCACCCAGAATGGAATGCGGCCCTCAGCTTGAAAAAGGCTCCCTGCCCCCTGGATTATAGTTTAAATCTGACCACAAACAGAAGGGCTCTGAATGCAACAGAGGTTCTAACTGCCAGAGAGGACATTTTTTGCCAGTTTCCAGTGAGAACAGGAAATTCAACTAGATGGGCCTTTGGCCATTAAGATGTTCCTACTCATTTATCTGCAAGTTGGGAGAGAGCCCAACACTGCAACACACTAAAATTAGGATGGTTACCAATAGATTCATTATATTAAGTTATCACTGATTAATCCATCCATTTCCTCCTTAAACCAACATTCATTTGACGGGGGGGGGGAGCATTTTCTCTGAGATCTCACGCATCTATGGCTATTTCTAACATTTTAGTGCAAGAATTTTCCTACTGTGTCCCATATCAAAATCCAAATGATGTGATGAGTGGGGATGTGAAATGTTTTAATGAATAGCAGCACATGGAAAGAGTTAACAAACTGAGAAAACTGACAAGGTACAAAATAAATAACAGCACAATGAAAAGTTAATGAATTGAGAAAACTTTTTAGAAAGTTATCTAGCAGACTAAAATGGACTATCGCAGAAGTCTCATTGAAAAGGCGCTTGCGTTCATCCTTGTACCCATTTTCCTGGGAGTAAGCCTATTGAGTTCAGTGGGACTTGCTGCTCTGTAGCTTCTGATAGGACGGTAGCCCATTTATCAGGGAGAGATGGGCTAACCCAAAATCTTAACCCCCTGAAACATGCTAGTTTTACCTGCTTTTTTCTTCTTCTTCAGGCAGAGCATTTTTTAAAAATCCCTTGCACAGGATGTTTACAAAAATAAAATAACAACAAGCCCTTTATGGGGGCTGCACTGAGTGCCGAGGGAAACCAAATGAGGTCTGGATCAGAATTTAGATGTCTCTTAACTTGTACATAGACACACTCTTTAAAAAAAAAGCTATTTTCTAACCTTGCACACACTAAAAAGGTGCAACCGTTTCTTTCAGAGGCTGCAGAGCCTTAAAAGAGGAAGAAGAAGTGATCGGCGTCTCTCTCCCCATCTATATTTTGTGGGGGAGGAAGGGAGCGGGATTATAAGGGTCGGGGGATCCTCTCTCTTTCTTTCCGCCTTGTCCTTGGATCTGGGATCAGCTGCAGCTTCTGCCATTGTCCTAGCAGAGAGGCCATGCTTGGAGGGAGAGAGAGAGAGAGGGATCAACCCGCACAAAACCCAGCCCTGGGGGTGGGCAAGAGGGAGGCTCAGGATCCTTCCCTCTCTCCTACTTTTATTTGATCAGGAGCTTTTCGGGGAGGGGTTCAACTTTCCCTTTTCCCCTCTCTCTTTTTTTCTCTTTTCTTTTTTTGCAAAGCTCGCTGGGCTGACGCTGCTTTTTACCCACCGTGCATGTTCCCGAATGCATTTCTTTCCCGGAGGATCTGCAGTTTTCTATTGCAACGGAACAATTATTATTGTTGTTTTTCATGCAAACTCTTCTTTAAATTAAAAAAAAAAAGGAAAATCCAGCCTCTCTTTCTGTATGTGTGCGCCTTTCTCTCCTCCCATCAGAAAAGGGCCTCGGGTATTAAGCGGCTCTTCTAAGCTCAAGTTTCTCGTCCTCTCTGGGACGCTCAGCCCTCTATCGGTTTAACCCGTCCGGCACCTCCTCGTAAGAAAAGGCCAAAAAAAAAAAGGGGAAGAAAATAAATTGCAATAGCCAAGGAACTGTTTGCAAGCCATTGATTTGTATTTATTTTTCCCCGCCCGCGCAAGGATTAAATCTCCAAATGCGTTCGGGTGGCGCGCGGGTTCTCCTGGATGCGCAATTGCTGCGATTCGTTTCTTTAAAAAGCGGTTTGCAAAAAGAAAAAGAGGAAAAGAAGAAGAAGAAAAGGATGGGAAGCTAAGAGAGGGTTAAACGGCAGTGGGTAGGGCAGAAATGTTTAAAAAAAAGAAAAAAAGCAGAAGAAAAGATCTAGTAGGCGGAAGGAGAGGGTTTTAAGGGAGGGATTTAAAAGCCAGACAATGCCTCTCATTGGAAAACAAAGTCGATTCAGCAAGAGCTTTCCAAGAAATAAATAAAGGCGCCGTGCTCCCCCTCCAGGAGAGTTCATCGGAGGGGAGGAAAAAGAAACACGCTGGAGAATAAAATTGAAGAAATCGCACACGCATTTTGCAACCTGACCCCAGTTACCTGCTTCCAGCGGTTTTTGGGTGGTGTGTTTTTTTGCTTTCCCACCTGAGAACAAAAGAAGGATGTGGCTGTTCAGGAGCCCGGCCATAGGAGGAAAAGGAACTGCACTTCTTTAGGGGTCAGGATTGCAAAGGGGGAGGAGGAGGAGGAGAGGGGGAGAGGAGAAGGAGAAGGAGAAGGAGAAAAGCTCCATTCTGGGTAGGAAGGCTGGCTGGCACGCCGCCATCCTGCGGGAGGAGCTGCACCTTTCGAACTGCTGCCTGGCAGGGGAACTTGGTCCTTTGCGCGCGGGGAGGAGAGAGAGGCGGGTTGCACAAGGAAGCATCTCAGAGCCTGCAGAAGTTGGGGTGGTTGGGAATGGAGAAGCTCAGAGGAGCCTGGCAGCCGGATCGGGCCAAAGGGTAACTGGATCAGGCCCACTTAAGTGCAGAAGCTAAAAGCCAGAGCCAAGCACAGCAGAGCTCTCCATGCTTGGGATTCCCAGCGACTTGATACATGCTCTCCAACATTTCTCCAATGAAAAGAGGGACGTCCTATTCAATAATAATGATGATGATAATAATAATAATAATAATAATAATAATAATAATAATGATGATGATGATGTATGGAAGCGAGAGCTGGACCATAAAGAAGGCAGATCGCCGAAGAATTGATTCCTTTGAATTTTGGTGCTGGAGGAGACTCTTGAGAGTCCCATGGACTGCAAGAAGAACAAACCGATCCATTCTTAAGGAAATCAGCCCTGAGTGCTCACTGGAAGGACAGATCGTGAAGCTGAGGATCCAATTCTTTGGCCACCTCATGAGAAGAGAAGACTCCCTGGAAAAGACCCTGATGTTGGGAAAGATGGAGGGCACAAGGAGAAGGGGACGACAGAGGGCAAGATGGTTGGATAGTGTCTTCGAAGCTACAAACATGAGTCTGACCAAACTGCGGGAGGCAGTGGAAGACAGGAGGGCCTGGCGTGCTCTGGTCCAGGGGGTCACGAAGAGTTGGACACGGCTAAACGACTAAACAACAACAACAGTAATGATGGTGGGGATGTTATTTATTGCCCCAGCCACTCCAAGCAGCTTACAACCTATACAGAAACAGAATAAAACATAAACATTAAATAAAGCTTTCCTATTCAGGGCTGCCTTCAGATTTCTCTCTCTCTCAATTTTTATTAAATTTTCGGTTTTACATTTTAGAAAATTCATTTAAACAATCTTAAAATATCAAGGACTTGATAAAGTGGTACCTCAGGTTAGGAACAGTTTCAGGTTAAGAACGGACCTCCAGAACAAATTAAGTTCTTAACCTAAGGTACCAATGTACTCTCATTTTCGGGCTCGCTCCTCCCTTGTCCCCTAGACCAGTATTTTTCAACCTTTTTTGGGCAAAGGCACACTTGTTTCATGAAAAAAATCACGAGGCACACCACCATTAGAAAATGTTAAAAAATTTAACTCTGTGCCTATATTGACTATATATAAAGTAATTCTCTTGAATATGAAACAAATAAACACAAAGATAGTATTTTATAATTACTTTGTTATGAAATAGTAAGTAAACAGAAATATGAAACATTATAAAGTACTTTATTTTTAAATTTTTCGAATTTTTCAATTTTCCCACGGCACACCAGGCAACATCTCACGGCACACTAGTGTGCCGCGGAACAGTGGTTGAAAAACACTGCCCTAGACAGAGGAATGCTAACAACAATTCAACTAGATCAACTAGTAGTCTGACTCATTATTATTATTATTATTATTATTATTATTATTATTAGCCCACCCTTCTCCCCTTAAACCGAATTAGTTCATTGAAAGCACTGTCCAAAACTCAAAATAATATACAAAGGTAAAGGTAAAGGGACCCCTGACCATTAGGTCCAGTCACGGACGACTCTGGGGTTGCGACGTTCATCTTGTCCAGCGTACAGCTTCCGGGTCTCGTGGCCAGCATGACTAAGCCGCTTCTGGCGAACCAGAGCAGCGCACGAAAACTCCCGTTTACCTTCCCACCGGAGCGGTACCTATTTATCTACTTGCACATTGATGTGCTTTCAAATTGCTAGGTTGGCAGGAGCAGGGACCGAGCAACGGGAGCTCACCCCGTTGCGGGGATTCAAACCGCCGACCTTCTGATCGGCAAGTCCTAGGCTCTGTGATTTAACCCACAGCGCCACCCGCGTCTCTATATACAGTGGTACCTCGGGTTAAATACTTAATTCGTTCTGTAGGTCTGTTCTTAACCTGAAACAGTTCTTAACCTGAAGCACCACTTTAGCTAATGGGGCCTCCTGTTGCCGCTGCGCCGCCGCAGCACGATTTCTGTTCTCATCCTGAAGCAAAGTTCTTAACCTGAAGCACTATTTCTGGGTTAGCGGAGTCTGTAACCTGAAGCGTCTGTAACCTGAAGTGTCTGTAACCCGAGGTACCACTGTACATGGCTGTCTTTAAAAAAAAAACCTGTGCAAACACAGAGGTCTAAAATTGTTCACCACTTCACCCTACGCTTGTCCTAGTTACCAATTAGTTTCCAAGCATAATTCAAAACAGTGTTGCTACCGACCTGGTAAGCCCGAAATGGCTTAGGCCAGCCTTCCTCAAGCTGGTGACTTCCAGATGTTTTTGTCAGGCTCTTGTCACCAAAACACCACAGCAGCAGCCCTTACTCGGGAGGAAGTAAGTAAGAGGAATGGCTTCCTCGGTTTTCAAGCGTCTCGGAAGCCGAACGTTTCAGAAGCCGAACGCCAGAAACCTGGAAGTAATTGCTTCCGTTTTCAAACGCACCTCGGAAGTCAAACGGCTTCTGCTGCATGTTTTTCCATTTTTTCAATAGATTTTGCCAACCATCCATTGCTCCTTGGTTTTCAAATGTTTCAGAAGTCGAACAGTCTTCCAGAACAGATTACGTTCAAAAACCGAGGTTCCACTGTGTGTGTGTGTGTGTGTGTGTGTGTGTGTGTGTGTATATATATATATACAGTATATTAATGAATGACACAGCGGTATAAGGATTTTAGTATATATATATATATATGAATGAATGACACAGCGGTATAAGGATTTTTAAAAATAAATAAATAATAGCCAACACAGTGCCCTCTTTTCGATTTATTTTATTTATTAGTACTTATCTCGTCCTTCCTCTCAGAGGAGCCCAGGGAGGCAAAGACTTCTGTGATAAAATAGAAAATTAAAAAAAACATACTTTAAACTTTTTTTTATTAAAAAAATCTAAAAACGAAACATCTAAAAACAGATTCAAAGCTCCAACTACACTGTACCATTAAATCAGCATCACACTGTTTAGTCACGGTTTCTCCGTAAGGAACCCTGGGAACTGTGGTTTGCTGAGGGTACTGAGAGATGTTAGAAGTCCCTCTATTCCCCCCACAGAGCTACAATTCCCAGGGTGAGGGGAGAGACTCCATCAGGCAAGGCCTCCTTCCACCTGCCTTGCCCCCCCTCCAGTCTCTGCTTCTCATTTTGTATTGTATTATGTTGTGCACTGTGGCTTGCTGTTGTTTTATTGATTGGAGTTTAGAAATTACTTATTGTAAGTGTTAAGAGTGGGTTTCTGTTTAATCTTGAAATGCTGACATTTAATATTATGCTGTATCATTTTAATGAAGGTTGAATGTTATTTTATTTGTGTCAGGGACTCAGCGGGAGCGCAGGGAGGAGAGGAGATGGAGAGCGAGGGGGAGCAATCCGAGGGCAGCGTAGGAGAATATGACAGCAGCCCGATAGATTCCATGAGCCTCTCCAGCGAATCGGAAGATTCACAGAAGGGGGCGCCGATGGGCAGGGCAAGGGGCGACCCAAGGGGGACACCCCAGAAGCAAGGGGCCAGCGGGGACTCCCAGAGCAGCAGTTGGAAATCAGGACCAGCTTCCCCACCAGAGCGTAGTGGGGGGGAGGAGTCCCAGGTGTCAGAGCCCACATATGCACCACCAGAAAGAGAAGATGAGTCAGGGTTGACCACGCCTCCATCGAAGAGTGAGTTAACGGTCAAGAGGAAAGTTGCAGGCTGGGCGCGCGCGCCAAGTTCTAATGTACAGGCGAGCGGCACAGAAGGTAGCCCGGATAGGGAACCAGGTCCTAAAGCCCGCCGGAAGGAGGGGCAAGAATCGTCAGGGTCAGCGTCAGAGGAGTCCAGGAAGGATGAAACCCTAGCGGGCAGGAGGGCCCAGAGGAGAAAGGAACTTAGGAAGAGGTGGAGCAAGGCTAGAGTCTAAAACTGGTGTGGAAGGGGAGGAGACTCAGACGGGACTTCGCCGGTCTAAGGTCGAGACGTAGAGCTGCACGCTGTGGCTTTAAAATGGAAACTGAACCTCAATAAAGACTTTTGTACATAACTACAGCCTAGCGTTGGTCCTCTGTGAGCTGGGACCTGGAGGCAGCTCTGACAATTTGCATATTGTATTATGCATATTATCTTATTTATATGACATTAGCCGCTGTGAGTCCAGCTTTGACCGGGGAGGGCGGGATACAAATAAAATGTTACAAAAAAGAAAAGGGGGGGAAAAGGGTGGTTTAACGCTCAGTCCCTCTTCCCAGGGAAACTCTGTGGCTGCTGGACGAGATGGACCACTGGCCTGATCCTGGTTCTCCTGTTATGGACACGGAAGGGGAAGGGTGAGCAAGCCTGAGCCTCACCTGGGTTCATTTCTGACACAATGGTTTATGCAGCCTTTTAAAGTCAGGGTTCAGTTACCCATAACTTTTCCTTTGTGAAGCTCAAACCTTGAATGGAGCTGGCCAGAGCAAATGCCAATATAAGCTCTTTCATCCAGTGATTCAGCAGAATGCACACCTAGTGCACTCTATCGAGTAAACTCATATAGAATTACAGAGTTGGAAGCATAAGGTAATTGTAAAGGGACCCCTGACCATTAGGTCCAGTCGTGGCCGACTCTGGGGTTGCGGCGCTCATCTCGCTTTATTGGCCAAGGGAGCCGGCGTACAGCTTCCGGGTCATGTGGCCAGCATGACTAAGCCGCTTCTGGCGAATCAGAGCAGCGCACGGAAACACCGTTTACCTTCCCACCAGAGCAGTACATATTTATCTACTTGCACTTTGACGTGCTTTCGAACTGCTGGGTGGGCAGCAGCAGGAAGCGAGCAACGGGAGCTCACCCCGTTGCGGGGATTCAAACCGCCGACCTTCTGATCAGCAAGTACTAGGCTCTGTGGTTTAACCCACAGCACCACCCGTGTTCCTTCCGGTTGGAAGCATAGATGTCAACTTTTCCTTTTTCTTGCGAGGAATCCTATTTGGAATAAGGGAATTTCCCTTTAAAAAAGGGAAAAGTTGACAGCTATGGTTGAAAGGGACCCTGCAGATCATCTAGTCCAACCCCCTGCAATGCAGGAATTTGCAGCAGTCCCTTATGGGGATCAAACCTGCAACCTTGGGATTATCAGCACCACGCTCTAGCCGACTGAGCGACCCAACTCTTCATAGCACAAACTAAACAGGCAATCCTGGGGAGCAAAGCGTTAACACAAAGTGCTGCTTCAGAAGAAATTACTCACTGTCCTTGTTGCCAATCTCCAGGCCCATGAATCTGCTAGTAGCAAAGTGCTTTTCTGAGTCTCCTCCTAGCCATGTCCTTGGAAGCAACCAGTTACAGCCCCTTTCTCAGAAGGGGAAATAACTCAACAACCCACTGTGGCTTTTGCCCATTCGTTTAAAGCCTGTCTGTACAGGGAGAGATAGGGTTAAAAATATAGACCAATAGGAAAGCCGGAGGGAGGCGGAGCCTACCTGTGTATAAAAGGGCTTAGCCGAGGTTTGAGTTAGTTGTTGTTGGGAGCTGTTGGTGGGTAGTTGGTTGGTTTTAGTGGGTTGGCTGAGTTGGGAAAGGCAGTTGGAGAAGCAGTTGGCAGGCAGTTGGAAATAGAGAGACAGTTAGGGCAGTGGGTTCTTGACTAAGGGGAGGTAGCAGAGATAGAGAGAGGAAAATAAGACTAAGAAAGTAAAGAGTAACAACGTCTGGAATGCCGGAAAAGTTTGTTTGTGTCTGAAATAAAATACACTCTTCTTTACTAATTGAGAACCTGACTGAGGCTGAAGTGATTTTACCGGGGAGGACCTGGTTGGTGGGAGCGGATTAGTGGTGTACGGGTCAATAGTCCGGAGACGACCGGGGGCTCCTTACAAATGCCACACACACCAACTTGGGGAAGTAGTTATCACCTTTCTGCTACCCGTAAGCTCTGAACAATACAGTAGTACCTTGGTTTTTTAATGTAATCCGTTCCGGAAGACCGTTCGAGTTCTGAAACGTTCAAAAACCGAGGCGCAAAGGGCGGCCTGCCAATTCAACACAGAAAATTGTGAGAAACAAAAGATACACGCAGCAGAAGCCGTTCAACTTCCAAGGCGGGTTCGAAAACGGAAACATTCTGGGTTTTCAGCGTTCGAAAACCGAAATGTTCGGCAACGGAGACATCAAAAAACCAAGGTACCACTGTATTAAGAGAATAAGACCACCTCCTGGTGCATATCTACAATTGATCCTCTATTCCCTTTTCCCTTTCCTCTTTTATGAAGAAACCCTTTCTGGGACCCCCAAATTTAAATTCTTCCCTGGTCTCCTTGCTGGCCCTAGTAGGACCAACTTGGCCAGTTAGCCCTGGTGATCATTTGATGTCTACTGACTGGGGTTTTGTTTTTCCCAAAACGACCCCTGAGTTTTTTAATTTTATTGATATTGATGCTGCATTTTATGTTGTGTTTTCTGCTGTTTTTAGGTCGCATTTTAATCAATGTTTTATATTTGCTGTTAGCCGCCCTGAGCCCGGTTTTTAAACCGGGAAGAGGGGGGTAAAAATAAAAAAAATATTTATTATTCTTTATTTATTGTTATTTCCCGCGTGGGTTCTCTCGTGTGTAAGAAGATCTGAACTCGTAATGAAGCTTTTCCCACAGGCTAAGCACTTAAACGGCTTCTCCCCCATGTGAGTGCTCTGATGCCTGCGGAAGTTGGACCTCAGGCTGAACGTCCTTCCGCAAACCCCGCAGCTGTACGGTTTTTCGCCGGTATGGATTCTCTGGTGTCCCCAGAGGAGAGAGCTGGCGGTAAACCTTTTCCCGCACTCAGGACACTTGTACGGCTTCTCCCCCGTGTGAACGCACCGGTGCGAAATGAGCTGAGAGTTGTGCCCAAAGCTCCTCCCGCAATCCGAGCACCGGTACGGCTTTTCCCCCGTGTGGATTCTCTCGTGTCTGATCAGGAACGTGCTCACACTGAAGGACTTCCCGCAGTCGGAGCATTTGAAAGGCAGCTCTCCGCGGTGGCTTTTCAGGTCGTTGGCGAAAGAGGAGTGTTGCCAGAACCGGCGCCCGCAGTCTGAGCATTTGAACGGCTTCTCTCCGGTGTGGGTCCGGTAATGTTTGGTGAGGTCCGAGCACACAGAATCATAGAATCATAGAGTTGGAAGAGACCACAAGGGCCCTCAGGTGGCTGCTGAACGAGGAGCTCTGCCGGAAGCACTTCCCGCACTCGGAGCACTTGTAGGGTTTCTCTCCCGTGTGGGTCCGGTAGTGCCGAATGAGGTCCGAGCTCACGGCGAAGCTTTTCCCGCAGTGCGTGCAGGTGTACGGCTTCTCACCCGTGTGGGTCCTTGCAGGGGCCACGAGGGTCGACTTCAACCTGAAGCTTTTCCCACACTCCACACACTTGTAGGGTTTCTCGCCTGTGTGGATCCGCTGATGCACGGTGAGACCCGTGGGCCGACTGAACCCTCGTCCGCACACTGCACACTTGTGTCGTTTATCGTCTTTGTGGGTGTTTTCCTCCAACGCCTCCTTCCTTTCTGGCATGAAGGACAGAATGTGAAGCAATCCCTCCCAGATGATTTCCCCTTCGCCTCTCAGGGCGCCCACCTTTTTGGCTTGGAGGCTACAACCGATCAGGATTTTCCATCAGAGGAGTCTCCTCCTTGTTCTCAGTCACCTGTCCATCACCTGCAGAAACAAAATATTCAGAACTTCCATCAGCTGCAGATGCATTTGGAGTTCCATCTACGGTTTTGGTCCCTCAAAAAGGGTATATTGCAGAGCTGGGAAAGGTACAGGACAGGTGTGATCAGGGAATTGAAGCATTTCCCCTACAAGGAAAAACTACAATGTTTGAAGATTTTTTGGTGACAAAGAGGAGATGCATGTTGTTGTTTTTTTACAGACAGAAGGCCTCCCCCCCTCCATAATTATAAAAACCAGTGCTGTCAAGGAATTCAGAAAAACCTCACCTAGCATGCTGGTGCAGCCCTGGTCCTCCGCCTCCTCTTTAGCCTCTGAGCCCACCGGCATCCGTCCAGCCCCCGATGTTATCCCTGTTGCCGGAGTACAATTCAAAGCCTTGCCTCCCGACAGCGGCAGCCCCTGAAATGGCAAAGAAGCATAACGTACAATGCAGGAAAGGGTTGGTTCAGCACTACTGCTGCATGTTGGCTGATGTAAAATTCATTATTACTATTATTATTAATAATAAAAACAAGCATGGACTAACGGAGGAGTGGGGACCTTTGGCCTCTCCATAGGAATGAGCCCCCCATTTAATAATAATAATAATAATAATTTATTTATACCTCGCCCACCTGGCTGGGTTTCCCCAGTCACTCTGGGCAGCTCACAACAGAATATTAAAACCACGTAAAACATCAAACATTAAAAACTTCCCTAAAGAGGGCTCCCTTCAGATGTCTTCTAAAAGTCAGATAGTTGTTTATTTCCTTGACATCTGGTGGGAGGGCGTTCCACAAGGCGGGCGCCATTACCTTGAAGGCCCTCTGCCTGGTTCCCTCTAACCTCGCTTCTTGTAGGGAGGAAACTGCCAGAAGGCCCTCGGAGCTGGACCTCAGTGTCCAGGCTGAACAATGGGGGTGGAGATGATCCTTCAGGTATACGGGGCCAAGGCCATTTCCCTTCCGCCGCTACAATTCCCAGAGTGATTTAACACTGACCCATCCCACTTCCCAGGAAACACTGGGAATTGTAGCTTTGTGAAGGGTATTTGGATATCTTAACGGTTAACCACTCCCAACAAACTACAGCTCCCAGAATTCTTTGGGAGAAGTAACGGCTGTTTAAATGGATGCTCCGAAAGTGGGCTTCCTTGGCTCTGGCTCCTCCTACTGGTGGCCTCCCTGCTTTCCACCCTGTCAGTTCCAATGAGCCCCAGCCCCCAGGGCCCACAACCTTTGGGACATCCTGATGAGATGCCCTTACCTGCTGTTTTGGTTTCTCAGCCTCTCTTTGCCTCACCAGGAAGTCCTTGGCCAAAGCCACCGCCTGGGCGCAGGTCTCTGGGCAGCCATCTTTGACCCAGCTCTGCACTTCCGGTGGCAGGACGGCCAGGAACTGCTCCAGGATCAGCAGCTCCAGGATCCGCTCTTTGGAGGACCTCTCTGGCTTCAGCCAGTGATGGCAAAGATGCCACAGACGGCTGCAGGCCTCGCGGGGGTCCTAAATGTCCTGGTAGTGGAATTCCCTGAAGAGTTTCCGCTGCGTGTCCAGGGTGACAGACTCACTTCCTCGGGTCTCATATCTCGCCTTCCAATAGTCTTCCCCATTTCTGGCGTCCAAATCCCCATATTCCTGTGGTAACGCTCCAAGGAAGTTCAGCACGCCTTGGGGGCACTGGTTAGCGTTCGCCATGCCATCCAAGGAGGCCGGAAAAGCCTTTGTGTTACGCCACAGAGTGGGCTCCTACATTGCTGGGCTTTCCCATCCTGAGTGGAAACATCTCACTGCTTTGAGGAGCTCCTGAGACCCTGAACATGGTAGAGTCCTCTTGCCGCCTGGTTCTTCTTTAAATGGCTCCGGCATCTCCCAGTTGGGAAAATCCAGGTTGTTGCTGGCCTCAAGATCACAAGAGGGCTTTCCCCCCCCTCACGGACTCTACTCCGAGTTCAAATCCACCCGGGTCTTGTTCCTCCATTTTTACCCCGGCCTGCATTCCCTGCTCTAACTCAGCCTGGAAGTGGAGACAAGGATTCCTTCGGCCTTCCGACTGAGCACCATTTTGACTCTCAGGGAAACAATGGCCTCACTTCCATGTGGCTACTATTTACCTCGCAATTTTCACCTACTATTTTCACAGGGGAATAATTCCATCTTCTGGCTGCCCTCGAACAAAACAGGGCAATCTATAGAAGCACATTGCGTCGCAGGGAACAGAGATAGAACTTGCAAGAAGCAGCCGGTGTCCCTGAGGGAAAAGAAGAGACAGAAAGGCAGAATTTAACAGCACATATGGAAATGTTTCTTCTTGTTTTTCCTTTCAGCATCTCTCTTGGTGAAAACAGCCAATGTTTTCCCCTTTGGGGACTGAACATGGAAGATAGAGCAGGCTTTTTTTCTCCTGTTCTGGAGGGCAGGACGCAAACCAGAGCTGTTTGATAGTAGAACAGACTCCCTTGGGAGGTGGTGGACTCAACCTTCCTTGGAGATTTTAAGGCAGAGCTTGGATAGCCATCGGTCACGAATGCTTTAGTTGAGATTCCTGCACTGCAAGGGTTGGACTAGATGACCCTTGGGTCCCTTCCAACTCTACCATTCTCTGATTCTTTGCCAAATCATATGAACGCAGGAAACTACCTTCTACAGGTAAAGGTAAAGGTAAAGGTACCCCTGCCCGTACGGGCCAGTCTTGACAGACTCTGGGGTTGTGCGCCCATCTCACTTAAGAGGCCAGGGGCCAGCGCTGTCCGGAGACACTTCCGGGTCACGTGGCCAGCGTGACATCGCTGCTCTGGCCAGAGCCAGAGCCAGAGCCGCACACGGAAACGCCGTTTACCTTCCCGCTGGTAAGCGGTCCCTATTTATCTACTTGCACCCGGAGGTGCTTTCGAACTGCTAGGTTGGCAGGCGCTGGGACCGAGCAGCGGGAGCGCACCCCGCCGCAGGGATTCGAACCGCCGACCTTTTGATCGGCAAGCCCTAGGCGCTGAGGCTTTAACCCACAGCGCCACCTGCATCCCAGCGCCTTCTACAGAGCCAGATGCAAAAGGTGATTCAATGATAATCATAATTGTGACATGGGAACACTTTTCCTCTACAGTGGTACCTCGGGTTACAAACACTTTGGGTTACAGACTCCGCTAACCTGGAAGTAGTACCTTGGGTTAAGAACTTTACCTCAGGATGAGAACAGAAATTGTGCACTGGCAGCACGGCGGCAGCAGGAGGCCCCGTTCGCTAAAGTGTTACCTCAGGTTAAGAACGGTTTCAGGTTAAGAACGGGTCGCCAGAACAAATTAAGCTTGTAACCAGAGGTACCACTGTATTTGCATCCCGAAGCCTCTCACCCACCCAAACACCACCCCTTTTTTATTCCCCTCCTTGGGAAGGGGAAATAACCGATTGGAAGGTTGGCGGTTCGAATCCCCGCGGCGGGGTGCGCTCCCGCTGCTCGGTCCCAGCGCCTGCCAACCTAGCAGTTCGAAAGCACCCCCGGGTGCAAGTAGATAAATAGGGACCGCTTACTGGCGGGAAGGTAAACGGCGTTTCCGTGTGCTGCGCTGGCTCGCCAGATGCAGCTTTGTCACGCTGGCCACGTGACCCGGAAGTGTCTCCGGACAGCGCTGGCCCCCGGCCTCTTGAGTGAGATGGGCGCACCAACCCCAGAGTCTGTCAAGACTGGCCCGTACGGGCAGGGGTACCTTTACCTTTACCTTTAAGTAAAAGGTAGGGGATGCGGGTGGCGTGGTGGGTTAAACCACAGAGCCTAGGACTTGCCGATCAGAAGGTCAGCGGTTCAAATCCCCGCTACGGGGTGAGTTCCCGTTGTTCTGTCTCTGCTCCTGCCAACCTAGCAGTTCGAAAGCACCTCAAAGTGCAAGTAGATAAATAGGTACTGCTTGTGCGGGAAGGTAAATGGCGTTTCCGTACGCTGCTCTGGTTCGCCAGAAGCGGCTTAGTCATGCTGGCCACATGACCCAGAAGTTGTACACCAGCTCCCTCGGCCAGTAAAATGAGACGAGTGCTGCAACCCCAGAGTCAGCCACGACTGGACCTAATGGTCAGGGGTCCCTTTACCTTAAGTAAAAGGTAAAGGACCCCTGGATGGTTAAGTCCAGTCAAATGTGACTATGAGGTTGCGGCGCTCATCTCGCTTTCAGGCCAAGGGCGTTGGTCCACAGACAGCTTTCTGGGTCATGTGGCCAGCATGACTAAACCACTTCTGGTGCAACAGGTCACTGTGATGGAACACCAGAGCGCATTGAAATGCCATTTACCTTCCTGCCGGAGCGGTACCTATTTATCTACTTGCACTGACGTGCTTTCAGACTGCTAGGTAGACAGGAGCTGGGATAGAACAACAGGAGCTCATCCCATTGCGTGGAATCGAACCGCCGACCTTCTGATCCACAAGCCCAAGAAGCTCAGTGTTTTAGACCACAGCGCCACCCAACAGTGGTGTAGCGTGGGTTGTCAGCACCCGGGGCAAGGCAAGTAATTTGCACCCCCTAACCCGTGGATTTGCGTCCCCTAACCCTAACCCCCAGATGTTGCGCCCGGTGCGGCCGGCCCCCCCTGCACCCCCCACGCTACGCCACTGCCACCCAAGTCTCATACATGACTCAGTGGTAGAGCAACTGCCTTGCATGCAGAAAGTTTCGGGTTCAACCACACCAAGTGGCTCTGGGAATGCCTCCTGCCCACAGTCCTGGAGACTTTCAGTCAGTCTCTAGTCAACGCTGAGCTAAATGGACCAGGGGTCTGCTTTTGCCTTTCCATGAGGGGCTGTTTTCTCTGTTCCCGACCTTCTGCATTCAGGTGCTCCTCTCTCCAGTCTCCAAACACACCCAGCCCCCAGCTCCCCCCCTAGGTCTGCGAAAGAGGATACGGTCCCCTCTCTATCCGCCTGCAGCAACAAAAGAACGCGCGGCTAAGAGATGCGCAAAGGCGCGGAGCAGCCAAAACTCACCCGCCTTGACCCCGTGGCACTCGAAGGGAAATCAAAGCAGGCAGGCAGCAGCCGCATTCACATTTAGAGGAGCAACGCAGGAGAGTCGACCCACGAGGAGGCGGTGCAGGATGGAGCCCCCACCCCCTTCTACCCTTTGCACTGCAGGGGTGGGAAAAGCTGGGCAGGAGCGCACCAAGACGCGCTTCCAGCTTCCTCTCTTGCCTGCGCTCTATGAGAAGAGCCTCTCTCCAGATTTAACCCCCCAAATAATCCCTCTTCCATTTCTGCACAGAATGCTGCTATCAAATTGACGAATTTATGCTGGAATGGCAAAAAAAAAACAAGCACAAAACCAACCCTACAGGAGGAATTAGAAACCAGGAAGAGGCGCGATTTAATAGAGAACAGGGGGAGGTTATAATGTACAGTATTTGGGAAATGATTGCAAACAATCACATTCATCGGTAGGCTTGATAGAAAGCCTGTTGTCAAATATATATATATATATATATATATATATATATATATATATATATTGAAGATTTTAATGTGGCCACCACTGCCTTAGCCTTGACCCAGGTACCCTCACCAATAATATCCTTTTTAACTACATATACAAATCTCCTTTCCAACAATATTATTATTATTATTATTATTATTATTATTATTATTATTATTATTAAAAACTTATTTTTATTCATTTTTAAAAAACTTTTTTAAAGAAAGAAAACACCTCCTGCGTTCCCATTTTTATCATCAGCATTTTTTTTTTATTTTCTAGATTTCAACAACATAACATGTTCATTTTTTCTAGTCGCTACTTTTCCCATCCCCTTTATTTAAAAAACAAATCAATATTATTTTGAAAGGAACCCGCTATGGATATTATTTTTTAAATGAGTTGCTAATTTAGAAATAGTCCTCTAAATTTAAAGAAAGAAAGAAAAGAAAATCCCCTATAGAGAGAGAGGAAATTTTACGACATTTGGGTCTTTTGTAAGTTTAGAGAGCAGGTGAGCAAGGGGCGGAGGGTCATGAGAGAGGCGTATAAACGTTAAGAATGGGGTGCAGACAAAGTAGGTTTTCCCTCCCTCTCATAATTCTAGAACCCAGAGAAATGCAATGGAGCTGAATGTTGGAACATTCAGCGGAGACGAAAGAATGCAGCATGTAGATAAAACTACGGAACTCCCTCCTACTTGAGGCAGCAACAGAAGGCCACCAACGTGGGTAACTTGTAAGAGGATTGGACAAAGGCTGTCCATGGCTACTCCTAGCCGCAGTGAATATGGAGCCACATGTTGAAATTCCTGCATTGCAGTGGCTTGGACTAGATGACCCTTGGATCCCTTCCAACTCTACCATTCTCTGATTCTTTGACTAGAGGGGTCCCCTTCGGCCTGATCCAGCAGCCAGGCTCTTCTGATGCTCTTGGATTGAACCTGGGACCTTCTGCAGGGATGGGTTTTGTTCCCGCCTGCACCATGTCAGTGGTGGGGAGGGCCAGAGGACCCTGGGGGGAGCTAGGACCCTCGTACCTACAGGACCGCCTCTCCCGGTATGCCCCACGGAGGACCTTAAGGTCCATAAATAGCAACACCCTAGAGGTCCCAGCATCTTAAAAAGCAGAGACATTGCCTAGCCAACAAAGGTCTGTATAGTTAAAGCTATGGTTTTCCCAGTAGTGATGTATGGAAGTGAGAGCTGGACCATAAAGAAGGCTGATTCCCGAAGAATGGATGCTTTTGAATTCTGGTGCTGGAGGAGACTCTTGAGAGTCCCATGGACTGCAAGAAGATCAAACCTATCCATTCTTAAGGAAATCAGCCCTGAGTGCTCACTGGAAGGACAGATCCTGAAGCTGAGGCTCCAATACTTTGGCCACCTCATGAGAATAGAAGACTCCCTGGAAAAGACCCTGATGTTGGGAAAGATGGAGAAGGGGACGACAGAGGACGAGATGGCTGGACAGTGTTGTCGAAGCTACCAGCATGAGTTTGACCAAACTGCGGGAGGCAGTGGAAGACAGGAGTGCCTGGCGTGCTCTGGTCCATGGGGTCACGAAGAGTCGGACACGACTAAACGACTAAACAACAACAACATGACTGGATGCCTAATAATAATAATAATAATAATAATAATAATAATAATAATAATATCACTAATCTAATCCAGCCAGGCTCTTCTCATGTTCTTATGGATGTTTACAGACAAATAAATAAATTAAAAACAAAGCAAAAATGCACGATCTTCCTGATCCACTTAATCTCGGCAGCTGAGCAAAAAACGGAGAGATAGGCTTCTTCTTTTTTTAAAAAAAGAAACTTTTTATTTCACTTATCTACCATGTTTTTATAAAGTTTCACAGCATTCCGTGAAGTTCACAGCCTCAACAGGGCATTCGGAAGAATGAACCAAGCAAATAGTAATAATTTAGAAAGACACACGCCGGCGGGAGCTGGTCCAGCAACATCTGAAACGGCAAAGGGTCCCCCACACCTGACCTAACAGATCTACATATATTAGTCATTCTTGCCAATTAACTGAAACCTCTACTGAGTCGGACCACTAGTCCACCTAGTTCAGTACTGTCAACACTGACTGGAAGCAGCTCTCTGAGGTTATAGACAAGAGAAGAAGAGTTTGGATTTGATATCCTGCCTTTCACTCCCTTTGAGGAGTCTCAAAGCGGCTAACATTCTCCTTTCCCTTCCTCCCCCACAACAAACACTCTGTGGGGTGAGTGGGGCTGAGACACTTCAGAGAAGTGTGACTGGCCCAAGGTCACCCAGCAGCTGCATGTGGAGGAGCGGAGACGTGAACCCAGTTCCCCAGATTACGAATCTACTGCTCTTAACCACCACACCACACTGGCTTTTTCCAAGTCGGTAGAGGATGAGACTCCTTAATCTCAGGGTCCTGGGTTCGAGCCCCACATTTGGGCGTTGGACTAGATGACCCTCGGGATCCCTTTGAACTCTACAATTCTATGAAAAGGGCTGCTTAAAGAGGTATGATAGTTGTTTAAGTGTATAGTGCAGATGGGGCCCATAACACCACTTTAAAGAGCCCTTTTAGGGTGCCCCAATTCCCCTCACAGAGCTGCAATACCCAGAGTGGTTTAAGAATCCATCCCTCTTCTCTGGGAACCCTGGGAGTTGTAGCTCAGCACCCTGAACAAACTACAGCTCCCAGGATGCTTTGGGGGAAGCCATGATATTTTCATAAGATCATGGTATGCCCCACAGAGGACCTTAAGGTCCATATATAGCAACATCCTAGAGGTCCCAGGCCCTAAGGAAGTTAGATTAGCCTCAACCAGAGCCAGGGCCTTTTCAACACTGGCTCCAGCCTGGTGCAATGCTCTGTCTCATGAGACCAGGGCCCTGCGGGATCTGATTTCTTTCCGCAGGGCCTGTAAGACATAGTTATTCCGCCTGGACTTTGGCTTGAAACCAGTTTGATTCCCTCCCCCTCTTTCTTTTTCCTTTCTCCTCCTATGAAGAGATTGCACCCTAATGTTTTAATGTTGTATCTTAATCTTTTAAATTGTATTTTAATCAACTTGTTTTTATTATTGGTTGTTAGCCGTACTGAGCTCGGTCTTGGCTGGGGAGGGCGGGGTATAAATAAAATTTTATTATTATTATTATAAGGATAGGATGGTGCTTTAACTGTACGAGGCAAACAAGGCCTCAGGGTCCCATCCGGGGATCGAACCTGCAACCTCAGTGTTATCAGCACCACGCTCTAACCAACTGAGCTATCCAGGCAAGAACATAGGCAGCAGCCTTTTACTAAGACCCTTGCTCCATCTAGTTCAGCCCTTTTTAAGCAAACTGGCAATGGCTCTCCAGGATTTCAGGCAGGGAAACTCTCCCAGCCCTCCCTGGATTGAACTGGGAACCTTCTGCACGCAAGGCAGGTGTCCCACAGCCCATCCCACTTCTCCTGTGGAGATACGGCCACTGGGTAAATTATTGCAGGTGGCCGGTAGGTTTTCAAGGCTTGGTGGATCGATGCACACAAATATTCACAAAGCAGGTTGGTGCAATCACTTCAACAGCCACTAATTCTCTTAAGAGTTTGTTCAGAAGACAGTCGCGCGGCTTTGACAAACCTCCTATGTTTGTATTTTGCAATGGGGTCACCTTACGTCTTCTCCCTTCACTCCTATAACGAAACACTTTTCGGTGAAGACAAATAAATTGAAGGGCTTCTCCTAACGCAGGAGGTCACCTTGAGAGTAAATTCCTCTCCAGTAATTTCTTAAAAAAACTGTGAGAATGATGTTGTTGGACTACAATTCCCATCATCCCCAGCCAGTTTTGCCAAAGGACATGATGGGAATAGTTTTGCCAAAGGACATGATGGGAATAGTCCAACAACGTTTGAGGACCTAGGATTGAAGAACGCTGCTCTAGTGCAGGGAGTAGCAATGTGGTCCCCTCCAGAGGTTGTTAAGTTAGAATTCCAATCCTTTTTTAACTTTGAGCCATGCTAGTCACGGCTGATGGAAGATGAAACCCAGCTTCTGGAGGGGCCCACAGTGGCTACCCCATGGGTAGGCAAACTACGGCTCAGGGGCTGGATCCGGCCCAATCGCCTTCTAAATCTGGCTCACGGACGGTCCGGGAATCAGGGTGTTTTTACATGAGTAGAATGTGTGCTTTTATTTAAAATGCATCTCTGGGTTATTTGTGGGGCCTGCCTGGTGTTTTTACATGAGTAGAATGTGTGCTTTTATTTAAAATGCATCTCTGGGTTATTTGTGGGGCATAGGAATTCATTCACACCCCCCCCCAATATAGTCCAACCCCCACAAGGTCTGAGGGACAGTGGACCGGCCTCCTGCTGAAAAAGTTTGCTGACCCCTGGGCTATCCCATTCTATAGAGCTGATCAGGCCGCCGGTACGGTTGCCATATGTCCTCTTTTTCTAGGACATGCCCTCTATTTCATGATGAGAGTTATCATAGGGATCCAGAGTGAAAAGTTGGCAAATGTGTCCTCTTTTTTGCTCTTCAAAATATGACAGCTCTAGGTCCCATATGTGAATATTCTGAAAAAGAAGACAACTGAATTCAAATTTAATCCCTCCTCCAGCAAGCACACACACACACACACACACACACACAGTAAAAATGCCTAGGATTTCCTTGCGGTGTGTATTTTCTGATGTGCAATAAGGTTTGAGCGCAGCCTGAAGCTTTTCCCACATTCCGAACATTCGTACGGTTTTTCTCCAGTGTGGATTCTCAGGTGTCCTGTAAGGAGTGTACTGACACCAAAGGTTTTCCCGCATTCGGGGCATTTGTACGGCTTCTCTCCTGTGTGGACTCGCTGGTGTCTGCTGAGCTGCTGGCTCACGCTGAAGCTTTTCCCGCACTCCAGGCATTTGTACGGCTTTTCCCCTGTGTGGACTCTCCGGTGAGTAATAATCTGGGAACTGTTGCAGAAGCGCTTGCCGCAGTCGGGACACTGGTACGGTTTCTCCCCCGTGTGCGATATTTCGTGCCGGATCAGGTCTGAGCTGACGCTGAAGCTTTTCCCGCAGTTTGAGCACTTGAACGGCCGGTCTCCCGTGTGGATTCTCTGGTGGTTTCTAAGGTGCGAGCTTTGGCGGAACGCCTGCCCGCACTCGGCGCATTTGTACGGTTTCTCCCCCGAGTGAGTCCTTTTGTGCTTAATGAGCTGGGAGCTCACGCTGAAGCTTTTCCCACACTGCTGGCACTCGTACGGCTTCTGCCCGTTGTGAGTCCTTTCGTGGGCTATCAGGTTCGACTTCAATGTGAAGGATTTCCCGCAGTCAGGACACTCGTACGGCTTCTCTCCGGTGTGGATTCTCTGATGTGCGATTAGGCCGGTGCTGCGGCTGAAGCTCTTCCCACAGACGCCACAAGTCCTTTGCTTCTTGCCTTTGGGAGGGATCTGCTGGTTTGTGGACTCAGCAAAATCCCCAGGGTTTCTCTCAGGATCATTCACACTGTCTTCCGGGTGGCTTCCCATCTTTGCCTCTGAATAAGGCAGGCAAGCTGTTTTGTTATCCTGACATTGCAAATAAGGGTCTACTTGGGTTGGCCTTTCCCGCTGTGGATTACCCTCCTGCTGGTTCAGCCAGCTGTCACCTAAAGGAGAGGAAAGCAACAATAATCTAGAGGAATGGTTTGTGGTGAATTGGTACGGAGTGATTTAAGAAGGATGAGAGATTTGAAAACAACAGGGCACCATAAAGTTAGCTGAAAAGATTATGAGAATGAGTGAATTTCATGAGAAAGATAAATTTTGAATGAATATCATGTTAAAACTAGGTATTTAGGATTTTGATAAAAATTATTCAAAGTTAGGGATAAAATATTGGAATTGTGTACAATAAGAATGAAAATAAGGTGATAAGTTGCTGGCTAAAGTTTTATTAACTTGGAATGTAGGAGCGAGAGACGTGAGGAAGTCCAAAAGGAAAAAATGAAGAAAAGATGGTTATTACAAGATGTAAAATTTTATGTTTGTTTTATTCTTTGTGTTTGTTCTCTGTTTATTCTGTCTTTTTTTCTTTATTGTATTAACAAAACTCTTAATAAAAAATCTATTAAAAAAAAAAATAATTGGTACGGAGTGATTAAATGTGGGTTTAATATAGCTTGATACTACGAGCTTCCTTTGAATTGCTGTTTTACGTTGTAGCTGACATTATAATTGTTGCAGATAAACTTGGTTCTTAGTAAGTGGCAAAAGTAAGCTGTACAGTGGTACCTCTGGTTACGTACTTAATTTGTTCTGGAGGTCCATTCTTAACCTGAAACTGTTCTTAACCTGAAGCACCACTTTAGCTAATGGGGCCTCGTACTGCCGCCACACGATTTCTGTTCTCATCCTGAAGCAAAGTTCTTAACCCGAGGTACTATTTCTGGGTTAGCGGAGTCTGTAACCTGAAGCGTATGTAACCTGAAGCGTATATAATCCGAGGTACCACTGTATTGGTCCATAAGAGAGGGGGCAAAACCCAAATTTATAGCAGGGGTTGAGGAAATACTTTTATCACAAGGGTTGGGTAAGCTTTGCAGTCCAGGGGCCATATTTCTTTAAGGGCTGCCTTCTGGGGCCTACAATTCCCAGTTCCCTGTGATGAGGGGTTGATCGGTGAACTACTCTGGGAATTACACAAGATTTCTCCCTATCTTCCTCTCCACTGAGTTCCACAAGGGGCAAAACTGAGACCACATTCACACCATAGTTTTAAAGTAAAAAGGTAAAAAAGGTAAAGGTCCTCTGGACGGTTAAGTCTAGTCAAAGGCGACTACAGTGGTACCTCGGGTTACATATGCTTCAGGTTACAGATGCTTCAGGTTACAGACTCCGCTAACCCAGAAATAGCACCTCGGGTTAAAAACTTTGCTTCAGGATGAGAACAGAAATCGTGCTTCGGCGGCGCAGCAGCAGCGGGAGGCCCCATTAGCTAAAGTGGTACCTCAGGTTAAGAACAGTTTCAGGTTAAGAACAGACCTCTGGAACGAATTAAGTATGTAACCAGAGGTACCACTGTATGGGGTTGCGGCGCTCATCTTACTTTCAGGTTGAGGGAGCCAGCGTTTGTCCACAATGGCTTTCCGGGTCATGTGACCAGCATGACTAAACTGCTTCTGGCGTAACAGAACACCAGAGCGCATGGAAATGACGTTTACCTTCCTGCCACAGCGGTACCTATTTATCTACTTGTACTGGCATGCTTTTGAACTGCTAGGATGGCAGCAGCTGGGGCAGAGAAATGGGAGCTCACTCTGTCTTGGGGATTCGAACCACCGACTTTCTGATCGGCAAGCCCAAGAGGCTCAGTGGTTTAGACCACAGTGCCCCCCCCCCCATAGCACTTTAAGCAGCCATGGCTTACTCCAAAGAATTCTGGGAATTGGAGTTTGTTGTGGTTGTGCTGAGTGTTCTAGGGGAGCCCTATTCCCCTCCCAGAGCTACAGTTCCCAGAGTTCCCTGTGAGGAGGGATTGATAGTTATACCACTCTGGGAACTGTAGGTCTGGGAGGGAATAGGTGCTTCCTAGCAACTGTCGGTACCTTTAACAAACCACAGCTCCCAGAATTCTTTGCAGGGGGGGAAGCCATGACAGTTTAAAGAGGTCTCACAGTGCTTAAAATGTATGGCCTAGCTCCTTTTAAGCACTGACTGCAATAGGATAAACCGAAGGCAAATCTTAAAAAATTAGAACAGCCTTTACCAAAGGTGTCATGGGCTTTGAAGATTCTCAAACTCAGGACACAAGGGAGAAACGTGCTAAGAGGAAGGTACGCTTGGCAAACCCTCACCCTGATCAACTCCCGCCTGGAAACCTCTGTCCCCACTGTGGAAGGATGTGTGGATCCAGAATTGGCCTCCACAGTCCCTTAGGGACTCACTGTTAAGACTGTGTTCATGGAAGACAATCTTACTCGGCTACGAGGGACCCCCAAAGGAGAATAGGACATTTCTTTCAAGCCCCAGTTCAGTTGTCGGGGCTGACCCTGCAGCCTCCGAAGAAAGCGTTTGTAGGTTTGTGCGCCCACAGACATCAGCTGGGCACCTCCTGTTCTAGGGACAGGGAAGATCAGAGCTGAGGTTTAAGAACCCAGGACAGGAAGACGCCTGTACTCCAGGCAACCAAGGACGTCCGCCTTACCTGAAGAGGACCCACCTCTGCCACCCTCTTCTTTGACTTCCACACACAGCAGCGTCTCTCTGGCCTCGGAAGGAGCTGCAGGATTCATAGGCACTACCTGAACAACCAGGAGAACACAACCCTGTCAAGGCAGCTGGAAAAAGGCAACAGGGTAGGATGGAAAAGTACTGGGCAAAGGGGCAGGGGGTGCCGGAAAGAAGGGCGGACCTTTGGTCCTCCGATGAGCTACTCAAAAGGAGGGTGCATCTAGTCCATCGTTCTCTTCCCACAGTGATCCATCAGATACGTCTCTGGAAACCGACAAACATCAATGCGGTTTTGAGAATCCCACAAAGAACAACACATTGGGAATCCAGCAGGTGACAATGCGGTATTATCACAGAATCCGAATGCCGCCAGGGTCGGCTTAGAAATAAATGCTCTCGTACAGTGGTGCCTCGCAAGACTAAATTAATTTGTTCCGCGAGTTTTGTCGTCTTGCGATTTTTTTCGTCTTGCGAAGCACGTTGTCGGGAAAGTTTTGGAAAAGCTTCAAAAATCACCAAAGTCTTTAAAAACCTCAAAAAAGGCTACCACACCGCGTTCTATGAGTTGCTCCTCGAAGTCAAGTCGCAACTGTATTAACGGTGTTAAGAAAAAGGAAACAAACTTGCAAGACGTTTTCGTCTTGCGACGCAAGCCCATAGGGAAATTCGTCTTGCGAAGCAACTCAAAAAACCAAAAACCATTTCGTCTAGCGAGTTTTTTGTCTCGCGAGGCATTCGTCTTGCGAGGTACCACTGTATCTGACTCCCAGTAAGTTAGCAAAAATATATAAGACAGGTACAAATATCTGCTGGAAAAGGAAAGAAAAATAAGGCACCTTCTGTCATATGTGGTGGTCTTGTAAGGTAATAAAAGCATTCTGGGGAATGATATATCATGAGATAAAAAAATGCTCAAATTAACTTTTCTTAAAAAAAAGAACCACAGGCTTTTTTATTAGGATTTATAGGTGCAGACATTCCAAAGGAGCAGAAAAGACTTTTTATGTATGTGATGACAGCCGCACGGATGCTACTAGCCCAGAGATGGAAAGAAGACAAAGTCCCTACCAGAGAAGAATGGCAAATTAAACTGCTGGACTATGCCAAAATGGCAAAACTGACTGGAAAGTTCAGGAACTAAGAAGACCAAAACTTTAATAAAGAATGGGGAAAATTTATAATTTACCTTGGAGACCACTATCAGCCGATAAAAACATTAGCAATACAACTTGCAATGCAGCAAGTATTTATGGAAACCATGGAGTAATATAAAATATGGACTACTGAAAAATATGCAGTAGAAAAAGTTAACAATAGGACCCAGGGAAGGGAAGGTGGAAGTCCAGAGATTCGAAGGAATCTTTAACTATGGATATGTACAGTTGGTTGTATAGCTGTATAGTTGTATATGTACAGTGTTCTCAAAGCTACCAGCATGAGTTTGACCAAACTGCGGAAGGCAGTGGAAGACAGGAGTGCCTGGCATGCTCTGGTCCAGGGGGTCACGAAGAGTCGCACACGACTAAAGGTAAAGGTAAAGGTACCCCTGCCCGTACGGGCCAGTCTTGACAGACTCTGGGGTTGTGCGCCCATCTCACTTAAGAGGCCAGGGGCCAGCGCTGTCCGGAGACACTTCCGGGTCACGTGGCCAGCGTGACATCGCTGCTCTGGCGAGCCAGAGCCGCACACGGAAATGCCGTTTACCTTCCCGCTGGTAAGCGGTCCCTATTTATCTACTTGCACCCGGAGGTGCTTTCGAACTGCTAGGTTGGCAGGCGCTGGGACCGAGCAGCGGGAGCGCACCCCGCCGCAGGGATTCGAACCGCCGACCTTTCGATCGGCAAGTCCTAGGCGCTGAGGCTTTAACCCACAGCGCCACCTGCGCAGTCGCCACACGACTAAACAACAACAAATGTATAGTTGGATTGTTATATCTTTATACTTGTTAAAATCAAATAAAAATTATTTCAAAAAAAGAAAAGAGAGAAATGCCCTCACCTCTTTGGGTTTCTCACCCGCTTGCTGACTCCTCAGGAAACCTTCTGCCAGGGCCACCACCTGGGCGCAGGTCTCTGGGCCTCCTTCCCGGACCCAGCTCCGCATCTCCAGGGGCAGGACGGCCAGGAACTGCTCCAGAATCACCAGCTCCAGGATCTGCTCCTTGGTGTGCCTCTCCGGCTTCAGCCACCGGTGGCAGAGGTACCAGAGCTGGCTGCACACTTCCCGTGGTCCCTCGACCTCCTGGTAGCGGAACCGTCGGAAGTTCAGCCGCTGTGTCTCCAGGGCGATGGTGTCCCTTTCCCAGGGCTCCTCCTTGCCTTGCCCAGAATCCAAGCCCATGTAGGCATCTTCAGATGCTCTGCTAAGACCTGTCGGGAGGCTGTTTGCGCTGTCTCCTTCAGGGCTGCCACTGTTGCAGTGTGTTCTTTCTGCGGACAGAGGACAAGGCATGGGGTCTTCCCGAGGGGCAAGTTCTGGCAAGCCTGGGCCTCTCCATCCCATGTTTGGCGACTGCCTGGCTGTTGCGAACGGCTCCACAACCTCCCGCTGGACTCTTCCAGGCCCCTTATGGAATTTGAGTCCTGCCCCGCTCTGCCTCTTTGCTCGTGTTCCCGGACCTGCGCCCCGATTCGGCAAAGCTTGAATTTCACTCCGGTTCATCTCTCGTTCCGTCTCTCGCGCAAAAATGCAACAGCTGCGCCTCACTCCACCTCAGCTCCTAAACCGTGTCTTCAGTCGCCTGCTTCGTTCGCTTCAGACACTCAGTCTGGTGTGAGGTAAGAAGCTCCATTGGCAACGACCCTGTCCTGAATCCAACAGAGACAAAAGACGGAAGATTATTCCTGAGGAATTTTTTTTTTAAAGAGCTGTGTTACATTAGGAACATAGAAAGTCAGGCCATCAGTCTAACTACCTCAGTACTGTTTGCACAGACTGGCAGTAGTTCTCTAGGATTTTTTCCCTTTTCTCCCCAATGTTTTTAATTTTTATTTTACATACAGTGGTACTTTGGGTTAAATACGCTTCAGGTTACAGACTCCGCTAACCCAGAAATAGTGCTTCAGGTTAAGAACTTTGCTTCAGGATGAGAACAGAAATCGTGCTCCGGCGGCACGGTGGCAGCAGGAGGCCCCATTAGCTAAAGTGGTGCTTCAGGTTAAGAACAGTTTCAGGTTAAGAACGGACCTCTGGAACGAATTAAGTACTTAACCCGAAGTACCACTGTATTAAGAATTACAATCATACCACAACACATTCCAAAACTACAAGATTCTTACGAATCTATGGACTTCCCTCCTCCCCCTCTGTGGGTCTCATGGTTAAACCTTTTCTCCTGCATCTTTTATAATCCAGATTTTTATATCTCCATTGTTCTTGTTACATTACGAGTGTTATTGCAATCCCGCTAACAATTTTAACGGTTTACAGTGGTCTCCATTTACAGGCAAATTATAAATTTCCTCCATTCCTCATTACATTTTTCATCTTCCTTATTTCTGATCTTCCCAGTCATTTTAGCCATTTTGGCACAATCCATCAACTTGATCTGTTATTTCATCTCTGGGCTAGCAGTAGGATTTCTCTCAACCCTGCCTGGAGATGCCGGGAACTGAACCTGTGACCGTCTGCATGCCAAGCAGATGTTCCGGCACTGAGCTGAAAGGCTTAGCAGGTTCATGCAATTGCATCATAAGCACATATCCCAGACACCTCAACGGCAGATAAAAGCGGTTCTGTTCCGCCACAATTCCGAAGCAATTCATATTTGTGTTGCTCAGTCTGCTTATGGTTTTGATTTGAGCTGCAGAGTTGGTTTCTGGTGGCTCAATTAGTGAATTTAAAAGACGCCTGCTCCTTGGGAGAAAGGCGATGGCAAAGCTAGACAGCATCTTAAAAAGCAGAGACATCACCTTGCCAACAAAGGTCCGAATAATTAAAGCCATGGTTTTCCCAGTAGTGATGTATGGAAGTGAGAGCTGCACCATAAAGAAGGCTGATCGCCGAAGAATTGATGCTTTTGAATTCTAGTGCTGGAGGAGACTCTTGAGAGTCCCATGGACTGCAAGAAGATCAAACGTATCCATTCTTAAGGATATCAGCCCTGAGCGCTCACTGGAAGGACAGATCCTGAAGCTGAGGCTCCAGTACTTTGGCTACCTCATGAGAAGAGAAGACTCCCTGGAAAAGACCCTGATGTTGGGAAAGATGGAGGCCACAAGGAGAAGGGGACGACAGAGGGCGAGATGGTGGGACAGTGTTCTCGAAGCTACCAGCATGAGTCTGACCAAACTGCGGGAGGCGGTGGAAGACAGGAGTGCCTGGCGTGCTCTGGTCCAGGGGGTCACGAAGAGTCGGACACGACTAAACGACTAAACAACAACACCACCTTTCTGGCTATGTGGGTTTTATCTTGTATATCGCAAGACGAGTGGAAGGGGATGCGAGAAGAGAGATGGCGCTTTGTGTATTATCTGCCTTTCTTGGGAATCAAGAAATAGCAAAATTTTGTCCCTGCTGGGAAAAAGGGAAAGGTTAACAGCTCAGCAGAACACATAATTTGCATGCAGAAGGTCTCCAGGTTCAACCCTCAGCATTTCCAGGTAATAATAATAATAATAATAATAATAATAATAATAATAATAATTTATTATTTGCACCCCGCCCATCTGGTTGGGTTTCCCCAGCCACTCTGGGCGGCTTCCACAAGACCAAAAATACACTAAGATGTCATGCATTAAAAACTTCCCTGTAGGACTAGAAAGGACTCTTGTCTGAAACTCTGGAGAGGTGCTGCCAGTCAGTGTGGACAATACTGAGCTAGGGAAACCAATGGTACAGGGAAACTGTACAGGGAAGTTTTGTTTTTTTTTAATTATGTTTTATATATGTTGGAAGCTGTCTAGAGTGGCTGGGGCAATCCAGTCAGATGGGTGGGGTATAAATAATAAAATAATAATAATAATAATAATAATAATAATAATGCAGGGACGCAGGTGGCGCTGTGGGTTAAAGCCTCAGCGCCTAGGACTTGCCGATCGAAAGGTCGGCGGTTCGAATCCCTGCGGCGGGGTGCGCTCCCGCTGCTCGGTCCCAGCGCCTGCCAACCTAGCAGTTCGAAAGCACCTCCGGGTGCAAGTAGATAAATAGGGACCGCTTACCAGCGGGAAGGTAAACGGCGTTTCCGTGTGCGGCTCTGGCTCGCCAGAGCAGCGATGTCACGCTGGCCACGTGACCTGGAAGTGTCTCCGGACAGCGCTGGCCCCTGGCCTCTTGAGTGAGATGGGCGCACAACCCCAGAGTCTGTCAAGACTGGCCCGTACGGGCAGGGGTACCTTTACCTTTACCTTAATAATAATGCACTCGGATGCTACTAGCCCAGAGATGGAAAGAAGACAAAGTCCCTACCAGAGAGGAGTGGCAAGCAAAGCTGACTGGAAAACTCATGAACCAAGAGGACAAAAACTTTAAAAAGGAACGAGGGGAAATTGTAATTTATTTAGGAGACCACGGCAAGCAGATGAAAGCATGAGCAGGATTTTAATCTCACTTGCAGTGTAACAAATACCACGGATAGTATGGATTGATATAAAATATAGATTATGAAATAATATGCAGTTGTAAATGTTGACAATAGGACCCATGGAGGGGGGAAATCTCGAGATTCAGAGTAATCTCTGTATACGGATATGCATTTGGATTGTTATAATTTTGTATCTGTAAAATCAAATAAAAATGATTTCAAAATATAGAATGATGATGGTGATGTTCCTGTATGGGTCAGTACAGAGAGACATGGGCTGCAGTGGGCAGAGAACCTGCTTTGCATGCAGCGTCAATCCCTAACCAGGGCTGTCCTGAAGCCCCAGGGGGCTGCTGCCTGCCTGTGCAGACAATACGGGGCTGGATGGACCATCAGTCTGACTCCATACATGTCAAACCCCCCTCGCCGCTTCCAAACCCCCTCAATGCGTTTTCCTTGCCAATTCCTCTTGCCTCCTGGCTCGCCTCCCTCGTTGCCCCAAAACACAGCTTTGCACTCACCTCTCTGACCTTCTGCAGAAAGAAGCCAGGGTTTTGCAGCTGAGTTCCCTGGCAGGAAAAGGAAGGGACAGCATTGGCTGGCTGCTCCCTGGGCCTCTCTGCAAAACACAGCTCTATTCGTTTAACCCATTGGGGGCTGTGGGGCAGCTTCCCAACAGAGAGGTGGCATGCGAGCAAACAGGCTGGAATAATACTAATACTACTACTACTACTACTAATAATGAATTTATTTATACGCCGCTCATGGCAACTAACACCAGTAAAATTACAGTAAAAACATAATAGGAAAAAAACACCAATTTTAAATACAGGTTAAAATGCAATTTAAAATGCAGCCTTATTTTAAAAGTAAGGTAAAGGTAAAGGGACCCCTGACCATTAGGTTCAGTCGTGGCTGAATCTGGGGTTGCGGTGCTCATCTCGCTTTATTGGCCTAGGGAGCCAGCGTACAGCTTCTGGGTCATGTGGCCAGCATGACTAAGCCGCTTCTGGAGAACCAGAGCAGCGCACGGAAACACCGTTTACCTTCCCACCGGAGCGGTACCTATTTATCTACTTACCCTTTGACGTGCTTTCAAACTGCTAGGTTGGCCGGAGCAGGGATCGAGAACTTTGACATGCTTTTGAACTGCTAGGTTGGCCGGAGCAGGGGTCGAGAAACGGGAGCTCACCCCATCACGGGGATTCGAACCGCCAACCTTCTGATCGGCAAGTGGTTTAACCCACAGTGCCACCCGCATCCCTCATTTTAAAAGTAGCCGCCTTATTAAAAGCAGAGTCAGCCAGACAGACCCCTTGGGTCCACCTAGCATTGTCTACACTGACCAGCACTGAAGAGAAACCGCACAAGTGCTCCCACTGTGGGAAGAGCTTCAGCCAGAGAACCAATTTGGTGAGTCACCTGCGAATCCACACCGGAGAGAGACCGTATCAATTCTCCCAGTGCAGGACAGGCTTCCGGTGGCAACTCCATTTGAAGAGGCACCAGAAGATCCACACGGGAGAGAAACCTCACGAATGCCCGGACTGCGGGAAAAGCTTTTCCCGGAGGGATAGATTACTCAATCACCGGAGGACTCACACAGGGGAGAAGCCGTACGAATGTCCCAATTGTGGGAGAAACTTCAACCATCCATGCAACTTAACTGAGCATCAGAAGACGCACACAGGGGAGAAACCACATGAATGTCCCGAGTGTGGGAAAAACTTTTCCCGGCGGGATACACTGATCAAGCACCAGAGAACCCACACGGGGGAGAAGCCTTATGGGTGCCCTGAGTGTGGGAAAAGTTTCCATCCTTGTAGGTTGATTGAGCTACATGGGGGATGTTGCAGGAATTTATGTATAGGTTTGGGGGGGGTTGCCCCTCCAGCAGATATCATGCACATGCAGCCCACTACCAAAATCAGCACAATCACTTTTGTGACTTTTGTGATTTGTCCCCACAAAACACTTCATCACAGTTTCTTCCTATCTATTCAAAGGGCCTCTGCTGCACGATACCAAATGTAAGAATTCATAGAATCATAGAGTTGGAAGAGACCACAAGGGCCATCGAGTCCAACCCCCTGCCAAGCAGGAAACACCATCAGAGCACTCCTGACATATGGTTGTCAAGCCTCTGCTTAAAGACCTCCAAAGAAGGAGACTCCACCACACACCTTGGCAGCAAATTCCACTGTCGAACAGCTCTTACTGTCAGGAAGTTCTTCCTAATGTTTAGGTGGAATCTTCTTTCTTGTAGTTTGGAACCATTGCTCCGTGTCCGCTTCTCTGGAGCAGCAGAAAACAACCTTTCTCCCTCCTCGATGTGACATCCTTTTACATATTTGAACATGGCTATCATATCTTTTTTTTTTTATAATTATTTTATTAGTTTTCCAATTTTTAAAAAACACAGCAAGAACAACATACAAACAAACACATAAATTCATAATTTCTTAACCTTATTTTCATAAGCCTCTTTTCTCGGACTTCCCCATACCTTCCCCTTTTTGCATCCTTTTTGGTTTTTAACAATTATTCAACAACCCTTTTAACCAATTAAATTTAAATTCATTCTCCTTTTCAATTTCACCCTAAATCAAACAAAATTTACCGCTGTAATTCTACGTCTTCCTCTCCCTTAGCATTTTAGCACTCCTCAATTTTATAGTAGCTCTTAAGATATATTTTAAACTTCTTCCAGTCTTCTTCCACAGTCTCTTTCTCTTGGTCACGGATTCTGCCGGTCATTTCTGCCAATCCCATGAAGTCGATCACTTTCGCCTGCCATTCCTCCAGTGTGGGTAGCTCTTGTGTCTTCCAATACTTTGCTAGAAGAATCCTTGCTGCCGTAGTAGCGTACAGAAAAAAGTTTTTATCCTTCCTCGGCACCAACCGGCCGACCATACCCAAGAGAAATGCCTCTGGTTTTTTATGAAAGGTGCATTTAAGTACTTTCTTAATCTCATTATAGATCATTTCCCAGAAGGCCTTAATCTTTGGGCAGGTCCACCAAAGGTGGAAGAAGGTACCTTCAGTCTCTTTACATTTCCAACATTTGTTATTGGGCAAATGATAAATCTTCGCAAGCTTGACTGGAGTCATGTACCACCTATAAATCATTTTCATAATGTTTTCTCTTAAGGCATTGCATGCCGTAAATTTAATACCTGTGGTCCATAACTGCTCCCAGTCAGCAAACATAATGTCATGACCTATGTCCTGTGCCCATCTAATCATAGCTGGCTTCACTGTCTCATCTATTGTATTCCACTTCAGCAGCAAGTTATACATTCTTGATACATTCTTAGTATTGGGTTCTAACAGTTCTGTTTCTAATTTCGATTTCTCCACCTGGAAACCGATTTTCCTGTCTTGTTTGTAGGCCTCCATTATTTGAAAATAATGGAGCCAATCCCGTACCTTGGACTTTAATTTCTCAAAACTTTGTAGTTTAAATTCACCACCTTCTTGTTCTAAAATTTCAGAATATTTTGGCCAATTAGTTCTCATATTAAGTTTCTTTACCTCCTTAGCCTCCATTGGTGAAAGCCACCTGGGAGTTTTATTTTCCAGTAAATCTTTATACCGAATCCAAACATTGTATAGTGCTTTCCTAACAATATGATTTTTAAAACCCTTATACACTTTAACCTTGTCATACCAAATATATGCATGCCAACCGAAGCTATTATCAAATCCTTCCAAGTCTAGAATGTCTGCATTTTCAAGAAGTAGCCAGTCTTTTAGCCAGCAGAAAGCTGCCGATTCATAATACAGTCTTAAGTCCGGCAGGGCAAACCCCCCTCTTTCTTTGGAATCAGTGAGTATCTTAAACTTTATTCTGGGCTTTTTGCCCTGCCAGACAAATTTAGATATATCTTTCTGCCACTTCTTGAAACAGTCCAGTTTGTCAACAATTTGTAATGTCTGAAACAAAAATAACATTCTAGGCAATACATTCATTTTAATTACTGCAATTCGACCTAACAAGGAAAGCTTCAGGTTCGACCATATTTCTAAATCTTTCTTTATCTCTGTCCAGCACTTATCGTAATTATCCTTAAATAAGTTTACGTTCTTAGATGTCATGTTAATCCCCAGGTATTTTACTCTCTTTGCCACCGTTAACCCAGTTTCCTCTTGGAATCTCTCTCTTTCAACATTTGTTAAATTTTTTTCCAGTACCTTAGTTTTTTGTTTATTCAACTTAAATCCTGCGACCTGACCAAATACTTGAATTAATTCTAGAACTCTTTTGGTACTAGTGTCTGGCTCTTGTAGAGTCAATACTAAGTCATCTGCAAAGGCCTTCAATTTGTAATGTCTGGCTCCGACCTGAATCCCTTTCACCAGCTGGTCCCCCCTAATCATATTTAACAAAACCTCCAGGACCGATATAAAAAGTAATGGGGATATTGGGCACCCCTGCCGTGTCCCTTTTTCAATAAGTAGTTCATCAGTAACCACATTATTTACAATTAACTTTGCCTTTTGTTCCGAATAAATTGCACTTATACAATTTTCGAACTTTTGGCCTACCCCCATCCCATGAAGGTTCTTCTTCATAAATTTCCAAGATATGTTGTAAAAGGCTTTCTCCGCATCCACAAAGATTAAGACTGCCTTTGTATTAATATTCACTGTCAACATTTCTATAATGTCAATTATATTCCTTACGTTAGTAGATATATGTCTACCCGGGAGAAAGCCTGCCTGATCTTTATGAATCTCCTCCACCAACACCTTCTTCAATCTTTTTGCCAGAATGTCTGCAAATATTTTGTAATCCACATTAAGCAATGATATAGGGCGGTAGTTCTTGATCTGTTTTTTATCAACCTCGGTCTTTGGTATAAGTGTAATAAAAGCTTCTTTCCACGTTTCGGGTGCCCTTTTCCCCTCTAATATCTCGTTGCAAACCTCCTTAAGCGGCTGTATTAACCAGTCCTTCAAAGCTTTGTAGTATCTGGAGGTTAATCCATCTGGCCCTGGAGATTTCCCCAATTGCATATTTTGAATGGCACCCTCTATTTCTTGTTCAGTTATTTTCTCATTTAAAACCAACGTACTTTGTTGCGAGATTTTTTGTAATCCATATTTCTTAAGGAATTCTTCCATTCTCTTTCGTTTTCCGGCCCTTGTGCATATAATCTTCTGAAATAACTCTGAAAGCAATTACTGATCTCATTTGGTTTAAAAATGTTCTTTCCATCCACCTCCAAACTTGTGACTGTGTTCAGTTTCTGTCTCTTCTTCAATTGCCATGATAGGAGTTTTCCACATTTATCTGCCGATTCAAATGTCTTTTGTCTCATTTGCTTAATTTTCCATTCAATCTCCTGGTTCATCAATTCCATATATTGCTTCTGATACAGTTTAATTTCTCTCAAGATCTCATGTGACTTTGGTTTAGATCTCAATTTCTTTTCGCTGTCTTTTATCTTTTCCAGAATCTTGTCTTTCTTCTCGTGCTGTTTCCTCCTTTTTAAGGAATTCTGTTGTATCAGGAAACCCCGCATCACGGCCTTACTTGCGTCCCAGATCACTCTTTTCTCCACTTCTGTCCTCAGATTTATCTCAAAGTAATCCTTCAAAGTCTTTTGGGCTTTTTGGTAATCTGGATCTCTAAATAAGGTGTCATTCATTCTCCATCTAAAGGAGCCAGCTGTTGTTATTTTCATTTCCATCTTTACCACATTATGGTCGGAGCATGTCTTTGGGCAGATTTCCACTTTTTTTATCTTTGGAGCCATTCCACTAGTAATCCATATTTGATCTATTCTTGTCCAGGTCATCTGTGATTCCGAAAAGAATGTTCCCTCCCTCTCGAGAGGGTTTATTGTTCTCCAGATATCAATCAAGTCCAAATTGTCAGTCATTTCAAAGAAAGTCTTAGGTAATCTCCCATCCTTAGAGATCACCTGTCTTTGTGCTTTATCCATATTTGTAGAGACGACGCCGTTCATATCCCCTAGAAGGATCACCTTATAGTCCAAATAGTCCATTAATGTCTCATGCAGTTTCTTATAAAATTCTGCCTTCCCTTCATTCGGTGCATAAATTCCAAATATCAAAATTTTTTCTCCTTGAATCTGTATCTCAGTTGCCAAAATTCTTCCATGTTCATCTTTAAAAATCAGTTTTGGAACCAGTTTCTCTTTTGCATAAATCACCACTCCTCTTTTCTTAACTTTATCTGATGAAATAAATTCTTGTCCCAATCTTTTATTTATAAGTAATCTTCTATGTGCCCTTGTCACGTGGGTTTCTTGTAGACAAATCAGATCCAATTGTTCTCTTTTCAAAATATGAAAAACCTCACGCCTTTTCCTGGGAAGGTTCAGTCCATTGCAATTCCAAGTTAAAAACCGCAGAGACATTGTTAATTAGTTACCTCCAACTGCTCCCTGCAGCTGTTCTTCTTCCGTTGGTGATTTGAGTCCAAATGTCAGGTTCCCCAAGTCTGTGTCTGATGTCGAGTTTAACACTCCTTTCACCAGGTCCTCCTCGTATCTGTCCAAAAATTGTTCTTTATCTTGTACTGTTCTTATTTTAACTTTCTTTCCTTTGAAGTTAAAGGACAAACCCTGTGGAAATTCCCAGCTAAAGGGTATGTTGTTCTTCTTCAGCAGGTCAACCAAGTTCTTAAACTGGGTTCTCACCTCCAGAATATATTTTGGGATATCCCTATAGATTTGCACAGAGGCGTTTTCAATCTGGAGTGTCTTCTGATAATGCAAACTTAGTATCTTGTCTCTTTCCTCTTTAGATCTCAATGTTATCAGGCAGTCCCTTGGAATCTTCCTGCCTTGCCTTCTGCCCAATCTGAAGGCAGTTGTTATCTCAAATTCTTTTTCCTCTAGGTTCACCTGCCAAAAATCTGAAATTTCTTTTGTGAGAAAGTCCACTAGGTTGTCCCCTTCACTTTCTGGAACAAGCCTAAGTCTCAAATTCTTCTCCTTACGTTGCATGTCCCATAAAGACAGGGTTGCCTCATGTTGGTCAAGCCTCCTGCAGACCGGTACTAAATTTCCCTGTGTAGATTCCGCAGTGGATTTGGCTTCTTCCGCAATCTTCCTAATTGTGGCGTTCTCCTGCACCAATTTATTTATAATCTCTGTGTTAGATGTCACGCTTTTGGTGTTCAAGTCTAGTTTTGCCGTAAGATCTGCCAATTGCTTGGTATTTTCTGTGCTCTGTTTATTCAGCTTTTCTAAAGATTCATTTATCTTCAATAATGCCTGCGTCACTGACTCCATGAATGCACTTATTCCTTTTTCCTGTCCAGCTGGGCCTGTTGGCAATAGTCCTGATAAAGAGCCCCTTTCTTTTGTGCTGCTTTAGCCTTAGATCTTGTTGCTATCTCATCTGCAGGGCCACTCATGTCCCAAGGTCGTTCCCACAGGAACAGGTCTTGAATGGAAAAATCCAGTGAATTTGTTTTTAGCAGTCAATGTTGCAACTGTTACCTTCAGCCCTCTAGAGGGAGCCAAGATATCCAATGAGCAGAGAAACAAAAAGTCCGAAAACCCTCAGAGGGGAAAAGTTACTAAAAAACGTCTTTCAGTCTTTTAGTTGCAACAGTATTATTTCTACAGAATCTCAGGCAATTGTATCTAATAAAGTCCCCACTTTGCAACACATCTGACAGTTCCCTGTCAAAGTGCTTCACCCAGACAGTCCGTTCCCAGAGTCAGAGGCTGCAGCAAATTGTCCCTTAAAATTTTCTCCTGCGGGTTTCCTTTTCTTCTTCCCCCCCCTGTTCCTGCTTACTAGAGGGGGGATTAAACTTCAATGCTAGGGTTAGTCCTTTCAAAAGTTCTCCATAAATTATCAATTACAGCTTCCTGGTTCCGTTGCTTTAGCGATCATGCAATCCGGGGGAGGCAGACTTCCTTTATTTACCGTCCCCACTTTCGGCCAAATTTTAAAGTTTTAATTTAAAATCCCGGTAAAGTTTCCAATCCTACTCACGGGAGTCTCTTTTCAGTCCAAATTTCAGGAAGGAATCGGCGCTCTCCGTCAATGGCGACGCAGCTTCACTCCACGGGCTGGGTAGCGACTCTCAGCTCCGTGCACCCCCGATGCTCCTCCGGAGCCTTTAAAAAGGCTCTTTTGCAGTAAAGGGGGGGCGCAAAAGGTGCCCACCAAGTCTCCTTCTGCGCCTGTGATTTTAGGGGTCCCCGCTTCGCTGTAGCGGTCAGACCCAAACTCGTGGAGCAGCCCCTTCTCCGGAGATCAGAGAAAGAGCCGCCATTAGCGCTGGCGCCAACCCCTTAACCACCTCTTCTCCAGGCTAAACATGCCCAGCTCCCTTAGCCGTTCCTCATAAGGCATCGTTTCCAGGCCTTTGACCATTTTGGTTGCCCTCCTCTGGACACGTTCCAGTTTGTCAGTGTCCTTCTTGAACTGTGGTGCCCAGAACTGGACACAGTACTCCAGGTGAGGTCTGACCAGAGCAGAATACAGTGGCACTATTACTTCCCTTGATCTAGATGCTATACTCCTATTGATGCAGCCCAGAATTGCATTAGCTGCCGCGTCACACTGTTGGCTCATGTCAAGTTTGTGGTCAACCAAGACTCCTAGATCCTTTTCACATGTACTGCTCTCAAGCCAGGTGTCACCCATCTTGTATTTGCGCCTCTCATTTTTTTTGCCCAAGTGCAATACTTTACATTTCTCCCTGTTAAAGTTCATCTTGTTAAATTCGCTGATAAATGTATCTATGTACTGGCTCACTGGGAAAACTTCAGAAATTCATATAGACAAGTGAGCTCAGCTACTCAGCAGCCCCTCTGCCTGAGTGATAATCCCTGGCATCCTGATACCTGAGTGCCAGACAGGTAGCCATTCCAGAAATAACAAACCCAGATGAAGACAAAAGGGTGTGATTAACTTGACTGGGAAACAGGGAAATGTAAATATCTCTTTTGCTACACTTGATGGGTGTTTGGTGGAGGGCAAAGAGAACCATGGGGCAGGGTCCAGGATGCTCAGATTACTGCCACCAGACCTCCCCTTTCATTATGTAACCATGATGTATTAGTGATGTAGTTTGGGGGGATGAAACATGGGGATTAGCAACTAATAAAAGTTTTGGGGCTCTTTTGTTTGGGGCTTCCATCTTGTTCCACCTTGTGGCAGGTGGGAATCCTGTTGCGATTCTTCAATGAAGACCAAGCCTACTGGCTGCTGTTTTGTTCTGGTATTCCTGGCTGGTGTCCTTGTTTTTTGTCCAAGGGAGCCCTCATATTTCTCAGTTAACAGAAAGAAGCCTCACGAATGCCCTGAGTGCAGGAAGAACTTTTCTCCGTGAGATATGCTGATCAAACACCAAGAACCCATGTGGAGGAAAAGCCTTATGAATGTCCTGATTGTGGGGAAAGCTTCATTCAGAAGAAGGCACTCATCAGACACCAGGTAATTTATTTAGGGAATACGTCCAGCTAATATTCTTGAAAAGTGCCACATTCCACAGAAAGAAGAGGGAGAAGTGTTGGTTACATCCTGATTTGCAGTGGAGAAGCCACACCTTATCTACATCACAAGACATAGGAGGACGACAACAGAGAAAGCTAGCAAAAAGAAGCTGAAATAAATAAATTGATTCAGCAGGAAGTTTAAAGTAATATCTGATTAAAAATAGAAATTGGACCCATATTTTCAGTTATCACAAAAAGATTTTTAAACAGAAGGAGAAACTGTTGGCATCATAGGTATTAATCTAGAAGATATAGATGATCCAATTAGAAAAATAACGTGCACCCTGGTGGTTGAAAACAAAATGGATTGTGTTTTGTTGATGAATAGCTATTATTTCTTTTAAAGAAGCAAGACTCCACCCCAAGTTAATTAGTTAAGTCCCCAAATGTTCTAGACTCCATTACGAAACATCTTGGCTTGATGGTGCAGAACGAAGGCCAGGGACACATCACAAGGGCAGCCACAGACCCACACTGACAACAAGAGCTCCCAATGACTCAGGCTGTATTATACAGATGTGGAAGTGTGAACTCCACAAATGGGAGGAATAGGACTCCACTCTCTTTTTGCATACTTGGCAAAGAAAAGAAGGGGATCTTTCCTGGATCAGGCCAAATGTCCATTTAGTCTCTGTTGTAAACAAAATCTGCCCTTTTTCCCTTATGGGGTATCCAAGAGCCCATATAGAGTCCTTACGTAGGTTCCCTATTGGTAGGAGAAAATAACAGAGGCCAACCAGAGAATATTGAGAAGCAAAGTTGCTAGGAAGTCTGATCTTTATTGATCTGTTGCAACAGGGTCCTCACTCACCACACGCAGGAGGGTAGAGGAACCCCGAACAATGGCGCGCAAGGCCTTATATAGACATTTTAAATTCCCTGCCCTGGAGCTCAAGACCACCCCTCCATACATCATACATACATTACAGAAAAGGCGGTTTACAGCAGAAATCTGAGAGGTTTGTTTACCTCCTGTCTGCCAGGTTACCTGTTTAATGGTCACTTGATTGGATTGCCTGGGGAGCCTGGCCAGTCTTTTGTTATGATAAATACTTAGTTCCTGAGCCAGGTCACAGCCTCACACCCTATTAACATCCTAAATGTGCCCCTAAGACAGGATTTGTGAAGGAAAAGACAATGGGGAAGCTTTTCCATTTTCCTTTGACCTTGCAGAGAAAACATTTGCTCAGTTTGGGAATCAAAATGGTTTCAGGTCGGTCTTCCTGTCCTGATCTATGTAAGTGCTTCGTTGGTACACTTATGAACATTTAACATATATCGAAGACCTCCAAATTCCAATCACATTCCAGATGGTGGAAGATGGTGTGGCTGGAATGTGGTTTGTTTGGTTGTTGTTGTTGTTTTGCTTTTGTTGTTTTTAAGGGATGGCATCCAATTTCGTTGCACTTGTGCAATGTTGCACTTGTGTAATGACAATAAAGAATCTATCTATCTATTCCGGACTGACAAAAGACAGTAAAACTCTGGAACTCCCTCACATAAGAGGCAGGGAAGGCCACCAATTTGGTTGGCTTTAGAAGACTTGGAAGACTATAGACATATTCAGGGATGGCTACGTGGGGCCTCCACCGCCGGAGGCAGCAGGTGCCTTTGAGCTTCAGTTGTGGGGAATCCCCGGGGTGGGGAAGAGTAGGGGTGTTGCTCTGAGGTCCTCTGAACTAGATGGGCCTCTGGATTGGCATTGCCTTGTCGTGAAGACCTTTTAAGATAAGAGGAGACTATTTTATTTTATTTTTATTTTTTTAATAGATTTTTATTAGGATTTTTTTAAAAAGGTTATAGAAAAAAAAGAAAAAATATAAGTAACAATCAAAAAAGAAAAAGAAAGAACAATACATATAAAACAAACATCATCCAAAAACAGGAGACCATTTTCTGTTCAACTCTTAGGATGCCATCTTGGTTTAGTGATTGTAACAACTGACTGGTCTGTATCATTTAGCTGCATGTTCCTCTCTGGGGCTCTAAATGGCGTCTTGTTCTGAGTGTGACTTTTTGGATGTGAATAAAGTGGTACCTCGGGTTAAGTACTTAATTCGTTCTGGAAGTCCGTACTTAACCTGAAACTGTTCTTAACCTGAAGCACCACTTTAGCTAATGGGGCCTCCCACTGCCGCTGCGCGATTTCTGTTCTCATCCTGAAGCAAAGTTCTTAACCCAAGGTATTATTTCTGGGTTAGCAGAGTCTGCAACCTGAAGCGTATGTAACCTGAAGCATATGTAACCCAAGGTACCACTGTATATGAACTTGTCGGACTCCTTATTAATTCCTTTTCACCTAACATAGGAATTAATTGGGATTTCAGAAAGTTAAACAAATAGTATAAGGAAGGTCATGAGCATTGCTTCAAAAATGGGGAAGAGCTGCGACTCAGGGGAACAGCGTTTGCTTGGCATGGAGATGCTTCCAGGTTCAGTCACTTGCATCTCCCATTTTGGACTGGGAAAGGTGTCAGTGTGAAATCCAGGAGAGGCACAGACACTCAGTGCAGACACTGCAGAGCAAGATGTCCCTGCATCTAAGGCACCAAGGCAGCACGATTACACACACACACACACACACACACACGCCAGTGCATGGCAGTTCCAAGACTGACTTTCTGTTCCCACAGTTCAGGGAGGCCGGAGTTGAGAGATGTTGTGTTATGTTGTGTTAGAGAGGCCTGCTCCTTCCTGATTTGTATTCTGGCTGCCTCAAGAAACCAGCTGTTGTGTTGTTAATTCGATAAAGTTCCCTATCGAGGCTTCCAGGAGGGGACAGACAAACTGCCCACCCACTGCTCTGGTCCCCATGATCAAGGCAGAGAGGCAGAGACACATTATCTCCGCATTGCAGATCCTCATAGCAGCAGAAGTTGTGGCCCTTCAAGAAAGCTGAATGTTGGGAGATCTAGGACAGATAGAAGCATTTCGTTGTGCAGCACATAATTGAGCTATGGAACTCACTGCCACTGGAGGCAGAGATGGCAACCAACGTAAAATAATGGAATTGCAGAGTTGAAAGGGACCACAAGAGTCACCTAGTCCAGATCTGTGCAATGCAGGAATCTTTTGCCCAACGTGGTGCTCAAACCAGTGACCCTTAGCTTAAAACGACTGTGCTCCACCCGCCGAGCTGGGGAGAAGACAAGGGGACAAATTCATGGAGCACTAGGCTGTGAATGGTTCTTAAGCCCAATGGCTCGGCTCTGCCTCCACAGTTCAGAGTGATACGGAAGGGGGGGGGCATGTCTTCTTCACCTTCTTCTTCGCTACAATATATCAATTTATTTCCAATTGTCAATGTCAAAAGGGACTAAAATCTATAAAATTCATAGAAAATCAACGTGCCAGTTTGCTCAATTTCTCTAGGACTCCATCACACCTCCCCTGTCCAGCATAATCCCTCCAGCAAGGTGTTAAGACCCTAATCCTGTCAAATGGCTCTGATCAGCCTTTCCTCCAGGCAATGTCAGGTGACAGACTATGCATATTTGAGACCATTGTTTTCTCATCCCCGGGAAGTGTTTATCTGTGCATATCTCCAACTCTGCATATTCCCCCTCCCTTCCTGAAGTGCTGATCTGTGCGACCCCTACCTTACTGAAGTGATGATCTGTGTAAACCCCCACCCACTTTCCTGAAGTGCTGATCTGTGTAATCCCACCTCTTGTGATGTATTCGTGACGTTTTCTGCACTGTATTCTGGGACATGGAGGGAGTTTCAAAAACTCTTGTCACCCCTTTCTCACTGTTCAATCTCGCCTTGAACCTGTTGCGCAATAAACTTGGATCTTCTGCTGTTTGCTCCTGTCTCCGGCTGAGCTCATTTTCCTCCGCAGGGACCCACGGACTTAGTCCGATGAGCTGGGTGGCAGAGCAGCCTCGCACCCAGATTTTGCCGTAACAAGAGGCAGCAGGCTTCTAAATCTCAGATGCTAGAAACTGCCGGGGGGGGGGGGGCAAGGCTGCTTTTGCTCTCTGGTCCTGCGTGGAGGTTTTCCACAGGCGTCTGGGTGGCCCCTCTTGGGTGCTGGACCAAATGGGACACTTTTTTGTGTCCTTCCACAGGGTGAGTGGAAGCTCACAGGGAACTTATGATGACACACAAACGTCGCCAGCATCATGTAGGGGATGGAGGAAGGGGAGACGGCCCTTAGGCGGGGGGGGGGGGGGAGGAGGTGTATTTATTCTGACATCTGCCACGACCACGTGGAAAACGCAGGAAAAGGAGAGCAAGTTGCACTGGTCAGTAGATTGATAACAGATGAAAATATAAAGTTATAATGTGTTAAGATATTGGATTAAGATTAAAACAAAGAGGGAAAGGATTTGCTGAACTAAATAATGTGAATTGGAATACAGAAAAGGGAGGTGTGAGGGAGTCAGGGAAATAAGTAAAGGAAGTATAAGGTATGAAAAGATGTTTTTAAGTGTTTTTTTTTTTCTTTTCTTCTATATTTCGTATTTTGAAATTTTTTCCTTGTATTTTTCTTATTTCGTTTTTCTTTTTTTATTCTTGGTTCGTGTGTCATATATTATGTAACCTTTTTTGTTTTGTAAAACCTTAATAAATATATTTATATACATTTTTTAAAAAGTAGTCAGCGGCCCTGATAGTGGAGCCAGAGAAAGTCCGGTCTGATTTTTCAGAGGGGTCAATTCCATAGGCATTTGTTTTTCTAGCTCTTAGTATCCCAGGAGAGAAATCAGATGCACCTGCTGCCGAAAATACCCTCCTTGGGGTAGCATTGTGTGGTTTTTTTTTGGGGGGGGGGGTCTGAGGAACACAGGGATGGTGTCCTGAGAAATGTATAAGGCAGGACAGCCCATGGGGCCCCCTCTGGAAGCTGCCGGACTGCAACTCCCATCCTCTCTGACCCCTGGCCATACTGATGGGTCAGAGGGGAGTTGGAGTCCAGCACTATCAAGAGGACAATCCCTTAGATGCCCCCGATATACAGAATCCAGCTTGTAAATAAGGAACGTTAATGCATCCACTCGAAACACATTTAACCGGAGGAAATGAGAATGCAATTTCACAGATCAATGAAAAACAAGCCAAAATAGGTGACATAAAAGGAAAGGGGGTGGGGAGGGGGGAGGAAAGGAACAAGCTCAGGTACTGTAGCAAGGATATAAGGAATACCTGTTGCCCACTCAAAATATGCTCAAGAATCGACAGACACGGCAGTGGAGAAAAAGAAAGTAAAAATTTATTGCTGAGCAATAGTCAGTGGAATGTTTTCCAGAGCCTGGGCCCAGAGCCCTGGGGGCTTTGGGTTTATATACCTTGTTCCAAATAGCATTAAACATTACATATTCATATATTGCAGCAAAATCAAACTAATGAACAGGGGCGAAGCCCTTCCTATGTCCAAGTAAATAAGGAACGTTAATGCATCCACACGAAACACATAGAAATGGGCCGAAGCCCCACTCAATGCAAGGAGGTTTATTTCTGTCAAAATGTGGAGATGGAGAGGCTGTATTTGCAGAGGGCATTTGAAGCTGACACCTTGTTCAATTTCTTTTTCATTTTCTTCCCATCTAAGGTCTCCAGAGCAAGGAGCTATCCTGCCTGACGTGGGTGAAGGGGTTCATTTTTCAGTCATCTATTAATCCAATGATGCATGAATTTTCACAGCTGCATGAGGTCTTGTGGGGAGAGGAAGGTTTCCTAGAATTGCAGAGTTGAGGGTCATCTAGTCCCACCCGCTGCAGTGCAGGAAACTTTTGCCCGTCGTGGGGCTCAAACCCACATCCCTGGGGTTAAGAGTCTCATGCTCTGCCAAATCAGACATCTCCAAAGGAAAAGAAGATTGAAGGTAAGGGAGCCTGTTTGAGGATAAGATTATTTGTTGGGACTGTTAAAAGTATTACTGTCTCTCTAAGAAGTAAGCTGCAGAGGGAATTCTGGGAAAAGGAAGGAAAATGCAAAGCAAGAGCAACCCATTTTTGTTTGGTTATTTCTGCTGATTTTGACTGGAATGAATCCTCTCAAAGGGCCCTTGGAAAACTGCCCAACCTGCTCTTGGCGGGTAAATGGTTTTTACGTCAGTCACTCTGGTCTGGAGAGAAACCTCTGCTGGGCCTGAGAGACAGATTTAGTCTCCTCAGGAGATACAGAGGTGGGCTTCATTTTCCCACAAAGAAAAGAAAGGGAGGAGGGTCTCTCCAGAGAACGAGGCTCCTGAGAACGTGTAGAGTTCGGCTCCTGAGTCAGCGTCATAAAAAGACACACGTCCCCCTTCATAGTCCAGAGTCACCCAGATCCTCCTGGGCTCCTCCCTCAGGGACAGAGGAGAGTATTTAGGGGAGGTGCAGGCCATGTACTCCCCTCCCAGATCCCCCACAGACTTCGACACAGCCCAAATCCCCCACGTAGGATTGAGGTTAAAATAGCCCTTTCTCCTCACAGACTTCCTGGCAACCCCCACAAACCACTCTCCCCCACTTTCCACATTGATTTCCCAGAAATGTCTGCCTGCTGTGAACCCCTCATGCCCCAACACACAAAACTCCTCGCTGAATCTCTCAGGATTATCAGGCAGGGCTTGAGGTTTGTCTCCATGTATCACGCTTTTCCGATCCTCCGACAGGATGAGTTCAGGATGGGCTGTGTCTGGATCCAGAGTGACATTTGCTGTTGGGGAGAAGATGAGGGAAAGAGAAGAATAGGCAGAGTCAGCTGAGAGACAGAAACGGACATCCTGATAGATAAATAAAAAACACCCCAAAAACCCAGATTCCCTTTCAGATCAAGGGGATTTCTTTGCATCGCATGCTAGACTGAGACCCCCTGACTCTCATCAGAATAAATATCTTCCTTTATGGTTTTTAAATCAATTTCCTTTACTTTCTTATATTCAATGTATATTGTTCCTGCCCTTCTCTAAACCCAGACATTTTCTAAGGGGAAAAACCACCCAGGAAACCTTTTACTCAGCTCTTCTGTGCTATGTAAGGGGGAAGAGAGGAGAATTGGAGGAGGCAGGAGAAGAGAGAAGCTGCTTTCCTCTGACAATCTCTGTGGGAATTGGCCTATGGGGACCTCTGGTTGGGATGGGAATGTCAGAATTCAGGGCCCAGTCAGAGGTATGTACCTATCTCTCCAGGCACCGGCTGAATTCTGTTGACCTCCCTCCGGCGACTCCCGGTAGGAAAAACACACGAGGTCCGTTCCGGCGATTTTCCTCAGGCTGTGAGAAAAACACACCAAACTGCTTCTCCTCCTCCCTGCTCTCCAGCATATCCCCAGGGAGGGGAATCAGACACAGACAGAAATGTATCTACATGTTTTATTCCTGTCTTCAGCAGTCATATAGAGAAAACATGTCTGCTCTGTTCAACAAACAGAGAGAAAACTCCATAACTCCACCCATGTACATCCTGTACAGGTCATATGACACACACACTGAGCTAACATCCGGTGCTCAGTACAGAATGGACTGCCCCTTTGTTTCCATGGCAACAGTCACATACATCCTGTCTGGCTTTGCAGCCACAAGCAGCAGACTTGGCTGCTATAGCCTTTGCTTGCTGCAGCATTGCTGCTTTAGAATAACAGGGAAGAGACCCCCCTCTTCTAACAACAATAGCAATAATGAACACTGATTGGGAGCCGCCCAGAGTGGCTGGGGAAACTCAGCCAGATGGGCGGGGTATAAATAATAAATTATTATTATTATTATTATTATTGTTGTTGTTGTTGTTGTTGTTGTTGTTGTTGTTGTTGTTGTTGTTGTTCCTGCCCTTCTCTAAACCCAGACATTTTCTAAGGGGAAAAACCACCCAGGAAACCTTTTACTCAGCTCTTCTGTGCTATGTAAGGGGGAAGAGAGGAGAATTGGAGGAGGCAGGAGAGGAGAGAAGCTGCTTTCCTCTGACAATCTCTGTGGGAATTGGCCTATGGGGACATCTGGTTGGGATGGGAAGAGACCCCCCTCTTCTAACAACAACAGCAAAAATGAATTATATTTGCCTACTGCCCTTCATCTACAGGTCTCAGGGTGGTTCACAGCATAAAATTACAACACAAAACCACATATAGGCCTCCCCTCACTTTCACGGGGGTCACGTTCTGGGCCCTTGTGCCCACAAGTCAAAATCGCATTAAGTGGGGAGCCTGTTTATTCCTGCTCTCCATCTCTCTCACCCACTTGGTCTCTCCTTGCCTTCCTCCCAACCATCTTGGAAGATTAGGGCTTGCCGCCAAGGAAGAGGGGGCAGATGGCAGGGCAATTTTACAAAGGACTCCTTATTCCACGCTTCTCTTTTGGATTTAATATATACCATAAGACTAGTTCCCTGAGGGAAGAGGGGGATAACTCAAAAGGTTACCCGACAGTCATGATAGGCAAGTGTGGGGTTGCCATATTTTGAAGAGCAAATAAGAAGACACATTGGCCAACTTCTACTTTTAACTACAGATTGCTATGACAACTCTCATTTTAAATACACCTACTCTATGTAGGCTATACAAGCTGTGATATATTGCTAGTAAAGGTAAAGGTAAAGGGTAAAGGGACCCCTGACCGTTAGGTCCAGTTGCGGACGACTCTGGGGTTGCAGTGCTCATCTCGCTTTACTGGCCGAGGGAGCCGGGGCACAGCTTCCGGATCATGTGGCCAGCATGACTAAGCCGCTTCTGGCGAACCAGAGCAGTGCACGGAAATGCCGTTTACCTTCCCGCTGGAGCGGTACCTATTTATCTTCTTGCACTTTGACGTGCTTTCGAACTGCTAAGTTGGCAGGAGCTGGGACCGAGCAACGGGAGCTCACCCCTTCATGGGGATTCGAACTGCCAACCTTCTGATCGGCAAAGCCCTAGGCGCTGTTGTTTAGACCACAGCGCCACCCGTGTCCCATATTGCTAGTAGCAATGTTCTTAAGTTTCAACAAAAAAAGAATAATAAGAATACCTGTTGCTCCCTTGCTTGCCACATGAAAGTATTTGGGCTCATGTTCACATCTTTGTGAACATAAGTGTGCACAGAACAATTTATTAAACTGTTTAACATCTGTATATGGACTCTCCTGAAGGGCAGGGGGATATTAACTCTTGCCCTCCTGGACTCCTTCTCCAAGATCTTGTAGCTGAGCCAGCGTCCTTTTAGTTCAGCCACAAGAGAAGGGATTTTGCTAGCTTAAGATGCTGCTCTGTCGCGATTCTCTGCTGCAGGTTAGTTTAGCCAGGTGCCTAAGATCTGAGTCTAACACACTAGAAAACATTTCATGGGTTACTGTAAACCAAAAAGAAAAAAGAAAAGAAAAGAAAGAATATTGGGATATTCTGAGAACTCGACAAGATGGACATTGGACTGACCCTGCAGGATCCTCCTTAAGGGCTTTTGTAAGATATTGTAAGGGACGCAGGTGGCGCTGTGGGTTAAAGCCTCAGCGCCTAGGGCTTGCCGATCGAAAGGTCGGCAGTTCGAATCCCTGCGGCGGGGTGCGCTCCCGCTGCTCGGTCCCAGCGCCTGCCAACCTAGCAGTTCGAAAGCACCTCCGGGTGCAAGTAGATAAATAGGGACCGCTTACCAGCGGGAAGGTAAACGGCGTTTCCGTGTGCGGCTCTGGCTCGCCAGAGCAGCGATGTCACGCTGGCCACGTGACCCGGAAGTGTCTCCGGACAGCGCTGGCCCCTGGCCTCTTAAGTGAGATGGGCGCACAACCCCAGAGTCTGTCAAGACTGGCCTGTACGGGCAGGGGTACCTTTACCTTTACCTAAGATATTGTAAGGCTCTGAGGCTTTCCCCTACAAACAAGCAGTATATACATTTTATGAAAGAAAGCAAAATCTATAAAATTGAGGGTGAAACCAGGATACCAGTCTATAGGCAGGAATGGAACTCAGACTGGTGTGTAGGTTGTTTGCAGGGACAAGCTCTGCCCCCAGTCCAAGCCTTCAAACCCCTCCCAGTTCATTCATGGGACAAGGAAAGAACCCAAACACCTCTAGAGGGCTGTTACCCAGAGTTACACCATTGATGGGGGTCCCAAAGTCTGCAGAACAGACAGTTCAACAACCAAGAAATATCAGTCCCTATCCCTCCTGTGAAATTGTTCCTCCCCTAGAAATTTACCTTTCTGAATCGGTTTTCTGAATAACACAGCATCTGAGGAAGCAAAAAGATATAAAGTGTAAGGGCAACACTCTTCCACCTGAAATAAATCTCCATACACAAGTAACACTTCATAATGTAGCATCCTTAAATTGACTCCATTCAGAGCAGGAGAACCTCCAAAAGGACAATGTCAGATTGTGTAGACTGGTAACCAAAAGAAAAGGAGGCTCCATATAACTGAAAAAAGATACACTCTGGTTCAGGCTTTCTTTACAGGATCCAGCGTCACAATATACATGGGCCATTCTGGGGGACAGGAAATGAAGGTTGGAGCACCAAGAAGGAAGGGATCCTGGGGTTACTCAATTCCATGCAATAAGAGCCAGGCATGTTCAGTTCTGAAGAAGTAACAGAATTCCCAGTGTGAAATCCTGGCAGCCATTTTTCATTACCTTTCCATTGTTTCACTGTATCCTCCACAAGGTGATTTAGATCACAGGATTCCAAGATCCTGTTCCTCAGATCTGGAGGGAAAGCCAGTGGCTTCTCTGGACTCTCTCTTTTCTCATACCTGGTGAAAAGAAAAACAATGTCAGCCCATTCAAATCCACAATTTCTGTTAAAGGAAAAGAAAGGAATTGAGAGGAGGAAGCTGGCTGTGGAAGCAGCAGAATCATATGGTATTAAGGGGCAGGAATTGTCTGAGGGTGATGACAGCACAGCACACATTTCCTTTCTCTAGATGTCCCCAGAGAAGGGATGAGGAAGAAAAAGAGATGCACTTCTGTTGGGAAACAAGAAATGTTCCTTAAAACCTCTGCTCTGAACCTGAGAGACACCTTGAATTGAAACACTGCAGCTGGAATATGGTCAAGAAAATAGCCAATTCCTGCTCCTTGGTGAGAAATCGCCCCCTCCCAAGGGGGACTATGGGGCAGGAGTTTGCTTGGGACAGGGTGGTGTGGCTGGCAGAGTGACAGAACTGGTTTGTCTAGAAGGAAACAACTAAGGCAGGCACTTCTAACTCCCAAGAGACTGCGATCTACTCACAGTATAAAAAGACCGATTGTGACCACTATCACAGTGGTCCCACTTGGAAGAGAGATTATGGGACTATGTGGATGAAAATATAGTGATTATGGGAGATTTAAATGGGGTGACATCGATCAAAATGGATAGAACGCAAAGAGAAAGAATGTCAGATTCAGGTAGATTACCACTTTCTTTTTTCCATTTAACTGAGAACTTTAACCTATATGATGCCTGGAGAACAAAAAACCCAAGTGTAAAAGACATAACCCATTACTCAGAGGCGAAAAAATCTGGGGGACAAATTGATGCAATATTTATACTTTTAAAAGATCAGGCAGGATTTTTGCCAGCCAGACAAATAAAGGACAATACTAGAATAATAACTCCCAGAAGTGCAAGCTGGATTTCGAAGGGGCAGAGGAACCAGAGACCAAATTGCAAACATGAGCTGGATTATTGAGAAAGCTACAGAGTTCCAGAAAGACATCTACTTCTGCTTCATTTACTATGCAAAAGCCTTTGACTGTGTCGACCACAGCAAACTATGGCAAGTTCTTAAAGAAATGGGAGTGCCTGATCACCTCATCTGTCTCCATAGAAATCTCTATGTGGGACAAGACGCTACAGTTAGAACTGGATATGGAACAACTGACTGGTTCAAAATTGGGAAAGGAGTACGGCAAGGCTGTATATTGTCTCCCTGCTTATTTAACTTATATGCAGAATTCATCATGCGAAAGGCTGGACTGGATGAATCCCAAGCCGGAATTAAGATCGCCGGAAGAAATATCAACAACCTCAGATATGCAGATGACACAACCTTGATGGCAGAAAGTGAGGAGGAATTAAAGAACCTTTTATTGAGGGTGAAAGAGGAGAGCGCAAAATATGGTCTGAAGCTCAACATCAAAAAAATGAAGATCATGGCCACTGGTCCCATCACTTCCTGGCAGATAGAAGGGGAAGAAATGGAGGCAGTGAGAGATTTTACTTTCTTGGGCTCCATGATCACTGCAGATGGTGACAGCAGCCAGGAAATGAAAAAACGCCTGCTCCTTGGGAGAAAAGCAATGACAAACCTAGACAGCATCTTAAAAAACAGAGACATCACCTTGCCAACAAAGGTCCGTATAGTTAAAGCCATGGTTTTCCTGGTAGTGATGTATGGAAGTGAGAGCTGGACCATCAAGAAGGCTGATCGCCGAAGAATTGATGCTTTTAATTATGGTGTTGGAGGAGACTCTTGAGAGTCCCATGGACTGCAAGAAGATCAAACGCATCCATTCTTAAGGAAATCAGCCCTGAGTGCTCACTGGAAGGACAGATCGTGAAGCTGAGGCTCCAATACTTTGGCCACCTCATGAGAAGAGAAGACTCCCTGGAAAAGACCCTGATGTTGGGAAAGATTGAGGGCATAAGGAGAAGGGGACGACAGAGGACAAGATGGTTGGACAGTGTTCTCGAAGCTACCAGCATGAGTTTGACCAAACTGCAGGAGGCAGTGGAAGACAGGAGTGCCTGGCGTGCTCTGGTCCATGGGGTCACGAAGAGTCGGACACGACTAAATGACTAAACAACAACAACAACAACAGAATAATTATAGATCTATTAGAATACGCCGACATGAATCCATGTAAACAAATCTCAATGTTACTGTGTCTCATGGAAATTTATGATTAAAACCTGTGAAAGTTTAAAACTACGAAAAAGAATTATGAATGGAATTCAAGCAATTTATAAAAAACAAAGAGCTAAATTAATCATAAACAACAAAATCACAGAAGAATTTGACATTGAGAGAGGAACACGACAGGGATGCCCTTTATCTCCACTTCTATTTATAACAATATTGGGAACTCTACTAATAGCTTTAAGGAAGGATGAAGAAATAAAAGGTATAAGTTTTGACACACAGTGTTATAAAGTAAGAGTGTTCACAGATGACGTGATTATAACAACCGAAACACCAAAAGAAAGTATTAAAAAAGCACTAGAAAGAATGAAAGAATTTGGCGATGTATCAGGATTTAAACTGAACAAAGACAAATCAAAATTAATAACAAAAAATATGGGTGAGAAAGAAAAAAAGGAATTGGAGGAAACAACAGGATTAAAAGTAGAAAATAAAGTGAACTATCTAGGGATATGGATTACAAATAAAAATACAAATTTATTCAAAGATAATTATGTTAAAAAATGGAAAGAAATTAAAGGAAATATGGAAAAATTGAAAAAATTAAAACTATCACTAGGAGGAAGAATATCTATGAGAATACTTCCAAAAATTTTATTTTTATACTTCCAAAAATTTTATTTTTATTCCAGAGGGTTCCAATTATAATAGGAACCAAATACTTTATAAGCTGGCAACGAGATCTTTCAGATTTTATATGGCAGGGGGGAAAAGCAAGAATAGAATCAGAAGTAATGACGGGCCCAAAAGAAAGCGGAGGATTCGCAGTGCCAATTTTAAAAAAGTACTTTGAAGCAGCATGTTGGTGTTGGATAAAAAGATGGATATTACTAAAAGATAATGAGGTCCTGATGTTAGAAGGTTGGGACAAAATATATGGCTGGCATGGTTACTTATTCTACGGTAAAAAAGAACATCACAAAAGATTTACAAATCATCTAGTAAGAAAGGCCCTTTTTGATGTTTGGGAAAGAACAAAAGAAAAAAATTATCGAGAAAACTCCATAGTAGGTTCCCCTATAGAGGCAAACACAACATTAAAGAGATTTGGCCAACATATAGAGACCTACTAGAAGATATAGACGGAAACATCAAATTAAAAACCTATGAAGAATCACAAACATATGGAATAAATTGGCTACAATATTACCAATTGAAAGTAACATACGAAAGGGATATAAAAATGAGGGGATTTGAAAAAAAAAACTTCAAAATTTGAAAAAGAAGTATTGCAAAGTAACCAAAAAATACTTGCAAATATGTATAGATTATTAGGGAAAGTTTCCTTAGAACAAGAGACTAAAGGGGAAAATATGTTAAAATGGGAGCACGATTTGGACTATGAGATTGATTTGGAAAGTTGGAAAACCTTTTGGGAGAAAAATATAAACTTTACAGCATGTGTTCTATTAAGGGAGAATTATAGGAAAATACATCACAGATGGTACCTAACCCCAGATAGACTGTCAAAAATGAATAAAACGAACAACAACAAATGCTGGAGATGTAACAGGACAAAAGGCACATCATAGCACATGTGGTGGACTTGCCCAAAGATTAAAATCTTTTGGGACATGATCCACGACGAGATAAAAAAATTAATAAAGATGTCACATAATAAAAAGGCAGAGGCATATCTACTAGGAATTTTGGATAAAGATATCCCAAAGGATAAAACTAATATATTCTTATACGCGACAACAGCGGCAAGAATTTTGATTGCCAACTATTGGAAAGAGAATAACATTCCAACAAAAAGAGAATGGTTGGGGAAACTCGGCGAGTACTTGGAGCTAGCAAAATTGACAGATCTAATAAGGAGAAAACCCAAAATTATGGTCATGAAACAGTGGGAGTGTCTAAATGACTACTTACAAAACCAAGGCTCGGCTAACCAAATCTGGCTGTGTTTAGAATAATCTTGTGAGTAACATAAAAAAATATAAAGCGAGATATTAAGGAGGCCTAAAAGAAAAACATGAAGAACAGAGGCTATGGTGAATGGATTATAAAAAACGCGCAGGGCAAGTGGTAGAAGTCTTTTTAAAATATTATAATTAAGATAGATATGGATAAGATGGAATTACATAATTGAACGTAAATACAGATTTGTGTATAGTGAATACCGGTACTTATCTATTTTTAAAATCTTCATTTTGACTTTCTTTTTCTTTTCTCTTTCTCTTAAATTTCATCTTTCATTTTTTCGAGAACATTGCTTTACAGATGTGTAAATAACTATATGCATGTGAAGAGGTAAGATATTTGTATTCTTTATATTTTCTAACTTTCCTTTGGTTACATGTATTTTCTTTACTTCTTTGTATATTTTTTTCTATTTTGTATTTAATAAAATTATTATTTTTTTAAAAAAAAGACTGACTGTGATGTGATCTACCCATTGTCATTGCCAGGAGTTGTTGAGTTTTTAGGGGGGAGGGTTGGCCAAAGTTGTTGACCTTTTGGGGGGGATCTAAAAGGAATACTAAAAGGATCGTGATCGACCTGTTGGACATCCCTGAACTAAGGCAATAGTTGCTCCCAGGAATATAATTGGCCTTGTTGTGTGTGCCAGTAACACAGCCTTCTCTTAATGACACTTGAGTATACTCAGAATATTTGTTTCTGGAATTTGGGGATCTCTTGCTTTGATATATTAGATAACCTCTGCTCTAGAATCAGATGATTGCAGAAGTTGAGACAGAACTTCCACAGGTGCACAACCAAATCAATTGATTCATCTAAAGGACATTCGGACCAAAACAAAACAAATTATACACATTGTAAAAGGTGTTGTGTATTGAGTCAAAGGATTTTATATCTGTATTATTATTGTCTGTATTTGCATTAGGGTAAAGTAACTGCCTTTTGGTTCCAGAGGGTACAGCTACTATTGGTTCATTTAAGCTGCTGTATTTGGATCCTCTGTCTTATTGGTTTCCTCCAAAAGGCAGGACTGTGATTGCCTGATATTGTTCCCTCCAAAATGTAGCCTTTCTAGCTAGTTCCCTGTCCCTATAAATGTAGCTCTCCCCTCCTCAGGCCCCAGTCTTGTTTGCTTTAATAAAGAAGTGTTACTAGAGAACTGTCTCCAGCATATTATGTCAAGAGAGCTGAAATCACAAACCCCACATCACAACAAAAGTAAAACCAAACCTCACAAAGGAAATGGTGCTAATTCATTGGGGAGAATTGGGGTGCTACAAGTTCCGAAGAGGGGGCTCTACTTTCACCTGTGAGGTGCTGCAGGGAGTGAGTCCTCCAGTCTCCCCCCTGCAGCCCCTGGAGGGCCATGTCTGAGGTTCTTGCATCTCAGCTTCAAAGAGTGATGCTAATGGAAATGAGCCAGATCCACTTACCTCTCCAAGGTGCTTCTCACATCCTAGAGGGGAAAAGAGAAGGGAATTCACTGCACACCACAGGCCACACTAGGAAGACCCCTCAGACCCTGCCCCTCGGATGTCAGTCTGCCTGGCTCACGCCAAGGTTTTGGGTAGGGATGGCGGAATCAGCCAGTTTTGGTTTCTCGCTGCTTTTATTTTTCCAGTCTGAAATTATGAATTTTTCCAATTCCACATCAGTTTGCAATTATTGTTTAAAATCTTTATGAAAATCCACCAGCATTTAAGGGAATCTCACATTTATGGATTTAACAGAAGATTCCAACCCATCTCATGTCTAATTTATTAACTCTAATCCAGTTTGCATTGCACAATTCAGACGTAAGTAAGCCTACAGGATAATCCTACCAGGGTACTGTCCCAGATTGTCTTCCATAGAAGTCCCCAAATTTCCAATTCAAAGGGAAATAAAAAAAGCACCTGCAGCATAAAATGCCTCCAAAGGGGTAATAAAATTGCTCAGTGTTTCTTTGAGCTCACCCACACTTCTGCTTTTCCTGTGGCCAGAAAACACGAGTTCAAGTGGTTTTGCCTTTGCCCTGCCGCTTTCCCTCAGGAAACACCTGCTCCTTGGTGCAACATCAAAGCAAACGTCAATCCGGAGAAAACCAGGCTGATGTTTGCTCTGATTCAGCAGTAAACAGTGGGTTTTTCTGGAGGAAAGGGGTGGGACAAGCGGCAGTCTGGATGAGTCCCTCTGTATTGCTCTTGAGCCGATCTGTATCCATGGGGAAGGGGATCAACCCAGAAGTTGTGGAGGGAACGGGAAGAGAAGCTTGGTCAAGAGACTGGCTCATGTCGGAAGGAGGCCTGAACGCATCCCAGACGTAGACCCCCCCCCCAGCTGAAAGGCATTCGGAGACAAAGCATCAGCAAAGAGCAGAAGATCAGCTCCTGTTCCATCAAGAACACAGACGAATCTCTACTCTGCATTCTGGTGAATTAAGCATCCCAGGTCTCTTGGGTCTTCCTGTCCATTACAAACCTGACTAGAGGCTCCATCAACTCAGCACCTGCACTCCTTGCATACATGAAAGGGGCAGCCTTCTCCTGGAGCCTTGGGCTGTTCCTGCCACCATCTTACCTGCAGGAGTTCACTCGCTGGCTGCTGACTCTTCTCCTCCATCTCCTGGATGATCCTCTCAAGAGAGGAGAGTTTCCTGGAGAGTCTGGCCAGCTGCTCATCCCTTCTCCCTGCAATCTCCTTCTCCACCTCTGCCACATGAGTCAGCAGACGTTTTTCTTGTTTTTCCAGGAACTGGCGCAGTTCTCTTAACTTCTCCACAGTCTTCAGCCTCTCCGATTCTGTTATTTTCTGCAAGAAAAGAGGAGGTCTGAGTGTGGAAGGTGCTCAGCCTTCAAAACATCAGGAAGAGAATTGTGAGAATTCCACAGGGAGGACACTTCTGATTTTTCAGAGACATGAACCCTCCAGTGGCTAAAGAAGTAAACCTATATTTTGAGGGGAAGCCCTCTCCATTGCTGTTTCTGTTGATATCTATTTCACAGAGAGGTACAGCCTAAAGCAAGGAGCTTTTTTTCTAGCCACGGATGTTCCCTGCATGTTTTCGGGCATGGCATAACCGAGTTCATCCATGGACATAAAACACCCCTCAGCTTAGACTGGGGCCATTTAGGTGTAGGAATGCAGCAGAAACAGAGGAGGACAAAGTGCAGAGTTCATTCCCATAGCTCCCCTGTTTTCTTTAAAAGTTCAAAATAGCCTGAGTTTCCTAAAAATGAACTAGAGCACACATTTAGAAAGACACCTCTTTAGTAATATTTATGGTAAATCAGGATTTGAATTGAACCACTTCCACCCTCTCAGCTCACAAGTCCTCAGGCTTCTCCTTGACTGCTATTCACATAATAAATGACAAGGGGAAATAAACTCTATTTAGTAGCATTCAAAGGTGAACTTACCTAATTTGCTATTGCTGGAAAAATATAGAGACCAAAACAGAGCAATCCTTTGAAATTCACACCTCTGAATTTTTCAAGGTTGACGAAGCCAGGTAATGTTCACAAAATATGTATGTATGAGGGTAAAGTACAGATCAGAATATTTATACAAGGAGGTAGCTATCCTAACATCTTATTCATTTTCAGAATAATAGATTAATAAACAGACTGATATGGAGAAATGAGAAATGGGGAGAAGCTCAAATGGGCAGATTTCCCCATCCCTTCTGAGTCCTGACTCGATTCTTCAAGTGCTTGTTCTTTCCCTAATAATAAAAGCAGCGCTTACCAGGAGGTCTTTGCTTTCCTTGTCCAGGGCTGCTTGATGGGCCAGAATTTCCTCTCTCTCTTCCCTCAGAATCTCCAGGTGGCTACAGATCTCTTCCTAAAGAGAAAAGGGGAAGCTCAGGTTTGATTGAGACACACAGAGAGGAGGTGAATAGTATGCTGGCTTCTTGCGCCCACTGGCCTTGCTATAATAGCAAAGTAATTTATTCGAGGAAATAAAAGTCCAGAGGTTTTCAACCTTTTTGGGTCCATGGCTCCCTGGACCAGCTACCTTTTTTCTGTGGCATCCCTGTGGGGCTCTGGGACCCAGTTAGGTCACCCCTTCCTTACAGACTTCTACCTAGTCTTTGCAGATGCTACTCAGGGATATCAAGGGATTACGATTACGATATCTTTATTGTCATTGTCCCATGCAGAACAATGAAATTGAAAAACTACATAAAACTACATAAAAACTACATAAAACTACCACAAAACTACATAAAACTACCACAAAACTACATAAAACATTCAAAAACCCCATTTTAAAATACACTATACTATAGAGACCCCTTATGCTGTGTTTAGAACCAGAATTGCATTTGGATAGAAACTGTTTCTCAGGCAGCTAGTCCTGGCCTTTATAACCCTATATCTTCTTCCAGAAGGCAGAAGCTGAAAGAGATCATTTCCGGGGTGCGTACTATCATGTGCTATCTCTGCCGCTTTCTTATGGCACCTGGCAGCATAGATTTGATCTAGGGTGGGAAGAGTGCACCCAATTATTCTCTCTGCAGTCCTTACAACCCTGGATAAAGGTAAAGGTAAAGGTACCCCTGCCCGTACGGGCCAGTCTTGACAGACTCTGGGGTTGTGCGCCCATCTCACTTAAGAGGCCGGGGGCCAGCGCTGTCCGGAGACACTTCCGGGTCACGTGGCCAGCGTGACATCGCTGCTCTGGCGAGCCAGAGCCGCACACGGAAACGCCGTTTACCTTCCCGCTGGTAAGCGGTCCCTATTTATCTACTTGCACCCGGAGGTGCTTTCGAACTGCTAGGTTGGCAGGCGCTGGGACCAAGCAGCGGGAGCGCACCCCACCGCAGGGATTCGAACCGCCGACCTTTCGATCGGCAAGCCCTAGGCGCTGAGGCTTTAACCCACAGCGCCACCTGCGTCCCTACAACCCTGGATAGCATTGTTTTTTCCCTGGCTGTGCAGCTCCCAAACCACACACACAGACCATAAGTTAGTACGCTCTCCACAGTGCAATGGTAAAATGCCATCAACAGGTCCTTTGAGAGATTGTTTTTTCCGGAGGATTCTCAGAAAATATAACCTCTGCTGTGCTCTCTTCACCAGGTCTTTGCTGTTCTCTCCCCAGGTTAGGTTGTCTCTCAACTCCATTCCCAGAAATCGAAACACCGAGACCTGTTCCACGCACTTCCCCTCAATAATAAGTGGCTGAATATTCAGTTTACATTTCCTAAAGTCCACAATGATCTCTTTTGTTTTCTTTAAGTTAAGGAGTAAGTTGTTTTTCCTGCACCACTCCCAACTGCTCAACTTCCTTCCTATAGGCCGCCTCCCCCTCTCCAGCCGTGATTAAACCAACCACCGTTGCATCGTCTGCGAACTTAATGATCTTATTACTGGGGTATTTGGGGGCACAGTTAGCTGTATAGAGCATATATAAAAGTGGGCTCAACAATGCACCCCTGTGGCGTCCCCATGTTCGTGATGAGATCCGCAGTGACGTGGGAACCCAACCTGACCCTTTGGGAACGGTTTGATAGAAAATCTAATATCCACCTGCACAAACATGGTGGAAGTCCCAGGTCTAATAATTTGGGCACCAATCTATGCGGAAGAATAGTATTAAATGCAGAACTAAAGTCTACAAAAACAGTCTCGCATAGTTCCCTTGCTTCTCCAAATGAGTCAGGACAGCATGTAAAGCCATTGCCACAGCATCCTCTGTGGATCTCTTTGCCTTGGACGCAAACTGGTAAGGGTCAAGTCCCACTGGCAGACAAGATAAGATGCAGTTCCTCACCAGTTTTTCGAAACATTTCATTATAATGGGTGTCAGCGCCACAGGGCGAAAATCATTCAGACTGTCTTATCTTTGATGTTTTTGGCAGGGGTATAATGCTAGTGGATTCCAGACAGGGTGGAACAGTGGCTTGGGACACATGATCTGAACCACCGAGGTGCGCCAAGGTCTTGACCTCATATGCCCGTCTAATGTTCGTATACACCTTGTCAAGAGTATTCTCTCCCCTTGTTGCACACTCAATGTGCTGATGGGATTTTGGGAGTACTGCCCTCACATGTGTGTGATTGAAGTTCCCCGCAATGATGTGCACAGCCTCCGGGTATCTGCTCAATTTAGCATTGATGTTTTCATGCATACTACTCATGGCCCTGCATGCATTTGCAGTTGGTGCTACGTACACCGCTGTTAACACCACTGTTGTAAATTCCCGGGGAAGATCGAAAGGTCTGCATTTAATTGTCAGAAATTCCACATCTGGGGAACAGCAGGTATCCAACTTGAGTCCCTACACCAGTTTTGATTTATAAACACACACACACACACACACACACACACACACACACCTTGTTTCTTGCCAGAATCCTGTGTTCTGTCCCACCGGTACATTGTAAAACCTTGTAATTCAACAGCTGTGTCTGGAATAGCTGAATTTAACCATGTCTCTGTGAGTATCAGCACACAACAATTCCGGATGTCTTCCTCCACTCCTACACGAAGCCTCCATTCATCAAGTTTATTTGCCAATGATCAAGGGAGATCCCTTTGTCCCCCTGGCAGAGAAAAAGACTTCAGCTCCCTCCTCCCAGCCATGCCTACTTTGGAGCTGAGAAGTAAAAAGGAAACTTCCCAAGATGACTCCACAGCTATTTCTCCCCCTCAAGATCCAGGGATCTCCTACCTTGTATTCCTCAAAAGCCTCCTTCAGAGGAATCACCTCGTGGCTTTTGTGCTCCTTGGATCTGTCACACACCACACAGATGGGGGCTTCATCCTCCTTGCAAAAGAGCTTCAGGGGCTCCTGGTGCTTCTCGCAGACTCCTCCTTTCCCTCCTTCCTCTTTTCCCTCTTGAAGGCTGAGATTCTGGGCAATTTCCACCACATTAGCCAGTAGCCGATTGGGGATGAGGCTCCTTCTCTGGACTCTTTCTCCGCACTGAGGGCAGGAAGCCTTTGCCTCCGATTCCCCCCAGCGCTGGATCAAGCAGGATCGGCAGAAGTTGTGCCCACACTCTGGGATGGTCACTGGATCCTTGAAGTAATCCAGGCAGATGGAGCAAGTGGCTTCATCACGGAGACGCTGGATGTGACCCCCTGCAGCAGCCATGGCTCCCTCGCACCGAAGATCCGAGTTAAGTTTCACTTTCTCAGTTTTCAGTTACTGGGAGTTTCCCTTCCTGGAAATGACTCAGTGATCACGTGCTCCTTATTTTATTTTTATTTTTTAAATGTCTCCAGGCTTTGCAGTTGCTGAATATTTTCTCAAGTAGCAGTGAATGTCAATTCCCAATTTTGATTGCTTCCCATGCTTTTGATTACACACACAAACACACAGGTACCTAGTAAGTTGTGGTATTCATACCGTAACATTTTCATTCGTAGGCTTCCTGTCATTTTTGAATTGGAGAAAATCTGCCTCTGCCCTAAATGGATGGGAGTTCTGATTTAGCAAACAGGACTTGATTCCGTGAAAAGAACTCCTAAAAGTCTCGTTGCTAATTTTGACTTAATTTGTTTTTAGCATGCTGGCAAAGAACTTCAGATTGAAACAGACCCGAGGGGCCACTAGGGGGCGCATCAGAAGATGGCTGACAATAACATCTCTCCGACCCACACAAGGTAATTAGGAGGCTGTGATGGAAGTAAATAGCCTCCCTACCCCCCCCCAGATTGGGGGGGGCTACCCTTGCCTGCTGTGCCCTATACCACCCCCAAATTTGTGGGGATGGGGGCACTAGGCAGAATGCCCTCCTGTGGATCTCGGTGCTCCTGGACGCTGTCTCTGATCCGCGCCGCTAGCTGCAAGAACTTCAAAAGAAACGATTAGGATGAAGCGAGTGCACATATTTCAAGGAAGGAGGGGGAGTAAAGACTCCTAACAGAAGAGATCTCTGATAAACAAGACGAGTCAGAAGAACAAGAATTAACCAGATGAAGATACACCAAGACTTGGTATGGCAAAAGGACTGGATGGGGGAGGGGAAAAAACTTTCCTTTCTTTCCTCTATGTGATTAAACAAGAATCCCCTCCCCACAAGTCAGAAATGTCGTTTGAAGGACTTAAGCTGTGGATTTATGTCTGTGTGGAGATAAACTTTCTAACCAAAGCATGCTTTAAGAAGAGCGTGGAATGTATAAGGGCTTTGGAATGACGCAGTTAAAAATACCATCGCCATATTGGGAAGTTCTGTTGGAGGACTTAAGTCTGGGATGAGAAATAGAGAAATAGAGCTGATTTCATATTGTGGGTGAAACTCCTCAGAGGGACTTAAGAACGACAGTTCTGTGATTAATGATGGAAAGAGCGATGTTATCTATGAATGCGATGATATATGGAAACCATCTCAATTTGAGGATTGGATGAACGGAAAAATTCACACAGGATTATTATTGGTGTTTATCGGCTTAAGGAGATTATCAGAAGAGATCATAAAGAAAAAAGAGAAAATATACGAACAAGATGAGATGTGGAAACAGCAAGATAAGACTGGATAGAATTATGAACTTTGTTTGGACTGATTTGGACATTAACGCAGTAGCAAGAAGATGAACAGAATTCCCCTTCGGATGTTGAAATATGGGTCCCCTCAACAAAATATAAAATTCGGCTTTGTAATTCGGAATTTATGTGATGTGATGTGATTTGATTTGATTTGATTTGATTGGTCGGTTAATAAAAATTATTTTTTAAAAAACAAAACAGATTGAAACAGACCCTTTCAGCATTGCCAGCCTGGGGCCCTCTGTTTGCTTCAGACTACAACTCCCATCATTCCTGGCCAGGACATCTGCAGGCATGGCTAGGAAGGCCCTCTGCCTGGAGACCCTGCAGAGCAGCTGCCAGTCAGTGGAGGCAATATTGACCTCGATGGACCAATGGGCTGGCCTGGCAGAAGGCACCATCTGTGGTGCGGCAGACAAGTTATGGGGCTCCTTCCCTAGATAGGAATGCCTGGTGCGATCTTGGCTATTGTTATTAATCAATATTACTCCACATTGTGAAGTCTTCCTATATTCCTGATAAAGTGTGGTCCCTTGCAATGGCTGAAAAGCCTGGAGGAAGAGATAAAATTCCTGGAGGATAGGACTTTGGGTGGTTATATGCTCTGCCTCAGAGGTTGGAAGCAGTTATGCTCCTGAATAGCGGTTGCTGGAGACTCTAGAAGGGGAGGCGATCTTGTTCCCAGGTCCTGCTTATGGGTTTCCCACATGCATAATGCTTAAAAAAAAAAATTTCACCATCACCTGCAGGTAAAAGGAGAGAGATCAAAACGGAGAAATCCCACTGAGGGGAAGTTGTTTCCTTGGAGAAATATCCCTAATAAACTTTTCTTTGTTAGCTGAGATTCCAGATGAAAAGCATGAGTCCAGAGGACACCAGGAAGCAAATGAACACAGCGACCACCCTGGTCCAGGTCCCTATAGTGAAAGCCCAGTGCACTTTGGAGCAGAAAGCCCTTCTCCTCAAATCATTCATCTTTATTATTTAGTAGACCTATATTATGATTTACTAGTGCAATTCCCTATTACCCCCACTTGCTACTATAATGCTATATATAAATATTATAATTATATTAAGTATTTTACTTACAGTTTTTAAAATGTCAACCAGAAGTTACAAAAGTGGAGACCAAAAGAGGAAGGAGAAGCAGAAAGCTGAAGAAGACCTGAGCAAATGACCAAAATTAGATAGCTTCTTTACAAAGACAGATAAGGGTCCTGATGAACCCAAATACTATACCACAGCGAGTCAGTCATGTGATATTCGTCCCATTCCTGATACAGAACCTGGTACATCTGGTTCTATAGAATCTGCTTCAATGACTGACAAACTGGAACGTGTCCAGAGGAGGGCAACTAAAATGGTCAAAGGCCTGGAAACGATGCCTTATGAGGAACGACTAAGGGAGCTGGGCATGTTTAGCCTGGAGAAGAGGAGGTTAAGGGGTGATATGATAGCCATGTTCAAATATATAAAAAGATGTCACATAGAGGAGGGAGAAAGGTTGTTTTCTGCTGCTCCAGAGAAGCGGACACAGAGCAATGGATCCAAACTACAAGAAAGAAGATTCCACCTAAACATTAGGAAGAACTTCCTGACAGTAAGAGCTGTTTGACAGTGGAATTTGCTGCCAAGGAGTGTGGTGGAGTCTCCTTCTTTGGAGGTCTTTAAGCAGAGGCTTGACAACCATATGTCAGGAGTGCTCTGATGGTGTTTCCTGCTTGGCAGGGGGTTGGACTCGATGGCCCTTGTGGTCTCTTCCAACTCTAGGATTCTATGATTCTATGACTGAAGCAAGAAATATTCAGATTGACCAACCAGAGAGTAGTACAAGCGCAGAAGATTCAACATCAAAATGCAAACAGAATGGTGTTGGGCTATAGTGTTTCCCAACCTTGGGCCTCCAGCTGTTTTTGGACTACAATTCCCACCATCCCTTGCCACTGGTCTTGCTAGTCAGGGGTGATGGGAGTTGTAGTTCAAAAACAGCTGGAGGCCCAAGGTTGGGAAACACTGGGCTATGGGGTGATTTAAGCAAAGACGACATTGTATACTAGGTAGAAAAAGGTCCGTCAGAGTGTCAGCACTCAGATGGTTTATTTGAAAAGTCTGAGGTCTTTTGCAAACCAAGGCAGATATTTTTCAAAGAGCTTGTTCTATCCCAAACAACTAATGACAAAAAATACTGGTTAGAGAATGGATAGTATATTCACCAGAAACTGGTTTTGTGTGCAAGCTCTTTTCAAATTCTTCCACACCATTATCATCAGATGGATTTTCTGATTGGCGCAACACCTATTTAGTTCCAAGTCATGAAAACTCTGAAGACCATAGAACAGCTTCAGTAGCATATCTTACAAGAAGAATAGGTGGCTCAACAATTGACTGTCAACTAGCAGAACAGATACATAATGAACGGCAGCACTGGAAACATGTTCTTGAATGAGTTGTTGCAGGCATAATAACTCTGGCAGAGCATGGTTTACCTTCAGAGGAGATGAGGAAAGATTCGGTTCTCCCCACAACAGGAATTACATTGGATTACTTGAACTCACTGGAAGGACAGATCCTGAAGCTGAGGCTCCAAGACTTTGGCCACCTCATGAGAAGAGAAGACTCCCTGGAAAAGACCCTGATGTTGGGAAAGATGGAGGGCCCAAGGAGAAGGGGACGACAGAGGACAAGATGGTTGGACAGTGTTCTCAAAGCTACCAGCATGAGTTTGACCAAACTGCGTGAGGCAGTGGAAGACAGGAGGGCCTGGCGTGCTCTGGTTCATGGGGTCACGAAGAGTCGGACATGACTAAACGACTAAACAACAACTTGAATTTATTGCAAAATTTGATCATTTTCTAGCAAACCATATAAAAGAATTTGGAAATGGAGGCTCAGGTGTCACATCCTACCTTTCTAAAACAATATGTGATGAATTTATCCAAATGATGGCATTTAAAGTAAGAGGATCAATTTTAGAGGATTTAAAAACTGCAGAGTACTTCAGTTTATCTGTCCTGTCCCATGTTTATCAACTCACTGTTATTGTAAGGTATGTCTCACCAGATTATGGGCTCCCTATTGAACATTTTCTAACCTTCCTAGAGCTGGGTAGCCTGTTAGGATTCTTGCTCCATGTCTGCAATCATGGGATTGTTGTCTATCACATGACTGTGTATGTTTTCATTCCACAGTGTGGGAAGTGACGGAGACAGGATGTTTTGTACTACTGTGTTCCGTGATGTGGGACTATTGTCCTTTGTCGGCAAACTAAGGCCCGGGGGCCGGATGCGCCCCCCCCGGCTCATAAATCCGACCCACATCACAAAGCCGGAACCCGCCATGAAGCCAAGACTCCTGGTGATGGCGACAGAATGAAGAGGCCGAGCAGCGGCAGCTCTGCCACTCAACACCTGGTTTTCCTCAGCGACGTTTGATTGGCAGGTACGTCCCCGTGCCGTGCCGAGGTTAACCAGATGCAGGTTTGATTGATCACCGGGAGTCTTGACCTCTTCCCAGGGAATCATAGCTCTCGGAAGGGAACAGGGGTGCCGCATAACAACCCTCAGCACTGATAACGGAAAAATACTAGGGGGAATTTTAGCTAATGCAAATTCTCCCTGCAATCCAAAGACCTGCAGGGACCTCCGGGAATCCTTGAGCAGCCAGTAGGCCTGATCTTTATTGAACAATACCGTTGCAACAGGATCCCCTCGATGCTGCCCAAGAGAGAGCTCACCCTGGTGTGTTGGGGGTTACACCCCTTCTGCTTTGGGCAGTCCCTTTTTTCAGGGTGCCTCCTCAAAACATCAGACATTTGTCACAAGGTAAGATGGCACAACAGGTGACTGCATGTCTTTAAAATTCCAGTTTGTATCTGGACTGGATTTGAATTGACTCTACCCATGTCATGTTGTTTCCAAATATATGTAATTGGCTTTTAATTGCATCCATATATGCAATTTTAAAGTTGTTTTTATATACACAATCATTTTGTATATGTTTTTGTGGCATACTTAATCAGAAACGCCTTGTGGGAAGAGATCCATTTAAAAAAAAAATAATCAACTGGCCCTCAGTCCAATTTCATGCGGCCCTCAGCTTCGTTTCATGTTGGTGAGAAGGAGGGGGAGATGGGGTAAAGACAAAGGAGAAAGGGGGGCTTATCCACCAGCACCCTACCCACCCCTTTGACATCAACTTTCGATTCTGGACCCACCCACCTCAAGAACACGCCTCCCCCACCCTAAAAGGATGTCCACCAGCACAAATCAGGTGTAGGGAACCTTTGGTCCTCCAGATGCTGAACTACAGTTCCCATTGGCCGCAGCCAGCATGGCCAAGGGCTGATGGGAGATGTAGTTCAGCAACTGCTGGAGGGCCAAATGTTTGTCCTCCTACCATCTGTGTCAATGATCCTTAGATCAAATCTATGCTGCCAGGTAGGGACGCAGGTGGCGCTGTGGGTTAAAGCCTCAGCGCCTAGGACTTGCCGATCGAAAGGTCGGCGGTTCGAATCCCTGCGGTACCTTCCCGCTGGTAAGCGGTCCCTATTTATCTACTTGCACCTGGAGGTGCTTTCGAACTGCTAGGTTGGCAGGCGCTGGGACCGAGCAGCGGGAGCGCACCCCGCCGCAGGGATTCGAACCGCCGACCTTTCGATCAGCAAGTCCTAGGCGCTGAGGCTTTAACCCACAGCGCCACCTGCGTCCCTTCTCTCACCTGCGTCCCTTCTCCACCTGCGTCCCTTCTCCACCTGCGTCCCTTCTCCACCTGCGTCCCTTCTATAGTATACTATACTATACTATAGTATATTTTATACTATTTTATAGTATAAAATACTCTATAGTATAGTGTATTTTAAAATGGGGTTTCAGAGTTTTTAGGGGGTTTTGAATGTTTTATGTAGTTTTTATATAGTTTTATGTAGTTTTTCAATTTCATTGTTCTACATAGGACAATGGCAATAAAGATATCATATCGTATCGTATCGTATCGTATCCTTCTAGACTCCAGACCTAATTTTGCTGAACGCTTTTTGCCCTGGCATTTGGCGCCTGTATATTTTAAAGACCCGTCTTATTTCCTAACTTGTTTTGAATTATTTTTGATATTGCATTTTAATGGTTGTAACCCTCCCTGGGGCCGTGGTGCGAAGGGCAGGTAATAAATTGTTAATAATTAATTAATTATAATAATAATTAAATAATAATAATTTCAAAAGCCCCATGAGAAGCTAGTTCCCGACACATCCTCATGACTGTCAAAGAAAGGGAGAGAGAAAAGGGGGTGGCAGCAGGAGGGGGGAAATGGCCCCTCGCTTTTGGCCTCGCCCAACACCAGGCCCTTTTGGGGGGGGCCTTGACACGAAAAAGGTTGCCACCAACCAGACAGAAAACACGAGACAGGAAGTTTGGAGCTTATTTATTTGGAAGGAAGGGTTTCCTGGACGCCCCTCTTGGGCTCAGTTTGCCTACAGATCACCTCCTTGGTGCTTTTTCACATTTGCACTACAGGTCAAATGTTAACACGCCGAATATCCACATAAACACCCTTTGCCTCGTAACCACCTTCCAAGCAATATTCCATTCCTTACTCCGTAGCTCTTCAAAGTTCTTCAAACATCTCCTCGCACAAACCCTCTTTCGGCCTTCCTCAAAAGTTAGAACACAACGCTAAGAAGCCACACGAGGTTCAAACCACATGCTTAGATGTTGCTGAACTACAACTCCCATCACCCCAATGCTTGCTGGAGCTGATGGGAGTTGTAGAGAGCCAGTGCGGTGTAGTGGTTAAGAGCGGTAGTCTCGTAATCTGGGGAACGGGGTTCGTGTCTCCGCTCCTCCACATGCAGCTGCTGGTCACACTTCTCTGACGTCTCTCAGCCCCACTCACCTTACAGAGTGTTTGTTGTGGGGGAGGAAGGGAAAGGAGAATGTTAGCTGCTTAGAGACTCCCGAAGGGGAGTGAAAGGCGGGATATCAAATCCAAACTCTTCTTCTTCTAGTTCAGAAAAATCTAAATGTGCGCCCACCCGTGGTACTCTTGAGCTGCCCCCGCCTCAGCCAATCTATCTCGTCTTTCCGCTATTGGTTCTGTGCTGACCTACCTTACAGGGTTGTTGTTAAGATAGTCCGGTTTCACGTGTCATGCCAAGCAAACCATGACTTAGCTCTGTGTTTCCCCAACTTGGGTCTCCAGCTGTTTTGGGACTGCGACTCCCATCATCCCTAGCTAGCAGGACCAGCGGTCGGGGATGATGGCAATTGTAGTCCCAAAACAGCTGACTCAAGTTGGGGAAACACTGGATTAGCTTGAATGTGTGGAGAGGAGATTGCGGCCACCTTCCTTATCCTGTTTGCTTGGCTGCTGTTCTAGACTGAACCTAGGTTTTCAAGCAGAGGTTGCATGGCCGTCTGCCAATGATGCTTCAGTTGAGATTCCCGCATTGCAGGGCTGGACTAGAGAACCCTTAGGGTCCTTTCCAGCTATATGATTTGATGATTGTAAGCCGTAGCTTAGCTTGGCACTCCATCCCAACCTGGGCTTGTGGGTCTAGCTTTTCCTAACTACAAGCCGTAAACCACAGGCCAAATCATGGTTAGTCTGAACCACGGCTAGTTCAACCATGACCCCTGGTTTGGGGGACACGCCAAGCCAAGCTTAGCTTAGCACAGCTGCAAATTACTGGGCGAGGAGCGAAGCGTCCCTGGGAGCTTGTGTGGCTTGGCTTCGTGCGATGTGCAAACTAGGGTGCTGTACGAGATGCGCTTTCGACATTTCGAAGTCTTAAATCGGTGGGTCAGCAGCCACACGCACCCCATCCATTTAAAGTGCTACGATAGCACTTCAAGCAATCCTGGCTTCAAGCAATTCGAGGAGCTGTGGTTTTTTTTAAGGATACTGATGAGTTGTTAGTAGACCCTTGGTTCCCCTCAGAGAGTTACAATTCCCTGTGGCTTAACTATTTCTGGGCTAGCGGAGTCTGTAACCTGAAGCGTATGTAATTCCGGTACCACTGTAGTAACTTGAAGTCTGCTGTAAATAATAAACACAGCTATAAGTAACAAGTTACTGATTCCTGCTTCATCCATCCTGCCTGTAGCCAATTGCTTTCGAGAACTCTGTGTATGCTCTGCTAAGGTCTGGCTAAGGTCCTGCAACAGGTCAAAGTTGCAAAACACCAAAATGTTACTACAGTGGTACCATCCAGGGGTCCATTACCTTTTTCTTTTTTTCAAAGGCGGGAGCTCACCCCTTTGTGGGGATTCGAACCTTTTTACCTAGCACTGATTCCTCTTTACACAAACTCTCCCCTCTCTTTCTTCCCCTTCCCCTTCCAGCCCTAACTTTTTCTCGCCACGTGGATTTTCAGGTGCGTGATGAGCGTCGAGCGGAGGCGGAAGCGCTTCCCGCACTCGGAGCACTCGTACGGCTTCTCCCCTGTGTGGATCCTCAGGTGCCCGGCCAGGAGAGTGCTGACGCCGAAAGTCTTCCCGCACTCCAGGCACTGGTAGGGCTTTTCCCCCGTGTGGACCGCCTGGTGCCGGATGAGCTGCTGGCTGACGGCGAAGCCCTTCCCGCACTCCAGGCACTTGTAGGGTTTTTCCCCGGTGTGGACCCGGCGGTGCGTGATGACCTGTGAGCTGTTGCAGAAGCGCTTCCCGCAGTCCGGGCACTGATAGGGCTTCTCTCCGGTGTGGGCCCTCTCGTGCCGGATGAGGTCCGAGCTGATGCTGAAGCCCTTGCCGCAGTACGAGCACTTGAAGGGCTTGAGGCCCGTGTGGATCTTCTGATGGTTCTTGAGGTGCGAGCGCTGGCGGAAGCTCTGCCCGCACTCGGCGCACTGGTAGGGCTTCTCGCCCGAGTGGGTCCTCTCGTGCTCGATGAGCTGCGTGGTCACCGGGAAGCTCTTCCCGCAGGCCTGGCACCGGTAGGGCTTCTCGCCCGTGTGGGTCCTCTGGTGAACCACCAGGGTGGACTTGGAGCGGAAGCTGCGCCCGCAGTGAGGGCACTTGTAGGGCTTCTCGCCCGTGTGCACCCTCTCATGGGCCAACAGGCCCGTCCGGCGGCTGAAGCTCTTCCCGCAAACGCCGCAGGTCGTCTCCCGCTTGCCTCGGGGAGTTTCCGGCTGGTTCGCGGGTTCGCCGAGGTGAACAGAGGCTTCTCCGCAAGCGACGCTCTCGTCTGGGCCCTTTCCCAACTTCCTCTTGGGTCCAAGCTGCGTCGAAGGAGCATCTTCTTCTTCTTCCTCTGTTGTCGGTAGGAAACACCTTCCTTCCCCCTTGTCTGGCAGCTCCACTGGTTCTGCAATTTTCACCTGTGAATCCTCCATTTCTCTCATCTGTCTGTCATCTGGGAGTGAAATAAAATAATAATAATAATAATAATAATAATAATAATAATAATAATAGTAATAATAATATATTATTTATACCCCACTCATCTGGCTGGGTTTCCCCAGCCACTCTGGGCGGCTCCCAACAGAATATTAAAAACCCTATAAAACATCAAACGTTAAAAACTTCCCTAAACAGGGTGGCCTTCAGAGAACTAAGAGAGGTCCATTTGGCAAACTGTTTCCTGCTAGTAGCCTCGTATGCAGGGCTGCTCAGGGATTCTTACAAACAAACACATAAAATTGGATCCATTTTTAAACCACAGGTTAAAAACAGTGCAGTTATGAAACGTTTGTGGTTAAATCAAAATGGCACCCGGTGGTCTGCAAACATAGATGGAAACCTCCTCCTTGATCTCAGGAACAACTGCAGGAAATTTGGTTGAAAATGTCACGCAATGCTAAATGATACTAAATTATAAAAATAATATTAATATATAATAAAACCGCAAGTACTTGGAAATCGTGATTAGTAATTTTTGTGCCATTTTACACACATTTTGCGTAGCGAGCAAAACTGAATTACATTAATCCCACCAAAATATCTTTTGAAGCCCCAAGTCATGTTACAACTTTTTAGCACCCCTGATTTTTGGGGGGTTTGAAAGCTGGAAAATTCAGCGTGTCCTGTCAGCACACCTACCCATGCAGCTGCCAGCCCTGTTGCCCTCCTGCTTCACCTCTGCACCCGGCTGCTTCTCTCCTGTCTCTGAAGGGACCTGACCATCTTCAAGGAGATCCACGGGCATCTCCTGCTGGTAAACCCCCTGGGGGAAAAAAGAAGCGAGGATTTCCATCACAGGGCCAATGAGGACCTGGTGTTCAGAAGCATTGCTGCCTCCTCTAGAAATACATCTTTTAAAAACTGATTTTATGGCCCCTCCAGACTGGTGTCTTTGCATTTAAAGCACAGGACTTCCCCCCCACCCACATACCCAGAATTCACCCCCCCTCACAGGGCTACAGTTCCCAGCACTCTTGACAAACTATAGCTCCCAGGATTCTTCAAGAGAAGTCCTGTACAGTGGTACCTCGGGTTACAGACGTTTCAGGTTACATACGCTTCAGGTTACAGACTCCGCTAACCCAGAAATAGCACCTCGGGTTAAGAACTTTGCTTCAGAATGAGAACAGAAATCGTGCGGTGGCAGCGGGAGGAGCCATTAGCTAAAGTGGTGCTTCAGGTTAAGAACAGTTTCAGGTTAAGAACGGACCTCTGGAACGAAAAGGATCTAGGAGTCTTGGTTGACCACAAACTTGACATGAGCCAACAGTGTGACACGGCAGCTAAAAAAGCCAATGCAATTCTGGGCTGCATCAATAGGAGTATAGCATCTAGATCAAGGGAAGTAATAGTGCCACTGTATTCTGCTCTGGTCAGACCTCACCTGGAGTACTGTGTCCAGTTCTGGGCACCACAGTTCAAGAAGGACACTGACAAACTGACAAACTGAAGATTCCACCTAAACATTAGGAAGAACTTCCTGACAGTAAGAGCTGTTCGACAGTGGAATTTGCTGCCAAGGAGTGTGGTGGAGTCTCCTTCTTTGGAGGTCTTTAAGCAGAGGCTTGACAACCATATGTCAGGAGTGCTCTGATGGTGTTTCCTGCTTGGCAGGGGGTTGGACTCGATGGCCCTTGTGGTCTCTTCCAACTCTAGGATTCTATGATTCTATGATTCTATGAATTAAGTACTTAACCCGAGGTACCACAGTACTTGAAACAGGAGTTGGATTGGATGAGCTTGAAAGGAATAATATAACAACAACAACAACAACAACAATTTATTTACAACAATAATAATTTATTTATACCCTGCCCATCTAGTTGAGTTTCCCCAGCCACTCTGGGCGACTCCCAATCGAGTGTTAAAAACAATGCAGCATTAAATATTAAAAACTTCCGTGAACAGGGCTGCCTTCAGATGTCTTTTAAAAATTGGATAGCTGCTTATTTCCTTGACATCTGATGGGAGGGTGTTCCACAGGATGGGCGCCGCAGAGGAGTGGAGTTTGGATTTGATATCCCGCTCTATCACTACCCGAAGGAGTCTCAAAGCGGCTAACAATCTCCTTTCCCTTCCTCCCCCACAACAAACACTCTGTGGGGTGAGGGGCTGAGAGACTTCAGAGAAGTGTGACTGGCCCAAGGTCACCCAGCAGCTGCATGTGGAGGAGCGGAGACACGAACCCGGTTCCCCAGATTACGAGTCCACCGCTCTTAACCACTACACCACACTGGCTCTCACAGAGAAGGCCCTCTGCCTGGTTCCCTGTAACATGGCTTCTTGCAGAAAGGGAACTGCCAGAAGGCCCTCGGTGCTGGATCTCAGTGTCCAGGCTGAACGATGGGGGTGGAAATGCTCCTTCAGGTATACTGGACCAAGGCTGTTTAGGGCTTTAAAGGTCAGCACCAACACTTTGAGTTGTGCTCAGAAACGTACTGGGAGCCAAAGCAGATCTCTCAGAACAGGTGTTATGTGGTCCTAGCAGCCACATTTGTGGTGTATTTATACTGGACTGCCCACACATCATTCCCAATTTACTAGCTGTTCTGCTGCCCCAATGTCACTGTGCTATTGCTGACCAGAAGGGATGCTCCTGCGCTACAACACAACAAAAGTGGCACACCCACACCCCAACATTTGCAGTTTTAAAAAGTTACAGGCCACGCGTGGATTGGAAAGGACACTACATGTTCACCTGCAAAACATTTCCAGGTGCAAATCTCGCTTTCAGGCTGAGGGAGGCAGCGTTTGTCCACAGACAGCTTTCTGGGTCATGTGGCCAGCAAGACTAAACCGCTTCTGGCGCAACGGAACACCGTGACAGAAACCAGAGCACATGGAAATGCCGTTTACCTTCCTGCTGGAGCGGTACCTATTTATCTACTTGCACTGGCGTGCTTTCGAACTGCTAGGTTGGCAGGAGCTGGGAAAGAGCAACGGGAGCTCACCCCGTCGCGGGGATTTGAATCGCTAGGTTGGCAGGAGCTGGGGCAGAGCCAGTGCTTTTTTCTGGGGGAATGCAGAAAATACCCCTAAACATTTTGTGAATGTCAGTTTAGCCTCACTGAGGGGCAGTATTTCAACATGAGCAGGAAAATGAGAGTACCCATAAACATTTTTTAGAAAAAAGCATTGCACAGAGCAATGGGAGCTAACCCCGTCACAGGGATTTGAACCACCGACCTTCTGATCGGCAAGCCCAAGAGGCTCAGTAGTTTAGACCACATGCCACTCGAAAGGCAGATTGTGTTTCACTGCCTTAATACCTTCCAGAGCACAAATAATCATGAATGCATAAGAAAAATAACTTCCTTCAGGCACAGCCTGCTAATGAGTTACTTCTCCATGCAATTCTATGGGAAGTGATGGATCAGTGGAATAAAATACATCTGGGAGCAGCCAACTCTCCTTTGCTCTCTTTCTCCATTTTCTAAAGTCTCGTCCAGGACAGATCTGACCTCACCTGCTCCCCGCAACTCCCAGCTTCCCGTTGTCCTTGCAGGAAGCCCTCGGCCAGGGCCACCGCCCGGGCGCAGCTCTCGGGCCCTCCTCTCTTCACCCAGGTCTGGATCTCCGGCGGCAGGATGGCCAGGAATTGCTCCAGGATCAGCAGCTCCAGAATCTGCTCCTTGGTGTGCCTCTCCGGCTTCAGCCACCGATGGCACAGGTACCAGAGCTGGCTGCACACTTCCCGGGGTCCCTCGACCTCCTGGTAGCGGAACTGGCGGAAGTTCAGCCGCTGTCCCTCCAGGGCGACGGCACCCTTTTCCGAGGGATCCCCCCGTGAGTTTGTGTAGCCCACCTTAGAGTCCAAGCAGCTGGAGGCTGGTTTGGCTTCCCCACCGTGGCCTGGGAGGAGTTGTGTGGCCTGTTCTCTGCTCGGATCGGCCAGCCCATCCAAGGCAGGCAGGCAAGTCTTTGTGACATCCCAAGGGGTTGGAAGCAGAAGTGGTGGGTTGCCCCATTTGGGTCTTCTGACCGCCTGCTCCCCACTGCAGCTCAGGAGGTCCTCTTTTCCCCCACGAAGGTCAGTGTGGTGCAGTTTGTGAGGCCCTTCCAACCTTGCTGCCGAGTCCTGACCCTCTGGGTCCACGGGGGGCAGAGCCACATCCTCCGGTGCAGACTGGAAACGGAGGCCCAGGGTTGCCGACGCTTCCTGTTCCGTCGCCATTTCTGTGTTCGCCCCAGCCAAAACCCACCAAGGGAAGATTCAGGCCTCTCTCAGTCCACTATCAAAGTCCAAGCCTCCAGTCCTGCTGCAATTCCTCAGCAGAGTATGTCAACGAAACTGTTTCATCCTGGGGAATGCCGGACAAGCTACCCATTCAGACGAAGCAGAGGGCATCTTCGGGAGCTGCTGGTTTTCCAGATGACTGACAGCATGGCATTTTTCTCTAATAATAATAATAATAATAATAATAATAATAATAATTTATTTATACCCTGCCCTTCCCAGTTCAGAAAACAGGGCTCAGGGCGGCTAACAACAAATTTAAAACACTTAATTGATGCTACAAAAAAACAGCATTAAATACGGTATAAAACATGAATTACAATAAAATCAAAAATCAGTTTATGGGGAAAATCCATCCAATAAACATTAGATGATCACCAGGGCTACCTGGCTAAATTAGTCCTATTTGGGCCAGCGAGGAGACCAGGGGAGAATTAGCTGTGGGATCCCAGAGCGGGTAAGGGGAGGGGGAGGGAAGGAAGGGGAATAAAAGATCAGGCTAAGTTCAAATTGAAATCCAGGCGGAATAGTTCTGTCTTACAGGCCCTGCGGAAGGAAGTTAAATCCTGCAGGGCCCTGGTCTCGTGGGACAGAGCATTCCAGCAGGTCGGAGCCATCACTGAGAAGGCCCTGGCCATGGTGGAGGATAATCTGGCTTCCTTAGGGCCCGGGACCTCTAAACTATGATTATTCATGGACCTTAAGGTCCTCTGCGGGGCATACCAGGAGAGGAGGAAGACAAGAATGTGGAAGGGGAGAGACAGGTAAGGCTGCATCAGCAGAAGTATAGTGTCCAGTTCAAGGGAAGTAATAGTACCACTCTGTTTTGCCTTAGTCAGACCACACTTGGAATACTGTGTCCAATTCTGGGCACCACAGTTTAAGAATGATATTGAGAAGCTGGAATGTGTGCAAAGGAGGGCAACCAAGATCATCAAGGGTCTGGAAACTAAGCCTTATGAGGAGCGCTTGAAGGAGCTGGGTATGTTTAGCCTGGAAAAGAGGAGACTGAGAAGAGATATGAGAGCCATCTTCAAATATCTTAAGAGCTGTCACATGGAAGAAGGAGCATGCTTGTCTTCTGCTCTGGAAGGTAGGACTCGAATCCATGGCTTCAAGCTCCAAGAAAAGAGATTCTGACTAAACATAGGAAGAGTTTTCCAACAGCAAGAGCTGTTTGGACAGTGGAATGGTCTCCCTCAGGAGATTGTGGACTCTCCTTCCTTGGAGGTTTTTAAGCAGCGGTTGGATGGCCATCTGTCATGGATGCTTTGGCTGAGATTGCTGCATTGCGGGGGGTTGGACTAGATGACCCTTGGAGTCCCTTCCAACTCAAGATTCTATGATTCTAAGGCTGGGAATGAAATATTTTGGTGCATCTCTGAAACTGAGTGTCAAAGAGATGGCAAACCTTACAGGAAGAATTAGAAACCAGGAAGAGGAGGTCTTTAGTAAAGAGGTCTTTAATAAAGTTTATACGTAATTTTTTTTTGAAAAGCTATTGTCAACAACTACATACATCGGCAGGATTGACAGAAAACTTGCAGTAAAAATTTTAACTATGGATTGGCAATGGGTTTATCAAAAATTAGAGTTATGATAGAGATGCAGAGGGGAAAATCATTACATTAAGATCCACAATGCGGGGAGGAAGTCAGACGGTATTATGTATTTATGTATTTAATTCATTTGCTTATGTAAACTAGAAAATGCAAAAACAAAATTTATACATAAAAAGAAAGTGAGTGCCAAAGTGTGAAGGGGGGGGGGGGGGAGGGCAGCATGATCTGCAGCATGCAATATTTTTCTCCCTGCAAAGAAAGCATTCATCTCCCGACTCCTGCATGTCAAAGGTCTGTTAAAAGGAGAAAGCAAGACCCCTTTCCCCCCCACCCACCGCTGTGGGTCCCCAGATGTTGTTGGACTACAACTCCCATCATCCCTGAGCTCTGGCCTTGCTAGCTAGGGGTGATGGGAGTTGTAGTTCATCAACATCTGGGGACCCACAGGTTGAGAAAGGCGGGTTTAGTTGGTAATCCTTTCCCCTCTAAAAAAATAAAGGCACAGGAGCCCTGCCCCCATGATGCATCTTCAGCCTGCCTCAAAGGGACTAGCGCCTTTAACGTTTGCTTTGCTCCTCCCCTGCTTCTCCCCTTTGCTACCTCTCTCCCTGCGCAAAAGGCTCTCACCTCTGCTCCTCCTCCTTGCAGCCATGCAGAATGTGCAGCTTCTTCTCCATCAGACAGGAAAGGAAAGGAAGGGGCCCTCCCCACCCCCACCCCCCAAAAAACCTGCTTGGTCCTCTCTAGCACCCGGAACTCTATTGATCCCAACTCTTAAAGGGGCCGTTCACACGAGCTGTCGCTCCGCTCTAGCACAATGGGTGATGGAGGGAGCGGGGCGAGGAGCATAGCTGTCAACTTTTCCCTTTCCTTGCGAGGAATCCTATTCGGGATAAGGGAATTCCCCTTGATGAAAGGGAAACGTTGACAGCTGTGGCAAGGAGGGGGTCAGGACTGGGTGATCTCGGCTTTGTTGGGTGCACAAGGCAGAGGCAGGATGGATTTTTGCTAGGGATCAAGAAATTGAGGAATGCTAAGATGTCAAGGGGTAAGAAACAGAGAATTACAGCTGTAACTAAAAAACTAAAGGGAATTTAATGAAAGGGAATCAGGATAAATTGACCAAAGGGTTGCTAAAGAACCATAAAACAAGGATGCAGGGATGGGGAGGGATGGGGAAGTCGAAGGAAAGAAGGTGTATGAAAATACAGTTTTGAAGTTATATTGGTTTAATTGTTATGTACGCTTTTGTTTTGCGTTTTGAGTTTTTGTCTTGTGATTTGTTTTTATTATGTGTTTGAAAAATGAATAAAAATTATTAAAAAAAAAAAAAAGAAATTCCTGAAAAAGAAAATGTGTAGAGTAACTATTTAAGTGCAAAAAACAAAAAAATCCAAAAAAAACCCCAGCAACGGCGGTGATGAAACACAGCATCTGAGCACGTGCAGAAAGCCATGCAATCGAGCGAGGCGACGAGGAAGACGACCCGGTGCTGAAAACAGCTGAGATTTACTCAGAGTAGAATACAAAAAAGGGAGGTGCGAGGAGGTCAAGGAAACAAGCAAATGAAAGATAAGTTATGGGAAGGTTCGTTGTGTTTTTTAATTGTTGCTATTTTTCTGCTCTTTGTTTTTTTATAATTTTTTCCCCCTTAGTGTGATGTGTTGTTTAAGTCAGGGTTTCCCAACCTTGGGCCTCCAGCTGTTTTTGAACTACAATTCCCATCATCTCTGACCACTGATCTTGCTAGCTAGGGATGATGGGAGTTGTAGTCCAAAAACAGCTGGAGGCCCAAGGTTGGGAAACACTGGTTTAAGTTACAGATAGGTAGCCGTGTTGGTCTGCCATAGTCAAAACAAAATAAAAAAATTCCTTCCAGTAGCACCTTAAAGACCAACTAAGTTAGTTCTTGGTATGAGCTTTCGTGTGCATGCACACTGTGTATCTGTGTATCTGAAGAAGTGTGCATGCACACGAAAGCTCATACCAAGAACTAACATAGTTGGTCTTTAAGGTGCTACTGGAAGGAATTTTTTTATTATGTGTTGTTTAGTTTTTGCTTAACTTGGTGTCCTCTCTTTATTCTTTTTGTAACCTTTAAAATTTTAATAAATATTATCTTTTTTAAAAAAGAGATTTACTCAGAGTTAACATGGATGGACAGGACTGGGCTACATGAGGAATATTGTCATTTGCAGCCTTTTCAAGTTCAAAGCCACCCCCCCCCCCGGAAGTATTTTTGTTTTTAAGGGGCTAAACATAGGATTGCCCTGTGAGAAAGATATCCACAGCAGAAGGTAAGCAACAACAATTATTATAACAACAACACTGAATTGATGTAGATGTGAGGTAATATTTATAGGTATATGTTTTTAAATGTTAATTGTTTATTATTAAAATTTATTAGTCACTTGCTACCAAAAGGTATCCAAGCGACTAGCATTTATAAACATATACATAAATACAGTATTATTTTTATTCTTATTTATTATTTATTCTTATTGTTTATTCTTATTCTTATTATTATTATTACTGTATTATTACCCGTCCTTGGCCAGCAGGTCCCAGAGTGGGTTATAGCAATTTAAAATTCAGAATTTGATCATTTTTATTAATTTTCCAATAAAAAACATCCAGTTAACATATGCAATCATAATCCAATTAAAATAAAACACACACACACACACACACACACATATATATATATATATATATATATATATATATATATACACAATTTGGGTTATAATTTGGTCTTTTTTAAAAAATTCAGAATTTAAATGAGCCAAGCCAAATTCCAGACTTCCAGGAACAGGGTGGGCTCTTGGGGATAGGGCATATGACATTCTTACCATATGAGCCAAGCCAAAGGGTTGAACAGATCGAGCGGAGCTTCCTTGCAAGGCCAAAAATGAATGGAAAAAGGAATATATGCAGCTGAGTGCAACAGCGAGGAAAGGCCTTTCCTGTTGGGAAGCGGCTGCATTAGCAGAAAGTCAAGAAGGCTGTCAGTTGAGCAAGGCTCCTGTTAGAAGGTGAACTGCAAAAGGTATCTGCAACCCGCAAGCGAAGCGAGTGGACTGCAAATTCTAGCTTGTTGCAATATCTTGCAGTATTCTCAGTTTTTAACCATTTTGATCCCATTGCCAGGAGGGGCAGGAGAGAGAGGCGGGCAGCCAGGTTGGGTGGGGTGTGTGTGTCTCAATTATTAGTACTATTTTGATGTTAACAATAGATGTAGGAGCTCCTTGACTCCAGCTGTCAAATTCTCTCTTGAGAGTGCTCTAGAGGGGCAAGAATCGTCAGGGTCAGCGTCAGAGGAGTCCAGGAAGGATGAGACCCTAGCGGGCAGGAGGGCCCAGAGGAGAAAGGAATTTAGGAAGAGGTGGAGCAAAGCGAGAGTCTTAAACTGGTGTGGAGGGGGAGGAGACTCAGACAGGACTTCGCCGGTCTAAGGTCGAGACGTAGAGCTGCACGCTGCGGCTTTAAAATGGAGACTGAATCTCAATAAAGACTTTTGTACATAACTACAGCCTAGCGTTGGTCCTCTGTGAGCTGGGACCTGGAGGCAGCTCTGACAGCTGCCAAGAAGGAAAATGGAGACTGGAGGCTCAAAGGACTTCAACTCCAGGGAGAGTGTGGAGGAAACGAGCCTTTCTTGGGTCAACGGGGGTGAATTTCGAAACCGAGGGCAGGTCAAAGAGGAGCCGGACGAGGGGTTGGCGCAGCACTGGGAAGCCCAGTGGCAAGAATTCCTGAAGACGGTGGAGTCGCCTCACTTGCAGTGGGGGAACCCGCAGTTGAAGGAAGCGCCCAGCATGGCCATGGGCACCCAAGCACACATGGCTTCCTCGGAGGGCTCGTCCAGACGAGAAACTCTGATCCCACCAAGCCTTGACGGGCAGAAGACCTGTGGCTTCTTGGAAGCCACCGCCATGGCAGATGCTGCACAGGTGAAGGAAGAGAACTTGGACAATATCCCGGACAGCAGGGATGTGTCCCGGCAGCACTTTAGGCAACTGCGCTGCCGGGAAGGGGACGGGCCGCGCATGGTTTGCGCCCGACTGTCCTTCCTTTGCCGCCAGTGGCTGAAGCCGGAAAGGCACTCGAAGGAGCAGATCCTGGACTTGGTGGTCCTGGAGCAGCTCCTGAACATCCTGCCCCCGGAGATGCAGAGCTGGGTCAAGGATCGCGGCGCAAAGACCTGCGCCCAGGCGGTGGCCCTGGCCGAGGACTTCCTGCTAGGGCAGGAAGAGGATGGAAAGCTAGAGGAACGAGTGAGTATGTTAGTTTCATTTAACGTGGTTACCTCAAAGATCTTCTCACCCCTTATATACTCAGTCATGGACCCTCCAAGTGCATAGCTGTCAACGTTTCCCTTTTTTAAAGGGAAATTCCCTTATTCCGAATAGGATTCCTCGCAAGAAAAGGGAAAAGTTGACAGCTATGTGGACCAAGTGTTACTATTTCCCAGGGACAGTCCCGGATTTACAGAAGCCGTCACGGTTTCTGATTTGATCTCAGAATGTCCCACTTTTCTTTAGGATGTCTCTACATTCATTAGAGATATGTTGGAGTTATGCGATCCCTGAGCCAAGGAGATAAGTAATTTTACAACCTTTAGAAGACATCTGAAGGCAGCCCGGTATAGGGAAGTTTTTTTATGTTGTATGTTTCATTACATTTTTATTTTTTATTTTATATAATTTTTCTTTGATTTTCTGTTTCACAATTTTAAATACTCATTTAAACATCCTTACAATATCAGCGACTTCCCTTGTTTTTCCATGGTTCATTTTGCATACCATAAATCTCTGCATATTTTACATAAACAAAGCCATTCAGTATTCCATTTTGACATCCATCAAAACTTATTTACAGTGTTGAATTTATCTTAACACTGCCAGCGTTTTCAGGTGTACACAATTTCCCCCCATATATTCAATAAACATTTTCCAATCTTCTTTAAACATATGTTCTTCTTGTTCTCTTATTCTATATGTTAAGTCTGCAAGCTGCACATATTCCATCAGCTTAAGTTGCCATTCTTCTTTAGTTGGGACCTCGCTCGTTTTCCATTTTTGGGTTAACAAAACACAGGTGCAGTAGTGGAATGAATAAACAAACAAACAAACAAACAAACAAACCAATAGACAAAACATTACATTTTTACATATGTTGGAAGCCGCCCAGAGTGGCTAGGGCAACCCAGTCAGATGGGTTATTATTATATTATTATTACTGTATTATTATTATTATTAGCCCCTTGTCCTGATCCCTGTATCCAGCAGTGATCCAGAAACAGGGTCATAGAGAGCTTTATGGCTGAGTGGAGATTTGAACACTAGTCTCCCACATCTCCCATACTCTAACCACTGCACCGCACTGCCTCTCATTGCATGTAAATTTGCTTGGTATATAAGGCAGCATCTTCTCTCTGTTACAGTACAGAGGGCTAGTCAGGAAGGGCGAATCTGTGAATTCCCCCCAAGAAGAGCTGATTCCAGCGGACGTGGGCCTCTCTGGGGAGAGCAAGCAGGAGTGCGACAAGGCCAACGAGATAGTCAGTAAGTATTGTTGTTACTTGAGAGTCCGGAGGAAGTGGGTATCAGATCGCTTTTAGATTGTTTGCTGGCCTAACTCTCAAATCACCACGAATGAGCTTTGTTGCTGTAGAAATAGTACTAGTCAGAATAATAGATAATAATTACAGTTGGCTTGAAAAGTGCTGGGATGGATCATTTTGGTTCTTGCTGCTTCAGAACAAAGATGGATCGGGTCACGACCTGTTCTTTCCAGCATCTTATTAGCTACAGCAACCTACCAGTCAGCAACCGTTCCTTAAAGAGAGATTGTCTCTTGATAAAGAGCTCCCATTCAGCTGTCACGTGTATCGTGCAAAAACGATCTACAGTCGTATCCTAGAAGTTGAACAGAATCCATTCCGGAAGTCCGTTCGACTTCCAAAACGTTCAAAAGCCAAAGCGCGGCTTCTGATTGGCTGCAGGAAGCTCTTGCAGAAAATCGGAAGCCGCTGAAGCCCCATTGGACGTTCGGCTTCCAAAAATAGTTTGCAAATCAGAACAATCACTTCCAAGTTTGTGACATTTGGGAGCCAAAACGTTCGAGAATTAAGCTGTTCGAAAACCAAGGTATGACTGTACTTATTTTAAGAATATGTTTTCCCTATATTGAAATTGAAATACTTTATTGTCACTTGTACAACTTGTATACAGTGAGATTACACGAGCCCCCCCCCTACTCAGCTCTCTTAGTCTTAATTCCCCTCATTTACTGATGCACACCCACCAAACCCAAAAATCAGTTGCCCTGTTGTTATCTTTTCGTTCAACAGCCTAACAGCCCATGGATAGAAGCTGTTCTTTACCCTGTTGGTGCAACTAATCATGCTTCTATATCTTCTGCCCGAGGGCAGAAGATCAAGAAAGTGCCGGCCAGGGTGTGAATCATCCCTGAGAATTTTCCTCACTCTCCTGAGGCAACATTCTTCCACTATTTCATCCAGCAGATTCATGGAGCAGCCCATAATATTTTGTGCTGTATTCACCACCCTCTGTAGGCACTTCCTATCAGTTGATGTCAAACCAGCATACCACACCGTGATGCAGTATGAAAGGACACTTTCTATTGTTGACCGGTAGGAGGAGATCATCAAATGTTGATTGACATCATTCTTCTGCAATACTCTGAGGAGATGGAGTCTCTGCTGGGCTTTCTTAACCACCTGGGTTGTATTTATTTTCCAAGTAAGGTCTTCACTGAGATAAACTCCTAGGAATTTAAAGGAAGACACTCTCTCCACACAGCCCTCCCCGATGTACAGCGGGGCTAGTTCTCCTCTCTTAAAACACACTCTCAAGTGACCAGGGATGATGAGAATCTGATATCATATGGCTACTAGCCATGAGGGCTATCTTTGTTTGTTCAAAAGATTTCAAGACTGCTTGACCAAAAAGGCTCTCTGAGCCTAGGGCACAGGTAAAATTAGATATAAAGTACAGCTAAAATCCACAGTCTAATTAAAAACAACTAGTCACAAAGCCGTTGCTATTATTCCTCCAATTTCATAGGCCTCGGAATACCAGTTGTGGGAATCTCAAGATCCTCCTTGTAGGCTTCCCATTGGGTTGGCCACTGTGAGAAGCGGATCACAGAGTTGGAAGGGGCCCTCAGGATCGTCTATTCCAACCCCCTACAATGCAGGAATTGTTGGGAATCTGAATACGTGCAGCTACTCACACAGAGTCAATTAGGGTTTGGCAGACAGCCAAGGCAATGTGAAGGAGTAAGTCTGCCTGGTGATACAGAGGCATGGAGACAGCTCTATGATTGGTCAAGCTCTCTCATGGGAACAATGATTAATGGCCTACTAACTGGAATGTGTTAGTATGAGTTCAGGAGTTGTGAGTCGTGTAAGAGAGAGCTAGCTAAAGATCTGTGTTTTGTTCTGTTCCTGTAAGTAGTCCACTGTATACAGTAGACACCTAACTACAAGTTCCTGGTTCCTGCTTCGTCTATCCTGTCTGCAGCCAAGTTGCCAATTGCTTTCGTGAACTCTATGTTTACTCTGCTAGGTCTGGCTAAGGTCCTGCAACTAGTCAGAAAGTTGCGAAGCACCAAATAGGTTTTGCCAGTAGGAATTACAGATTGAACCTGCAACCTTGGCATTATCAGCACTGCTCTCTATCCAACTAAGTTATCCAAGATGCTGGACTCAATGGGCCTTTGACCTGATCCCACAAAGCTCTTCTTAAAATATCGTATTTTTCGCTCTATAAGACACACCAGACCATAAGACGCACCTAGTTTTTGGAGGAGGAAAACAAAACAAAAAATATTCTGACTCTCAGAAGCCAGAACAACAAGAGGGATCGCTGTGCAGTGAAAGCAGTGATTCCTCTTGCTGTTCTGGCTTCTGGGATAGCTGTGCAGCCTGCATTCGCTCCATAAGACGCACACACATTTCCCCTTACTTTTTAGGAGGGAAAAAGTGAGTCTTATAGAGCAAAAAATATGGTATATATTAAGACTACATAAGCTATTTTGTTTTCTTTTTGTTACGGTAAGTATTACCCTTCCTGAGTCCGGAGGATGAGGTTGAGCTATCTCTACATTAAATTACGCTTTTTAAGAACCTTTCCTGTTGTGTGGTTCTTTTTCTTCCTTGCAGGAAACGATTGTTCCTCTGCCACAGCAACGCTACATGAAAACGAAGAGGAAAACGGTGTCCTTGGATTTTTCGATCGAGTGGAACTATCTAGGCTGGCAGCGGGGAAAGGAGAAGCCAGCCTTACCCAGTGCATGGATCATCACAGTACATTTGAGAGTCAGTCCAGGCCTGAGAGCTGGAGAGGAGAAAGCCAAGAGAGTGAAGCAGACCTCCGCAAGAGCTTCAGTGAAACCATGGCCCGGCAGGAGACTCCAGCAGGTGAGAGACAAAAGACTTGCAAAATTTGTGGGAAAAGGTTCAGCTGGAGGACTGATCTCATCAAGCACAAGAGGACTCACACGGGAGAAAAACCTTACAAATGTTTGGATTGTGAGAAGTGTTTCAGCCAGATATCGGACCTTAACATCCACAAGAGAATCCACACGGGAGAAAAACCCTTTAAGTGCTCTCACTGTGGGAAAAGTTTCAGCAGGAGCACAAACCTTATTGTGCATGAGAGGATGCACACGGGAGAGAAGCCCTATAAATGCTCCTACTGCGAGAAAACCTTTTGCGCCGGCTCGCAGCTTATTAGTCATCAGAGAATCCACACAGGAGACAAGCCCTATAAGTGTTTTGAGTGTGGGAGAACTTTTAGTTGGAGCGCCACGTTTCGAAGACACCAGAGAATCCACACGGGTGAGAAACCATATAAGTGCTTGGAATGCAGCAAAAATTTCAGTTTCAAGTCTGTCCTTATTGCTCACGAGAGAACCCACACGGGAGATAAGCCCCATAAGTGCTCTGAATGTGGGAAAAGCTTTAGTCAGAGGGTTCACCTTAGTAGTCACCAGAGAATCCACACTGGAGAGAAACCTTTTCAGTGTTCACAGTGTGGAAAAAGTTTCGGTCTGAGGTCAGTTCTGATTGCCCACGAAAATACCCACGTTTTAGAGAAACCGCACAAGTGTTCAGACTGTGGGAAAAGTTTCAGCAACAAATCACAGCTCACAAATCATCAGAGGCTGCACACGGGAGATAAACCTTATAAATGTTTTGTCTGTGGGAAAACATTCAACTTGAGCTCCCTCCTTACTGGACATTTGAGAACCCACACCGGAGAAAAACCGTATAAATGTTCACACTGCGAGAAGTGCTTTGGTGGCAGATCAACTCTGGTGGCGCATGAGAGGACCCACACGGGAGAGAAGCCGCACAGATGCTCGGATTGTGGGAAAACCTTCAGCCAGAAGACTAATCTCAACAGTCATCAGAGAATCCACACTGGAGAGAAGCCTCATAAATGCCTGGACTGTGGGAAGGGCTTCAGTCAGAAATCGCACCTCCTTAATCACCAGAGGGACCACACGGGAGAGAAACCATTCAAATGTGCATGCTGTGATAAATGCTTTGGTGCCAGGTCCACCCTCGTGGCGCATGAGAGAACCCACACGGGAGAGAAGCCACATGAATGCAAAGACTGCGGTAGGAGCTTCAGTCGGAAAGCGCACCTTGCCAGACATGAGCGAACCCACGGTGCTGGCAACGCATTATTGGTGCTCAGTCAGTAGGAAGGTTTCTGGGTGATCATCAGTGAAAGCAACTCCACCCTTGTAAATAAACTATATAATTTTCGCTGCAGGAACAAAGACGAACTTTGTTAATGGCCTCATCCCATCCACATGTAATTTTGGAATAAATCCCAGAGAGATTTGGTGGTGGTGGGGGGGTATTTCCGAGTGACATGCCTAGATTTTACTGCATGCATGATGTCATCATTTCTGGGATCTTGTTTAGGGATTGTTTTGTGCTTTTTTGCGGGGGAGGAAGGAGCCGTAACTCGGCAGTAGAGCCCTGAGTGTAGTGGTCAGTCCCTGATGTCTCAATTTTAAAGAAAGGATCTGGTAAGCAGGAACCAGCTCTGTACAAGACGGGCCTACAACAAGCATTGCAGTGTGGAAAATGTCCAAAAGCCAAGCCTCTCCATTCCATTCCGCCTCTCCAGTTTCCAGGATTTCACCACTACCAGTCAGCATTCCGTGGCCACTGAGCATGCTCAGCATTTATTGGGGTTCTTTGTAGGGCTTCCCAACACCCCTTAATATTTTGGTTGTTGTTGTTTAAAAAAACAACTACCGTATTTTTCTGTGTGTAAGATGATGTTTTATTTCCTTTTAAAAAAATAGGCAGTGGGTGGGTGAGCTTTTGGTGGTGGCAAACCCCCCCCCCCCAAAAAAAGCTCAAGAAATATTGATTTATTAATTTTGGGTTCAAAAAAATATGGGTCGTCTTATACATGGGGGCGCCTTATACAGTGATTCCCCCCCCCTAAAAATGAAAAATAAAATAAAATAAATGTTATGGGGTACTCTCATTTTGACTCGAGAAAATCACCATTTTATAAGTTCAGATCTGGGAAAATAAATACAGTAAATGGACAAAAGTACAAAGATTTACAAAATGTTTAAGGGAACCAGGCAGAAGGCCTTCTCGGTAGTGGCTCCCGCCCTGTGGAACACCCTCCCATCAGATGTCAAAGAAATAAACAACTATATGACATTTAGAAGACATCTGAAGGCAGCCCTGTTTAGGGACGTTTTTAATGTATTTTTAACCTTCTGTTGGAAGCCGCCCAGAGTGGCTGGGGAAACCCAGCCAGATGGGCAGGGTAGAAATAATAAATTATTATTATTATGGGGGTATGCGTACCCCTGCATACCTCCCACTAGTGTTATACATAGAAAAATATGGTATTTTGTACTTCTGTAACCCTTGGTGATTACCCAAGTTTGCTGATGACTGTTCTCTTTGGTACAAAGATTACCTCTCTTGAATAAAGAGAGAATGACAAAAGACAATGATCAAGAAGGTAGAGGGCTCTCTCTCTTTCTGCGCGTGTGTGTGTGTCTTCTGAAACCTCTCATTGATTGACACAATAATAGTGCATTGGAGGCAGATTTATAGTGGACCGTCCACACGTCATTCCACTTCATTAGTTCTGTGCTGCTTCCCCAGCGATACATCATTAATTCCATCTCTTTGGCTGCATCACAATGTTAATGGAATAAAAGGGAATAAACCAGAGTGTTTGTGGTATAAAAAGCGACGGGATTTCATCAGGAAGTGACAGCTCGTGCTGCGATTGGAAATGCAGCAGTTTATAGTCAAAAGGGAAGCAAACGGGCAGTTTTCAGCTATTGCAGTGGAAAGGATCTGCTAATACCTTGGTTCTCAAACTTAATCTGTTCCAGGATTCCATTCGACTCCTGAAACTGTTCAAAAACCACAGCACAGCTTCCAATTGGCTGCAGGAGCTTCCTGTACTCAAGCGGAAGCCGCATCGGACATTTGGCTTCTGAAAAGCATTCGCAAACCAGAACACTTACTTTCAGCTTTGCGGTGTTTGGGACCCGATATGTTTGGCAACTAAGCCGTTCGAGAACCAAGGTACGGCTGTTTTGCTAACAGCTTGCCCGTGTTTCACCAGGGGGGGACCTACGTTTACAATGGAACATGACGCAGAACCCACAAGTTGTCCTGTCAACCAATTATTATTATTCTGTGGGCATCTGTCCTTATTTAAGTGCATGTAACCCATTAACGCAGGTGGCGCTGTGGGTTAAACCACAGAGCCTAGGACTTGCCGATCAGAAGGTTGGCAGTTTGAATCACTGTGATGGGGTTAGCTCCCGTTGCTCAGTCCCAGCTCCTGCCCACCTAGCAGTTCAAAAGGTCTTCAAAGTGCAAGTAGATAAATAGGTACTGCTCCGGCAGGAAGGTAAACAGCGTTTCCATGCGCTGCTCTGGTTCGCCAGAAGCAGCTTAGTTCTGTTGGCCACATGACCCGGAAGCTGTACGCCGGCTCCCTCGGCCAGTAAAGCGAGATGAGCGCCGCAACCCCAGAGTCGGCCACGACTGGACCTAAGTCAGGGGTCCCTTTACCTTTACCCCATTAAAATGAAATGGATTTAATGTTTTGACATCGCATCGTTGGTGTCTGTTTATAATGGAACGTAACTTGGGTGTATTTGAGTCGCATGAGCAAAGGACAAATGGGTCCCTGCCCCACTTTTAAGACTCTGGATGTTTGGGGGGATGCAATAAAGAGAAGAGGCTCCATAAGTAGGGCAACCAGTGTGATTTTTATTGCCTGGCAGGGCTCTTCACGGCCACAGTGGTACCTCTGGTTACGTACTTCCTTCTGGAGGTCTGTTCTTAACCTGAAGCACCACTTTAGCTAATGGGGCCTCCTGCTGCTGCCGCACCGCGTGAGCATGATTTCTGTTCTCATCCTGAAGCAAAGTTCTTAACCCGAGGTACTATTTCTGGGTTAGCGGAGTCTGTAACCTGAAGCGTATGTAACCCGAGGTACCACTGTATAAGGAAGTCATATATTCATTCAACTAATGCGCTTTTTTTCTCCAGCACAGAAATTAAATTGCAGGAAAAGCTTTGCTTCAAGGTTGAGGAACCTGAGGAATGCAGCGCTCTGGACCTCTCCCCCAGGCCACAATTCCTCGCTGGCTCTGCTCCGCATAGTCCTTGATAATTTCGCCTGACTGGAATGAGTCCTTGAACTCTGAGCATCCGCTTGCTTGCCTGGCAAGGAGATAGAGGCTTGTATGTGAGAGCATGTGCAGAAACTAGCCTAACATTAAAACCCAGCAAGAGCCTGGCTGCGAGATCAGGCCAATAGCCCGTCTAGTCCAGCATTCTTCCCCCGCCCCAGTGGCTGATCAGATGCCTCCGTGGGAAGCAAGCACCCCCATCGTTCAGCCCGGACACAGAGGTCCTCCTCCGAGGGCCTTCTGGCAGTTCCTTCCCTGCGAGAAGCAAGGTTACAGGGAACCAGGCAGAGGGCCTTCTCGGTAGTGGCGCCTGCCCTGTGGAATGCCATCCCACCAGATGTCAAGGAAATAAAAAGCTTTCTGACTTTTGGAAGACATCTTAAGGCAGCCCTGTTTAGGGAAGTTTTTAGTGGTTGATGTTTTATTGTATTTTTAATATTTTGTGGGGAGCTGCCCAGAGTGGCTGGGGAAACCCAGCCAGATGGGCGGGGTAGAAATAAATTGTTGTTGTTGTTTAGTCGTTTAGTCGTGTCCAACTCTTCGTGACCCATGGACCAGAGCACGCCAGGCACTCCTGTCTTCCACCGCCTCCTGCAGTTTGTTCAAACTCATGCTGGTCGCTTCGAGAACACTGTCCCACCATCTCGTCCTCTGTCGCCCCCTTCTCCTTGCGCCCTCCATCTTTCCCAACATCAGGGTCTTTTCCAGGGAGTCTCCTCTTCTCATGAGGTGGCCAAAGTACTGGAGCCTCAGCTTCAGGATCTGTCCTTCCAGTGAGCACTCGGGGCTGATTTCCTTCAGAATGGAGAGGTTTGATCTTCTTGCAGTCCATGGGACTCTCAAGAGTCTCCTCCAACACCATAATTCAAAAGCATCAATTCTTCGGCGATCAGCCTTCTTTATGGTCCAGCTCTCACTTCCATACATCACTACTGGGAAAACCATGGCTTTAACTATACGGACCTTTGTTGGCAAGGTGATGTCTCTGTTTTTTAAGATGCTGTCTAGGTTTGTCATTGCTTTTCTCCCAAGGAGCAGGCGTTTTTTCATTTCCTGGCTGCTGTCACCATCTGCAGTGATCATGGAGCCCAAGAAAGTAAAATCTCTCACTGCCTCCATTTCTTCCCCTTCTATCTGCCAGGAAGTGATGGGACCAGTAGCCATGATCTTCATTTTTTTGATGTTGAGCTTCAGACCATATTTTGCGCTCTCCTCTTTCACCCTCATTAAAAGTTTCTTTAATTCCTCCTCATTTTCTGCCATCCAGGTTGCGTCATCTGCATATCTTCTATGCACCTCAGATATATACCACAGATATGTTTCCTTGCTTATATATCTTCCTACAATCCCCCTGAAAGACTCCCAAGTATTTTTACGAGCTTCGGATGAGATAAGGATCCGCAGCTCCCCTTTCCGCGTGGCTCTCTAAGGGTTAAGGAGAAGGAGCTGCGGCTCCTAGAGAGGCCCCGGAAGAACGTGTTTGTTTGGGGAAAGGGGGCGAGAGAGGAAAAAAACGCCCAAGTTCCTTCCTGTTTGAATTGCCTTGAGCGGCGGATGAATGGAGGAAAGAGCCGAGCCAGGGAAAGCGGCCTGCGCTGTCGAGGGGAGGGTGGTGAGTAGGCAGCAGTGGAGGGAACGCAGGCGGGAGCCCGCCTCTCTCCTCCCTGGGGGTTCTGCGCTTTCTGACAGCAGAATGGCAGGCAGAAATCCAACAGGGGAAGCCTTTCTCTCTTTCTTTTTCTTCTTTCCCCCTGCTCCCTTGGCGTTCAAGTTTCTCCCTGCAAAATCAGCCGCCGAAGCCAGGGAATAAAAAGGGAAAAGCGCCTAGAACAAAGAAGCCACCAAGGCATTTAAACACTTAAGCAAAATATTATTATTTATTATTAATGATGATGATGATGATGATGATGATAATAAATACAAATTTATTACTTATACCCCGCCCATCTAATAATAATAATAATAATAATAATAATAATAAATACAAATTTATTACTTATACCCCGCCCATCTAATAATAATAATAATAATAATAATAATAATAATAAATACAAATTTATTACTTATACCCCGCCCATCTGGCCGGGCCTCCCCAGCCACTCTGGGCGGCTTCCAACAGAATAGGAAAAACACAATCAAACATCAAAAAACTTACCTAAAAGAGAAGGCTGCTTTTCTGTTAAGCAAAGGGAGGCGGAAGCGGGGTTGGCCCGGTGAAAACCGAAGAAAGGACTCCCACGCTTTTTTAAAATGAAAAGTTGGGCTCCAGTCTGGAGGTCTAGTTTGGGGGGGCCCCAGCTATTTTTTTTCTGTGTCCTCGATTTTGATAGCAGTGGGATGCATACGTGTATGTAAGCATGTGTTTTCTATATTGCTCTCTCATGGCCACCAAGCGTGAAAAGGAGATCAGCTACATTCAGGCAAGATAAGGCTACCAGTGGTTGCTAGCGGCAGTGGTGATCCTCAACCTGTGCCGCTGAATAACAGCTGCTGGAATTCAGAAGTGTGGAGAGTGTGGCTGTTGCCCTCAGGTCCCACTTGTGGGTTTCCCATTGGGGCATCTGGTTAGCCTCTGTGAAAGCCGGGTGTTGGGCCTGATCCTGCAGGGCTGCTTTTACAGTGTTCACCCATCAGCTGAGGAGTGGGACTATGTCAGGCACCCCCAAAATCGGCCCTCCAGATGTTTTGGGACTACAGTTCCCATCATCCCTAGCTAACAGGACCAGTGGTCAGGGATGATGGGAATTGTAGTCCCAAAACATCTGGAGGGCTGAGTTTGGGGATGCCTGGACTATGTGCAAGTGTGGAATATGCAACCCCAGGTGGCCAGGGGTGAATCGGTCTTCCAACCGTGATGACTCTCCTCTTTTTGCAAGTTGGCACCCATTCCCAAGGTCACACCCGCACCATACTGTTTGTCTGGTGAGCCAGTGAGCATCACTGCACACCAGGCCAAATCCTGACCAATGCACCAACATTTATTGGATTCCGATCAAGGTTTGATTTTCTTGTAGCAGTCCAGAGGAATAGAGATGTTGACCTTTTCCGTCTTGGTGAAGTCAGACCACTGCGTTAGCAGTACCAAAGTAACCTCTCTGGGGTTCAAGTCTGGGCAGTGTGTCTGGAGATCCTGGGCTGTCCAGACGACAAGACTCCCCTCTCAGCCTCGCTGATGTCCAAAGGAAAGCAGAGCAACACATTTGATACCAGCTGGGCTGCAGGAGTTGCAGGACAGAGGTGTACAGTCATAACTCTTGTTACATTTGCTTCAGGTTAGATCTTTTCAGGTTGCGACCGGGAAGTACTGGAAAGGGTTATTTCTGGGTTTCGCTACTCGTGCATGCGCAGATGTTCAAAATGACGTCACGTGCATGCACAGAAGCGGCAAATCGTGATACACGCAGTTCTGCTCATGTTGCGAACAGAGCTCCGGGATGGATCCCGTTCACAATCAGAGGTACCACTGTACAAGACACCATGCAACTTGTCTTAGGGACTCCACTCCGGATTTGTGTAGTGTTTACTCCTGAGCCTTTTCTTTTCCCGAAGATATCCTTCAAGAAGGTGGAGGCTTAGGATCTGAGTTTCCATTCTCCCAGATGGGCTTCCTTCCTGGTTGGACAATCCCCATCTGCCCCTCACTTTCCTCTACAGCACATCCAGAAACTGCTTCCTTGACCATTGGACCCATGATTAGTCTCGTCTGCTCAGTCTGCCAGAGTCTGCGCATGTAGGGAAAGTTCCTAACTCACTGAGGGTTTGAAGCCCGTCAGCTGCCCTCACCTGGTTTAGATGGCTATTTGAAGCCATTCCCTGGGATTGTGGCCGCTGTCGCATGCTGACAGCTTCTAGGAGCCACAGGTGAGAGTTGAGTGCAGGTGGGGACCAGAGGTGCACAAACTGCCCCAGAAGGAGCACAGTGTGTCCACCACCAGAGATATTACCCCTCTCCTGAAGCTTGCACAACACGGGGGAAACCCCGTAGACTATTGAATGTAATACAGGTGGTTCTAAACCGAGGGTGAGGTGAGATCAGGCCCTGCCAGGAAGGCTTAATGTGGGCTTCTCTGTCTGGCCCTTCCCAGGCCACACTTCTCACTGGCCATGTTCTGAACCTCCCATGTGGAATGTGCCACAAAATTCTGAAAATGCCTCTCGCTTTCCTGGATGGCAGGCGAGTGTGTAGATGTCAAAATCTCTGGGTTCTTGCATGGCTGGAATGTGCCCTGATCTTCAAAGGAAAGAGTTGCCTCCTTTGCCACACCCATTTTTTACTTTGGCCATGCCCACTTCTGTCACGGGAGGATCCATTTCCCCGAAGGCTGCCTGCCTGTCAGAGAATGTGAAACCTCAGTCTGGAGATAATAATAGCAAATAAAAGATGGTTCCCTATTGCTGCTGCTCTAATCCAAGGTTTCCTAGCACGGTGCTGAGCTGCAATTCTGCCCTGTTTCCAAGACATTTGCGCTGTTCCAAACAAGTGTATTGATTTGGCAATGGAGCAAATGAACCAGAGACTGCCCACGGCTCCCAAGGTTCTGGCAAAATGTTTCTAGCAACTCTGGCAGGCGTGGAGCAGCAGGAAATTTGTGCAGGCTTTGCCTTGGCTATCCTTTCTTTTTCCTTGGCATTCAGAAGAGTTTCTGCCTCGCATTGTGGAGACAGAGTTAGTGGCCGTTCATAGCCATACCTTCCATGAACTTGCCTGATTTCCTTTTGTAGCCATAAAGCATCATTGGGAGCAGATAACATGGTTTAACTCTATTCTTTTGCCTGTTCCGAATCTCCCAAACTCCTTCTTCACATGTCTGCAATTTCTGGTATTATGAGAGAGAGAAATCTCTTTCTATCCACTTTTATAGAATTGCAGAATTGGAAGGGATCCCAAGGGTCATCTAGTCTAGCCCCCTGCAATGCATGAATCTCAGCTAAAGCATCCATGACAAATGGGTATTCATCTCTGCTTAAAAAACTTCCAAGGAAGGAGAGTCCACAACCGTGCATAATTTTATACTCCTCTGACATCTCCCATGCCCAGAATCTAATTTGAAGTTTATATAGAGATCCATACATTTATAAGGTTTTAAAAATCATGCCTTGCCACTTTTTAAAATCAGTATCAGGTGTGAAAGAACCTGTGACCCTCCAGCTGATGCTGAATTCAAACTCCCATCGTCCCTAGCTACTGGCCGTGTTTGCCAGGGCTGATAGGATTTAAAGTTCAGCAACATCTGGAGGGCCAAAAGTTCCCCACTCCTGATCTGTGTCCTGTCCAATATCCTCTTTGCCTGGCCTACTTCACAGGGTTGTTGTGAGGACAAAATGGAGAGGGGAAGAGCCATGTCACTGCCTTGAGCTTTTTTTTTTAGTTATTCTAATTTCTGGTTTACTTCTCTCCCATCCCAGAGAGAGCCCTTCCCGCTCAGCTGGAATGTCTATCTAGCTAAATGTTAGCCAAGAAGAAGACCTGATTCATCTCTGCTGCCTGCTGAATGACACCCATCCACCTTAACATGGCAAACTGGATCTAAGGAGAGGCTGGATATTTGTTCCGACTTTCAGCGAGGAAGTGAGAAGTCCTCTGGGATAAAGAGGGAAACTGAACTCGGATGAGGCCATTCTGGGCGCGAGACAAGATGGCCGCCAGAGAAGGGACACAGTCTGGCTTTGGCCTGCGGTTCCACGCAGAGCTTGAGCAAGGAGTCCCCCAGCAGATTAAAATGGAGGATGAGGATACCTCGGATTCCACCTCGGGGGAAGGGTTGGAAGAAACCCCTTACATCATCCAGGCCGGAAGCATCCGCAAATTCCTGCAGAGGCCTCCCGGAGACCAGGAAACTGGCAATGGGCTGCTTTGGGAAACCCAGTGGCAGGACTTTCTGAAGACCCTGGAATACCCACCACAGATCCTCGAGGAACCCACCCCGTGGGACAACACCAAGTCTTTCCTGGCCTCCTTTGAGCAAGTGGCAGAAGCGTGCCGGTGGCCCCGAGATGACTGGATGGTCCATCTTCTGCCAGCCCTCAGCGGGGAAGCTGAGCAGATCTTCAGCAACCTGGACACCAGAGACAGGATTAACTACGACAAGGTCAAGGCGGCCATCTTGCGTGGGGATGCCATCATCAGGGAGAGGCAGCGCCAGAACTTCCGCTGCTTCTGCTACCAGGAGGCCGAGGGGCCAAGAGGTGTTTATGGGCGGCTCCAGCAGCTGTGCGGTCAGTGGCTGAAGGTGGAGAGGCACTCCAAGGAGCAGATCCTGGAGCTGCTGATCCTGGAGCAGTTCCTCAGCATCCTGCCGCCCGAGATGCAGAGCTGGGTCGGGGAACATGGGCCGGAGACCTGCTCCCAGGCGGTGGCCCTGGCCGAGGACTTCCTGCAGAGGGCGTATGCTGGAGAGAGTTGGGAAGAGCAGGTGAGAGTCTAGACTTTCCAGCTTGGCCATAAGCTTCTCTCTTCAAGGTTACACCCCTGCTCTCGACAGCAATGCCTGATGAGCTTGTCCAGGTATGATGAAAGCAGACAAATATCCTAGGCATAGGAGATGGGGGTTGCTTGCTCTGCAACAAAAAGTTGCAGCATGGTTTGTTCCTTGTTCAGATTTCTAGACGCTCTTTTCCACTGCATTTTTTTTGGGGGTGAGCAGTGATTCACTGTATTTACCGTATTTTTCACTCCATAGGACGCACCGGACCATAGGAGGGGGAGAACAGGAAAAAAAAATATTCTCTCCCTCTCTGCTCAGCGCCCCTTCAGCGAAGCGGCAGGAGAAACGGAGCCCCTTCAATTTCTCCTCCCGCTTCACTGAAGGGGCGCCGCGCAGAGAGGGAAAACTGTGCAGCACCTCTCCAGCGAAGCGAAGCCTGGAGAGCAAGAATGATCGGTGTGCACCGACCCCTCTCGCTATCTAGGCTTCAGGCAGCTATCCGCAAGCCTTCGGAGCGCAGTGGGAACTCCTGCTGTGCTCTGAAGGCTTACGGATAGCTGCCTGAAGCCCCCGGAGCGCAGTGGGAGTTCCCTGCACTCTGGGGGCTTCAGGCAGCTTCAGTGAAAGCAACGCAAAGCCTCCGGAGCGCGGGGGGAGCTCTCCCTCTGTGCTTCGGAGGCTTCGTGTTGCTATCACTGAAGCCAAGGAGCCTGCATTCGCTCCATAGGATGCACACACATTTCCCCTTCATTTTTGGAGGGGGGAAAGTGCGTCCTATAGAGCGAAAAATACGGTATTTATTACCTTCATAGACCGCCTTTTCCTCCAAGGAGCTCAAGGTTCTCCCCTCCTTATTTTATCCTCACAAACACCCTGTGAGGTAGGTTAGACTGAGAGACAGGGATTGGTGCCAGGTCGGCCAGTGAGTTGCATGGCTGCATTTGAACCCTGGGCTCTCTCACTGACTACTACACTACACTGGCTCTCCCAGTGTATTTAGAAACCTTTATATGGACGACCCTGGAATTTTGCTCTAAAAGTAGAATCTTGATAAAGTTGTCCATTTAACTCAGTTTGGTTGGCCAGAAAGGCTTAGCCTGTCAGGCTTTTTTTTTTTTTTTTAAATTTATTAACCGACCAATCAAATAAATCACATCACATAAATTCCGAATTACAAAGCCGAATTTAAAATTTTTTGTTGGGGGTACGCATATTTCAAGATCCGAAGGGGATTCCAATCATCTTCTTACTGCTGCGTTAATATCCACAGATCTGTCCAAATAATGTTCATATTTCTATCCAGTCCTATCTTCCTGTTCCCACGTCTCATCTTATTCTTATATTTTTCTTTTTTCTTGTGTACCAAGAAATGTCGTAAAAATAAAGAGCAAATAAAACCATGAAACACGCACCGGGAAACGACATAAACACGCTCTTAAGAGTTCAAGGAATTTAAGAGAAGTAAGCAAGTTTGTAGAGTAAAAGATGAGGCATGGGGCACGTGAGGAAGGAAGTGAGCTAATATCCAGGGCTTTTCTTCAGCTGGAACTCAGTTTCGACACCTCTCAGGTGGGAGCCATTGCCATTCTAAGAGAATGAGGGAGGTGTTCATGGTGAGTTCCCGCATCTCTTCTTTCTAGAAAAATAGCACTGGTTAGATCAATATTGGAAGGTATCTTGGCATAAAAATCCTAAAAGAGGTTCCATGTTAGTGTGTGAAGGCCATGACTGCTTGAACAAGCCAGGGGTCCCTTTGGCCCCACAGCACCAGCTGAGGAGGAGGCCTCACTCTGCCCAACGGTAGGGCCAGTCCCTCCAGGCTACACTGGGGCACAATCTGCATCACTTTCCCATGGCCGCCACCCCTCGCGACCTCCGCTTCCAAATCCTTCCTTGAAGGGGGATCCTATCTTTCTTTTTAGGGGAACCCAGTCAGATGGGTGGGGTAGAAGAATTTTATTTATTTATTTGTTTATTTATTTATTTATTTCAGGAGTTGGGACCAATTGAGGAGGTTGCTCTGGATTTCTCTGAGGAAGAAGAGACCCCACTGAATGGGGAGCGGAGCCCTGGTTACACAGAGGCCAATAGGGAGGATGACGACAGCGACGCCACCTCACTAGGTGAGGATGACTGTTTATTTTCACTTAAAAACAACGCCAATGGCTTCTCTTCAGTGAACTGAGACTGGCCAACAGTAAAACCATGGGCTAGGCCCCATCCAAGTCCTCCTCAGAATAGGCCCATTACACTTAATGGGCATGACTGACGTAGGTTCACTAATTGCAGTGGGTCTAAAGGTAAAGGGACCCCTGATCGTTAGGTCCAGTCGTGGCTGACTCTGGGGTTGCGGCGCTCATCTCGCTTTATTGGCCAAGGGAGCCGGCGTACAGCTTCCAGGCCATGTGGGCAGCATGACTAAGCCACTTCTGGCGAACCAGAGCAGCACACGGAAACGCCATTTACCTTCCTGCCAGAGCTGTACCTATTTATCTACTTGCACTTTGACGTGCTTTCGAACTGCTAGGTTGGCAGGAGCAGGGACCGAGCAACGGGAGCTCACCCCGTCACGGGGATTCGAACCGCCGACCTTCTGATCGGCAAGTCCTAGGCCCTGTGGTTTAACACACAGCGCCACCCGCGTCCCTGCAGTGGGTCTACTCTGTGTCTACTCCTTAAAACGTATAATAACCAATTGCTGTAAAAACGACGGCAGCGGTTGACCATTGCAGTGGGCACGGAAACAAACAAAATGCCAACAGGTGGCAATAAGCAAGTGTCCGGATAGGAACGAGCGATTTCTGCTGCCGCCACCACCCACTCCCCATCATATCGGGGGGTTGGACTAGATGACCCTTGGCTCCCTTCCAACTCTTAGGATGCTATGATTCTGCATCCAGATCTGCTGGATAGTTGGTTAGATAATAATGCCAAGGCGCCAGGTTCAATCCCAGTAAGGGACGGCTGCATATTTTCTGCGTTGCAAGGGGTTGGACTAGATGGTCCCTTCCAACTTTATGATTCCATGATAACAGCAGTAGCAAGTAACCAAGGACTAGTAAACATGTAAAATATATGAAACAAAGGAGAATTTTAAAAAAATAAATAAATCTATGTGACTTTCTCAAGGATTTCTCTCCATCTCTGAACGGGCCTTCTCTGCTCCTCGTCTGTGGAATCCTCTCCCCAGGGAAGTTTGCCTATTTAACCAGGCCTTTGTTTGATTTGATTGACATCCTATGCCCTTTTAAAATGTGGGTTTTTTGGGGGGAGGGGTGTTGTTATTTTGATTATTGATTTTGTGGTTTTATATTTTAGTCTGTAAACCGCTCTGAGACCAGCAGGTATAGGGTGGTATATAAATTCAATTGTGGGACGCAGGTGGCGCTGTGGGTTAAAGCCTCAGCGCCTAGGGCTTGCCGATCGAAAGGTCGGCGGTTCGAATCCCTGCGGCGGGGTGCGCTCCCGCTGCTCGGTCCCAGCGCCTGCCAACCTAGCAGTTCGAAAGCACCTCTGGGTGCAAGTAGATAAATAGGGACCGCTTACCAGCGGGAAGGTAAACGGCGTTTCCGTGTGCGGCTCTGGCTCGCCAGAGCAGCGATGTCACGCTGGCCACGTGACCCGGAAGTGTCTCCGGACAGCGCTGGCCCCTGGCCTCTTAAGTGAGATGGGCGCACAACCCCAGAGTCTGTCAAGACTGGCCCGTACGGGCAGGGGTACCTTTACCTTTACCTATAAATTCAATTAATAATAATAGTAGTAGTATTAGTGCTTTTCCAGCTGCATTGGCTCCTGGTGGAGTACAGGGTCATATTTAAGGTGCTGGTTTTGACCTTTAAAGCCCTTCACAGCCTAGGACCCTTGTACCTACGGGACCGTCTCTCCTGGTATGCCCCGCGGAGGACCTTAAGGTCCATATATAGCAACACCCTAGAGGTCCCAGGCCCTAAGGAAGTTAGATTAGCCTCAACCAGAGCCAGGGCCTTTTCAACTCCGGCTCCAGCCTGGTGGAACGCTCTGTCTCATGAGACCAGGGCCCTGCGGGATCTGATTTCTTTCTGCAGGGCCTGTAAGACAGAGTTGTTCCACCTGGCCTTTGGCTTGGAATCAGTTTTATTCCCTCCCCCTCTTTCTTTTTTCCTTTCTCCTCCTGTGAAGAGGCTGTATCTTAATGTTTTAATGTTGTATCTTAATCTTTTAAATTGTATTTTAATCAACTTGTTTTTATTATTGGTTGTTAGCCGCCCTGAGCCCGGTCTTGGCTGGGGAGGGCGGGGTATAAATAAAAAAAATATTATTATTATTTATTATAGTAGTAGTTGTAGAATGGTAGAATAGTTCTACCATTGGCCCATCTATCCCATCATCCTGTTCTCACAATGGCCAATCAGATGACCCAATGAGAAGCCTGCAAACAGGACCTATGTGGAACAGCATTTCCAATTCTTAGCAACTGGTACTCAGAGGGAGAGCATGATCATCTCTGCTAGTAACTGTTGATAGCCTTATCTTGTGGTTTAACAGTCAATTCCTCCAACCAGGGAACTCTGGGAATCGTAGCTCTTCGGGGGGGGGGGGCAGGGGTGCCTTCTAATAACTCTCAGCACCCTGAACAAATTACAGCTCCCAGGATTCTCTGTGGGCAGCCTTGACTGTTTAACGTGGTGTGATACTCCTTTAAATGCGTGGCTCACGTGGGGACTGAGAGAGAGAACGAGAGTGAAGGACAAGTATTTGGGCTTGCTTTCTTCCTTCTTTATTTCCTCAGCCACTCTGGGCAGCTCCCAACAGAATATTAAAAACACAATAAAACATCAAACACTAAAAACTTCCCTGTACAGGGTTGCCTTCAGATGTATTCTAAAAGTCAGATAGTTATTTATTTCCTTGACATCTGATGGGAGGGCGTTCCACAGGGTGGGTGCCACCACCGAGAAGGCCCTCTGCCTGGTTCCCTGTAATCTCACTTTTCGCAGTGAGGGAACCGCCAGAAGGCCCTTGGAGCTGGATCTAAGTGTCCGGGCTGAATGATGTTTCATGAGATATTTCATGAGTGTAGTGGCTACTGACTTTTGACACTTGAGGGTTATATTTTTAGCACCCACCTTATTTTTAGCAATTGTCAATTGCTATAAATTGCTTTTGGTGTTTTGTTTTAACGCTGTAACCCACCCTGGAACCTTGGGGTGATGGGCGGATAATAATAATAATAATAATAATAATAATAATAAAGTGGAATGGCTGTATAGAACTTCCAGGAGCAGAGGCAGTGTACCTCTAAATGCCAGCTGCTTGGGGTGCTTTCCAGAGGCATCTTATTGGCCAACTACAGGAAACAGGAAGCTGGGCTAGGTGGACCATTGGTCCAGTCCAGCAGGGCACTCCTTTGTTTTTTCTGCCATGTTTAAAATGTCCCCTTTGTTGTGGCAGGTGAAGATTGGGTGAGTGCCACTGAGACGGAGACGCCCCGGTCGGAAGGATTTTATCAAGCATACCCAAACGGGGCTCCGAACGGAAGGAGAGCAGAAAGCAAGGCTTCCTGTTTTCGTGAGCAGGAAGAGCACCACCCTGAGAGGAAAGAGGAAAATGGCCCACCAGAGAGAGCAGAAACATGTGTGATTTGGGAGGGTGATGAACTCCTTGAGGAAAGCAGGGAAGCACAGGGGATCCACATGCCAAAGAAGAAGGGCATGTTCAAGGTTGATGGATGGCGCTTCAGGCAGAGGACAGACCCTATTAAACGTGAGAGAACCAACACAGTGGAGCAGCCCTACAAATGCTCTGATGGTGGGAAAAGCTTCAAGATGATCTCTCACTGCATTTCTCGTAAAAGAAGACATGGGGAAAGGAAGCAACACAGGTGCCCGGACTGTGGGAAATCCTTCATTGCCAAAGCACACCTTATCAATCATCAGAGAACCCACACTGGAGAGAAGCCATTCAAGTGCCTGGCCTGTGGGAAGACTTTTGCCCAGAGTTCCAACCTCAGTGTCCATCAGAGAATCCACACAGGAGTGAAGCCGTTCCAGTGCTCTGACTGTGGGAAAAACTTCTGTTCCAGCGCCAACCTTACCAAACACCAGAGCACCCATGTGAAGGGGGCCCCATATAAATGTTTAGTGTGTGGGAAGAGCTTCAAGGTGCACTCTCATTTTATCACCCACAAAAGAATCCACGCAGGAAGGCAATCACACACATGCTCAGACTGTGGGAAGAACTTCCTTGCTGCGTCACACCTCATAATTCATCGGCGAGTTCATACTGGAGAGAGACCCTATAAATGTGTGGAATGTGGGAAAGCCTTTATTCAGAAGGCTCACCTTAAGGTCCACCAACGAACGCACAAAAGAGGAAAATCGTTCCAGTGTTCTGAGTGTGGAGAAAACTTCAGTTCCAGGATCAGCCTTATCCAACATCAAATAATCCACCCTGGAGTGAGCCCCTATAAATGCTATGAATGTGGGAAAACCTTCAGGGTGAATTCCCACCTTATTGCTCACAAGAGGAACCACGCAGCCAAGAAGCCCCATAAGTGTTCATACTGTGGGAAATCCTTCTTTACCAAATCGTACTTTATCATCCATCAGAGAATCCATACAGGAGAGAAACCGTTCAAATGCTTGGCCTGCGGGAAAGGTTTTAGCCAGAGTTCGCACCTTAATGTTCATAAACGAACGCACATTGGGGTGAAGACATTCCAGTGCTCTGACTGTGGGAAAAGTTTCAGTTCGAGCACAAACCTTATTAAGCATCAGAGCATCCACACAAGAGGAAACCTCTATATATGCTCTGACTGTGGGAAAAGCTTCAAAGTCTATTCCCACCTTATTGCTCACAAGAGAATCCACACAGCCAAGAAGATCCACAAGTGTTCGTACTGCGGGAAGTCCTTCTTTGGCAAATCGCACCTCATGACCCACCAGAGAATCCACACGGGAGAGAGGCCATACAAATGTTTGGCCTGTGGAAAAAGCTTCACGCAGAGCTCCCACCTTACCGCTCATCAAAGGACTCACAAAGGGAAAAAGTCATTATGTTGCTCAGACTGTGGGAAAAGCTTCAGGGTCAGCTCTCACCTTATTGCACACAAGAGGATTCATGAGGCAAAGAAAGCCCATAAGTGTTCCTACTGCAGCAAATCCTTCATTTTCAAGTCCTACCTTATCATACATGAGAGAATGCACACGGGAGAGAAACCCTACAAATGTTTGGTTTGTGGCAAAAGCTTCAGTCAGAATTCACACCTTACTGTTCATCAGAGAACTCATGTGGGGAAGAAACCATCCAGGAAAGGCTTTAGGGTGAGCTCTCAGCTTATTTCCCATAAGAGAATCCACACAACAAAGAAGCTGCACAACAACAACAACAACAACAACAATAACAATAACAATAACAACAACAACGGGAATAGTACTAAGTGTTTGGATTGTGGGAAATCTTTCATATCCAAATCATATCTGATCATCCATCAGAGAATACACACAGGAGAGAGGCCCTTCAAGTGCACGGTCTGTGGGAAATGTTTCAGCCAGAGCTCTCATCTGACAGTCCACCAGAGAACCCACAAGGGAGAGAAGTTGTTCCCGTGTTCAGACTGTGAGGAAAAATTCAGTTCCAGGATGAAGCTTCTTAAGCATCAGAGAATCCACATGAAGGGGAATCCATTTAAATGCTTGGACTGTGGGAAATCTTTTGTCACCAAATCACAGCTTGTGGTACACCAGAGAAGCCACACTGGGGAGAGGCCGTATAAATGTTTGGACTGTGGGAAAGGGTTCAGCCAGAGCTCAAACCTCATTAGGCACCAGAGGATTCATTCGGGGGAGAACCCCTATAAATGCTCAGACTGTGGGAAAAGCTTCTGTTCAGGTGAGAACCTTACTAAGCATCAGAGAATCCACACTTAAGGAAGCAGGACCCTGAATTATGTGCCCATACACTTCGAGAAGGCCATAAAAGTGTATGGACTTAAACAACAGTGGATTTTATTAGTCTGTAGGTGGTGGCGAGGAAAATATATTTGGCAAAACACCATGCTGCAGACAGCTTTTTTGATCATTATTCAAAAATTTGCTGTTCACCAGTGAAGCCATGGAGGAATCAGCTGAGGTAAATGCTTTAGACAAAGGGAAGCATCCCTTGTGAGCTCAAATCTTTCCGTCGAAAAGGCGGAACTTGAATCTGCATCAGGTCAGGACATACGGGATGCGAGGGTGATTCGACAGCTGCATCATCACCTTCTTCTGTCCAAAATAGGGCATTTTAAGGAAAACTGCCCGAACTTGTAAGAATGAGCAACAGTGGGCCAAGTGGTGGTGTTTCTAGACAACTCTAAAATATTCCAGGTCGCCCTCTGTAAGTTGCTGTGCTTGTGACAGATTGCCTTGGCTCATCTTTTGCACACCCCCCCCCTTCATCAACCTAACAGGACCAGAGTCAGAATCCTAGACTGGGTGGAGTGGAGTGGGGTCTCATTGAAACTGCCTTTCAGATTATTTGTCCATCCAGCCCTTTATTTTCTATTCTGATTGGCTTCAGCTTTCCAAGATCTCGGGAGGATAAAGACTTTCCCATCGCTTACGAACGGAAGAACCCAAGAATAGCCACTTGCTACTTGAGGCCGTTTTTTAAAACAAAACAAAACAATGAATTGGTCCTGGAGCCATACAAAGCCAGGTTCTGCTCCTGAGCTCCGGAAAATCTTCTACAGCTACTGAAATTTCTACATACGGAACAGTGGTGCAAGAGAAAGACAGTGCTTAGGTTTTAAAATATATCTGTGTCAGAAAATCCACATGGGAAAGAAGCCATAGAAACACTCAGATTCATAGCTGTCAACTTTTCCCTTTCCTTGCAAGGAATCCTATTCAGAATAAGGGAATTTCCCTTAAAAAGGGGGAAACGTTGACAGCTATGCTCAGATTGCCGCTGAAACTCTTAGTTTGAGTAAACCTTGGAGTAAACCCTGGAATCTGTGCAGTACAGAATGTTTTTATGTTGTATGAGGAACCAAACACCTTTTAAAAAGGAGAGAGAGAAATCCAGGCTGCTGACCAATCTAGGGCTTTTAACCCTTTTTTTAAAAAAATGAGTTTTCATTTTTCAATATTTTATGGGTCTGTTGGCAGAGCAGACTTTCCGTTCTCCCAAGTCCCTCTCTGGCTGTGCAACTTGCTGCCAGGAACGAGTCCCAAGTTACTTCCTTCCAAATGACTGTGAGAACGGTGTGAGGAGACCTGTTTGTGTTATGTGTGGGGGGGATGTGCTTGGCTCTCTGTTCCCACAGCTGATGATGGGAAATCCTGTCTTTCTCAGTCTTTCACACCATGGCTGGCAGCCACCGTCCAATCTCCTGCCCATACTTGCCCCAAGGCTAGCAGAGGTTGCCCTGCAGAGAAAAGTGGACTAATCTGACTTGCTGTGAATGTGTGCGTCCAGAATTGCTCAGCTCCCAGCCTCTGTGGTGTGCACGTTCCTTCACAGAGCACAGTGCATAAACAACATGATGCATCAAATGCCGGTACTTGAACCTTGGGGGGTGGGGACCCAAACTGTTTCTGCTTCTGTGGCAAAGCCTGTTCGGGGTCTGATGTGATTACATTTAAGGTCCAAGTTTTGCACTTTTCAACTATGGCTGCGCTGTTCCGGGGTGTGTGCTGTGGGAGACAACGGCCATGCTGGGGTGTGATGTCACTTAGAATCATAGAATCGGAAGGGGCTCCATGGGTCATCTAGTCCAACCGCTGCAATGCAGAAATCTCAGCTAAAGCATCCATGACAGATGGCCATCCAACCTCTGCTTAGAAAGCTCCAAGGAAGCTCATACATGTCTGTTCCACAGCTCTTACTATCAGAAAGTTTTTCTGAATGCTTAGGAGGAATCTCCTTTCTTGTAACTTGAAGCCATTGGTTTTGAGTGCTCCCCTCCAGAGCAGAAGAAAACAAGCACGCTCCCTCTTCTATGAGACAGCCCTTAAGTTATTTGAAGATGACTATCATATCTCATCTCAATCTCCTCTTTTCCAGGCTAAACATACCCAGCTCCTTCAAGTGATTCTCATAAGGCTTAGTTTCCAGACCCTTGATCATCTTGGTTGCCCTCCTCTGCACACATTCCAGCTTGTCAACATCCTTCTTAAATTCTGGCGCCCAGAATTGGACACAGGACTCCAGGTGTTGTCTGGCCAAGGCAAAATAGAGAATATTACTTCCCTTGACCTGGACACCAGACTTCTGTTGATACAGCCTAGAATAGCATTAGCCTTTTTTGCTGTTGCATCACACTGTTGACTCATGTTCAGCTTGTGGTCCACCAAGACACCTTCATCGTTGCTCTTTCTCCCCCATATCATTTTTTCGGAAAAGGGACAAATTGACACATCAGGGTGTGAGGTCATATCAGCACCGTCCAGTCAGGAGCTAGTAATCACGTATGATGTCACATGAGCACTGGCCAGTCAGGAGCAAACTCACCCCCCTCCTCTATAGCAGAACATAATAACAGAACAGCCTTGTTTTGTTGTTGGCATGCGCCTTTGGAGGTAAAGTTCAAACCATTGGAGAGTTACAGCACCTGCAGGAGAGACATGTTTTATTACACTTTGGGCAGATGAAAGTTAGGCTGGTGTAGGTGTACCATGGCGTTTCACTGGCTACAGAATTGCTTCTTTTCAGCAAACGATGTGTTTCCAGCAGTGTTTGCAGACCTCGATGTTGCCCAGGTTGTACATTCTGCAAATGCTCCATGGGGGGGGAGAAAACAAATAAATCTTTGTGTGGAAATATCTTTTTATTCCTGCTGCATTTCAAATAAACACTTTCCTACAGGATGAGATTTTGCCCGGCCCAGGAAGAGGCAAAAGAGCCTAGAGCTCTTCACTTTGACAAGCTCGTTTATCTGAGCAACTTCACAAGCAGAGCTGGATTTAGGGGAGTGCGACTGGTTCGTCCGCACTGGGTGCTGAGCTGGGAGGGTGCTGCATGCCCCCCCCCAACAATGACTTATAAGGCAAGAGGCAGGGGCACCAAATTTTGGTATTGCCCAGGGCACTGCTCAAATTTGAAAGCCAAGGTCTGCCACTGACACAAGCTGGGAGTGGAACATTAGGGTCAGAAAATAACTCAGAAGCTCAAACATACCAGTCCAACTGCAGAACCAACATTTTCTTACAGGTCTGTCTCCCATCCAAGCAGTCACTTTTCCAGATTTCAGCTGAAGATGTCATCTTTCTGTCTCCCTCTTAATGTTCATTTACAGTTGACTGATTGATAGGCAAAAATTCAAATAGCAAATGAATCATTTCCAATCTGTGGAGTTATTTTCTCTCTCTCCTCCCTGCTACAGCTGTTACCCGTTTCCTATCACAGGACGGGTAGTTTGAACTTGATTTTTGTTTTTTTAAAAAATATTTATTAATTTTTTAAAGGTTACAGAAAGAAAAAGTAAAAATACCACATTAAACAAAAACAAGACAACACATCACAATATGAAAAAACAGAAAAATAAAATCCATTAAACAGAAACAAAAACGCAAAGAAAAATACAGCAAATCTTCTCATTACTTATCTTTCATTAGCTTATTTCCTTGACCTCATACCTCCCTTTTTTGTATTCTAGATCAATGATCCATTTCAGCAAATCCTTTCCCTCTTTTAAAATTTTAGTCCTGTAAATTATCTTAATATAATGTAACTTTACTTTTCCTCCTTTCACCAATTAACAGTCAGTTATTCCCAAATCCTTTATGTCATTCCTGCTAAAATCATATAATATTATTCCAACATCCTTCTAACAGTTATTAATTTTACAATGTTTCTGTAAATAGTATTTAAATTTCTTACAATCTTCCTCCACCGACTCTTCTCCCTGGTCTCGGATTCTGCCAGTCATTTCCGCCAGTTCCAGGTAGTCCATCACCTTCATCTGCCATTCTTCCCAGGTGGGTAGATCTTGTGTCTTCCAGTACTTTGCAATAAGTATTCTTGCTGCTGTTGTGGCATACCTAAATAAAGTTCTGTCCTTCTTTGGCTGACCATGCCCAGGAGAAAGGCCTCTGGTTTCTTCAGAAAGGTATATTTAAATACCTTTTTCATTTCATTATAGATCATCTCCCAGAAAGTCTTAATCCTTGGGCACGTCCACCAGAGGTGAAAAAATGTACCTTCGGTCTCTTTACATTTCCAACATTTATTATTGGGCAGATGATAGATTTTTGCAAGCTTGACTGGAGTCATGTACCACCTGTATATCATTTTCATTATATTCTCTCTTAAGGCATTACATGCCGTGAACTTCATACCTGTGGTCCATAACTGTTCCCAGTCAGCCATCATAATATTATGTCCAACATCTTGTGCCCATTTAATCATAACAGATTTCACCGTTTCATCCTGAGTATTCCATTTCAACAGCAAGTTATACATTCTTGACAAGTTCTTAATTTTAGGATCTAGCAGTTCTGTTTCCAATTTTGATTTTTCCACCTGGAAGCCAATTTTTTTGTCCAAATGATATGCCTCCATTATCTGGTAATAATGAAGCCAATCTCGCACTCTATTTTTTAATTTTTCAAAACTCTGCAATTTTAGTCTGTCTCCCTCTTGTTCCAAAATTTCCCAATATTTCGGCCATTTGGCTTCCATGTTGAGCTTTTTCTGAGCCTTCGTTTCCATTGGTGACAGCCACCTTGGGGTTTTATTTTCAAGCAAGTCCTTATATCTTATCCAAACATTAAACAGTGCTTTTCTGACAATATGGTTTTTAAATGCTTTATGTGCTTTGACCTTATCATACCACAAATATGCATGCCACCCAAAAACATTGTTAAAACCTTATAAATCCAACACGTCAGTGTTCTCAAGAAGCATCCATTCTCTCAGCCAGCAAAATGCGGCTGATTCATAATAAAGTTTTAAGTCCGGCAGGGCAAATCCACCTCTTTCTTTAGCATCAGTTAATATCTTAAATTTTATTCGAGGCTTCTTGCCCTGCCAGACAAATCTAGAAATATGAACTTGATTTTTGAAGACGTCCACCTCTATGGCTTACATTTCCAGAAGTAAAATAAAAAATGAGTTTGTTATCCTCATTTTTAAGACCATACCACACAGTGCCATGATGACTACCTTTATGGACATGAGTCTATTCCCCATTTCTATTTGGTTTTGAAAAAATACCAATTGCCATGGTTCCCAAACTTTCTGCGCCATATGGACTGCTTGAAAATTGAAAGTGTTGGTGGGGCACTTAATGGATTTGCTGCCTGTTGTAGCAATTGTAACGCACTGTGCTGGATGCTGTGTAATTTTAAAAGGGCATTTCCATTGCTGCTTTGATTTGTTAAATCGTGCGTCTGTTTGCGTCCAATAACATTCAAATGGTAATGCAATAAATTACAATATGGCAAATAAAAGAAGCAATAGAAATTCATTTAGACTTCTGGGTCGGCGCCATCGCCGAATGCGCGGACTCCCTCCGAGCTCCGGAGGGAGTTGGCTGGGTAGGGGTCGGGTCCTGCCGTGCCGGCGACGCGGGGACCCTCAAAAACCATGGGCAGAGATGCCCATGGACTTGGTGACTCGGCGGGCACCGTTTGCGCCCCCCCGACCCGCGAAGGAGCCTTTTTAAAGGCTGCGGAGCGGGTGACGGGGTGTGGTGTGGTGCTGTGAGACCAATGCTTCCCCTGCCCAGCAAAGCCGCATGCCATTCGGCGGAGAGCAACGACTACTTCTTTGAAAATTTCGGATTTGGACTAAAAGGAACAACCCGTGAGTAAATTGATTGGACTTAAAAGGGAAATTTGATCTTTGAATTTGGAGCGAGCAGGGGGAGTGCAAAAAGGAAGTCCGCCCCCCCCCCCTGTTGTAGATATCTCAACGCAAGGATTTGACAACTAAGATCGAGAGATGAACTTGTTTACCTGAAAAAAATTTTTAACTTCACGAAGGGAAATTACAATAATTGTGCTGGAGGAGAAGACTGATTTGTGGGAACTAAAATGCAACCCCCCCGGGAACCGGGAACGATCCGCTATGAGAGACTGGTGAAGAGACACAGAAACTTTGACAGCTGTCAAAGTAGCTGTCAAAGCAGGAAAATAAAAGAGAACTTTGTTACGATGGCTTTGCTGGTTAGATTTGTTAGAATTTGGACATAAATTATTGGAAATAAAGGCAACAAGTTATTTGACTTTTGGGTCTGATTTTGAAAGAAATTAAGTTACCATATTCCCTCTAGAGGGAGGCTGGGACATTGCAACAGTAGCAGCAAGTGGAAAAATACTATGAATTTGAGCAGGATCTGTTATCTCTTGGGAAAGCTGCAAAAACGAAGCATTATTTTGTCTACAGAGGTTTCTATACTAAAGGAGACAATGGATTTATCTATTGAAGAAAGGAAGGGACTTGACGCAAGTTATGTTCCTGAATAACAAAAGCCTCTGTGGAGAACAAGAAGTTTCTGAATTAGAAGGTTTCTGCAGCAGAACAGGAAAAAGCAACCTGAGGAATAAGAGCTGGACCAAATTTGAAGCCGGAGTATTTGGAACATCCAGACTTTAAAAGGACCAAGAAATAGAATTTAAGTTAGACTCTTAAACATAGAGGTCTGGATGGAAGAACAATGACTTTTTCTGAGAGTTTTTTCGAGATTGGACTTTCTGAAATTAAAAGCTATCAAAAGACGGCAAAGTGGAGTTGAGATATAGACGTGGATACACCAGGCTGGCAGTAGACAATGGATGAACTTTGGGGATTGGAACCGGGGAATGGGGGGGGGGGAGAGATTTGGAATCCAAAGGCTGTAAAATTATATATTATTTCTTTCTTTTCTTTTTTCATGTTTGTTGTTTGAAAATAGGGAAATTCGTGGAAGGGAAATGGGGTCGATCTTAGGGAATTATATAAAATATAAGGAGAAATGGTTCATTAAGATAAATAAGATAAATTAATTTGGAATAAATGGCTTATTTAAAATTACAAATAAGGTTTTAAAATTTGGGGTAAGAATCTGTGGAATCAATTTAAGGGAAATGGAATACAAGAGGGGGAGGGGGGGGGAGTCCGGGAAAGATGCCACTGAAACCAAGTGTAAATCATATTTGTTTTTTCTTTTTTTCTTGCTATCTTTCCTTTTTATTCTGGAAAATTTTTAATAAATATTATTAAAAAAAAAAGAAATTCATTTAAAAGTCATTATGAAATTAAATGTGGGCATGCCTGAATGAAACCTGCAGACCACATTTTGGGAACTGCTGATTTATTGAGGTCCTATGCAGAATAGACCCACTGGCCCAAAGTTAAGTTATGTTTCAGTGTCTCCACTCTGAGGCGTCATCAAAACGATAAAGCAGTATCATGCCACTCCCAAAATCCTGGGAGCTATTAAGGGTGGTGAGAGTTGCTTAGGGTTGGCATATGTCCAGAATCTCCCGGACATATCCGGAATACCACAGCTGGAAGCAGTGTCTGGGTGGAAATAATAATAATGTCCAGGGAAATCTGGACATATGGCAGTCCATGTTGGCAGTGTTGTTTTTGTCGATTATCCTTAGAAATAGCTCAGAAAGTTCATTTTTCAGATTTTGGTGAATTTGCTAAAAAAAAAAAAAAAAAGGTCAACAACCTCAACAACTTTTCTGTCCAGATTTTTTCACTGTTTGAAATATGGCCACCTTAGAGTTATTTAGAGACCCTTATTCCCCTCACGGAGCTCTTATTTCTCAGAGTGGTCTAACAGATTTCCTAGGGGGCTCTGGGAGTGACAAGCGTTGTTGGGGGCTTGAATAAAAATCTGGCCTCCTGTCAGAGAAATATCTCCTTGCTCGTCCCGCTTAACTTATTCCATGTTCTCCTTTAGCAGAGTTTGTCTTTTCATCCAGTGAGGTGAACAGCTCACTGGATATACAGTGGTGCCTCGCAAGACGAAAAGAATCCGTTCCGCGAGTCTCTTCGTCTTGCAGTTTTTTCGTCTTGCGAAGCATCCCTGTTAGCGGCTTAGCGCTATTAGCGGCTTAGAAAAAGAGGGGGGGAAAGGGAAAAAAATCGCAAGACTGGCAAGACATTTTCGTCTTACGAAGCAAGCCCATAGGGAAATTCGTCTTGCGAAGCGCCTCCAAAAACGGAAAACCCTTTCGTCTAGCGGGTTTTTCATCTTGCGAGGCATTCATCTTGTGGGGCGCCACTGTATATGAAACAATAAGTGAATGAAAGATAAGATATTGAAATTATTTGATGTGTTTTGAGTTGTGTTTGTTTTGTTTTGTTGGTTTAGTGTGTTGGTGTTGTATTGTACTGTTTTTCTTTTTTGTAGTGTTTAAATTGTTGAGAAAAGTAATAAATATGACAGTGGTGCCCCGCAAGACGAACGCCTCGCAAGACGGAAAACCCGCTAGACGAAAGGGTTTTCCGTTTTGGAGGCGCTTTGCAAAACGAATTTCCCTATGGGCTTGCTTCGCAAGACGAAAATGTCTATCGAGTTCCTGCGGGGTTTTTCCCCTCTCCCCCCCCTTTTCCTAAGCCGCTTATCCACTAAGCCGATAAGCCGCTTATCTGTTTATCCGCTAAGCCGCTAAAAGCCGCTAATAGCGCTCATCCGCTAAGCCGTCAATGGGCTTGCTTCGCAAGACGAAAAAACCGCTAGACGAAGAGAATCGCGGAACGGATTTTTTTCGTCTTGCGAGGCACCACTGTATTTGAAAAAAAAGAAAGCCCCGTCCGCTAGAGGCCAGGTATTCTGCTAATCGAATTAGGCTTCAGTGTTTTTCCTACAGAGAGCTCTTGTGAGGGGGAAAGGAGGCCTAACAACTCTCAAAAAAATTTAAATTTTCAGTTTTAAATCTTAAAATAAGCATTTTACACGCTGTTAGATATCCCATGACTTCCATCCTTCTCTTTCCTCGGTTCATTTTATTTATCTTTCATTCCTGCATATTTTGCTGTCGCCATTTTAGTCCGTTCACTTCTACATCGCTCAAACATTAATTACACTGTTGATTTTATCTTAAGGCTGCCAGCGCTTTCAGCTGTGTACCGTTGTTTTCCATATCCTCAATAAATATTTTCCATATTGGTTCTTCTTGCTCTCTTATTCTATATGTTAAACCTGCAAGCTCTGCATATTCTACCATCTTACATTGCGAGTCCGCTTTGCCTGGGACCTCCCTCACTTTCCATTTTGGGGCTAACCAAACTCTTGCTGCCGTTGTTGCATACATAAATAAATTTTGTTGACACTAAGGGACTTCAGTCTAAATTTTTCCGAACAAAATGGAGTCCAGTCTTTTGGGAAAAGTTATTTTAAATATTTTTTCAACTAATCATAGATCATTTCCCAATATTCTTCTACCTTTTTACATGTCCACCGCATATGAAAAAAAAGTTCCCTTTATTTATTTACATTTCTGACACGCATCCAATTCTGCTTCCTAACAACTGTCACCACCCTTACAAACTACAGCTCCCAGGATTATTTGGGGGAAGAAGCCAAAGCCCACACAGAGGCCTGTAAATATGTAGGGTGACCCCAGCCAGCATGGCCAATGGTCAGAAATGACGGGAGATGGAGTCCAGCATCACAGAATTGCAATATAATAATAATAATATAATAATTTATTATTTATACCCCGCCCATCTGGCTGGGCTTCCCCAGCCACTCTGGGTGGCTTCCAAAAAAACATTAAAATACTGTAATACATCAAACATTAAAAGCTTCCCTAAACATGGCTGCCTTCATATGTCTTCTAAAAGTCTGGTAGTTGTTGTTCTCTTTGACATCTGTTGGGAGGGCATTCCACAGGGAGGGCGCCACTACCGAGAAGGCCCTCTGCCTGGTTCCCTGTAATTGTAGACATGAAAGGGACCCTGAGGGTCATCCAGTCTAACCCCCTGCAATGCAAGAATTTGCAGCTGTCTCGTATGGGGATCGAACCTGCAACCTTGGCCTCTACAGCACCACACTCTAACCAACGGAGGTATCTGGTGGGCATCCGGTTCCCCTCCCCTCCTGTAGATAGGCTAACCTCGGGGGAAGTTGGTGCCGTTCCATTTACAGTGGTGCCTCGCAAGACGAAATTAATCCGTTCCGCGAGTCTCTTCGTCTAGCGGTTTTTTCGTCTTGCGAAGCAAGCCATTGACAGCTTAGCGGATTAGCGCTTTTAGCGGCTTAGCGGATAAGCAGATAAGCAGATAAGCGGCTTAGCGGCTTAGAAAAGGGGGGGGAGGGGGAAAAAACCCGCAGGAACTCGCAAGACATTTTCGTCTTGTGAAGCAAGCCCATAGGAAATTCGTTTTGCGAAGCACCTCCGAAACGGAAAACCCTTTCGTCTAGCGGGTTTTCCGTCTTGCGAGGCGTTCGTTTTGCGGGGCACCACTGTATATTTTAATCCAGTATATCACAGATTGCTTTTATTGTAAGACCTTGATATCTCTGAAATGATACCCTTACATTCAGTCAGCAGATTAGTTGCACCATTCTGAACAGCCTCAGCTGATACAGTGGTAACCCAGGTTACATACGCTTCAGATTACAGACTCTGCTAACCCATAAATAGTGCTTCAGGTTAAGAACTTTGCTTCAGGATGAGAACAGAAATCGTGTTCTGGCAGTGTGGCTGGAGGCCCTATTAGCTAAAATGGTGCTTCAGGTTAAGAACAGTTTCAGGTTAAGAACGGACCTCCGGAACGAATTAAGTACTTAACCTGAGGTACCACTGTACAGTAGCGTAGTGTGGGTTGTCAGCACCCGGGGCAAGGCAAGTAATTTGCGCCCCCAAACCCGTGGAATTGCGCCCCCTAACCCTACCCCTAACCCTAACCCCCAGATGTTGCACCCGGAGCGGCCAGCCCCCCCTGCACCCCCCACGCTACGCCACTGCCACTGTATCTAGAAATACAGTGCAAATGGCTGCCACAACTACACCTTACCATGCGGGAGGCAGCAGGTACAAGTTACTAGTCCCTGCAGCCACAGCAGGTGCTGTGATTCTGTCATGAATTCTACTCAATATCGATCCAGAGCAGAACTCTTAACGTATAGTTAGCAGAGTAAAAACTTAAACACGTTGCAAGATCCCCCCAAAATAGGCCAGAGGCAATTGTGTTTCATCCAGCAGAGCTTTACTGGTATGGAAGTCAAATGAGCATAATGGTCACAAATCCAATATATTCAGGACTGGCACTGTCCATAAGAAATCCAGTTGCAGCAGACTTCACTTAAACTTAAAATAACATAAAATAAGACTAAAACCTTAACACTATCTATGTACCAAACACCACACCAGGGGGAAAAGAGACAGAAAGAGAAAGTGTGAGACCCAGGCTCCCTCTGGCCTCTTATTATAGTCAGCATGACCTTGACAGAAAGAGATAACAGGACCGATTTAAGCCAGCTGTACTCAGCTTCTCTGAAGAAATAACCTTCTGCTTGTTTCTTTCACGCAGAGAAGTTTCCAGAACCCTTTTGAACTAATTACATTAGGAAAGATCTCTACACATCAGATCAATACTTTTTTACTAAGAAATGCAAAGTGACAGATTGTCCAGCAGTTTGAGTTCACCTCCAGAGGCACACTCCATTGTCTCCCTTGGACGTACATACCACTTGCAGTAGTTTTTTTAAGGGTGTTGAGAGTTGCTGAGACGACCCCTGTTTTCCCCACAGAGGTACAATTTGCAGAGAGAACCCAGGGAAACGGATGCAGCCTAGGACCCACGTACCTATGGGTCCGCCTCTCCTGGTATGCCCCGCGGAGGACCTTAAGTTTCACGAATGACAGCATTTTGGAGGTCCCAGGTCGCAAGGTGGTTAGATTGGTCTCAACTAGGGCCAGGGCCTTTTCAGTACTGGCCCCGACTTGGTGGAACGCTCTGTCACAAGAGACTAGGGCCCTGCGGGACTTGACATCTTTCCGCAGGGCCTACAAGACAGAGCTGTTCCGCCTGGCCTTTGGTTTGGACTCAGTCTGACCCTTATGTTTCCCTCCCTTTAGGGTTTTGATCTATGGGCTACTATTAAAATGAGGCTGCATTTTAAATTATATTTTAACCTGTATTTTAAATTGGTTTTTAAAAAATTATTATTGTAATTTTACTGGTGTTAGCCGCCCTGAGCCTGGCTCTGGCCAGGGAGGGTGGGGTATAAATATATTATTATTATTATTATTATTATTATTATTATTATTATTATTATTAAACCACTCTGGGAACTGTCAGCTCCATGAGGGGAATGAGAGCCTCTGAACAACTTTTAACACCCTTATAGTTCTTCGGATGCTTTTGGTGAAGGTGGTGGACTCTTCTTTCCTTGGAGGTTTTTAAGCAGAGTTTGGAATGGCCATCTGCCAGGGACCCTTTAGCTGTGGTTTCTGCATTGCAGGGGGTCAGACTAGATGACCCCCAGGATCCCCTTCTGACTCCACCATTGTATGATTCCAAGCCATACTCTCTGCAGAACTTCAGGCGCATGACAAAGACCTCCTTTCTTCAGCAGGCATTTCTCGTTAGATTTTATGGCGAATTCTTATCGTTCCACTTTGTCAGATTTATCTTTTTGCAATTTTATTAGAGACGTCGGTGATTAAGTGGAATATAGAATAAAGGAATAAATACAATTGTTCACTGCTCATTTCATTTAAAATTAATAATAAATATGTGCCAATAGTGAATGCAATGGGTGTAGCCAGGATTTATTTGGGGTGCAGGCTTTATGTTAAGGGGGGGGGGGCAGAACCAAATTATCTGCAACACAATTGGTCAGTTAGATAAGTATTTTTATTTATTTACTTGATTTGTGGTGGAGCAACTGCCCCCTGGCTAGGCCTATGCTCTACGCTTGTCTTGTGCCTGGTTTTTGCCAGCCATGCCCTTCCTCCAGGATACTCCATTGCATTTCCCTACCAACAGTCCAAATTGTGCAGCCACTGAGCACGCTCAGCCATTTTCACACATACACACCCCTTAGGATTCTCCCTCACCCACCCAGCTATTATTATTATTTCCTTTTTTCTGCAAACGTTGGTTTCCGCCCAAGCCTGCTGAGATCTCCTTCTTTTTCCAGGAAGCTGGCCTGTTGACTGCATTAAACATTCACATCCAGAGAATGGGTTTAATATTAGCATGATCTAGGAGTCTTGGTTGACCACAAACTTGACATGAGCCAACAGTGTGACAAGGCAGCTAAAAAAGCCAATGCAATTCTGGGCTGCATCAATAGGAGTATAGCATCTAGATCAAGGGAAGTAATAGTGCCACTGTATTCTGCTCTGGTCAGACCTCACCTGGAGTACTGTGTCCAGTTCTGGGCACCACAGTTCAAGAAGGACACTGACAAACTGGAACGTGTCCAGAGGAGGGCAACCAAAATGGTCAAAGGCCTGGAAGCAATGCCTTATGAGGAACGGCTAAGGGAGCTGGGCATGTTTAGCCTGGAGAAGAGGAGGTTAAGGGGTGATATGATAGCCATGTTCAAATATATAAAAGGATGTCACATAGAGGAGGGAGAAAGGTTGTTTTCTGCTGCTCCAGAGAAGCGGACACGGGGCAATGGATCCAAACTACAAGAAAGAAGATTCCACCTAAACATTAGGAAGTACTTCCTGATAGTAAGAGCTGTTCGACAGTGGAATTTGCTGCCAAGGAGTGTGGCGGAGTCTCCTTCTTTGGAGGTCTTTAAGCAGAGGCTTGACAACCATATGTCAGGAGTAGATAGGTAGCCGTGTTGGTCTGCCATAGTCAAAACAAAATAAAAAAATTCCTTCCAGTAGCACCTTAAAGACCAACTAAGTTAGTTCTAGGTATGAGCTTTCGTGTGCATGCACACTTCTTCAGATACACTGAATATTAGCATGATAGCAGGGGAGTGTATCTGAAGAAGTGTGCATGCACACGAAAGCTCATACCTAGAACTAACTTAGTTGGTCTTTAAGGTGCTACTGGAAGGAATTTTTTTATTTTGTTTTTTCATATGTCAGGAGTGCTCTGATGGTGTTTCCTGCTTGGCAGGGGGTTGGACTCGATGGCCCTTGTGGTCTCTTCCAACTCTATGATTCTATGATAGCAGGGGAGGGGAAGCTGCGGCCTTCCAGATGTTACAGCCCCCTTAGGATTCTCCCTCACCCACCCAGCTATTATTATTATTTCCTTTTTTCTGCAAACTTTGCTTTCCGCCAAAGCCTGCTGAGATCTCCCTCTTTTTCCAGGAAGCTGGCCTGTTGACTGCATTAAACATTCACATCCAGAGAATGGGTTTAATATTAGCATGATAGCAGGGGAGGGGAAGCTGCGGCCTTCCAGATGTTACAGCCCCCTTAGGATTCTCCCTCACCCACCACCCAGCTATTATTATTATTTCCTTTTTTCTGCAAACGTTGGTTTCCGCCCAAGCCTGCTGAGATCTCCCTCTTTTTCCAGGAAGCTGGCCTGTTGACTGCATTAAACATTCACATCCAGAGAATGGGTTTAATATTAGCATGATAGCAGGGGAGGGGAAGCTGCGGCCTTCCAGATGTTACAGCCCCCTTAGGATTCTCCCTCACCCACCCAGCTATTATTATTATTTCCTTTTTTCTGCAAACTTTGCTTTCCGCCCAAGCCTGCTGAGATCTCCCTCTTTTTCCAGGAAGCTGGCCTGTTGACTGCATTAAACATTCACATCCAGAGAATGGGTTTAATATTAGCATGATAGCAGGGGAGGGGAAGCTGCGGCCTTCCAGATGTTACAGCCCCCTTAGGATTCTCCCTCACCCACCCAGCTATTATTATTATTTCCTTTTTTCTGCAAACTTTGCTTTCCGCCCAAGCCTGCTGAGATCTCCCTCTTTTTCCAGGAAGCTGGCCTGTTGACTGCATTCAACATTCACATCCAGAGAATGGGTTTAATATTAGCATGATAGCAGGGGAGGGGAAGCTGCGGCCTTCCAGATGTTTCAGCCCCCATCTCTGGAGCGATCCAGGTGTTATTGCGTTATAAATGCGTAGGGCGGGTGGGGCCTCTCCTAAAGCTCTTATTTATTCCCTGCGCCGTTTTGTGTCAGAGGGGCGCTGCAGGGTTAAACCGAGCGAGCTCCTCCGCTTGCCTAGAAAGCCTGAGAAACAGCAACCCCCCCCGTTTTTTGCAGCTGGCGAAGCATGGAAGCGGCTTCCTGGTGGGAGCAGGGGAGGAAATGGCCTGTTGGAATCCTTGCAAGCAGCAATAATCGATAATCTCGCAGCAGCAGCTGCATGTGCAGCAGAAGGAAGCCGAGCCCTTGCTCGCCGTAGGAAGGGGGCCAGATCCCCGAAGAGGTGAGCTCTCAAGTGGGTGGCATGCAGCTTCCATTTACAGTGGTACCTCGGGTTACAGACGCTTCGGGTTACAGACTCTGCTAACCCCGAAATAGCACCTCGGGTTAAGAACTTTGCTGCAGGATGAGAACAGAAATCTCGCAGCAGCAGCAGCAGCAGCAGGAGGAGGCCCCCTTAGCTAAAGTGGTGCTTCAGGTTAAGAACAGTTTCAGGTTAAGAACGGACCTCCAGAACGTATTAAGTTCTTCACCCGAGGTACCACTGTATTATGATGGAGGGGTAGCGGGGGCAGAGTTGTATTCATTGCAATTGCAAAAAAAGAGAGGAAGGAGTTTAATGAATGTTTGTAGGCGCAAGGGAGGTTAAGAACAGCTGGTGTCAGCCGGGAGTGACGTCCCCTCCCTCTTTCCACCCAGGCCAGAGCAAAAGGCTCACACAAAACCCTTCCCACGTCAGTGAATCCGTAACTTATATACTGTGTGTGTGTATAGATATGTGTATGTGTATATATATATGTATGTATATAAAGGGACGCAGGTGGCGCTGTGGGTTAAAGCCTCAGCGCCTAGGGCTTGCCGATCGAAAGGTCGGCGGTTCGAATCCCTGCGGCGGGGTGCGCTCCCGCTGCTCGGTCCCAGCGCCTGCCAACCTAGCAGTTCGAAAGCACCTCCGGGTGCAAGTAGATAAATAGGGACCGCTTACCAGCGGGAAGGTAAACGGCGTTTCCATGTGCGGCTCTGGCTCGCCAGAGCAGCGATGTCACGCTGGCCACGTGACCCGGAAGTGTCTCCGGACAGCGCTGGCCCCTGGCCTCTTAAGTGAGATGGGCGCACAACCCCAGAGTCTGTCAAGACTGGCCCGTACGGGCAGGGGTACCTTTACCTTTTATGTATATATATATATATATATATATATGTGTGTGTATGTATATGTGTGTGTACACACACACACACACACACACACACACAATGGTACCTCGGGTTACATACGCTTCAGGTTACAGACTCCATTAACCCAGAAATAGTGCTTCAGGTTAAGAACTTTGCTTCAGGATAAGAACAGAAATCTTGCTCCGGCGGCCGCAGAAGACCACATTAGCTAAAGTACTTCAGGTTAAGAACAGTTTCAGGTTAAGAACAGGCCTCTGGAACGAATTAAGTACTTAACCCAAGGTCCCACTGTGTTTGTTTGTTTGTTTTTGTGTGTGTGTGTGTGTGTGTGTGTGTATATATATATATATATATATTAACTGCAGTTGTGTTGAGGTTCATCGTGAACTGCAAAAGAACATGCTGTATAAGGATCCTGTGCATAGCTGTCAACGTTTTCCTTTTTTAAAGGGAAATTCCCTTATTCCGAATAGGATTCCTCGCAAGAAAAGGGAAAAGTTGACAGCTATGATCCTGCACCAAATCTGGCTTTTATTGGGTGTATTATTTCAAAGTGTGTGTGTGTGTGTGTGTGAGCACTTCATACCCTCCAACATTTCTGTGATGAAAATAGGGACGTCCTAAGGAAAAGCGGGATATTCCGGGATCAAATCAGGAAGCGGGGCAGCTTCAGTAAATCCAGGACCGTCTCTGGAAAAGAGGGACAGTTGGAGGGTCTAGAACTTCCCCTGCAAAACTAAAACGCCAACAAAAACCAGACCCATATACTTGTTCCCAGGCCATCCTTCTAGGTTGTGGGTTCTCCCAAGTTCAGTGTCAGTTTGGTTTGTCTCTTCCATTAAGCAGACAGTTTTCTGCCCTGAGAGTCACTAGCCCACGACTCTTCCCTGCCTGTTCTCTATGGAGACTAAGGTAATTTCATTGCCAGGACTATAGTTTACTTGAATGCTAAACATAGGCGTGGGCAAGAAAGCAGCCCCCCCCCATCAAGTACGTAAATAAAAATACTTGAAGTATAATTTGTGGAAAGATTTGGACAGGTTTTCCTGAGCACTTGAGGTCGAAAGAAAGTAATTTTTTTAAAAAAGTTGTCCAGACACTTCATTCCGAATCTGATAGTCGGAGCCAGACAACATAAATTCTGGCTATGCCCATGATGCCAAACAGAAGCTGTGTGTTTATTTTGAGACAGAGTGAAATGTTCTAAGCGACAGGGGTGTTCGTTTTACTGATTCCAGTCATGGTAGGTATGCCAGTCTCCTGTAGCAAAAGACAGACAGACAGACTGATGAAACCTTAATGACTGCACACATTTATTGTGGTTTAAGTTTTTGTCTGCTACTACAGTCCCTTTGGGACGTGGGTGGCGCTGTGGTCTAAACCACAGAGCCTAGGGCTTGCCGATCAGAAGGTTGGCGGTTCGAATCCCTGGGACGGGCTGAGCTCCCATTGTTCGGTCCCAGCTCCTGCCAACCTAGCAGTTTGAAACCATGTCAAGTGCAAGTACGCACCGACCCCTCTCGCTCTCCAGGCTTCAGCGAAAGCAACGCGAAGCCTCCGGAGCGCGGAGGGAGCGCTCCCTCTGTGCTTTGGAGGCTTCACGTTGCTACCGCTGAAGCCAAGGAGCCTGCATTCACTCCATAGGACGCACACACGATTCCCCTTCATTTTTGGAGGGGAAAAAGTGCGTCCTACAGAGCGAAAAATACGGTAGATAAATAGGTACCGCTCCGGCGGGAAGGTAAACAGCGTTTCCATGCGCTGCTCTGGTTCGCCAGAAGTGGCTTAGTCATGCTGGCCACATGACCCGGAAGCTGTACGCCGGCTCCCTCGGCCAGTAAAGCGAGATGAGCTCTGCAACCCCAGAGTCGTCCACGACTGGACCTAATGGTCAGGGGTCCCTTTACCTTTACCTTTACAGTCCCCTTCAGTAAGTGTTATGAATGACAGGTGCCATGGAGTCTTTATCTGTGTGTGTGTGTGTGTATCTGTATCTGTATCTGTATCTGTATCTGTATCTGTATCTGTATCTGTATCTGTATCTGTATCTGTATCTGTATCTATATATACATGGATGGCCTTATCCACAAAATTATCTAATCCTCTTTTAAAGCCATGCTGAGTTGCCTCCTATGGGCCCCTCTTAGCACAATGAGTGTACGTATGCACATTTCATATAACTTATGCCAACGTCGGAATTCAAGTGTTTTGCAGTGGGAAATTTGAGTTGCTTGGATGCAGAGTGTTAATATTTTTCATAGAACTGTAGAGTTAGAAGGGACCCTGAGGGTCATCTAGTCTAACCCCCTTGCAATGCAGGAATATGCAGCTGTCCCATATGGGTACCGAACCTGCAGCCTTGGTGTTATCAGAACTACGTTCTACCCAACTGAACTATCCAGGCTATTAATGGCACATACGTAAGAGTAGGGATGAAGAGAAATTAAATTCAATTTCTTTCAATATCTCACTTTCTAGTATTTAGTTCTCTTCTCCACACTTCCGCATCAGCTTGCAATTTATATTTTCAAGTCCTGGTGAAAATCAATTCACATTTTACTGCTAGTTACTCCTAATATGCATAGTTTTGTATGCAGTTTCTCCTAATGCAATTCTGTTTTGTTTTCAGTAATATACACATTTCAACGCACACTTTACTCTATCCATTTTTGTTCACATTACATGGCTGAAGGACTGCATTGCAAAAATTGGAGAAGCACAAATTTCAAAGGATGGCTGTTTCATTTTGCGTGTTTTTCCCAGAAAATGCCAATTGCGTAAGATCGCCTTTAAAAGCAGACTGAATCAAATTTCTCCACCAACCCCACTGAAGAGCCTTGGCTGCATAGCTTACAGGAAGACAGTGCAAAAGAATAAACTTCCTGCGTTTCATGGACTGGTTAAGATATTACAAAATCCAGGAAACAGGACAGGACACTGAACCCGGTGTCATTAATTTGTCTTAGCCACAAGAAAGTGTGTGTGTGTTTGTTTAGTTTTAAAAGCACCAAGCAGGGCTTCACACAAGTTTCCTTTGGCTCCCTTTTAGGATTTGGCTAATCACAAAAATAATGCCCACGTTACTGTGATTGACAAAACAGAGTACCGTATTTTTCGCCCTATAGGGCCTGCATTCGCCCCATAGGACGCACACACATTTCCCCTTCATTTTTGGAGGTGGAAAAGTGCGTCCTATAGGGCGAAAAATACAGTATTTTTTAATTTACATGGCAAAAAGTTTCATATTTCTCCTTTGTCAGCTGCCCCGCTAAAAATAATAATAATCTGAATATTCTGTTTCCATCATTCCATCATGTGGTTATAGAGCTTTGAGCAGAAACTGGCCTACTGAACAAAAGCAAAATGTGCATATAAGGCCCTAAAAATGAAAGAAATTTCCCACCCCAGACATGGAATATCAGTTTAGCAGGTTAATTTTTCTAGGGGTTTTTTTTTCTATCTCTCTCTCTCTCTCTCTCTCTCTCTCTCTCTCTCCCCCCAGCCTTCGGTTTTCTGTATGTCTTCCCTGCAGGAGCAAAACCTTGTGTGTGATGCTGACATCTGTATGTCTAAACGCCCTAAATAATTTGTAGCACGATCGGAAAAAGAAAAAAAAAAGGACCCTGGGAGACCAGTTTGAGGAACCGGCGCCGTTTGCCCAATGCTCGCAGCAAGAGAGGGAGGTCTGTGAGCAACACCCGGTGCAGGCCAACGTTGACACAAGGCTGGAAAGGACAAAATGGCTGCCGAGCGGGCAGCGGCAGTCAAACTCCAGATGGCAGGAGACCAAGTGCTGCAGATAAAAATGGAAGAGGAGGATGAGGAAGAGGAAGATGGACCGGCGAAAGGGCCTTGCGTCATCCGGGCCGGGAGCCTGAGGGACATTTTGGGATGGCCAGGGCCGGAGCAGGTCAAGCAGGAGCTGGACGAAGAGGTGCCTCAGTGCTGGGAAGCCCACGGCCAGGAGCATCCGAGACTCATCCAGTCGCCTCATTCGGGATGGGGGCCCCCTCAGCAGCCGGAGGAGCTCATCCTGAGGCAACGAGGAGCAAGGAGACGGGAGCAGCAGGTAAAAAGCAGGGAGCCGGGGATCAAAACAAGGTGCTTGCCCACCTGTGAGCAGGTCGGCTGCTTCTGCTGATTTACAAAGCCCTGACCAACTTAGACCAAAAATGCCTTAAGGACCACCGAACTCCTTAAGACTTATTGTGGTTGCTCATTTCCCCTGAGGTTTGGTTGCCTTTTACTATGTAGTATGACAGGCTGTGGCCTGTGGAACTCCCTGCTGGTAGATGCATAGCTGTCAACTTTTCCCTTTTCTTGCGAGGAATCCTATTCGGAATAAGGGAATTTCCCTTAAAAGAAGGGAAACGTTGACAGCTATGGGTAGATGCACAGCAGGAATCATTCCTGCTTTTAGACGTTGCCTGTGTCGTTGAGACAAGCCTTTGCAATGTCATTTTTTTAGTAATAATTTTTATTAGTTTTCAGTTATAATCCAGTAATAGCCTCATTATAACAATACCAAATTATAAGTCGTACCTTGGTTTTCAAACAGCTTAGTTCTGGAACGTTTTGGTTCCTGAACGCCGCAAACCCAGAAGTGACTGTTCCGGTTTGCGAACTATTTTTGGAAGCCAAACGTCCGACGGGGCTTCCATAGCTTCTGATTTTCTGCAGGAGCTTCCAGCAGCCAATCAGAAGCCGTGCTTTGGCTTCTGAACGTTTTGGAAATTGAACGGATTTCCAGAACGGATTTCTGGAACGGATTTCCAGAACGGATTTCCAGAACGGATTTCCAGAACGGATTTTGTACAACTTCCAAGGTACGACTGTACTAATACCAATTGTTCAAATTCCAAATTATATAATTTAGGTCCCACCCCCACCCCCCACGTGCTAGAATTGATGGTTTGATGATTTTCTTAATTTCTGCGTTCCAAAATCTTACTAATTTCAATTACATTCCGGTCAAAATAATAATATACAACAACTGCAAGATTAATGACTTCTATTTGTGTTGACACATTAAATTAATTATAGAACTACAAGTGAGGCACTCAAACTATATCCTTGTTCCTCCTGCGTGTGGCAATTATTCTGCCTGTGGTGTTTCTTCCTGTCCTTGCAAGATGTTATGTCTATCTTTTCCCAGTTGTTGCTGTTCTCCATCATACCTTGGGCGGAGCTGATATCCCATGGTTGTTTCAGAGATTTCTCCATAGGGCTTTGCAGTGTCAATTTCTTTTTACTAACCAGCATTCATAGATGTCTTTACTGTTGTATTTATTGAATTTCTTAAATTTAACATACAGCGGTATCTCGGAAGTCAAACGGAATCTGTTCTGGAAATCCATTTGACTTCCAAAACATTTGGAAACCAAAGCGCAGCTTCTGATTGGCTGCAGGAAGTTCCTGCAGCCTATTGGAAGCCCCGACGGATGTTCTGGTTCCAAAGAATGTTTGCAAACCGGAACACTCACTTCTGGGTTTGCAGCGTTTGGGAGCCAAAAAGTCTGAGTACCAAGGCGTTCGGGATCCAAGGTACGACTGTAGTGAAAAATGTGGAATATAAATATTTCAAAAAACGAATTAAAGAATAACAGGGAGGAGGGTTGATGTGTACTGTGGAGTAGATCTGTCCTGGGGACCAATGTTTCACTGATGGAGAGGCTCTCAGGCCTGGGGTTCCTCACCCACTGCAATAAATAAAAGAAGACTTAGCATGTGTGAACCAACAGCCCTCTGGCTTTGTTCCCAGGTGCCGGTCCTTTTTGACGAGATGGACGTCCATTCCCCGGAGGCCGACCACACCTTGCTGGACAGACGGCGGTATCTCCGCAGGGAGGCCAAGCAGAGGCTGGAGAGGGAAGCCAGCTCACTCGGTAAGGGCTCATTCTGCCCCTGAGACACCAGCCAGGGGCATGTGTGTATTATGTGTGCTGAATTTTGCGTCCTGAAAACCCCTGTCGGTCACCACCATTACTGCTTTGTCTGATTACAGCTTTTTTTTGGGGGGGGGGGTGCCACATCTATCTGCAGGGCAGGGAAACAGGACCACCAGCAGGCGAGGGAGCAGTTTTTGCATCTTTGCAGGGGGCGGGTGGAGAACTGTGTGCAGCTTTGTATTTGCAGGACATGTGCAAATTTCTGAGCTGAAGAAAACACAGAGCGCTGCCTTGTACCAGATCAGACCAGGGGTCTACTTAGCTCAGAAATGCATCTACACACCAGGCGTGGGGAGCCGTTGTTGGCCTGAGGGCAGCGTTCCCTAATGAGCTGCCCTCCGAGGGCCATGTGACGGGGGGGCGGGCAGAGGCAAAAGTGGGCGAAGAAACAGGTGTAATCTTAACCTTTGTAATGTAGACTTACATTCCACACCCCCTAAAAGAGATGTCCCTTTCTGTACACGCACCGTTCTCTCCATCCGGTCAAGCAAAAAGGAGTGATCCATGCAGAATGATTCCTAAGAGGGCACAGAGCAAAACCCCTGAGGGGGGAATGGTCTGGGAAGAGGGGGTGTGGCTTGGGGAGGCTCCTGAGGGCCAGGCCAATATGTCTGCAGGGCCACTTTTGGACTCTGGGCTTGAGCCTCCGCAACTTTGTGGTCCAACATGTGGCCCTTGAGGCCTCATTTGGCGGCCCTCGGCAACATTTGAAGCCCTCATGCTACCTTGCCAAAGGCAGGTAAGGGAAGCACTGGGCTTGGAAAGGAAGTGTGAGGGCTCTGACAGGGTCCTAGAATCCTCTTGTCTCCTTCCCAAAGCCTAGCTAGCGCTTTCTCAGTTTATCTGGCTTTGTGAAGGAAGCACAAGGGCTGTGGTGGGGGGCTCACATTTTGGCCTCGGCTCCCTGCAACAATGAGCAACAAGGTAGTTCTGTGTCAAGGTACTCTTGCAGCCTGCTTGGTATAGAAAGTTAGACCTCCCTCTGCTTTAAAGGTAAAGGTAAAGGGACCCCTGACCATTAGGTCTACTCGTGGCTGACTCTGGGGTTGCGGTGCTCATCTCGCTTTACAGCTTCTGGGTCATGTGGCCAGCATGACTAAGCCGCTTCTGGCGAACCAGAGCAGCGCATGGAAACGCCGTTTACCTTCCCGCCAGAGTGGTACTTATTTATCTACTTGCACTTTGATGTGCTTGCGAACTGCTAGGTTGGCAGGAGCAGGGACCAAGCAACGGGAGCTCACCCCTTCGCAGGGATTTGAACCACCGACTTTCTGATCGGCAAGCCCTAGGCTCTGTGCTTTAACCCACAGAGCCACCCGTGTCTCCCCTCTGCCTTAGTTGAACTAAAAAAAAAGAGCAGAGGTTCACCCTCTCCCGCTTCCCTGTTGGCAGGAGCTGGCTCTGCCGTGCCAATGCCACATTTCCCGAAGATGAGCCGCCGCGGCACCAACTGGTCGTACGCCGAGGTGATTGATCTCCTGGATATCTGGGGTGAGCAGAGGATCCAGCAGGTCCTTCAGAGCAGCCACCGGAACATGGACACCTTCCAGGTCATTGCCAACGAGATGGCCAAGAGGGGCCACGAGCGGACAGCCCAGGAGTGCCGCACCAAGACCAAGACGATGCGCCGGGACTACAAGAAGGTCAAAGAGAACAACTGCTCGGGGACAGGGCGCCTCACCTGCCCCTTTTACGACCAGCTGGAGCAGATTCTGGATTCCGGAGCGCCACAACCCGCGGGGCAGGCCCAGAGTTACGGACACCAGGAGGAGTCTGGGGGAGATGATGGTCCCCCGTGCGGCCTGGAGGAGGGGGGCCCCCACGAGTCTGAGGACTACCTCGAGCCCCAGAACTTTTTCGACCCCTCTGCCCAGTTCTCCATCGAACTCGTCGATTCGGTGGATTCCACCACCGTGGTGTGCAAAACAGAGGACGACTCTGAGGAGCCGATAAGCACCCCTCGGCCGGCTGCGGGTAAGTGCCCCCATTTTTTGTGGTTATTTGTGAAGACGAGAGGTCAGGTTTCACTTCCCTTCTGTCCCCTTCTCCTTCCCTCTCTCAGCACAAAGAGGAATAATTGGGTGCGCAGTGTGGTGACACAATAGAAGTGTGTGGAGAAAGTGTGGATAGAGAGAAGTTTTTCTTCCTCTCTCGGCACACTGGAACCCAGAGGAAGACATCCAGCGAAGCAGAATTCTTGGGGTGCTCAGGAGAGACAGAAGAAAGTCCTTTTTTAAATAACAATGATAATAATATATTATTTATACCCCACCCATCTGGCTGGGTTTCCCCAGCCACTCTGGGCAGCTCCCAACAGAATATTAAAAACACAACAAAACATCATTAAAAACAGGGCTGCCTTCAGATGTCTTCTAAAAGTCAGATCGCTTTTGACTTCTGGGTTACCGCCTCCGGCAATGGCGGAGCTCCTCCGATCGGGAGGAACTTGCTCTGTGGAAAGCAGGGTCTGAACCACCACGGCGAAGGCAGAGACCCTTGGAAATCACAGGTGGAAGAGCCTGTGAACTTGGGATTCGGCTGGCACCTTTTGCGCCCTCCTTACTCGCGGGGAGACCCGGTATCGGGAATCCGGAGTGACGTGGGGTGAGTGGTGCGGTGCTTTGAATCAACCGCTTCTTTCACGGAGTGAAGCCGCATTGCTGCTGTCGGAGAGCGCTGACTTTTTCCTGTGGACAATTGGATTTTAAACAACAACCCGTGAGTAGAACGGAAAAATTGGATTTCTAAATACCTTAATTCGGCATCGAACGGGGAAGGCTCAAAACAGGAAGTCCGCCTCCCCTTTTTGTAAATAGACTAAAGCAAAGTATTCGCAAGCTAAGGTTTTGGAAAGCTTCATGTAAAGGATCAAACTTCCATTGATTGAAACTATTAAAACTATTTATTTCCTTGACATCTGATGGGAGGGTTTTCCACAGGACGGGTGTCACCACCGAGAAGGCCCTCTGCCTGGTTCCATGCAACCTCACTTCTTGCAGTGAGGGAACTGCCAGAAGGCCCTTGGAGCTGGACCTCAGGGTCCGGGCTGAGCAATGGGAGTGGAGATGCTCCTTCAGGTATACTGGGCCGAGGCTGTTTAGAGCTTTAAAGGTCGGCACCAACACTGAATTGTGCTCAGAAAACATACTGGGAGCCAATGTAGGTCTTTCAGGACCGGTGTTATATGGTCTCGGCAGCCACTCCCAGTCACCAGTCTAGCTACTACATTCTGGATTAGTTGTAGTTTCCAGGTCACCTTCAAAAGTCACCCCACGTAGAGTGCATTGCAGTAGTCCAAGCAGGAGATAACCAGAGCATGCACCACTCTGGTGAGACAGTGCGCATGCAGGAAGGGTCTCAGCCTGCGTACCAGATGGAGCTTGTAGACAGCTGCTCTGGACACAGAATTAACCTACGCCTCCATGGATCGCTGTGAGTCCAAAATGACTCCCAGGCTGCGCACCTGGTTCTTCAGGGGCAGTTACCCCGTTCAGGACCAGGGAGTCCCCCACACCTGCCCGTCCCCTGTCCCCTAAAAACAGTACCCCTGTCGTGTCAGGATTCAACCTCAATCTGTTAGCCGCCATCCATCCTCCAGCTGCCTCCAGACACTCACACAGGACATTCATGGCCTTCACGGCCATCTTGGATGGCTTTAAGAGACAAACTCACGAAGGTGAATAAGGCTGGCTGCTACCCCTGATGGTTGTGTTCTGCCACCACTGTCGGAGGCAGTGCGTCTCCGAATACCAGTTGCCAGAAACTGCAGAAGGGGAGAGAGCACTGCTGCAAACAGGTACTTCTTCTGGACTCCCCATCTTGTCAGCCATCTTAAGAGAAGGATGCTGAACCGGGTGGGCCATTGACTCTTCTTATATCCTTATCTCTGGAGTCTTCTTTGTGGTTTCGTTCTGGCCTTCAGTTTTAGTTTTAGCTTATGAGCCAGTTTCCCACTTCGCACTTTCCTCCTCCTCCTGTGGGAAACCCAGCCTTGAGCTAATTTGAGAGGATGCACAATTTTCATGTCGGTAAGCTCAGCAAATCCTCTAACTCTTCCTCCTGCTGTTTGGCCCAGCGCTCCATGCATGACCTGGTTAGCCCAGCATTGCCGTCATCTAAATCCTGCGTTTGGCATATTAAAATTAAATCCAGCCATTCTGCAGCTGCTTGTCTCGGGGAATTATCTCTCTCCCACCCCAGCAGTTGCTCACCGCTGTTTTAAGCCACCTAAGTTTAGCGGCTGTCATGGGAGAGGAATGGTAGGCGGAACCAGCTGGGGAACCCACAGGGGAAGAAGGTTCAGAGCCCAGGAGTGTTGGTGGGATGACAATGAGGAAGAAGACTGGGAGAAGGCAGTGTTGGAAGCCAAAGAGGACTTAGTGAGCGGGGAGAGTCTGTGGCAGAGAGAAGTCTAGAATCAGGCAGAACCTGAAGCAGGAGAGGAGGAAGGCCAAGAGGCAGAGATGGGTCAGGTGTCTCCCCCTCCTGCTGCCAGAAGCTCCCCTCCGATTCCCAGAACCAGGAGAGGCATGAAAAGGGCGGAGGGAGAAGTAAGGTTCACGCAGGCGTAGTCTCAGATTGCTTGGGGGAAACCCTGGAGAGGAGAAGAGGCAGGGACCTTCAATCTCAGCAACTGCTTCATGGGGCAACACCTGCCAGAGATGAGTTGCTCTGCTCATTAGGCCTGACACTCCTGTTTTTGTGAATAAAGAGTTAATTCCAATTTGTTTGCTGTGGTTTACTGCTGTCAGTGGCCTTTGCTAAGGCTATCAGCAGCCTCAGCATTTCCTCAAAGCGACTCACACCGTTAAAAAAAACAAAATGAAAGCATTATAATCAGACATAAAAACGGCAATAAACAAGAGCTAAGATTGGCATCTGACAAAATGCTTAAAAGGATAAGTCCTACCCACGCCGCTTAAAGGATGAGCAGAACAAAGGCCGCTGACATACCTGACGGGGGAAATAAGAATGCCTTTGTCTGATGACTAAAAACAGACAGCAGTGGTGCCAGGTGAGCTTTCGTAGGGAGAGCATTCCACAAAAGAGGAGCCACCACTGAAAAGGCCGTTCCCATGTCAGCACGTTCCACACGTCCCATCAGTGGTGGGAGAACACACAGAGCCTCTGATGGTGAACGCAAGGTCTGAGTTGGTTCGGGTGGAAAGAGGAGGTATATTGTGATGCAAAATTATATTTAATGCCCTTCCCTTTGTTTTTTAGAAGCCGATCATTTGCTTAACCCCTTGTCACCTGCCCCGCCCAGTCTCCCTGGCAGCCCAGCCACCACTGGCTCCACAGCAGGTAAGAGGGAATACAGAATAAATTTCGTATGCCGAATGGTGATGTTCAATGAATGAATTCAGAGTGCTGAATGAATTCTGCAGCGCCACAGGGAGTTGGATGGGAGTTGGTCGCCTGGTCTTTTCCAGGAAGTTGGCATGTTGATACATTAAAGATCCACACCCAGAGAGTGGGTTTAATATTAGCAGGGTCGGGGAAGCTGTGTCCTTCCAAGATGTTGCTGGACTACAACTCCCATCATCCCCGGCCTCTGAGGGTGATGTGAGTTGGAGCAACATCTGGGAGGGCCACAGGCTCCCTATCCCAGCTCCTTCAAGCGAGGCTCATAAGCTTGACTGTCCCCTTCCCAGAATCCCTTGCAGCCTTTCAAAATGCCCTCACTCTGCTTTTGTGTTTCTCCCCCTCTCCGCTTCCCACATTGCTCCCAGACGTGCACCCGACCCCTTGCCACAGCCCCTTGCCCGGGCCGACAGGCCTCTCGGCCGCCGAACGCCTCGCCAACATCCGGAACCGGCACAAGAAGACCAGGAACGATTTGGCCGCGGAGCTGGCGATGGCAGCGGACCTGCGGATGCAGGCGGCTACTGACAGGATCCTTTCTGCACTCGACGGCTACGCCAAAGCAGACCTGGAGGACCGCGAGAGGGACAGGGTGGGCACAGAGCAGATCATTGCCATCATGCAACGGCAGACAGAACTTCTGGAGCTGCTCGTATGGCAGCGGCAGTCGTCCACTCCGGCGGCCGTGTCCACTGCCCCCTCACGCCAAGCATGGCCGCCACGGACGGCCCAATCCAGCCACCGGCCTGCAGGCCCTTCTTCCTCCCGCCTGGGCGTTCCCAGGCGGCCGTTGACACCCAGGGCCCGTACCAGGAGGCGGCCTCAGAACTACAGCCCTTGACTCTCGCCTTTTGCAATCCCCTACAAGAGCTTGCAGTTGTCAGCTTGCCGTGTTTCATTCTTTAATTCGGTTAATCTCTTGGCAGTTGTTTTCTCTTCCACACACCCACCCACCCCATGCTTTCCCATTAGGGTTAAAAAGAGAGCGCTGTCAACAAACCGAAGGCTTCGCCGTAACAGCCGTTTGTTCTGCCATTGCTGAAAGCTAACGAAAACCCTATTTTTAAAAATAAAGTATTTTCTTTCTTTTTTAATAAACGTCGAGCCCTGGCATCAAGTTAAAAAAGAAAGAAAGCAAAAAGTGAACCAGCTGGCTGCTGTTTCTGGTGGGGAAATCCTTGGGTTTGTTTTTTTCCAGAACTCGAACTTCATCGATGTTCCTTGGCAACCAGATTAGGCCGAGCCAAATTTCTTGGCCTGAAGCCATATACAGTAGTACCTCGGGTTACATACGCTTCAGGTTACAAACTCCGTTAACCCAGAAATATTACCTCAGGTTAAGAACTTTGCTTCAGGATGAGAACAGAAATTGTGCTCTGGCGGCGCGGCGGCAGTGGGAGGCCCCATTAGCTAAAGTGGTGCTTCAGATTAAGAACAGTTTCAGGTCAAGAACAGACCTCCAGAACGAATTAAGTTCTTAACCCGAAGTGCCACTGTAGTAGAAAAAGTAGCTTCAAAAATGGGAAGAGGTGAAGTCTGTCCACATGCCCATTTGGGGTTAAGGGGCACTGGTTTATTAACAGCAGGGATTGGGAACTTCTGGCCCTATTGGCTAAATTTGGGCCCGGAAGTTCATTCCTCATAAACAATGGCCGCCTGCCCCACACCTGACATTGTATGTGGGGCAGCTGCCACCGTTACTACGAATAACCACTTGGGAGTGTAAAATGAACTCCGAGGGGCTTTCATTGAAGGATTAAATTTATGTCCTTCTGTTCATCTACAGTGGTGCCTCGCAAGACGAAATTAATCCATTCTGTGAGGCTCTTCGTATAGCGGTTTTTTCGTCTTGCGAAGCAAGTCCATTGACAGCTTAGCGGATTAGCGCTATTAGCGGTTTAGCGGCTTTTAGCAGATCAGCTGTTAAGCGGCTTATCAGCTGATCAGCTGATAAGCGGCTTAGCGGCTTAGGAAAAGGGGGAAAAAGGGAAAAAAACTACAGGAACTCGCAAGACATTTCGTCTTGTGAAGCAAGCCCATAGGGAAATTTGTTTTGCGAAGCGCCTCCAAAACGGAAAATCCTTTCGTCTAGCGGGTTTTCCGTCTTGCGAGGCGTTCGTCTTGCGGGGCACCACTGTATATATTTTCCTCTCAACAACCCTGTCAGGTAGACCAGGCTGAGAGAGAGCGACCAGCCCAAGGACTCCCAGTGAGCCTGATGGCTGAATAGGGACTTCAACCCTGGCATCTTAGGGCCTGGCTCAACCCTCTGACTTCTGGACCAGTGTTTCTCAAACAGTAGGCCTCAGGCCCACAGCCTTCCACGTGCCTCCTCAGTGACCCACCTGGCCCCATAGCCAGCCCACGGCCATTTAGTTTGACAATGCCAGCACCTGCAACTCCTTGCATACTGAGCAGGGGAGAGCAGGGAAAGAAGCGGAGGAATTTTCTGTGGAAAAATAATATGCTGGGGAAATTTATGCCCCGGTGTCCAGTCTCCGCTTGGAGAGATGGCATGAACAGAGACAGTAGAATGGGCAGAGGGCCACAAGGGACATTGGCGGCCACCAACTTGGCTGGCTTTAAAAGGGGACTAAACAAAACAATGGCTACTGGCCACAAAGGCTATTCTCTGCCTCAACAGTTAAGAGGCAACATACACTTCTGAATATCAGTTGCTGGAAAGTGCTGATGCACTCAGGTCTGGCTTAATAATAAACAAACAACTATCTGACTTTTAGAAGACATCTGAAGGCAGCCCTGTTTACGGAGGTCTTTAATGTTTGATGTTTTATCGCTTTTTTATTATTAATAATATTCTGCTGGGAGCCACCCAGAGTGGCTAGAGAAACCCAGCCAGATGGGCAGGGTATAAATAAATTATTATTATTATTATTATTATTATTATTATTATTATTAATTAGACTTCCCACTGGGTAATCTGGACTATATGGGTCCCTGGTCTGATCCACTTTGTATGTTCTTAAAATGTAGATGCAATAATGTGGGAGGGTCGGGAACAAACTGATAAAGGATGATGTGTGGACAGTCCAGTATAAATCCATGTCAATTGCACTGTTATTGGCATGCTGCAGAACGCACGTTGAATGTGTCAGGTTGCAGAATGCCCCTGTGATAAAAGAGCAGTCTGTGCGGAATCGAGGTTTCTCATAATGCTCAGCTGAAATTTCCTCGCTGGTAAGATCTAACCCTGTGTCTGGGGGCCTCAGAGATCAACCTTCGCCCTCTTCTGTCTTAGTTTTTATTGCCTTACAAGTCACCAACAGCTGAGCACCAACATGCCATACACAGTCCTTTATATCTTTAGTTTCCCCCCCTCCAACCCACCCCTAAGATCCCCAAATCCTACAATATCACCCATTGGGAATATCGGGGTGGTGGTACAAGGAAAAGGGAATTCTATTTGGGAGAATGCGGATTCAAATTCTTGAGAGTAAATATAAACCAGAGGCAGAAAATCACAGGTTCAAAATCCCTAGCATCTTCCGGGGAGGCAGGAGGATAACCCCCTACTGAAACTTCTCAGAGAGCGGCTGCCAGTCAGTGTAGACAGTCTTGAGCTAAGTAGACCAATGGTCTGACTCGGGATGCGGCAGCTTCCTCTATCCTAATGAAGGTGAACGTCGGGAGATTCAGGAGAGACGAAAAGAGGTACTTGGTCACACAGCACAGAGTTCAGCTATGACATCTGCTCCCATTGGAGGCCAGATTTGGACAGCTTTAAAATGGGGTGACACAAATTCATGGAGGACATGTCTAGAGGCTGTCTCTGAACGGCAGCCGCTGGAATGAGTGCTGCTGAAAGCGGGGCGTTTACTTGACCGAGACCCCTTGTCCATCGGATTTACTGTGGTACCTTGGTTTTCGAACATAATACCTTTTGGAAGACAGTCGAGTTCTGAAATGTTTAAAAACTGAAAACTCAATAGCCGACAGCTAGGCCTCAGGATGGGACCTCAGATAGGGATGCGGGTGGCGCTGTGGGTTAAACCACAGAGCCTAGGACTTGCCGATCAGAAGGTCGGTGGTTCGAATCTCTGCAACGGGGTGAGCTCCCATTGCTCGGTCCCTGCTCCTGCCAACCTAGCAGTTCAAAAGCACGTCAAAGTGCAAGTAGATAAATAGGTACTGCTCCAGCAGGAAGGTAAACGGCGTTTCCGTGCGCTGCTCTGGCTCGCCAGAAGCGGCTTAGTCATGCTGGTCACATGACCCGGAAGCTGTACGCCGGCTCCATCGGCCAGTAAAGCGAGATGAGTGCCGCAACCGCAGAGTCGTCCACAACTGGACCTAACGGCCAGGGGTCCCTTTATCCTTTACACTTCAGGATCTTGCACTTAGCGGAAGCTGCATGGCATGTTCAACTTCCGAGGTGTGTTTGAAAACCCAAGAATTTACTTCTGGGTTTACGGCGTTCGAAAACTGAAACGTTTGTCAACGGAGTAGTTTAAAAACCGAGGAGCCGATGGATTTCCGGCGGCCCTCCCAGAGGACCCTATGCTTTCTCCCCGCTGTGGGTTCTCGCGTGCGCCATCAGGTTCGAGCTGGAGCTGAAGCTCTTCCCGCAGTCCACGCACAGGTAGGGCTTCTCCCCTGTGTGGATCCTCTGGTGGCCAATGAGGTGCGACTTCTGGCTGAAACTCTTCCCGCAGTCGGAGCACTTGAAGGGCCGCACGCCGGTGTGCGTCCTCTCGTGCGTGTTGAGGTTGGAGCTGACACTGAAGCCTTTGCCGCAGTGCAGGCAGACGTAGGGCTTCTCGCCTGTGTGGGTCCTCTGGTGGCTGGTGAGGTGCTGCTTCTGGCTGAAGCTCTTCCCGCAGTCGGTGCACTTGTATGGCTTGTGCCCCGTGTGGATCCTCTCGTGTGCCACCAGGTCTGAGTTCATGCAGAAGCTCTTGCCGCACACCAAGCACTTGAAGAGCTTCTCCCCCGTGTGGATCCTCTGGTGCCGGTTGAGGTGCGACCTCCCGCTGAAGGTTTTCCCGCAGTCCAGGCACTTGTGGGCCTTCTCACTGCAGTGCATCCTCTGGTGTCCGTGGAGGTGCGAGCTGCGGCTGAAGATCTTCCCGCACTCGCCGCACGTGAAAGGTTTCTCTCCCGCGTGGGCCCGCCGACGGGTGGCGAGCTGCGAGCTCTGGCCGAAGCTCCTCTCGCAATCCAAGCACTGGTAGGGCTTCTCGACCATATGCTGGGTCAGATCCGAGCGGGCGCCGAAGCTTTTCCCGCAGCGCAAGCACTCGAGGGGCTCACCCCCGACGTGGCTCCGCAGGTGGCTGGCGAAGGAGTGGCTGCTGCGGAAGCTCTTCCCGCATTTGAAGCACTCGTACGGCTTCCCCCCGGCGTGGTTCCGCAAGTGCCAGGAGAAATGGGAGCTCGTGTCAAAGCTTTCCCCGCAGTGCAAGCAGGGATAGGACTTCTCTCCTGCGAGCGCCGTCCTCTCGTGGGCAACCAGCCCAGATCTCGGCGCAAAGGTTTTCGAGCAACTGTGCAGTTTCTCTCCCGCGTGGATCCTCGGGTGGCAAATGTGACCAAGGGACTTCTCGCCCAGAACGCATGAATGTTCTTCTTCGGGCTGGAGGACCTCCTCCTCTTCACTTCCGCCAAGATCCTCGTCACCTCCCCAAGGAGGAAGGGAGCTGCCTGGTCGTTTCCCGGGTTGGGTCTTCCGTTCTGAGTCGGGCTGATGAGAAGAAATGCCTCCATTCTCCTCGCACCAGGAGAGTCTTTCTCTGGGCAAACCCTGCGGTTCCATTTGCTCAGGGGTCCCCAGACACGGCTTCTCTTCCTTCTCCTCTTCCTCATCGTCATGAGCCCAATTGAAACCTGCTGAAACACATAAAACAGGCAAACTAATAATAATAATAATAATAATAATAATAATAATAATAATAATAATACTTATACCCTGCCCATCTGGCCAGACCTCCACAGCTACTCTGGGCGACTTCCAACAGAATAGGAAAAACACAATAAAACATCAAACATTTAAAAACTTCCCTAAAAGAGAACGTTGCTTTGCTGTTAAGCAAATGGAGACGGCTTCCAACAGGACACTAAAATACAATAACCTATTAAACATTAAAACCTTCCCTAAACAGCGCTGCCTTCAGTTGTTTTCTAAAAGTCTGGTAGTTGTTTTTCTCTTTGACATCTGGTGGGAGGGCGTTCCACAGGGCGGGTGCCACTACCAAGAAGGCCTTCTGCCTGGTTCCCTGTAGCTTTGCTTCTCGCAGTGAGGAAACCACCAGAAGGCCCTTGGAGCTGGACCTCAGTGTCCGGGCAGAACGATGGGGGTGGAGACGCTCCTTCAGGTATACTGGACTGAGGCCGTTTTTATTATTATTATTATCATTATTATCATTATTATTATTATTATTAATTGGGTTTATACACAGCTCTGTACCTGGAGGTTTCAGGGCAGTTCACAGAAAAGATCACAACATATAAGATGAGAATAAAAACACCAACCCAATAACGCACCCCACCCACCGAAAAGAGCCACATTTTAAAAGGGATGTCAAACAGATCAACCAAAGGCCTGGTTAAAAAGGAACGTTTTTGCCTGGTGCCTAAAGGTGTACAATGAAGGCAACAGGTGAACTTCCTTGGGGAGAGCATTCCACAGATGGGGAGCCACTGCAGAGAAGGCCCCGTTCTCATGTTGCCACCCTTCGGACCTCTCATGGAGGAGGCACACAAAGAAGGGCCTCAGAAGATGATATCAGGGTCTGGGTAGGTTCATATGGGGAGAGGCAGTCCTTGAGGTATTGCGGTCCTGAGCCGTTTAAGACTTTATAGGTCAGAACCAGCACTTTAAATTGCGCCCGGAAATTAATGGCTAGCCAGTGCAGTTGGTCCAGGATCGGTGTAATACATTGGTACCTCAGGTTAAGTACTTAATTCGTTCCGGAAGTCTGTTCTTAACCTGAAACTGTACTTAACCTGAAGCACCACTTTAGCTAATGGGGCCTCCTGCTGCTGCCGCACCGCCAGAGCACAATTTCTGTTCTCATCCTGAAGCAAAGTTCTTAACCTGAAGTAATATTTCTGGGTTAGCGGAGTCTGTAACCTGAGGTACCACTGTATGCTCAAACCTAATGTTAGGGCATGACCCAAAATTCTTTGTAAGTACAAAACAAACGACAAAATCCTGCATCGAGCGCAAATGAAACCCATACTTCCTTATGGACTAGCCACTTGCCGTTGTAATTTATTTTCTTAAAACGAGGGAAAACCACACGTTTTTAGGTTCACAAATTCTGCACCTCTTTTGGCCCTATACGGCTCAGCGCTGCAGTTCCTCAAGACGGCCTCTCCCTATATGAACCAGCCCAGACCAGGCAGTCTTCATCAGAGGCCCTTCTCTTTGGGCCCACCCAAAAGAGGCCACGCAATAACAGGGCTTTTTGGAGAGACATGCCATTAGAAACAACAAAGGAGATTGTGGCAAATATAAACACAATAAAAGCCAAGGATGAAATGTAAAGCCACTGTTATGGAAATGATTCTTTTTCTTAACCGTCTGCATTAGTCTAGCAATACAGTGGTACCTCTAGATATGAACGGGATCTGTTCCGGAGCCCCGTTCGCATCTAGTGGTAAACGTAACTAGTGATGGCACGTCTGCGCACGCGTGCGTCGCTTTTCGCCGCTTCTGCGCATGCGCGTGATGTCATTTTGAGCGTCTGCGCATGCGCAAGTGGCGAAACCCGGAAGTAGCGCACTCCCGTTACTTCTGGGTTGCTGCGGAGCGCAACTCGAACGTGCTCAACTCGAAGCGTATTCAACTCGAGGTATGACTGTATTTAGGGAAAAAAACCTCTCAAGAAACATTTAGTAGTTAATGAAGATGCCTGCAGGATTTCTGTTGGATTCAGAAAAACTGAGCAAATACAGTGGTGCCTCGCAAGACGAAATTAATCCGTTCCACGAGTCTCTTTGTCTAGCGGTTTTTTCGTCTTGCAAAGCACGGCTATTAGCGGCTTAGCGGCTTTAAGAAAAAGAAAAAAAACTCGCAAGAACTCGCAAGACGTTTCGTCTAGCGAGTTTTTCGTCTTGCAAGGCATTCGTCTTGCGGGGCACCACTGTACCACCAAAGGTTTGGCTTCTTATTGATGCCGCCGCCCCCCCCCCCCCCGCAAATTTCACAGTCAAGCTTGGTCTTAAAGATTCAGGTGGTCGCTAAGGTATCCTGGGCACAAGTTTTTCGGGAATTTGTAAATGAATACAAGGATCTTCAACCTGGCTCACTAGCAGGTAGGCAACGGGTGCAGATGTTTTAACAGTGGTGCCACAGATATCTTGGCCATCTACTTTTCCCTCCCCACTCAGCAGCAGCCTAGCCACCACATTCTGCGTTAGTTGGAGTTTCCACTTGGCAAAACCAGGCCCAGATTGCGAAACTGCTCTAGGAATGGAGAAGGGAAATGGGTTTGAGACATCACAGGTGCCAGCCAATCCATGCTATGCACAGCCCACTTCTACTATAATAATTTTATTTTTTTTTAATACCCCGCACTTCCCGGTTCAAAAACCGGGTTCAGGGCGGCTAACAACAAATTTAAAACACTTAATTATAAAAGCAGCATAAAATACAGTATAAAAACATGAATAACAATAAAATTCAAAGTTCAGAAATCAGTTTGGGGGAAATCCATCCAATAAGCATTAGATAGTCACCAGGGCTAGCTGGCTGAATTGGTCCTACTTGGGCCAGCGAGGAGGTCAGGGGAGAATTAGCTGTGGGGTCTCAGAGTGGGTAATCTTCATAAAAGGGGAGGGGGAGGGAAGAGAAGGGAAATAAAAGATCAGGCTGAATTCAAATTAAAGGCCAGGCAGAATAGCTCTGTCTTACAGGCCCGATGAAAAGAGGTTAAATCCTGAAGGGCCCTAGTCTCATGGGACGGAGCATTCCACCAGGTCGGAGCCAGGACTTCTAAACTATGGTTATTCATGGACCTTAAGGTCCTCTGCGGGGCAGACCAGGAGAGGCGGTCCCGTAGATACGAGGGCCCTAAGCCATGCTCAACAGTATTTGAAAAGAGTGGCACGAGGGCATATCCAGAGCCGCCCCACCGCTCAGGCTATGCCAGAAGAGGGACAACACAAAGGAATCCTCACCCCCAGTTTCGGTGCCTTCGTCGTCGTCCTCTACCTCCTCCTGCTTAGGTTCCCTGAAAAGCTGTTTTGCTTCAATACCCAACGGAGCTCCATCTGATTCTGGGAGACTGGCAGACACCTGGTGAAGCAGCACCTGAAAGTAGCCAGATTTAAGTCAGAATCCAAAGCAGGGCATTGGTCCATCTAGTTCAGTACTGCCTGCACTGACTGGCAGCAGCTCTCCAGGGTTTCACATGGCCTCCCTCCCAGCCTTACCTGAAAATGTTGGGACTGAATGGAAACTGTGTCCATGCAAAACAGGTGCTCTACTGCTGAGCTGTGGGCTCCCCTGCAAAGGACTAGGAACGGGCGAAGCTGTGTCATACCAAGGGAGACCACCTAACACAGTGTTGTCTACACTGACTGGCAGCAGTTCTCCACCGTTTCAGGCAGGGGACATTACCTGAAGGCTTAGGATTGAACCTGGGACCTTCTGCACACAAATTACCGTATTTTTCGCTCTATAGGACGCACCAGACAATAAGACACACCTAGTTTTGGGGGGGAGGAGGAAACAAGGGGAAAAAAATTCTGAATCCGAAGGCAGAACAGCAAGAGGGATCTGGCTTCTGGGATAGCTGCTGAACCCTCTCCCGGGCAGCGGGATGAAGGCTCCCCCTGCCCAGAAGAGGTTACGCACGGGTAAGCTGCCCTCTTCCCCCATCTCCCGCAAGAACCGTGCGCTCTTTAAAGGGAGCGCGGTTCTTGGGGGCTTTTCTGGGAGGTGGGGGAAGGGACAGAGTCACGCGCTCTGTCTTTTCCCCCCACTTCCCGCAAGAGCCGCACGAAGCCTCCGCTGCCCTATGGAGGCTTCACGGGGGCTATCCAAAAGCCAGGATAGCTAGAGGGAGCGCAAGTAAGCCCAAAGCCAGAACAGGGAGACGGAGCACTGCGCAGCGCTCCCTCTCCCTGTTCTGGCTTAGCCACGCAGCCTGCATTCGCTCCATAAGACGCACACACATTTTCCCTTACTTTTTAGGAGGGAAAATGTGCGTCTTATAGAGCGAAAAATACGGTAGATGCCCTACCACCAGGCTAAGGTATCACTGGTGTCTCCCTCCCTCCTGATCTTGTCCTCACCTCTTTTCCTTGTCTCTCCTCTGCCTCTTCCCGCCTCAGGAGGAAATCCTCGGCCAGGGCCACCGCCTGGGAGCAGGTCTCTGGTGTGCCTTCCCTGACCCAGCTCTGGATCTCCAGAGGCAGGATGGCCAGGAACTGCTCCAGGATCAGGAGCTCCAGGATCTGCCCCTTGGTGTTCCTCTCCGGCTTCAGCCAGTGCCGGCAAAGTTCCCAGAGTTGCCGGCACGCCTCCCTCGGCCCCTCAGCCTCCCGGTAGAGGAAGGCCCGGAAACACTGGCGGTAGGCCTCTGCCTCCAGGGCATCCGACTCGCAAAAGGCCTCTTCCTTCACTGGCACCCGTTCTCCATCACGACCCTCATAGGCTTGCAGAGATGCTCTGTCAACATCTAATCCAACGTGGAAGAAATATTTAGAAGTCGTACCTTGGTTTTCGAACAGCTTATGTCAGGGGACTGCCGTCGGAACAGGGGAGGGAGGCAGGGGGGCCGTTGGGATACAGAGAGCCTCCAAAACTCCTGAGAAGCAGTTCCTCTTCCAGCAGTGGGGAAAGCCACACCTCCAGTGGAGAGGTAAGGGGCCAGCCGAGCGAGGAAAGGGCTCAAGGATGCTGCGGAGAGCCCCAGGTGACCAGGAGGGATGCATGCCCCTTCCGTAGCCCAGCTTGCACAGAGGGGTGAAACACAAGGAGGGGAGGAGGAGGTTTGGGGTGCCTAAGTTCTTATGTTGGGGGAGAAACCGGAAGGGGACACTCCCGGATTCGGCAAGTGACTAAGACGGACATGAACTTTGTGGATCTGCACTGTAAATAGTTTGCACAATAAAACCTGTAAAAGACAGGTCGAATTCCTGCCTGGTTACTCACAAGCAACCACCACCAGCATCTGACAGCTTAGTTCTCAAACGTTTTGGCTCCCGAACGCCGCAACCCTGGAAGTGACTGTTCCAGTTTGCAAACTATTTTTGGAAGCCGAACATCCGACGGGGCTTCCGATTGGCTGCAGGAGCTTCTGTTCGCCTTCCAAGGTACGACTGTATTTGTTAGCTGTTATTCTAACCCCAATAAGTAGACACGTACGGCAGACACTCGTTTAACCGGAAACCTGTCAAAATGGAAGTTTCCGGAAAGGGCAGAGAGTGGGTACCCATTGTATCTTGACAATAATGCTGCTCCACAGAACAGGGGCATCAACGCTAAAAGCCCCGCGTCACGGTGGAAAAGCTTTCTGAGACCTTTGGGTGTCGGAAGGGGAAGCTGCCCCACAGATCAGAGTGATCTGTTTTGTAGATAAAACAGCAGTGCAGGGGGGAGGCGGGGAGCTGGACTAGATGACCCCTGGGGTCCCTTCCAACTCTACAATCCTATGGCCGCCGAGACCATATAACACCGGTCTTGAAAGACCTACACTGGATCCCAGTATGTTTCCGAGCACAATTCAAAGTGTTGGTGCTGACCTTTAAAGGCCTAAACAGCCTCACACCAGTATACCTGAAGGAACGTCTCCACCCCCATCGGTCTGCCCGTATGCTGAGGTCCAGCGCTGAGGGCCTTCTGGTGGTTCCCTCACTGAGAAAAGCCAAGTTACAGGGAACCAGACAGAGGGCCTTCTCAGAAGACATCTGAAGGTAGCCCTGTTTAGGGAAGCTTTTAATGTTTAATACATTATTGTATTTTAGTGTTCTGTTGGAAGCCGCCCAGAGTGGCTGGGGAAACTCAGCCAGATGGGTGGGGTATAAATAAATTATTATTATTATTATTATTATTATTATTATTATTATTATTCAGTTACAGTTATTATTCTGTAAGAACTTGAACTGGGCACTTACCGGTAGTATACATCTGCTCCAAATCCCCTTTGAGGCCTGGAACGCACACCGACTGTTGCTTTTTCCCAGCCCCCTCAATGGGAGCGTCCGCCTCATCCCACGGCGCGTCCGGGTTTCCGAGCCTCCCATCAGAGATCTGCACGACCGTCAAGAATTCAGGCGAACCCCAACCTTCATCGGGCTCCTGCTTCACCCGGCACTGTATCCCTGCGGACTGGAGCAGAAAGCTCTGAGAGGGCGGCTCCATGATGCTCAACGGCCCTTTCGTCCTGCCAACAAATCGAGAAGAAAACATTCCAAAATTTGAGAAAGTAGAAAGCTTTGAATCCAAGCTTTGTTTTCCAAAACGTTCAGATTTCTGAGAATGCGTTAGTGACAATCCTACAGCACAATCCTATGCATGTCCGGCCTGAGATGTATAAAATTATGATGCACTGTGTGGAGGTTTCTCCCTTCTCTTGGAGAACACCAGAAACCAACGGGATCAACCGATGAAGCTGAATGGTGAGAAATTCAGGACGAAAAGGAAAGACTTGGAGATGTTTAATGTTTGATGTTTTATTGTGTTTCTAATTTTCTGTTGGGAGCCACCCAGAGTGGCAGGGTATAAATAATAAATTGTTGTTCATAGAATCATAGAATCATAGAGTTGGAAGAGACCACAAGGGCCATCGAGTCCAACCCCCTGCCAAGCAGGAAACACCATCAGAGCACTCCTGACATATGGTTGTCAAGCCTCTGTTTAAAGACCTCCAAAGAAGGAGACTCCACCACACTCCTTGGCAGCAAATTCCACTGTCAAACAGCTCTTACTGCCAGGAAGTTCTTCCTAATGTTTAGGTGGAATCTTTTGTCTTGTAGTTTGGAACCATTGCTCCGTGTCCGCTTCTCTGGAGCAGCAGAAAACAACCTTTCTCCCTCCTCTATGTGACATCCTTTTATATATTTCAACATGGCTATCATATCACCCCTTAACCTCCTCTTCTCCAGGCTAAACATGCCCAGCTCCCTTAGCCGTTCCTCATAAGGCATCGTTTCCAGGCCTTTGACCATTTTGGTTGCCCTCCTCTGGACACGTTCCAGTTTGTCAGTGTCCTTCTTGAACTGTGATGCTCAGAACTGGACACAGTACTCCAGGTTACTGGAGTTGTTGTTGTTGTTGTTGTTACCATTCCTGTATTGCATGGGATTGGATTTGATGATCCATAGGCTCCCTTCCAACTCTACTATTATATGATTCTATGACATCTTCAAGGGACGCGGGTGGCGCTCTGGGTTAAACCACAGAGCCTAGGGCTTGCCAATCAGAAGGTCGGCGGTTCGAATCCCCATGACGGGGTGAGCTCCCGTTGCTCCGTCCCTGCTCCTGCCAACCTAGCAGTTCGAAAGCACGTCAAAGTGCAAGTAGATAAATAGGTACCACTCTAGCAGGAAGGTAAATGGTGTTTCCTGCACTGCTCTGGTTCGCCAGAAGCGGCTTAGTCATGCTGGCCACATGACCCGGAAGCTGTATGCCGGCTCCCTCAGCCAGTAAAGCAAGATGAGCGCCACAACCCCAGAGTCGTCCACGACTGGACCTAATGGTCAGGGGTCCCTTTACCTTTTTTACCTTTATGACATCTTTACAAAGGAAGTATGCCTACTAGTCAGAATGGCAACGCTGACCTTCCACTCCAAGAGGTAGTAATTGCTTCTGAATAATGGCTCCTGGGAATTTCGGGCAGGAAGAGCTGTGCCGTTGCATTCAGGTCTTCCTTGTTTCCTCCAAGGACTCATCCACACCTCCGCTTGTGCCTAGAAACCATGAGACTGATAATTGCCAGTGGGGGGGGGTAACCCCTTAGAATTGCAGAGTTGGAAGGTACCCCCGAGGGTCATCTACTCCAACCCCCTGCAATGCAGGAATCCTTTGCCCAACGTGGGACTCGAACCCATGACCCGGAGATTAAGTTTCCTGCAACAACCACAACAACAATTTATTTATACCCCACCCATCTGGCTGGGTTTCCCCAGCCACTCTGGGCGGCTCCCAACAGAATATTAAAAACACGACAAAACATCAAACATTAAGAACTTCCCTAAACAAGACTGCCTTCAGATGTCTTCTAAAAGTCAGGTAGTTGTTTATTTCCTTGACATCTGGTGGGAGGGCGTTCCACAAGGCGGGCGCCACTACCAAGAAGGCCCTCTGCTTGGTTAACTGTAACTTCACTTCTTGCAGGGAGGGAACAGCCAGAAGGCCCTCAGAGCTGGACCTCAGTGTCTGGGTGAACGATGGGGGTGGAGACGCTCCTTCAGGTATACTGGGCCGAGGCTGTTTAGGGCAGGAGTCAGCAAACTTTTTCAGCAGGGGGTCGGTCCACTGTCCCTCAGACTTTGTGGGGGGGCCGGACTATATTATGTAAAAAAAATTATGAACAAATTCCTATGCCCCACAAATAACCCAGAGATGCATTTTAAATAAAAGGACACATTCTACTCATGTAAAAACACACTGATGGTTTAGGGCATTAAAGGTCAGCACCAACACTTTGAATTGTGCACGGAAACAGACTGGGAGCCAGTGTTTTATAGTCTTGGTGGCCGCTCCCAGTCACCAGTCTAGCTGCCGCAATCTGGATTAGTTGTAGTTTCCGGATTACCTTCAAAGGTAGCCCCACGTAGAGCGCATTGCAGTAGTCCAAGGGGGAGATAACTAGAGCATGCACCACTCTGGCGAGAAAGTCCGCAGGCAGGTAGGGTCTCAGCCTGCATACCAGGTGGAGCTGGTAGACAGCTGCCCTGGACACAGAACTGACCTGCACCTCCATGGACAGCTGTGAGTCCAAAATGACTCCCAGGCTGCACACCTGGTCCTTCAGGGGCACAGTTACCCCATTCAGGACCAGGTAGCCCCCCATACCTGCCTGCCCCCTGTCCCCCCAAATAGTACGACTGAGCTTTCCTCACTGAGTTATCCTCATACTTCCACCCTTCCTCCACCTTCTTCATTTTAGACTCGCTCACACATTACACTAAAGGCAGGTACATGTTGCCTCTACACGTGTAAGTGTTTGCATGTAAGAGATCATACATGTCGATTTGTATACTTTAATAATAATAATAATAATAATAATAATAATAATATTTTATTTTATTTATATCCCACCCTCCCCAGCCAAGGCTGGGCTCAGGGTGGCTAACACTTTAACTGCACTAGTTGCACATACATGTGGATATGTGGACAATATCTTCCATTGGTGTACACAAGTGCACAGATTGTACACTGCTTTAATGTAATGTGTGAACGTCATAAACCTGCATCTCCTAAAAGGCCCCAGGTTGCATCTTGCAAAGAATGTATAACTGGTTTTTCAAACTTTCATTCATTTCTTTAAATACAGGGTTCTAAAACGCCCATCAGAACATTTTAAAACACACGCGCAAAACAATCGACGAGAAATAATCAAATTGATCCGAAACCCAGCACAGCGTTTCGGGACAAGGAGAGAGCGGATTTTCGAAAGATGGAATGCAAAACGTCAGAACTGATGGGAGGGCAACTAGGGGAATTCAATCCAGGCTGTTCGTTCAAAAAAATCAAAAGGTCTGCAAGGTTGTTCTAGAAGCTAGGGAGGCTGCAGATCTTCCTCATAAATAACAATACTAATAATAAATTATCCGGGGGACCCAACCCAACACCTCCAGCCTTGCAAATCGCTCATCAGCTCCTGCGAAATGCAAAATGCAAAATATAGGTCTATAGATATGTGCATAGCTACCTGCCTCTCTCACCGCCTCTGCTGTTCCTGAGTCGCTATTTGGAAAAAGGAAAAAAAAAAGGAAATCCAAAATACATGCACACACGCCAATACGCCCCCCTCCCCAATGCACACACACAAAAAGAAGGCTGGGCAGGAAGTAACAGCCTGCTCTGTATGAGAGCCCCCACTCCTTCCCCAATTTCTGGGCCTCTCTAGGAATCTCAGCTCGGATGTTTAACCCTTCCATTCCTGCTGGAAACGCAGATCCGTGCTGAGCTGCTCAGAGATCGCCACCTTTCCTGCTTCCCCCTTCTGACAGGGCTCCTGTGCTTTCGGCAGGAGTGCTGCCAGCTTGCTCGCCGCTTCCTGCTCCTGTGCATTTAGCAGATGAGCTGGAGCCAGGGGACAACAGGGTGGCCCAGTTTCCTTTCCTTCTTCCCCTGCTCCGTGGCAGATGGGAAGGTTGCCAAATGTTTTTCCCTGCTCCTGTGCATTTAGCAGCTGCCTCGCGTTCGATTATTGCGATGGTTGTTGTTTGGTTAACATTATCATCATCCTCATCATCATTATTCATTTATTATTTAATTATATTATTATTATTATTATTATTATTATTATTAAAATATTATTTATTTATTATTTATATCCCACCCATCTGGCTGGGCTTCCCCAGCCACTCTGGGCAGCTTCCAATAAAATATTAAAATACCGTAATACATCAAGCATTAAAAGCTTCCCTAAACAGGGCTGCCTTCAGATGTCTTCTAAAAAGTCTGGTACTGTAGTTGTTGTTCTCTTTGACATCTGGTGGGAGGGCGTTCCACAGGGCAGGTGCCACCACCGAGAAGGCCCTCTGCCTGGTTCCCTGTAACTTGGCTTCTTGCAGCGAGGGAACTGCCAGAAGGCCCTCGGGGCTGGACCTTGATCTCACCTCCATCCTTCTTCCCCACAGAACGTCTCAGCCTCAAGTACATGCAGCTGTCATGCTCTACTCCTGCACCACTGCCTTCTTGTTCCTAGGGCATGTGTACTGTATCACTGTGCCCCCATATGCCATATTCATTCTGCCATACCCACTGAGGGGTGGGTGATGGCTGCTCTGTCACCTGAGCCATTAAGAGTGTGCGTGAACATTCCATGATGTCAGAGCAGGGCAGCCAATGGGTGCACCGGTCTCACAAGCTGACAAGTAGCAATGCATGCCTACCCGGTTGTTAGAATCATAGAATCATAGAGTTGGAAGAGACCACAAGGGCCATCGAGTCCAACCCCCTGCCAAGCAGGAAAGACCATCAGGGTTGTCAAGCCTCTGCTTAAAGACCTCCAAAGAAGGAGACTCCACCACACTCCTTGGCAGCAGCTGTCGAACAGCTCTTACTGTCAGGAAGTTCTTCCTAATGTTTAGGTGGAATCTTTTTTCTTGTAGTTTGGAGCCATTGCTCCATGTCCGCTTCTCTGGAGCAGCAGAAAACAACCTTTCTCCCTCCTCTATGTGACATCCTTTTATATATTTGAACATGGCTATCATATCACCCCTTAACCGCCTCTTCTCCAGGCTAAACATGCCCAGCTCCCTTAGCCGTTCCTCATAAGGCATCGTTTCCAGGCCTTTGACCATTTTGGTTGCCCTCCTCTGGACACGTTCCAGTTTGTCAGTGTCCTTCTTGAACTGTTGTTGTTGAACAGATGTTGTTGGCATCTGTCTGTCTCAAGAGGCAATGCAGTGTGCATTTGGGGGTGAAGTCAAACCGCTGCAATAGCAGTGGCAATGTGAGGTCCTGGGCTGGCCAGACGACACAATCCCCCCCCCCCTCGGCCTTACTGATGTGGTCCAAAGGAAACAAGAGCAGTAACTTTGGCACCAGCTTGGCTGCAGTTGCCAGAAGGAGGCGTACAAGGTGCCATCCAACCGCCTTAGGGATTCAACTCTGAATTTGTGTTGGGTTATATAATAATAAAAGGGATGCGGGTGGCGCTGTGGGTTAAACCACAGAGCCTAGGACTTGCCGATCAGAAGGTCGGCAGTTCGAATCCCCGCAACGGGTTGAGCTCCTGTTGCTCGGTCCCTGCTCCTGCCAACCTAGCAGTTCGAAAGCACGTCAAAGTGCAAGTAGATAAATACCGTATTTTTTGCTCTATAAGACTCACTTTTTCCCTCCTAAAAAGTAAGGGGAAATGTGTGTGCGTCTTATGGAGTGAATGCAGGCTGCGCAGCTATCCCAGAAGCCAGAACAGCAAGAGGGATTGCTGCTTTCACTGAGATTCAGATTTTTTTTTTTCTTGTTTTCCTCCTCCAAAAACTAGGTGCGTCTTGTGGTCTGGTGCGTCTTATAGAGCGAAAAATACAGTAGGTACTGCTCCAGCGGGAAGGTAAACGGCGTTTCCATTTGCTGCTCTGGTTCGCCAGAAGCGGCTTAGTCATGCTGGCCACATGACCCGGAAGCTGTACACCGGCTCCCTCGGCCAATAAAGTGAGACGAGCGCCGCAACCCCAGAGTCGGCCACGACTGGACCTAACGGTCAGGGGTCCCTTTACCTTTACCCCATTAAAATGAAATGGATTTAATGTTTTGACCGCATCGTTGGTGTCTGTTTATAATGGAACGTAACTTGGGTGTATTTGAGTCACATGAGCAAAGGACAAATGGGTCCCTGCCCCATATAAGACTCTGGATGTATGTTTGGGGGGATGCAATAAAGAGAAGAGGCTCCATAAGTAGGGGAACCAGTGTGATTTTTATTTCCTGGCAGGGCTCTTCACGGCTATATGGAAGTCACATATTCATTCAATTAAAGCGCTTTTTTTCTCCAGCACAGATATTAAATTGCAGGAAAAGCTTTGCTTCATGGTTGAGGAACCTGAGGAATGCAGCTCTCTGGACCTCTCCCCCCGGCCACAATTCCTCGCTGGCTCTGCTCTGCATAGTCCTTGATAATTTCGCCTGACTGGAACGAGTCCTTGAACTCTGAGCATGTCTCTTGCTTGCCTGGAGAGGAGATAGAGGCTTGTATGTGAGAGCATGTGCAGAAACTAGCCTAACATTAAAACCCAGCAAGAGCCTGGCTGCAGGATCAGGCCAATAGTCTAGTCCAGCATCCTGGTCAGGGGTCCCTTTACCTAGTAATAATAATAATAATAATAATAATAATAATAATAATAATAATGGTTTCCCCAGCCACTCTCGAGCCTTTCTTCTCCTGAAGATATCCCGCAAGGTAGCGGAGGTTTAGGACCAGAGTTTTCCTTCTCCTAGATGGGCTGCCTTCCCAGGTTGATGAGCCCCATCTGCCCCTCACTTCCCTCTGCAGCACTTGAAGAAACCTCCTTCTTCACCCGTGGACTCACTCTTGGTCTCTCAGCTCTATCTGCCTTGAAGGGGATGTTCCCATCTCCCTGAGGGTCTGAGACTCATTGGCTAGTGTCCCAGGGTGTGGCTGCTGTTGCATGAGGACAACTTCTAGGAACCAAGAGGTGAGGGCCGAGTGCTTGACAAACTATCTTAGACAGACTTCCGGAGGCGGCGCGAACGGCAATGGCTGCCCTCTTCTAACTGGGAGAGGGAAGCTCCGTTGAGAACGGGTCGTCCGCTGCGGCGAAGCGGAGACCCGCTTTGAAAAACCACAGGTGGCAGAAACCTGTGGTCCTGGGACCCGGCGGGCGCCAGGAGCAGCCCCCAAAACGTTGAAGGAACCCCGTAAGGGGCTCCGGATCGCGGAGGGGGTTGCGGCGCTGTGGGTCGTTCCGCGATCAACGGAGCGAAGCCGCGTTGCTGCTGCCGGTGAGCGCTGACCTTTCTTCCCAAACCTCTGATTCGGAAAGCAACAATCCGTGAGTAATTTGGATTTTACAAACTTCGAGACTTTAAGATATTGAATTTGGCAAAGCGGAGTGACGAAAAAAAGGGAAGTCCGTCTTCCGCTGACACTGAACTTTAAAGCAAAGAGCGGGAGGAGTGGAGGCAAAGAGTGAACTGTCAACTTAATTGATCTGAGCATCCGTGGAAATTATTTTTAAGCAGAATAAGGATCTTAAGCAACTGATTATTTGACTTCTATTTGGACTGTGATACCTTTCTTCCATTTGGATTACAATTTAAGCAAGATACCCAGGTGCTGGAACTGCCTGAGTAACTGAGCAGTCAGTCTGCAGGGTTGGATACTTTGAACTTAAATTTTGAAACAATCTGAGGGAGTTGGACTGGCTATTTTGAAACACCTTATGGAATACCAGTAAGCACTGTTTGAAACACTGTGACTTTTTAAATATTAACTCTGCTAAAACCTACCCTATTGAAGGTTCCTGGACATTAAATTAGACTTTATTAATTCTATTGGAATTGATTTCTTCCTTAAAGACATTTTAAGCTCCCTCTAGAGGATCTGGGATTTACAGCAGTGACATTGTTTTACTTTCCTTTTCCCGGCCTCCTGTTTGACTGTTACCATCTGGGCCGTAGCTTTCTCATGGGAAAAACTCAGCTTGACCTTGACTCTTAGATATCTCTGGAATGAGTGGCGCAAGAAAAAAAGGACCGAAAACCAGACAAACGACTTTAACAACTCTAACTGCAGCCTCTCAGGCACGTAGATCATCTGTGCCTACTCTGCCTACTTTGCCTATTTTGACTTCTGAGGAAGAAGCTGCTTCTCTGCCACGGGCAGAAACTGAGGAATTACAATTGGAAGAGATGGCCTCAGGAGCAACTGGCTCTATGTTAGAGAAAATTCTTGAAAAATTGGAAGCTTTGGATAAAAAAGTTGATCAGCACATAGCTAAAATTGACCAAAACACAGAATGTCTAAATAGATTAACTGGACAAGTCGCACAGAATGTACAAGCAATTGGAGAATTAAAGGAGACTGCAGGTGAAAATCAGAAATTGGCTGAGGATACCAGCCAAAGACTGGGAAATTTAGAAAAAGAGGTGAGGCCACTCAGCAAACAAGTAGGTGAACACCAGACCTATCTTTCTATGATAGAACTGCGGAATAGGGAGACCAATTTAAGGATTAGGTCGGTGCCAGAGGTGGAAGAAGATAACCTAGCTGAGTTTCTGACTAAAGAATTTTCCAGGTTCTGGAACTTAGAGGAGAAAGACTTTAAAATCATATCAGCTTTCAGGCTTGGAAGACTTATAAAGAAAGAGAAGCCCAGAGACTGTCTAATAACATTGAGATCAAAGGAGGAAAGGGACAAGATTTTAGGTTTGCACTACGGAAAGTCACTGGATATTCTGGACAAAAGAATTGAAATTTACAAGGATATTCCTAAACAGCTGTTGGACCTTAGATCTGACTATTTGGAACTAGCAAGACTGTTGAGGAGCAACTCAATCATCTTCAGGTGGGATTTTCCTCAAGGATTATCTTTCACTTTTAGAGGGAAGAAGATTAAAATCAGAACACTGCAAGATAGAGACAAGTTTCTGACCGCCTACGGAGAGGACCTTCAAAAAGGACTTGAACTACCTTCAGGGCCTGGAGCACCAGGGGTGCCTGCACCCTCGGATTCTGAAGACCCAGCGAACAAGGTACCACCCCTAGAAAAATAATCAGATTTATTCAGGATGTCTCTGCAACTTTTGAGCTGGAATATAAATGGCTGTAACATTCCGGAAAAAAGGAGGAAAATTTTTCATATATTAAAAAAGGAACAATTGGACATTATTTGCTTACAAGAAACACATGTGACTAGGCTCCACAGAAAAGTATTAATAAACAAAAGACTTGGTCAGGAATTTATATCTTCGGACAAAGTAAAGAAGAGAGGCGTGGTGATATATGCAAAAGAGAGCCTGTCACCTAAATTTTTATTTAAAGATGAACATGGAAGAATCTTGGCAATCGAAATACAATATCAAGGAGAAAAGATTCTGATATTAGGAATTTATGCACCAAATGAAGGGAAGTCGGAATTTTTCAAGAAGTTGCATGAGATTATGCTGGATTATCTGGATTATGACAACATCATTATGATGGGAGACATGAACGGGGTCGTATCAACTAACATGGATAAATCACAAAGTCAAAATGTTACAAAAGATGGCAGACTACCAAAGACCTTCTTTGAATTGACAGACAATATGGACTGGATTGACATTTGGAGAACGAAGAACCCCTTGGGAAAAGAAGGAACATTCTTCTCTGAAGCCCAGCTGACTTGGACAAGAATCGACCAAATATGGATAACTAGAGGTCTGGCACCCAAGGTCAGAAAGATGGAAATCTGCCCAAAAACCTGCTCCGACCATAACACACTGAAAATGGATATGACACTATTACCAACCGGCTCCTTCAGATGGAAGATGAATGACAATTTGTTCAGAGATCAGGAGATTATTAAGAAGGCCCAGAAAGCATTGAAGGATTATTTTGAGATAAATTTGAACACTATGGTGGAAAAAAGAACTATTTGGGATGCAAGTAAAGCTGTGATGAGGGGGTTCTTGATACAACAGAATGCTGTAAGGAAGAGGATACAAAACGACAGAAAAGATAAGATTTTGGAGAAAATAAAGGAATTAGAGAAGAAGTTAAGACTAAACCCGAAGTCACAGCCGATTTTGAGAGAAATTAAACTTCATCAAGCACAATATTCGAAACTGATAAATCAGGAAATAGAGTGGAAGATTAAATTAATGAAACAAAAAACTTTTGAATCGGCAAACAAATGTGGGAAACTGCTAGCTTGGCAGTTGAAGAAGAGACAAAAATTAAATACAGTCACAAATTTGGAAATTGAAGGAAGAAACATTCAGAACCCCAAGGAGATTAGAAAGTGCTTCCAGAAATATTTCAAAAAATTATATACTCAAGGGCCGCAGGATGAGGTTGAGATTAAACAATTTTTGGAGAAAAATGGACTTAAAAAATTGTCACAAGAAAATAGATCACTCCTGAACAGTAAAATAACACCTCAAGAGATTGAAAATGCCATTCAGAACATGAAATTGGGCAAATCTCCAGGACCAGATGGGCTAACCTCCAAGTATTATAAGACACTAAAAGACTACTTGATACAACCACTGATGGAGGTTAGCAATGAAATTATGGAGGGGAGGAGGGCGCCGGATTCGTGGAAAGAGGCATTCATCACATTAATACCTAAATCGGATTCTGAAAAGACACAACTTAAGAACTACCGTCCCATCTCCCTGTTAAATGTGGATTACAAAATATTCGCAGATGTCCTGGCAAACAGATTTAAAAAAGTTTTAAATGAAGTAATTCACAAGGACCAGGCAGGCTTTCTCCCAGGTAGACACATGTTTGCTAATACAAGGAACATTATTGACATTTTGGAACTTCTGCAAACAGACATAAATACAAAAGCAGTGTTAATTTTTATAGATGCGGAGAAAGCCTTTGATAATATCTCTTGGAAATTTATGAAGGGAAATTTAAAAGAAATGGGAGTGGGTCGGGGTTTTGAGAATGGGATTGATGCAATATATTCAGAACAAAAGGCTAAATTGATAGTAAATAATGTGGTTACAGAAGAGTTTAAAATTGAAAAAGAAACACGACAAGGCTGCCCGATTTCCCCTTTGTTATTTATATCGGTTCTGGAGGTGCTCTTGAATATGATTAGAGGGGACCGGTTGGTGGAAGGGATTCAGGTCGGAGCGAAACAATATAAACTTAAAGCTTTTGCAGATGACCTGGTTCTGACCCTGCAGGAGCCAGAATCTAGTACAATAAGAGTACAACAATTGATTCAATAGTACAACAATTGATTCAAGATTTTGGTCGGGTGGCAGAAAACTAAGGTGCTGGGAAAAAAATTGACAGATACAGAGTCGGAACGGTTTCAGAGAGAAACAGAACTAACTGTGGTTAAAAAAGTAAAATACCTAGGGGTAATATAACAGCAAAGAATCTGAGTCTATTTAAGGATAACTATGAAAAATGTTGGTCTGAAATTAAGAGAGACTTGGATAGTTGGACAAAATTGAAGCTTTCCTTGTTAGGCCGTATTGCTGCTGTTAAGATGAATGTATTGCCAAGAATGTTGTTTCTGTTTCAAACATTGCAGATTGTGGACAAGACAGAGTGTTTCCGGAAGTGGCAGAGAGATATTTCTAAATTTGTCTGGCAGGGCAAAAAGCCCAGAATTAAGTTTAAGATACTAACTGACGCAAAAGAAAGAGGGGGCTTCGCCCTGCCAGACTTAAAGCTGTACTATGAAGCCGCAGCTTTCTGCTGGCTAAAAGACTGGCTACTTCTCGAAGACACTGATGTACTGGACCTGGAAGGTTTTAACAACGCTTTTGGTTGGCATGCATACTTATGGTATGACAAGGTTAAGATCAATAAGGTCTTTAAGAACCATATTGTCAGGAAAGCAGTATTTAATGTCTGGACAAAATACAAAGACTTATTGGAAAACAAAACTCCGAGGTGGCTTTCACCTCTGGAAGCCAAGGCCCGAAAAAGACCCAATATGGAGGCCAAATGGCCAAAATATTGGGAAATATTAGAAAAAGATGGAGATAATTGGAAATTGCAGAGTTTGGAGAAAATGAAGGATAAAGTGCGAGACTGGTTACATTACACTCAGATTAAAGAAGTTTTTAAGAATGATAAAAAGGTAGGGTTCCAGGTGGAGAAATCGAAGTTGGAAACAGAATTGTTAGAACCAAAGACTAAGGTATTATCAAGAATGTATAACTTGCTGTTAAAATGGAATACACAAGACGAAATGGTTAAATCGGTTATGATAAAATGGGCTCAGGATATCGGGCATAATATTATGTTTGAGGACTGGGAAAGGTTGTGGACCACTGGGCTGAACTTCACTGCATGTAATGCTCTGAAGGAAAATGTAATGAAAATGATATACAGATGGTACATGACCCCAGTTAAACTTGCCAAAATATACCATTTGTCTGATAATAAATGTTGGAAATGTAAAGAACATGAAGGTACATTCTTTCACCTCTGGTGGACCTGCCCTAAAGTGAAGGCCTTCTGGGAAATGATATATAATGAGTTGAAAAAGGTATTTAAGTATACCTTCACTAAGAAACCAGAGGCCTTCCTTCTGGGCATTGTCGGCCAGAAGGTGTTAAAGAAGGACCGAACATTTTTTATGTACGCAACAACGGCAGCAAGGATACTTATCGCTAAGAGCTGGAAAACTCAAGATTTACCCACACTGGAAGAGTGGCAGTTGCAGCTGATGGACTATATGCAACTGGCCGAGATGACTGGTAGAATCCGAGACCTGGGAGATGAGAGGATTGAGGAGGACTGGAGGAAATTTAAGATTTACCTACAAAAATATTGCAATTTGGTTGAATGTTAAGAAGGATGCTAGATCATAAATAATGGCCCACCACTGAATTAGATTTGATTTTGACGATAAGCGAGATTAAGTAAAATATAAATTTATTGGAGAACTGATAGATTTTATTTAAATGAGCGGAGATAAGATTGTAAACAAGTGGGTAATTTGCTTGGAAAAATTTTTATTTTCTGTAACGATGTAAGTGCGAGCGGGAGACGTGGGGGAGTCCAAAGAAGTGATGAAACTATGTTATAATATAAGTAATGTTGTTTATTTATGTATTTTTATTCAAAAACCTTAATAAATATGTATTAAAAAAAAAAAGACAAACTATCTTAGACAAACTACCTTAGAAGGAGCAGAGTGGCAAAAGAGACTTGACATTCTTGACTTTGGCTTTCATCCTATGGCCACTTACCTGGGAATAGGCCAGACTGAACTCAGTAGGACTTATTTCTGAGTAAACAAATATAGGATTTCACTGTTAGTACAGTGGTGCCTCGCAAGACGAAAATAATCCGTTCCGCGAGTCTCTTCGAAGCATCCCTATTAGCGGCTTAGCGGCTTAGCGCTATTAGCGGCTTAGAAAAAGGGGGGGGGAAGGGGGAAAACTCGCAAGACGTTTTCATCTTGCGAAGCAAGCCCATAGGGAAATTAGTCTTGCGAAGCGCCTCGAAAAACGGAAAACCCTTTCGTCTAGCGGGTTTTTCGTCTTGCGAGGCATTCGTCTTGCGGGGCACCACTGTATCCTGTGCAAAGACTTTGTTCAACTGATACTCTAAGGAGACAAGATCTCCAGTTGTCTTTTTCAGTCCATGGGAGGATTTCAGATTACTCTGAATGTGATCAGCAGGCGTCAACACTTTTATTGCTTCAGGGATTTATGCAGTGCAAGCCTATGCATGCCTACTCAGAAGTAAATCCAGAGTAAAACTTTAATCTCTCTCACCTTCCCATTACATATTATGATCCCTTTTTACAATTTAAAGCACGCACACAAAAACTGCTGGAAGTCTGTGCTCTCCTGTTGTGCACAATGTCTTCATGAAGTTAAACCAAGAAATTCCCAAGTCAAACAAAAATCAATGGAAACAAAAACCACTTTAAGCTTTCTGGGTAAACACAGACGAAGTCTAAAGAGAAGCCCCTTGTCCATTTCATCTCAGCAGCGAGTCCAGCGGAAGCCTCAAGGCGAAGTCTCAAGGTTTATTGTTATTAAACCACTGAGCCTCTAAACCACTGAGCCTCTTGGGCTTGCTGACTGGAAGGTCAACGGTTCGAGTCCCCGTGACGGAGTGAGCTCCCATTGCTCTGTCCCAGCTCCTGCCAGCCTAGCAGTTCGAAAGCACGCCAGCGCAAGTAGATAAATAGGTACTGCTTTGGCAAGAAGGTAAACGGCGTTTCTGTGTGCTCTGGTTTCTGTCACGGTGTCCCGTTGTGCCAGAAGCGGTTTAGTCATGCTGGCCAATGACCCGGAAAGCTGTCTGTGGACAAACGCTGGCTCCCTCGGCCTGAAAGCGAGCTGAGCACCGCAACCCCATAATCGCCTTTGACTGGACCAGGGGTCCTTTACCTTTTTAAAATGCATGCCTACAAATTTATGGAATATATTACTGAAGTCCCGAATGGACCACCTTCCTTCTTTTAAAGCAGGGAGGAGCTGATGTTGCTAAACTAAAACTCTGATTGGTTCTCGCAAGGATGCCCACTGGGCAGGGCTGATGGGAGATGTCATCAGCAACATCTGCAATAGCCAGAGATTCTCCACATTTGCCTTAAAACATAAATCGCCACCCTCTCCGAAACCACTGCAGTTCTATCCATTTTGGGGGATAATCATAAGAATGGATCACTCTGCTTTTATTCCTAGATTTCCCCCTTTCAACAAGCCTTACAGGTCGATATTTTTTACCCCAGTCTGTTTGTGTGTTAGATGCGATAATGCTTTTATGTATAATAATGGTTTTTCCAATAGATTTCATGCATTGTATTGTGAAATCACTTTGAGATGCTTCACAGAAAATGAGTCATAAATGAAATATAATAAATAATAATAATAATAATACAATCCAGGTGATAATGACTACGTCTGGAACAGATCTTTAGACAAATTTTACTGAATAAACATGTTCAGAACATGTTAGCTATGGAGGAGAGGGGGAAAGAAGAATAAATCGCCACCTAAGGAATATCATGCAAGACATAACAGGAGCAAAGCAACATATTTTTTAAAACAGACATACAGGAAAGGGTTATTAAGAGGAACTCAGACAAAGTTTGTTAGGAAGGAAGCTTAATCTTAAACAATATTATTAAGTTTCTGCCTTTCAGGCCTTCAAAACATTTCCTGATAACTTAGGAGTAAGTACTTCAAAAAGAACAAAATAAAACCCTACATTATTTAAATACTTAGAGTATTAGCCATTTTTCATCCCTATATGCTGCTGACAGATAGATCTGTGTAGCAAACCTTACGTGATTTTTAAGACACGCCCCTGTAGGATTGAGAGTGCAAAATCTCCTGCCAGTCTCTGGGCGGAGAGAGAGATTATCAGCAGAAGCTGAGCTCAGTTACCAAGGGCATAGAAGCAGCCAGACCACAGCAAATCCTGGAATGTGGTGCTGGCCAAGTGCCCTAAAGGAAAATGCCAAAATGCCAAAAAGATTAGTGTTTTTTAAAAAAACAAAAAAGGGAATATAATTATTTCAAATCATGCAATTAGCAATTCATGATATAAGCAGCACATAACAACATGATTTTCAAAAAAATAAAAAATGGAGAAGTTGTCATTTTAAAAGTTTCCTGTGGATGCCAGCTTAAGCAGGCAAAAGAGCGAAACAGGCAGTTTTTGAAAAACGTTTCCCATGAACCCCCCTATCCCGGGGCAGGGGGAAGAAAGAGGGGAAGGGGTTTTTGGGGGGGGGGAGAGTTTCTCATGAACCCCAAGGGGAGGAGAAAAATTAAGAAGCTGGCATGAGATGTAACGATGGTTGTCCAAATCGAGAAGGGATAAAAACCTAAATTCTTGGGATTGCAAAGGAAGAGAAGAAAAAGGCAAGGCAGAGTGTCAAAGTACATCAACGGGCAGGATGATACATTGCACGGATTAGTACATTCTTAGAAGAGAGAGATCTCTTCCCCGGCGCTCCACTATTCGTTTCTAACTTCTTGCTCGCTGTGGGTTTTCTCGCGAGGAAGAACTTCGGGATCCCCGCCGGCCGCGCTTTTCTCACCCTTCTCTCCCGCATGGACTGTGTGATGCCTGTGCAGTTCCGACTTTGACCTGAAGTTTTTCCCGCAGTCCGCGCACAGAAACGGCTTGGCCCCCGTGTGGGTTCTCTGATGAGAGATAAGGTTGGAGTTCCGGTTGAAGCTTTTCCCGCAATCCAGGCAGACGTAGGGCTTCTCGCCCGTGTGGATCTTCTGGTGCCTGGTGAGGCTGGTGCTGTCGCAGAAGCTTTTCCCGCAGTCTGAGCAGATGTACGGGGTTCCCCCCGTGTGGACTCTCTGGTGACGGATAAGGCTCATGTTGGAATAGTAGCTCTTCCCGCACTCGGCGCACTCAAAAGGCTTCACCCCGGAGTGCGTCTTCTGGTGCGTGATGAGGTTTGAGCTCCACCGGAAGCCTTTCCCGCACTCCAGGCACGTGTAGGGCATTTCCCCCGTGTGGATTCTCTGATGAAGGGTGAGATCCGCCTTCCGGCAGAAGTTCTTCCCGCAGTCGGCACAGTTGTACGGCTTCTCGCCCGTGTGGATCCTCTGGTGGATCCTCAGTTCCGACCTCTCGCAGAAGCCAACACCGCACTCCAAGCACTTGTAGGGCTTCTCTCCCTTGTGGATGATGGAGTGCCGGACCAGGTGAGACTTGACCCGGAAGCTCTTCCCGCAGTCCAGGCACTGGTAGGCCTTCTCCCCAGCGTGGATCCTCTGGTGGATTGTCAGGCCCGAGCTCTGGCAGAAACACTTGCCGCAGTCCAAGCACTTGTACGGCTTCTCCCCCGTGTGGATCCTCTGGTGCCGGACGAGGCTGGTGCTGTAATTGAAGCTCTTCCCGCAGTCCAGGCATTTGTAAGGCATGTCGCCCGTGTGCGTCACCTTGAACTCGATGATGCTCGAGCTGTCAGGAAAGCCGCCGGCATCCTCGTTCTTCACCGTGCGGATCCTCGGCTGGCTCACGGTTTCACCGAGCGTCTCGTCCCTCTCCTGAGGAGAAACGGGCTTTCCCCCTGGGGAACTTCCTCGATGCTCCTCAGGCCCCGGCCAACTTCCAGAGGCCTCTTCGGGCTTGACGCACTGGTGGTCTCCCTCCTCTTCCAGGCTGGCCATCACAACCCCGCTTGCTTCGTCTTCGTCATCGGAACGCTCTAGCTGATCTCGTTCTTCGTTGGGGGTCATCGGCTCCTCGCCTGTGAGGTAGACAGAAAGAAGAAGAAGGGTTTGGATTTGATATCCTGCTTTATCAATACCCGAAGGAGTCTCCTTTCCCTTCCTCCCCCACAACAAACACTCTGTGAGGTGTGTGGGGCTGAGAGACTTCAGAGAAGTGTGACTGGCCCAAGGTCACCCAGCAGCTGCATGTGGAGGAGCGGAGACACGAACCCGGTTCCCCAGATTACGAGTCCACCGCTCTTAACCACACAGGAGAGAAGAATTTGAAAGCCTGCTTAGGGTTCAAGATGAGCTACGGCCATCATCATACACGGGACCGCCTATGAAACGCACCTTTTCAAGTCAGCCTCTCTGTGAGAGTGGTTGTAACTGTTGCCAGAGTAAGGCCAGGAAGATCTGTGTTCAAATCCAGACATGCAGCTCACTGGGCCAGTTGCTGCCTCTCTGTCTGAGCTACCTCACAGGGTTCTTGTGAGGATGGAAGAGGAAGGGGTGGTAAGAAAAAAACCGTTTGTGTGCTGCTTTTATTTATTTGCTGCATTTATATCCTGTGTTTCACCCTGAGGAGATCATGGTGGCATGATCCATGCTAACTTTGATCCACAGAACAACCCGGTGAGGTAGGCAGAGAGACAGAGAGAGAGAGAGAAAGAGAGAGAGAGAGAGAGAGAGAGAGAGAGAGCGTCTCGAGCTGTGGTCCACTAGGTCCTAGTTATCCGCCCTAACCACACCACCAACAATGGTGCCTCAAACACACTGGTCAGGTAATTAATAAGGAGCTATAAGAACCCGCCTCTTGTCTTTCAGACCTTCTGCCAAGGTTCTTCCTCAAGGTGACACCCAGATTATAGAAACCTCTTCCTGGGCGCATTGTAAAGAGGCCCCCTTTTAGATCAGACCACAGGCTGTTGAGTCCAGCATCTGGAGGAGCCTAGCTCAGTGGTGGAGCACGAGACACTTAATTTCAGGGTTGTGGGTTTGAGTTCCAGCTTGGGCATTGCAGGGCACTGAACTAGATAATCCTCAGGGTCCTTTCCAACGCTACCATTCTATGACTCTAGAATTCTGTATACCCAATTATTGTTTCGTATAACAGTTTCAAGCAATTTTTGGTCTTGTTTTGCTGTCTCTACACCTTTATTGAAAATTCTCAATAAATATTTAGAAAAACAAAAAGAAGCAAACGGGAGACCCTTAAAAAAACACCACCTGAGTTACTCCAACAAGACATTTTGACTCCCAAACTTTGAGGAGGGAATCTTTCTCCTGTTGCTGTTGCTAAATCCTTGCGAGTCAGAAATGCTTCAGGTGAACTACCAAGAAATAATCACAATCCACTTTCTGCCTCATCTCGGGCATACACCGATTGAGGACAGGCCTCATCCCACCTCCCAATACAGAGCATGATGGCTTCAAAGCATCCGAAACCCTGCTAATCCTTACCCAGTGAGCTGGCGGCAACTGTGTCACCCTCCCCAAACGCCCGGTTCGGGTCACAGTCCAGCAGAGCCTCTTCTGCCGCAGCGAAATCCAGGCCTCTCTCTTTTGCCGGCACCTGAAACAAAAACAAAGATCCCATCTGGCACAGAGGGACAGAGAGCAGGAGAGGGCAGGACTAAGGTGTCAGTTTGCATTTCTTAGTACAGAAAGTATTGATCTGATGTGTAGAGATCTTTCCTATTCTGCATAGTTCCATCTGTGATGGAACTCCTACTTGGGGACTTCCCTGGCTTTTCTCTGGCCCACGTAGGACCAGTCTGGATAATTAGCCTTGGTAAAGATTTGATGTTTTCATCCCCCCAAAAGTTTTTGAGTTTCTGCAGAAATGAGGCTGCATTTTAATGTTGTATTTTAATCTTAAGTTGTATTTCAATCAATTGTTTTTTTATACCTGGTGTTAGCCGCCCTGAGCCCGGTCTTGGCTGGGGAGGGCGGGGTATAAATAAATTTTATTATTATTATTATAGTTCAAGAGGGTCCTTGAAGGTTTCTTCTCTGCGTGAAAGAAACAAGCAGAAGGTTAATGATGTTTGGGTTATTCCTTCAGAGAAGCTGAGTACAGCTGGCTTAAACTGGTCCTGTTATCTCTTTCTGTCAATGTCATGCTGACTATAATAAGAGGCCAGAAGGAGCCTGGGTCTCACACTTTCTCTTTCTATCTCTTCTCCTTCTAGTGTGGTGTTCTGTACATAGATAGTGTTAAGCCTTTAGTCTTATTATAAGTTATTGTAAGTTTCAGTTAAGTCTGCTGCAACTGGATTTTTTATGGACAGTGCCAACCCTGAATGCACTGGATTTGTGACCATTATGCTCATTTGCCTTCAGTGGTAGTAAAGCTCTGCTGGATGAAATATCCATTGCCTTTCGTTTATTTTTTGGGAATCCCACAACGTGTTTAAGTTTTTAGTCTGCTAACTATACACTGGAATCTACTCTGGATCAATATTGAGTAGAATTTCAACGGCATAGGGAACCTGAATTCTCATCTGATTTCATACAGGTGAGGTGGGAAGGATAGCTAGCACAGAGAATAACCAACAAGTGCAGGAGGCAGATTTGGGCCAAAAGTTAGAACATGTAAAAAGGAGTCCATCTTCAAGCAGTGCATGGTTAAACTACAAGGCGCTTCCCCAAATGAGGCAGTGATGGCCACCAACTTTGAAGGCTTTAAGAGGATTAGAAAATTTTGTGGAGAAGAGGGCTATCAATGGCTACTCGCCACAATGGCTATGTTCTATTAATTTTATTAATTGTAATGCCACATCCCTGCTTTACAGAATCTCCAGAATTCGTTCTGGAGGTTCGTTCTTAACCTGAAACTGTTTTTAACCTGAGGTAACCTTTTAGCTAATGGGGCCTCCCGCTGCTGCCACCGTGCAATTTCTGTTCTCATCCTGAAGCAAAGTTCTTAACCCGAGGTACTATTTCTGGGTTAGCGGAGTCTGTAACCTGAAGTGTATGCATTCCAAGGTACCACTGTATATAGCCAGAGTTGATGGTGGCTCAGCTCCAAAACGGAGTCTGGTCCAAAGAAAATATCTAGAATTCTTCTGAACAATGCAGGAAAACCTCCCCACCAAAGTGCAGCTTTGTTCCAATGCAAGAATATTAAAATGAAGTTGAAATAGATATAACTACTAATACATTGTTATTCTTGTTGTTATCTATTAAATTTCTGTACCGCTCTTCATCCACAGATCTCATGCCGGTTCACGACATAAAACGACAATACAACAAACACAAAATACATAATAAAAATAAGAACGACAACAAACCAATCATCCCCCTCCCCCACAGCACATTTAAAAGGATGTCAATCAGCCAAATGCCTGGTTGAAGAGGAACATTTTTGCCTGGCGCCTAAAGGTGTACAGTTATACCTCGGGTTACAGACGCTTCAGGTTGTGTTTTTTCGGGTTGCGGACCGCCGAAACCCGGAAGTACCAGAACGGGTTACTTCCGGGTTTCGGCGGTCATGCATGGGCAGAAGCACTAAACCTGCACAGACGCAGGTTGCGAACGCTGTGGGTTCCAAACGTGCATCCCGCATGGACCACGTTCGCAACCCAAGCATCTGCTGTATAATGAAGACGCCAGGCAAACTTCCCTGGGGAGAGCATTCCACAGACGGGGAGCCATTGCAGAAAAGGCCCTGTTCTCGCGTTGCCACCCTCTAGACCTCTCGTGGGTCAGAGGCTCTGAATACCTGCCTCTGGATACCTGCTGTTGTGGAGATTGCTGGTGAGCAGAAGCGAAGCGTGCTCATGTCCTGCTTGTGGGGCTTCCTGCTGGGGATCTCGGCGGCCAATGTGAGAAGAGGATGCTAGACTAGATGGGCCATGGGTCTGATGCAGCTGCCAAACTCTTCGTATGCTGGCTAGGGAGCACGTATTTTTCGCTCTATAAGATGACGTTTTCCCTTCCAAAAAGTAAGGGGAAATTTGTGTGCGTCTTATGGAGTGAGTGCAGGCTGCGCAGCTATCCCAGAAACCAGAACAGCAAGAGGGATTGCTGCGCAGCGATCCGTCTTGCTGTTCTGGCTTCTGGGATTCAGAATATTTTTTTTCTTGTTTTCTCCAAAAACTAGGTGCGTCTTATTGTCTGGTGCGTCTTATAGAGCGAAAAATACGGTGCTTGAATACTGAGCTATATAGGGAATACAGTGGTACCTCGGGTTACATACGCTTCAGGTTACATACGCTTCAGGTTACAGACTCCGATAACCCAGAAATAGTACCTCGGGTTAAGAACTTTGCTTCAGGATGAGAACAGAAATCGTGCTCTGGTGGCGCGGCGGCAGCAGGAGGCCCCATTAGCTAAAGTGGTGCTTCAGGTTAAGAACTGTTTCAGGTTAAGAACGGACCTCCGGAATGAATTAAGTACTTAAGCCCGAGGTACCACTGTACTTAAATAAATAAATAAGAAACAAAAGATGAAATGGATCACCCCTCCCCCCCCAAAAATAAAATGTTATGCAATGCTGCATAAAACTCGTATGCACCCATGCCCAAACAATGCGCCTCAGCCCCACCTGCTCCTCCAGCTGTTCATGCTTCCTCTTCCTCTGCCGAAACCCCTCCGCCAGGGCCACCGCCTGGGCACAGCTCTTTGGGCAGCCCTCCATGACCCAGCTCTGCACCTCCGGTGGCAGGACAGCCAGGAACTGCTCCAGGATCACCAGCTCCAGGATCTGCTCCTTGGTGTGCCTCTCCGGCTTCAGCCACCGGCAGCAGAGGAACCAGAGGCGGCTGCAGGCCTCTTGGGGCCCCTCCGCCTCCCGGTAGCAAAACTGCCGGAAGCGCTGGCGCTGGATCTCCGAAATGACGGCGTCCTCGTCCGGGGCCCCTTCTTCCTGCAGGGGCCCTGAGGGATCCACGCTCGGCGGGTCATCTTGCAATGCCCTGCCAAGGCCAGGCTGGGTTTGGGTCTCCCACACTTCTGTGGGGCATCCGGTGGCTTTCGTCTCCAGTTTGATGGAGGGTGGAGAAATCTGGATATTCTTCTGGTGTGGAGAGTTCGATCCCTGCGGGCTCCTCTCATCGGAGCTCTGGGAGTCTGCTGCCCTTGGCAGCTTCCGCCACTGTGACTCCACGTCCACAAACAGCCCTGGTTTGTGTTTAACCCGCTGGCCTGGCAAACTCGGCAAATAATCCCCGATGTTGCCGGCCTGGGTGACACCGGGACCATCATTTCCTTCTGCCCACGCCATGGGCTCTGCAGCTCCAGCCTCCTCCTCCTGCTCCCTCTCTTCCATTTCCTCCTCCGTCACCGATGGCACAGTTCGATCCAGCTTGGCTGGGAATGTGGCACCCAAATCTGGCAGCGCTCCCTGATCAGCAGACATCGCGGCAACTTCGCTCCTGCAGGGCAGCCTCCCAAGGCCTCTCTGCCTCTCTCCAGATTTAAATTGGGGAGCGCCGAGTGTCTAGAAACGAGAGCAAATCATGTTCCAAAGAAGCTGTTTCCTGAAGGAAAGACACAGAAACAAAACGTAAGGAGAGACCTGTTGCATCAGGGCGAAGGCCCGTCTAGTCCTGCATTCTCAAAGTGGCCAAACGGAAGTCTCTTAGGCAGGGTTCAATATCCCCCAGATGCCAGGCTCATTTTGCAACCGGCGCAGGTCCAATTACGACCACATGGAGATCTCTGGATGCCAGGCGGGTGACTGGCATCTCCATCTGGCTGCCCCTCCAGCTTTCTTAAGCAGGTAATAATAATTAATAATAATAATAATAATTTATTTAGTTCTTCTACACCCATCTGGCTGGGTTTCCCCAGCCACTCTGGGCGGCTTTCAACAGAACACTAAAAAACAAAATAAAACCTTCAGTGAAGGAATATATGAAAAAATATGGTTCCGGAACTGGAATATTAATAGATAACGTGTAAAACGTGCAGGGGTAAGCAAGGAAATAATAAAAGAATCAGCTGAACAAGGATTAAATTATAACAACACAACAAGGCGGAAGAAGAAGGGGGGGGAAGTGATCACACATGCATGAAGGGGAATTTGAAATATTATTTATAATATACAAGCTTTAATATAAAATCTCTAACTGTTATATTTGTATACAGCAAAGAGAAGTTTAGAGTAATTAGGTATATTTTAATTTAGTTAATTATGTAATAGATTTATGTTAGCAAATGAATATGAATGTTGAATTTGATGTTTGTAATTTTTCTTTTTTCAGTTTTGGAAATAAAAATAAAAAATAAAATAAAACTTCAAACATTAAAAACTTCCCTAAACATGGCTGCCTTCAGATGTCTTATAAAAGTCGGATAGCTGTTTATTTCCTTGACATCTGATGGGAGGGCGTTCCACAGAGCGGGTGCCACCACCGAGAAGGCCCTCTGCATGGTGAGCAAAAGAGCTCATTTATATCCCACCCTTTTCTCCAGGGAGCATTTGGGTCACCCCGCTCCTCAGTTAATCCCCACAACGACCCTGTGAGGTAGGTTAAGAGGCTGTGAATGACTCCCAGGTCACGCAGTGAGCTTTATGACCAAGTGGGGATTTGAACCCTGATTTCCCACGTCCTGATCCGACACTCTAATCCAGGGGTCAGCAAACTTTTTCAGCAGGGAGCCGGTTCACTGTCCCGCAGACCTTGTGGGGAGCAGGACTATATTTTTTGGGGGAAAAAATGAACGAATTCCTATGCTCCGCAAATAACCCAGAGATGCATTTTAAATAAAAGGACACATTCTACTCATGTAAAAACACGCTGATTCCTGGTCCGTCCACGGGCCGGATTGAGAAGGCAATTGGGCCGGATCCGGCCCCCAGGCCTTAGTTTGCGTAAGGTAAAGGTAAAGGTACCCCTGCCCATACGGGCCAGTCTTGACAGACTCTGGGGTTGTGCGCCCATCTCACTTAAGAGGCCAGGGGCCAGCGCTGTCCGGAGACACTTCCGGGTCACGTGGCCAGCGTGACATCGCTGCTCTGGCGAGCCAGAGCCGCACACGGAAACGCCGTTTACCTTCCCGCTGGTAAGCGGTCCCTATTTATCTACTTGCACCCGGAGGTGCTTTCGAACTGCTAGGTTGGCAGGCGCTGGGACCGAGCAGCGGGAGCGCACCCCGCCGCAGGGATTCGAACCGCCGACCTTTCGATCGGCAAGCCCTAGGCGCTGAGGCTTTAACCCACAGCGCCACCTGCGTCCCCATTAGTTTGCGTACCCATGCTCTAATCACTACACCACCATGGCTTCCTAGAGTCCTTCTGCTGTGGGACAGCTCTATAACTTAAGTAAATAAATATGGAGAAAGCAAAACGTCACTTAGAACATGATCTGAAATATTTTCCTTGAAGCTTGAATTTGTTTTACAGTGGTGCCCCGCAAGACGAATGCCTCGCAAGACGAAAAACCTGCTAGACGAAAGGGTTTTCCGTTTTGGAGGTGCTTCGCAAGACGAATTTCCCTATGGGCTTGCTTCGCAAGACAAAAATGTCTTGCGAGTTTTTTTGACTTTCCCCCCCTTTTTCTAAGCCGCTAAGCTGCTTATCCGCTAAGCCGCTAATAGTGCTAATCCGCTAAGCCACTAATGGGCTTGCTTCGCAAGACGAAAAACCGCTAGACTAAGAGACTCGCGGAACGGATTCTTTTCATCTTGCGAGGCACCACTGTATTCTGGATTGTTTTAGCTGATTAGTTGCAGCTCCTAGTACAATCAGTATTCAGATGCATATACTGCCTTCAACAGTCAAGGTAAAACATAGCCATTATGGCTAGCAGTCACGGATCGCGTTCTCTTTGAAACCCAAACTGGGAGACACGTGAACTAGAGTGAGAGAGATCAACATGTTCATTTGACGGCCTGCTCTCTTTCAACCCTGCTCAAAGCAGTTGTCCTAAGAGGAGGCAGAAAAACTTGTATTCAGCCTCTGGAGCAGAGACTCTCTTCCGATCCAGGTATAGACAGTACTGTACAGTAGTGCCTCGCAAGACGAAATTAATCCGTTCCATGAGGCTCTTCGTATAGCGGTTTTTTCGTCTTGCGAAGCAAGCCCATTGACAGCTTAGCGGATTAGCGTTATTAGCGGTTTAGCGGCTTTTAGCGATCAGATGTTAAGCGGCTTATCAGCGGATCAGCTGATAAGCGGCTTAGCAGCTTAGGGAAAGGGGGGGGGAAGGGGAAAAAACCCGCAGGAACTCGCAAGACATTTTTGTCTTGCGAAGCAAGCCCTTAGGGAAATTCGTTTTGCGAAGCGCCTCCAAAATGGAAAACCCTTTCGTCTAGCGGGTTTTCCGTCTTGCGAGGCGTTCGTCTTGCGAGGCACCACTGTACTGAACTAGATGAGCCAATGGTCTGGCTTTGTGTAAAGTAGCTTCATTTTAACTTTATTATTCAGGTCAAAGTCTTGGTCAAAAACCTCACCCATCCAACAAATGACAACAAAATTGGGCAAGTCAGTTTGTTACTGTAACATTTTATACACCTTTAGGTGCTAGGTGAAAAGGTTCCTCTTCAACCGGGCCTTTGGCTGATTGACATCCCTTTGAAATGTGTTGAGGGAGGGGGTGGTTAGTGGTATGTTTTCGTTCTTATTATGTATTTTGTATTTTTTATGTTGTAATTTGATGTCACGAATCTCCCCGAGATATACGGGTGAAGGGCAGTATACAATTTTTTAATAATAATGACACTGACGATAACAATAATATATTCTTGCAGTGAATCAAAGCTGCACTTTGGGAGTTTTTTCTGTGTTGTTCAGAAGCATTCTAGATCTTTTCTTCTTACCAGACTCAGTTTTTGAACTAAGGCACCATCAACTATGGCTATTTACTGGAGATCTGCTGCCTCTGGGTGGGAGATTCCGTAAAGCATGGATGTAGCACTCCTGGACTAGAATTCCCACCATCCCCTGACCTTTGGCCACAATTGATTGGATTATTCATTCACATTTCAATCATGTGATGAGAAAGAACCTTTCCTAGAGACCTTGGAGGACCACTACAGATCGGAGCAGACAATTCTGGGCTAGACAAACCCTTTAATGGGGAACTTTATAGGACTCCCAGATGCTGCTGGATTCATGATTTATCATCCCTCTTGATTTAACTTTCTACATATCATTTGGAATAATGTGGGTTTATTTTTTTTTAAGATGGGAAGACCAGGGTGGGATACATCCATGGCTGCCATATACTGAGTTAGGATGGAATCATCAAATATCTAAAGGGCTCTCACATGGAAGATGCAGCAACTAATGGATTCACATTACAAGATCGGTGATTCTGACCATGAAGCAGACTCCCTCTGGAGATGGTGGACTCTTGGAGGTTTTAAAGCAGAAGTTTGGATGGCCATTGGTCATGTATAATCTAGTTGAGATTCCTGCATTGCTTTGTTTGTTTGTTTGTTTGTTTGTTTGATTAGATTTATCTACCGCCCATCACAAGATCTCTGAACAGTTCACAAGCTAAAAACACAAGGTAAAATTACAAACAAAAAGTTAAAATAAAAACTAAATAATAACCCCCCTCCTACAAACACATTTAAAAGAGTGTAGAATGTTAATCAGCCAAAGGCCTGGTTGATGAGCAACGTTTTCGCCTGGTGCCTAAAGATTCATAATAATAATAATAATAATAATTTATTATTTGTACCCTGCCCATCTGGCTGGGTTTCTCCAGCCACTCTGGGCAGCTTCCAAAAAAGATTTAAAATACATTAAAATGTCACACATTAAAAACTTCCCTGAACAGGGCTGCCTTCAGATGTCTTCTGAATGTCAGGTAGTTGTTTATCTATTTGACATCTGGTGGGAGGGCATTCCACAGGGCGGGTGCCACTACGGAGAAGGCCCTCTGCCTGGTTCCCTGTAACTTTGCTTCTCGCAATGAGGGAACTGCCAGAAAGCCCTCAGCGCTGGACCTCAGCGTCCGGGCAGAATGATGGGGGTGGAGACGCTCCTTCAGTTATACTGAGCTGAGGCCGCTTAGGGCTTTAAAGGTCAGCACCAACACTTTGAATTGTGCTCAAAAACATATAATGAAGGTGCCAGGCAAGCCTCCCTGGGGGAAAGCATTCCACAAATGGGGAGCCACCGCAGAGAAGGCCCTGTTCTCGTGTTGTCATCCTCTGGACCTCTTGCGGAGAAGGCACAGGAGGAAGGGCCTCAGTGAATGATTTCAGTGTACAGTGGTGCCTCGCAAGACGAAATTAATCCGTTCCGTGAGGCTCTTCGTATAGCGGTTTTTTCATCTTGCGAAGCAAGCCCATTGACAGCTTAGCGGATTAGCGCTATTAGCGGTTTAGCGGCTTTTAGCGATCAGCTGATAAGCGGCTTAGCGGCTTAGGAAAAGGGGGGGGGAGAATGGGGAAAAACCCCGCAGGAACTCGCAAGACATTTTCGTCTTGCGAAGCAAGCCCATAGGGAAATTCGTTTTGCGAAGCGCCTCCAAAACGGAAAACCCTTTCGTCTAGCGGGTTTTCCGTCTTGCGAGGCGTTCGTCTTGCGGGGCACCACTGTATGGTTAGTTCATATGGAGAGAGGCAGTCCTTGAGGTACTGCAGTCCCAGCGCCTGAGCCCTGTTCTGCTCTGGCACTCGAGCACTCAGAGCCTGCAGGGAGTCCGTCTACCACAGGCATAGGCAAACTCGCATGATCCCTAGCTAACAGGACCAGTGGTCAGGGATGATGGGAACTGTAGTCCCAAAACATCTGGAGGACCATGTTTGCCTATGCCTGGTCTACCACCTCCTTGGGCCCTATCGGGCACCGCAGAGCCTGCAGGTCCCCAATCCACGGTGTTATTCCCAGAAGAGATGCATGGCTTGGCTACGCCTCTGGCAGTACTGAGGAACAGATGACCCCTTGGGTCCCTTCCAACTCTACAATTCTATTATTCTACCTAGCTCAGCACTGTCTGCACTGACTGGCAGCAGCCCTCCCGGATGTCAGCCCTACATGAAAATGTCAGGGGCTGAATCTGGGACCACCTTCTGCACGCCAAACGCCTCCTCCCTGACATTTGAGATGACTTCATCCCGTTCCCGGATAGGAACGCAGGGCGCCGCCTTGCACAGAGTCAGACCGTGGGGATCCATCCAGCTCAGCGCTGCCCACACTGGCCGGCAGCGCCTCTCCAGGAGTTTCAAGCAGGGGGCGTTCCCAGCCCGAAATCAGGATGGCAGGATTGGAACCCGGGACCCTCTGCGTGCAGAGCTGGTGTCTCTGGGCCCTCGGGGCGCAGCTGCAGGACCTCCCTAGAGCAGGGCGAGGAGGGGGAGACCTCCCGGGGGGGCTGCACCGCTTCCACCCCTCCTGCACCCCCCTCCCCCGAAGCAGCCCCAGCCCCGCCCTTCCCGGCCCGGCCATTGCATCTCCGCGCGCGCCCCCGGCCCGCTGCGCATCCCCGCTTCGAACCTTCCCTTGCCATACCACGCGGCCTCCATTCATCTCCTGCTGTGCAGCTGCTCCGAGCATTCCAACCGGAAGGAACTCTCGAGTCCGCCCCCCCCCCCGCCCCCGCTTCTGCTTCTCCTCCTCCCCTGGAGTCTCCCTCCCACTCCCGTTCCCACCAAGCGCGGCTTCGAAGTTCGCTTTGCCTCTCTAGGACTTTCGTTCGACGGCGCTCGGCGGCTTTAACCCTTCGAATACCCACACTGGAAAATAAGAAGATACGTGCGGGGTTTCGGAAACGCAAAACACAGGAGTGGTTGGTTGGTTGGTTTTCCCCGCAGGCAGGAGAGCAGAGAATCATAGAATCATAGAGTTGGAAGAGACGACAAGGGCCATCGAGTCCAACCCCCTGCCAAGCAGGAAACACCATCAGAGCACTCCTGACATATGAAAAAACAAAATAAAAAAATTCCTTCCAGTAGCACCTTAAAGACCAACTAAGTTAGTTCTAGGTATGAGCTTTCGTGTGCATGCACACTTCTTCAGATACACTCCCCTGCTATCATGCTAATATTCAATATGCTAATAGACCAACTTAGTTGGTCTTTAAGGTGCTACTGGAAGGAATTTTTTTATTTTGTTTTGACTATGGCAGACCAACACGGCTACCTATCTACTCCTGACATATGGTTGTCAAGCCTCTGCTTAAAGACCTCCAAAGAAGGAGACTCCACCACACTCCTTGGCAGCAAATCCCACTGTCGAACAGCTCTTACTGTCAGGAAGTTCTTCCTAATGTTTAGGTGGAATCTTCTTTCTTGTAGTTTGGAGCCATTGCTCCGTGTCCGCTTCTCTGGAGCAGCAGAAAACAACCTTTCTCCCTCCTCTATGTGACATCCTTTTATATATTTGAAGATGGCTATCATATCACCCCTTAACCTCCTCTTCTCCAGGCTAAACATGCCCAGCTCCCTTAGCTGTTCCTCATAAGGCATCGTTTCCAGGCCTTTGACCATTTTGGTTGCCCTCCTCTGGACACGTTCCAGTTTGTCCATGTCCTTCTTGAACTGTGGTGCCCAGAACTGGACACAGTACTCCAGGTGAGGTCTGACCAGAGCAGAATACAGTGGCACTATTACTTCCCTTGATCTAGATGCTATACTCCTATTGATGCAGCCCAGAATTGCATTGGCTTTTTTAGCTGCCGCGTCACACTGTTGGCTCATGTCAAGCTTGTGGTCAACCAAGACTCCTAGAAGCCAGGGCTCATTATTAGTGGCCCGGTGGATGCTGAGAATACGAGCAACTGATTTGGTGGTTTGTTTCTTTGTAAAAAAATTTTTTTTGATCTTTCTTTGCTCTTGTAATTGCGCAAAAAAGTTACAGCATTTTCTCACAAATACAAAGCATCTTAAAAAGCAGAGACATCACCTTGCCAACGAAGGTCCATATAGATAAAGCTATGGTTTTCCCAGTAGTGATGTATGGAAGTGAGAGCTGCACCATAAAGAAGGCTGATCGCCAAAGAATTGATGCTTTTGAATTCTGGTGCTGGAGGAGACTCTTGAGAGTCCCATCGACTGCAAGAAGATCCAGCCTATCCATTCTTAAGGAAATCAGCCCTGAGTGCTCACTGGAAGGACAGATCCTGAAGCTGAGGTTCCAAGACTTTGGCCACCTCATGAGAAGAGAAGACTGCCTGGAAAAGACCCTGATGTTGGGAAAGATGGAGAGCACATGGAGAAGGGGACAACAGAGGACAAGATGGTTGGACAGTGTTCTCAAAGCTACCAGCATGAGTCTGACCAAACTGCGGGAGGCAGTGGAATACAGGAGTGCCTGGCGTGCTCTGGTCCAGGGGGTCACGAAGAGGCGGACACGACTAAACAACAACAACATACTTAGCGGAGCAGCCCAACACCACATCACATCAGTGAGCGCTCTGTCGTTTAGTGTGACACTTTGGAACTCCCTGCCTATTGATAAATTAAAGCAGACACCTTCACTGTATTCTGCAGAAGATATTGCACATTTTATGAAATGGTGTAATGGTTAAGAGTGTTGGAGAGTAGGGTTCGAATCCCCACTCAGCCATGAAGTTCATTGGAGCTGTCACCATCTCTTAGCCTAACCAACCTCACAGAGTTGTTGTGAGGAAGGAAAACCACATACATCACCTTGAAATCCTTGGAAAAAAGGTGGTCTAAACATGCAAATACAGTGGTCTAAACATGCAAACCTCGGGTTAAGAACTTAATTCGTTCTGGAGTCCATTCTTAACCTGAAACTGTTCTTAACCTGAAGCACCACTTTAGCTAATGGGGCCTCCTGCTGCCACTGCGCCGCCGCAGCACGATTTCTGTTCTCATCCTGAAGCAAAGTTCTTAAGCCGAGGTACTATTTCTGGGTTAGCAGAGTCTGTAACCTGAAGCATATGTAACCTGAAGCGTATGTAACCTGAGGTACCACTGTACATCACCTTGAGATCCTTGGGAAAAAAGGTGGTCTAGACATGCAAATAGATTTCAAGATTTGATTTTATTGCATTAGCCATGTGGCCATAGCATAGACATGCAAATAAATAAGTATATACATAACTCAGAAATTATGCCCCACCCCAGCAGCTTCTATTTTAGTTGCCTGGTTTCAGCTATTTGTGTTTTTGTGTGACCTGTCCCATTTAACAACACCCAAGAGGAGTGAGGCCTTAATCAGGGATGTCAGGAAACCGAGAGCGGAAAAATCAGAGAGGGAGGGAGCCCCTTTAGTGCACCAGCTGTTCCTGAAATGAGCAAAAAATGTGAGGGAGGGAAACAGCTGCTGCAACTGCTACAGGCTTTTTTAAAAAATTATTAAATCTTTAGTGGTTTAAAATACAAACATATAAACATACAACGGAGGTAAGTATTTCAGAGTTAAATACAAAAAGAAAAGAAAGGAAAGGGAAAAAAGGAAAATTTTGAGACAAAGACAAAAAAAATGATAAAAAGGAAAAAAAAGACCAAAGACATTATATCTATCAAATAATTTTTATTTGCAGCTGCTACAGGCTTTAATTACAGCAACTGAAGCCTTGCTGAGAATCTCTGAGTTTGAAAGGTCTTACAGAGACCCGGGAAAGGAAGCACATGTTTTTCCTGCCTTTGAGAACCCATTCACCAAAGTCAAAGGCATTTCTTCTCTAAGGGTGCAATCCTAGACACACTTCTCTTGGAGCTGTGGTGGTTGGTTCATGAGGGCAAATGGGGTGCTGCCCCACCAACGCTGATCTGCCCTCTGCCTGCCCTCTGCCTGCCCGCATTCTTACTTTCAACCAGGCCACAGGAGGGCACTGGCTGGCAGCTTCTCTGTGTTGCCCTTGTAGAACTCAGCAGGGAAGAGGATAGGGACCAAAACTAGAATTAATTGCCTGTGCTCTGCCGCCACCTACTGTCGACCTCCCTTCCTCCCACCCTATCAGTCTCAATGGGCACCAGCCCCTGCTGCCAGGGAGTAAACCCTGTTGCTATCATACTCTGTCCCCATTGCTTATCGGCTGCTATCTGAAATATCAGGAAGAGAAAAAGGAAAAACTTCTCCCGGCTCTGCTTCTCCTGGGGACAATTTTACCTGGAAACAGCTGGGAACTGAACCTGAAACCTTTGGCAAAGTGTACTCTTTCCTGTTGAGCAGTGGGTTAATCAACACATTGTCTCTTGACATCTTTGTTCCCCACACCTGTTGAACACCCGCCTGCCTGGAGGGGCTCCTGTCTTTGTTTTTGTGTGTCTTGAACAGATGCCTACTACAGGCACAACTCCAACATGCAGAACTTTTTCTTCCTAGGATGATTATAAAGTTCAGCTGATGGAAGTCATAACCCAAAATATCTGGAGGGCACCAAACAGATAGCATAAAACAACACAAAGTAATCACAAAAAGGACCAAATCATCTAAAAATCAAAATGGAAATTATAAACAACGGGAGAGGCCCCTCAGCATCAATAAAGTCTGTAGGTTACCTTTTCTGTTGGAAAAGTAGCCCTCAGCATGGGGATCTGGTTGAGGAAATCTGATGTAAATAAATAATGTGCAAATAAATAAATCACATGGCAAGCTTTGGGGTGCCAAGACAGAGAACGAGACTCAAGTCCCAGATCTCTTCTTTCCCACACCTTTGTCTTCTTTTTCTTGTTTATATAATTTTTATTTGGTTTTACAAATGTAAAATTATAACAATCCAAATGTGTCCGACTCTTCGTGACCCCATGGACCAGAACACGCTAGGCACTCCTGTCTTCCACAACAATCCAAATTACATTATTATTAATAATAATTATTATTTATACCCCGTCCATCTGGCTGGATTTCCCCAGCCACTTTGGGCGGCTTCCAACAAAGTATTAAAAATACAACAAAACATCAAACATTAAAAATCTTCCCTAAACAGGGCTGCCTTCAGGTGTCTCCTAAAAGTCAGATAGAGATCCATTTTTAGAGATTTCTCCAAATCTCTGGACTTCCCACCTTCCCCTCCATGAGTCCTATTGTACACCCTCTCAACTGCAGATGATTTCATAATCCATATTTTGTTTCTCTCCATATTGTCCATAATATCCACTACATTGCAAGTGTTGTAGTCTTCCTTTTTTAAAAAAAAGCTTTGCAGGCAGTCAGGGGTTCAAGTTACAGGTAGCCGTAGTAGTCGAAACAAAATTTAAAAAAAATATTCCTTCCAGTAGCACCTTAGAGACCAACTAAGTTTTTTCTTGGTATGAGCTTTCGTGTGGAAACTTAGTTGGTCTCTAGCAGTGTTTCCCAACCTTGGGCCTCCAGCTGTTTTTGAACTACAATTCCCATCATCCCTGACCACTGGTCTTGTTAGCTAGGGATGATGGGAGTTGTAGTCCAAAAACAGCTGGAGGCCCAAGGTTGGGAAACACTGCAAGGTGCCACTGGAAGGGGTTAAAGTGACAGAGCTGGGAGGCCTAGAGAGGCTTGGAGGACAGCACGCCACACACAAATACACAGAGATTTCATAAATACGCATTTGAAGGAGGCTGCTGGCGGAGTGTAAATACCGGTGCCCTTTCCTGTTCTGCCCTTGGGCTGCTCCCCCTGGAAACTGGTTCTGACCCAGACGATTAGCTGCTTGCAGGACAGGCAGCCGAACTGAAGGGCAGGAGCAGATCTCAAAGGAGCGGTGAGTTAAATGCATGGAGAGGGGGTGTTGTTGTTCAGCTCTTGCAAGCAAAAAGTGGGCCCTAGGGCCCCCCCCATGGCCCTGCCCTTCTGCATGCAACCCCTCTTGCTCCCAGTTTGTTTAGAAACGGGGTGGAGGCCGATTCAGGCTGAACGCAAACTGCATCTGAAACCCTCCCCCCCCATAATTCTCAAAGAATTATGGGCACTGTAGTCTCTTAAAGGTTGCTGAGAAGTTGGAACTCTGCAGGGAGTAAACTCAATTTATTTGGTTTTTCAAATTAAAATTTTACAGAGATATATCAAACATAAATAATAATAAAACAAGATTCCTAGGAATCTCCTGAACTTCCATCCTCCCCTTTGTGGGTTCTATTGTTAATCATTTCCTCCCACATCTTTTATGGTACTCCAGAATCTCAACCTGTGGGTCCCCAGATGTTGTTGGACTACAACTCCCATCATCCCTGAGCTCTGGCCTTGCCTGCTAGGGATGATGGGAGTTGTAGTCCAACAACATCTGGAGACCCACAGGTTGAGAACTGCTGCTCCAGATCCTTTGCCTCTTCCCTTATGTCCAGAATTCAACCTTAAACTACAAGCAATATTCCAATCCTACTAACGATTTTAACTGTTTACAGTGATCTTTAAGATAAGTTATAAATTTTCCCCTTTCCTTATTAAAATTTTGGTCTTCCTGATTTCTGACTCTTCTGGTCATTTTTGCCATTTCTGCATAATCCATTAACTTCTCAGGTAGGGACTGTGGCGTTTCACCGTCTATTGATTCCTGTGCCACCACTTTATTTCTAGCTGCCACCACCCTGGCCCTACCTGGTACAATACTGAGTCCAGTCAGGGTTAAATTGGAACATAAACTTCTGTTTATTTCTTGCAGTTTAACAAGCGTGTGGTTTCATAAACGGTATCGGTCAATTACAATCATGGGGTGCCTATCCAGACCTATAACTTCTGCTACATGCGCTCACTCACTAAACCACCTCTCAGATATTTACTTGTCTTCCTAGCCCCTAACTGTTCCTGACTCAGCTTATTTCGCTACACTAACTCAAACTCTATCTCAATTCATTCCCACTCCAACCAACCACCCAACTCCCAACAAACTTCCCCCTTCACCCCTCCCAGAGCTGGTTTTATAGTCCCTCTGACTCCACCCCCCTGGGTCCTGATCGGGTAACCTGTTTAACTATTTCACCTCCAGCACTCTCATATGTTAACGTCACAGGGACTTTATCATCTTTCCATCTTTAGGGGCAGCACCCAAGTGATCTCGTGGGGGCGGAAGCCTGGGCAGTGTGTCTGGAGGTCCTGGGCTGGCCAGAAGACAAGACCCTCCTCTTGGTCTCACTGATGGGGTCCAAAGGAAAGCAGAGCAAGGCGTTTGACAGCAGTGCTAGCCCTGCTCAGAGTAGGGCCACTGAACTCAGTAGACACGAGTAGCTTCGGTTCACCAATCTCAATGGTTCTACTCTGAACATGGAATGTAAGAACCTGCTGGATCATGCCTATGGCACATCTAGTCCAGCATTCTGTACTTGCAGTGGCCAAACAGACGTTTGTTGGGAACCCGCAAGGTGGACCTGAGCACAAGAGGCCTCTCCCCTCTTAAGGTCTCCAACAACTGGCGTTCAGGATCATCTCTGCCTCCGAAGCAGAAGTCAAATAAGTTGGAGTTCTTGTTATTAAATATACCAAGAAAAAAGCACACCAAGAACTCTGGCCAATACAGTGGTACCTCAGGTTACAGACGCTTCAGGTTACAAACTCCGCTAACCCAAAAATAATACCTCGGGTTAAGAACTTTGCTTCAGGATGAGAACAGAAATCGTGCTCCAGCGGCGCGGCAGCAGCAGGAGGCCCCATTAGCTAAAGTGGTGCTTCAGGTTAAGAACAGTTTCAGGTTAAGTATGGACCTCTGGAACGAATTAAGTACTTAACCTGAGGTACCACTGTATAAGTTTCAAAAGTGGGAGTGGTCCCTACTCACAAATCAATAGTCAATTGTAACAAAAACTAATCCATTCAAAAGTATGTATTCTGACAAGGATTGCAAACTCAAACAGAGATTACAAACTCAAACTCATAAGGATATGTATAACACAATAATTCGTTACTGTATTAAATATAAGAGTTTATGAGTAGAGATAAGTTCATGTTAGTCCATAGTAAGATTTGACGTGAAGATCTTAGTTTCAATCCTTGAGCAGAAGTCAGAAGTCATTTATGGATCAGAAACCAGGACAGGGCCCCGTTTCAATGTATTCACCTTCATCAGTGGGAAGTATCAAACATTACATGATAATACATTTAAATTCTAAATTATCATAAATTATAAAACAGTATTATGTAACATTTGGTTCCTTACCTAATTTTTAAGGGGTCGTGTAAGTTTGAAGAATTCGTATAAATATATTCTGTTCTGAAGCAGAAGTCAGCATAGAAGCTTGCCTTTGTTAGAAGTAGTTAAATGGAGGCTGGATGGCTGCCTATCAGGGAGGTCGTTGCAGCGGTTTTCCTACATTAGCCGGGTGATGGCGGTTGTCTCCGTCTGTGGATGTTTTATCCTGGAATATTTCATCTGTCTTGCCTCTGATATATTCCCCCCCTCCCGTCAGTATTTTACCCCTGTAATCTACTCCCAAGAGTTTTGGCTGAAGATCAGCCAATAAAATAATATAGGTCTCTGTGAACATTCTGTGACATCATTGAAACCTAGCCAATGAGGAGGGGTGGACAGGGGAGGGAACAGCAAGGATGACCTTCAGGTTACCGTTTCAGGAGCTGCACTCGTCCTCGGATAAGCTGCCCACGCAAGGAAGTCATGCAAGAGGACCACGAGGAGACCACCGTTGTGGATCCCCAACAGCGTGTCTTTCACGCTGAAAGAGGTATGCAATAAAGCAAAATATGAATAAGTGCTGTGCTGCAGCAGGCCAAAGGCAGGGGTGGGGAGCGAGTTCTAACCAAAGGAAAAGGGATCCCTCCATAGAATCAGGAGACATAGTCCAGTCTTGTAATGGAAAGTCTGCATGGAGCTCTGAAGCCCCAGAAGGTCCCAGATTACAACCCCTGGCATCTCCAGGTAGGACTAGAAAAGAGTTCCCTGTCTGAAACTCTGGAGAGCTGATGCCACAGTCACTATACATACAATAATGAGGTTGAGGGACCACAATGTCCTGATTCAGTTTAGGGCCATTTCTTATATCCGTAAGAGCAGGAAGCAGATTTCAGCCAAAGTTTAGGAGCTGTTAAAACTGTGAGAAGTGGCTTTTAATGTGCGGCATTTTAATGTATTTTTAATCTTTGTTGGAAGCTGCCCAGAGTGGCTGGGGAAGCCCAGCCACATGGGTGGGGTACAAATAATAAATTATTATTATTATTATTACTACTACTACTATTGCTTTCGAAAACCAAGGTACCACTGTATCACAAGGACAAATTGAACACCATCACACTTCTCTCCTTCTTCCAGCAGGCAGTGACTCTCTCCGCAAGCGGAAGGCGCAGACATTTCCCACGGAGCGTCCCACAGGACTGGAGGAGCCCACATTTGTATGGGGTGAAGAGAGCCCTCCCCAGGGCCTTACGGAAGGAGCGGTTTTTCATTCTCACCAGGGACTGGAGACACAGCAGAGAAGCTGCCCTTCAGAGGGAGAAAGAAACTCTGTTCCTTTCTGGGGTGGCTACGAAGGACTTGGTGGGTCTACAGTACAACAGAGAACCCCCCCAGGGGAGGTCCAGGAGGGCAGCGAAGGCCACAGCTGGGGGCCAGACTTTGTGATCAGCAGGAGGAGCTGTAAGAAACGGGACAAGCCGTACAAGTGCTCCGAGTGCGGGAAGAGCTTCAGTGTGAGCTCCGACATTATCCGCCACCAGAGAATCCACACGGGGGAGAAGCCGTACAAATGCCTGACCTGCGGGAAAGGCTTCAACCAGAACTCCCACCTGACGGCGCACCAGAGAACCCACACCGGGGAGAAGCCCTACAAGTGCTGGGAGTGCGGGAAAAGCTTCAGCCTGAGCTCGGACTTCACCAGGCACCAGAGGATCCACACGGGGACCAAGCCGTACAGATGCTCCGAGTGCGGGAAGGGCTTCATCCAGAAGTCGCACTACGTCACGCACACGAGGAGCCACACGGGCGAGAACCCGTTCCAGTGCCCCGAGTGCGGGAAAGGCTTCACGTCCAGCACGCTGCTCATCAGACATCAGAGAATCCACACGGGCGAGAAGCCGTTCAAGTGCTCGCACTGCGAGAAGAGGTTCTGCGCCAGCTCCAACCTCGTGACCCACATGCGGACCCACACCGGGGAGAAGCCGTTCCCGTGCCACGAGTGCGGGAAGAGCTTCAGCCAGAAATCCACGCTGATCGCTCACGAGAGGACGCACACGGGCGAGAAGCCCTACAAGTGTTGGTGCGGGAAAATGTTCAGCAAGAGCTCGGACCTCCTGGCGCATGAGAGGACCCACACCGGCGAGAAGCCTTATGCCTGCCCAAGCTGCGGGAAGCACTTCCGAATGAGCTCGCACCTCGTAAGGCACCAGCGCGTCCACACCGGGGAGAAGCCGTACCAATGCTCCGAGTGCGGGAGGAACTTCAGCGCCAGCTCGCACCTTATCAGACATCAGAAAATCCACCTGAAAGCCAACTGACAAACAATGGAAGACCGAGGAAATCCCGACTAAAGAATTATGGCAAGAGAAACGGATGGACTATGCAGAACCAGCAAAATTGACATATAAACTATGGGACAAGGTTAACTGTGACTTTAAAGAGGAATGGGAACCTTTTACAAAGTACCTAAAGATGCAACAAAATGAATTGGACTCCTTGGCAGGCTTTGAATAAACACTCACAAATTTTTTATTGATAGTCATTAGTTAGATAAATTAAGGACTTATGCAATTCTATAACATGCAGAGAATGGCATTTGTGGAGAAACCAGAGATTGGAACTGAGGGAAGTTGGAGGGACGGGCGGGTTGTTTATGGGAGGGAGGGAAATGAGGGGGGAAATTAAGGATGATATGTTTTAAGATAATATGTTTTGTTGAATTACCTAATAAAAAATTTAAACAAAAAAACAACAACAATGGAACGCAGGAGTGTGGCGGGGACAAAATCCCACCGCTGACACAAGACAAGGTGCAATTTCTCAGATGCTCCTTGAAACTAACAGGACTTTCTTCTAACTCGTTTTAGGTCTGGGCTGGTGTCAATAAGATGAGGCGGTTACATCAAGCCCGGGAAGAGTGTCAGTCAGGAATCTGTCCTGATTATGCACAAGGGAGAGGCAAAATGATGTCGTGCTCCAGCCCCCAACCCATAAACACTATTCTGTAACTGGTTGGCCACTTCCAGAAAAGGTAGCAGAGCCATTGTCAGACAGCTCTGCTCAGCACTTGCTTTCTTTGAAGGCTTCCTAGAGCGTTTTTCTTTAAGGAGGCGGCACCTTGCTCAAGATGACATCATCACAGAGTAGCCACTCTAGGAAGCCTGCATGGAACACCCTGTGCTCTTCAGTGGGACAGTAGAGAGACTCTGCAGCTTCTTACAGCTTTACTCCGCAGGTAGTGAAGAAGAATTAAAACCATGCTAAGCTAAGATAGTGGACGTGGGTGGCGCTGTGGGTTAAACCACAGAGCCTAGGACTTGCCGATCAGAAGTCTGGCGGTTCGAATCCCTGCAAAGGGGTGAGCGCCTGTTGTTCGGTCCCAGCTCCTGCCAACCTAGCAGCTTGAAAGCAGGAAGTGCAAGTAGATAAATAGGTACCACTCCGGCAGGAAGGTAAATGGCGTTTCCGTGCACTGCCCTGGTTCCCAGAAGCGGCTTAGTCATGCTGGCCACATGACCCAGAAGCTGTACGCTGGCTCCCTCGGCCAGTAAAGCGAGATGAGCGCCGCAACCCCAGAGTCGGCCACGACTGGACCTAATGGTCAGGGGTCCCTTTACCTTTACCTTAAGCTTTTTATTTTTTAAAGGCAAAATTACACCCCCCCCCCCGATTGGCACTCAAAATCAGTCCCCTTGCCTCAAGGAAGGGCCGTAGCTCAGTGACAGAGCATCTGCTTTGAGTGCAGAAGGCGGGAAAGATTCTCTCCCCCAAACCCTGGAGAGTCGCTGCCAGTCTGTGTTGACAACACTGAGATGGACTCTCCTTCCTTGGAGGTTTTTTAAGCAGAGGTCAGATGGAGCGTCGCAACACCAGTCACCTTTGACTAGACTTAACCTTTTTTTCCCCCAGTTAAGATTTCTGCATTGCAGGGGGTTGGACTAGATGACCCTCGGGGTCCCCTTCCAACGGTTCTGTGTTTCTAATGGTCTCGACTCAGTATGTTCCTCACGGCAAGGCCACCTCTATCCTTAAGCCTCTTGGAGAAAGTAGGACTTTTTGATCGTGTTCACATTTCAAGCATCTATTTTCTTTCTTGGGGCAAAGGCAAATGGAGGGGAGGGGGGAAATTGACCCTGCCGAAAGCAGGATTGAACCCCCCTGCCCCATCAAGGGGGACTGGATGTTGCTGGGTAGGCTGCACTCACCAGTTCCCTGCAGGGAACCCCAAGAATTAACCTATCACCTGGAACCATGATTGTATCAAATGATTGACAAGTGGGTGGTCTTACCTACCTGTCAAACGGGGGGGGGGTGTTAGGAGAAAGATCAGGCCTGCAGTCCCTCACTTCCTACTTCCTACTAAACCCAGTTGGTTTAGTTGCCCCCCGCCCCAGGTAAGGTCTGCAGTGGACGAGGTATCTCATCAATGCAATATTTTAAATAACTGAATAGTGCATAGGGTGTTTTGCCTAGGGTCAAGCTTGAAGTCCACCCTGAAGCAGTCAGAGATGGGCCTCAAGTGTGTGTGGTCAGAGGACGGGTGTCCTTTGGGGGCATATCCTCTGACCTCCGTTTTCTCTCCCCACTCCCCGCCAGTATGAAATCAAGCAAGATTATTTGTGGGTACATTATCTGTTCTTCTTTTTGGGGAACTTACCGTTACAAAATTCTTTTTTCTCCCCTCACTAAAAACACAAATATACACATGCAAATATTTGTTTTCCCCTCTGCATCCCACGTTAACAAGACTGAATAACCAAGTTATATATTATTAAGTCCCTGCTTAGCGCTCTGTAACTTTCCATTTGCCTGTCAGTATTGACAACAGGGATGCGGGTGGCGCTGTGGTTTAAACCACAGAGCCTAGGACTTGCCAATCAGAAGGTCGGCGGTTCGAATCCCCGCGACGGGGTGAGCTCCCGTTGCTCGGTCCCAGCTCCTGCCAACCTAGCAGTTCAAAAGCACCTCAAAGTGCAAGTAGATAAATAGGTACCGCTCTGGCAGGAAGGTAAACGGTGTTTCCGTGCGCTGCTCTGGTTCGCCAGAAGCGGCTTAGTCATGCTGGCCACATGACCCGGAAGCTGTACGCTGGCTCCCTCGGCCAATAAAGCGAGATGAGCGCCGCAACCCCAGAGTTGGTCACGACTGGACCTAATGGTCAGGGGTCCCTTTACCTTTACTATTGACAATGGTGCTATTAAAGAATTGAAGGCAATCTAGTTTGAAGCACAGCCAATTCCTTTGTGGGTTAACGGGCAGCTGTTGTAAGATGTGGGTTGTAGGAAAAAGGATGGAGAAGGCATCTGTCTGTATGTATGTCTATCTGTCTATCTAAATATCTATCTATCTATCTATCTATCTATCTATCTATCTATCTATCTATATCTATCATCTCTTTACTTTTGGCCTGGTGTTTCAGTTAAATGCTGACCCCCGCCTTGGTTTTATGGGTCGTCGCCTGGTCACCTTGAGCAACTTGGAATTTCACCCAGGTGAGCGAGGAGACTGTCAAAAGAGGACGCCGTGCTTGGTCCTCCTCCAGTAGCACAACAGGCGAATGACTCTTGCTTCCAGCTTTGTAGACAGTTGGACTAGATGTCCCTTCCAACTGCAGCTCTGTGAATCTGGGACTATACTGCAGTCTGTTGGCAAAGGGACCCTATGCCTTTGCCGCTGGAAGAACACAAGTACTGACTGCCTGTTCATTCCTGGGCCCAATTCAAGATGCTCACTTTAAAGCCCTAAATGCCGTAGGCCCCCAATATCTGAGAGTGCCTCCTTCCCGAAACCCTCTCGGGTTTTAAGATCAGCAGAGAGGACCTTGAGGTAGTTTTGCCTCTGTCAGAAGTTTGGGGATGCTGGCGGCCCAGCAGAGGGCATTCTTTGTGGCAGCCCCCAAGTTGTGGAATTCCCTCCCAACAGAAGTGCCCCGGTACCTTCATTGCAGCTTTTGGCGAATGAATACACTCTTTTTTCCCCTGGACTGTGACACCAGAAGGGTGTGTGGGCTGGCTAATATATGCTCCAAAACCAGTTTGAAGTCCATATTGTGATACAGTGGTACCTCGGGTTACAGACGCTTCAGGTTACAGACTCCGCTAACCCCGAAATAGTACCTCGGGTTAAGAACTTTACTTCAGGATGAGAACAGAAATTGCGCAGCCACAGCGTGGCAGCAGGAGGCCCCATTAGCTAAAGTGGTACCTCTGGTTAAGAACAGTTTCAGGTTAAGAACAGAGCTCCAGAATGAATTAAGTTCTTAACCCGAGGTACCACTGTATCAGTTTCATAGATTTTGACTTGGCAATATATTGTGAATCATGATATGTGTGAGGGCTGAGCGATATAACCTCCAAAACCAGTTTGGAGCCCATATCGTGATATTGGTTTCATAGTTTTTTACCTGGCAATATATTGCAAACCATGGCGTGCTCTGCAAAAAGGTGGGAAAACCGTGAAGCCAGCCACTGCATTCCCATAGCTCCATCCTTATTTCAAGACATTGTGATATATCGGAATATCGTGATGTTTAGCTAGTGATATATCACAAAATTGAAAGCCAGATATAGTCCAGCTCTACTATTTGCTGCTACGTAGTTCCAGACATTGTGATAGATCGGTATGTCGCGGTGCTGAAAAGCAGATATCGACCCAAACAAGAGTGTGAGGGCCCACCCTATTTCCAGGGCCCACCCTATTCCTGCAGTGGTGATGTGCTTTAACTATCTTTAATACAGAATTTAAAATTGCAATCTCCCCTGGAACCTGCTGGCGAAGAAGAGTGGGGAAAAAATGTCACACCAGATGGATGCCCCAGCAGGAAACCCCCCCCCCCAGCTCAACCTGAGTGCAACTTTCCCCATTCTGACAGGGGCAAGGGGATATTGCAGAGCTGGGGAAAATGGCAGAAAGGGCAGCCGGAATGATTCAGGGAGGTCCTAGAGGCCTCCTACTTCCTTCCCAAAACCTAGTTAGTGCTTCCCCAGCTTTGGGAAGGAAGTGGGAGGCTTCTGGGACCCTGGCCCTCCAAATAACCAGCTTTGGGAAGGCAGCATGAGGGCTGGTGTGGGTGTGCAGTCCCTGTTGTGTTCAGTGGGGCTTCCAGCCAACTGGGTTTAGCAGGAGTTGGGGACCGGAGGCAGTCAATGGGCCAGATCCTTCTCTCTTTCCCCACAAGCCATGTAGACAGGTGGACAGGCTAATCCTCTCATAGCACTTGACCCATTTTTGCACAGCACAGTGTACCAAAGCCTCAACTCTCTGCCCTCTGTGGGAATATGGTCATTTGTCCATAAGAGCATGGGCAAAAGTTCATTATTGCAAGGATGATTTCATAGCAGAAAGCATTGCTTGGAGCATGATCAACGCGTGGAGAGCTCATGCCATCCAATGATTGGTCCACGTAGCATAGCATGATCAACTGCGTGGTCTGGTGTGAGAACATGAGACTAATGTATTGTATTGTCTTTTATCTGCTGACTGAGGCAAAGCTCTCTCCTTGAATTTGTATCTTTTCGTGGACACACAATAAAGGCTGTGCTCCAGCAGCTTCTAGAGAGAGCTGCGGCCAGACTTCTTCAACCCATCTTGGCGTGAGACTGATTATTTACGGATGGCGAGCGGGTTCTCGTCAGCCCTCTTGTTGCTTTATGCAAGGGCCACGACTCAACCTTCCCCACACTTGGCGTCACGCATGACATACGGGGAGCAAGCGAGCATGGCTTGGCCAGACAGGGAGGCCTGGTGGCCACAGTGGCCCGGAGTGCCTTCCATCAGCTTCGGCTGGTGGCCCAGCTACGCCCCTATCTGGACAAGGAACCTACCCAGACCCTGAGATCAGCTTCTGAGGCCCTCCTTCGTCTCTCACCTCCTCAAGAGGTTTGGAGGGTGGCAATACGAGAACGGGGCCTTCTCTGCAGTGGCTCCCCATCTGTGGAATGATCTCCCCAGGAAAGTTTGCCTGGCACCTTCATTGTACACCTTTAGGTGCCAGGCAAAAAAGTTCCTTTTTAACCAGGCCTTTGGTTGATCTGATTTGCATCCTATGCCCTTTTAAAATGTGTTTTTTTGTAGGTGGGTGGGGGGCTACTGGGTTGTTGTTTTTATTTTTATTATGTATTCTGTGGTTTTATTTCTTGTTTTATTCTGTGAACCGCCCTGAGACCCCCAGGTATAGGGCAGTATATAAATTATAATAATAATAATAAGCGAACCTTCCCCCTCCGCAAGGGGACTGTTGGCGAACATTCCATAAAATCACAACAATGCTTAGAAGCAACTCTCTTATTTCTCCTTGCGGCGAATAAAGCCAACCCTCACGTGAATGTTTACTTCAGGATTTATTTTGCAGCCACCGCCACCAAGACAGGATAGGCGGTTGGTCACAGGAAGGCATTCTACCTACCCCACCTTGTAAAAAATCCACTGCCTTTCTGTAAAGTCCCATTTCCAAAGGACACATCTCCCCACCCCCATGAAAGATTCCTTGCTCAGACCATAAGAAGTTCAGCACAAGCAAAACGAGCAGGTGCCCGGGGCACTTTCCCAGAATTCCAGTGGTTCTTTAGTCTGTTTTGGACATGGGGAGAAGGGGGGGAAAGAGAGCCACTGCTGTGAATCCCACTCAAGCCCCACTCGCTCGACCCCCTCTTTTGGCTTCCGAGTCACCTCCAAATATCATTTGTACGCATATAAACTTTCAAACCTATCTTGGCACAAATGATGACTAGAAACTTGCTTTGATTTTTTTAAAAAAACCAAACTCATCAACAGGAGGCAGAATTCTTTGTCAGATCCCAATTTCGGCAGATACATTGGGCAAAAGTTAGTAGTCCACAAACACAAAGTAGTAAGTATACTCGGGAGATGGGCTGAGTTAGTCACTTGTGGAAAACGGCAGCGAAAAGCCGTTTTCGTAAAACGTCCATGCTAGTCGCTCGGGGCGTGTTAAGAATCGGTACCAAGGAAACAGGCTTTTACAAACAAGGCGGACTATAAGCCAGGGGCAGAGCTTGAGGGCAGAGGTCCAGGGCCTACTCAGCAGAAGGAGCAGAGGAAAAGGCCTTCAAACACAGCAGGACTGGCTCGCCACATTTTGAATTAATGCACTTTGCCATTTACAAAACAAAAACCGGAAAGTCCCATCGTGTCAAATTACCTCGCGCTATAAGTAGCCCCACTCGGTGTGGAGAAGGACACACATATGCCCCACCCTCACGTCCTTCTGCGTAGCGATCCTTTGAGCCGCTTCCGCCGCTTCCTCCTTCGCGGGAAGTCCAATCTCGGCCGGGCCGAAGCCTTTCCCGCCCTCCAAGTGCTGCGGGTACAGTTTCTGCCTCGTGTGCCGCCTCTCGTGGGTGCTGCAGTGTGACCTCTGGCTGAAGCCCTTGCCGCAGTCCAGGCACTTGAAGGGCTTCTCCCCCGTGTGGGTCCTCCGGTGGCGGACCAGATCCGAGCGGTGGCGGAACGTCTTCCCGCAGTCCGAGCAGTTGTAGGGCCTCTCCTTGGCGTGCATCCGCTGGTGGCGGCCTAGGAGCGAGGGCTCGCTGAACTTCCGCCCGCAATCCGGACAGCGGTAGGGCTTGTCACTGGCCGTATGGGTCCTCTTGTGCACCACCAGGTTTGAGCTGTCGCTGAACCCTTTGCCGCAGTACGAGCACTTGTAGGGCTTCTCGCCCGTGTGGGTCCTCCGGTGGCGGACCAGGTACGAGTTCTGGCAGAAGCTCTTGCCGCAGTCCAAGCACTGGTACAGCTTCTTCTCTGAGTGGATTCTCCGGTGTGCGATGAGGTTGGAGCGGTCGCTGAAGCTTCTCCCGCAGTGCAGGCACTGGAAAGGTTTTTCCCCCGTGTGGGTTCTCCGGTGTTTAAGGAGGTCAGAGCTCCGGCCAAACGCTTTCCCGCACTCGGTGCACACTTTCCTCCTCCGGTCCTTGTGGATCCTCTCTTGAGCCGCCAGGTCGCCGAGTTTCGGGACAACTCCCGGACAGGCTACCGGTTTGCACTCCCCGTCTCCCAAGGGGACGTCGTGTGGATTCTCTGATTTGTGTTGGTTTTCAAAGGAGCCCAACTGCTCAGGACATAGGAAAGGGTTCTCTCCGTACGACCCGGAAGGCCCAGTTTTCTCAGAACATCTCATCCGAGGTTTCTCTTCTTCATTCTCGCTCGCCCACCCATCGCCTGCTGGGAATTAAGAGAAGGGAGAGACACATCGGTCATTCCTTGCAAATAAGAGAACTGAATAATGAACTAATTTCTTTATACAACCTAAGGAGAGACTGGGCTGCTGGGCCAATGACCCATCTCATCCAGCATAAACGTTCACAGATGCCAGGACAGATAAAATAACTTCTCCACGCGGCACACAGTTCATCTTTGGAACTTGGTTTCACAGGAGGAAGTGGTGACCACCAACTCAGATGACTTTAGAAGAGGCCTGGTCCTGAACGGGGTAACTGTGCCCTGAAGGACCAGGTGCGCAGTCTGGGAGTGATTTTGGACTCCCAGCCATCCATGGAGGCGCATGTCATGGATGGGCAGCTGTCTACCAGCTCCATCTGGTATGCCGGCTGAGACCATACCTGCCCGTACACTGTCTCTCTGGAGTGATGCATGCGCTGCAATGTGCTCTATGTGGGGCTACCTTTGAAGGTGACCCGGCAACTGCAACTAATCCAGAATGCGGCAGCTAGACTGGTGACAGGGAGTGGCCGCCAAGACCATATACTGTAATACCAGTCCTTGAAAGACCTACATTGGCTCCCGCTACATTTCTGACCACAATTCAAAATGTTGGTGCTCACTTTTAAAGCCTTTAATGCCCCAGTATACCTGAAGGATATTATTAATAAAATGAAGGTCTTCATTTTTGAAAGGTTCAGCCCACCATCTTGATTCAAAATGGCATCCAGTGGTATCCATACACAACACCCTGCTCTTTTTCAAAATTTCGGGTATTTTGTGCAAAATTTGGCTGTGATATCCAAATGTGTCCAGATCAGTAGAGGATAAACAACTTTCCAAAATATATAGTAGAAATAAAATATATTTTATAAAATAAAATATATTTTATTTCTCTCCACCCCCATCATCCAGCCTGGACACTGAGGTCCAGCTCTGAGGGCCTTCTGGCGGTTCCCTCCCTGCAAGAAGTGAGGTTACAGGGAACCAGACAGAGGGCCTTCTCGGTGGTGGCACCCGTCGTGTGAAACTGGGCAAAGGCCTAGGCCGTGTTTTGTCAGAGTACCCTGTTATATTTATTTATGATAGCTTTGATATGCTGTGGGGGTTTTTAACCTCAGGCGATGAAAAACTAACACCCTGCAGGGGTTCCCAAGAAGAGTAAAATACAATAAAAACAAGAGACTATAATAAAACAGTTAGAATGTGATCAGTAAAAGAGAAATACCACTGCAAATTAAAAGCAAGGCTTTTTTTATTTTAAGAAGGCTTCATAACTCACCAAAAGAGCAGGGGTGGGAAATGTGGCCCTCTGCACACCTTTAACTGGCCCTTGGAACCTTCCAGAGACCACACCCCCTGCACAGGCAGGAGGAATACTTACCCATCGAGCTGCCATCGCTGTCCTGCTTTGCTTCCCTGTATAGCTGCCACAGTCCCGCGTCTGATGGAGCCTGCTCCGCCTTGGGCATTTCCTGAAAAGGCTTTGAGATCTAGAACCACAAGGGAGAACAAAGAAGGTTTGCGGAAGACAAGGCAAGGCAGACTAAAGAAAAGGTTTCTTCACACAGAGAGCAGAGTTAAACTGCGGAACTCCCTGCCACAAGGAGGAGGAGCGGCCACCAACTTGGCCGGCATTAAAATAGGATTCTAAAACAAAATTCTTCACATGTTGAATGTGTAATTCCCGGGAAATCATTTCTGGTGATGGTGTGTGTGTGTGTGTGTGTCTCTGTGCTGTCTGTCTGCATCCTAACATATACATAGCACTGTAAGGTAAGTCAGGTCACATGCAGTCCATATGAGATTTTAACATAACATTTAGTGAATTTCCTGATGTTGACCATCCTTTTGAAGCAGAAGGCAGTGCATCTGTAGAAAGGAGTGACTGAAGGTTTGGGTTGCTGCAACTCTAATAAATTCTTGACCTCCGTTGAGCCCTGTTCCTGCAGGAAGACACATGTTTGTATTTCAGGCAGATGCTCCTAATCCAGGACTAATTCCGGATGCAGATGCTGTAGGAGTCACAGTTGTGTTAATCACCTGCACCTACAGAGGTCAAAAATTTATTAGAGTTGGCTGTTATGTGAACAGTGAATACACTGAAACAGAATTGAGAGAAAATCCTCTGGTAAAACCAGATTTTTCTAAGCTCCAGAGGAATATTTTGTCATCTAACCCCAGGGTCACAAGATTCCACATTAATTGGGAGGACAACACTGAAAAACTGACAGATGCAGAGAGCAGCAACCCAAACCTTCAGTCACTCCTTTCTACAGACGCACTGCCTTCTGCTTCAAAAGGATGGTCAACATCAGAAAATTCACTAAATGTTATGTTAGAATCTCATATGGACTGCATGTGACCTGACTTACCTTTCAGCGCTATGTACCGTAGATTCCGGCGTATTAGGCGACTGGGCGTATAAGACGACCCCCCAAATTGGCAGCTGCCAATTTGGGGAGTTGGTTTATATGCCCAGTGTTATACGTGGCAGTTTCGCTGGGCAGCGGCAGTGGGTGGCGGGCTCCGCGCCGGGAGGAAGCTGCCTAGTGAAGTTGCCCAGCGATGCTAAGCTGGCTTCACTGGGCGGCTTCCTCCTGGCGCAGAACCCGTTGCCCACTGCCGCTGCCCAGCGAACCCATACCCAGCGTATAAGACGACCCCCAACTTTTTGGAGGATTTTCCGGGGTTAAAAAGTCATCTTATACGCTGGAAAAGGTCCGTATAGTTAAAGCTATGGTTTTCCCAGTAGTGATGTATGGAAGTGAGAGCTGGACCATAAAGAAGGCTGATCGTCGAAGAATGGATGCTTTTGAATTCTGGTGCTGGAGGAGACTCTTGAGAGTCCCATGGACTGCAAGAAGATCAAACCTCTCCATTCTGAAGGAAATCAGCCCTGAGTGCTCACTGGAAGGACAGATCCTGAAGCTGAGGCTCCAATACTTTGGCCACCTCATGAGAAGAGAAGACGCCCTAGAAAAGACCCTGATGTTGGGAAAGATGGAGGGCACAAGGAGAAGGGGACGATGGAGGACGAGATTGCTGGACAGAGTTTGATGAAACTGCGGGAGGCCGTGGAAGACAGGAGTGCCTGGCGTGCTCTGGTCCAGGGGGTCACAAAGACAAATACATTGGGTCACAAACAACAAATACGCTGGAATCTACGGTATGTGAATCTACGGTATGATGTAGACTGATTTAAAATAGGATCCAGCAGATTGAGAGAGGAGATGCTGTTGATGGCTACTATGAGCCACAATGGCTATGCTCTCTCCCCGCTGCGGTTAGGGGCCCTGCTTCTGCCACCCTCCAAAGTCCTGAGGGACGGAAAGCTGCCTCACCTGCTGCTCCCACCTCTTGGGCTCCCGGGGCCTCCTCAGGAAGCCCTCAGCCAGGGCCACCGCCTGGGCGCAGGTCTCCGGCCCCCATTCCCTCACCCAACTCTGGATCTCGGGTGGCAGGATAGTCAGGAACTGTTCCAGGATCAGCAGCTCCAGGATCTGCTCCTTGGTGTGTCGCTCGGGCTCCAGCCACTGGCGGCACAGTTCCCGCAGCCGGACGCAGACCTCGCGGGGCCCCTCGGCCTCCCGGTAGCCGAACTGCCGGAAGCGCCGGCGCTGGGACTCGGCGCTGACCAGGCCCGGCCTCGAGCTCTCGGCCTTTAACTTCCCGCTGGCGCCGTCGCCCCTGTCTCTGCCTTCCGGAGGGTGTTGGGGGGCTGCCTGCGGCTCTACCGAGAAGGGCCGGGCTGCCCAGTCCCCTCGGGGCCACATCCAGGCATCGGCGGCTCCCTCAAAGGCCTTGCTGCTCTCCTCCCACGCCGCGGGCAGCTGCGGGTTGCCCCAGCCTGGGTGCGGGGACTGAACCGCCTTCAGGAACTCCTGCCAGGGACCATCCCAGCCCTGCAGGATTCCGTCACCCGGCTCCTGCTTCACTTGTTGCGACGCCGGCCATCGCAGGAGCTCTGCCGCCATGCTGGCCGGAACGGTTTTCCTGGCTCTTTTGTTGACGTCCTTGTCGGGTTTGGGGCCTGCTGCGTCGTCTTCCTCCTCGCCCGTTCTCTCTCCGGGCCGAGGCCCTTGCTCAAGCACTGGCTGGTAGGGAAGGGCTAAGGGCATCGCGGCGCCACTTCCCACGGCAGCCATCTTCTCCCTCTCTTGGCCTAGAAATGTTAAGAACGCAACAAAATCACCTCTCCAGATCAGGCCTAGCTGAGCCCGGTTCTCGGTTTCCTACCGTGGGCAGCCTGAACACCTCAGAAGGCGGCAGGCTCTCTTTAAAGCAGAGGTTTGAGGGCCATTTGGAGGGATTCTTTAGCTGTGGTTCCTGTGTTGCTGGGGGTTTGGCTAGCTGACCTTTGGGGATCCCTTTAACTCAACAATTCTATGCTAGTAATAAAAAAGAACAATAAAAAGCCTAATGGAGCTGGATATAGGAAGCTACTTTTTATACAATTGCACTATGGCAGCAGCTCTCAGCGTTTCAGGTGTGGCCTTCCCAGTCGTATTTGGACACGCCAGGGATTTAACCTGGAACCTTCCGCAGGCAAGGCAGAATCTCTAGCCGTTCCTCCTTCTCCAGCATCTACAAATAATAAAGCTACAGAGTTGGAGAGGGCCCAGAGTCATCTAGTCCAACCCCCTGCAATGAATGCAATTTCGGACACAGAGACTTTCCTGTTAGATTATCATGGCTACTGGTGATCTAAAACCCTGTCCACCTTGGAAAACAGATTTAATTTAAGGAAGAGCTTTGAGTTGCTAACTATTATTATTGTCACTGATTTATTCATCGCCTTCTGAACCACCCTCTCATGGTGATTTATATACAGTGGTACCTCGGGTTACATACCCTTCAGGTTACATACCCTTCAGGTTACATACGCTTCAGGTTACAGACTCCGCTAACCCAGAAATATTACCTTGGGTTAAGAACTTTGCTTCAGGATGAGAACAGAAATCGTGCAGCGGCAGCGGGAGGCCCCATTAGCTAAAGTGGTGCTTCAGGTTAAGAACAGTTTCAGGTTAAGAACAGACCTCCAGAACAAATTAAGTTCTTAACCCGAGGTACCACTGTATAAGGCAATTAAAACAAGTTAAAAACAGATGAAGGTAACAAATAGGTTTATAACAAGACTAAAATCCCTAGCAAAGAAGACACTTGTAGTAAAGACTCCCTTTATCCAGCTGGGAAAACCTGTTGGAATAAAAATGTCTTCCACAGTTCCCCAAAGTACAGATTGACAGGGATGCTATTCCACAGAACAGGGGCAGCCACACTTCAGGCCCTGCTCTGAGCTTATGGACAGTGGGCTTCTGAGATCTTTGGAACTTGCAGTGATTTTTTCTCCAGACTGCAGCGATGTGCTGGGTACAGAAGGGATAAGGCGGTCTCTTAAGTTGTGGCAAATGGAAACTGCAAGAAAGTTACCAGCATTTCCATTCTCTGGCAACGCTCCTGTGCTATTAACAGCCTCACACAGGGTGGGTTCAACAGGTGCAGCTCCTCATCCAGATCACTGGGCAATCAGATGTAAAAGTGACTGTGGGTTCCCTGTGGCAGTTACACATTAGGGGCTGACCGGAACCAGCACAGCTTGCGGAAGGGCAGTGCTTGGCATGTGACCTATGGGTCTCCATGTGCAGCAGTGGCATGAAATGTTATCTTAAGATGCCTTCTGTTTCCCTGCTCACTGCAGTCAATACCAAGCTATTTCTTTTTATTGATTTATTAAATTTGTCAGTCGCTTTGTCTTGCCCAGGGCAACCCAAAGCAACTTAAACAGTGATTGGACCAATGGCCTGATTCAGAAAAAGGCAGCTTCCTCTCTTCCTCAAGGTTAACCGCAGCCATCAAATATATGAAAAAGCAAAACATAAAAGCCAACAGCGATCGAAGCCTCAAAACAAAACTGATCCAACTAAAAGGGGAAGGGAGGAAACAGCTCAGAGGCAGGACAGATGCTCTGCATGCAGAAGGTCCCAGGTAGGGCTGGGAGAGGGTGTCCCCTGCCTGAGACCCTGGAATGCATCAAACCAAGCTCTACTCATAATAGATCCACTCAAATGAATGAACCTAGATTAGTCATGTCTGTTCACTTTAGTGGATCTGCCTTGAGCAAGACTAGAAATGGCACCATGGGAGAGCTGCTGCCAGTCAGTGTAGGCAAGTCTAAGGTAGATGGAGCAACTTGGCATAAGGCAGCTTCCTTTGTTCCTTTGCAACTTGTCCCCAAGGAACGAGAAACAAAATTAAGCAAACTTGTCAAAAATCCCCTCTTTTGCACAACTGCTAAAAGACCCAGGAATCTCCCTTTCCTTGAGAAGGTACCTTCTACAGAGGCAGGCCACTGGCCCATCAAGCTAAATACTGTCTACACGGACTGGCAGCAGCTCTGGAGGGTTTGGGGGCAAGGGACAACCGTACCTGGAGATGCTGGGAACTGAACCTGTCACCTTCTGCATGCAATACAGATGCTCTACCCCTGAGCTACGCCCCTTTCGGTGAGGATCAACTAGTAACATCTCTGCGCTTCACCTGCTGAACATCTGCCTGCTGCGCTTAAAAAAGAAGAAGAAAAACGCAGAGAAACCTGATTGGGGAACCCGCGAGAGGAAAATGAGCAGCTAGAGATGGGGGCAAGGTTAGTGACAGAACCAGCCCACAAATCCTAACCTGCAAAGGAACATATGCATTTTCAAACCCCACCCCCACCCCACCCAGGGGACCCTCCCATCTCCCCGCTCCCATTTTCCCATCTCAAGGCTTTGCTTCTTCTCCTCCTCCTCCTCGCCCGCCCGTCTGCCTTTTGTCCTTCAATGCAGAAGCCCCCAGCTTAAGGCTCACCCTCGGAAGGCAGCACCCCCTCCCCCACGTGGGAGGCAGGAGGCGGGGCAGGAAGGAAGGAAGCCAGGAAGAAAGAACCCTTCTCTATGGATCGCCTTCACTTCCTGCTCCCGTCTCTTCCCGCGACTTGTCTAGGCCCACGCAGCTCTTTGGCCACCTTAACTCTTTCAGCACCACGCCAGCGCAAACACTTGGCCTCGCCGGTCTCTCAAAGGAGGGGCAGCGAGTGATGCATGCATGCATGAAAAGAGAAACAAAAAAAAGTTTCCATTTTTATATGAAAATTTTGCAATTGACTTTGAACGCATCCTTCCTGAGAGAGAGAGAGACAAATAACAAACTTCCCGGGCCGACTAATATGTTTTGGCTATTGTATGCGCTGCAGGTCAACATCAAAAAAACGAAGATCATGGCCACTGGTCCCATCACCTCCTGGCAAATAGAAGGGGAAGAAATGGAGGCAGTGAGAGATTTTACTTTCTTGGGCTCCATGATCACTGCAGATGGTGACAGCAGCCACGAAATTAAAAGACGCCTGCTTCTTGGGAGAAGGGCAATGACAGGCCTAGACAGCATCTTGAGAAGTAGAGACATCACCTTGCCAACAAAGGTCCGTATAGTTAAAGCTATGGTTTTCCCAGTAGTGATGTATGGAAGTGAGAGCTGGACCATAAAGAAGGCTGATCGCCGAAGAATTGATGCTTTTGAATTCTGGTGCTGGAGGAGACTCTTGAGAGTCCCATGGACTGCAAGAAGATCAAACCTCTCCATTCTGAAGGAAATCAGCCCTGAGTGCTCACTGGAAGGACAGATCCTGAAGCTGAGGCTCCAGTACTTTGGCCACCTCATGAGAAGAGAAGACTCCCTGGAGAAGACCCTGATGTTGGGAAGGATGGAGGGCACAAGGAGAAGGGGGCGACAGAGGACAAGATGGTTGGATAGTGTTTTCGAGGTTACCAGCATGAGTCTGACCAAGCTGCGGGGGGCAGTGGAGGACAGGAGTGCCTGGCGTTCTCTGGTCCATGGGGTCACCAAGAGTCGGACACGACTAAACGACTAAACAACAACAATGCGCTGCAGGGATATTGATTTATTGGTTTTTGGTTTTAAATCATCACTTGCTTTTATCTACTATTTATTTCTTTGATCAGCTGCTTGTGATGTGTCAGTTTGTTGCTTTGGATCCATTCCAGTCCGGCTTCCGCGCTGGTCATGGGACCGAGACGGCTCTGGTCGCCCTAACAGATGATCTCCGCAGGCAGCTGGATCGAGGCGGGTCGGGGCTGCTGATTCTTCTAGACCTGTCAGCAGCCTTCGACATGGTCGATCACGAACTCCTGGACCACCGCCTTGCCGACGTGGGGATCCAGGGCACAGTCCTTCAATGGCTGCGCTCGTTTCTCTCTGGTCGGGGACAGAGGGTGGCGCTTGGGGGGGAATTGTCATCCCGCCACTCCTTGGTGTGTGGTGTGCCTCAGGGTGCAATACTCTCCCCGATGCTTTTTAACATCTTTATGCGCCCCCTCGCCCAGCTTGTCCGGAGTTTTGGGCTGGGCTGCCATCAGTATGCTGATGACACCCAACTCTATTTGTTGATGGACGGCCACCCGGACTCGGCCCCAGACACACTGATCAGATGCTTGGAGGCTGTGGCTGGATGGTTACGTGGGAGCCGGTTGAAGTTAAATCCTTCGAAGACAGAGGTCCTCTGGCTGGGACGGGACGACATGGGACTGAGGGGGCAACTCCCATCTCTTGCGGGGGTGCAATTAGTGCCAGCACCGTCCGTTAAGAGTTTGGGTGTAATCTTCGATACCTCCCTCTCCATGGAGGCGCAGATTGCAGCTACAACAAAGGCGGCATTTTTTCATCTCCGCCAAGCTAAGCAGTTGGCTCCTTACCTCTCTCGCCCTGACCTAGCCACTGTGATCCACGCGACGGTCACCTCCAGACTGGATTATTGTAACTCGCTCTACGTGGGGCTGCCCTTGAGACTGACCCAGAAACTCCAGCGGGTGCAGAATGCCGCAGCGAGACTCCTTACGGGGTCTTCGCTTAGAGATCACATTCATCCGGTGCTATACCAGCTGCACTGGCTCCCGGTGGAGTACAGGATCAGGTTTAAGGTGCTGGTTTTAACCTTCAAAGCCCTATACGGCCTAGGGCCCTCGTACCTACGGGACCGCCTCTCCTGGTATGCCCCACAGAGGAACTTACGATCTTCAAATAAAAACACCTTGAGGGTCCCAGGCCTCAGAGAGGTTAGGCTGGCCTCAGAGACAAGGGCCCTGCAGGACTTGACATCTTTCCGCAGGGCCTGCAAGACAGAGCTGTTCCACCTGGCATTTGGTCAGGGCGCAGCCTGACCCCCTCCTCTGGCAATCTTTACAAAGCTTTAGTTTATGGTTGCCATCAATTTTGATTTTAATTCATTTTTATAATGTTTTATAATGTCATACTGTTTTAATGTTGTTAGCCGCCCTGAGCCCGGCTTCGGCTGGGGAGGGCGGGATATAAATAAAATTTATTATTATTATTATGACGTGTATGTTAAATCAAATTTTATTAAACGGTCACAGACCAGATTAACTCCTACAGCTAGTCAGCGAAGCATAACACCGGAAAAAACAAAGGACAATTTCAATACAGATTAGGCCATAACAGCAATTTAAAATTAGACAGCATGAATAAAATTAAGTATTTGCCTTCGCCTGCATGTTGACATTGGAAAGCTCTTGTTTCCTGCGCCTAATAGCGGCTACACAGAATTTAGCAACATTGATCGTGATTTCAGGAACCTTACCTTCTAACCAAGGCTCTCATACATTGGAGTTCTGGTTCATTTTTAAGCTTTTGTAGAACTGGGGCAATAAAGGTCAGGTCTTTTTTTAAAAACAAATAAACAAAAAAAAACCAGAAAATGTGTGTGGGGGGGGAACATTACAGGTGTCAAAGCACTGTTATACACTTTGACGTGTATAACAGTGCTTTGACACCTGTAATGCTCCCCCCCCCCATTTTCTGTTTTTTGTTTTGTTTGTTTTTTTAAAAAAGATTAACCTAAAACAAACAGGCAGTTGGTGAGGCATCTAATCATAAGCCTGCATTTTTATCAAGCTTATATTTTTTGATCAAGGTTGTATCTTAAAAATGAGTTCAAATTCACAAATGTTTCATGCCAGGCAGGAACTAGGCTGGCTAAGATTTTGGCAGATGTTCATCCTCTTGGCCAGAGAGGCCCTCTGGTTTATTGCGGTCATAAAAGGCTGAGAGCGAGGTCACTGACCTTGCATGTTGCAGAGTACAATTAAGCTACAATTAAGTTGGTAAATAGTAAGAATTATTGTGCCTCCCGTTAGAGACTTGAGCCACATTTTCCTAAGGGCAAGAGCTAATGGAAATAGGGAAAGAAAGTGTTTTTAAGTTTTTTCTTACTTTGAAAACGTCTTTGCTTATAAAAAAAATTATATATGTTATGTATTAAATATATTGGCTTAAATGTAATTATGCAAAGGATTTAAGAAATGTTGGATTCTTATTTCATATAGTTGTAAGAGTTGTAACTATCCTGAAATTAAGTCAGCCATCAGCCCAGCCCCCCTGTCGGGCAGGAAAGCACCATCAGAGCACTCTAGACAGATGGTTGTCAGGTTTTTGTTTAAAGGAACCTCCAATGAAGGAGATCTTTCATTGATGATGCGTACAAAAGATCTTTGATACCTGTTTAAAATAGAATTAGCCACCATCTGTTTTAGCCATCTGCTCTATTTTAGAATTAAGGGGGCAAAGGTGATTTGGTAATTAAGGTGCCTTGTAGAGGTTAATGGCTACTTGTTTGCCAATTATAAATATAGCTTTTATTTCCCATAAAAGGCAATAGGAAATGGTTGTATCTTTTGTGATTGGTTCTAGCAAACAGCCAATAGGAATTTCAACCAGGCTGATTGGACAGAGGCAGCCAAAGGAGGAGCAAGGGGGCTGGGTTAAGGAAATATAAGTGCTGGCCATAATGGCAGGAGGCCAGGCCAGAGCTTGGTAACCATATACCACTGTGCCTCTCATTTATTTGTCTGACAAATAAATTATTATTTTAATTTCTCTATTGCTGCGTTGAATATTTCATTCCAGCTAAGCGTTAACCACAAGCAGGGTGCTACATTGGAAGGGACCCTGGGGATCATATTGTGGGATGTAAAGGTTCAGTCAAGTGCAACATTCTGACAGAGGACTAATGGCTTCCATGTTCTAACCGGTTGCTGTGACAACCAGTTTGTCAGTTTCTGGTAGTTTTGAAAGATAACTGCTCAGTTTTAATCACCCCAGGACCAACTTCCTTCTGGTACAGTTTGCTTGTTATGTAACCTCAGCCGGCCTTCCGGTACAGTTCTGTAAACCAGAATGAATCTGAGAGTAAAATAGTTTCATGTTAACATGAATCAGATTCGTGTATGTACAGTGGTGCCCCGCAAAACGAATGCCTCGCAAGACGGAAAACCCACTAGACGAAAGGGTTTTCCGTTTTTCGAGGCGCTTCACAAGACAAATTTCCCTATGGGCTTGCTTCGCAAGACGAAAACGTCTTGCGAGTCTTGCGAGTTTTTTCCCTCCCCCCTTTTTCTAAGCCGCTAATAGCCGCTAAGTCGCTAATAGCGCTAATCCGCAAAGCCGCTAATAGGGATGCTTCACAAGACGAAAAAACTGCTAGACGAAGAGACTCGCGGAACGGATTATTTTCGTCTTGCGAGGCACCACTGTACAGTGGTACCTCGAGTTACATACGCTTCAGGTTACATACGCTTCAGGTTGCAGACTCCGCTAACCCAGAAATAGTGCTTCAGATTAAGAACGTTGCTTCAGGATGAGAACAGAAATTGTGTAGCAGCAGCGCGGCGACAGAGGGAGGCCCCATTAGCTAAAGTGGTGCTTCAGGTTAAGAACAGTTTCAGGTTAAGAATGGACTTCCGTAACGAATTAAATTCTTAATCCAAGGTATCACTGTATTCTTTAAGAGGGATTCAAAGGGATTTCTAACGAGGAAGGCATCTTTATTAGTAGAACTCCAACGAGTCAGCAACAAGCCGATCGCTGCGTAAACTTATAAAGGGGATTGTTTAACTCTGCTAATTGTATGCACTGCAGGGATATTGATTTATTGGTTTTTGGTTTTAAATCATCACCTGCTTTTATCTACAGTGGTACCTCGTTACAGACGCTTCAGGTTACATACGCTTCAGGTTACATACTCCGCTAACCCAGAAATAGTGCTTCAGGTTAAGAACTTTGCTTCAGGATGAGAACAGAAATCGTGCTCCGGCGGTGTGGCAGCAGCAGGAGGCCCCATTAGCTAAAGTGGTGCTTCAGGTTAAGAACAGTTTCAGGTTAAGAACGGACCTCCGGAACGAATTCAGTACTTAACCCGAGGTACCACTGTACTATTTATTTCTATTTTAAAAGTTTTATCAGCTGTTTGTGATGTGTCAGTTTGTTGCTTTGATGTGTATAACATTGACAGCTGTATTGCTTCCCCCCCCCTTTTTTCTGTTTTAATTTTCTTTTAAAGGATTGACCTAAAAGAAATGGGCAAGTTGGAAGCGACCCCAGACATCATCCAGCCGAACCCCTGCAATGCAGGAATCTCAGCTAAAGCATCCATGACAGATGGCCACCCAACCTCTAAGGAAGGAGAGTCCACCACCTCCCGAGGGAGTCCTTTCCACTGCTGAACAGCTCTGACTGTCAGAAAGATTTTCTGTGTGTCCATCAACTCCGCATGGGGCGAGGGCTTCAGATCAGCCATGATGAAGCTCACTGAGTGAGCACCGGCTCTCTGCCTAACCTACCTTGCAGGGTTGTTGTGGGGCATAGCTGTCAACCGTCCCTTATTTGGCGGGAAACTCCCTTATCCCAGAGCCGTGTCCCGCTGCTGTCCCTTTTTTAAAAAAATAATTTTTTATTAAGATTTTAAAGGTTACAGAAAAAAAAATGAAAAGAAAACAATCGAAGAAGAAAAATAAAAAACAATGCATATAAGAAAACATCATCAAAAAACAGAAAAAAAGAAAAAAGAAATAAAAAACAAGTCAAACCTTTAACTCACTTACTTACATTCACTTATTTTCTTGACTTCCTCACGCCTCCCATTTTTGTATTCTAATTCAATTAGATATTCCAGCAAATCCTTCCAGCTTTGTTTTTATGCTAATAATTTATCTTATCATACTATAATTTTACATTCTCTCACCAATTCATTTTTACTTAATCCTTTATGTCTTTTCTGCTAAAACCACATACTTTTCTTTTCCCAACATCTTTCTAACAATCCTTAATTTTGCAATATTTTTGAAGAGAAACTTTAATTTTTTTCCAATCTTCTTCCACCAACTCTTCTCCTTGGTCCCGGATTCTGCCGTCATCCCACTGCTGTCCCTTATTGATGATGTCCCTTAAATTTCCCGGGTTTCATGCTCGCCTGGCTTGGGAGGGAAGCGGCGTGGGCGAGAGTCTCCCTCCCTCCCTCTCTCTCTCGGGCGGGGAAGGGCCGTTGGAACTCCTCGCACCAGGACATTGGCAGCCCCGACGTGCTGCTTAGCATCCCCTCCAACCAGTGCAGCATCTTAATGTAGTGATTTCCCCCTCTGCATCCCTTTCATAACTCTATTTTTTTATAAATCATTTGTCCATCCATAGTTCAAATTTTTACTACAAGTTTTCTGTCAGTCCTACCAATTTATGTAACTCTTGACAATAGCTTTTCAACTAAATTATAAACTTCCCCCATTCTTTATTAAATAGGTCCTCTTCCTGGTTTCCAATTCTGCCTGTAAGCTTTGCCATCTCGACGTTGTTCCTTAGTTTTGTCTGCCACTCTTCTTTGGTTGGAGTTGTAGACCCTTAGGATCATCTAGTCCAGTGTTTCCCAACCTTGTGCCTCCAGCTGTTTTTGGACTACAATTCCCATCATCCCTTGCCACTGGTCTTGCTAGTCAGGGATGATGGGAGTTGTAGTTCAAAAACAGCTGGAGGCTCCTTGCAAAAGACAGTCAGTGGCAGCCAAAGCAGCATGGCTCCATCAGTGGCGGATTTCTGTATAAGCCAAGCAAAATCCCTTATTTTCGCTGCTGATCCCTTATTTTCGAGGTTGCTGGTCCCTTATTTTCAAATCTGTAAATTGACAGCTATGTTGTGGGGGGGGGTTGAAATGAGGAGGGAGAGAACTGCGTACGCTGCGTTGAGCTCCTTTGGAGGGGAAAAAAGGGGAATATAAATGCAATAAATAAAACATCTTGACCGAAGCACTACCAAGGGATGGATTTCGAGAGCTTGCGAGTCAGAATGGGGCGGGGGGGGTGTCCTTCTCTGCAAAAAAAAAGCTTGCAAAAAAGTGCTGTTGGGTACAATCAACTTTGCACGGCTCCAGCCAGCAGAGGGCAGGTGGGGAAACCGGCCGATCGGCCGGGGAAAATGCACTTTGCACTTTCCCAGGAATCCTACCAAGGCTCCTCCTCTTCCTCCCTTCCTCCTCTCCATTTCTCCCTCTCTCTCTGACTCTTTCTCTCCTTATGTAAGATCCATGTGGTTCAGCGCCTAGGCTTGCACTCTGAAGTCGTCCTTGCAAATATAAATAAACCGTAAGTCCGGAGACTCTTCTCCCCACCCCACCCCCGATTTCCAATAGGGCGCGTTTTATTTGATATTTCAAGCAATGCTAGTTGATGCGCAGATGAGACTGGGGAACTGGGGGGGGATGCCGCTTCCAAGTTTTTAACACTTGCAAACCAGCAGCCAACTAATGAAAAACCCAAGAATATTGAGTCAGACCATCGGTTCACCACGCTTAGCGTTGCCTGCGCAGACTGGCAGCAGCTCTCTAAGGTATCTGGTATCTCCAGTTAGGGCTGAGAGAGACACTCCCTGCCCCAAATCCTGGCGAGCTGCTGTCCGTCAGTGTGGACACTATTGATCTAGGTGGACCAGTGGTCTCACTCCAGAAAGCTGCCTCTATTCCAGAGGAGTTGTATAGATGCTCCAGCCATGCAAGGTTGACACCCACTCTGTGTGTGTTTGTGTGTTTGCTTTCCTTTCATTAGCTAAGCCGGGAGTTCCTGGTCCCTGTCAGTGAAGCACTTGCTTAGAGCAAGATTGCCCTTGTATGTTTGCAGCCGACTCCATCACCTTTGCCACAAGTAGCTGAAGCCAGAGACACACCAAGACTCAGAACCTGGACCTGGCGATCCTGGAGCAGTTCCTGGCTCTCCTCCCCCCGGAGATGGAGAATTGGGTGATGGGATGCAGAAAGGAGACCAGTTCCCTGGCCAAAGGTTTCCACCTGAGCCGGGCAGAGGACGTGAAGCAGGAGGAGGAACAGCAGGTGAGAGATGGTTTAATCCAGGTGTTTACACTTTAGGTCGGTGGTTTTGAATACAGTGGTACCTTGGTTCTCAAATGCCTTGGTACTCAAACAACTTGGAACCCAAACACTGCAAACCCGGAAGTAAGTGTTCCAGTTTGCGAACTTTTTTCGGAAGCTGAACATGCTCCATTTTGAATGCCACACTTCCGTTTTGAGTGTTACGCTGACGATTTGAGTGCCACACTTCTGTTTTGAGTGTTAACGCTGAGGTCTGTCTGTTTTTGATATTTATTTTGCGTTTTTGTTTTTGCGGTTCTTTTTTTGTGACTGTGTGGAACCCAGTTCAGCTACTGGTTGATTGTGTGACTGCAGTACATGGTTTATTGCTTTCATTTTATGGATCAATGGTCTTGTTAGATGGTAAAATTCATGTTAAATTGCTGTTTTAGGGGTTGCTTTTAAAAGTCTGGAACGGATTATTCCATTTTGCATTACTTTCTATGGGAAAGCATGTGGGGAGGTTTACTTGAGCAGAGTTAAACAATCCCCTTTTTAAGTTTATGCAGCGATCAGCTTGTTGCTGACTCAGGTCTGAGTTCTACTAATAAAGATACCTTCCTGGTTAAAAAATCCCTTTGAATCCCTCTTAAAGAATACACACACGAATCTGATTCATGTTAATATAAAACTGTTTTACTCTCAGATTCATTCAGGTTTACAGAACTGTACCGGAAGGCAGGCTGAGGTTACATAACAAGCAAATAAACTATGCCAGAGGGAAGTTGGTCCTGAGGTGACTGTAGCTGAGCAGCTACCTTTCAAAACTACCAGCAACTGACAAACTAGTAGTCACAGCAACCGGTTAGAACATGGAGGCCGTTAGTCGGAATGTTGCACTTGACTGCAGCTTTACATCCCACAAAGCATGCCTTGGTTTTAATAATAATAATAATTTATTATTTATAACCCGCCCATCTGACTGGGTCTCTCCAGCCACTCTGGGCAGCTTCCAACCAAATATCAAAAACAATACAGCATCAGACCCTAAACAGGGTCGCCTTCACAGGTGTCTTTTAAAAGTAAAATAATTGTTTATTTCCTTGACATCTGATAGGAGGGCGTTCCACAGGGCAGGCGCCACTACCGAGAAGGCCCTTTGCTTGGTTCTCTGTAACCTCACTTCTCGCAGTGAGGGAACTGCCAGAAGGCCCTCGGAGCTGGACCTCAGTGTCCAGGCTGAACGATGGGGGTGGAGACGCTTCTTCAGGTATACTGGACTGAGGCTGTTTAGGGCTTTCAAGGTCAGCACCAACACTTTGAATTGTGCTCGGAAACATACTGGGAGCCAGTGTAGGTATTTCAGGACCGGTGTTATATGGTCTCGGCAGCCACTCCCAGTCACCAGTCTAGTTGCCGCATTCTGGATTGATTGCAGTTTCCGGGTCACCTTCAAAGGTAGCCCCACATAGAGCGCATTGCAGTAGTCCAAGCGGGAGATAACTAGAGCATGCACCACTCTGGCGAGACAGTCTGCAGGCAGGTAGAGTCTCAGCCTGCATACCAGATGGAGCTGGTAAACTGCTGCCCTGGACACAGAATTGGAATGCTTTGGTTTTGGAACGGACTTCCGGAACTGATGTAAGTTTGAGAGCCAAGTTACCACTGTATGTAGGTCAGTGATCCACATTTTAAGCGCGGGGGTACACAAGACGCTGGACTGGGATTCCGGTCTTGTTTAAAACTGCACCCATGACTCTGTGGCACAATGCACAGGAGTGTAGGAAGGGGGGGGGCAGTGGGGGCGGCTCGCCCTGGGTGCCCTCACTGAGGGGAGTGACTCGGCACGTCGCCCACCTGCGATTCCCAAGCCTACCCTGAGCCGTCGGGTTAGGACGGGAGCTGCGCTGCTTTGCCAGCAGCATCCCCCCCTTCCCCCTTTGTTTTGACAGCTATGGGGAGGCTTAGGAGTTGCAGGCGAGTGGCGCGCCAAATGTCCACCATGGGTGGCCTGCTCCACTCCGCTCCCCTGGGCGACTCGCTCCGCCCCGGCTGCAGGGCTCACGTACTGCTCCAGGCACCCAAGCAGCTATCCTGTGCCTGGGAGGGCACCCTCCGCACCACGCCCCCCTCGGGAGCGCGCCCTCCCTGGGCAGGGTGGGCATATGCCCCACCACTGACAATACAGACTTTTTGTCATTGGAACAATTCCCCAAGGAGGGAGGGGGCACTCCCTTCTGGAACTAGCTGTGGTTTTGTTATCTTTGGGAAGGAATGTCTGACGTGGCCTTGGAAGCTAGCAGAGAATTTCCACCTGGAAAAAGACTGGATTTGAACACGGAATATGAAGCTGGGAAACAACACTGGACTCTGGAAAAACAAATCACACTTGCTGATATGGAATATAGCTATTAGGGTTTACTTGTTGTTGTTGTTTTGCTGTATACAGGGATATAGAGGGACAGCTAATGGATAAATAATACCGGTAAAAAAATTGGGGGATGGCATCTAGAGATAAATTGAGATTATGAGCAGCAGCAAGGGTTTATCATGGACGTACCTCATAAGGAGAGTGGGAAGATAGTTTTGGAGAATTGTATTAAATTGAATTAATTTGGGGGGGGGACCCAAACAATTCCTCATGGATGGCAAGTTGCACAGAACTTACTGTTTCTCCTGATGCTTTGACCACATTCCCATAATTAAAGCATTTTAAAGCTTTCCCCAAAGAATTCTGGGAGCTGTAGTTTGTTAAGGGTGCTGAGGTTGTAAAGTATCCATAACAGAGGGCCATCCAAAACTCTGCTTAAAAACCTCCAGCGAAGGAGTCCACCACCTCCATTCCACTGTTGAACAGCTTTTCCCGACAGAAAGATCTTCCCAATATTTACTCAAAATCTCCTTTCCTGCAACTTGAAGCCACTGGTTTGGGTCCTGCCCTCCAGAGCTGGAGAAAACAAGCTTGCTCCCTCCTCCATGTGGCAGCCGTAGAGAGAGTTGACGTGGCTCTCATTTCTTCTCTCAGTCTCCTCTTTTCCAAGCTAAACATACCCAGCTCCTTTAAGTGCTCCTCATAAGGCTTAATCTCCAGACCCTTGATCATCTTGCTTGCCCTCCTCTGTACACATTCCAACTTGTCAAAATCCTTCTTAGACTGTGGTGCCCAGAAATGGATACAGTATTCCAGGTGTTGTCTGACCAAAGCAGAATTTTGTTGTTGTTGTTTAGTCGTGTCCGACTCTTCGTGACCCCATGGACCAGAGAACGCCAGGCCCTCCTGTCCTCCACTGCCCCCCGCAGCTTGGTCAGACTCATGCTGGTAACCTCGAAAACACTATCCAACCATCTCGTCCTCTGTCGCCCCCTTCTCCTTGTGCCCTCCATCTTTCCCAACATCAGGGTCTTCTCCAGGGAGTCTTCTCTTTTCATGAGGTGGCCAAAGTACTGGAGCCTCAGCTTCAGGATCTGTCCTTCCAGTGAGCACTCAGGGCTGATTTCCTTCAGAATGGAGAGGTTTGATCTTCTTGCAGTCCATGGGACTCTCAAGAGTCTCCTCCAGCACCATAATTCAAAAGCATCAATTCTTCGGCGATCAGCCTTCTTTATGGTCCAGCTCTCACTTCCATACATCACTACTGGGAAAACCATAGCTTTAACTATACGGACCTTTGTTGGCAAGGTGATGTCTCTACTTCTCAAGATGCTGTCTAGGCCTGTCACTGCCCTTCTCCCAAGAAGCAGGCGTCTTTTAATTTCGTGGCTGCTGTCACCATCTGCAGTGATCCAAAGCAGAATAGAGTGGTGCTATTACTTCCCTTGATTTGGAAACTAGACTTCTGCTGATGCAGCCTTGAATAGTGTTAGTTTTTTTGCTGCTGCATCACGCTGTTGACTCATGTTAAGCTTGTGGTCCACCAAGACCCCTAGATCTTTTTCACATCCAGTGGTACCTCGGGTTACATACACTTCAGGTTACATACGCTTCAGGTTACAGACTCCGCTAACCCAGAAATATTACCTCGGGTTAAGAACTTTGCTTCAGGGTGAGAGCAGAAATTGTGCTCCGGCGGCGCAGCGGCAGAGGGAGGCCCCATTAGCTAAAGTGGTGCTTCAGGTTAAGAACAGTTTCAGGTTAAGAACGGACCTCCGGAACGAATTAATATCCTATATTTGTGCATCTGGTTCTTCCTTCCTAAGTGCAGAACCTGACATTTGTCACCATTGAAATTCATTTTGTTAGCTTGCGCCCAGTTCTCCAATCCTGTTCCCACAGCGGTCAACCAGATGCCCTAATGGGAAACCTGTTGGAATATTCTAGAAAGAACTTGAGGATTGGTCTTGGACAGGTTGCTAGGCAACAGAAAAATCTCCCCAGCAACGGGTTCCTTTATTAAGGGCATGTAGTCAATAAACGTCAGTCTGTGTGTAAATGAACAGAAGTGCAAATGAGTCAGCAATTGAGTTTCTGGCCAGATGGCTAGAGGAGAAGGAATTGTGTTGTTTTATTTGACCAATGTAATTTTTTTTTTGTAAATAATAAAGATTCTCTGTAGAAAGAAACTCTGCTGTAAGCCTTAAAAGAATAAAACCCATCATAGCTAGAGGCCTTCATTAGCTCTCTCCTCCAATAATTTGTCTAATCCTCTTTTAAAGCCATCAGAGTTGGTCGCCATCGCTTGCCTCCTTGGTGGGTGGGTGTGACCCCCCCCCGTGGGCGGAGCCAGAGGCAAAAAGTGGGTGGAGCAATGAATGTGACTCTTAACTTTGGTATAGTAAGCATCGTTCTAGCTGTGCAAGCAAGAGACATGCTCACATTTCAAGTGGCACGTTCCAACCGGGGGAAAGCCCTTGAGGAGGTGTGGCCTTGGAGGGGGGGTTCAGAGGGCCAGGCAGAGAGGTCTGGAGGTCCACATTTGGCCTGAGGTGCCCCCCGCTGTTGCAAAGGTTTAAAATGCCCTCCGACCTTCTTTTGTCTCCCTTGCAGATGGTGAAAACAACAGAACCACAGAATTCCAGAACTGGAGAATTAGAAGGGGCATCTAGTCAGACGCCCTGCGATGCAGGAATCGCAGTCCTGGTCTTGTGGCCGCCACCCCTGGATGAGAGCCCCTGCTCCGTTGCAAAAATGATGGTGACGTTTTCTTCCAGACCGTCTTCTCCTCTGCGTGGAGCAGAAACTGTTTCTGGAGAGCTGCTGAATCGGTTGCAGGAAGGAGGAATGGAGAGCTGTGCAGGATCTGCCCCTTCCCCTCGGCTTCTGGTACTGTTGCCCGATGTGCAGGCTTTGAATGCTCTGCATCAGGCATAGGCAACCTCGGCCCTCCAGATGCTTTGGGACTACAACTCCCACGATCCCTAGGACCAGTGGTCAGGGATGGTGGGAATTGTAGTCCCAAAACATCTGGAGGGCCGAGGCTGCCTATGCCTGCTCTGCATAGTTTCTGGTTTTTTTGCAGCTCTAATATGTTCTTCCTTAGCTGCAGAAGAACTTTGGAAGAGCCTGGCTGCAAGTTCAGGCCAGTGGCCAGCCAGATGCCGCAGTGGAAATCCTGCAAGCAAGATATGAGCTCAACAGCCTCGCTCTCCCCACTTGTGATTCCCAGCGCCTGGTATTCAGTCCCATTGACATCTTTAGGATTTCCTTTCAGTAAGAACATACAAAGAGCCGATTGGATCAAGCCAAGAGCCCATCTAGTCCAGCATCCTGTTCTCACAGTGGCAGTTTCCGAGCACAATACAAAGTGTTGGTGCTGACTTTTAAAGCCCTAAACAGGCTTGGCCCAGTATTTCTGAAGGAGTGTCTCCACCCCCATCGTTGTGCCCAGACACAGAGATCTAGCTCTGAGGGCCTTCTGGCAGTTCCCTCCCTGCAAGAAGTGAGGTTACAGGGAACCAGGCAGAGGGCCTTCTCAGTAGTGGCACCTGCCCTGTGGAACGCCCTCCCATCAGATGTCAAGGAGATAAACAACTATCTGACTTTTAGAAGACATCTGAAAGCAGCCCTGTTTAGGGAAACTTTTAATGGTTGATGTTTTATTCTATTTTCAGTATCTGTTGGGAGCCACCCAGAGTGGCTGGGGAAACCCAGCCAGATGGGTGAGGTATAAATAAATTGTTGTTGTGGTTGTTGCAGGAAACTTAATCTCCGGGGTATTATTATTATTATTATTATTATTATTATTATTATTATTATTAACAACCAGATTCCCCAGTGCAGGAAATGAGCACATCAGTGCTGCTCTCTCTACCCTTCCCAAAAAGTGGTATTCAGAGTGCCTTTGAAAAGCTTTATTAGCTACCAATGATGCTCTGAAAGAGGATTAAACAAATTCAGGGAGGATGAGGCCACTGGTGGGAACGAACCCTGACGGTTGTGGACTGGGCAATAATGCTTCTGAATACCAGTTGGTGAAAACCACAGGAGAGGAGAAGGCTCTTCCGCTCAGGTGCTGCTTGAGGGTTTCGTACAGATTTATGTCTTGCTAAATGCAAGGTGGTTCTTTTAAAATGAGATCCAGAAGCAATACGAAATACACAAGTGAATGAGAAGATTAAATATTTCATTCTGAAACAGCAAGCAATGTATACGGACCAAGCAAACACTTCAATCTGCCACTTGGAAGCCCTCAAGAAGCCTCAGTTTGCACGGATCTGCGGCCGATCAGTCCATGTATGAGCTTCATAGAAACCTAGCCCAGACCATCTGATTTTATATATAGCCTGTGTGGCGACTGGCTACGTGCAGATCATCCATTAGCCATCCCCTCCCAATACAGTGGTGCCTCGCAAGACGAAATTAATCCGTTCCGTGAGGCTCTTCGTATAGGGGTCTTTCGTCTTGCGAAGCAAGCCCATTGACAGCTTAGCGGATTAGCGCTATTAGTGGTTTAGCGGCTTTTAGCGGATCAACTGTTAAGCAGCTTATCAGCGGATCAGCTGATAAGCGGCTTAGCGGCTTAGGAAAAGAGGGGGAAAGGAGGAAAAACCCGCTGGAACTCGCAAGACATTTCGTCTTGCGAAGCAAGCCCATAGGGAAATTCGTTTTGCAAAGTGCCTCCAAAACGGAAAACCCTTTCGTCTAGCGTGTTTTCCATCTTGCGAGGCGTTCGTCTTGCGGGGCACCGCTGTACCTCACTTTCTAAAAAAACAATGTCCAACATCAAAGAAGGGACCGTATTTTTCGCCCTATAGGATGCACCGGCCCATAAGACACCTAGTTTTGGAGGGGGGAAATAAAGGGAAAAAAATTATTTCCCCCCCAGGGGCGGGGGAAGCCCCCGACCCAGCCCACAGAACAGGCAGCTCTCCGCAAGCCTTGGGAGACCGTTGCGACTTCCCGCCGGGCTCCCACTGCTTGCGGATATCTGCCTGAAGCCCAAACCAGGTCGGGGAACAGCGGGGTGGCGGCGCTGCGCCTCCCTGCTGTCCCCCGAACTTGTGGGGCTGGCGGTGGGGAGAAGTGCACTTCTCCCCACCGCCAGCCTCCAAACCAGGTCGGGGAACCGAAGCCTGGGGTGCGCGAGATGCAGGCTGCTATCCACAAGCCTAGGGCTCCCAAGGCTTGCTGAGAGCTTCCTGAAGCCTGGAGAGCGAGAGGGGTCGGTGCGCACCAACCCCTCTCGCTCTCCAAGCTTCAGCGAAAGCCTGTATTCGCCCCATAGGACACACACACATTTCCCCTTCATTTTTGGAGGGGGAAAAGCATCCTATAGGGCAAAAAATACGGTACCCAGCATTATCCTCCCAACTGATTATGGCAGCTGTTACTACCTCCCGGCATTTTCAGGACATTAAAGACTCTTCCCACGCCATCAAAAAACTTAACAAGAGCGAGGAAGGGGGAAGGAACAGAGGCAGGAAGGGTAACCATGTCAGATCACTAAGTCCTCGATACATTCGAAATAAATTAAAAAATTATCCAGTAGCACCTTAGAGATCAACTAAGTTTGTTCTGGGTATAAGCTTTTGTGTGCATGCACACTTCTTCAGATTCTTCAGGTATTCTTCAGATTGTTCACAAAATTTTACACCCAGAACAAACTTAGTTGGTCTATGGTGCTACTGGACATTTTTTAATTTTTATTTTTTTCTGACTGTGTCAGACCAACACGGCTGCCTACCTGATCCTCAATACATTTTTGGCTTCCAAGTGCATTTCCCATACAGTATGTAGTTAGCCATTGTGAAAACGGGGAGTTGAAGTAGATGGGCCATAGGCCTGATCCAGCAAAGCTCTTGACATGTTCTCCAGCAAGGGTGATTGCTTTTCCAGGGAGAAACCGACCTTGTCTAGTAGCCACAACGGCTATGTTCCACCTCCACGATCGGAGGCACCGTAACTCGGAAGTAACATTCGCTGGGGAACAAGAGAGGCCTCGTGCTCAGGTCCTGTATCCCATTGGGGCTTCTGGGCTCTTCAGACATCATTTGGATTCCGCAGGGGAACCTGCAGTCACCTCACCTTAACTACCTCTTTGGATTGCTAAATTATCTGTGAGATAAAGCTCTTCCCTTTTTTGTGCTTTCAGGGCCCGGTGACCTTTGAGGATGTGACCGTGCATTTCACAGAGGAGGAGTGGGCCCTTCTGGATCTGGGCCAGAGGGCCTTGCACAGAGAAGTCATGGAGGAGAATTACAGCAATCTGGCCTCTCTGGGTTAGTATCCTCCTCTTAGCCTGAGGTTCCCCACCCACCCAGGACAGCATCATAAGATCATACCACGAGGTCTCAGTTGTTGTCCCTGCTGCTTTTGAGCTCTGCTGACAGAGGCGCTAAGGATGAAATGTGTGACCTGATACATACCGAGGGCTTTGTTGTTGTTGTTTAGTCATTTAGTTGTGTCCGACTCTTCGTGACCCCCTGGACCAGAGCATGCCAGGCACTCCTGTCTTCCACTGCCTCCCGCAGTTTGGTCAAACTCATGCTTGTAGCTTCGAGAACACTGTCCAGCCATCTCGTCCTCTGCCATCCCCTTCTCCTTGTGCCCTCCATCTTTCCCAACATCAGGGTCTTTTCCATTGAGTGTTCTCTTCTCATGAGGTGGCCAAAGTATTGGAGCCTCAGCTTCAGGATCTGTCCTTCCAGTGCTGATTTCCTTCAGAATAGAGAGGTTTATCTTCTTGCAGTCCATGGGACTCTCAAGAGTCTTCTCCAGCACCATAATTCAAAAGCATCAATTCTTCGGCGATCAGCCTTCTTTATGGTCCAGCTCTCACTGCCATACATCACTACTGGGAAAACCAGAGCTTTAACTATACAGACCTTTGTTGGCAAGGTGATGTCTCTGCTTTTTAAGATGCTGTCTAGGTTTGTCATTGCTTTTCTCCCAAGAAGCAGGAGTCTTTTAATTTCCCAGGGCTAGATACAACTAAATAGTTATGCTAGTGGGATGTAAAATGAACCCCACAAGTGCCGTGGGTCTATTTTTCTCCTCTCTTCTGCTTGTGTGCCCCTCCAAATCAGTTCTGGCAAGTTGGGAGAACCTCAGGCACAACACGAGGGGATTAGGAGAGGGGAGATTTTGTTGCCTGGCAAGTGTGATGTCCAATTTGCTCTGGGCTTCCAGAGCTCTATAATACACAACCTTCAATTTTGAGGGTCTGATTTACAAAGCAAATTTATCTGACCTACCAAGATGTCACAGATTTTAGCAGCAGATGCAAAGAGATGAGGGGTGGGTGCAGCCCAGTGCTCTGATGAGGATGAAGCCCTACTCCTTCCTGCTTCTCAGACCCATCTGAGAACTCCCAGCCCAGCTGATATGCACAGTTCAGGTGTGAGGTGGGGGCTGTGTGTGTCCTGTGTGTGTACATGCAAGGGTGTATGTGTGAGAAAGACAATGTGGAGTGGCCATGCTCACCTTTGGCTACACTTACCACATTTTTCGCTCTATAGGATGCGCCCGACCATATGACGCACCTAGTTTTAGAGAGGGAGAACAAGAGGAAAAATATATCTCCCTCTCTGCGCAGCGCCCCTTCAGCAAAGCAGGAGGAGAAGCGGAGCCCCTTCCATTTCTCCTCCCGCTTTGCTGAAGGGGTGCTGTGCAGAGAGGGAAAGCTGCGCAGCACCTCTCCAGCGAAGCAAAGCCAGGAGAGCAAGAGGGATCGGTGCGCTCCGTAGGCTTCGCGTTGCTTTCGCTGAAGCCATGGAGCCTGCATTCGCTCCATAAGACGCACACACTTCCCCTTAATTTTTGGAGGGGGAAAAGTGCTTCTTATAGAACGAAAAACACGGTGCCTTCGGCATGTGGCCCGCAGGAGCATTGATCAAGGGTGAACGCGGCCCAGTCTTAGTGCCCATCAACAGTGGCTGCCCCCTGACTATCCTTCCCCTTCTGCTTTTCACACAGACATTAATTGGGATTATTCTCGAACTTTGGTGTCTGTTCTTCCCTGATCAGGTGTCCCTTTTTATTCCTGCAGGTGGTGGGAGGGAGAGCAGTGAAGAGAATGAACCCCAGGGAATTAAAACTGAAGCAGAAGAGAATTTGAGGAAGGACACTGTTGTTCCAGACGGTGCTGGCTTCAATGAAACTCTGATGCTGGAAAAACATCATACAGGCAAGAAACAGGAAAACGTCTCTCCTTGTGTAAGAAACCCAGCTAGAATATTGAATCCCAGCACCCTTGGAAGAAAACATAACGGGGATAAACTGTTTCAATGTTCAGAGTGTGAAAGGAGCTTCAAGTACAAGTCACTTCTTCGTCTACATGAAAGAACCCACACAGAAGGGAAACACTATAAATGTTCAGAGAACAGAAAGAGTGTCCGTTTGAGCTCCAAGCTTCCTGCTCCTCAACAAATCCACACTGGGGGGGAACTATATAAGTGCTCAGTGTGTGGAAATAGCTTCGCTGATAGCAATAAACTGTCTAAACATGAAAGAATCCACACAGAAGGGAAACCACATAAATGTTCAGAGTGCGGAAAGTGTTTCCGACAGACCTACAACCTTTTTAATCATCAAAGAATCCATACTGGAGAAAAACCATATAAATGCACAGAGTGTGGAAAGAGCTTCACAGACCGTAGTGGCCTTACTCGTCATCAGAGAACCCACACAGGAGAGAAACCACATAAATGTTCCAATTGCGGAACGTGCTTTAGCCGCTACAGTCACCTTCTTAGTCATCAAAGAATCCACACAGGGGAGAAACCGTATAAATGCTTAGAGTGTGGAAAGGGCTTTGCTCAGAGCTCTGCACTTCTTTCTCACCAAAAAGTCCATTCAGGAGAGAGACCGTTTAAATGTTCTGAGTGCGAAAAGTGTTTCCGTCTGAGCTCCAAACTTCTTGATCATCAAAAAATCCACACTAGAGAAAAACTATATAAGTGCTCAGTGTGTAAAAGCAGCTTTGCGTACAAGAGACACCTTTCCTTACACTCAAGAATTCACACAAGATAAACCATATAAATGCTTAGTGTGTGGAAAGAGCTTCACTCAGAGCTGTGTGCTGTTAAATAAATAATCCATTCTGGAGGGAAACAGTATAAATGATCAGTGTGTGGAAAAAGCTTAAGAGATCATAGTAGCCATTCTCAACATCAGAGAAGCCACATAGAAGCCACATAAATGTTCCAATTGTGGAAAGTGCTTCAGCCGGAATAGTGACCTTCTTAATTATCAGACACTCCATACATGTGAGTTTGGGAAAAGCTTCAATTGTAGCCAAACCCTTGCTTTACACACAGGGGAGAAAGCATTTTCATGTTCAGAGTGTGGAAAGTACTTTGACCATAAGTTACTAACTACCAAAGGGCCCATATAGGTGAGAAGCTGTATGAATGTTCAGAGTGTGGAAAGAGCTCAGCCAAAGCAAGAGCCTCTTTAACCATAAAATAATCCATTTTGCAGAGAAAGAATATCATTGTTTGGGATGTGGAAAGGGCTTCAGCTGAAGGGTATGCCTTAGTATGGAATGCGGGTGGCACTGTGATCTAAACCACTGAGCCACTTGAGCTTGCAGATCGTAAGATTGGCGGTTCGAATCCTCACGATGGGGGTGAGCTCCCGTTGCTCTATCCTAGCTCCTGCCAACCTAGCAGTTTGAAAGCATACCAGTGTGAGTAAATAAATAGGTACCACTGCGGTGGGAAGGTAAATGGTGTTTCCAGGCGCTCTGGCAATCATCACGGTGTTGTGTTGTGCCAGAAGTGGTTTAGTCATGCTGGCCTCATGATGCAGAAAAGCTTCTGCAGACAAACGCTTGCTCCCTCGGCCTGAAAGCAGAGATTAGCGCTGCCCCCCCCCCATAGTTGAATTTGAATGGACTTAACCATCCAGGGGTCCTTTAGTGTACATCAGAAACCTCATACAGGAGCAAAATCATATAAGTCCACTGAATGGAAAGAGCTTCAGCCACCTTGGTGGCTTTAGTTTCCAACAGTGAGTCCACACCAGAAAAGAACAATATACAGTGGTACCTTGATTCTCGAATGGCTTCGGTCCAAAACAAATCGGCTTCTGAACGCTGCAAACCTGGAAGTAAGTGTTGTGGTTTGCGAATTTTTTTGGAAGCTGAACGTCGACTGAAGCTGAACTTCAGCCAATCGGAAACCGTGCCTTGCTTTTCAAACAGTTTCGGGAGTCGAATGGACTCCCAGAACGGATTAAGTTTGACAACCAAGGTATCACCGTAGTTGCCATGGAAAGAGTTTTCAGGTGAGCAGAGTTGGTTGCATATCACCACCAAATCCACACAAGGGAATAAGTCATTTAAATCCTCAGTCAGATGTGGTATCTGTCACAAGGACAGCACTTACACAGGAAAGACCATAGTCTCTTTTGCACATAACGCCAAAGCATGGTTAACAGAAGAAGAGCTTGCTGGATCAGGAAAACGGGTCCTCTCCACTCCTGTGGTTTCCTGCAAGTAAGGACTGAACATTGCTCACAGCACAGCCTCCATCCTCCTCCATTGATGGACTTACCCTCCTTTAATTTCTCTAGACCTCTCTTAAAGCCATCCAAGTTGGTGGCCGTCACTGTTTCCTGCTGGAGTGAGTTCCACAGTTTATCTATGTAAAATAAGTACTTTCGTTTCTTTACCTGTCGTGAATTTTCCAGCTTCATTGGATAGCCACAAGTTTTCGTGTTGTGAGAGAGGGATAAAAACTTTCCTCTATCGACTTTCTTCCTGCCATGCATAGTTTTGCAAACATCTGTCATATCTCTTGCTCGCCTTTTTTTTTTATAAATGATGTTTTATTAAACCATGGCTTAGTGATATTTGTGAAACTTACCCAGCAGTTTAACTATGGTCTGTTAAATATTAAAAGTCACTTGTTAAAAAAAGTTTGTAATCCTCATTTGACATTAGCCAGGGTTTTGTGTTATATCTGAATGCAGGAATTTACTGCTAAAAGCTACAGAGCCATGAATGAAGAGGGGCCAACAATGGAAATGGTTCTCAAGGTTTGGCTGCTCTGATGTTAAGTGACCATCTGCCCAGTGCCTCGGCTTCAGCTATGGCTTGTTAACTATGGTTCACCTTGACAGTAATAAACCACAGCTTAGAATTATGTGAGAGCCAAGCCAGTGAATCCTAGGAATGCTGGCAGCACAGAATGATCATGTCAAAAGATTCACACCGAAGCAACATCCTATAAATAACTAAGACCAGAGTGTTTTTGAGCAGTTGGAACACTAGTCCAGGATTTCAAAGTGACGTCTGGGGGGAATTTCCAGATTTTGGCATTTTGTAAAAAAAATCTAAACTTGGGGGTTTGTTTGGTTTTTTTAAAAAAGTTAATATTTGGGTCTTCCTAGAAAAAATTCAACAACTTTTACTTTTTGAAATATGGCAATCCTAGTAAGAAGCAGAGGGAACTTCAGGGTGGTGGACCATAGTCAGCCTGTAGCAGAAACACATGCCAATTATAAGGGGATTGACATCTCCCACATGCTCCTTTGTTGTTGTTTAGTCGTTTAGTCGTGTCCGACTCTTCGTGACCCCATGGACCAGAGAACGCCAGGCACTCCTGTCCTCCACTGCCCCCCGCAGCTTGGTCAGACTCATGCTGGTAACCTCGAAAACACTATCCAACCATCTCGTCCTCTGTCGCCCCCTTCTCCTTGTGCCCTATGCCTGTTGTCTTTGTCCATGGAGTTTTCTTGGCATGGATACTGGAGTGGCTTGCCGGTTCCTCCTCCAGGTGGATCACGTTTGGTCAAAACTCTCCACTATGACCTGTTCATCTTGGGTGCCCTGCTCGGCATAGTTCATAGCTTCTCTGAGTTCTTCAAGCCCCTTCGCCACGGCAAGGCAGTGATCCATGAAGGGGCCCACATGCTCCTACTGAAATATATTTTAAAAACCAGGTATTCACAAAGAAAGGGGCATGGATAGCAAACGGGTTCAGAAGTGGCAACAGCATAATTAAAGTTTGGGGAGCGAGAGACAGAATAGCTCATATCTTCTTTCATATTGACAGTGACATCCTCCAAGGAAATGTTTCGGCACTGCCGTTTTAAACCATGTGGAGGCCCTTAGGCAGCTGAAATCTCGGGGAGGAGCCTCGCAAATTATCTCCTAATAACGTTTTTTTATTTTACCAAACAACTATTTTAATGAACCAAATCAATATTACTTTGATCTGTTGTCACAGGGTCCCTAAAAGGTCTGGGGCCCGTAGGCTGGGGCCTGCACTGCCTTTGGTAACCCGGCACTGTGTTTCAGCTGTGCAAGAGGGGGAAGGAATCCAGCCATGAATTAACTCCTCAGGAGATGGGCCACAGCTGAGAATGCACAAAGTCAGATCTGTTCAGATCCCCACACATCTTGGCCAGCCTTCCCTGCAGGGTTGTTGTGCATGTTGGTAGGGGAGAGCCATGCATGGCACTAGGCGGTCCCTGGTGGGGTTTAAATGCAGTCCACTAAGATGAATGGTCCAGACTGAACCAGAGCAACCCCCCCCCCCATCCCTCCAGAAGACCCGGGCTGCACAATCCCAGACTCATACAGTGAAGAATACAGTGTTTTAATAATTATTTTCTATTTCTATTATTTATTATTATTTTTATGCGAGTGTCTCAAAATCCTTGCCTGGCTTGAAACTACACACATTTTTGTTCAAATTTTTGACTTCCCTTTTGGGCAAATCTAGCACATCACAAAACATGTATTTCAAAACATAATTTTCTAAAAATTTGCCCACAACGGACCTCGGCTTCCTGGCTTACAGCAGCCCTGACACCTTCGGTTTTGCTCCTCTGTGCAAATCTGATATACAGGTATCTAGAAGTGCAATCCAGTAAAATGAATGGTCCGGACTGAACCAAAGCTCCAACCCCCCGGGCAGCAGAATCCCAGACTCCCTGCTGCCCAGAGATTGCGATTGTTTCACTGATGATTTGTTAAATTATTCTATATGATTGATGTTGTATTTGAGATGTTCTACTATGTTCTATCTTGTCGTTGTTATTTAATGCTTGTAAGCAGCTTTGGGATCCGTTTGAATGGAAAGTGGCCCAGAACTATAATCCAATCCAATGAATGAAATCCACCCCAGGGGATCTTTGAATGGAAGGCGGAGAGAAGCGGGAGCCGAACTCTCCGCAAAGGGCGAATCCTCCCGGAAGCGAGAGCGCGGCGCCACCTGCAGGCCGGGAGCCGCCACTACAAGCCAGAAGGTAATAATAGCAACATACCGCTCTTCTTCCCCCTCCCCTCCCAATCAGCGCGGAGCAGCTGGGCGTTCTAAGTCCTCCCTTCGCATTGGCTGCTGGGAGTCGTAGTTTCCTCCCGCCACGGGGACGGTGAGTTTTCGTGGCAGCCGCGCTCGGCGGCACTGGCTTTCCCGTCATGCCTTGGGGCGAGAGCGAGAGAGGCGCGGAGGGCGGCGGCGGAGAAGGACGGGGGTCGAGCGGCGCTTGAGGTGGGCGCAGCCGGGGGGGGGGTTGAGGTTTCTGGAGGCCGCAAAGGGGGCCTCGGGGGCCGCTCGGGGGATGATGAGGGAGGTGGGGCGAGGGGAGGGAGGGAGGGAGGAAAACCCCGTCGCGGAATCAGACCAGTGGTCCAGCTAGCTCAGTACTGCCTGCACGGGCTGGCAGCAGCTCTTCCCGGCCCAACGGACCTTTGTTGGCAAGGCAATGTCTCTGTTTTTTAAGATGCTGTCTAGGTTTGTCATTGCTTAATACAGGGTGGCAAATGTGACCTAACAGGCATTACTGAAACCTGGTGGGATGGGACTCATGACTGGAATGTAGAAATTGAGGTCTCCAGCCTGTCACTCCACAGCAATGACCAGAGGAGGAATGACTTGTTGGGAAGAGCACAGGTAAAATAAATGCCATGGTGCATCTGCAGCAGCACAACCGGACTCCTTCTTCATCTGCCCCAGCTGCAACAAAACATGTCTCTCCCATTTCAGTCTCCAAAGCCACAGTGGATGCTGTAACTCTCCGATGGTTTGGCTTTACCCTTGAAGGCACATTCTTCCATTGTCTCCTGAGACAGACAGATGCCATCAACAATCTGCTCAAAAGAAATATATCGAAACAGAAGAGAGAAAGAGTAGCAATCCGTAAAGGATGTGTACACTTGGAGTATGGAAGGTGGATGGAAAGCATATTGCAGGAGAGAAATTGTAGGAGTAGAAACAACAGTGACCTTACTGTGGATATCAGCTATAGACCTCCAAGCCAGACTGAGGGCTTGAATTTGCTTTCCTCCCCTCCCCTCAAATGCAAACAGCATTTTATTGATGTCATTCACTTCCAGCCCAGACAACTTCCCTCTTCCCCGTAGTGAATGCCACCTTTTTTAAAAAAAAATCTTTTTAATTAAATTTTACATTTCACATTTAAATTCAAACAATAAACATCATCATCATTAGGATCCCCTGAATCCTTTGACTCCCCTCCACCCTTCCGTGGTTACAATTTTCAATCTTTTCCCACTGCTTCCCTTATTTTGTCTATTTTTCTTAACTAATCCAATTTTACCTTAGTTTATAGTACATTGCAAACGTTACTCAAATCCTGCCAGAGTTTTTAGTTGTTTACAGTGTTCTCTTAAGTACATTGTGAATTTTTTCCCATTCCTTCTTAAATTTCTTCTCTTCCTGGTTTCTGATTTTCCTGGTCAATTTGGCCATTTCAACATAGTCCATCATCTTCATCAGCCATTCGCCTCTGGTTGGGACTTTATCTTCTTTCCATCTGTGGCCCAGTAGTATCCGTGCTGCTGTCATCGCATACATGAATAATCGTCTCTGATGCTTTCCTATAGCAGATTACCAAACATTCGAAAAGGAGAGATATAGTAGTCATGGAAGACTTCAGCTACTCCAACATCAGTCCAGGAATCCATTTTATTGTGCATTCATGGGATTTGTGCTATTCCACAATTCCACCCGCAAGTTTCAAGCTAGTCGTAGCCACACTGCTTCATTTTCAAACAGTGCAGCTTTCATACCTTCCTGCTGTAATCCCACAATTTTTCATACCCCAAACATATTGGTTTATTTTTTCTTTTGTTCCTCTTTTGTTGCTCTAATAACGTGGGGATTTGGGGACGCATCACAGAACGAATAAGATAGAACGATTCCAAAGGAGAACTTGAAGTCACTTCGCCTTAACTGCAATCTTTGGATTGCTAAATTACCTGTGAGATAAATCTCTTCCCTTTTTTCTGTTTTCAGGGTTTGGTAATCTTTGAGGAGGCAGCTGTGTGTTTCACAGAGGAGGAGGGGCCCTCCTGGATCCAGGCCAGAGGGCCTTGCACAGGGACATCATGGAGGAGAATTATAGGAATCTGGCCCTTCTGGGTAAGTCTCCTTCTTCTCTTGGCCCAAAGTTACTCACACACCCAGGACAGCACCATAAGATCACGACACAAGGTCTCAGTTGCAGTTGCTGCTTTGGAGCTCTGTTGACTGGAGGTGCTATGGATGAAATATGTGGCCTGATGCATAATGTGGGCTGGATACTGTAGGGATGAAAATCACGACAGACGAGTAGTAGGTGTCATGTGAGAGGCGTTTGCCGGGGAAGCCCCGGGAACTTTCTTTTATTGAATATTACAAACATTGCCACAGGTGTGCTTGTGGCTGATTGGTTGATACAAACACAAAGAAACTAGTTGCTGATTGGTTAACATAAATGCAAGGCGGGAACTACGTGTGAGAGGTGGGAATTACATGTGAACATTAATCATCAATAGATTAAAGGCTGGGAAACGAGGTTGAAACCAGACAGGCATGAAACCTCCTAATTAAATTATAACTAAAGATTGATAGAGCATAAAACAATTACTAATGATTGATCATAACATGAAAGAATGTAATAATCAAGTTCTGTAGATGTGGTCAGCTATGCATGGAAAACAGGTCATCATGAACTTAAGATGAACTGAGCAAGAAAGGAATGTCTTGGTATTTGGAACAGGTCTGTACAGTGTGTGCAGAAGCAGGGAAAAGAGTATAAGCAAGGCTTCCCAGAATGCAAGAGAAAAGAAGCAATGCTTCCCCATAATGCAACAGTTATGTGCAGAAGGAAAACTTCCCTTTAGGATACAATTAAATAGTTGATATGCTAGGGTGTAAAACAAATCCAGTGAGTGCAATGTGCCTGTTTCCATCCTCTCTTCTGCTTGTTTGCCCCTCTAAATCAGGTCTGGCAGACTGGGGGAAACTAGAAAATGGGAGGTTGTTTTATGTGACAAGTCTTGTGCAATGTCAAATTCACTCTGAGCTCCCAGAGCTCTGTAATATAAAATGAACAACCTTCAATTCTGAAGGTCTGGTCTGCCCTCCCCATTGTCCATGGAGCAAATTTCTCTGACCTCCCAAGACACCACTGATTTTACCAGCAGAGACAAAAAGATGAAAGATATTGGAGCGGACCCAATACTGGGATAGGTGCAGCCCAGTGCAAAAATAAAAATAAAAATAAAAATTATTTATACCCCGCCCTCCCCAGCCAAGACCGGGCTCAGGGTGGCTAACACCAAATATAAAACAACTGATTGAAATACAACTTAAAAACAAGATTAAAATACAACATTAAAATGCAGCCTCATTTCAGCAGAAACTCAAAATGAGGAGGAAAACCGACTCTTCCCTGGTTCTCAGATTGATTATTTGATATGCACAGTTCAGCTCTCTCTCTCTCTCTGTGTGTGTGTGTACAAGGAAAGGTGTATGTGTGAGAAAGACAGTGTGGACTGGCCATAACCACCTTTGGCTGAAATTCCTGTCATCTTGTGTCCCCCAGAAACATTGGTCAAGAGGGAATGGGACCGTCAACCTTCCCTGCTCTATACATACTCCACATAAGCAGCCAGTTATTGCCCATCAACAGTGGCTGCCTCCCTTCCCCTTCTCTGTTTCAGATAGCTGTTAATTTGAATTGTTCCATAATTTGGGTATCCATTCCTCCCTGATCAAGTTCCTCTTTGTAATCCTGCAGGTGATCAGAAGGAGAGCAGTCAAGAGAATGAACCCCAGAGAATTAAAACTGAAGCAGATGAAAATGTGAGGAAGGACGCTGTTGTTCCAGATGGTGCTAGCTTCAATGAAATTTCAGTGCTGGAAGGACCTTACACAGGCAAGAAAGAGGAAAATGTATCTCTTTGTGCAAAAAACCCAACTAGAATTTCAAGCCTTAGCACCATGGGAAGAAAACATGATGGGGATAAACGGTTTCAATGTTCAGAGTGCGGAAGGAGTTTCAACTACAAATCACATCTTCTTGTACATGAAAGAATCCACACAGAAGATAAACCATATAAATGTTCAGAGTGCGGAAAGAGTTTTTGTCTGAGCTACAACCTTCTAACTCATCAAAGAATCCACACTGGAGAAAAACCATATAAGTGCTCAGTGTGTGGAAAGAGTTTCACTCAGAGCAGTACACTTTTTAATCACCAAAGAATCCACACAGGAGAGAATACACATACATGTCCCAGTTGTGGAAAGTGCTTCAGCCAGAAAATTGACCTTCTTAGTAATCAAAGATTCCACACAGGGGAGAAACTGTATAAATGCTTAGAGTGTGGAAAGAGCTTCACTCAGAGCTCTTCACTCAGAGGAGAGAAACGGTATAAATGTTCAGAGTGCGGAAAGAGTTTCCGTCTCAGCTCCAACCTTCTTACCCATCAAAGAATCCACACTGGAGAAAAACCATATAAATGCTCAGTGTGTGGAAAGAGCTTCACTGACCGTAGTAGCTTTTCTCGTCATCAGAGAATCCACACAGGAGAGAAGCCGCATAAATGTTCCAATTGTGGAAAGTGCTTTAGCCAGAACAGTCGCCTTCTTAGTCATCAAAGAATCCATACGGGGGAGAAACCGTATAAATGCTTAGAGTGTGGAAAGAGCTTCACTCAGAGCAGTACGCTTTTTAATCACCAAAGAATCCACACAAAGAAGCCACATAAATGTTCCAGTTGTGGAAAGTGCTTCAGCCAGCAAAGTGACCTTCTTAGTCATCAAAGAATCCACACAGGAGAGAAACCATATAAATGCCCAGAGTGCGGAAAGAGCTTCACTCATAGCAAAAGTCTTCGTAGTCATCAGAGACTTCATGCAGGTGAGAAACCATTTAAATGTGCTGAGTGTGGGAAAAGCTTCAGTCATGGCAGCAACCTTACTTATCATGAAAGAACCCACACAGGTGAAAGACCTTATAAGTGCTCAGAGTGTGGAAATAACTTCACTGACCGTGCTGGCCTTTCTCGTCATCAGAGAATCCACACAGGAGAGAAGCCACATAAATGTTCCATTTGTGGAAAGTGCTTCATCCATAATAGTATCCTTCTTAGTCATCAGAGAATCCACACAGGGGAGAAACCGTATAAATGCTTAGAGTGTGGGAAGAGCTTCACTCAGAGCAGTACGCTTTTTAATCACCAAAGAATCCACACAGGGGAGAAGCCGTATAAATGCTTAGTGTGTGGAAAGAGCTTTGCTCAGAGCAATGGCCTTCGTTATCATCAGAGGCTCCATACAGGTGGGTGTGAGAAAAGCTTTACACACAGGGGAGAAGATTGTTTAAACAACTGTTAAATGATATGGGTCTACCTGTGTTGGAGCCAGTCACAATATTTGAGGACAACCAGACCTGTATTCATATGGCTGAGTCCAAGAAAGTCCAAAAGAGATCTAAACACGTGGATCTCAAATATCATTATGTAAGAGACCACGTGGAACAGAAACTAACTGAATTACGATTCTGCCCCACAGAAAAAAATCTGACAGATATACTGATAAAGCCTCTTGCAGCATGTAAATGTGAATAATGGGTAAACAGGCTAGATTTTCTGCCAGCAAATGAAAGCCAGTATCATGAACAAAATTAAAGAAGGGGTGTTTGAGTAACTGGATATGAGAAAGGGTTAATTTCCTTTATGAGTGTAAATCACCCCTGGGTGAGCTAAACAAGGTGCAAGGTCAGCCAAGCCAGTTGCTATGGTAATGGCCTACTGCCCCTATATCTGTGATTAATGCATGTCAGCTCAGTAGTAGAGTCTATTTGTTGTCCAGTGTTATGTCCTGAATTGGTGAGTTTACTTAGAATAATGGAAATGCCTTGTACTCTTATGTATCTGTATATATCTGTATCTGTAGAAGCCTATAAGCTGTGTATATCTATGTCTGGAACTGTTTTACTGAGCCTCATCTTCTGCAACAGTAAACTATTTGGATCTTAAGCTGCTTCTGTGTGGTGACTGCATTATTATCTCAATACAGTGGTACCTCAGGTTAAGTACTTAATTCGTTCCAGAGGTCCATACTTAACCTGAAACAGTTCTTAACCTGAAGCACCACTTTAGCTGATGGGGCCTCCTGCTGCTGCTGCTGCGCCGCTGGAGCATGATTTCTGTTCTCATCCTGAAGCAAAGTTCTTAACCTGAAGCACTATTTCTGGGTTAGTGGAGTCTGTAACCTGAAGCGTATGTAACCTGAAGCGTATGTAACCCGAGGTACCACTGTATATGTTTCCCATTTTGGGCTGCAACAGTGGATCAAGATACCGGTAAAAAAATCCAGGCTGGATTGTGAATCCTCGCCAAGTGGAAGAAGAAACACCATGTCTTTTGGGTGTAAGTAAATAAATAGGGAGGGACGCAGGTGGCGCTGTGGGTTAAACCACAGAGCCTAGGACATGCCGATCAGAAGGTCAGCGGTTCGAATCCCCGTGACGGGGTGAGCTCCCATTGTTCGGTCCCTGCTCCTGCCAACCTAGCAGTTCGAAAGCACGTCAAAGTGCAAGTAGATAAATAGGTACCGCTCCGGCGGAAAGGTAAATGGCGTTTCCGTGCACTGCTCTGGTTCGCCAGAAGCGGCTTAGTCCTGCTGGCCACATGACCCGGAAGCTGTGCGCTGGCTCCCTCGGCCAATAAAGCGAGATGAGCGCCGCAACCCCAGAGTCGGTCACGACTGGACCTAATGGTCAGGGGTCCCTTTACCTTTACCTTTAATAAATAGGGAAGTTTAGGGAAGTTTTTAATGTGTGGTGTTTTATTGTGTTTTTAATATTCTGTTGGGAGCCGCCCAGGGTGTCTGAGGGAACCCAGCCAAATGGGCAGGGTATAAATAATAAATCGTTGTTGTTGTTGTTACAACAGTGCTTTTTCTGGGGGGTACACAGGGGTACGCATCCCTCTAAACATTTTGTGAATCTAAGTTTGGCCTTAATGAGAGGCAGTATTTCAATATGAATAGGAAAATGAGAGTACCCCTAAGCATTTTTTTTAGGAAAAAAGCACTGATAACAACTTCATGGAGGGTGGCCGTGCATAATGTGTGGAGTCTGAAAAAATACTCCGTGACAGGAGAAGGATTTCTACATGGAAAGAACCCACTCATCTGAGCAGTGTGAAGCAATCTTAGGTCAACACACAATGACACACAAACCATACAGAAAAACGATTTAATTGCATGTTCTCAGCAAACATCACAAGTCGGCAAACCTGAGGTAGGAAACAGATCAACCTTTGGGTGGCCTCTTTCTTTTTTGCTTTTTTTTTTGGTATGGTGGCACATATATAACTACAGTGGTACCTCGGGTTACAGACGCTTCAGGTTACAGACTCCGCTAACCCAGAAATAGTACCTTGGGTTAAGAACTTTGCTTCAGGATGAGAACAGAAATTGCGCAGCAGTGGCGCGGTGGCAGCGGGAGGCCCCATTAGCTAAAGTGGTGCTTCAGGTTAAGAAGGGACCTCCGGAACAAATTAAGTACTTAACCCGAGGTATCACTGCACCCCACCTAACACTCTCCTGGAAAGAAGGAGTAATGAAGCCATGAGCAAAAAATATTCTAGCAGTCTGAGATTCTTCTTATTGACCGCTCTGCCTCCATTCCCACTCCTCCCCGACCACATTATTAAGTTCTGCCCTTCAGCAATGTCACAAAGTTTAGGGGGGGGAGTCAACCTCGTATTCAGGGGTCATCAATGTGGTGTCCTCAATCCCCAGTATGCCTTCAAACAGCACCAGCGAAAAGTTAATATCCTTTCAAAAATCCACAATCCAGGAGAAACAGGGTGACCCTATGGTTCAGTTTCTGTTTGCATTGGTTTGGTTTCCCTATACAGTGTAGGGGTGGTGGGTAGATGTAGGGGTAGGGGTAGGGGTAGGGTTCTCTTCTTGGCAGGGAACTCTGGGAATTGTAGCTCGGGTTAAGGGGTAAAAGTTAGCGTTAGGTTTCCCTATACAGTGTAGGGGTGGTGGGTAGATGTAGGGGTAGGGGTAGGGGTAGGGTTCTCTTCTTGGCAGGGAACTCTGGGAATTGTAGCGGTAGGGTTCGCTTCTTGGCAGGGAACTCTGGGAATTGTAGCGGTAGGGTTCCCTTCTTGGCAGGGAACTCTGGGAATTGTAGCGGTAGGGTTCCCTTCTTGGCAGGGAACTCTGGGAATTGTAGCGGTAGGGTTCCCTTCTTGGCAGGGAACTCTGGGAATTGTAGCGGTAGGGTTCCCTTCTTGGCAGGAAACTCTGGGAATTGTAGCGGTAGGGTTCCCTTCTTGGCAGGGAACTCTGGGAATTGTAGCGGTAGGGTTCCCTTCTTGGCAGGGAACTCTGGGAATTGTAGCGGTAGGGTTCCCTTCTTGGCAGGGAACTCTGGGAATTGTAGCGGTAGGGTTCCCTTCTTGGCAGGGAACTTTGGGAATTGTAGAGGTAGGGTTCCTTTCTTGGCAGGGAACTCTGGGAATTGTAGCTTGGGTTAAGGGTTAATGTTTAGGATTAGGGTTAGCGTTCAGGTTAGGGTTAGAATTCTAGTTAGCGTTAGGAACTCTGGGAATGTAGGTCTGGAAGGGGAACAAGGGGGTCTCCTAACAACCCTCAGCACCCTTTTCAAACTATAGCTCCCAGTTTCTTTGGGGGAAGAAGCCATGAGTGTTTAAAGCGGCTTCATATCGCTTTAAATGGTGTGGATGTGGCCCCGGGCTTCCTCACCCCACTGCCCCTTATTATTAAGAAATTGAAAGGATTTCCCCATTCAAATCTCTCGGGAACAGGAAGAAGAACTTTGTATCTCATGCTATTTTGGGTGGTTTCTAACACTTGATTGTTGAGATCATATGACCATTTCATTTGGAAAATTATTTAATAAAGATAATTTTTTTATTAAAACCTTTGAATGTGTTTGAGTGTATGGAAGTTTTAATTTCATCGTTGTGCGTTTTTACAGTGAAATGCATGGGGATATGTGAAAACACATAAAAATAAAAATATTGCAGCTGCCAAAACAATATGATGCACTTAAAAGAAATGTGAAATCCAGATAAGGAGGTCTGACCTTATTTGACTGGTGAGTGAGTTTGTCTTTTTCCTCTTCCCCCCAGGTCCCTTTTTCCTTTTGTGCCATGACAATCGTAAGCCTGCGGGCAGGAACCACTCTGTTCTACCTGCATATGTTTCAAGGCCCTGTGCTTCTGAATACCATGTGCTGGAAACTGTGGGAGAGAAGTGTTGTCGTCGCACTCAGATCCTGCTGTGGGGCTTCCCACTGGGGAATATGACCCCTCTGGCCTGAAAAAAGCTCCCTAGCTTTGCAATATGTTAGTCGGACATAGCTGTAAGGAAGACAAAGCCAGCCTAGAACCAGAAGCCAAGAATTAGCTGCAACCAATTAATAAGTGTTACAGCACAGGGCTAAGAGACTCCATCACATCCCTGAAACCCACTTAGGTCAAACCTGCCTTGTTGCAGCAGGTTAACACAGGGGTCAGCAAACTTTTTCAGCAGGGGGCCAGTCTACTGTCCCTCAGACCTTGTGGGGGGCCTGACTATATTTTGAGGGTAAAAATGAACGAATTGCTATGCCCCACAAATAACCCGGAGATGCATTTTAAATAAAAGCACACATTCTACTCATGTAAAAACACCAGGCAGGCCCCACAAATACCCCAGAGATGCATTTTAAATACAGTGGTGCCCCACAAGACGAACGCCTCGCAAGACGGAAAACCCGCTAGACGAAAGGGTTTTCCGTTTTGGAGGCGCTTCGCAAAACGAATTTCCCTATGGGCTTGCTTCGCAAGACGAAAATGTCTTGCGAGTTCCTGCGGGTTTTTTTCCCTTTCCCCTCCCTTTTCCTAAGCCGCTAAGCCGCTTATCAGCTGATCCGCTGATAAGTTGCTTAACAGCTGATCGCTAAAAGCTGCTAAACCGCTGATAGCGCTAATCCGCTAAACTGTCAATGGGCTTGCTTCGCAAGACGAAAAAACCGCTATACGAAGAGCCTCACGGAACGGATTAATTTCGTCTTGCGAGGCACCACTGTAAAAGGACACATTCTACTCATGTGAAAACACACTGATTCCCAGACTGTCCGCAGGCCGGATTTAGAAGGTGATTGGGCCGGATCTGGCTCCCGGGCCTTAGTTTGCCTACCCAAGGGTTAACACAAAAGCAGGAAGGCAGAGGCTGCTGAACCAATTTTTGGGGAGGGGGCGTTTATTAACAAATTATGCTGCCAAAGGACTCCAAATCTGAAAGGACTTTCAGACTCCAAGCACTGGATTCTCTTTTCAGGCTGACCCCGGTCCCCTGGCATGTTAACATTCACTCACACACCCTCAAGATATCAATGACTTCCCTTCTTCTCTTTCCATGGTTCATTTTGCATATCCTAAATCCCTGCATATTTTACAAAAACTAAACCATTCAGTGTTCCATTACTGCATCCATCAACACTTGTTTACACTGCTGAATTTATCTTAATGCTGTCCTAGCAGAGTGACTAGAATAAAGCAGGCATGAGTCCATAGAGAGGAGAACCTTTACTGAGGTAAAATTTGACCAAAGCAGTACATATAGCTTGAGGAGAAACATGTGAAGAGGTTTGTCTTTGTTAGGTCAGGCCTACGCTGGGGGAAGCTCCTTCAGAACCCTCTCCCCCTCCGCGAAGGTTGCAGGTTCGATCCCCATATAGGACAGCTACATTCCTCTATTGCCTGGGGTTGGACTGGATGATTTTCAGGGTCCCTTCCAGCTCGGCAGTTCATGATCTGCCAGTCAGGGAATGAACCCCTGAAGTCATACACAGAAGAATTCCCGGTTGTACTTCCAAGAATAATAATGCAACAAAAAAAGAACAAACTGCTGTCTTTGGGCAAGAGGTAGTAACAACATGAATTGCTTCAGCCCTGGACCTTGACGTCTCCATGCCGGAAGATATCCAACTCTATTGTTCTGTGTTAGCAACACCAACTTTCATGTTTTCTTTAGTTAGGGATGCAGGTGACGCTGTGATGTAAACCACTGAGCCTAGGGCTTGCCGATCATAACGTCGGCGGTTCGAATCCCTGCGACGGGGTGAGCTCCCATTCTTTGGTCCCAGCTCCTGCCAACATAGCAGTTCAAAAGCAAGTCAAAGTGCAAGTAAATAGGTACTGCTCCGGCGGGAAGGTAAACAGCGTTTCCGTGCGCTGCTCTGGTTCACCAGAAGCGGCTTAGTCATGCTGGCCACATGACCCGGAAGCTGTACGCTGGCTCCCTCGGCCAGTAAAACGAGATGAGCGCTGCAACCCCAGAGTCATTTGTGACTGGACTTAACGGTCAGGGGTCCTTTACCTTTTTTTAGTTACGGCTCCGGCTGAGAGAGCTCTGAGGATGCTCAGTGGCAGAGCGCATGCTTCTTCATGCAGAAGGCTCATGGTAGAATCACAGAATTGTAGAGTTGGAAGGGACCCCAACAGTCATCTAGTCTAATAATAATAATAATAGTAATAGTAATAATAATAATAATAATAATAATAATAATAATAATGATAATAATAATAATTACTTATACCCCGCCCATCTGGTTGGGCTCCCCAGACACTTTGGGCGGCTCCCAACAGAGTATTAAAAACACAACAAAACATCAAACATTAAAAACTTCCCTAAACAGGGCTGCCTTCAGATGTCTTCTAAAAGTCAGATAATTGTTTTATTTCCATGACATCTGATGGGAGGGCGTTCCATAGCCCTGTCTGGTTCCCTGTATCCTCGCTTCTTGCAGGGAGGGAACCACCAGAAGGCCCTCAGAACTGGAACTCCGTCTGGGCTGAACGATGGGGGTGGAGACGCTCCTTCAGGTATACTAGGCCGAGGCCGTTTAGGGCTTTAAAGGTCAGCACCAACCCTTTGAATTGTGCTCAGAAATGTACTGGGAGCCAGTGTAGGTGTTTCAGGATCGGTGTTATGTGGTCTCAGTAGCCACTCCCAGTCACCAGTCTGGCAGCCACATTCTGGATTAGTTGCCGTTTCTGGGTCACCTTCAAAGGTAGCCCCACATAGAGCGCATTGCAGTAGTCCAAGCGGGAAATAACTAGAGCATGCACCACTCTAGCAACACACTCCAACCCCAGCAATGCTGGAATCCTGCCCACAGCAGTCCCTGAGCACAGGACCTCTGTTAAAAAACCTTGGAGTGCTGCTGCCAGCCAGTGTAGTCAATATGGAGCTAGACAGATCAGTGGTCTGATACTGTGTAAGGCAGAGTCCTTTGGAGAGGGGCTATAGGAGAGCAACTGATTTCTCTGCAGACAGACTCAGGTTCAACCTCTGGTCTTTCCAAGTAGGGCTGGCAATGTCTCCTGCCTGAAACCCTGGAGAATAACTATGTTTGGACACAAGGCTTAGATGTTATTTCCAGGATCAAAAAGAGGAAACCGTTCCTGTGAAATATTCTACAGAAGGAAATCCTGGGCAAAGACAGCAAAACATCACTTGTGTACTTTCTGTCAAATAACTAGTAACATTTCTGTTTTACTTTTTCATTTTTCACATCACTATTGAGTGCATGTAACAGGCAGCAATACCTATACATCTTTACACACCACCACAAGAGAAACAACCCAGTCCTCCTGCTCTCTTTTGCTACAGTGAAATTCAGTGTGCACTTGGAATCCACATTTATTTATTTTTTTAAAGAACAAGAAAAATATTGAGTCTTGAGGCCATGTAAAAGCTAACAGGTTGATTGTGGAATGGTCCTCTTTTGTGAACTAAATCTTAGATGGCTAGTAGTCAAAGGAGAAAACAGTAAGGGGGTAGTTGAATAGCAATGAGGTTCAAAAATTAGAGCTAGTGACTTTGAGCTCAAATATATGTAAAAACAGACACACCACTGACCTTTTACAGTAACAAACTGGTGATTTCAGTAATTATAATCTGTAGGGGAGTACAGAATCATTTGCATGAAACAGGCGAAGGTGGCAGATGTTCTGGCACCGCTTCACTGACTGACACAGGTGATGCAACAAATGCAGCCACCCCAAATCAACAGCGTATATTCACCAGAGACCCATTTCCAACATTATAGAAGAGTCACCTGGTCTGATCTTGGTGCCCTATCAGGGATGTGGTGAATGCTGTAGTCAAGGCTGGACAGGCTAGTAATAATAATAATAATAATAATAATAATAATAATAATAATAATAATAATTTTTTATTTATACCCCGCCCTCCCCAGCCAAGGCCGGGCTCAGAGCGGCTTACAAGCAATAATAAAAACAAGATGAATGATTACAAACTTAAAAACAAAAATAAAATACAACATTAAAATAATGGAACATTAAAATATTAAAATGTAGCCTCATCGCAGGAGGAGAAGGAAAGAAAAAAGAAAAAAAAAAAAAAGAGAGAGGGAGGGAGGGAATCAAATTGGCTGCAAGCCAAAGGCCAGGCGGAACAACTCTGTCTTACAGGCCCTGCGGAAAGAAATCAGATCCTGCAGGGCCCTGGTCTCATGAGGCAGAGCGTTCCACCAGGCCGGAGCCAGTGTTAAAAAGGCCCTGGCTCTGGTCGAAGCCAATCTAACTTCCTTAGGGCCCGGGACCACTAGGGTGTTGTTATTTATGGACCTTGAGGCTCTCCATGGGGCATACCAGGAGAGGCGGTCCCGTAGGTACGAGGGTCCTAGGCCGTGAAGGGATTTAAAGGTCAAAAGCAGCACCTTAAATCTGACCCTGTACTCCACCGGGAGCCAGTGCAGCTGGAAAAGCACTGGGTTAATATGCGCCCATGGCAGAGACCCCGTGAGGAGCCTTGCTGCAGCATTTAGTAGGCTGCATATTTTTAGGTGCCCGTTTGTGGGCGAACCAGGGTCCTGATCCGAGTCCCACGGGTGATCCACTATGCACACCATGTTCCAACCAGGTCTTTCTCCTTCATTTCAGCCAAGCACACCAGCACTTGATATAAGCCGATGGACAGGAAAGCAGGATTCAATTCTGCCTTGGCTGCACGGGCCTGTCCCCGTGATGGAATGGGTGAGTGCAGTCAAGACAGGATGTAACCCTCTGCCTAGCAATTGGTGCATGGGGGATTGGGACCATTTCATTTCGCAAGCGTCGGCAGCAGGCTTGCAAAACACAAGCTTGTTTCTCCCCTCCCCAACAGCTGATAGGGAGGAGAGAAAGAGGCACTTTGCTGGTCCTGGGCTTGGAGCAAAGTGCTTGCGACGCTCCTTCTGCACGGCTCCCAAATGCCTGGCTGACGGCCACCAGGGAACACTGCAAGGGATTTTGACTGGCGAGTGCAGCAAGCCACCTGCCAGTCATGCGATGTCATGACATCATGTGATTGACAGGTGGTTTGTTCCACCCACCTGTCCCGTTTGGCCCTCTTGGTGGGACCAGATAATGATCTGGCTCCCAGAGCCCAAAAGGATCTCCACCCCTGATGTATACGATTTCTCTTCCGTGTGGATTCTCTGATGATAAGAAAGGCTAACACTATTAGTGAAGCTCTTCCCACACTCTAAGCATTTATGCGATTTCTCTCCTGCGTGGATTCTTTGATGGGAAGAAAGGCCACTGCTCTGAGCGAAGCTCTTCCCACACTCCGAGCATTTATATGGTTTCTCTCCCGTATGGAGCCTCTGATGATTAGAGAGGGTATTGCTTCGGCTGAAGCTCTTCCCACAGTCTAAGCATTTATATGGTTTCTCTCCCGTATGGGTCCTTTGATGGTTAGTGAGGTGAGTCTTCTGGTTGAAGCTCTTTCCACACTCTGAACATGTAAATGCTTTCTCTCCTGTATGTAGTCTGTAGTGTATTGTTAAAGTTTGGCTACAACTGAAGCTCTTTCCACACTCTGAGCATTTAAAGATTTTTTCACTTGAATGGGTATTTTGATGGTAAGTAAGGTTGCTGTTGTGACTAAAGCTTTTCCCACATTCTGAACATTTAAATGGTTTCTCGCCTGTATGGAGTCTCTGATGATTAGACAGGCTACTGCTATGAGTGAAGTTCTTGCCACACACTGAGCATATATATGGTTTCACTCCAGTGTGGATTCTTTGATGATTAAGCAGGTCATAGCTCTGACAGAAACTCTTTCCACACTCGCAACATCTAAACGGTTTCTCTCCTATATGAATTTTTTGATGGTAAGAAAGGCTGCTAGTATTAGTGAAACTCTTTCCACACTCTGAACATTTATACGGTTTCTCTCCTGTGTGGAGTCTCTGATGACTAGAAAGACTACTGCTATGACTGAAATTTTTGCCACACACCAAGCATTTATAGGGTTTTCCTCCAGTGTGGATTCTTTGATGATAAAGAAGGCCATAGCTCTGAAAAAAACTCTTTCCACACTCAGAACATTTAAACGGTTTGTCTCCTGTGTGCATTTTTTGATGGTAAGAAAGGCTACTGCTATGAGTAAAGCTCTTTCCACACTCTGAGCATTTATACAGTTTTTCTCTTGTATGGATTCTTTGATGAGAAAGAAGGTGATTGCTCCGGCTGAAGCTCTTTCCACAATGAAAACATTTATACGGCTTCTCTCCTGTGTGGGTTCTTTCATGATAGGAAAGGCTACTACTATTAGTGAAGCTCTTTCCACACTCTGAGCATGTATATGGTTTCTCTCCTGTATGGATTCTTTTATGTTTACAAAGGCTACTGTTATGAGTGAAGTTCTTTCCACACACTGAGCATTTGTATGGTTTTTCTTCTGTGTGGATTCTTTGATGAGAGATGAGGCCACTGCTCTGACAGAAACTCTTCCCACACTCGGAACATTTATATGGTTTTTCTCCTTTATGAGCCCTTTGATGATAAGAAAGGCTACTGCTGTGAGTAAAACTCTTCCCACACTCTGAGCATTTATAAGGTTTCTCCCCTGTGTGGATTCTCTGATGAGAATGAAGCTCACTCCTCTGGCTGAAGTTCTTTTCGCAATGAAAACATTTATAAGGTTTCTCTTCAGTGTGGACTCGTTGATGATATGAAAGACTGCTGCTGCTAGTGAAGCTCTTTCCACACTCTGAGCATTCAAACGGTTTCTCTCCTGTATGGATCCTTCGATGATTAAAAAGGGTACTGCTCTGAGTGAAGCTCTTTCCACACTCGGAGCATTTATATGGTTTCTCACCTGTGTGGATTCTTTCATGCACAATGAGATGTTTCCTGTAGTTGAAGCTCCTTCCACATTCTGAACATTTAAATGGTTTCTCCCCTTCATGCAGTCTTCTAAGATTCCTAAGGCTTGATACCCTAGTTAGGGCTCTTGTACCCCGGGGGACTTTTGCCTGTTTCTTTCCTGTGTGACATTCTTCCGGCATCACAATTTCACTGAAGCCGGTGCCTTCCGGAACAACAGCTTTCTCCCTCAAATTCTCTTCTGCTTCGGTTTTCATTCTCTGCTGCTCATCCTTTTTGCTGCTGTCCCTCCCATCACCTGCAGGAATACAAAGGGAAGCCTGATCAGGGAGGAACAGCTTCCCAAATTAGGGAACAATCCCAGCCATTTACTGTGTGAATGACAGAATGGGAAAGACAGTGGGGAGGCAGAACCTGCAATATACAGGTAATGACTGATTTACACACAATTGTGCACATCCCAGGAAGTGACCCTGAAACAGAAGGCGGGGGCGGGGCAGAGCACTTTACGCCAACGTGTACGGAGACCTAGAACATAATCCCCATGGATTACAAGGATTGCCTGTATTAAAACAACCTTGGGTCTCAGGTCTGGCTCTGCAGCTGCAAGCAAGATTGATTACCTGACAGAAAGAGAGGTTCTCCTTGGCAACAGAGTCGTAACTAAGAAAGACTCACAGCAGGAGAATAACATAGCAGCTGGCTCCACTTTCCAAGGGTGCCACAACTAAGAGAAAACAAGTAGAGGGGAGCTAGAAACAGAGGGTGAAATGTAGAGATTCAGCAAGAGAAAAATACAGAGCATGAAGGAGAGAAGAGGAAGAGGGGGAAGAGAGAGCAGGGTGAGATAGAGAATGGCAGAGGGGAAGTCTGGTGGAAGCTTTACCGTATTTGTCGCTCTATAGGATGCACAAGACGCACCTAGTTTTTGGATGAGGAAAACAAGGAAAAAAATATTCTGAATCCCAGAAGCCAGAACAGCAAGAGGAATCGCTGCTTTCGCTGCACAGCGATCCCTCTTTGCTGTTCTGGCTTCTGGGATAGCTGCGAGGCCTGTATTCGCTCCATAGGACACACACACATTTCCCCTTACTTTTTAGGAGGGAAAAAGTGTGTTTTATAGAGCGAAAAATACGGTACTTTATTTATTGATTTTGTCTTCCACCTTTTTCTCCAAGGAGTTCCAGGTGCCATACTCGGCTCTTCCCAACCTCAATTAACCCGAACAACCCTGTGATGAGAGCTAGTCCCAAGAAACTCATTCTAGTGAGTTTCCTGGCCGAGTGGTGATTTGAACCTTGGGTCTCCTGGGTTCTAGTCCAGGCATAGGCAACCTCAGCCTGCCAGATGTTTTCGGACTACAACTCCCATGATCCCTAGCTTATTATTATTATTATTATTATTTATTTATACCCCGCCCATCTGGCTGGGTTTCCCTAGCTACCCTGGGCGGCTTCCAACACAATATTAAAATACAGTAATGCCTCAAACATTAAAAGCTTCCCTAAACAGCGCTGTCTTCAGATGTTGTCTAAAAGTCTGGTAGTTGTTGTTCTCTTTGACATATGGTGGGAGTGCGTTCCACAGGGCGGGTGCCACTACCAAGAAGGCCCTCTGCCTGGTTCCCTGTAACTTGGCTTCTCACAGTGAGGAAACTGCCAGAAGGCCCTCGGTGCTGGACCTCATTGTCCAGGTAGAATGATGGGAGTGGAGAAGCTCCTTCAGATATACTGGACCGAGGCCATTTAGAGCTTTAAAGGTCAGGACTAGCTAACAGGACTAGTGGTCAGGGATAATGGAAATTGTAGTCCCAAAACATCTGGTCGGCTGAGGTTGCCTATGCCTGTTCTAGCCAGACACCAAAACACACTGGTTTTACCCCAGAGGGGAACGAAAACAGAATTAGAAGGGGTTGATGGCAAGGGAGGGAGGTCTGGGGTAGAGGAAACCTTCAAGAACAGGCTGAATGAAGGGATTTGTTAAATAGGGAACCTATGTTAAAGGAAGACAGGGGGAGTGTATGAAGAAGCACTTCCTGGAGGAAGCAAAACTTACAAACAAGACGGGATCAAAGGTGACAGGCAGTCTCTGAAAGCAAGAGAAATTCTGGGCTTCTGACAATCCTTCAGATAGGCAGAGGGGGAAGGGAGTGACTAGTGCAGCGGCGTAGCGTGGGTTGTCAGGACCCGGGGCAAGGCAAGTAATTTGCGCCCCCTAACCCGGGGCAAGGCAAGTAATTTGCGCCCCCTAACCCGTGGATTTGCGCCCCCAACCCGTGGATTTGCGCCCCCTAACCCTAACCCTAACCCCCAGATGTTGCACCCGGCCCCCCCTGCACCCCCCACGCTACGCCACTGCTGTAGTGCAAATAAAGCAGGGGACCCTAAACAAGTGGGGAAAGGGTTTTAAAGAAAGCATAGAGGAACAATTTATCGTTCAATCCATTTTGGACCACTCTGGTCCTTTGTTACACAGAAAGGCCAGGGTGGTCTGGAACGTAATGGACAATAAATTACCGTATTTTTTGCACCATAACACTCACTTTTTTCCTCCTAAAAAGTAAAGGGAAATGTCTGTGCGTGTTATGGAGGGAATGCCTACGGGTGGCATGCCTACAGATTTTCCTCCTCTAAAAACTACGTGCGTGTTATGGTCGGGTGCGTGTTATAGAGCGAAAAATATGGTACCCTTTCCCCCCTATCTCATGGTTTTATAAAACCTGAGTCTGGAAGGATGTGGCATGGCTGCAGGAGGGTCTTCATACAGCTAATTAAAAAAACAAACCACCAATACTCCCTGCTTTCAGTAACTCAGCTAAGAAAAAGAAGGAGCCTTACCCACAAAATCCAGATTTCCATAATTCTCCTCCATAGGTTCCCTGTGCAGGGCCCTCTGGCCTGGATAAAGCAGAGCCCGCTCCTCCTCTGTGGAAAAGTGCACAGCCACCTTCGCAAAGATCACGGGACCTTGAAAGCTGGAAAAGGAGCCTTCCTCTCGCAGATTGCTGCATCCCAAGAAGGATACTGTAGAGGGGTAAAAAGGGGCAGAAAAAAGCCACCACAATGAAAACACTCTGGTTTTCTTTAAAGTCCACTCCTACGACAGCTGAGTACCATCCTCACCCAGGCCTCTCCCCTTAATAATAATAATGATAATAATTTATTTATACCCCGCCCATCTGGCTGCGCTTCCCCAGCCACTCTGGGCGGCTTCCACAAAAATATTAAAATACTATAATACATCAAACATTAAAAGCTTCCCTAAACAGGGCTGCCTTCAGATGTCTTCTAAAAGTCTGGTAGTTGTTGTTCTCTTTGACATCTGGTGGGAGGGCGTTCCACAGGGCGGGTGCCACTACCGAGAAGGCCCTCTGCCTAGTTTCCTGTAACTTGGCTTCTCGCAGTGAGGGAACCACCAGAAGGCCCTCGGAGCTGGACCTCAGTGTCTGGGCAGAACGCTCCTTCAGGCATACTGGGCATCTTGGGGAAGGGCAGTGGCTCCGTGGGAGAGCACCTGCTTTGCATGCAGAATGCCCTGGGTTCACCTCCAGGTTTTGCTGGGGAAGAAGATCCTGTGCCTGCTATTGGGGAGAGCCGCTGCCAGTCCGTGTGGGCAACACCGTTGCTCTGAACAATGGACTGGGACGCAGGGAGATTTGTGGAAACCTCCATTGTGCGATTCCAGTCGCCTCCTTTGCAAGATGCAGTGGGAGGCGGATTCCAGTGGGAGGCTTCGGGGGGAAGGGAGGAGGCTCACGGGCAGAGCACCTGCTTGGCATGCAGAAGAGCTGCTGCCAGCCCGTGCAGGCAATACTGAGCTAGCTGGACCACTGGTCTGATTCCGCGACGGGGTTTTCCTCCCTCCCTCCCCTCCCCCACCTCCCTCATCATCCCCCGAGCGGCCCCCGAGGCCCCCTTTGCGGCCTCCAGAAACCTCGCCCCTCCCCCGCTGCACCCACCTCAAGCGCCGCTCGACCCCCGTCCTTCTCCGCCGCCGCCCTCCGCGCCTCTCTCGCTCTCGCCCCAAGGCATGACGGGAAAGCCAGTGCCGCCGAGCGCGGCTGCCACGAAAACTCACCGTCCCCGTGGCGGGAGGAAACTACGACTCCCAGCAGCCACCGCGAAGGGAGGACTTAGAACGCCCAGCCGCTCCGCGCTGATTGGGAGGGGAGGGGGAAGAAGAGCGGTATGTTGCTATTATTACCTTCTGGCTTGTCGTGGCGGCTCCCGGCCTGCAGGTGGCGCCGCGCTCTCGCTTCCGGGAGGATTCGCCCTTTGCGGAGAGTTCGGCTCCCGCTTCCTTTCGCCTTCCATTCAAAGATCCCCTGGAGTGGGTTTCATTCATTGGATTGGATTATATTTCTGGGCCACTTTCCATTCAAACGGACCCCAAAGCTGCTTACAAGCATTATATAACAACGACAAGATAGAACATAGTAGAACATCTCAAATACAACATCAATCATATAGAATAATTTAACAATTCATCAGTGAAACAATCGCAATCTCAGGGCAGCAGGGAGTTTGGGGGGTTGGAGCTTTGGTTCAGTCCGGACCATTCATTTTAGTGGATTGCACTTCTGGTTACCTGTATATCAGATTTGCACGGAGGAGCAAAACCGAAGGTGTCAGGGCTGCTGTAAGCCAGGAAACCTAGGTCCGTTGTGGGCAAATTTTTAGAAAATTATGTTTTCAAATACATGTTTTGTGATGTGCTAGATTTGCCCAAAAGGGAAGTCAAAAATTTGAACAAAAATGTGTGTAGTTTCAAGCCAGGCAAGGATTTTGAGACACTCGCGTAAAAATAATAATAAATAATAGAAATAGAAAATAAATAATTATTATAAATTATTATTAAAACACTCCTTCTTCCCCTCCCCCCCTCCCTGCAACAGCAATTTTAAAAAGTTTTTTAATACGGCTGTTTGTTGCAGGAGCATTCCTGCACAAAAGAGGTGGAGCTTTTTGGTTTTTCTTTTTAAATGTGAAATTATGGCCATTGACCTGAAGTATTTCTGATGAGCTCAAATATAAGTGTTTAATTAAGCTCATAAATGCTTTCTCCAAAACCTTGCACTTAAGCAGTTGTATAATAAAACTCCTATGTAGGCAAATACTTCTAGTGAAATAGGTAAAAAGGTAAGGTAAAGGACCCCTGGATGGTTAAATCCAGTCAAAGGCAACAGTGGGGTTGCGGCCCTCATCTCACTTTCAGGCCGAGGGAGCCGGCGTTTGTCCACAGATAACTTTATGGGTTATGTGGCCAGCATGACTACCGGTAAATCTCTTCTGGGAGCCAGTGTGGTGTAGTGGTTAACAGCAGTAGACTCATAATCTGGTGAACCGGGTTTCCGTCTCCGCTCCTCCACATGCAGCTGCTGGGTGACCTTGGGCCAGTCGCACTTCTTTGAAGTCTCTCAGCCCCACGCACCTCACAGAGTGTTTGTTGTGGGGGAGGAAGGGAAAGGAGAATGTTAGCCGCTTTGAGACTCCTTCGGGTAGTGATAAAGCGGGATATCAAATCCAAACTCCTCTTCTTCTGTGACGGAAACTAGAGTGCATGGAAATGCCATTTACCTTCCCGCTGCAGCAGTACCTATTTATCTCCCTGCACTGGTGTGCTTCCGAACTGCTAGATTGGCAGGAGCTGGGACAGAACGGGAGCTCACTCTGTCATGGGGATTCGAACCGCCGACCTTCTAATCGACAAGCCCAAGAGGCTCAGTGGGTTTGACCACCCGCGTCCCTACTTCTAGTGAAATATTTAATTGACAGAGAAAAAAAGATTGGAGCAGCAGCCACTGCAGCCAGCGGCGTAGCGTGGGTTGTCAGCACCCAGGGCAAGGCAAGTAATTTGCGCCCCTAACCCCTAACCTGCCGCCGCTGCCAGCTTCTTCTTGCTGCTGCCTGGGCTGGGGTATTTACGGTAAGGTAGCCACGGCGGCAGCAGCGGGTCCGTGTCAGGTGATCTGAGGCGAGTTGCCGCTGGCGCTGCCGCCCAAACAACGCCGCTTGCCCGGAGGAGGAGGAGGGCAGAGAGGCGAGGAAAATGCAACATGGCCCAGCAGCTGCAGCAGCAGCGGTGACGGCAGGGCTGAGGAGGGGCTGCCTGGCGCGCCCTCCGCGGCCCTGACGCTCGGGGACCGTGGCGAGCGCTGAGAGCCGCTGCCTGCCGGACGCCTTCAGCCCGGATGCGCACACAGCTCGTCGGTTCCGCGAGACATGGGGCTCTGCTACAGCCTGCGCCCGAGGCTCTTCGGCTACTCCGGAGGCGGCGAGCGCCCCCCCCCCAGATGTTGCGCCCGGTGCGGCTGGCCCACCCTGCACCCCCCACGCTACGCCACTGACTGCTGCCCATGGTCCAATTGCAACAAACACTGAAGTCACCTCCTAAAATAATAGTACTGGTTGGAATGGATTGTAACACTTGCAGAGTGTTCTTTAAAAAATTGATCGGCTCGGAGATCCAGGAGTACACTGAGCAAAAGGCAAGTTGTTCAGTTAACAGTGTTCCATTTACATGCACATACTTCCAACTGCTTTCCCCCCTAAAAAAATGTCCAGGGGCACTTTCATTTTCCTACTCATATTGAAAAATACTGCCCCTCAATGAGGCCAAACTTTGATTCAAAAAATGTTTAGGGGTATGCATACCCCTGCTTCCCCTAGAAAAAAAGCACAGAATACTTCCCTTTAGGATCTATCAAAATTTTATTAATAACAAGTGGACATTTCTTAATTACAACCATGGCAACTCTGCAAGGTTTTGAGCCCCCTATGCAAACCTTGAACACAACGGCCCCGCAGGTTCACCAAATTGGCTCAAAGTAGTCTTATTAAGCTTTTTTACATTTCCACCAAGCACAGTAAAATGTCTCTTATTTTTCAAACCTCCAGCAAACATTTGGAACTCATTTCTACTTTCCAAATTATTTCACAGGTTTTAAATACCAACAGAACCTCATTTTATAAAATTTCTCTTGTAAATTTTGACCCTTTGGTCCATATGTTGCCACTGTTCCATCTGTATATTATAACATTTTTTTGCCCATTTAATCATGCATGCCTTACTTAGCTTCTTCTTGCATTTCAGATTTCAACAAATGCTGATACATTTTTGCAACATGCTCGTCGTCTGTCTCTCTTTGGTCTTTACCAAGTCTTTTTATCCGCCTTTTCTATCAGATCCCTTTCATATTGTGATCTCTGGTTCATAAAACCATTTTGCCTAGCTAATTTAAACATTTAATTTTAATTGATGGTATTGAAGCCATTCTGTCACTGCATAACAAGCATCAGCAAAGGTCTGTAGCTTAAAAGTTCCATTTTAAATCTTTATCTCTATCATTTTCCCATCTTGCCTAATGTGTCTAAGCAAAACGTCCACGACCAAAATGAAAAGGAACAGGTAAAACAGCCAGCCTTGTCTAGTCTCCTTTTGTATCTCACAGGGTTTTGTCAATTCTCCATTAACAATTATCTGGGCTGTCTGTGATGTATAAATGAATTTCATCCATTTAATGAGCCTCTTCGGGCTTGAATAACTCAAGAGAAGCTATGAGCTATGTCGTGCAGGGCCACCCAAGACGGACAGGTCATAGTGGGGCATTGGGACTAAATGTGATCCACCTGGAGCAGGAACCGGCAAGCCACTCCAGTATTCCTGCCAAGAAAACTCCATGGACAAAAACAGGCATATAAAAGAGACCCTGATGTTGGGAAAGATGGGGGGCACAAAGAGAAGGGGACAGAGGATGAGATGGTTGGACAGTGTTCTCGAAGCTACCAGAATGAGTCTGACCAAACTGCGGGAGGCAGTGGAAGACAGGAGTGCCTGGCGTGCTCTGGTCCAGGGGGTCATGAAGAGTCGGACACGACTAAACAACAAAAATTAGCCTCTTTAGGTATAAGTGTAATGTTGGCCTCTCTTCTACTATCTGGTACCTTACCACTCTGTAAAATATTGTTCATAGTCCATTGCAAAGGTTGTGAAAGCTCATCTTCAAAACATTTATAATAATAAGCCAATAGCTGATCTGGTGCTTTTCCTTCTTGATGGCCTCAGATAATTCCAGAATAGTTATATGACCATTCACAATGTGTCTTCGAGAAATTGAAATCTTTGGTAAATGCTGTCTCTGTAAATATTCATCTTCTTCTTTTTTCAAAAAAAGAAATCGACCTTTATACAACTTAGAATAATATTGATGGAATGCTTTTTTCATATTTGTCTTATCTGTTATTACAGCATTTCCTTCTTGCAATTTTAATATAGCTTTCCTCTCTCCTTCCGCAGCTTATACACCAAACATTGCCCAGTTTATTAGCAAATAAAAAAATATGTATGGCACAATTCAATATCATTTCTGCAAGATAGACATTGCAAGCATAGAAAACTGTCTTTGCAGCATCTTAATTTGCCAAGTAATATTTGTCTAAGTTGGAGAACATTCCAACTATTTCCCCTCTTGTCTAATCTCAGGCATAATTATTTGTACTTTTTTCCTGTCTTTCTTTTGAGTAAAGAATTGTGCTGTACAAAAGGTTTGCTTGCATCCGCAACCATTTGTATCCCTATGTCCTTACCTGAATTATTCTCAAAGAATTATTTCAGCTTCTGTTTGCAATCCTGTACAACCTTTTCCTGTTGCAGCTACATTTCACTGAGTCACCATCTAAAGAAACCATTTTTTTCTTTTTAAAAGTCACTATAACTGGATTATGATCTGAAGAAATCTATGGCAATATGTCAACTTTATCAACCCCAGTAGCCAGTGTTTTAGATAACCAAAGTAAAGCAACACATTTACAAAATGCTGTTTATTCTTCATTTTGGGTATGGAGGTCTACAACCAAAGTTTGTCCAGCATACATACCTTGTTCACCAGAAAGTATCAACAGAGTTGAGAATGTATATATAAAACAACTCACTTTCTTTTCTTCAGTCCTGTTAATCCTCACCTAGGTTCTTTTTTTTTCTTTCCAGCTGCGGATTGTTTATTGCACAAGAAATTGGCGTCACTGAGGCAGGATGATGCAGTACAAAACTATCCAGGATCCCCATCAAAAGCTATTGCAATTCTTTGTATCCACAGACATTTATATACACATTTTTATACACATTTTATATACACACTTACAAACAAACGAACACACGCACACACACACACACACAGTCCAGCTCTCATATGCAGACATACACCTTGCTGTGAAGGCTTGAGGCATCCCCACCCTTCGCCATGTAGCCATAGGACACACACGCAGATGTATGCCACTCCCACTCTTGCATCTGGTCCCTGTTCTCAGGGTGTGCCAGCCACACATACTCCAATCAGAGGATTTTTTTTAAAAAAAACACCATCCAGAAATAAAGACAGGGGATTCTTCTGGTTCGCCCCCTGCCCCTTCTTCCTGCCTTTTAGTGCAAAAAAGTTCAGAGTTCTGCACTTGGGATAACCTGTTTTGTAGACATTCAAGGTAAAGGCTTCCCCCTACAATCTCGCAGCTCACTGGGCACCCAGAAAAAGAAGATGCCACACTTCCAACAAGACTTGGAACAGCTCAGATCAGGAGACTCATGCTTGCTGAAGCCTGGTTTGGCCTCCCCTGCAATCTGGCCAAAGGCCATCCTCTCTCCTCCTGAGGGCTCTTTGTCTATAGCCTTTAGGGTTGAGTGGGGTACCCATTTGCTGCTTTGAACAGCCCAGATCCTGCTCCATGACACAGCTGGGGACTGCCTGGGGCCCTGCCCAGTCTTCTGCTTCATGGGTTTGGGGAGGAGAGGAGGCTGGGATGTGGGCCAAATCCTGCCCACTGCTCTCAGACCTAGGTTCTTTTTTATTCAAAGTTTATACCCTTTCCCCTGTGTTCCTTGTAAACAATTCTACATGCAATTTCTCCCCTTCAAATTATGAAATATCCATAGCTAAACAAGTTACTTAGTCCATTCCTTTATCACCTAATATTGTATCTTCAAATCTCCACTTTCTGTTGTGATTGCTGTGATTTCCTGGCCCCATCTTGTATTTGTGTTTATTCAATTTCAGATTTAAATTTGTCCGTAAATCTTTGTTCTTCAGAAGTAAAAATTACTCCCTCTGGTATGTCCCATCTAGGCTGGATTCTTTTCTGTTACAGTTTACCTGTAAAAAAAAATTAGTCTTCTCTCTTATGGGGAACCTTCAGGGTAATCTCTTTCAGCACAATTACATCTGTAGTGACCATTTTCAGCCTAGTATCAAAATGTTGCTGCAAGACTTGGTCTCCTAGTTTCCCCCCCTAACAAAATGTAAAAACGCTAAGAAATACAAATATATCAATTGATGCAGAAGATTTTAGAAGTTAATGTTCAATTGAAGCAAGACCATTTCCTTCCAGAACTAATGGATATGCAATTGGAAAATGATTGTGGACGATTATTTGACTACATGATTATAGCAGCAAGACTTTTATTATGCAGAAAGATGGAAAGATTTAACATTACCTGCTATGGAGGAAGCGTTGTGGAAATTACTGGACTTGGCTGAGATAGCAAAGCTGACGTGCTTAATCACAGAAAAACCATTCTTATTTAATAATTATTGGAAACCCCTTATGGGCTTTTTGTGGGTGGGGGGAATGAACTTGTGATATCTAGGTTTGGAGATTGAACAATATACAGGTTTATGGAAAGTATAATTTTGGAGTGAAAATTTTGAATAATTGTTTATATATAGCTGACAAAGAAGGAATTGGAATCCCTCCCTTCTTTCTTTCTTTTTCTCTTTTGCCTTTTTAAAAAGATATTTTGTATTTGATACTAATCTTTGTATCTCTTCTTTACAGCTTCAATAAAAATACATTTTTTTTTAAAAAAAAAGAGGCCTTATTAAGAAAAGGATTTAATCACACACGTGTGTAAAGTTTCTCCCCTTAGTGGTTTCTTTGATGTTGAGCAAGATTTGATTTAAGACGAAAGCTCTTTCCACACTCCTTGCATTCATACGGCTTCGCCCCTGCATGGGTTCTTCGATGCTTAGTAAGACTTCCTGTTTGGCTGAAGCTCTTTCCACACTCCTCACATTTATATGGCTTCGCTCCTGTGTGGATTCTTTGATGCTTCTTAAGGCTTCCGCTGCAACCGAAGCACTTTCCACATTCCACACATTTAAATGGTTTCATGCCTGTGTGGATTCTTTTGTGTGCAGTTAGGTTTCCTTTTACAGTGAAGCTCTTTCCACACTCCTCACATTTAAATGGCTTTTCCCCTGTGTGGGTTCTTTGATGTTGAGCAAGAAGCGATTTAAGACAAAAGCTCTTTCCACACTCTTTGCATTCATACGGCATCGCCCCTGCATGGGCTCTTTGATGGGTAGAAAGACTTCCTGTTTGGCTGAAGCTCTTTCCACACTCCTCACATTTATATGGCTTCACTCCTGTGTGGATTCTTTGATGCTTCTTAAGGCTTCCGCTGCAACCGAAGCACTTTCCACATTCCACACATTTAAATGGTTTCACGCCTGTGTGGATTCTTTCGTGCGTAGTTAGGTTTCCTTTTATAGTGAAGCTCTTTCCACACTCCTCACATTTATATGGCTTCTCCCCTGTGTGGGTTCTCTCATGAAGAGAAAGAGAGCTGGCGACGGCAAAGCTCCTTCCACACTCAACACATTTATATGGTTTCTCCCCTGTGTGGATTCTTAGATGTATAATAAGATAGTGTTTCTTACTGAAGCTCTTTCCACACTGCGTGCATTCAAAAGGTTTCTCCCCTGTGTGGCTTCTTTGATGTACAGTAAGGAGTTGTCTCTGGCTGAAGCTTTTCCCACACTTATCGCATTCATATGGCTTCAAACCTGCATGAGCCATTTTATGCTGGAAAAGATTTGAGCTATATTTGAACCTCCTTCCGCATTCTACACACCCATACAGCTTCTCCCCTGTATGACTGATTTGATGGGAACTAAGGCTTCCGCTGCAACGGAAGTTCTTTCCACACTCCATACATTTATATGGTTTCTCCCCTGTATGGATTCTTTGATGGAGAACAAGGCTTCCGCTATGGCCAAAATTCTTTCCACATTCCAAACATTTATATGGTTTTAGCCCTCTGTGTATTTTTAAATGTCTAGTTAGATAGCTCCTGTTTCTGAATTTCTTTCCACACTCCACACATTCAAAGGGCCTCGACGCTGTGTGGATTGTTTGATGTTTGTTGAGTACTGAAGTACAAGAGAAGCTCTTTCCACATTCCTTACATTTATATGGTTTCTCCCCATTGTGTGTTCTCTGATGTAAAATGAGGTGCGCCTGTTGACTGAAGCTTTTCCCACACTCCATGCATTCATATGGTTTCTCCCCAGTGTGGCTTCTTTCATGGACAGTAAGGGCTCCTTTCTGACAGAAGCACTTTCCACACACCAGGCATTCATATGGTTTCTCACCTGTGTGGGTTCTCTGATGTACGTTAAGGGCTCCTCTCTGAGCGAAGCGTTTTCCACACTCCATACATTCATATGGCTTCAGCCCTGTATGGGTTCTTAGGTGCACCGCAAGTTTTCCAGCATCTCTGAAGCTCTTCCCACATTCTATACAATCATATGGCTTCTCCCCTGTGTGGATTCTTTGATGGATGGTAAGGGCTCCTGTTTGACTGAATCTCTTTCCACACTCCACACAGTGATATGGCTTCTCCCCTGTGTGAGTTCTTTGATGTATAGTGAGGATTTTGATACAACTGAAGCTCTTTCCACACTCCACACATTCATATCGCTTCTCAACTCTGTGAGTTCTCTGATGTGAAGTAAGGTCTTGCCTTTCACTGAAGCTCTTTCCACACTCCTCGCATTTATAGATCTCCCCCCTTGTGTGGATTTTGCAGTGTCTGTTTAAATTTGATTTAGATGTGAATGTCTTCCCACAGTCTGGGCACTTTTCCCTTCTTCTCTTGTGGTCTTGTGGAACAGGGAGTTTGCGGACGTTGGTGCTCTGAGAAGCAGAGGTTTTATTTCTCTGGTTTCCCACATTCCTCTTTCGACCCCTTTTCTTTCCAGCCATTTCTCTTCCAACCTGTTTTTCCGCAATGTCACTTCAGAAGACTGTCAGAAATCGGCTACTGTTAAGTTGTGGGTTGACATAGCAGACGACACAGCGATTTCTCCAAAGCAGCTCTCTTCACTACATAACAGCTACTATGGGGAAAATGAAAAGGTGGGTATCCTAGGAGTTCAAGATTTTAAAAAGGAAGTAAATATTCCAGTTTCTTCCCTTACTCTACAGTTTGATGTGAAGTATGGTTTTCACTACAATTGAAACTCTTTGTACCATTCATGTGTTTATAAGCATTCTTCCAGGTGTGGAATCTCTTATCCTTAGGGCAGGATTGCAACTGAAGCTCCTCCTCATTTATATGGTCTTCTCCCTTCTGTGAGTTCTGCAGTGTCTATTTAATTTATATTTCAATATTTTCGCCAAGACTGGATATTCTTCCCTTCTGTTCAATTCAAAAACTTCTTGCAGGTGCAGGAATTCATGGGCATCAACACCTCAAGCAGCTCAGAATTTCTTCCACTTCTCTTTTCATTCCTGCTGATTTTTAAATATTTGTCTCTTCATGTTATACTTGCTCCTTCCCAAAGAAGCAGCTCCTGATAATTCTCACTCTCCTGCCCATCCACTGCATAGGATTTAAAAACAAAATAAAACACCACATCAGGAGTTTGAACCAGAAACTAAAGATCATGTTAGGGATAAAGGCTAGTTAGCTGCCTCCCTTAATTCAGTTTTCTACCCTTTCCTCACTGCACAAAAACTGCTTAGGACACGAGTATGACTGCTATATTATTCACAGATATTGAAAGCAATATTGGTATGCATCTAATTGAATATAGTAAATAATAAACAGGACACTGAAAAATAGGTAACAGCACATTTGCTTAATGAGAAGTTAGCGCGGGTTTGTAAGAACAGCTAATGGATTCTGCTCTGAGACCTGCAGTTATAGGGCGGTATACAAATCTAATTAATAGTAATAATAATTCCTGGTTGGTTAGAAATCATATGGGTGGGTTGTGACTGTTGTGGAAAAAGGTGTTCTAATTATGTGACCGGTTAGCTTATGAATATATGTTAGTTCAGGGGGTATAAAATATCATGTCTGAGAGCTGCATGTTACGAAAAGGAGCAATGCAGCAGCGAGCTGCAGCTGGCTGGAAAAGCCAAACAGGATGTTGATGTTTGTGGCTGTAGCGTGGGAACGAAGCCACAGCCTATTCACTGTACTGAGCACCGGATGTTAGCTCAGTGTGTCACCTGACATGTACTGGAAGTACAGAGGTGGAGTTGACTCTCTCTGCTGTTGTTGTTTGAAGAGTACGGACGTGTTTCTCTGTACTGCTGCATAGACAGAAATAAAGGCATGTAAATACATTTCTGTCTGTCTCTTCCCCCTCCTGGGGAAAACAGGGAGGAGGGAGAGTGGTGTGTTCTTCTCACGTTTGAGGAGAATCGCCGATAGAGACCTCGCCTGTCTCCTGCCGGGAGTTGCTGGACAGGGAGGTCAACAAAGTAATCGGAGCCGGGTGCCTGGAGTATGGCACATTCCTCTGACTAGGCTCGAAGATTACAACACTGCAACCTTGCAGCCCCTTTGGGAATTCTGGATGTTTGTATTAATAAGGGCATAATTTTTCACTTAAAGCCACTGCCTGCTGGCATTCCTTTTTTTCAAATTTTATTTTTTCTCATATATAATTTTTCCTATATCCACTATGTCACTCTTTCTCTTATCTTTATTTTCTCTCTTCTTACAAAAAAACCCAACGCCTTTCGCTCCCTCTCTATCTCTCTTTGTTTTGAAACAATTCTTCTGTCAAGTTGGCTGTTCCCAAAACAAAGTTCTGTTCACACAAAGAAGAAAGATTCAGGTAGGTAGCAGTGTTGGTCTGACGTAGTCGGGGGGGAAATAATAATTGTCCAGTAGCACCTTAGAGACCAAATAACAAACTTAGCTGGTTGTTGGTCTCTAAGGTACTACTGGACAATTTTTTAATATTTTTCGACAAAGAAGAAAGTTATTTTTAGCCTTTCCTGCTAGTCTCTGCAGCGGAGGGGAGGAAAGGGACCTTGGAGACGGCTTTAGTTTTTTAAGCTTCTTTTCTTAAATCCAGTCAAGGTAAAGGTAAAGGTACCCCTGCCCGTACGGGCCAGTCTTGACAGACTCTGGGGTTGTGGGCCCATCTCACTTAAGAGGCCAGGGGCCAGCGCTGTCCGGAGACACTTCCGGGTCACGTGGCCAGCGTGACATCGCTGCTCTGGCGAGCCAGAGCCGCACACGGAAACGCCGTTTACCTTCCCGCTGGTAAGCGGTCCCTATTTATCTACTTGCACCCGGAGGTGCTTTCGAACTGCTAGGTTGGCAGGCGCTGGGACCGAGCAGCGGGAGCGCACCCCGCCGCAGGGATTCGAACCGCCGACCTTTCAATCAGCAAGTCCTAGGCGCTGAGGCTTTAACCCACAGCGCCACCTGCGTCGCACCTCTAAAAGCAAATTCAAGCCTTCACCCAATGAATAACTACAACAACAACAACAACAACAACAACAGGGCAAAAAGAAGAAGAAGAAGGCAGCCAAGATATCAAGAGGAATTCTCCCTCTAATAGGGAATTGAAGAAGGAGGCCAAGGTATCAAGAGGAATTCTCCCTCTAATAGGGAATTGAAGAAGGAGGCCAAGGTATCAAGAGGAATTATCCCTCTAAATAGGGAATTTTTCTTCCACTCCAAAGCCCCCTCTCCTGCTCTGCATTCCCTTCCTCCTTCTCCCTTCCTGCCATGGGATCTCCTTTGCATTCAAAGGCACTCTGCACTCCTCACACCTCCCCTTGGGGCTGAATGGGGGTTTGGGATATCAGCGGCTGCCTCCTTTCCCCGGCTAGCCCCTGCCGGCCAGTGTAGCCAATACTAGTTGAGCCAAGGGGTGCAAGTCAGCTTCTTTCGCTCCTACTGAAGCAGCTCGCCCTTTTGAACCCCGAGGGAATCTCGCTTCGTTTGCAACGGAAGAGACCACAGATCATGGGCAGAGGGACACACTTTGCATGCAAAAGGGGGGCAGGCAAACACACACACGGAAATCCCGGAGAGCCGCTGCCAGTCCGCGCAGGCAACGCTGAGCGAGGTGAACGGTTAACCGACGGTCTGAACTCAAGATTTTTTTCCTTGGCTGGTTGATGGTTTGCAGCCGAGTTTTAATTTTGGAAGCGGCATCTACCCAGTTTCCCGCGCATCTAGCATTGCCTGAAATGTCAAATAAAACGCGCCGAGGCCCTATTGGAAAAGGGGGAGGAAGGCTCCTTACTTACAGTTTATTTGTATTTGCAAGGACGGCTGCAGATTTCATGCCTACGCCATGGATCTTGCATAAAAAGAGAGAGATTGAGAAAGGGCGGGAAGGAAGGAGGGAGGAAGAGGAGGAGCTTTGGTGGGATTCCTAGGAAAGTGCAAAGTGCATTTTCCCCAGGCGATCTGCAAGTCTCTGCACCTGCCCTCTGCTGGCTGGAGCCGTGCATCATCATCATCATCATCATCATCATCCTTTATTTATATCCCGCCCATCTGGCTGGGTTTTCCCCAACACAATATTAAAAACACGATAAAACATCAAAATTAAAAACTTTCCTCAACAGGATTGCCTTCAGATGTGCACACACACCTCAACACATAAAAAAACAGGCGATGTGTTTTTTTTGGTATACGAAGTTTTATTTCTAAACGTTATTTTTGTCGCTTCGGAGTCCAAGAGAACAAGTGGGAGCCTCCGCTCGCTCTCTGCACGCAGCAACCAAGAGGCTCCGAAACGGTTAACAGCAGCGACAGGGCTGCCGCCGTTCCTAGAGCGGAACGGAAGGCTGGCGGGAGAGGAGGAGCTTCCGCTTCCTGTTCCGGTGGAAGTGGGGGCAGCTGCTTGGCGCGGCTGCGCCTGTCCGTCCTGGGAGAGGCGCTGGAGGCGGGTAACTGGGGGGAGCCGCCAGGTCAAGGGGCGGAATTGGGGGGTGAGAGGGAGGGGGATGCCAGGAGGAAGAGGCGCAAAAGGGATGGAGCCACGTCCCTCCTGGGCGACGGGGAAAGGTGGTCTTCTCCTGGGAGGGGAAGTGGGAGACTTTGAATGGATCATCCTTGAATTGTAAGTTTCCCTTCCTAGGGAACCTGAAGGGCTGCCACAGAATGTCCTTTTCTCTTGACTGCAAATTTGACAGTCTTAACACTCTTAACTGGGACTAAGACATCTCCAGCCCCATTACTTGCACACTTAGAATCATAGAATCCTAGAGTTGGAAGAGACCACAAGGGCCATCGAGTCCAAGCCCCTGCCAAGCAGGAAACACCATCAGAGCACTCCTGACATATGGTTGTCAAGCCTCTGCTTAAAGACCTCCAAAGAAGGAGACTCCACCACACTCCTTGGCAGCAAATTCCACTGTCGAACAGCTCTCACTGTCAGGAAGTTCTTCCTAATGTTTAGGTGGAATTTTCTTTCTTTCTTGTAGTTTGGAACCACTGCTCCGTGTCCGCTTCTCTGGAGCAGCAGAAAACAACCTTTCTCCCTCCTCTATGTGACATCCTTTGATATATTTGAACATGGCTATCATATCACCCCTTAACCTCCTCTTCTCCAGGCTAAACATGCCCAGCTCCCTTAGCCGTTCCTCATAAGGCATCGTTTCCAGGCCTTTGACCATTTTGGTTGCCCTCCTCTGGACACGTTCCAGTTTGTCAGTGTCCTTCTTGAACTGTGGTGCCCAGAACTGGACACAGTACTCCAGGTGAGGTCTGACCAGAGCAGAATACAGCGGCACTATTACTTGCTATTTAAAGGACCAAAGCTGTACATTTAAGATATATTCATGCCAATATTTCTTTTCAGTTTTCTGTGCCACAGTAGTTTCCTGTGCTTTGGCTTTCACTGCCTCCATATGACACTTCCAAGAGAGGCTTTCAATAAAGGGTATATCAAGGTACCTAAATGAGCAAATTTGTTCTGTAGCTTGCTGATCTAAGCACCATTTATACTCTTGTTGGCCAGAAAATCATAATCTTGGCCTTATGTTAATTTATTGGCAGGCTTTCTTGATTACACTATGTGCTGAACACCTCCAAGTTATTTTTGAGGTCCGATCGGAAAAGTGAGCGGAATACTGTATCACCGGCATACATCAAGATTGAGTTCTTTCTGTTCCTAATTCTTGGACACGGGGAGTTTGTATTGCCTAAACATGGCACCAAATGATTAATATAGAAGTGGAAATGAGTGGAAGGCAGAATGCAGCCTTGCTTCACTCCTCACAACGTTCCAAAAACATTAGTCTTACTGTCATTTAAGCCTACTCTGAGCTTCATTTCTGTGTTCTTGTATAAATAGCAGAAGTCTGCAGTTGATGTTGGCAATTTGACATCTCTCTTTCAATTATTCTTAATGTTCTTAGTACGTTTACTTATAATATAGTTCAGATTAAAACATTGGCCCATGGTACAGGCAGTGACCCTCTTAGGTGCATTCAATTGATGTGCAATCACTGACACGGGGAACGGGGCAGGGAGCATTTATATGCGCTCCAACTATGGACGGGGGACCAAAAACAAAAGGCCGCCTCTGTACTGTTTGCAATTTTCTGCTTTTAAGAGATTTATACAACGCTTAATCCCAAAGTGGCAGGTGTTTATTATTATTATTATTAGTTACATTTAGTCACTTTTTATGAAAAGTAAACTCAAAGCAATCTACAATATGATACAAAAATCAAAGGCACTCTAAAACAAAGCAAAACAAAAGCTTAAAGTTCTGTATATGAATGTTTGTCACTCCAAACCAAAATTTTGGAGTCGCTTGCATCAAGGGCTGCTGTTTAATATCCTCTCTTTCATGCACTTTTCTTTTGCTAACTGCTACGCTTGCAAGGGCAAAAAATTATGTTTCTGTTAAGTACAGCAGTTTCCGCAAGAGCATTCCGGGCAAAAGTAGTAAAAAAGAATAGAGAAACAACCAACTTCAGGTCCACATTAAAGTCCAGTATTACTGAGGCCTTATTTATTTCCTTGACATCTGACGGGAGGGCGTTCCACAGGGCGGGTGCCACTACCAAGAAGGCCCTCTGCTTGGTTTTCTCTAACTTCACTTTGTACAGTGAGAGAACCGTCAGAAGACCCTCGGATCTCAGTGTCCAGGCTGAATGATAGGGGTGAAGACGCTCCTTCAGCATTTTATCAAAACAAAAAGTTCCTTCCAGTAGCACCTTAAAGACCAACTAAGTTAGTTCTAGGTATGAGCTTTCGTGTGCATGCACACTTCTTCAGTGTGCATGCACACTTCAGTGTATCTGAAGAAGTGTGCATGCACACGAATGCTCATACCTAGAACTAACTTAGTTGGTCTTTAAGGTGCTACTGGAAGGAACTTTTTGTTTTGACTATGGCAGACCAACACGGCTACCTATCTGTAGCATTTTATCAGTTTGCCTTTTTATTCCACCAGGAGATGTTGAAGGGATGCTGGCAGAAGTGTCACCAAAAGAATCCAAAGAGCAGGCGGAGCAAAGGAAGTTGAGGCTTCAAGATGGAGGCATCAGGCAAGAGGGGAGGCGAAAGCAGAAACCAGAGGGTAAATCAAGTACGTCTCAGGGTGGTGAAAATCAAATTCACAGAGAGGAGAAAAAGTATGATTGTACAGTGTGTGGAAGTAGATTTGGTTATCGCTCAACTCTTACTTCACATCAAAGAGTGCACACGGGACAAACCTTATAAATGTTATGAATGTGCAAAGAGCTTCACTCGCAACAGCCTACTTACTAGATATCAACAAACTCACAGAGGGGACGAACCTTATAAATGCTGGGAGTGTGGAAAGAGCTTCCATTGCAACGGTGCCCTTACTGAATTCATGCAGGGGAGAAACCTTACAAATGTTTTGAATGTGGAAAGCGCTTCAGTGGCAGTTGCTCCTTTACCTTGCATTAAAGAATTCATACAGGGAAGAAACAGGAGGTGTTGTACTTGACTGCTTATGTTACATCGCACAGTTTTGTGTGTGTGATAGGAACTGCCTTCCATTTTCTTCCAGGTTCTGGTGTCTTTTGAGGAAGTGGCAGTATATTTCACCCAGGACGAGTGGGCGCTCCTGGGTCCAGCTCAGAAGGCTCTCTACAGGGAAGTCCTGCTGGAGAATTATGAGGAATTGGCTTCTCTGGGTAAGCATCCTTTGGTTGAGAGATGTGTATGTTTGTTTCCCAAAACCCACTGACCACTTAAAACATTAAAGAAAAAGAACCTCAAAGCAGTTTACAGAAAGAATAAAGCAATAAAATTATCAGGAAAATAGCTAAAGAAACAACTATGGTGGACGCTCGGGTTACGAACACGATCAGTGCGGGATGCATGTTCGCAACCCGCAGTGGCGCGTCTGTACACGTGCAGGTTGCGATTCAGTGCTTATGTGCAAAGCGCAATTTAGCCCTCCTGCACATGCACAACCACCAAAACCCAGAAGTAACCCGTTCCGGTACTTCTGGGTTTGGCGGTCTGCAACCTGAAGGGTCTGTAACCTGAGGTATGACTGTATTTAAACCATTCCAAAAATGATTGAAACCAACACTGCCCTAAAAACCAGATTGAAACACACGGCAACTGTCTTATTTGCCTGGAAAAAGTGCCGTAAACAAAAATGTTTTTATTTGTTGTTGTTTAGTCATGTCCGACTCTTCGTGACCCCTGGACCAGAGCATGCCAGGCACTCCTGTCTTCCACAGCCTCCCACAGTTTGGTCAAACTCATGCTGGTAGCTTCGAGAACACTGTCCAACCATCTCGTCCTCTGTCGTCCCCTTCTCCTTGTGCCCTCCATCTTTCCCAACATCAGGGTCTTTTCCAGGGAGTCTTCTCTTCTCATGAGGTGGCCAAAGTATTGGAGCCTCAGCTTCAGGATCTGTCCTTCCAGTGAGCACTCAGAGCTGATTTCCTTCAGAATGGAGAGGTTTGATCTTCTTGCAGTCCATGGGACTCTCAAGAGTCTCCTCCAGCACCATAATTCGAAAGCATCAATTCTTGTTTTTATTAGCAGGTTCAAAATAGAGAGCCACGAAAAACATACCCCTAACAATGATGTATCTTCTGCTTTTCCCTCAAAGAAGGGCCTCTGTTTCCTCAACCTCGCCTCATCTCGTGGTTGGAAGAAGAGGAAGAGGAGTTTGTCCAGAAGAAAGAAGCAGGTGGGTTCCTAAAGAACACAGGAAGTGCATCGAGCCCAGCTTCCTGTTCTCGAGGTGGCTAAGCAGATCCCTGTGGGCAGGCCATGAGCTGTGAGCACAACAGCAACACTTCCCAGTTGTGATCCCTGTTGTGAGGTTTTTTGGTTTCCCGTTAATTTAATTACTTGTTTTTTTCAAATTACAGTTTTACAATCACATATACAACATACAACAATCTAGTCCGTTTCAAGCACTGAGCTGCTCTGTGGTTGCTCAGTCATAACTGTTTATATTTATTATCTGCTTTGCTCATAAAAAGGACCCAAAACGACTTAACAAAGAACTCAGATGTGTTTCAGAGTAAAACATTCCTTCCTCAGGAGCTTGAAAAATGGTCAAGCTGCTTCCAGTCAGTTCAAGAACCAGCTTAAAAAAGTAGTTGAGCAAACACACGCCACCTTCCTTCCACGTACATTTTGAAGGGGAAAAACAAAATGTTTTATCCTGCTACCTTTTCCATGCCACTTTTGCAGGTAGTCGAAAATGCCGTAGGTCCTCTCCTCTTTGGGATGAAGTGAAAGGAATGGCCCTCCCTTCAGCTCAGGTAATTGGGTCTGGGGGTCTCCTCCTGTGGCTTCTTCATTTGTTTAATAGGTTGGTGTTTTTTGAGGCAGCATGGTAGAAATAGAGTAGAAACGTAACTCCATACAGCAGGGGCACAGAGCCTCTGCCCACAGGTTCCAAATAGGTGGTTGGCACAGATGGTGAGCCCTCCCCTCTTATTGGGATCCCCCTAGTGGAGCTGAGGAGCTGACTGGCGCCGACTCTGAGCCCTGCTTTGTCTGTTTGAAAGCATAGTTTTAAGAATAATAAGAATTTATTATTTATACCCCGCCCATCTGACTGGGTATCCCCAGCCGCCCTGGGCGGCTCCCAACAGAATATTAAGAGCATGATAAAACATCAAACATTTTTTCCTTTTTTTTTTTGGAAAGGCACCATCAGAATTATGGATATTTCTTCCTTTTTTCAGAGTCTGGTATCCTTTGAGGAGGTGGCTGTGTATTTCACCAGGATGGAGTGGGCTTTGCTGAATTCAGGCCAACAAGAACTCTACAAAGATGTCATGCTGGATAATTACAGGAACTTGGCCTCTCTGGGTAAAGATCCCTCTGCACTCGCTTTCTTGAATTCCTTATCGTTCTCTCCATATAGGAAGTCCATGGTCAGTTCTGGCTAAGCCAAGCCTTCCTGTGCTAGCAGTCAAAATTAGACAGGAGCCACCCAGCTCAGGTGCCTAGTGAGGTCATTTGGGGCTAAAGAAGATTTTCCCTTGAGTTTTCACCTACGCATTTGGTCATTGATTCTGCTCGTATTGTTATATATATATATATATATATATATATATATATATATATATATATCCATATACAGAGATTTCTCAGAATCTGAGGACTTTCCCCCACCCCCTCCATAGAGTCCTATTTTAAACATTTAAAACCACATCATCTTCCAAACTCTTAACTTTTATATCAATCCATATTATCCATGGTAATTGTTACACTACAAGTGAAATCAAAATCCTGCCAATGTTTCCATCTGCTTAAAGTGGTTTCTTAGATAGCTTATAAATTTTTCCCATTCTTTTGAAAAGCTTTTGTCCTCTTGGTTCCTGAGTTTTCCTGTCAGCTTTGCCATTTTGGCATAGTCCATCAGCTTGGTTTGCCATTCCTCTCTGGTAGGGACCTTGTCTTCTTTCCATCTCTGGGCTAGCAGCATCCGGGTGGCTGTTGTTCCATACATAAAGAGTCTTTTCCGGTCCTTTGAGATGTTGGTACCTGCAATTCCTAATGGAAAAGCTTCTGGTTTTTCAACAAAAGTTATTTAAAATATTTTTTTCATTTCATTATATATCATCTCCCTTGCAGTCCACTGCCACATTTTCTTTACATTTCCAGCAGATATTTGTACTTGTCCTATACATTTTTGCCAGCTTGGTAGGAGTCAAATACCAGCGGTACATCTTTTTAATATAATTTTCTTTCAAAGTTAAACATGCCGTGAATTTCAGCTCTGTTTTCCATAACCTTTCCCAATCTGCCATCTGAATATTATGTCCCAGATCCTTTGCCCAGTGTATCATTACCGACTTGACCAGTTCATCTTCTGTACATGGTTTGGATTTTCTGCAAACCTTTGCAGTCCTGGGTGCTGTCAATAACGCTTTTTGCTTTCTTTCTTTTTGTTCCATGAAGAAGGGCCACTGATGCCCCAATCGGACCTCATCTCCTGGCTTGAAGAAAAGGAAGAGTGGTTGGTCCAGAAACGAGAGGCAGGTGGGTCCATGGGTAGAGAAGAAGATGGAGAGCGGCGAAACCTGTGGCTTTTCGGAGGTTGCTGAATCAGAATCCCCATGTGTGGTTTCGTCATCTCCTGATGTTTTTGTAGTACATTCGACGTAGAATCAGAATTGTCGAGTTGGAAGGGACCCTGAGGGTCATCTAGTCCAACTAACTGCAATGTAGCAATCTCGACTGAAGAATCCATAACAGTGTGGATGGAGCGATTGGGGATAAATGGAGTTGGTTTGGAGATGGATGGATGTTGCTATAACCACAGTTGCTTTGGTGATGTGGTTGGTGTCAGTGGTGGATGGCTATGGTTGCTTTGGTGGTAGATGGAGTGGTTTGGTGATTGTGGGAGTGGATGGTGCAGTGATGGATGGAGATAGAGTTGCTTTGGTGACAGCAGACTGATGTTTAGGGGTCCATCTAGTGCTCCCCCTCTCCTATTCCTGTCCTGTTTCGAATATCTGGTCCTTTGGGTTGGAGTGGAGGTATGGAAAAGAGACAGTATGGTTTGGATTTTCTATAAATCTAGAACCTAAAAAGCCTAGGGCCCTCGTACCTATGGGACCGCCTCTCCCGGTATGCCCCACGGAGGACCTTAAGGTCCATAAACAGCAACACCCTAGAGGTCCCAGGCCCTAAGGAAGTTAGATTAGCCTCAACCAGAGCCAGGGCCTTTTCAACACTGGCTCCAGCCTGGTGGAACGCTCTGCCTCATGAGACCAGGGCCCTGCAGGATCTGATTTCTTTCTGCAGGGCCTGTAAGACAGAGTTGTTCCGCCTGGCCATTGGTTTGGAATCAATTTGATTCCCTCCCCCTCTTTCTTTTTTCCTTTCTCCTCCTGTGATGAGGCTGCATTTTAATGTTTTAATGTTGTATTTTAATCTTGTTTTTTAAGTTGTATTTCAATCAACTTGTTTTTATTATTGGTTGTTAGCCGCCCTGAGCCCGGTCTTGGCTGGAGTGGGTGGGGTATAAATAAAATTAGTATTAGTATTAGTATTATAAACTTCTGCACTCACATGGGCCATCAATAAAAATTTTTGCTTCTTTTTTAATCCCGTCAAGAAGGGCCTCTGATGCTCCAATCAGACCTCATCTCCTGGCCTGAAGAAAAGGAAGAACTGCTGGTCCAGAAGGAAGTGGCAGGTAAGTCTTTGGATATTGGGCAGGGATGGGGGAACTCTATGGTCTTCTAGTTGTTGCAGTAATGCAACTCCCATGAGTGGTTTCGTCATCTCCTGGCATTTTTGTAGTTCATTCTAAGCAGAGTGGCTGGAGTGGCTGGTCATGGGTGGAGTTTGACGATTGAGAGGGTTTGTTGATGGATGGAGTGCTTTGGCGATGGTGGGAGTGACTGGTGGAGTAATGGATGACGGTCAAATGGCTTTGGTGACCCCAGATGGAGGTTTTAAGGTAGGCACCCCCAAACTCGGCCCTCCAGATGTTTTGAGACTACAATTCCCATCATCCCTGACCACTGGTCCTGTTAGCTAGGGATGATGGGGGTTGTAGTCCCAAAACATCTGGAGGGCCGAGTTTGCCAATGCCTGCTTTAAGGTCTGTGCATTGCTCTCCAATATGCTTGTCTTCTTTCAAATATCTGGGTGGTTGAGAAGGTGTCAGGGACTGGACTGAGGAAGAATGGTGTAATCCCCCCCTTTTCCTGAACCTTCCCAAGGGCAGGAGGACAGTATTGATGTAGTTTGCAGAGGGGCATAGCCCAGAGGGGGAAAGCTGGGAAATACTGGGTGAGGAACAGGAGAGAGACAGCTGGCAGATTTCAGTCCTTGGACATAATTTATGACGCCACGCCCCCCTTCCCCTAAGACTAGATGGACTTGGAAAGTGATGGAACAGAAAGCGCAACGGCAACAAGCTCAGATTACCCGTTGTAGGAGTGAGGTAGATTAATGGGGACAGAAGGGGTAAACCTTTACTGGGAGCAACGCCATTTTTTAGCATGATATGCATTCCTTGTCTTTTGCTGTGATTATTAAATAACTTATCTGGTAAGAGCACTCTTTTCGTTTGATCTGCTTAATTACTGCCACCGGGAGAGGGATCCGACTCCCCGAAGCCTGGCAGATGAGATGGAGGGCTGAAAAGAGAATACATGGTTCAGATTTTCTTCGACCTTTTGCAGTCACAGGTGGCATCAATAACAGTTTTTGCTTTCTTCTTATCCCATTAAGAAGGGCCTCTGGTGTCCCAATTGGACCTCACCTGGTTTGAAGAAAAAGAAGAGTTGTTGGTCCAGAAGAAAAGGACAGGTAAGTCCTTGGATATAGAAGATGGATGAGAGAAACCTTGTGGTCTCCAAGATGTTGCTGAACTGGAACTCCCATGAGTACTTTCATCTTCTCCTGGTGTTTTTGTAGTACATTCTGTGTAGAGTGGATGGAGCTGGTTTGGTGATGGATGGATGTTGCTCATATATAGTTGCTTTGGTATGGAATTGGGGTTGGTGATGGATGGAACTGGTGTTTTGGTGATGGATGGACTGTTTTGGTGATGGCAGAAGTAACTAGTGGAATGATTTGATTGTTGGAGTGGTTTGATGATTGAGAGGGATAGATTTGTTTTTGGCAATGGATGGAGTTGGTTTGGTGATAGTGAAAGTGGTTGGGGAGAGATGGGGCGGTTCAATGGTTAGAGCAGATGGAGTGGTTTGATGACTGAGGGAGAAACTCAGAGTGATTTGCGCTTTTTACAGGATCTTCATTTTCTGTCTGCCCCCTCCTCATGCAGGTGATGGACAGGACAATGAGAATTATCAGGTGCCATATATAACGTTGTCAGAAAAAACCACACATGATATGGGGAAAGAAATGTTTGGAAATCAAAGAGAAAGGCACAAGGTGAACCAATCAAAGCCTAGGCAGAAGAAGCAATCTGCTTCCCAGGGGGCTGAGGTCCATGAACTCCTGACCCCTCCGGAAGACTGTAAAGATAATAAGAATATTACGTGTCCAGTGTGTGAGAAAATATTCCAGTATAGATCACAGTTAAATACACATAGCAGAAGTCACACAGGAGAGAAACCGTACAAATGCACAGAGTGTGGGAAGAGCTTCAGTACAAGCAGTTCCCTTACTGCACATGGAAGAACCCACACAGGAGAGAAACCATATAAATGCATGGAGTGCGGAAAGAGCTTCAGCCAAAGAGGAAGTCTTATTGCCCATCAAAGAACCCATACAGGGGAGAAGCCATATAAATGCATGGAGTGTGGAAAGAGTTTCAGTCAACTTGGACATCTTATTTCTCATCAGATAATCCATAAAGGGGAGAAACACTGTAACTCCGGACAGGTGGACTGTGGAAAGGGCCTCCATGATAGCATAACCTTTACTGAACATCAGAGAACCTGCACAGGAGAGAAGCAGTATAAATGTCTGGAGTGTGGGAAGAGCTTTGATATGAGAGGAACCCTTGCCAAACATCAAAGAATCCACACAGGGGAGAAACCATATAAATGCATGGAGTGCGGAAAGAGCTTCCGGGCTAGCTGGACCCTTTGTATACATAAACGAATCCACACAGGGGAGAAACCATATAAATGCTTGAACTGCGGAAAGAGCTTCCGGGATGGCGGAACCCTTGCCAAACATCAAAGAATCCACAAAGCGGAGGAAAGATATATCTGCACAGACTGTGGAAACGTCTTTCGAGGGAGCGGTAGCCTTACTTTACATCAGAGAGTCCACACAAGGGAGAAACAGTGTGCTGGGTGGAACCTTTCCGAACATCAAATAATCCACATGCGAGAAACCATGTAAATTTATGGGATGTCAAAATGCCTTCTAGTATACAGTTACTGACTCATCCTTTTATGCATGAAAGCATTAACCTGAGCCAGAAATGAGCTCTAGTTAACTGCTCCCAGCAGCCATTCTTTTTCCTTCTCTCTTTCTCTCCGACTTCTGAAAGACACCATTACCCGGCATGGCTCCCAGCTTGAATGAATCTTTCTACAAGAGTTTTCTATAGTTCCCGTCTTTGCCAACACAAAGAATACATGGTTCCTTTTTTGTAACAAAACCAATTTCTTTTCTTTTCAAACAGTTTGGAACCTTTTCTTCATTTCTTCATTGCTTTTACCGCCAATGGATGGAGACTTGTTTGCTGTAACTTCTGAAACTAGCCCAGCTGCTTTCATGGGGAACATTTGTTTAAAGGCGAATGAGGGCAGATGTAGAATCTAACCAAATTTTTATGTGCTTGGTAAAAAGGTAAAGGGAACCCTGACCATTAGGTCCAGTCGTGGCCGACTCTGGGGTTGCGGCGCTCATCTCGCTTTACTGGCCAAGGGAGCCGGCTTCTGGGTCATGTGGCCAGCATGACTAAGCCGCTTCTGGCGAACCAGAGCAGCGCATGGAAATGCCGTTTACCTTCCCACCAGAGCGATACCTATTTATCTACTTGCACTTTTGATGTGCTTTCGAACTGCTAGGTTGGCAGGAGCAGGGACCGAGCAACGGGAGCTCACTCCGTCGCGGGGATTTGAACCGCCGACCTTCTGATCGGCAAGTCCTAGGCTCTGTGGTTTGACCCACAGCGCCACCCGCGTCCCTATGTGCTTGGTATCAATCGGCAATTGTTCTAACTCTGTATGAGAAAGTAAATCTTTTTGTCCAAACGTCTCTCCGCAGCATCAGGTAATGTGGCTCAGGTAACACGTAGGTCAGAGATTTTCAACCTTTTTGGGTCCATGACTCCCTTGACCAACTAACTTCTTTCTATGGCACCCCTGTGGGGCTCAGGAGCTCAGTTAGGTCAATCCTTGCCTGCAGAGCTGGCAGGCTCTTTCCCTTTTTCCAACACCCTCCCTTGCGGGGTGTTTCATCAGTCTAATCTCCTCTCCCCTCTCCTTGGGAGTCCTCCAGCCGTTGCTGCCACCTCTTTAATGAACTTGTCTAGAGTAGTAAGCTCTTTCATAGAACCATAAAATTGTAGGGTTGGAAGGGATCCTGAGGGTCATCTAGACCAGCGCAGGAATCTTTTGCTTAATGTGTGGCTCAAACCACGCCGTGAGACTGCAGACCTTGGACCGAGTAAATGTGAACCTATCCAGATGATATAGGTCAGCAGTACAAAGCTGTCAAGGACCAATAAATTCCTGGCATGCACAAAACACATTGGGGTGAGATATCACTACATTTGTGAACATGTCCAGAGTGGAATTGTGGAACCAGTTTATTGTCCCATCAGACAGCTGACATACTGAGCAAACCTTTACATGTGAGGAGCTTTTGGTCAAGATGGGACTCTTGAGGGGGAGGGACTTAACATGCTATGTTTGTATGTTCTTTCCATGTACACATCTGCTTGTCAGAGAGGAGAAACTGGCAATATACTTCATATCTGAAGAAGTGTGCATGCACACGAAAGCTTATACCCAGAACTACTTAGTTGGTCTCTAAGGTGCTACTGGACAATTTTTATATTTGTTTCGGCAATATACAGTTACTGACTTACACCTGTGTGCATGAAATTGTTAACGGGAGCCGGAAATCAGCTCGTTAACATGGGAGAGACTCCTAGCAGCCTTTGCTTCTTCCTCCCTCTCTCTTTTGCTCTTGCCTTCCTGGAAGACGCCAGTAGCCAGCATGGTTCCCAGCTCAAGAAAAATCTACATCCTGTACCTTTGTTAATGTAATTTTTGTTACTTAATTCGTTTTGTAATATAACTTATTTATTTTGCTTTTAAATTGCTTGGAACCTTTTCTTCCCTACTTTTACTTCCAATGGATGGAGACTTGTTTGTTGCAGCTTCTGAATCTCTGCAAGTAAAATCTTCACTTTTCCAAAGCTATGTGTCTGAGATTTATTCTAGCCTAAGTATTTTCATGGGGAACAATTGTTTGAAGATGAATGAGGGCAGATGTAAAATCTAACCAAGTTTTAATGTGCTTGATACCAATGTGCTATGAGAAAGAATATTTTTTTCAATCTCTCTCTCCAGCATGGGAAAAACATATGAATGTATGGCATGTGGGAGGTGCATGAACACCTTACACTGTATCAGGAGTGGGAACATCCAGTCTATGCTTGTCTCTCCCAGGCAGGGCCTCCCATTAGCCTCTAACTCTTATTCCGGCACCCCTTTGAAACATCTCCATTCTCCCAGGTGTTTCATAAAATCATACAGTTGGAAGAGACCCCGAGGGTCATCTAGTCCAACCCCCTGCAGTGCTGGAATATTTTGCCCAATATGGGGCTCACACCCATGACCCAGAGATTAAGAGTCTCATGCTCCACCTACTGAGCATGTCCAGGTCTTAGGATGTGTTGAACTAGTTTTAAAGTTAACATGGTATTAGCTAGGTTCCCCCCCCCCAATTATTTCTAGCTTTAATATTTGAGAGGCTTTAATTCGGCTGTCATTTGGTGTTACGTTTTTGTGATTTTGTTGTTGTAAGAAATCGTCAGAGTAGGAAGTCTGCAAGCTCTTCCCATCTTGGGCGACTGATGTACCGGGTATCTGTTGTCTCCATGAGCCTCCCACCTTTTTCTTCTCTGCTTTGTCACAGCCCATCCCAACTCTTTATTTGGCAAGAGAAACATTTACAGCAGCTTCTACACACTTACACACACTTCTCTAGGCAGCAATCCGTAGGAGGTCTGAGCCCTGTAGAGTAGTTGCAGCAACAGAGGTGGTTGCAACTTTTCCTTCTGGCTTATATACTGTCCTTTGATGGGTTACACACCCACAACCTTATACTTTTCTTGTATGGAAGACATCAATGCTCTTTTTGAGATTCTCTATTATATGTTACTCTTTTTAATTTATTTTTTTACTATTATCATTTAGCCTCACCTGTCTTCGGTTTTCCGAAAGGAGCTTATGTGCTTCTTTACCAAACGTTGACCCTATTCTGAACTTAAAACTACAAAGCGTAATGCTGGTGGTCAACAAAAGACGTTTAAAGATTCAAGGCAAATCTTTTAAAATGTAGTATAAACACTGACAACTGGGAAACACTGGCCTGTGAGCACTGCAATTGGAGAACAGCCTTTACCAAAGGCTTTGAAGACACTCGAACTCAGGACCTCAGGACGAAAGGGAAAAATGTGCTAAGAGGAAGGCACGTTTGGCAAACTCTCACCGTGATCAACTGCTGCCCGGAAACCTATATCCCCACTGTGGAAGGATGTGTGGACACAGTCACGGACTCACTGTTAAAACCGTGTTTATGGAAGACAATCTCTCTCGGCTACAAAAGTTGCCCGCTCACAAAAATAAAAGCAGGTTTGAATTCCTCACACCCATTTTTTGTGGCTGTCATTGGAGATAATGAAGGTGCACCCTTTGAGGGTGCAACGTATTTTTAAGTCCCATTGCTGATTCCCCCCCCAAACCCCCCCCCCTAAATTTCACCTCCTGAAGTGCCACGTACTGTGCCCTGGCTAGGGCTGGTCAAACGCTCCCGCCTGCAGAGCTGCTGCCAGTCTGTGCCTGCAATAGTAGGTGGGCCAGTAGCTAATCTGTATAAGGCAGCTTCCTAGAATCATAGAATCATAGAGTTGGAAGAGACCACAAGGGCCATCGAGTCCAACCCCCTGCCAAGCAGGAAACACCATCAGAGCACTCCTGACATATGGTTGTCAAGCCTCTGCTTAAAGACCTCCAAAGAAGGAGACTCCACCACACTCCTTGGCAGCAAATTCTACTGTCGAACAGCTCTTACCGTCAGGAAGTTCCTCCTAATGTTTAGGTGGAATCTTTTTTCTTGTAGTTTGGAGCCATTGCTCCGTGTCCGCTTCTCTGGAGCAGCAGAAAACAACCTTTCTCCCTCCTCTATGTGGCATCCTTTTATATATTTGAACATGGCTATCATATCACCCCTTAACCTCCTCTTCTCCAGGCTAAACATGCCCAGCTCCCTTAGCCGTTCCTGATAAGGCATCGTTTCCAGGCCTTTGACCATTTTGGTTGCCCTCCTCTGGACACGTTCCAGTTTGTCAGTGTCCTTCTTGAACTGTGGTGCCCAGAACTGGACACAGTACTCCAGGTGAGGTCTGACCAGAGCAGAATACAGTGGCACTATTACTTCCCTTGATCTAGATGCAATACTCCTATTGATGCAGCCCAGAATTGCATTGGCTTTTTTAGCTGCCGTGTCACACTGTTGGCTCATGTCAAGTTTGTGGTCAACCAAGACTCCTAGATCCTTTTCACATGTACTGCTCTCAAGCCAGGTGTCACCCATCTTGTATTTGTGCCTCTCATTTTTTTTGCCCAAGTGCAATACTTTACATTTCTCCCTGTTAAAATTCATCTTGTTTGTTTTGGCCCAGTTCTCTAATCTGTCAAGGTCGTTTTGAAGTGTGATCCTGTCCTCTGGGGTGTTAGCCACCCCTCCCAGTTTGGTGTCATCTGCAAATTTGATCAGGATGCCCTTGAGTCCATCATCCAAGTCGTTGATAAAGATGTTGAATAAGCCCTGCAGCAGGGCTTCTTCTTCCAGACAACTTGAAAACACACAAACAGACACACCCAACACACTTTGCATCTCGCGCTCATCTCGGGGCTCCTCCTGGCGCTCACCCGGCGTCGCTTTGCCAGGGCAGGAAGCGGCCGCCCCTTCCTCCTTTCGCTGCCTCTCTAGGACGCCGCGCATCTCTCGGTTTAACCCCCAACAAGCCGGCAGCCGCAGAGAAGATGGAAGGGTTCCGAGGGTCATCTAGTCCAACCCCCTGCAATGCTGGACGAGGCAGCTGTTCCTGTGAACAGGGGCCAAGCAACCCAGATGATCAGATCACATCTCTTTAAAAAGCAGGATAAGGCGGCAGGATTGTGAACCTTGCATTTAAATATATTGTTCATTGTAGTATTGAAGGGGTACAGTTAGGGTTACCCCAGAAAGCCCTAAAAAAACCTGTTTGTGAATCCCCCCCCCCCCAGTCAGGCCTCGGCGTACGCATTTTAAAAACAGCATTTTCCTCTAAGACAAAAAGCACGAGCTAAGCAGTATGTGGACCGAGAACTCCCAGAAGTGCAAGCTGGATTTAGAAGAGGCAGAGGAACCAGAGACCAAATTGCAAACATGCGCTGGATTATGGAGAAAGCTAGAGAGTTCCAGAAAGACATTTACTTCTGCTTCATTGACTATGCAAAAGCCTTTGACTGTGTCGACCATGGCAAACTATGGCAAGTTCTTAAAGAAATGGGAGTGCCTGATCACCTCATCTGTCTCCTGAGAAATCTCTATGTGGGACAAGAAGCTACAATTAGAACTGGATATGGAACAACTGACTGGTTCAAAATTGGGAAAGGAGTACGACAAGGCTGCATTTTGTCTCCCTGCTTATTTAACTTATATGCAGAATTCATCATGCGAAAGGCTGGGCTGGATGAATCCCTAGCCGGAATTAAGATTGCCGGAAGAAATATCAACAACCTCAGATATGCAGATGACACAACCTTGATGGCAGAAAGTGAGGAGGAATTAAAGAACCTTTTATTGAGGGTGAAAGAGGAGAGTGCAAAATATGGTCTGAAGCTCAACATCAAAAAAACGAAGATCATGGCTACTGGTCCCATCACCTCCTGGCAAATAGAAGGGGAAGAAATGGAGGCAGTGAGAGATTTTACTTTCTTGGGCTCCATGATCACTGCAGATGGTGACAGCAGCCACGAAATTAAAAGACGCCTGCTTCTTGGGAGAAGGGCAATGACAGGCCTAGACAGCATCTTGAGAAGTAGAGACATCACCTTGCCAACAAAGGTCCGTATAGTTAAAGCTATGGTTTTCCCAGTAGTGATATATGGAAGTGAGAGCTGGACCATAAAGAAGGCTGATCGCCGAAGAATTGATGCTTTTGAATTATGGTGCTGGAGGAGACTCTTGAGAGTCCCATGGACTGCAAGAAGATCAAACCTCTCCATTCTGAAGGAAATCAGCCCTGAGTGCTCACTGGAAGGACAGATTGTGAAGCTGAGGCTCCAGTACTTTGGCCACCTCATGAGAAGAGAAGACTCCCTGGAGAAGACCCTGATGTTGGGAAAGATGGAGGGCACAAGGAGAAGGGGGCGACAGAGGACGAGATGGTTGGATAGTGTTTTCGAGGTTACCAGCATGAGTCTGACCAAGCTGCGGGGGGCAGTGGAGGACAGGAGTGCCTGGCGTTCTCTGGTCCATGGGGTCACGAAGAGTCGGACACGACTAAACGACTAAACAACAACAAAGCAGTCCTCTGTAACGAAAACGCTGTAACAAACCCATAGCTGAGAACAGAAAAGCTTTTCGCTTCCCAGATCCCAGATAACCTTGTCCTGGTACATTGATTTGCAACATACTTCCGGGAACAGAGCCAGAGAACGAAAAGCAACATTTCTATGTAAGAATCTGTGAAGGGGGAGAGGAAAAAGGGGTTTGAAAAAAGGATAAAACCTGCTTGTAAAATGTTTTCGGTGCGGCCTGTCTTTTGTGAACTGAATCACACAGGTGCCTTCTGCCCCCCCCCCCCATGGCAGAATAAAACGCTCTTTCTCTGGATTAACACCTTGGTGTTGTTTGACTCCTTTTGTCTCTGCTCGGGTGCAACAATTATTCCTACCCATGGATTAAAAAGGCTACAGTATAATATACTTCGCTAATTTTCCCCTTTGCGGAATTCACTGTTTTCTGTAGCATACAATCGAAATGAACGAACGACTCTGTTAATTAGAGCCTTTCTCTCTCTCTCTCTCTCTCTCTCTCTCTCTCTCTCTCTTTCTTTCTTTCTTTCTTTTCCTTAATTCACCTGCCCATCTGTCATGGATGCTTTTTTAAGTAATTAAATTTGTATATTTGGTTGACCTGATTGACATCCTATACCCTTTTAAAATGTGGCTCTTCTTTGGGGGGAGGGATGCTATTGAGTTATTGTTTCTATTTTGATTTTATATATTGTCATCTTTTTTGTGAACTGCCCTGAGACCTCCGGGTATAGGGCGGTATATAAATTCTAATACAGTGGTACCTCGGGTTAAGTACTTAATTCGTTCTGGAGGTCCGTTTTTAACCTGAAACTGTTCTTAACCTGAAGCACCACTTTAGCCAATGGGGCCTCCCGCTGCCGCTGCACCGCTGGAGCACGATTTCTGTTCTCATCCTGAAGCAAAGTTCTTAACCTGAAGCATGATTTCTGGGTTAGCGGAGTCTGTAACCTGAAGCGTATGTAACCTGAGGTACCACTGTAATAATAATAATAATAATAATAATAATAATAATAATAATAATAATAATATACCACACATCATCTGCTCTCAGAGCAGTTCACAACATAAAAATAACAAAATGCCTAAAAATAACAAGAGCAAATAATAATAATAATAATAATAATAATAATAATAATAATAATGTACACAAACCAATAAACCCCCTCCTCCCCCACATTGCTAGGGGTTGGACCAGATGACCCTCAGGGTCCTGTCCAACTCGACGATTCTACGATTCTCCAGTTGATGCGCCACTTTGAAAAGACCAAACTTTTTTACATGCCCTCGGGGCGTTTCTTCATCCCTGCAGCAGGGAATTCAGAGATGCAAGAACATTGCTGGGGGGCCATGGGTAGCCTTGCTCATGAATTTGGCCAGTCCTTTTTTAAAGCCTTCCCATAGGAGACCCAATGGGGGCTTATCCAATGAAGCTGAATTACAGCTCATCACTTGTATAAAATACAGTGGTACCTCAGGTTACATACGCTTCAGGTTACAGACTCCGCTCACCCAGAAATAGTACCTCGGGTTAAGGTGGTTGTCACCCATGGAGGCAAAGGCTCTGAAAAGACTCAATATGGAGGCCAAGTGGCCGAAATATTGGGAGATATTAGAACAAGAAGGAGATAAATGGAAATTGCAGAGTTTTGAGAAACTAAAAGATAAATTGCGAGATCAGGCTTCATTATTATCAAATAAGAGAGGCCTATAATATGGATAAAAAATTGGGCTTCCAGGTGGAAAAATCGAAATTGGAAACAGAATTGTTGGAACCTAAAACTAAGATTCTTTCAAGAATGTATAACTTGCTGCTGAAATGGAATACTCAGGATGAAACAGTTAAATCAGCTATGATTAAATGGGCACAGGACATTGGTCATAACATTATGTTTGCTCACTGGGAAAAGTTGTGGACCACCGGTATGAAGTTTACAGCATGTAATGCCTTAAGAGAAAACATTATGAAAATGATCTATAGGTGGTACATGACCCCAGTCAAGCTTGCAAAAATTTATCACTTGCCTGATAACAAGTGTTGGAAATGTAAAGAAACTGAGGGTACATTCTTTCACCTTTGGTGGACGTGCCCGAAGATTAAGGCTTTCTGGGAGACGATATATAATGAACTGAAAAAGGTATTTAAATATACCTTCCCCAAGAAACCAGAGGCCTTTCTCTTGGGCATAGTCGGCCAATTAGTGTTAAAGGAAGAACTTTGTTTCAGGATGAGAACAGAAATCGCACGGAAAGTTTTTAAAGATTTACTTTGGGAATTAGTGTAAAATTAATGAGTATTAGGAAAAATGTTGGAATGAAACTATTTGGCTTTAGTAGAAATGATATAAGGAGTTATGTATAAATAAGTATTAAGTTTTAAGCTTTAAGGTATTTTATGGTAAGATAAGGTTAAAATAAATTAAGGCAAACTGAATGACAGAATATAGTGAAAGATGGAAAGGCTTTGTTGAGTTAATTAATAGGTTAGACTGTTAAGATAATAATATGGACTCTAAATGGCCAAAATATTGTGAAATTTTAGAACATGATGGTGAAAGGGTTAAACTTCAGAGTTATGAGAAATTAAAGCCCAAAGTTCGAGATTGGTTGCACTATCATCAGATAAATGAGACATTTAAACAGGACAGGAAAATAGGATTTCAGAAAGAGAGGTCAAAACTAGAAACAGAATTGTTAGAACCCAATACTAAGAACTTATCAAGAATGTATAATTTGCTGTTGAAATGGAACACACAGGATGAAACGGTGAAATCAGTTATGATTAAATGGGCACAAGACATCGGTCATGATATTATGTTTGCTGACTGGGAACAGTTATGGACTACCGGTATTAAATTTACTGCATGTAATGCTTTAAAAGAAAACATAATGAAAATGATCTATAGGTGGTACATGACCCCAGTCAAGCTTGCAAATTTAATAATAAATGTTGGAAATGTAATGAGACTGAAGGTACTTTTTATCACCTTTGGTGGACCTGCCCGAAGATTAAAGCTTTCTGGGAAATGATCTATAATGAAATTAAGAAGGTCCTTAGGTGGACTTTTCCTAAGAAACCAGAGGCTTTTCTCTTGGGCATGGTTGGCCAATTGGTGTTAAAGAAGGATAGGATTTTCTTTATGTATGCCACCACAGCAGCAAGAATTCTACTGGCAAAGTATTGGAAGATGCAAGAACTACCTACTCTGGAAGAATGGCAAACAAAGGTGATGGACTTTATGGGACTGGCTGAGATGACGGGCAGAATCCGTGACCAGGGGAAGGAGACAGTGGAAGAGGACTGGAAGAAATTTAAAATATACCTTAAAAACTGTTGTAAAATTGAGGAATGTTAAGATGTCAAGGGGTAAGAAACAGAGAATTACAGCTGTAACTAAAAAAGTAAAGGAAATTTAATGAAAGGGAATTAAGATAAATTGACCAAAGGGCTGCTAAAGAACCATAAAACAAGGATGCAGGGATGGGGAGGTATGGGGAAGTCGAAGGAAAGAAGGTGTATGAAAATACGATTATGAAGTTATACTTGTTTAAATGTTTTGTATGTTTTTGTTTTGTGTTTTGTTGGTTTTTATTATGTGTTTGAAAAATGAATAAAAATTATTTTTTTAAAAAAATAGACTGTTAAGATAAATTACCCAATAAAAATTGAGAAAGATGGAAAGAATTTGCTGAAACAAATAATTAAACTAGAATACAAAAAGGGAGGTGTGAAGAGGTCGATGAAACAAGTAATTGGAAGATTAAGATATGGAATATTGGATGTGTGTTTTTTCTTTTTTTATTGTTATTGTTGTATTGGTTTTTATGTTTTTTCCCCCTCCTTTTATATGTATTGTAATGTATGTTTTGTTAAATTTTTTTGTTGTTTTCTTTTTTTCTTTTTTCTGTAATATTTAAACTTCTAATAAATATCATTTTTTTAAAAAAGAGAGAACAGAAATCGCACGGCAGCAGCAGCCTGAGGCCCCATTAGCTAAAGTGGTGCTTCAGGTTAAGAACAGTTTCAGGTTAAGAACAGACCTCCAGAACTAATTAAGTTCTTAACCTGAGGTACCCCTGTATTGGGGGGGGGGTAAGCCCTGCCCTGCATAATCGATCAAATGACACAGCACACACACCATTTGAATGGCAATGCCCATTAACTTTTTTTGGGGGGGGCACAAGCCTCTCAAATATTTTATTGGGGGCCCCAGAGGGACTTTGGCACCTAGAATTTGGCTCCTATGCAGCACATCAACCCTTAGTGTGGAGCATGGGTAGGCAACCTAAGGCCTGGGGGCCGGATCCGGCCCAATCGTCTTCTAAATCTGGCCAGCAGACAGTCCAGGAACCAGCATGTTTTTACATGAGTAGAATGTGTCCTTTTATTTAAAATGTATCTCTGGGTTATTTGTGGGGCCTGCCTGGTGTTTTTACATGAGTAGAATGTGTGCTTTTATTTAAAATGTATCTCTGGGTTATTTGTGGGGCATAGAAATTCATCCATTTCCCCCCCTTCAAAATATAGCCCGGCCCCCCACAAGATCTGAGGGACAGTGGACCGGCCCCCTGTTGAAAGGGTTTGCTGACCCCTGGTGGAGGGTCTATAAGGAGAATTTTTTCACGCACCAAGTGTCCCTCGCACATGGGAAGGGTTAAAGTAGCAAATGTGCCATTCCTAGAGAGGTCTGCATGTGAGAAATCACATGCATATGACATTTAAAAAAAATATATAACATCTGCTTTTCCGGTTCCTCCACCTTCTTTTCTTAATTATTTCCTCTTTTACTTATTGGAAACAGAAGCCATCTGCCTTGAGACTTTCTCCTAGCCGAAGATCCAAGGTGAAGCTGGCTGGTGAGTGGACAACAGGAAAGTTGGGGTGGTGCCCCCTAGAAAAAACTGCCCTGTCCCCACATTCTGACCCTTGGTGCATCTACCCCAGTGCTGTCGACACTGGCTGGCAGCAGCTCCCCGGGGTATCAGGTGTGTTCCTTACCTGGACATGCCAAGAGCTGTCAGATGACATTCTCTATTTCCATGCCTGCAGAGTTACAATTCCCAATATTTCCCTGGCTAGAGGGATTGGTTGTTAAGCCGCACTGGTCTCCTAACATCTCTCAGCACCCGCTGGCAGACGAAATTGATGGAACATGTAGAAATGGCTAGTTTAACTGGAAGAATAAGTGATCAGGAAGAAAGAACTTTAAAAATAATAATGGGGAATTGCGGAATGTTTGAAAAACTACTGTAAACCATGTTAAACGTTGGCAGGACTAGAATAAATTGAGCAGTTACATTTATAATGGAAGGGAAAACCAGGAGAGGAAAAGTGAGGATTAATTAGAATATGCGACAGTAAAGGGAAAATAAAATGAACCATAGAAGGGAGTGAAGGGAAGTTGAATATGCTTGTATGGTTTAAACTCTGTAATTTATGTCAATGTAAAATGTAAAATGATAAATAAACCTCCCACCACCCTTAACAAACTATACTTCCCAGGATTATTTGTGGGAAGTCATGGCTGTTTAAAGTGGTATGATAACACCTTTAAATAACTGTTCCTGTGGAAATTGGAAAGAGACCTGCCATCCTGATATTTTGTTGCCTGCTGTTTCTCCAAGACTTTGTAGAGAATTCATTTGATTCCATGTCGGTCATTCCTCCTGTATTTTATGATTTGATTGTGTTAAGGTTTTTAAACGTTTTTAAATTATTTTTATTATTATTTATTAAACTTCTATACCGCCCTTCACCTATACTGCGCGCTGCGAGAAGCCAAGTTACAGGGAACCAGGCAGAGGGCCTTCTCGGTGGTGGCACCTGCCCTGTGGAATGCCCTCCCATCAGATGTTAAAGAGAAAAATAACTACCAAACTTTTAGAAGACATCTGAAGGCAGCCCTGTTTAGGGAAGCTTTTAATGTTTAATAGGTTATTGTATTTTAGTGTTTTGTTGGAAGCCGCCCAGAGTGGCTGGGGAAACCCAGCCAGATGGGTGGTGTATAAATAAATTATTATTATTATTATTATTATTATTATTATTATTATTAATCATCATCTTATTCATCCGTAGATCTGAGGACAGTTCACAACATGAAAATACAAGATAAAACCACAAAATATGTAATAAAGAGGGCAACAACAACCAAACCAATAAAACCCACCTTCCCTTCCACCCCATCCCAGAAACACATTTGAAAACGTATAGGATGTTTCTGAAAATGCAAATGACAAATTAAGAAATAATATAAATAAAAGGGTATGGGATATTCTGTGATATTTCCATGATTTTACTGGACACTGCCAAACTAAAAAATTAAAAAAGAACTGGGGGTTTTATATCTATTCTTCCAAATAAATTAATAAAATATTTTGGTCTGTGTTCTTTTCTCCTGTAGGCAGATTTGGTTTATTCTGGAGTTTTCACCTCATCTTTGGCAAGAAAACAATAGATGCCACCCCAGGAGAACTGGGCACCTATTACTGCTCCAACAGTTATAACTGCCCTTCTACGGAATCAGGTCACTGGTCCAGCAGGCTTAAGACTTTTTTTAGCTTCCAAGGTTCAGGAGGAAGATTCCCCATCCTTAACCTTGGGTGGTGGGCAATGGAAATGGCAGAGGGGTTTGTCATGGCATCGCCAGATTCCCGAGAAGAAGTCCCTTCTGGGCAGGAAGGACGGCCCAAGATCAAAACAGAGGAGACCAGCTTCTCAGAATTTGAACCCGAGATGGGGGCGAAAGGGTCCGAAAGAGCCCCTCGCGTCTTCCAGGCGGGGAGCATTCGGGAATTGCTTTGCAAGGCGTCGGGAAGACAGCTGACGCAGGTTCCAGGCGAAGGGCTCCTTCAGGAATGGGAGAGCCAGTGGCAAGAGTTCCTGGGGACCTTGGAGTCCCCCAACTTGAGGTGGGAGGCCACCCAGCTTCTGGAGGAGCCCACCCCCTGGGACGACGCCAAGGCCTTCCTGGCCTCCTTCGAGCAAGTGGCCAAAGCCTGCCGGTGGCCCCGGGAAGAGTGGGCGGCCCGGCTGCTGACGGCCCTCAGCGGGGAAGCTGAGCGGGCCTTTTGGAGCCTGGAGGCCAGAGACAGAGAGGATTATGGGAAAGTGAAGGCGGCCATCTTGCGCAGGGACGCCCTCACCAGGGAGAAGAACCGCCAGTACTTCCGTTGCTTCTGCTACCAGGAAGCCGAGGGGCCGAGAGGGACCTACAGCTGCCTCCAGGATCTGTGCTGGCGGTGGTTGAAGGTGGAGAGGCACTCCAAGGAGCAGATCCTGGAGCTGCTGATCCTGGAGCAGTTCCTGGCCATCCTGCCAGCGGAGATCCAGAGTTGGGTCAGGGATCGCGGCCCAGAGACCTGCTCCCAGGCGGTGGACCTGGCGGAGGATTTCCTGCTGAGGCAGCTGCAGGTGGAGGAACAGGAGCAGCAGGTGTGACGGGGTGGTGAACCCCCATTATAATTCTGTTAAATCTCAGGAATGGGGTGGGGAACGTACAGAAGAACCTGGACCATCTCATCTAGCATCTTAATCTCACAGTGGATCCTTAGCAGGACCTGAGGTCAACTGCCCTCCCTGCACTTGCATTCCCCAACAATGGACGTTGTTGGTCTTGGCCATGAAAGGTCTTCATCAATCAGTGTGACAGCCATTTTGTGTGACGCGACACACAGCCAACGTAGCTGTTTTGTGTCATGCCGCCCTCCACTGGGGAGCCATTTTGTGACGGGCGGCCATTTTCATGAAATTCCAATTGTGTCCTCTGGCCTAGAAAGGTTGGTGATTGCCTCTTGCCATATGAACCTACCCGGACCCTGAGGTCATCTTCTGAGGCCCTCCTTCGTGTGCCACCTCCTCGAGAGGTCCAGATGGTGGCAACGCGAGAACAGGGCCTTCTCTGCAGTGGCTCCCCACATGTGGAATGTTCTCCCCAGGAAAGTTCACCTCTTGACTTCACTATACACCTTTAGGCGGCAGGCAAAAACATCCGTTTTTGAACAGGCCTTTGGTTGACCTGACTGACATCCTATACACTTTTAAAATGTGGCACTTTCTGGGGGGTTGTTATTGGGTTGTGGTTTAGATTTTGATTTTATATATTGTGATCTTTTTGTGAATCGCCCTGAGACCTCCAGGTATAGGGCAGTATATAAATTCAATAAATAATAATATTATATTGACAACTTTCAGTGCAATTGGCGGGTGCCAAATCCGATTTAAGCTCACAGCGGCCACACTCTTGATTTTTCTTGCTGTATTTTGTGCCTGATTCAGGTGCCTACAGAGGCGAATGTGAATCGCCGCAAGGAAGAGGAGGTTCTGGAGCCCGAAGAGGTGCTGGGGCCCAGCTGGGAGATCAGTGATGCTAACCATGCTGGTTTTCTGTTGTGTAAGGCTGTCTTCTTCTTCTTTAGACCAGGGATGGAGAAATCTGTGTTATTAGATGACTCCACTTCCCACAATGCCCATTTCTGCCTTCCTCCTCCAGCATGCTGGAAATTCAGATGTTCTTGCACGACTCCAATTCCCATAATGCTCCTTTCCGTTCTTCTGGGACTTCTCCCATAATTCTGTTCTGGGGCTTCTCCTTAGCCTCCAGATCAGATCTGAGGAAGCCACAGGGGGCACATGGGAGGAAGAAGAGGAGGGTTAGGGTTAGGGTTAGGGTTAGAGTAAGGGAAGGGATGCGGGTGGCGCTGTGGGTTAAACCACAGAGCCTAGGACTTGCCGATCAGAAGGTCGGCAGTGATCAGAAGGTCGGCAGTTCGAATCCCCATGACTGGGTGAGCTCCCGTTATTCGATCCCTGCTCCTGCCAACCTAGCCGTTCGAAAGCACATCAAAGTGCAAGTAGATAAATAGGTACCGCTCTGGCAGGAAGGTAAACGGAGTTTCTGTGCGCTGCTCTGGCTCGCCAGAAGCGGCTTAGTCCTGCTGGCCACATGACCAGCTGTACTCCGGCTCCCTCAGCCAGTAAAGTGAGATGAGCACTGCAACCCCAGAGTCGGTCACGACTGGACCTAATGGTCAGGGGTCCCTTTACCTTTAAGGGTAATGGTGGGAGCTAGACTAAGATGCCTTTGAGGTCTTCTCCCAACTCTACAATTCCAGAGAATTATTAACCGGGTGATTAATCAATGCAATAAATAAAAATTAAAATAAACCGAAATAAATAAAAACAATACAATAACTATTTTCTGCATTGGCTGGGAGAGGAACTTGATGCCCTTTCGGATCTCAGCCACTTCTGCAATTCTAATTAAATAATGTGTCGACGTTTTAAAAGTTGTGCCATGTTCTTTCTCCCTCTTTCCAGGCGAACCCACACTAGACGAGCCCGTTTCTGGGGACGCAAAGACCTGCCACCTCTTAGAAAGTTCCTTGCAGAGAGAATCCCGGGGGCCGCAGCTGCAAAGCACGGGGCGAGATGTTCCCTCGTCCAACAATCAGGAAGAAGTAACCAGAAGTCCTCATGGGCTGGCGAGAGGGACAGAAGCAAGTCCAAAGAAAACAGCTGCCTGGGAGCTGCCAGAGAGCTCGGAGACCGAGGCCACCGCCTCCCCAAATGGGAATAGCGTCAAACCGAAGCCGCCGCAGGGCCTCTGTCCTGGGCCAGGACCCTACAAATGCTCCGAGTGCGGGAAGAGTTTCTGCCGGCGCTCCTACCTGTCCCAACACCACCTCATCCACACCGGCGAGAAGCCCTACAAATGCTCCTACTGCCAGAAGGCCTTCCGGGCGCGCTCTCACCTCACGAAGCACAGGCGCCTGCACACGGGCGAGAAGCCCTACAAGTGCGGGGACTGCGGCAAGGGCTTCCACCAATCGTCCAACCTCCAGAAGCACATGAAAATGCACGTGGGCGCCCCGATCTACCGGTGCCCCGACTGCGGGAAGAGCTTCGGCCAGCGCGCCAAGTTTTGCCAGCACCGCAAGGCGCACGCCGGTGGCAAGACCTACCGGTGCTCGCGGTGCGGGGAGAGCTTCGGCGAGCTCCCGCTCCTCCGCGCACACCGGCGGAGCCACGCAGCAGAGCGGGCCTACCAGTGCCCCACCTGCGGGAAGGCCTTCGATCACAGGTCCAGCTTCCTGAAGCACAGGGTAACCCACACAGGTGAGAAGGCCCACAAGTGCCCCACCTGCGGGAAGGGCTTCAGCCAGTCCTCCAATCTTCACAAGCACCAGAAGATCCACACGGGGGAGAAGCCTCACAAATGCCTCACCTGCGGGAAGTCGTTCACCCAGAGCTCGCACCTCAACTTCCACCAGAACACCCACAAAGGGTTCAAGTCATACAAATGCTTAGACTGCGGGGACAGCTTCACCGACAGGTCGCACCTTATGAAACACAAGCTGAGCCACGCCAGCACAAAAGCGGCAACGTCGGCCTGAAATCCCCCTTAATTTTATAAGGCGGGTAAATTACGTTTATTTTTTACATTTATATGGCGCTTAGGCCTTTGCACATTGACTGTTTCCCTCCGTTCCACAAATTCGTTAGGAAGACTTGGGCAGTCCTCTCTCTCGTTTCTGCTCCCGCACTCAGCCCCACTCATCCACAATATGTGGGGCAGATGATATTGATCTACCTTAACAACAACTATAACTTTATTATTTATACCCCGCCCATCTGATTATTTATACCCACTCTGAGTGGCTTCCAACACATATTTTAATGTATTTTTAATCTTTGTTGGAAGCTGCCCAGAGTGTCTGGGGAGACCCAGCCAGATGGGCGGGGTACAAATATTATTATTATTATTATTATTATTATTATTATTATTATTATTATTATTAGAAAAACAATAAAATGTCAAATGTTAGCAATAACAATCTGATCTGATGCAAGAAGAATGAGAATAACTTTTCACATAACTTACATCAAATAAAGCAGTATTCTAAACAGTTAAATAGCAGCAAATAACTAAACTTTGCAGGAAGGTTATAAGCCTGGAAGCAGCACTGGGTGCTTGCAAAGTGCCTTTGGTGAGGGATTTTGGCGGAAAGACCAAAGTGGCTTGGAGGTTTAGAGGACCAAAAAAAAAAAAAAAAAAAGGATGTGAAAGGGAAAGGGGTGGAAACGAATTGAACTTCCTAGCATCATTTTAATAATAAGTTATGACCAGATGAATCAGCATTGATTTCCCCACACCCCGTTGAAATTGTTGTTTGGATGACTTAACTGTGCTTTAACAGTGAAATCTGATTCTTAAAAGATGAATTAGCAGTGAAGTTGTTGCTTTGCCGAGAAAAGCATAAAAGACTTTGCAGCACCTTTTGAGATTTACATAAATCTTTTTAATAGCGGGTGCTTTTATGCACCATTTCATCAGGTGCCTGCAGCATTATCTTAAGATACCTCCCCTTTCCATGGTTTAATCTTCCCCTCCCCACAAGATCTGCAGCGTCCGTTAAATTAATTAAATAAGCAGATTAAATCAGTTTTAATATATGTTTGATCAAGCGCCCCTCCACCCCAAGATACCGTTGAACTAAAGCTCCCACCACCTCAGCTCCAGTCAGCCCCAGCCAACACAGCCAGTGGTCTGGGATGATGGGACTTGGGAGTCCAGCAATATCTGGAGGGCACCAGATTGGGGGAGGCTGGTTTAAGGCCTTGTGGCGGGGAGTTCCGCAAATGGGGTGGCCAATTCCTTATTGGACTCCGACTCCATCAGCCCTAACGAAGATCGCCAATGGCAAGGGATGATGGAGGTGGTAGTCCACAGGCCCACCCCTGTTCTCGACTAATGAAATATCCTTAATGCTGTTTTTAAAAATAAAAAAGTTATCTGTTTTATTCTCTCTTTCGTTGCCTGTCTTTTCAACTTCCCTTTGAGACAAAATTACAGGTCTAAAAAGTGATTTTGCACGGTCCATTTAAAGTACCACACTGCTTTCCCAAAGAGCTGTGGGAACTGTAGTTTTTTAAGGGTGCGGAGAGAAGTTAGGAGACCCCTCTTTCTCCTGTTTCCCCTATTTCTCTCGCAGAACTGCAACTCCCACAGCTCGCCAGCAAGAGGGATGTGTTGATGAATCATCCTAGCTCTGTGAGGGACTTCCTAACAACTCTCAGCACTCTTAACAAACTACATTTCCCAGGATTAAAGTGTTGTGACACTGCTGTAAATGTACCATGAGGATGGAGCCGTAGTCAGTCATTTCAGCCGAGTGAAAGTTAATTGAGGACAAGCCAAAGTGGCCTCCCTGTGGTGCCTTGACGAAAAGTATCTAGTAGGCCACGTAGAGTGGTACTTCGGGTTGCATACGCTTCAGGTTACAGACTCCGCTAACCCAGAAATATTACCTCGGGCTAAGAACTTTGCTTCAGGAGGAGAACAGAAATCGTGCTCTGGCGGTGCAGCAGCAGCAGGAGGCCCCATTAGCTAAAGTGGTGCTTCAGGTAAAGAACAGTTTCAGGTTAAGTATGGACCTCTGGAACGAATTAAGTACTTAACCTGAGTTACCACTGTATTGAGATAATAATGCAGTCACCACACAGAAGCAGCTTAAGATCCAAATAGTTTACTGTTGCAGGCTCAGTAAAACAGTTCCAGACATAGATATACACAGCTTGTAACTCTCCTAAGCCCAGTTAAGTCGCTCTGAACTAGCTACATCCCAAATATTCTAACTGGAGCCAAAGTCTCTTCATACATTTAAAACCATATACAGTGGTACCGTGGTTCTCGAACGTAATCTGTTATGGAAGACTATTCGGCTTCCAAAACATTCATAAACTGAGGTGCGGCTTCCCATTGGTTGCAAGAACATCTTGCACTCAGCAGAAGCTGCGTCACACGTTTGAGTTCCGAAAAAAGTTCCAAAACAGAAGTATTTACTTCTGGGTTTTTGGCGTTTGAGAACCGAAACATTCGACAACAGAGGCGTTCGGGAACCGAGGTACCATGTTCTACGTTGAACGGTCCTGGCTTCCCCCAGAGGATTCTGGGAGCTGCAGTTTTTTAAAGGTGCCGAGAGTAATCTGGAGATGCCCCTGCTCCCCTCACAGGACTACAATTCCCAGAGTGCTTTAACAATTGAGCACTTTTCCCAGGGAACTCTGGGACCTGTAGTTCTGGGAAGGGAACCGGAACCCATACCAGACCACAGCTCCCAGAATCCTTTGGGGGAAGCCAGGACTGTTGAAGCCTTTAAATGTATGGTGACTTGTGCAATGAAATTTGCCCTCCCTCTCCTCCCCCCCCACCTCTGTAAGAGGATCAGGGTGGGGAATCCAGTGCCCATTGAGACAGATGGGGCCGAAGGCAGGGGGGGGGGCAGAAAAGGAGGCGGAGCCACAGTCAGTGACTGGCAGATCCAGCTAATTCCAATTCGGAAGCTGCCATATACAAATAGTCCATCTAAGTCAAGATTGTGTACACTGGCTGGCAGCAGCAGCTTTTAGGCCTCTCCGTGGAGGTACCAAGGATTCAGCCTGGCGCCTTTTGGGTGCAGATGCTCCACCAACTGAATCATAGAGTTGGCAGGGGTCCCCGAGGGTCATCTAGTCCAACCCCGTTTTCTCCCAGTGCGGAACTCAAACCCATGACCTCGAGATTAAGAGTCTCATGCTCTGCCAACTGAGCTAGGCCTCTGCCGTCCCCATTGTCTGACAGGCAGTGCCCTTCTCTAGACTGATTGTAAGTCGGGAAGTGGGCAGGAGGCAGCTGGATGAACCAGCCTTTACTGGGTGGTGAGGAGCAGAGGACAATAAGGGGATTTAGGTGCTCCAGCCAACTTCCACCTGTGTGATGTATTTTTTATTTTACTACTAAATTTGTATTGAGAGTGGCAGCTGCCTCGGATGTAGAAGCAGGAGATCTGCACCATTTTCGATCGATGGCTCTCAAATCCCATGAAAAATAATTTTATTAGGAATGAATAATGCTAACAGTGCTGTTTGCTTTTTTAAAAAAACAAACACAAAAACACAGTCCCCTGCCACTAGGAACTTGCAGTGTGAATTTCAGGGAAGAGCTTTGCTTCATTTCAGGAAGGGATAAGGACAGCAGCTGCACACACGTCCTGCTTTCATAGCACGAGGCTTCCTCACAAAAATCCTGGGAGTTGTAGTTTGCAGAACTACAATTCCCAGCACCCTCAATAAACTACAAAGCCTAGGATGGGGGGGGGGAGAAGGATATGCTTTAAATGTATGTTGCATACGCAAGGAAAATATGAGTTTTGAGAAGTGGGGAGAGATGGAGAGAGATTGGTCATCCCCTGGTTGCTAGAGCAGGGGGAAAATATCCTTGGCGGCTCATGCAACCCACTATTCTGAATAATGTTTTTATAGGGTAGGGAGCAGTGGTGATGCCTTTGAGACTTTCAGATCTTTTGCGTTTGTGATGGCTTCTTTGGAGGAAGGAAACTGAATCAATAGTAACAAATTAATTCCGAAGGGAGGCTCCAGCTTCAAATTGCTGGACTAAAACTTATCAGGAAGTCTCGTTTTATTCATTTGCAAATGAAGAGAGACAATGGTTGCTGCAGGCGTTAACCAAGAAAGCAAAGACCAGGGTGATTGCATTATCACCATTTACCAACTGTGAATGGGACACTTGGGCTTGTTCTGCATAGGATTCAACTTTTATCTGAATTGTCTCAAGGAGACTTATGCATTTCCTTGCAATCTGTCTGCACCTTTTGGAACTTATTTCCCTCTGCACGCCACTTAGTGATGCAATTACAAATTTGCTGCAATGTAGTCCTACGCGTATTTTACTCAGAAGTAAATCCCCAAGGTGTCACAAAACACAGCTTTGTGAAAAGAGAATAGTAAGGTCTGTAAAATCTGAGCATTGTTAACTAGAATGTTGCGAACCTACAAAGACAGGATAAGCAAGCCGTATTGGAGTAAATATGATTTAAAATTATGATTATTTATTTATATGGATCAAGAAAGGAAGATTAATTGTATTTGATTAATTGGGAAATTAGTCAGGTAAATGTCTAAACAGGAACTGCACATGCAGATGATGGAAACAGGAATGGATGGTAAAGTAATTTTTAAATTGCTGTTAAATTCTAATTAAATTATTAATTTAAAATTTGGAAAACCAATTAAAAATTGATGGGTTAAAAAAAGAGAAGTAAATCCATAAGAAATATTTGTTATATGTTTGCAGCACTATCTGTTGACGCTGCCTGTTAAAAGTTGCCAGTCCGTGTTCTGCAAAATTTTGGCGCATGTCACACCACATGCCCCTGAGCATGTGCAGAGTGCCACCCCATACCCCACTGTTGAGGAGATCTAGATAGATCAATGGCCTGGCTCAGGTACAAGGCAGCTTCTTATGATTCTCTCACCATTTGGCTTGTAAAAGTAGGTAGGCAAAAAATCGAGAGAAATGTTCAGCAGCAACTCACAAGTTAAGCCCCAGTGGAATCTGGGAAACACAAACAACCCTCCTATGCTGTACACTAAACGCCAGGTTCTTTTTTTGGGGGGGGGGATGGGGGGTATATTTCCTCTGAACCTGGATATTCCATTTTTTAAGAAAAGGAACCTATCATGTTTAGCAGGATCTGCAACGAAGTGTGGCAGTATGCAATGCTGGCTGCTGTTCAGGTTTCTAACCACTCCACTTTAACAGTGACATTCCCTCTAGTTGTGAACCTCAACAGGTGGGTACCAATCATTATTTAGCCAAAATGGAAATACAGTGGTACCTCAGGTTAAGTACTTGATTCGTTCCGGAGGTCCGTTCTTAACCTGAAACTGTTAACCTGAAGCACCACTTTAGCTAATGGGGCCTCCCGCTGCACGATTTCTGTTCTCATCCTGAAGCAAAGTTCTTAACCTGAAGCACTATTTCTGGGTTAGCGGAGACTGTAACCCGAAGCGTATGTAACCTGAAGCGTGTGTAACCTGAGGTACCACTGTATACATGAATAGGCCTGGAGAAACTCTCAAGTTTTGCCGAAGTGCCTAAAAGGTTATTGGCAAGAAGAGCCCTTAACTAGTGGGCGAGGGAAACAGCCCACAGTGGACAGTTGTGTTCAGTGGTGACAGAATACAACCTACTTGCTTGTTGGGGGGGCGGGGGAGAAGAGATGGAATGGAGTATTCTGGTATAGGGCAAGGCTGGCTGGCAAGCACCCTGTTGTCAAGAACAACACACAGGATCCATTGAGCAACTACCCAATTTTTAATAGCTCCAAACATAACAAGCTCCAAACTTGTCACAAAAGACTTTTTTAAATTTAAGATTACAAAAAACTTGAGATAAGAAACTTTATAAATAAAACCTCAACATGTTTTGACAGGAGTATAAAAGCGTGGGCATTCAGAACTGTAGGATCAGCTTCTGGGACAGATATTATCTGGATTCACACATCAATAGCCAAACCACAGTGACTGTGCTTGAGGCTGATTTGCTCTTACTCTATCACTTCCTGGTTCGGCCAAACCATAGTTTACTGGTATGTTCAAATCAGGCAGATGGTAGCATACTGAGAAGGGGGAACTTGCTGCCCTCTCGATGCTGTCAGACAACCAATCTCCATCCTTTGGCCATGGTGGCTGAGGAAGATTGGAATTAGGAGTCTTGAGGGCTGAGGCTTCCCCACCCCTGGCTCCTGCAAACCATTGTTTGCCCAGTTCGAAATGTGTGTGACCCCAAGTTACTGTGACTGTGGCTGAACTCTGTGTTGCCCATTAGATGAAAAACAGCACTTTTGTATGGGGGCATATCAGTGTGTTAAACAAGTCTGGGACCAAACCATCCTTCTGGGGGTTCAAGAGAATGTAAATATAGTTATTAAATTTGGGGGACTAAGGTATGGCTTATCCGTACAGTAGAATGAAGTGGTATAGTCCTGGAGGGGGGGGGGGAAGAGCTCAAGTACAAAAACTGATCCAAAATAGAATGTCTCCCCCATGACAAGGGGTGTTTTTCTCATTTTTACTCACTAA